>NC_134956.1:20085046-21504421 GCF_965638725.1 Aptenodytes patagonicus
TTTTTAATTATTATTTTTGAGCACAATATTTACATGTCTGACTCTAAATAGGCTTCGGCATTTCTGCAAAAGGACCAAATGCACGACCTCGCAATCCTGAAGAGCAATGGGATCAGCCCGGCTGCCCTCGCCCTTCCTCCAGAGGGGCATCTGTAGCAAGGCAGGCAGACCACAGGGAATGGGTTTAGGAGGGACGGACCCTTACAAATGCAGTATTTTCTCCAAGGAACCAGAAAGGAAGAAGATCGCTACGGCAAAAAGGCCGAGGAACAAAAGAAGTGCCCGGGCAAGACCCAGCGAGAGGAAGCGAGGATGAGCAGAGCCTGCAGAAGGGTTTACGTTGCCTTTGAAGAGAAATATTCACGCTGTCAGGTAAAACTGAGAATCTAACCCGTGGGAGGACAGAAGATGCTACCTTGAAGAATCTGACTATTACAGGATTAACAGCTACAATCCCTCCCTCTGAGGACACCGAATGGCAAAATCTGGCCTGAGGGTTTTAGGTGGTGAGGTTTGTCCAGGCGTGTCAGTAGGAACTCTACAACATACAGAGGAGAATACTGTCCAAACCTGTATTATCTAAACATAGGTGTCGTTAAAATATTAAACATTTCTCTTTTTTTTTTGTTTTGGGGGGGGGGGAATACAGAGGAATATGAAGCCAAGATACACACATTTCTTTTGGGAGTAAAATGTGCCCCTCAAACACTTCAATTCTACTGTACAATGTATTTATACCATGTTTAAAAAACATTTGTCAAGCATATAAAAAACCCCAGAAGTTCACTGTCACACAGCTTAATTCCCTATATTCTGCCTACATGCATATATAGGGCCAGTTTGTTAGGGGGTGGAGGTGTGTAGTAAAGCACAATCTAGCGAGACATGACACCATAACGGTGAACAATAAAAGCAAGCGCAGCATATGTGCTGGACATTTGGTGAAAATAACCCAGCTACAGCTCCGACTTTGGTAAATTTTCCTGTGCAAAAGTTGGTAATTCAGTTTCTGCTGTGATTCAGCCCAGCCAACAATTAGGTTGTTTACAACCTCTCTAATTATTATTTATTTGGGAATTCAGGGATTCTGGAAATATATCTTTACTTTTCAACTCTCTTTTTCTATAGAACCCAACAAGCTGAAATCTGGGGGTTTTCTTCTTTTCTTCTCTTAATGTTAAGGCTTTTTCTCCATCTAGCTGCTAAGATTCTCCCTGGCTATAAGATCTGAAATGGTAGCAATAATTATATTTCCTATTTTATTACTCATAATTGCCCCTTTGATCAGAATCCTATGCCGTTTAACCACATTTATATGGTCATCCTGCACATGGGTTCTAAATACAGAACGAGTCATTTTCCAAGGGAAAACTATAGGAGCTGGGTTTCCCTTTACTGCACACACATGGAATCCCATACATTTGGCACCAATTTAGCTTATTATCATTTCATTCTTCCTTTTTATATTTGTTTCATTGTAAAAGCAATGTAAAGCTCCCCGTTCGCTGGGAAAGACTGCTCATTCCTTCGTATTGGCTTCCTTCATCCAGCCAGTAGAGCATCCACCCAGATTCAATCTTGCCTTTGCAAAAGGAGACACCAACGAACACAAGCAATATCCCACAGCTGGAAGAGCTGAACTATGGGGTCTCTAAGCTTTGCTGAGCATACACGGCAAGCCTTACCTCAGTGTGAAGGCTAGGAAACTTTTCATACATAGCCTTCTTGTTCCTCCCAAAGTCCAAGGGTAAACTCTGTTTGCAAAGAAACAGGCGAGTCTCCCCAGCTGGCAGACTGCCTCCAGGTCGGTCTCTCTCACACAGGCATCTGTGCAAGGAGGACAAGACTGGCTGCCCCATCACTGACAGTTCTGGCCTTGGCCACCAAGCACGCACTTGTTGGAACCACATGAAGAAACCCTCCTTGCTTGTGGCTGGCCTTTGCACGCTGTATCCCTGCAGCAGAAGAGCACAGGGCCAGCAGACACTGCCCTTCCCCTGTGCAAAACAGAAGACCATTGCCTGGGACCATATGGTTGTTAATAATGGTAAAACCCTGACAAACTTCAGAGAACTCAAACAGAGCTGCTTTTGATTTAGGCCATGCACCTGAAAGCAGCATTTGTTTCAGTCAGCTTCCTTAAAGTGATGGTCTCAGGAAACTACATAAGCAGCCCAGCTCAAGAATTTGCAGTTCTTTGGAAAAAGAACATGGTCTTTTGAAAGGCCATCCTTAGGGTAAGTGTTTTATTTGGAGGAGAAGCCAATGCGAAGCCAAATTCAACACAACCAGAGCTGAGGACTTGCACCTGAAGCAGGCGTACGTCGCAGGGAAGAGCCGGTGACCGTGCAGCGTGTGCATATCTACGCTGCTGCTCCATATAGTGCCCAGGTGGTACAGGGATAACAGGAGCAAGGGAAGGGGCTAAGAGTGTGGTTCATCCCGAGTCCTTTTACTAACGGCTTTGCTTGACAGACTTCACTCTTCTGCTTGAAGCATGTTTGTCCAACGCAATTTCACCACATTGCTTTGTCCACTCGGCCAGTTTAGACAGACGTTCATATTCTCCAGTCACAGGAAAAACTGCTGCTGGAAGAGGATACGCGCAGCCAAAAGAACTAGAGGCTTATAGATTAAAGAAACCCTAACAGCTACTTGACTTGTATTATTTTATTTTGTGTACACTCAGGACCAGCAGCAACAGGCAGACTCACCCAGACTTCCAAACCATCACCCTTTTCAGGATGCTCTCCGGGTGAGCCAGCCGCCTGCCACTGGGAACTGCTAGGAGGGTCTCTCAGGCTGGAAAAGGAAAGCATCCGTGGGTACTTCCCAGGGTTTCTCATCACAGATACCTGTCCACCATCTACAGCCACGAAAAGATGTGTTTATAAATAGGAACAAACTGACAAGCATGGGGACAGGGAATCTTCACAATCCGAAACTTGCAGTCAACTTGGTTCAGTCAGACTTGGAAGGGCAACAGCTTGGCACTTGGGTAATTTCAGTGACAGACAACTGTTTTCCTTAGCTATTGGTAAATACAATCACAAATTCCTAGAGCTTTTTCTCTGGATACCAATAAGAGACTCTATGCTGAAAAGCATTACCGAGATAGAGATCAGAGGTCTATTTTTGTTTCTATGTCTTGACGCCCATGACTTTGATGGTGTAAGTATATTAGCATATGATAAATTACTCTTTAATCTGTTGTAGTTGTAATTCTAGAGAGAGGTTCAGTGGCTTTGCTCTCAACCAAAAGTATTTCTGTGAAGAAACACTTGTTTTGCTGGAAAAGGGTAAGAACAAAGCTGTTTGTAAACAAAGCTGTAAAAGGAGAGGTCCATCTCTGATGAAGCCCAAAACTCCCTGAAATAGCTTTCTGCAGAGAGCTACCATTACCCAATGTGAAAAACTTCTTTGAAATCAGCAATCCTGAATTACACAGAAACGCTCAAACAGGCCTGCACAGTACATCGTCTGAACTGGTATCGCTTTTAATTTCCCACCTGATTGGGTTGAAAAGGTTCATGGGTTGGAAAGTGCGGAAGGAGAAACTTACTGAAAATTGCAATCCAGGATCAGATTAAAGAGGGAGGATGATACAGGGAAAATCTTCTTCATAAATGAGTTTCTTTATCCAGAATAAACTCAAAAGGTCCTGTGAGGGGAGGAAGGATATGTGTTTCGTTAGGACAAAGAGAGTAGGAAAAACTGTATCTGAAACCTCCTTTGTCAAGACAACTCTTACAACACAGCTTCTTTAAGGGCAAGGTATTGAAATCACTTTGGAAGAAGTATTTTTGCCTCCCAAGATTAGCACTGAAGTTTCTGCACAGCACACTGTATCGCCGTTACATCCGTGAAACACTAAAAAGCACCAAAAGAGATTCTCTTACCCCACCTCTCAGTCCATCCTACCGTCATCTGACTGCTTGGGCCAGAAATCTCTCCATGACCCAAGAGAGAGATGATCAGCATGCTCATTCCTACAGAAACTGAAGACACACCACCTTTACAACCTATGATGTCCTGAAGCAACACATACATCATCTTCAGAAGAAAGAGAAAGGGTTGAACCAGAGGGAAACTGCTAAAATAGATGAAGTCAAGAACTCTTTTTTCATGAGCTTTAAAGGTGTAAATTATCCAACGTTATACTAGAGTATTTCTGACCTTCTGGCGTTCCTGGGGAGAGCCTGGTCTGCACTGCCCTGTGTTGTGAGAAACCCCTTCTCTCCCCGTGCCCCTGGGTGGAGTCAGCTTGTACCCAGTTTCATCAGCAACCTGAGCAACTCTGGGCTCTGCGCACAAAGGGCAAGGGAAGGGCTGCTGGGTTTTGTCTCCCATGTGCACTCAGGTACGCACCCCATGACAGCCTCAGAGAAGCAACTAGGGAAGCCTTTCCATTTCTGGGCGCGTTTCGTTTCAGAGGTGGATCCCAAGATTTGACATGGCACTCTGATGTAGTCCACCCTGAAGAACTGGCTGGCATATGTCACCACCTCAACTCTTGTGTTATGGGTAAAAAGCAAGGGCTCTGTGAGAGCCGGGCTCTGCGCTTGTACTTGTCTCCACGGATGCTCTTCCTTGCGCTAGCCATGCGTTGGAGAGGTATACGAGGAGAACTGAAATCCTACATGCCAGCATGGTTGGTGGCCAGAGCAGTAGGTTTGTTGGGAATGATTACCGTGGTTTTAACCCAGAAACAGGGGGTACAAATTCAAGGGGGCAGTTAGATCGCCATCAGGCAGCGCTTCGCTACAGCCAGCATGTGTGCGTGGTCAGGCTACCACAGAACGGCTGCTGGAAAACAAAATGGCATGCGAGAAATGCAGAACTGAGACCAAGTGTAGGCGAGAACCATGAAAACTGCTGTCTCATTAAATGTTGGACAGTTGGTAAACAGCGGGCTCTCCCATTTGTTTGCTGCGTACCATAAAGGGGCGGAGGCAGGGGTGATGCGCGTGCTTTGGAAATCGGCAGTTTTTACACTATTCACCCAGGAAGTTATTAACTTGCATGTTTGTGGGCAACTGCACAAGCTATTTTTGGTCATGGGACCCTGTGTAAGGAAAGGATTGCGAGGTTTTAATAATGATCTTTAGTTAACTTGGTTACCCACACAACAATGGCTTTCCGAGAGGCCAACTGCTGCTAAAACCTTGAGACGGGCTTTACTTCCAGAGGTATTAAACTATGAAAATATCTAACCATAATAGTAAGCAGCTATAAAAAGAGCCCTGTTTATTTCACATGATTTCTTTGTATGCCACAGTGTTATGAGAATACTTTAGCTCAATGACAACATGGTAAATTGGAAAAGATTAACTGTTTAAGTCAGCACTTAGGCAGTTCCATTTTTGCTTGGTGTTGGTGACTTTATACTTTCGTAACCCAGGTTTTCAACTAGTATCGGCAGGCGTAACAAAGCATAAACGCCTTTTTTTTAAATTTAAATTCAAAATTAACCTGATATTAAGTTCAACTCATGCAGGGGCCACGAAAGGAGAAATCGGGGATTAAATAGAATGAAAAAACCCCAATAACGCAGACTTCAATTCTGCGCTGCTGTGCGTCACGTAGATAGGTTTGGAGCCCGCATACCCAATCTGAGAAATAATCCGCTATCTCCCATCTCTGTAATATCGTAAATTGTATCCAAGAACTTCTCTGCAACAGCAGAGCATCATAGAATATCCTACAGAGAAGGTCAAACCCTCTTATGTTGTACAATAGGACTACGATGGCGTTTCGGCTTATTCCTGAGAAGTGCCGTAAGGCCTTACTGAACCCCTTCCACTATCAGGGTACACCAAGAAAAAAGGGGAAAAATAAAGACTGCATTTGTTTCTGGGAAGACCCGCACCCCTCCACGGAGAGGACACTTCCACCCTTGTTAATCCCAGCTTCTTAAAGCAACACTCAGTAAGATAATGAATCCTTTAAATGTTACATCTTGTGTCTTGCATTATTGTGGTGCAGCAACTCTCCACATCAAACAGTCATCAGCACTATTACAAAGTGGGCTTATAAGAGACCGGCTGAAAAGGCGCTGTGTGAAAAGAAGTGGAAAATTAAAGCTGAAGCAGTCGAAGAAAGGGCTTAATTTACTGGCATGTACAGTATGCAAATGAGATTACTCTCAGCTTAACTGCATCATTTATGTCCATAATAACGGCATCATCATTACAGGGCTCAAATTAAATTACACCATAATTAGCATATCAAAGTGATTGGTTAAAGTTTAAAACAAATACCCAATTTTGTTAATGAACAGCTGTAATTGTCATGTACACTTCAATGAAAACTCCCTAAACAAATATATGTTTTAGAACAGAGAAAGATTTTGAAGCAGACAGGTCTGCAGCAGAGGTAAATTGCCTAAAAAAGAACGACACAGACTATTCCATTAATGTTAATACATGCTCATCATTTTCAGGTAATAAAACATTCTATCAAAACAAGCCTTCGCTTTGTATTTTTTGCCTCTCCGACTCCTCCGCCACACCGGCAAGTGTCAGAGGGGAGAGGTGCCGGCCCTGCCCAGCCTGCCCCACGCACGGGACACGCACGGCACCGCGGCCCCCACCCACGCGTGGAGAGGGCGAGAAGGGAGGAAGAAGAAGAAGAAGAAGAAGATGTCTTGCTAACTCTACGCTGTAGACCAGGGCTGGAGTAAGCTGATGACATGATAACACATTAGGCAGCCTACAATTCAATTTACTCTAATCTAATCATATCTGCGCAGCAGTTTCAGAGGTGGAACTGCACCAGAGAAGTTTTTGCTGTTCTCGTCTCATTAAAATAAATAGGGAGGTGGGACCGGCGGGTTTGTCGCTCTCAGCCTGACAGGCAGCAACGCATTTCCATAGATCCACCACTGCAAATGTATACAGTAAACATACAGTTAAAACACTCCTCAGGCAGAACGGGCTTTAACACGGGAGCAAGCCCCCTCCGTGGTATTTTAACAGTACAGGTGAGCTCCAGCATGCTTGGGGTCGGTAGGGACCGTAAGGGTACCAGGCCAGAGGAGCCCAGCGTCACCTCGCGCACGCAGAGTAAAATAATCCCTCTATGTCCCCCAAAATGTTTACCCTGATACATTTGATTATGTATTACCCAATATTATAGGAAGGGACACGGGGAAGTATATTTTGTGCTAAAATTGGGAATGCACTTTCAAATATACTTAACAAGGAAATTGAATGTCTTATTAAATCCGTATTATCAAAACACTGTTCAAAAATTTAAAGAAAGTAGCTTTTCATTTTATTCATCGAGGAATCCATTAAAGCCTAAGCTCTGAAGTAGTATGTAAATTATGTGCCTTTCAAGGTAGAGCTAGGGCAAATTCACTCCATCAACTAATGATGAACCTCATTATGTGCAGGGAGTATTCATAATGAGGAAACAAGCCACCCGCCATTCCATGTTCTAACATAAATCCCTGTAAAATGTGAATATCTCCACGTCTAATTAAAGGCTACTAATTCCTATCATCCCCTACATGGCCCAAAAAGCAAAAACTAGAAATGTGTTTAAAAAGACACCCTTTGATTTTACAAAACACATTTATTTGTGTTTACTACTACTGAGTTGCAACGTTGGTGTTTTTGTTTTTAAGAAAAATCAATCCCAGTTTTACAGGATAAAAGTTTGGGGACACAAAAGTTTATTTACATTATCTGACTTGGTCTTACATTTTAAAAAGAGCTTCTGATTAGCACAGGTCAGGCTGCACAGCTCAACAGAAAAATAAATAAAAAGGCAGAGAAAAGGAATCTCCAGGAATATATAAGAAATAATATTTTAAGGGGGAAAAAAAAAAAGAAGGCAAGAAAAGCTTAGCTGTCCAGGTTTGCTCTGGAACTAAGACTTCCTAAAAAAAAAAATAATCTAGAGATCCCACAATAACTGGGGAAGGCAGGCAGCAGAGTCAGGAAGAGGAGAGCCAATTAAGCAACCAAGTACACAACAGGTATTTAAAAGATTTTTTGAATGATACTCAATTTAGGAAAAAGCTGCTTCCCTTCCGAAATCCTGTAAGAATTAGGGATTGAAGACAATGCTGCGTAATACGGGCTGGAAGAAAAGTGCTCTTCCACAGACTTACCTAGATTAGATATTTATACCTACAAGCGCAGTGTCCGCTCCTACAACCAAAAATGTATTTCTTATTAAGTTACATAATACCCATCGCATCTATCACCGTGAATTCATTTGCTCTTGCACTGAATTATGGATTTGCCCTCTGTACTTCCTGGCATAAAAGTGGACAGGTTTGCCGACTCCCCTGAATGGAAGATGCACCAGTGTTTCTTTTTACTGCTCTGTATTAATATTTTCCTACGTTTTCAAAACAAACCCAGAAGCACAGCAAAACCTAAGAGCATTTCAGTTCCCAGGGAAAAAAGGGGAAAAAAAAAAAAAAAGCATCCACTGAAGCTGAATAACATATAGGCTTTAAAGAAAAAAAAAAAAAAAAAAAAAAAGAAAGAAAAAAGGTGACATAAAGGGATGGTTTAAGAAATGTGATAACTCCTCGCAGGGCACGAAAGCACTTGGACAGTCGCAGAAGAGGCTGCGGTACCTGCAGATTATGTCAACCGAAAAGTTTAAATCCTCGTGTAAAAATACCCCTCACGTTTCATCCCTAGAAAAGCTTATTTAGAATTCATAGAAATTCATAGCTGCTAAGAGGAATATGTGCACATAAAATCACAAATGTAAAAAAAAAATATAAAAAATCAATATTTAAAAGAATAAAATAGGGTACACAGATTAAAGTATTTTAGCAACGCAAATTTTCTCGAAATAGCAGGGCATTTTACGGGGGGGCGGGAAAGGGGGGAGGGGGATCCGGCTTCTTTAAGTTGCATAAAAATAAAACTACGCTCCATAAAGCTGCTCCCCTGCACGCCCGCTCATTCCTCGACTCCACCGAGGGGTTTGGTGGTTTGATTTTTTTTTTTTTATTATTTATTTTTTTTATTTTTTTTTTTTTTTTTCCTCCCTTCTCCTTTTAGGTCAACCAGTCATGCACTGGGAAGACAACCCTCCAAAAATAACTTGTCCCTCCCCCGGAGCGCGGAGTTGAACAACCTACCTTTGTTCTGGCGCTGCAGATAACAACCGGCACCGCCGCGGGAGCCGCCGCCGCCGCGCAGCGGGGCGGCCCGGGGGGCTCCGCCGGGCGGCACCTGGCGGTGCGCGGCGCTGCGCGGGCGCGGAGCCGTCCCGCCGCGGGGGGCCCCCCTCCGCGCTCTCCCCCCACCCACCCACCCCCCCCCCACCCCACCCCACCGCTGCCGTCCCACCGCTCCTTCCCCACTCGCGGGATGATCCGCGGGCAGAGCCACGGAGACGACCGCGTCCAGCGCGCCCCGCCGCCCCCCCAGCCCCGCCGGGCACCGCGCAGGTTACATACGGGGGGGGCCGGGTGCCGGGAAGGAAGAGTTCTGCAGGATTTATTTGACACTTATTTTCCGGGCAGCCCTTTTGTGGAGTTGCGCCGTTTGTTTCTTATTGTCTGAGCAGCAGTTGGAAGCGTCTCCCCGAGGGGGCCCCTCAGCCCGGCTCGGCCGCTTTGACAGGGAGGTAACCATATTAGGATGTGTATGGCAAAGTAAACAATAACAGAGTTGCAATGAAATGGAAATTTTTTTTTTTTTTTTTTCCCCCCAGCTAATAGTGTTGGTGTCAGTCCTGTTTTTAGCCTTTTCCCACTAGTTTTGTTTTCTGGCTGGAACAGGCCATCTTTTTTTAAAAATTTAAAAAAAAAAAAAATTCATTAAAAAGAAAAGGGGGGGGGGGGGGGGGGGAGAGAAAAAAAGGGGGTGAGTCAAGTGGTACCAGCTTCCCAATTTCTCAATGCAAGACTGCTGAAAATGTTTTGGGTCACAGAGGGAGGGGGAGTGCTTTTAACATCCAAATAAAGACATGTCAGTTTAATCACTGAAAAAAAAAACCCCAACCCCAAACCCAACAATAATGCCCGCATGCATTTCCGAGACCCACGGCAGAACGAGGGGGTGAGTGGGGATGGGGAGGAGAGGCGTTAAAATTGCGATTTGGAAAGCAGGGGGCAAGTAGATTAGAAAAGTCCAGTCGCATTTTACACAATCGCAGCGAACTGGTGGGATGAGCTAAGTTGTGCAAACCCCTGCAAGTCTGCTGGCTTTAAAGCTTTGAAATCGCTCGTTTTACAGGATAAAGCACTTTAAGCAAATTGTAAAATGCAGGTGTCAAGTTATTCGGTTTAATCAGAAACAGAGCTCAGAGCAGTCGCCATGCAAAGGTTCCCCTACCAGCACGGTCGAGAGAAAAGTTCTGCAGTGGGAAAACACTTTAAGTCGAACAATATTATTTTAATACCTCGATTCCACGTCCTAAGCAAATTACCAAGAAGAACAAGTGTAGCATCTCCTCGCACCGAGGGATGAGGCAGCTGCTGGCGAGCGCTGCATGCCGAGGCTCAGCACGAGCAGCCAGCCTGCGAGGGAATTACAGCTATAAGATGAAACAAGTTTGTATGTCTTGGTGACGGCGGATCGGGGCAGCTCGCTGGTGCAACAGTCCAACACGAGCTGTTGAACTGTTTGCACCACCAGTTAGCATCCTCCGCCGCTCAACGGCCGGCAAAATGGAGCGCTCCTCTGGAAAGGGCTGACAAAAGAGATCGCTGATGCTCTCTGCCTGTACCAGGCACCGTCGTGATAAGATACGCCGCGAGGAGAGGTTTAAGGTAGGTAGGCAAACAAAGTTGCTATGAGATCACGCACTTAATTTAGAACAAAGGCAACGTTTCTCTGACAAATATGATGCACACTTACCCTGCCAAATTCGCTCGTACTCGGCTAATCCGCAGCAATCAGAACATCAGTGTTGACATCTAATGGTACCTACAAGCATCTCTCTCTGCCTTTCCACATGGCGTAAGCCTGCTCTGTTAACACGCTTTAAATTTTTTCAACCATCTTGTTTAACCTAAACATCTATAAAATTACACAGCGCGTTACTCATCTATGCTGCATGTGCAACCTCCCCCAACAAAAATAAAAAGTTAACTTAACACGCTGGTATCAAAATCAATAAATCACACGACCAAGTAGCAGTTCAAAAGTTCAAAGACATGATGGCCAGTTCACTACGTCGTAGCACTCAACCAATAATAACTTGACTCCATCACTCCTCATAGTATAGACAATTTCATAGCATCATTTTCATTAGCCTGTCTCACTGAAAATTGCTAGCTATTTATGTATACGCTAAAATAAATTAGCCATTTCATCGAGCACTGCGATTCTTATAAAATACATTAACACAATACTCAATTTTCCAGTTGGAGTAAATAAATAAATCAATAAATTCAATACAGAGTAATTTTTATTTTTTTTTACTGTGGAGCTTCAGCTCTCAGCATAAGTGTTTTTATTGGGTTTATTTGTTTCAATAAAAATTGAAATGGGCCAGTGATCTTAGCAGTAAGATCTGGGGAAAAAAACAACCCAGCCCTATCTGATATTAAGAAAGTATACTGTGCCGTTGAGCCAACTAGTAATATGTAATTTTTGGTCAAAAATAATTTTCATTACAGTTATTAAACCCAATTCTGAAGGGTTCTTCTCTCCCCTCATGAGCCTTCATGAAGAGGGGCGGTATTCCGCAGCCGAGTGAGAAGCCCCTGGCAGGGGGGCTCCCCGGGGAGGGGGCTCGGGTCCTGCCGAGCCCGTGCTGCTGGGCTGGGGGCAACCCCATACCGCTTTGGTACTTCCACGGAGAAACCGGGCGTGGAAAAGTTACCAGCGCCCATGGTCACTATTTTTAAGCACTCACAGAATATTATATTGAGCGTGGCTGTGGGTAAGGGCATTTGACATCGGAGATAAGATGGCACGAGGGGAGGACGGGAGAACGTGGGAGAGTTCATGGAGACCCCAAGAACTCGATCCGTGAAGGGGGCTGCTGTCTCTGGCTCTTTAGGTCTGTGTTGCACCCGTAAGACGTGGCCAGTAGGTTTTATGGCTCAGCGGATCATGGGTGATTTGGTGATGACATCCCACCGTACAGCTTAGTGCATCCTTCGGGGACCTCATATTTGGCTTACAGCAGCTCGTGCTCTACAGAGGAGCACCTTACTATGTTGGCAGTCCCCCTACCTTGGCTAAAACACGCATCACGTCAGGGGCTGGGCAACAGGATGATTCAGAATTTGGCCCAGCAAAATGCTCACAATGTGGACGAGAACCCGGACCGCCTCGGTCCTCCTGCTACCGTAACCTCAGACCGACGGGGGCAACCCACCGACCCCTCCAGAAGTCTCATAATCCTGGTAACGCAGCACTTCTCTGCAAATCTAACACTTCCAGCACGGACCACAGGCTTTACCTGCTCTGTGATGAGGACAAGAACCTATAAGGGACCAGGAAGAAATAAAATATACCCCTTGTGACACGCATCAGTGTTGAATCCAGTCTTAGCAGTGAAAAAAACAAATGTATTAACTAAGACATACCATTTAAGCCCATAATGGTTTAACATAATTCCTTTGAAAAGGCTGCATGTGAATAGCAGTTTGTAAACTGCTTGGTGGTAACAGGAGGGCACTTTTTGTTCATATTCACTCTTTAACCTAATCAGAGGAAAAGTAAATATCAGGTCTCAATTTTAATGACTGACTATAAATAAAAGCTTTTACCCAAAATGCACAGTTTGCAAAGATAACGATTTTAAGTATGATGTCACTAGTGACCTACTGAACTACATGGCACATGTCAGACAGACGTCTGTTTCTTAAATTGCAGTAATAAATTAGTAGCCACAGAATCTGTTCTGTCAAGAAAACGTGAAGCTTTCCTATTCAGATAAAAGTTTAATGACTGTTTCAGGTTAGGTGCACGAGTTAAGATTACTATCGATGGGGGGGGGGGGATCGACGGGCAGGGCCGGCTGCTCCGTGTAAATACTGCACGCTGTCAAATGGAGGCTCCTCGGCCACGGCCACGCAGAGGCCACCGCGCTGCTGAGCCTCACAGCGTTAGCACAAACACACCGGCTGCAAAACCAAGGTGTGCAGCTGCAAGTTTCCACAGCAGCTTTTGCTAGCGTCCACAAACTTCCCTCTCCCCTACTGCTGAAGATCAACCTTCTGACCTGACCGTGCAATGTAACTGGCAGCAGCAGGAGGCATTTCTTCCATACCTTAGAGGCATCGTGGAGCCAAATCGAAGGACTTCATGCTCACTTGGGAGCGAGCAGCGAGGCACATCCCAAGGAAACGCAAGAGAAGAGCTTCTCCTTCATCTTCCTCTGACCCCTGTGCAATATTACTTCACCCCAACAGGATCCAAGCCTCTGACACACATGGAAGGCTTTCCTCTAACTTTACACTGCTTAAAATACTAATATTTTAAAATATGATACATGCATACTTGCATAGAGCCTCCCGTATCCTATAGGTGCAACCACTAACACCGCCCAGTGTAACACGTCCCATCTTAACGACCTTGTTTTCAGTTACCAGTAGATTTGCCAAATTTTAACCATTTGCACCGAACTCTTCCTTGCTGGGCATTCTGCCACAGGCCAAATTTTGGCAAAAAGCTTAACCCAAACTGCCGAGACACTCCTGAAAACAGAGAACATCACCAATCTACCACGGTGAGCAACCCTGACCACCTCTTCTTCGAGAAGCCACCGAGCTCCCACGCGTTGGAGCACAGACACGAAAACAAGCAGGTAAAAGACTTCAGTGGGAGGTTAGGTGTGTGGCACCATTCCCCACCTACTGCTGCCGCCTCCTCCTCCTCTCTGACCCCACTGGCAGGCAGGGGTAGAGGAAGCCACCACCTGATTTGAATAGAAAGGAGACATCACCACCTCAGGAAGCAGGAAAATGAGCAGACAGGGACAAGGAGGCCAGAGAGAGAAATGAACCGTGACTGCCTGAGCACGTCACCTATCTCATGGTGGGGTTGCATATGTTTTTTGTCCCTTACAGAGGAACTAGAGGGTTTAGTCCAGTTTGGGACATTTTTGGAGACCTGTAGCTTGGCCAACCTGAGATCAAGTTGTGCGGGTATGTCCAAAGCAAAACTCCTGACTTCAGTGTGACCTCCCTGCCCATTTCCACATTTTAGCCCCAAAACACGGAAAATTCTAATGCTTCTTGGCTAACCAGCGTTAAGTGTGTTTTTGCACAGCCAGGGCAGCATCCATTTCTCTAATCCTTTTCTGAGAAACAGCTGCAAGGTCTTTGTGGAAAGTTCTGGACGTAGAAAACTTCAGCCCAACAGGCTTGATATGTAGTCACATTGGGAACACCAGGGCTTTTCAACAGGAGGTGTGGGTCACCACTCTAGAAGTCCTTTTTTTTTTTTTTTAAAAAAAAAAATAGGAATAACATTGGCCTCCTTCTTGGTGTCAGTAAAGAAACTAGAAATTACATTTTTTTTTAATGCTATGTTGCTGGTTCCCCATGAAACATCAACTTTGTTTTCTCATATTCTATCCTATGCATAGAACTGGTAAAAAGCTTTATACAAAAAAAACTCCAATATGCAATAAAACTATGTAACGAGCCCCATACAGGAGGGAGTAATTAATCTCTAAGGCTTTCCGCATCTGACTAATGGGTCCATGCCCTTCAGCAAACAAAGGCATATTGCCTTTTCCTCCTTCCAGCCTCTTCAGAAAACAAAACCCAAAAGCAACCTCCCCCCGTCCCTGCTGCCTCAGCTGACCTGCCCACTCCCCATGAGGATGCAGGCAAAGCCTCAAGTGCAGCAGAACGGTCCTTCCAAAATCGGTGTGTCCCACCTGGGAGGGGACGGGCACAGCCCCGCGGCACTGCCGGGCCGTGCGGAGGCTCTCTGCTCCAAAGCTCGCAAAGATTTCTCGCCGGGTAGAGCTCCGAAGGAGCTTGAGCTTATGATAAGCAACGGCATACTTAACAGTTACATATTACTGTTCATGATAATGCAATATTTCATTTGGGTGATTTAGAAGTCCCTCTTGACCAACTTACAGTGAGACACCAAACGCTTCATCAATCACAACCATTTTTATTCACAATCCAGTGCAAAAACTACAGGGAGAGTTGAATTTTCAGCAACTCATTGGGGAGGGTATTGCTACTAGCACTGAAAATCCTCCTATCTCACCAATTTTTATGTTAGATTCAAATATATTTTCTTTCTAAGCAGCATTCCATTTTCCTGCATCTCTCTGCCGCCTTTCTTATCGTGGCAGGGTGAAAGAGTATCCAATTTAATATCTGTTTTGCAGGACAGGAGATTTTTTCATATCTTCCGCACTAAGGAAAGCTGCAGGGGATGGCTTAGCAGGCTGAGCATCAGGTTTTAAATACCTAGACTCCCTGGAACCACAGATCCCATCAGGTCGACTGAGCCCTTCATGTTTCTGGGGTAGATAAATTAAGTGTCATGCTGTTTACTTTGTCGGGATCTTTCCGATGAGACCTCTGCGGTAAAGGTCCTGTCTGTTTTGCATGGAGTTGAAGGTTGAAGTCTCGTGGTTAAGGCATAGCACCGGCTGCCACCTTGATCTCACTAACGCTAATGGCAATTCTGCCATTTCTGTTAAGAGAGAGATGCCAGGGATCTGCTCCCAAAACCTGCTGCAACGTTACTGGGTAACTGAAAATTATTCCACGGCTTATCTGCCTCGGTTTTGGTGACTGTTAAAAGGGTGAAAAAAATATACACCTCCCAGATGTTTAATTCATAAGTTATACAAAACTGTCAGATCTATGGATGACAGAAGAGATATATTCATCATTTTTACAGCCTGATTTCTGTGGTTGGAGGTAACCCTATGTTCTGCAAAGTCATACCCTCTTCCCACTCCTCTGCACCACGCGGAAGCAGTGGCCGAGCCCACCGACATTAATGGTTCACAACAGAAGCCTTTTAGAAAGAAATTGCTGGAGAATAGTGCAAAATAATCACAAAAGACAAAATGTTAGTAATAATCACAAAAGTCACAGTTTTGACGGGCTTATACAGAGGTGTACACCCATATGCGTGCACACACACACACACACACACACACACAAAAACCTTCTCAACCTTGGATATTTCAGAGAGGTTCCTTCATCTACAAAAGGAGAACAGACTCGGTGTTGAAGAAAACAGGATGCTTTGAGGAGGGCAGCTGTAAATATGCGCTTGGCACCTATTCCTGGCCTTACTCTTTCCTTCCCAGCTACCATTATTTTAATGGATTTAGATACACAGAAGATTCTGGGAAAGGAGGATGAAGGGAAATACAATGTGACAATAGGGGAAAAAAAAAGTATTCTTCAAAATAATTTTCCTTTTTAGTAGAAATTAAGCAGAAAACGTATTTTCTTTTGCGCTGGTTAGGGAAAGGACCATCTTTTGATTTGTTTCCACAACAGCTGACACTACACTTTCCCTGCTTAGGGTACCCGAAATAATAATTAACACTCCTAAAACGTTGTGTGTTACGATGACGTACCAAAGGTTAAATGTGGCTGTTGGCTGTACTGGCAGTAATTCTTTCTCAGGTGGTTTAGTGCAACTCCCATATTTTCCTCTCAAACTATCCGAGGACCTGCTGGAGCTCCAGCACGGCACTGCGTGGCCTTACTGGGATGGGGTAGGAGAAGAAACAAGAACCAGCCCTTCAGCCCAATTTACACAGTTCAATTCAAACTGGGTTTTTTAATGGTTTTTGGCTAACCAGCAGACATGGTATCAAACTATTTTTTGAAAACATCCTGTATTCAAGCTAAGATATCCAATGTTGCAAACGTGTTACTTGCGTTGCAGAGGTTAAAAGCTCCACCAGGGAAAGGAACCAGACAACTAATTCTGGGTAGGGCCTGTTTTTACTGCAGTTTGGTACATTTATCTTTTAGAGGCAGGACAAAGACCCTTAGAAAGACAGAACAAGATATTCCCTGTCAAACCTTTGCAAACCAAACCAAAGCAAACCCAACCAGCAGAATCTGCTACGAAGAACAAGGACTTTGCCCAAAATCCATCTATTGATTCTGGAATCTCAGCGCCCCTAAGTTAGGCACTCCAAAACTGCTCATCAGTTTTAAACGCCTTGGTTAGGGACGTGAAGGTCTGCCCTACATACTCCAGCTGTGGCAGGGGACAGAATTAAAGCAGAAAAAACGAGGCAGGTCAGGGGGTGGCTGTGCAGCAAAACTAAAACCATTACAACAGAGCTTCTCTTCCAAAACGGCTTTGAAACAATTATTACAGCACCTTGTTAGCTCGCTCTTTAAAGTAAGTTGGACAAGAAAGGACATAAACTCCTGACAAAATTCCTGTCTACCATGAAGCCCTTGCAAGGCGGCTGGCTTGCAGGTGTGCCTCCAAACTCACAGAGCACTGCAAAACCCTTAAGGAAAAGGGGTGGGAGCAAGAAGATGGAGGTGCATCGCTCTCCCACACACGCGTGTCTCGGCCCCGGGGACACAGAACCAGCATCGCAGCTCAGCCCTTCCGTCTTTCTCGGCTCAGTCTAACGAGATGCCCTCCGTATTCCCATCTGCCCTCTTTTTGGTCTTTGCCGAGGAAAACACAACCGGCCCAAAGCGTTGCTGGCTGCCACAGGCGCTGGCAGCTTTTTTGGCAAACAGGCAAACCCTTCATGTCCAGCGTGTCCCCAGTTGCACTGAACTGCGTCCAGAGAGCCTGGCTACAGGTCCCAGCTCAGGCAGGGTGAAGCAGAAAAGAAAATCATCAGCCTTGACTCTAAGCTCCTGTTTCAGTGCTTCAAGTCAGCAAGGAGACTTTCAGATGTGCCGGTGTGTTCAGAGGGAAAAAGCAGGAATAAAAAGCAGGAGTCAGGACTGTGCCTCCTGCTATCCCGAGGGTGAGCCGGGATGCTCTCCCTGGCAGTGGGCTCCCAACAGGGCTCTGATGGCTGGTCACACCCGCTACTTCAAATCAACAAGCAAATCAAACTAAAAAATGGAAAGGACAAGGTGAATTTTAGACAAAAGCGAAATATCCCTCCTCTCTATCAGGTCTGAGGGGTAAAGGATGAAACAGGATGGAACTGGTTTCGGTTTAAAGCTGCGAAGGAATCGCAGGGAGAGAGCACTTACAGAGAGATGTATTTCCATGTAAACTTTTATGCACCCATCCCTTGTAACTGGACATCAGGGAAGATGTTAATAAACATCAGAGTGAGAAAAACACAGTAAAAAAAAGATATCAGACTACAAACCCATCTCTTCCAAGATCTTAGCAATAGCTCTGCAGCTATATATTGCAGGGAGCCAAGCACACTCAAATACAAGTTTGCATCTTAAATGTAAGCACACATACATACAAACAAGGTTTTGCAGATATTTGTTAGCTGTACCACAAGATTTTCCAGGATCGGTGCTGCAGCTTATGTTACAGTGCCTGTAATATAGCTGCAGATCACCCCCCCCAAGAATGGGGCCTTGGAAAGAAGCTGAAATAGCGACAGTTTGTGTTGCTGGGGATATTTCTGAGACACAGTTGCTGTTTACTGTGTTTCTATTTCCAATCAAGCTGCAAAGTCCACCCATAAAACATGAGGAGGCATTTCTTTGGGTGTGGGACAGTGCAACACACGCAAAGAGGACCAGCTCTTCAGCTGCTACACCTGGGCAGAGCTCCACCAAAATACCCTTGGCCTGATCTACAGCAGAGTGTTTGGCCCATGAAGAAGAAAACTATATTCAAAATCCCCAGTTGCAAGGCTTCTCTCGGTATATATTTATGCACAAAGCTCAAATAATTTAATACCACGCCTCACTAATCATGTGAGTGCACAATTTTTGCAGGGGCAAACGGTTCTTGTGCGTTTATAGCGTGCACCTCTTGCTCCTGGCTCAGAAAAGGTGCCTCAGAAGCTTACTGGCACTGTTAAAGGTGGCATCTATCTATCTATGCCATATACAATCCAACGTGATTAATCATAGGCTCCCTAGGAGAGATTAACCTACTCTACAAGGAGTCAAAAACTACTCCTAACGACGGCAAATCACAGCATATGGCCAATTGGACAACTTCATTCCACTTCAAAGGGAAATTAAGTAATACACTCTGGGGTATGTTCTCCTCTTGTTACACCCGCAAATCCCCATTAATGCTAACGATTGCACAAAGTGTAAGAAAAATGCTACAAACACATAAAACAAAGCAAGATCCGTCAAGAATATGCAAAAGCATATGCAGAGGGATCTAAAGAGCATTTAAACGTAACACAGCTTCCTTCTTTCTTCCTTTCTTTCCTTAAAAGCAAGAGGCGTGCAGGATTGCAAAAACATGTAATTTGCCAACAAATGCACAAACTACAGCTCATGAAAAACAGTGAAATAGAGACCTGAAATTCAAGGCCATTACAAGTTCATCATCTTAACTGGAGATCAGAAAACTGGCTCCTAAAGTAAAAAAAGAACATCAATTCCATTTTTTCCTAAGAAAACCATTTCCTACCAACTTTGAAAACAAGAATGCCTACAGTGATCTGATTGGACTCTCTCTGATGGTTTTGGCTCGGCTCCCTCACCCCTCCTCAGCTGGGTGGCTAAATGCGAGTCTAACCACGAGGTTCAGAGGGTTCTCTTCTTATTAACCTTCCACTTCATGCTTCCAATTTTAGACAGGAGTAAAACCGCCTTTCAGAAATTTCACTTAGTTACTGCTGAGGTGAGAGTTCACATTTCTGTCCACATACGTGATGCCAGACTACTGCGGAAGGACAATACTGAGTTAATACACTGGACAACACAGAGTTAACGTATGAGGGATTGGCCTTTCTTTACTTTCCTTGGATTTTTTTTTTATTTAGTTTTTAGAACCATCGCAAGAGCAGTTCAATGGCTCCAAAAGGGCCATAAACTCTTGCCCAAAGTTTGACGCTTAGACACAAAAGGAAATACAGAGATGATGTTTTAGATGCAAGATTTGCGACAGCAACCTGCAACCATCCGTTGTGGTGGGGCAGCATCGCGACTAATCAATACCGTCGTTAAATGCCCGGTGCCAAGACCACGCTGTCACCACGGCCCACCAACGCTTGCGTGTGAGTATGAAATGAGACGGGGTGAGAACTGAAAGCGCCCTAACTGCTCCTGAAAAACTGTCCTTCTTCCAACCAGGTGCTCTTCCAAGCCACAGGACGTTTTCCAGCGTGGTTATGAGCACCACCTCAGCTGGGGCTGTTCAAGATGAATCTTGTCTTTGAGCAAGCAAGAAAAATTCGCAAGGGAAAAAAATCAGATTTGGAAACTAAACGTTTTGTAATCTCCTGCCACGCAATTTGGCTTTCAGGCAAACTTCCAACCCTTTCAATAGCAAAAAAAGACAAATACACTGTCTTCTACCATCTCCTGGTGTATTAAGACCAGAGCGTGGTATGATACCACACACATTTAAAAAGCTGTACAAGCGGAAGGGAGTGACGCACCCATGCACGGTGGTAGAGGAGACAGAAAACATACCACATGAAATAAAACGGAGCCAAAATAACCACTTCTGTTACAACAAATTTATCTTCTCGCGTTCCCCTACCGAATTCGGCATGGCTTTCCTGGCAGAAGGAGCACCTGGGCGATCTGCAGTGCTTCTGCCGCTGCTGCTGCTAACTGAGACGACTCTCTGCATCAGGAGAGCCTGGCTCACCCAGGCTTTGGCCACAGAAAGGGCACGAGACAAGGAGAGAAGAAACACTGGCAAAGCCGACCAGCAGCGCTGAGCACTACGACACGCTCTCAGATACGACTGGGCTATTGCACTGCTCTTATCAGCAGATACAAGTTCAAGGTCAGCCTTGATGCACTGACTGAAAACTGACACTGCCTGCGTCCTGCAGTCAGCACGACTTCAAATCAAGGCTCCCAATTATTAGTAGTAATTTTGTTTACTATTGCAGGGCCTCAGGACAAACAAAAAAGGAGCCCCATTGTGCTCAGCGTTGTACAAAAACGCTTAATTAGCCTCTTCATAGGTTGTTCCCTTGAGCTTCTTTTAAACAAGATATTTTCAAATATAAATAAATTCAAATTTCAGAATTCCAGAAACCAGTTCCCTGAAATTTGTTTCCGTAAACAATTAACACAACTTTGCCTTTCCAAATTTCAGCTGTACACCAAACACTTAACTCTCTTGTTTTCTTTAAGAAAAATTTGTATTATAAAATCTTGGTCCTTGGGATGTAAACAGATTTTTGCCACGCATTTGAAGCCAGAATGTGAACTCAAATTTTCTCTGAACTATGTGAAAGTTGCAAAATAATTGTTTTTCTGTTGTTTCCCTCCTCCAACTGCAGTATTTATATATCAACAATATATATATCACAAAATTACAGGAATATTCACAAATTGGAAAAACAAATTAAGAGTTGAGTTTTAACTCAACACTATACAAATTGGTCTACGAAATTTGAAGCCATGCTAAGGTCTCATGAGTTCAGCAGGATAATGAAAGCAGCGCATAGCTAGATAAGAGGAATACCAAGACTGTTACAGCAGTGAATGCAGGAAAACATCAACAAAAATTCTGGAAGGAAAGTAAAACCTCAGACTTTTTCCACTTTCTCTGGAGGCATCTGGTCATGTACATTATTAGAGATGCCGAAGTAGTTGTACCGCTGGTCCAACCTCCCGTCCCAGCACTTGTATGCTGTTCTTAACACTTGCTAAATTCAAAAGGTGAAAGGAAAAAGTGGCACGTGAGGCAAGAGGAAGGCAACCCACCCTTCTGAGTCATTCACCCACGGTATCAAATCTCTCCAACTTGTCAGCCGATGGATCCTGAGGACCAGACCATCACTTGAAAGCATTTTATGACCATTTTCAAATGCAAATACTTTCCGCTGAGTCTCCACCTCGCTCTGATTTGTGCCAATAATTTAGAGGTCACCAGCTATTACGTCCTATTATCTAACCCTTCAGACTCCGCTTTATTTCTTTTTACTTTTACTGTTCACTGATGTTTCCATTCACCTTTGAAGATGGCTGTTTAATTTAGCTGGATTTTTAGACCACACTTTGGATTACATTTCCCCCAAGCTTATTCTCACAATTTCTTGGCAATAAATGATATTTGGATACCCCACAGAAACCCCACATCAAATACTGATTACTGTTATTTCCATTACCATAGGCTAAACCAGTTAGCTCCTAAGGGCAAATGAAAAAGCTTGCTTCCATGTCCTGGTCCTTTAGAGGAAAGACGCAACTATTCTCTGTAGCAAGGAAGACGCTGACACGGAACCAAATACATGCCCTAAAAATGGTTATTACTCCGGCATGGTTAAATAAAGAAAATATAGTAAACTACTTTGCATGCAGAGGATAAAATCAATATAGTTTCCATTCAGGCAACAAGAATTATAGCGTATTGCTTTACGTACATACATACTCTTCATTTAAGGTGGTTTCCACAATTCCCCTCTGAATACCCAGCTCTGCAGCATGCACCTCTCTATAGCACTCAGCAATCTCTGCTTGACATTAGTACTAAACAATATTCATTAAGAGCATAACACTAAAGTGCAACATGTAAGTAAATCAAACTCTCAATGCTCTATTTTACAAATTTCATGGGCCACTGGGGATAATTAAAAGGGTAATTATATAAAGTTGGTGCAGTTTTGAGACTCAAATGACATTTTCTGCTTTAAAGCACTTGATAATCTGGTATTTTTCTACTAAGACAGTCTTTTTGGTACTTTTATGGTCAAGCAGCATAAACAAACAAGAACTGTTTTTTAAGGTATTTCAATTCTTTTTTCCCTCTCTCCCCCTGCACTGTTTTTCTTGATCAATACCACTCACTAGTTATTCCTAAAAGTCCTATATTAAGATATCAAGAAAAACGAGGCCTTTTAATAAAAAATAAATAAATAAATAAATCACTGATCACCGTAAAATGATACTGAGCCTCAAGCCTGGTTTAAACTGTAGCTCTGAACAAAAATGGTATTGCTTTGGGTGTTTACAGCGCTGGAGTGCTGTTTGGTTTGTCACTGTGTTTAACCACTGCTCTAAAGCTAGCAAAGTACATTACTGGTAGTAACAGCTCATGAAAAATACAGCGAAGAAACTGCTAGTGGCAGAAGCATTTAACTTTCTTGTTAGCAGCCTCCCCCATGTGGCACTTTAGCACCAGCAAGTTGTTTATTATGTTCTGTGCCAGGCAAAACTGATTAAATGGGGCTCTTAAGAATCAAAGCGTTATAAATTCATGGAAATACAGCAAGCAATAAATTCCATGGAATTAAAAGCTTACTAGTGCTATTAGCATTTCAGGGTGTTTGCATTGTTAATAGTGATGTGCAAAAATGATGTTCCTGTAAGACAAGGCAAACCAACAGAACGTATGCTTTAGCTGCTACGTTTTTACACAATGTCATCATTACTTGTAGTTTTTTTCCCTCAAAACTAAAACGCTCATTAATGTTTTAAAGAAAAATCCGAACCAAAGGTCTATAGACCAAAGATTTACATCCCTAGTAAAAGAAAAGTATTATACACGAAACATAATGCCGTGTATGTGACTCTCTGAAAGAGCTGGAGATGGATACCCCAAAGCAGAGGTCTGCCCTGGCTCTCGGGAGGAGGGAGCGGGGTAAGGCAGGGTGATTTTGCTGACATTACGGGCCCACATTACAACACAACAACTTGGTAACAATTTAATTAGTAAACTCGATGCATAGTACTTCTTAATACCAAAAAGAAAGGGCAACGTAGTCTGACCCGGTAGTCAGTAAATCTGTCAACAGCTCTCCAAAGAGACATCTTTGCTCCAGGTTGCTCTATCATCATTCCACGGGAATGACTCTGGTGGCAGGTGACTAATTTCTCCATCATCTCTGCAGAGCTCCACGCGAAACACGAACGCCAAGCTGGTGTTAGGCCTTCCCTTATGCCCACCTGCTTGCAGGTAGCTGATGACTTTGTAAACGGAACTCCTTTCAAGCGGAAACTTGGTAAAGAAGCCACTTTAGGTATGTGGCTGGGCAGGAGAGGAATGGGGGACACTTTCCAAAACTGCAGAAAAATCAGGCCTCGCAGAGTTTGTTTGTTTTGTTGTTTTGTTTGTTTTTAAAAAGAAACAATTTGTACCTTTCTGAGCCGCCTGAACACACAGCAGCCAGATAACCTAACCTGCAATGTCCCTCTGGGGGGGCGAGGGGCAAATCTGGCTCTCGCTGCAGACGGGAAAATCAAGTCACAGCCTTGTTGTCACAGTTAAGGTTTGACATAGGATAAAGAGCATATTCTGGATGGTACCTCATGCACAGCTGGCAACGTACAAAGTCAAGAAAAAACAAGAAAGCTTTGCCCAGAACAAACAGCACCCATGCCACGGAGTGAGTCAGCCGCAGAGGTAGGAAGCGAACCCCAAATCCTGACTCGCAGGCTCAGGCTCTGCGCAAAGCGCACGTTAACAGCAAAAACCCTCTCCCAAGACTGAGGGGGTTGACATTTCGTTTGCCTCGAGCAAAACAAAACAAAGCAGTAAGTTTTAAACTGCTCAGAGGCACGTTGTCTTTTTGATGTATGCATGTCCTGGCAGTCACACGTCTGCATCAGGAGAGAAATAGCCCAGGTTTTTTGGCAGTTATTTAGTCCTTCTCATCTGAAAGTTGAAAATACACCGCCATTGAACCTTCGCAGCTCCGGGTTCTGCATATAAAAAGCAGCTGCTGATTACATGCAAGGAGCAAGGGCTTTTTCTTAATGTTTGAACAGTTCCAAGTTCAAACCCATTAAAGTCCAGGTCACACCGGGATCATGTCACTATTAATGCATCCAGTTACATGCTGAGGGAAACCCAATATAAAACTATGATAAACTCTAGTTCTCCCGTAGAGATATACTAAGGTCTTACCCAGATGATGCCACAGATCGCTCTTCATGGGCGGTGACCAGACGGGATGTCAATGTCAGAGGACAAAATCTGGGAAAGTCTCTTTACAGTTGTTTTTAAAGAGAAGGTCTCCTCAAATGTCCACAAAGCTTGTTTGGACCTTTTTCTCCACCTCCTCTTGGGGGAAGAACTTCTTGTCCCACCGATGCTGTCTCCTACACATCACAGGTTCCCATACAACCTCCTCCCACATCACCAGCAGCCCACCCTCCATTGCGCTTCGTGAAGGCATTGGGGCCAAGTGTGATGAAGACCCCTAACTCCATGCTCCTCCTCCTTTTGGGGGCAGATCCTCTCTGCAGATGGGCAAGGTCCCGCTTGTTCTTGGGGAACTTCATGCCTGGCCAACTACATGCTGCCCCAGGAATGACAGCAGCAGGGAAGCAGAAGACTTGGGACAGGCCAGCTACTGCCCCAGCCACGCGTGGAGGTACTCTGAGGTCTACCCTCTGCAGATACCTAGAATCTCGTAATACAGTTGATAACTGCCCTACTCTTGCTAAGAGGGAAGACACAGGAGAGGAGAAACAAGTGGGGAACTGCGGGTATGTTGCCTTATGATGGTAGAGCGCACAGGGAGTGCCCAGGGCTTCCCCCTCCTGTGTGCACCCAACTAGTATGGTGGTGCCTGGAGAAGGCCACTGCTAGCTGAGAGAAGACAGCAGGAAACGGAGGGAAGGAGCTGGAAAAGCACAGATTTACTTTAAGGGACAAACAGCTTTTCCTAACGTTCTATAAAAACCCAACAGCTGAACAAAAACCTACCAACTGCGAATATTCCCAAGCAACATTCCGACCAGAAAGCTTGCTCCCCTACGACAGTCCATCAGATGCCTGGGTTGGACAGACCTATGCACATGTATCTACGCCTTTGATGTAAGGAGTGGGTAAGATTAGGGGGGTTGGGACAGAGGAGATCTCACGGCCCACACTAAACACCTCTGGGACCGAAGACAACCCGAATCTGCAAGGCAGCAGCGAGATGTGTGCCGACAGGGCAATGCACAAGACACTGCGGACAGTCCCCACCATGTTTGCCCATCGCTGTGCATGACAAACCCTCTGCAGCACAGGAATCTTTCATTCCACACCAGCAATGGTCGGGGATCCTGAAGTGTCTAGTACTAATCCAACACCACCTACGCTCTAGGTATGACAGCAAGAATGGATGTTTTTTCTGAAGAGTAGTCTCAGACTCGCTGAGGGTGCTCAGACCCCTTGTAACTAAAAGCCTTCCTCCCCAGTAGCTTCTGGCAGGGCAACTTCAAAGACAGGTTCCTCGGGTGGTGGAGTATAAGTGACGCTGGGATGCAGGTGATGTAGCACGGCACCACAACGCTGCCTCGTCCTGCTGGGAACCACCGTGGGAGTTTAGCAGGAGTTTCAAACACAACCGGCTCTAGTAAAACCCGACTATTTACCCAGCTCCTCCCTGAGCTTTCCATCGAGCTGTGCTGGGAAAGGAGGAAAAGGACTTTACTGGACTTTTGGACCTTATCAAGTATCTAGAAAATGCTACGGCTGATCTGGATGTATTTCAAACCGAGTTAACTGTGGCAGCTTACAGAGCGGTAATGCTCCAGCTGGCCTGCATATCATGAACATACGACACGCTAACGACACAAACTGAGAGAATTAGCGAGCACACACTATACACGTGGGGTTTACACCATGCGCATGCTGGATTTGCACTATTCTTCCGCAATTTTCTGAAACTTATGACAGGGTTGATAAACTCTGAAAAAAATCGTGAATGCTCTCAGGGATTCAAGATACAATTTTTTTTTTTAAAAGAATAACTTCAATATTAAAATTCAAATTATCTAAAAAAATACTGCCTCATGCACTTGAGTCTCGTTGAGGAGAAATTTTAAAAAGCCAAAGCCTGCATTTTTAAACTATATTTTTTCAGTTATTCAACTTTCAAAAGAAGGACAGGCCAGACTCTCCTTTTAACTACATGAATACAAATCCAGATAATTCTTTCAGTTTTAAACAATATTTTGTCTAATTAATATCTTTTTTCCCCCCCTCCAAAACACGTATTTAGCTGCTGTGAAATCAAAGGCAGAAATGAATTGTTTTAAAGATAGCAGAGAGTAAATAACAAGTTTGGAACCTTACAGCCTTACCCTGGCAATTTGTCTCCTATAATTGACTCAGCAGACATGCTTACAATTTCTTACAACTTTTACAAGACCTCCTGTGGGCTTATTTTAACGTTCTCCAAAACTGAGCTCAGAGCTTTGAACGCTCTAAGCAAGTAGCACCAAAAGCAATCATCTCTCCCTCCTTAAAACAAAAGGAAACAAACAATAAAAGCACACATTTTTTTCTCACTGGACATCAGGTCTTAAAGAGGAATAAAGACGCAAAAGAATTTATATTTTTTCAGAAATAATTTTTCTGTTCTTTTCCAATAATAACATTTTTATCAATATTCAATTTGCATTCAATAAAGCTTTAAAAGCAAAATTTTTCCAGTAAAAACTATGTTTCCCAATTATTGGAATAAAATTTAAATGGAGAAGGATGACAGCAATAAAGCAAACACAAACCGTAAAAATAATTGCATGACATTTTTCCAATTAAAAAGGGGTTAAAAAAATCCCCAAAAGGAAATGGTCTCATTGCCTATATTACTGATTTATGCTGTTGTTGGCTTTTAAATGTACCACTTTCTATTTCTAAGATCTTTACAGACAATTACTAATGTCACGACCGCGTACCACTGTTCCATTGGTGGAAGTGCCTCAGTAGCAGGAAATGCTGTGCCCTTCCACCGACGTTTCCTTCCATCAGTGGGATCCACTAACCCTTAAACATGTCAGAGGATTAAATGAAACACTTGTATTACAACTAATATGGATAAACACAGGGGCTATCAAAAATAACAAAAAGGGTATGACAGAGAAGAAAGTAGACCTATTACTCAAAAGATGGCAATTTATCTTTTTTTTTTTTAAAAAAAGGGGAATAACAATTCTATTTTTTTTAAAACAAAATAGAAAGAGATCATCATATTTCAACAAAAATCTATTTTGAAAAGCCATATTATAAACTACTGATATTAATGGTTTGCAATGGAAATGACGTCAGAGTCTTAGTTACAGATGTCCAAATGTTTGTGCTACCCTACTAAAAAAATAAACAGTGAGCTCCGAGTCAGAAATTACCCTTTTGAGCAATTAAGCAGCATTACGCAAAACACACTGAAAAGTATACGGTCAGCAGAGGTGGGAGAGCCCCAAATTAAAATTCACAGATTGCACTGGGAAAAACACTTAGCAATTAAACATCTCGGAGGTGGCGTCTGAAGTTCCTGCCATTAGCAGCAGCGAAAAATGCTTTCATATGTTGCAATGAGAAATATGGGCAGGCAATCAGGGCCAAAAACTTACTTCTTTTTTTTTTTTTTTTAATGCCTTGGCTTTAGTATGAGCTACCAAATAAAAAGGGTGGCCTCCTGTAATGCCCACTGACATCACTGGTCTTGTAACACTGCCACTGTAAAATATGGTTGCTACCGCTGTAGGACAATAACTTAAGTATGCCGGAAGATATACTTCTGGCGTGGTAGAAGGCACAGGCAGTGACCTTAGAGATGACCAAATAAAATATGAAATATGCAATAAGAATCTATTTCTGGTGTCATTTTCTCACACCTCTAGATTTTATAACACAGGAGCATGCACCGTCTTTGCGACACGAGTTTTCTAAAGGCAGGTTTCAAGCCTGCAAATCTACAAGTGGTTCTTGCCCTTGTGTTGAGAAGCAGGCATGGCTGTGAGATGCTAACAGACAGCAGCGATGCGTATTAAAGCCCGTCAGCCTATTTGCACTAGCAAGCAGCAATCACCATTGCATCCACTGGCCCAGCAGCATGACTTGCACAAGGGCAAGTTTCAGCACAACTCTGAATTAAGAGTTATTTGCCTGCGTCAGAAGGAAACCTTGAAACTGGATCTTTCCATCATATTTGGTTTTGTGTTTGAGACTGAGCATGAGTTCAGGCTATCTGACCTGTCGCCCATGCCTGGGTTCTGGAGTAATGAGGGCCGATGCCATTTCTACCTATGCCATTTCCCAACCCTTTCCTCGCCCAAGGTATGATAAAATGCAGCGTGTCCTGACATATTATCCAGGCTGGTCTTGAAGAACCAGGCTGGAAATTGCATAGTCTGCATTGCATGGTGTATTATGAGCTGTTTCCTTGGTGTATGCGTAGTTAGGCCAAATTAAAAGATGAACACAGCGATGTACCGTTGAACACAGTCCATAGCAAAGCTATGGCTAAAATAGCTAAAATCAGTATGAGAGAGGAAAGGCTATTCACGGACCACTGATGGCACAAGAACAGGCTCCAACTTTCTGAACACAGCTTTTACAGCACCCTCTCCCAAATGGCTCAGGATGACGAGTCCAACCAGCTTCAAGAGCACTACCCATCACTGCAACAAGGAAAAAAAAAAAAAATCCCTCGCAGACACATCAGTGCCTCGCATGGGATGTCGTGTCTCCCTCTTGGGATGCACATAGCTTAAATTTCCTCGTACACAGAAGGGTGGTGGGAGGAATTCAAACACCTGCCCGTGGCAGGGATGCTGCAGCCCTGAGCTCCATGACGGCACTTGCCAATACGGCCATTTTTGCATGAAACTCATCAGATGAGGAAAGTTGGGCCTCCTCTGATGGCAGGTTAGTTTAATGGACCTCACAGCACTTTTTAGCAACTGGCAAACATCAGTGCACCCTTTACGGCTGCTTAACCTGCAGTTACAACCTTTACATGTCAGGCCACTTTCAATATATGCAACTGTGTTCGATCTGTGGGTACAGATTAGGCTAGTGGTTTCCAAATCTAGAGGTGTGCAGGAACCACTCAGCCTTGTGCTTCATGTCCTTCGCAGCCTCAAAACGGATGATGGTACTTTGAACACGTGTTAAGTAATACAAATCAGCACTTGCATTTTACTGAAGATCATATCAAGCATCTACCTAAGCTAATGGAAGAAACACTGCAGGATTATGCAAAATACTGGCCAAATCTTGCTCACTTTAGCAGTCTTCATGAAGACCAGAAGGATTTGGTCCAAAAGCGTCAGATTAAGAGGATCAATACCTGCTACCGACTATCTTAAAGCCGAGAAACATATTTTTCCACCAACCCACCTGAAGATTTATAATATATTAAGGAACATTAAGAAGAAGAAGAAGAAGAAGAAGAAAAGCTAAATGGGCCAAAAGCAAACATGAAGCATGTTCTCTTGAGACTGCTAATGCTGGCAGACAATAGCGCAGAGAGAACTCCTCTGACAGATCTCTGAAGTCTTCAATACAGCATGCTAGTGGTCCATGTTAATGAGATTTGCTCAGATACTTTTGAAATTACTCCAAAATGTCTTAATCTATTTTCTACATCTTCTTGACCCAATCGCTTCAGAAAAGTCACAGCTTCACCCATCTCTGGACTAAACTTGTCATTCAAATAGGTAAGGTCTTCAAGTAGTTTGTGTTTCCAAAGGCCCACACACAACCTTTTTAGGGTTTACCCCAAAACATGCAGGTAATATTGTAATTTCTATTACTAGAGATTACAGAAACACTTTGCACCACACCGTACCTTTCAATTTGAGTAACTCAAAGGTCTTAACAAGCAGAGTATTACAACCTCTCCCAACAATCCAAAAGTAAATAAATCCAGTCTTAGATGTGGCCTGACAGACACTAATCGCCCCAGCTACACGACTAGCACCCCACCAGCAAGTGAGCAGCAGGCATCAATGGGGGTCTCTCAGACCCCTATTTCCTGCTGGGGGTGATACAAGCACTCATGCAAAATGCTTCCAGTACGGCTCTATGTAATTTGGGCCTGTTGCAGAGAAGATGTTGGAGAAAATGTCCAAGAACCAGGTTGTCTGCTCCATTACAGACTTTCTTATGAATGCACCCAAGTCACAGGACCCATATTCAGAAGTAGCCGCACACGGCGTCTTCTAGGAACGATGGCTATTTCTGCTCCGTAATATGCTTTAAGACCATTAGGTCAAAAGGAAAAAAAGTCAAGGTGCCAAGCTCAGTAAGGAAAACATCACCCTACTAACTTCCCACTGCCTGACGTGCAAGCATCGCTGCCACCCAGCCGGTACAGAAAACAGGAGTAAGGACGTCACCAGCACACCTTCTGGAAAGTCACTAGCAAGGAAGAGTGCTGGGGAGAAACTGCACACACTGTTGAGCCCTTCATAAACAGAAACTTCCCTGAGAAAGTTTGTTTCAGGGCTTCGACTTTTGCCTGGAGCTCCTCCTGCTATGGCCAGCGAAGATGTGGCACAGCGACATGCCAACCTGGTTTGGAGCTATGACTCTCCCTGATGAAACAAAGTGGTGGGACTAGTGGGGAAAAAATGATTTTTTTTTTTTTTTTGTCCCAGAACCACTTCATTTTCGACACAGAAAATCTGCACAATCCATTTTTTGTACTGAGCTTAGGAAAAAAAGTCCTCCTGACCTTTCTCCTGGCTTGAAGGGAAGGGAGGAGGAAATATACATATGTAAAAAAGTTAAAGCTCAAACCCACAGATTTATCTGTTGATCATCTCATTCGGTTCTGAGTTACAGCAGGCAGCTTCTGTTTTATTAACAATATTTAATCAGCATTTAACTCTGACAAGCATTAAGATTTGAAATTTTAAACTAAGTGCAACTTCGCTAAATCCTTTGTGTTGATTTTTTTCCCCGCTAAAGGTTTTCTAAAGGATTCTATCTTTGCTATCTTAAAAGTCTGCATGTGTCTTTTGTTATCAATAATGTACAACTTTAGTAGCATGTTTTGTACTTTTCAATTTTTCAGCATGCAAGCTATCCCTGATTTACAATGCTCGCTGAATGGTGTTTGATTATTGAAAATGCTTTTACACACATTTAAAAAAATGACTGCTCCTGGAAAACTAACACTATTGTCCATAATTCTGTAAAAATACATTTCCCCTCCCTTCTCCCCAAATCAAACATTTCAATTCAAATTCTTACTTTGAGGAAAAACTGGCATATAATTAGGCATTATGCCTAACAGTGCTAAGTAAAGGAGAGTGTAAACATCTTAATTCTGAAGGTTTAACCATCAAAGCCCCTTGCTGTATCTATCCCGTTATTTGCGCCTCCATTCAGATCTCTGTGGAGGTCACAGAAAAAAGAGAAAGCAAACAAAACACACAGTATAAAAATCTATTTTACCAGCTCTGTCCTGTATCCCACTCCACGTGCCCGAGGCCAGGCTCGCACGCAGTGCTGGGACGCCCGGGGCCACGCGGCCGCTCCTCAAGGAGTGCAGAGTCCTGCTCTGTAACTGCACTGAGCGGCTTAATCGCTAACTCGGAAGATGGGATTTCACCTGAAATTAAGCTATCAAGCAATTGAGCTCAAACTCAATCAACCAAACCCTTAACCTTCCCTGTTTAAGTGGCACTGCTCTAATTGGGACTCTATCGCTATTTCCATTACTATCTCCTATTCTCATGGTTTATTATCTCGGCAGTTTCAATTCTCACCTAGTTGAAATTTGACATCCAGTTTCTTGGACCACATATCATTCATTATGGCTTTATTTCACGAAATATGTTTCAAGATTATGGACCGATCCTGCAGCAAATAGGTTTTCATTGAAAATAGTACCCCGCACTGCAGTGGAAGCAGGACAGAGCCAAACCTTCTCAGAGAAGCAAGTCCTAACATTAAAGGACACATAGAACAACTGATTTTTCATCAAGTTGTGAATTCTGTTGTGCAGTTTGAAACACGTGCTTGAACATACATCCCGCATGAATACACGGTAGCTGATTCGCGGTGTTTTGTCCAGTCCTCAGAGTCTTCCTACTGAGCCTGGATCATCTTCTAGGAGACAGCGTTTGGCTGAACCCTACTTACCAGCTCTGCCCGGGGGTGAGACTCAATAACCTACGATACTCAGGAGGTCAGACTGAAAGATCTAACGGTCTTTTCCAGTGATACATTCTACAAATCACCCAAACTGCTTACTGCTGAAGGGTGCGCGCCAGAGGGTACCTCTGGCATGTGTGGTGTCCTGATGGTAGCAATACAAAATACGTCTGCTTTTGGAGCCACGGCCTACAAACTTCAGGCTAGTCTAAAGGTAGTGTTTTGCATTTATCACAACCAAAATTCCTTTTCCTGGGTCACATAGCGTCATGGCCACACATGAACTCCCATGGCTCCACAAGAATCCCATAAATTCTGAGGCCCTCTGATGCACCTGGGACTTAAAATTTTTCCCTTCTTCACAAAAACTCAAAGGGGGAACACCACTGCAGGGCAAGGAACCACCATCTTCTTAAACTGCAGGATCTGCTTCTTTTTCAGTGGCTGAAATGCATCTAATACATCATGGGCTCCACCATAAAAACCCCATTAATATTCAAATCTTGAAGAGAGGCATATATCATACAGCTGACATACACGACTGGCATGGCCAAGGATTGCAATATTCACTTGAACTTCATGAATTTCATCCTCACTAAATAGATATTTTTGGCAACAAAGAACTGAAAAAGAAAAAAAACCCACATCATCCTCAGATCTATTTTAATTTAAAACAGAAGAGAACAGGGACATTTTTTCCCCCTTGAAGTACATTTTAATAAAATTAAAAATAAAAATAGCTCTAATTCACTTTGATGCATTTAGTCATTCTGCAAAATTCTGTTTAAAATGAAATCACCATTTTATATTCAAACAAGGTCAAGAGAACAGCACTAACGAGCACTGACATCACAGCGAACAGCAGCCACTGCTCAACGCTTACATCAGTGTTGCTTGTTGCTATGGTGCTTAACCGACTATTAATTTCTGAAAGAAGGTGATTATAAAGCAGCCATATGAACCTCAGTCAGATGACACCCTTCAGTACCAAACACTGATCTGCGTTACTCTTCTCTTCTGCAAGTTAATTTTGTGAATCACCAGTTTTGTGATGTTAATATTCCTTTCCAACTCGAAACTTTGGACTAGAAGAGAGGCAAGGAGTTAATTTAGAAGCAAGGGACTTTCACGTTGCTTTAAATAAAAATCATTTTGCAGAGAGTGGTATTTCTTTCGTTTTCGCTACGCTCCGAAAGACTAAAAAGCATGTGTTTTAATTTTTGCAGTGATAATAAGCAATCAAATTAACAGCTAAATTCTGCTCTCCTGCTCTGCTCGACGTGCTGCTGTAAATCCAGGAGTGTCTCAGCCTGGGACGAAGCAGCACTGAAGCTGGCTTGACCATTCCCCAGGGATTTGCCCCGGTAAGGGGACCTTGCCGCAGGGCTGTGCCGCTGCAGCTCCCAGCCCAGCTCCCATGGATGCTGGGCCATGGACTTGGCCATATGGCCACCGGGACCAGCCAGAGCAAGGTCTTCCCATCTGCACACAGGCTCTGTCCAGTTACCAAACAGCCTTCTCAGAACATGGCTGAAAGCCAAAAAGTGCATCTTTGTGGCCTTGCTCCTAAAATGCAACTGGGCACCTAAACCATTGGCTTCCCAGGCAAAACACAGGATTAAGGCACAGCGGTGGCTCCAAAAGCTTAGCTCCAAGCCCAACGCTGTGATCTTTATCCATGTTGCCAGAAGAGCCTTTACTTGTGCAGCTAAGGCACGCTCCTGGGGTTTGCAGGATCGGAGCCTTCCTTCAGACATGCTTCAGAAACCGTGTGCAAAATATTATTTGTGTTTACCTTCTTCAGTTGCTCCTGTAAAGCAATCTTCAGCTACAGCCACCCAAAAAGGTCACTCTTCTTACCCTGCAGAGAAAGAAGGTAACACACGTGACTGCTGGGTCGGTCGGCGTCAGCAACACCACCCAAAGCATTTTCATTGGCACCACATTTGCAAGTACAAACATAAATAAAGCAACAAATGAATCTAATCGTGTTTAATGGTGAATGACTTTCAGAGAGAGTTAATAAAAACAATCAAGTCACAGGACTGCTGCTTATCAGTACCAGCCAGCGTGAGGCTCTTCAGTTCAGCACGAACAACTTGGTCTTTGGGAGGAAAAAAAAAAAAAGAAGAAAAAAAACCCATGGAGATGAGACATCTTTGTTCTCTAGCATAAACTTTCTTAATCTTGATGTCTATCAATCTATTTTCAGTTTGAATAATAGATGAGTTCAGTCCTTTGTTTCAGAAATCTGACTATTGTCTGAATGGGTTCTCCTTACTTAAGGCATTTTAAGACCATTTGTAACCACTGCTATTTTAGCTTCTGGATCCTTTTTTTTTTCATCCTTTTCCATAGAGACACAGTCCTAGATGAGATTTTAAAACTAGCTGCATCTTCCATGCCTAATTCAGAAAGTTGTTTCCTGTCTTGGGATATCATCTCGTTAAGCATTACCAAGAGCACACCAAGTATGCCGAGGGGGTATTAAAAAGAGAAATAATTAAAGTGTATCTTTATAAAAAGTAGGAGGGAGAAAACAGCACGTGTAGGGTTTTTTTACCCTGTATATTACTGCATCTTGTGTACTCTCTCTTATGCAAAAGAGTATGTAATCTTTTAAGAAACATGACAATCTGCCACTTTCTGTTCATGTAATTGGGATCAACATATGGTACAAGAGAAAAGAAAAACATTTGTTTATTAATTTAGATCAAGTTACTAACTCAAACCACTAACAGCATTCAGAATTAATTCCACATCAATTGACCAAATACCTTAATAGAGTAAAATTATAACATAATTTCACTGAAATGTTCATCTTCTGCTGCAGGAGTGCAGAATAATATGTAATAAAGACAGAAAGAAATATGCAATAATTTGGTGACACAGATGACATCATATGAAACGGAAAGTCGGTGACATGTGGATGTGTAAGACAGAGCTACGTGAAACTCCGTTTCATAAAATTCACACAGTGATGTGGAGTTTTGGGGGTGTTTGTGAAACTCATCGAGTGGTAAGTTATGCTATTTACATCAGTAGGTGAAGCTTTTTACCGAAGTAGTAAAATATCAATCTCTGGGAAAAATCAGAATCTTCATTAAGTTCTTTCAAAAGAAAACGTACTCATCTGCCATTTATTTTGGAAGGAAAAATGTTTTCACAATGAGAATGAGGCATTACTTCTTTACCATTGAAACCCGACTATTTTTAGCCAGGAAAAAAAGGTTACCTTGAGATGAAATGAATATTGGTTTTATCTGTTGCTCACTGGCATTTTATTTTATTTTTTATGTTTTGAGCGAGAGGCTTTTCACAGTTCTCGTAATGAGGTACCGGAAGATCAGGGGCCGAAATTTGTACGCGTTTGCTGTATAGGAAGCCCTACGTGCTTCGCTGGGGTACACGCATAAGACATTCCTGATTCTGCACTGTAAAGGACATAACACCACTCCATCATAATAGGTCAGGTCTCACCTTCCTGAGAGTATGTAAAACAATACATCTTTTATGTAAAATACGTGACCTTTGACATACGATGTGCTCTTAGATTAGCAACAATAAAGGCTTTTATCCTGCTTTGCTACGGGGGTTATCTTGGATTTGACACTTTAAACCTCTTTTCATGTTTATCTGTTTTATAAATTTTCTGGGTATTTGGCAGTCAGATCCTTATTTTGGCAGTATTTTGCAAGCAGACTTCATTTCTACCCCGAGTCTTCATGATAGCAAATGAACCATCTTAAAATGTACTTTTTAAGGAAACTGCTGAAAATTACACGTTTGCATAAAATGTGCATATAATAGCTCTTTCGGCAGTGCTGTAAAAGGCAAGGAACGTTTTCTAAACACATTTGTCATATATGAACTGAACCCGCTCCAAAGAAACCCAGTAACACTGGCCCACCATTAGCTGGTGGGAGACCAACGTGGCCTACCGAGGGCAACACACAGGAGGGGCTGAGGAGGACTTCAGCTCTTCTCACAAATTACTCCGATTTAAATCCAGACCGCTTTCATTTCTAGTTATCTAAGCCTTGCTATATGCTACCTGGCTTTCAAAAATTTGGATAATGTACCACTGAAGTTAAAATGAGCAGCAGAGACAGCTGTTCCCACCTGTGAAAATTTCTCATTAATAGTCAAAAAGTTGAGTATCTCAAAACATAGAAACACAAATACAGACTTTCCTCCTGAAAATGTTTATATGGGTGAGCGAACTGATGTAGGCAACACACATTCCTTCCATCATGCTGCCTTTAACATAAACACAAAGTACCATCAACACTGTAAGTGTGCGTGTGGAGCAAACAAAGAAAAAATCCCATCCTACCAAAGCAAGACACTTCACTACACTCATATTTTCCCCCCAGGAGATGATTAAAATAGAAAACCAAACCACAAACAAAAATCCACTTTGTGAGCAGCAGTGGTCCTGCTGTCTCACGAGTGGAGGGAAGGTCTCCAAGTGCCCGCGACACCGTCCCCTCGGCTCAACTGGCATCCCACGCAGGGAACGGTCCGTGCAAAACTACGTCCTGCTCAGATTTTACCAGATATTCCTGAAAACACTGGGTTTACTCAATGTTGAGTAAACAGGTGCCTCAGTTTACCTATCAGCGAGATGGGTAAAGGCTTTTGTAATATAATTTTAAATCCTTGAATACAAAGGTACTTTTTAAAACACCTGTTTTCAGCAGGATTTGGGAAAGACAACTGGTAATAATCCTAAAAAGATCACAACCTGAGCCAGTGCCATAACCTTTTCAGTTGACTTTAACAGAAAGCCCCCCTATTGCTCTAGATCAGGTCCTACCTATTTATCGGGCACCAAGGGACCAGGCAAAAAGATCAGATGCTTTGCCATTGCACCTGCTGTCGGGTTGGACCTTGTAACTCTCTTGATCCCACAACGCTTATTCGATTTAGGGGTCTCCTCCTTCAGGGCAGGGAGGTCATTTCGGGAAGGCTGCAGGATGGAGCCCTAACTCCAACTGATTACTGCAAAGCCAAATTTAACCAATAATATAAAGAATATGCAGTAATAGAGAGCATTGCAGAATGACATTCTACTTAAAACAGTATCATTTTTATTAATATCTAAATAAGAAGAGCCTTGGGTATAGCCAAAAATAGATTAACAAAGACCTTGATCCCACACAAATTGGCTGTGAGTAATTTTACACAGGAAAGTAGAACACCGGTTGAGCTGCTCCCCTGCTTAGAATTACACATGTACATTTTTTTGCCAGTGTCCCAGCCTTGAGAAGCCTACAATTCATTATTGGAAACCTAAAGCAGCAAGGGAATCTCCCTTCACTACCTAGAAAGCATGCTTTTTATTAAAAAAAAGGAGAGAGAGAGCACACACACATCCGATAGCACAACAAAAAATCGTTTCTGAAATTTGATTTCCATTCATTTTTTCTTATATAAGACCAACTGCAATATATTTAGTGTGTCTGATTAAAATATTTACTACAAGGCTTCCCGAAAGCTTTAAAATATCAAAACTTGATCATCAAAATAAGCACTTCTGTGCAGTAATTTCTTCTAAATAAAGTGAACCATAACCATCTAATACAGCTGTTTCTTTCCCTTCAAAACTCCCTGAGTCGCATTCAACTGCACGCAGGCTGAAATATGAAATACGTCCTACTATTGTCGTAATTATTATTTTCTTGTCCTGTGCAGGAATAGATGCAGTCAATGATTTTGTCAACTATACATTTGTAAGAGAGGGGGAAAAAAAAAAATGTTTTTCATTTGGTATTTTGCTAAACCTGAAAACAGAGGATGCGCACTGATCGTGAAGAGCAACATCGGGTACCAGGCACGCCTGTGGGCCCAATCCTGCATACAGGTTACTTTTCTCACCCAGTGCACTGGGTTGAGTTACCCACACAAATCGCACGTAGAATTGCTCTCAGGATGGCCAGTTGTCATCTCTTCAGTTTTGTTGTACCTGTTTTCTTTCTTTTTTAAAGAGGTATCCAGCAACCTAAAAAAATATATTAAACTATTTTAAATAATCTGAGGGAGAAATATTTTTTTCTGACCGTTGTCAAGGTGGCTACTTTTTATCGTGCAGGGTGTATGACATCCCGGGAGGCACGGTACAGGAGATTTTCTATACCAGGAGTCATTATCGCCTCCTCAGAAAGTGAAATGCAGGTGAACGGTAAAACTGCGAGAGACTAAGTGCACTTCTTCCACCTCGCTTTGAAGAGGGGGAAATGGATTTGGTACAGGCCAAAACACAGGCATCCTAATGCTCGCTGCCTTGCTGCTTCTCGGTGGAAGGAGGGAGCAAATCATACTGTATTTTCATTTTCAGTCATTAGCAGGCTGTTCAGAATCTCTGCCTGGTGCTTATTATTTATTCTAAACAGAAATAAAGTAAAATAAAAATAAATAACAGCACGAGGACAAGCTATGCACAGCACATTTTCTCTTTCAAAATAATATTACCTTTCAAGTCCACCGTAACCTTGGAAAAGAATCACTCAGTGTAAGCCAATGCTACGAAACTAATCACAATCCATTCCTCCCCCGCTTTTTAATAGCTCTTATAGGAAATATGGGTACAGTTAATAGACAAGTTAAGAACAGCTCGCTTCCAATACAGAATCTGAACTGCGACTGTAAGTCTTGCATCTTTTAATGATGGATTGGTTATTTGCCTCACACGAATTACTTTGCATAACAGAGCTGGCCCTCATTGAATTCATCAGACGTAAAGACCATAACACGTTCCCAGAAAGTATCAAACCTGTCAAATGCCCAATCAAATGATGAGAGGCCATCTCGCTGACGCTGAGAGCCCGCAGATCAAACGCTGCCGCCTGTTTTATACTTGCCAGATCTCCCCTGTTTCTTAAAATAACTCTCCGTGCCTCAATGCCAGCCTTAACCATTTTATGTCTGCGTTATAACCCTCATCTTGAAACTTGACCTCACCTAATTAAAGTATTGAGAGGAATATCCCTTCCCCGAGCACCCTGGAGCAACCGCTGTAGGTGCAGGGCTCAGGGGACTGCTCGCTGGCATCGCCGCCAAGCCAAAAACACCCGGACCCGTTACTTTTCGGGACTCCTGCAACACTCATGCAGGTCCGCCCGGCAAAGCGAGGTCCCTCAGGAGGGGCTGGCGGTTCTCCCACAACTGGCAAACGTGAATTTCCACCACACACACACCCACCCCCCCCCCACACACACACACACACACACCCACCCCCGCCGTGACCCGTGCGCTGCTCCGGCTGCCGCACCTTGATTCGGCACAGCCCTCGCTGCTCCCCCGCCCCGGCGCCCTCCCCGCCCGCGCCCGGGGCGCTCAGCCCCCGCCGCCGCCCCCCGAGCCCGCCCGCCGCCCCTCCGCGGGGGCTGCGCCGGCGGCCCGGGCTCCTCTCTCTTACCTGACGAGCAAGTGATACTCTGGGTCATGGTCATGTGAAAATATTTTCGAGGTATCCTTTAACAGCCTTTAAATATTGAAGCCTAAAAACAATATTTGCTGTTTTACCTTTGAAGCTTTAACAAAAGCTTTGTTTTAGCATTTACCTCGGTGTGCAATAAGAGTTAATAATCAAATCCGTCCCAACCCCCACAAATGTTAAACAAAAAGATAAAAGAAATGCAAATAGCTATTGTCACGGAAAGTTAAAGTACCTGTCTGTATTTTTAAGTGAAAACTATTATCTCTATCAATCAAAATTTAAGAATACAATAGCACTAATCACACAAGGTGCTTTGACTGAGGTACTTTTCCTCATAAAAAGTTTTTTTTTTTTTTTAACTGGTGCATAAAAGTAATACACTTACAATTAGATATGGTATTTGTAATTTTGTTATTAAAAACCCTCAGCAGTCTTATTGTTAATAAATGCCTCTGAGTCTGTAGGCTGATTTGTACCCAAGAAGACCAAAGTCCCTACATATTTTAATAAGGTTGATGAAATTTTATTCAGATTCTCACACTTTCCAACATGTGGTGGAACAGCACACTCTTCTGTTTGAGAGGAGTTACTCAAACGAAGGAAATAGTTAATTGGTAACCAAAACTACTACTCCTGGCCTCGCTGCACATTTTCCACATTTCTCCAAACGCTGTCTGTACTACAGCCGTCTGCTTTGAAGACGTGCCCTTTGTCATCTTTTCTTTAATTTTTGATACCAATTCCCTCTCGTTGGACCCTGAGGTTCTCCTAATACAGCGTACGTTACATACACAGTACATCCATTGTGCAGGCACACCGCACGGATTTTCTCGAAAGTCCATTTTTAAAACTAATTTGTCCAGACTGATTCAGAAACTGAGCTGCGCAGTTAATAAGTGCAAGAGCAAGCGACAGTAATTACGCCTATACTAAAAGAAAGAGCCCGGCACTGAAATACCTATAAGTAAATAGTTAAGCCAGGATGCCATTATGCAAACTCTGCTCTCAGGGAGGGATGTCTCCCACACCGAGGAGCAATAGGACTGTCATTTTTTCCCCCTGCAATATCAGGTTTCCTACTCTACAGTGCTGGTACTCTGCATCATGGCTAACATCTCTAGTGTGCTATTAATATCAATGAAGAGACGATTCAATTTCCACATAAGAAAAACCTTCCTATTACAGCGCAGACATTCTAGTGAGGACCCTTGCTAAGGAAACAATAAAGACCAGAGGGTTGGGGTTTCCCCCCCCCCCTCTTTTTTTTTTGCTGCTGCTTTTGCAGTTCTGCGTTGCACACTGTTTGAAAGCTTTTAGCTAACAATGGAAGCATTATCTTCAGGATAGTTACAAAACAGGATTTGTTAGTAGAAAGAATAATACCACCGAACCCATTCCGCCCCCCGCCCCCCGCCAATACCTGCCTATTGCAATACGGCATTTAGTAGTTTATTCAGAAGTATATTCCAGAAACACCTGTATTCTTGATCTAATTCCCTGCAACAAACTCCCTCAGCGGACCAGGTTTGCTTAAGGAGGTTTGGACAATTAAAAACAAACAAACAAACAAACATTTTGTGCATTTATAAAATGGAACAGAAACAGAAGTATCTTATTCTACCGGCGTGCAAACTTACCCATTAATGAGGAAGAAAATGGCTTAGAGCTGTACAGTAATTCCCAACCAACTGCAGAAAAGTTGAGAGTTTGAAAACACTAAAGCACTTTTGACTATCCAGCCTTTCTGTGCTTCAACACTGGCTGCAGTGTAAGGAAGGACTGAAGGTATGTGGTCTAAACACAACAAAAGCCACTGCCTTACTCTAGATTAAATATGCAGGAAGAGGCCCCTTTGCATAAACACAAACACTCAGCAAATGAGTAACTGGCTCAAATCAGACGCCTGCTGTGCATTCTACCTGTCCTGATCTCTGACAAGCTACACAGCTTGTTTAAGGGGATAGGAGCTACAAAATCAAATCAAATCACAGCGCTAAACGCTTTGCTCGTATAATAGTAAATAACAACAGCACCAACAACTCAATGCCAAACGCTCATTTCTCATCTAAGCATTGCTCTGGCAAAGAGCTGAATCGTGTGCTATGCCCGCTTTGGCTCAGCCACCCATCTCGCCAGAGCAGAAGAAACACAACCAACCACCACCTGTAAAATTCATTTTCATTAACTGTACTGAAAGCCAACGCATTCCTGGCCCGGTCTTTTCTTAACGAGGATTTAAAATTAATACAGAGACTTTTGGTTGAGTTGACAGATTAAATCTGAATTTGCTTGTACTGTCCCTGTTTTGTTTACTATATAAAAGATTCCACACACAGACCGATTTTAGCTGTTCTGAATCACTGCATAGTGCACACCTATTTACTCGTTTATTTGGGGAAAAGGAAGAAATTTCTGAAGTTTCCCTTAAAAATGTTATTTGCAAAATATTACTCTCATAGAACGACCCCTCCAAACTATATTTACTTCAAAAAACAAGTAAATTAGAGACTGTGATAACCACCAAGCACCTCTAAGCATTTATTATTATAATTGAATATACATAATTATACATTGTGATTTACTCTTGCTTCTAGAGAAATAAATTATTTTTCAGCCTTGTTCATCCTTCCATACCAGAAATAGAATGAAGCAGCACAATTTTAAAGCAATTGGAATTCACCAGTGTCCCTTCCTAACTTAAGGAGTCAAATCACATTGACCTCTTATTGTGAGTCCTAGCTACATGTTGGTTTTGGTAATTTAATTATTTTTTAATAACTTGCAGTATTAAATGATTGCCATTGAAACACAAATAAGATTATACTCCTCTGCCTTACTCTCCCGTGCTCCAGACTACAGGGTAACGTGGACGACACAACTGCGTCCAGCACCGAAATTTCATTCTGAAAGAGCACTTACACACAGTCAGACACAGGAAGATTCAGGCTTTAAAAGATGCAACACATACTTACTGGATTCTCAAGCATGTGCCACAGATTATTTCAAAGGATACTGGATATAATTCACAGTTTTTATGTGGATCAAGCGTGTTCAGTTCCACTGAGCACTGGTACAGTATGGAGGGAGTTTTTACTTTTCCTTGGATAAACTCACCACGTTAAAGCACAGTAAAATTGCTAACATGAGCTAGTCCAGCCTAACAGGGTAAAAATCCTCCACGAAGGAATCCTGCAAGAAATTTTAGAGCCCCTGTATCATTCACTATTTTTGCATTGAAATGACCTTCCAAATAAGGTGTCAGATAATATGGTTCACATAGATGATAGCAATCTAACCTTGATGCAAATAAACCATAGAACGGAATTTAATCAGTATATCACTGTGTAAAAGCCTTTGTCCATCCCAATGGAGCTTCTAATGACTGTTTTGGCAGTTCTGGCTGGTAGTTATGCCTCCCTGCTCATATATATCTCATACTGGTTGAGCAAGCTAATGGAACTGCTGTTAGTGGAATCCAATATTAATACCCTGCCTCGTGCAAAACTGGATGCAAGTGAATATATTATACAATTACAGGTAGTATCTAATTCCATAGGTATTAGATACTGGGCTCTAAATTAATATTTTAATAGAGAAAGTGAAATAAATACTACATTTCAGGTAAGATATCTATGAACTCTGGATCTGCCAGCCTTTCTGCTTCAAGCCTACTCTATGCTCACACAGAACAGACATAGAACCCTGACAAAAATTGGCAGGCAAGCTTTAGATGCTGAGTGACACATACTGATGCACGGAGTCAAAGATGTCATCTTCATGCAAGCTCCACTAGTTATAAGCTTGAGAGAAAAATGAAACAAAAAACCCCAAAATAAAACACAAAAAAAAAAGGGGGGGGGAGGGTGAGAGTGGAGCAAGACCTCCAGAAAATAAACAGGGTGTACAGTTTCAAAGGCTACAGACACAGACATTTCATTGTTCAAGCCAATTATCAGTGGAAAATAATAACAACAGATGGATTCAGAGTCACTGACTTTTCATATGCACTTCATCTCTGCACAACAGATGATGAAATGCGAGAGCTATCTCGGAAAGGCAAAACATCTTTCAGTAAAAGAACTCTATACTCCAGATGGGGACCTTCTAAGGCAGCTGATTATCTTCTTATAATGTTGTAAGATAGACTTACTAAAACATTTCAAGAACTGATCAGATAGGATGAGCACAATGCCATCATTATAAGGAGTAACTTGCTTCGGCCTCAGACTTGCGACTAAACTAGTCAGAGATTTCAATAGGGTCAGAGCTGCCTGTTCCCCATTTTTGCATCAAGTACCGGTTCCAAAAAAAGGGCCCAAAGCTGCTGCTCGCAGCCTGGGCAAAACATGGGGGTCGGCTTTGCCTGGAGAGGGGATGCAGGCGCGGGGCCATGGAGTCAGCGGCTGCATGAATTGGTCCCCAATAAAAGTCCTGCTGCCGCGAGCAAGGCAAGCCCCCTCGCCTTGTGCAAGCACGCCGTTTCACAGGGGGACAAAGGCAGAGGACAAAACATATTTACAAGCACGACTGTTTCCACTGTAATTGCTAGATGTAGAGGGACCTCGTCATCCAGGAGCCTACAGCGATGTAAAGTAGGAGTAACCTCAGCTGAGTCAATGGATTTACACCCGTGAAAACTGGTGTGAGGCACAAATAAGACATAAACTCTTTCTTACAAAGCCTTTACAAAAACTCATCTTTTTATGGGAAATAAAAATTTGCTTTCAAAGGAAATAACAAATACGTGTAAATTTTGGTGGTTCCGGTGATAAGCAGTTCCAACAAACGTCACAAACACCCAGTGAAGAACCACCTACCTAGCACAACCTTCTCCCACTCAACCTGAATACCACGAAGTATGTGTTTTTGATCACATGAATCAGGTATACCACAATCTCAAAACTTTAAAAAAAAAAAAAAAAAGTAGTGGAAAAATTAGCTCATTAATCTTTAAGACAACATTTCTTTAATGGAAGAATACTACATAAGTAGCGCATCAAAACAAACTGGTTGCCATTTGCACAGTTTCTTCTCCAAAACACTACAAGGAAAACTTAAAAATGACACGCTCTGTAAATCAATATCGCATAGAGAGGGGTAGCAACGCACAACACACACGCACTGAACTTGCATCTACTGCTAATTTATTTCACAAGTTACAAAATATTTCTTAAGTAGAGGGCTGTTGGCTTCACAAACGCAAAGGGAAGAGATGAGTTTGCGGGCACAAAGCACAGCGTTTCCCCTCTTTGTGAAGTACTTTGTCAAAAGTAAATTCACAGGGGAACATACGAGCAAAGAGTAAATTTTGCCCAGGGCAAAATTCCGCAACTGCTTTAAGAAGCAAACAAGAACACAAAAGATGTGTAATACAACCATCTGGCTCTACTCATGCTATATCAATAATCCCCAAAATTTATCCCCACCCCCTTAATCAACCCACACTGATGCCACAAAACCAAATGGCATCACTTATGCTTCCTGCCCATCACATTTTGAAATGATATTTAATATGCATACAGTACATATTTGCATGTTAATCAATTTCTTTAAGAAAAAAATATTTTTGCTTCTTGAGCTATTAGTTCTGCTTTTTCTACTTATTCACACTGGGATCTCTAAAACCACCAAGAAAGTCCTTGTGGTAAAGATACTCTCATATCGACACGGCGTCTCAGGTATCAGGATAACGTACCGGTCAAAACTTCAATCTCTTCTTCTCTATAGTTCTGTGTCACAGTGTGAAAATAGCAGAGGGTGAATAATAATGTGCCAGCAAAATTAGCTGTTCAAGAAACAGGGGTAAGCGATCCGTTTTGAACTCGAGGTTGGATGCGTTTCTAAGCGTTGCCCTGTTTGGGATGCAGGGAAGGAATTACGGAGGGGAAGCAGGATGTCCTACGTGTCTTTTCCATCTAGGATTTCAAATATTTGCCCCAATTATTTCAGGCTACCCTCCATCCAGGAGCCAGCCTGCTCGTGAAGGAGGAGGAGAACGGGGAGCTCCTGGACGGGGATGGAGGATGAGCCTCTAACGTGCGTTGGCTGCGTGGCCGCTCTCCCTTCCCACCCCAAGCCCGTGGTGGGAGAACACCCCGGGACGGACAGACAGCCAGACAGTCATGCGAAGTGACCGAAAGGGCGGCCCCACGATTGTTTGGGGTTGGCTTCGTTCTTGAGGGAAAATCACCCGCGTAACCATCGTGATTCATACCGCGAGCGCGCAACGTGAAACCAGTACCAAAAACAACACTTCAAAGACGGTCTCTCTCCGGTGCTCCAGCGACTGACAGCCACGGCCCCAGGCGCTGACTCAGAGCTCTTATTCTTAATCGACTTTTCTGCAACAACATACCCCGGCCCAAACCCTGCCTCTCCCTGGCTCTCCCCATGGCCGTGGCTGGCTGGCTGGCACCCTCCCCGTGCCCGGGAGCTGCCCGGGGGGATGCACGCCATGGCGCGGATGGTGCCCCACAGCCAGCAGCGCTTCTTGCCCTCCTGTAGCACGAACATATGGTTGTTACATTGGGAAGGAGAAATGTAAGCCCTGAGCGCTCATGGCATAGGTGGAAATGTTTTGCAACTATTTTCTTTGGAAATAAGCGTACATATAGTGGTTATGTCTGCTCCTACATCCAGACTATCAACCTGAGATCACAAACACTTTGTTAATTTTTTTTTAAATCCATTTTTGGATTGCTTCTGCTGTTTCTACGGCTTGACTTGTACGGCCTCTTTGTAAGAATTGAAAACAGTCTCCCACAAACACAGGAATGGGCGAATGGTTTAGAGAGCTAATCCACACCTGGGCTACGTAAAAGGGGCTCATATTTTCCAAATAGAAACACAACCCCTTTTATATATGAACCAGATTTGGATCCAAACGCTAAACCCTTCACCACATCCTACGTGGGGCTCTGCGCTGGTCAAGGGGAGCGGTGGTGGGTGGTGGCTGCGCCCGCGTTTCTGCGGGAGCAGCCGCTCCATCGCGATGGCGAGCCGCGGATGAGGAGTTATGACCTTGGACTTGGATGCGAATGGCAGACCCGTCCCCGGTTACACCACGGTTAATGCAGGGTAATCCCCATCCCGCGCACGCCTCTTACAGAAGAATCTGGCCCTGTCTCGTTACTCTTGTTAGAAAAATGAAGGCTGTGACAGAAAATAGCTGAGAACTACATCTTGCCGATGCCAAAATACAGTAATAACATGTTCAAAGATTTAATTTAGAAGACTACAAAGTCTAGCTCATACATCATAACACCTTGAAATAACACTTTAAGGTCAAATCCTGTGCATTTTTGGAAACCACCAAAACATAATGAAGTTTTACTTAAACACAGCATTTACATTTATAACGCATTTCAGATTCTTCAAGTAAGCTAGACCACATGCTAGGAAAATGTACTTCCCACAACATACAAATTAAGTCATATACAGCCTTCCCTCCGCAGGCTGAACAGCCACCAGCACAAATGGAAGTCCTGTGTACGGATCAAAGGCAGCATGTGGACCTCGGAATATGATTTTTTTCTTTTTTTTTCTTAATTGGCAAAACATCAAGTCCCACTAGTAGTTTATTTTTGTTGCCTTCCTTGCCCCTTTTCTACCTCTCCCGCTTATTTCACAACGGAACATTTTTAAACCACTAGAAATCTTTGTGGCAAAGATGATGTCATACTGACACAAGATCAGGTGTGAGGTATGGTATGAATAAATACTTATCCGCAACCACATTTAATTTTCAATGGTTGGGCATCAAGAGACAAAGAAGTTCTTATGCAGACATATTAACTGAGGATTTAATTTTAAATGGCCTGCATTTAAAAGAGCAGGAACAACGCATCGTGCAAGCCTAGAAGAAAAAGAAAGAAAACACAAAAACAAAACACCTTGCACCTTCCTTCTTGTTTTTGGGAAAGCAATACACAGCCCTAAAACTTATTGCTCCTCACAGTAATAAATATATGGTGCTTGATTACTTCGTCTTCTAAGTCACCGATACCATGCAGGATAATTGTACTTTATGCACTGGTAATAAAAACTCTCTCTACGAAAATAAATATGTATTTTACAGTAATCAAGCAGGAACTAATTTTGTACTTTTTCACAAGTAGCCATTTACTTTGGCACTGAATGGTAATGTGTAGTAGAGAATGCAGTATATGCTTTAACCCAAGAAAAATTAGACTTGAAAATTAATACACAGTGAAAGACAAATTTAAAGCAGCCTTCTTGTGTTCTGACATAAGAATATAAAAATGACACGAGCAACTAAAGATTAGTTTACATACTTTTCAATCACAGCTGCCGCTCAGTAACCACAATACCTTTAAAATGACATTCTACCGAAACAGATACAGTTTGGCTGCAACAGCGGCTAGATACAGTTAACGTGAAATTAAAAGGGCATTTTTTATTTACACACACCGTACAGCACTGAGCCCCAGCACAATTACAATGGGAAGATTTTTAGCGTGATTAATTTAGAAATAATCTAGTGATAAATAGAGTGCATTGCAAGTGATTCTGCCGAGCAAATTTTTATCACCAGCCTTAGATGTCAAAACACAGTTTCAGGGACAGAGAAAGAACGAGTCACATCTTCTTGGTTAATATTTAATTGGGTGCTAAAGATTCCTCCTAAGGACCTCTGAACCATCACTGACAGCCCCACAAGATGTCCCTATCTGTGAAACAGATACCAACCCTTTCTGTATAAACTGAAATAACACTAAATTTAATCAAACCATCAATTAATAAATCACTTCAGTGGACATTGCAGCCCAAACCCTGTTTAATTACATAATTTTAAAAATATTTGCACACTGCAACCACTAAGATTGGCTCTGAGGTTTCATAATACACACTTAACACTTGAGTTGGAGAACAAATTTATTTAATAAATGCAGAGCTAAGTGCAATAATGCCACTCCACTCAAACTGCAAAATCACTTAGCATATCCTGCAAGAAAAAGCAAATAAACTTCTTCCCCGTTTAAATGCATGTCACCACTACCGCTGGCTCTGGCAGAAGCCACCTCCTTTCTGCCTGCATTTGTGCAGACAGCGGGTTGCCCGAGCCCCGGAAGGGGGTTGAAGAGCCGGGGTCCCCCTCCCACGGCGCAGAGCATCCCTCCGCTCAGCCTGCACGCTGAATCCCTGGCCTCCCTCTCCTCGCCCTCTGCCTCCATCCCTCCCTCCAAGCTTTTCCCCCATTCCCCGCCACCGCGATGCTCTTCCACCCTCTTTCCCCCTTGTTCTCTGCTGCTGTCTGGGTCTCCCCAGCCTCCATTGATGTGCTCCAGCTCTTCCCGTTCCCACCTCGAGCTCCTGCCCTGAGTTTCCCCCACCTGCTCTCTTCCTCACTGCCATTTGAGGTAGCTGCGGTGAAAAAAGCTAGTTGGGGGAAAAAACAAACAAACAAACAAACAAACAGGACGGAGGGAAGGGGCTGGGGAGGAGAGCAAGGGAAAGAAAACAGTTTAATAAGGCCAAGCAGAACTACACCATTTCCAGCAACAGCAAGAGATGCTCCCGAGCACCAGGGTGAAAAAGAAAAGCCACAGACCAAGTGTATTACTTGAAGTGGGATTCAGGTTCTGGGATGGGTGCAACGCCTGTATCCGCAGGACAGCAGAAAATCGTGTTACTGCCATATATAACTAGGTGTGACAACACGGGAGAGGATGAAATACGTATGGACCAAGCGGTGGCCTTAAATGAAGGGGAAAAAAGCAAAGCTAAGGGTTTGTCACAGCTTAGAGGCACAGCTGTGTGCACTCGTACAGACTTTGCATTCATTCATATAGAGCACAGCTTTCAGGTCCTGTGGTTCCAGCATGATTTTTGGACGAAAGTTGAGCCTCAAAAATAAATAAGTCTATATTTGGCCTGCCCTGGATTCGAGAAGTTCTCAATAGTACTTTGCATAGAAACAATCTGAATTAATACAGGTTAAGTTTTCGAGATTATAATATTCTTTACCAAGCCAATGGATGCATCTCTAAAATTCACTGCCCTGACAAACAGTAGAGCTCTTGAAAGTCTGCTTGTATTAGTTTTATGGATCTATTCTACTGCTTAAATCAGGTCTCATTAAAATTACCATCCACACAAGTTCTCCCACTGGGAAATCTACATGCCAGAGCTACTCCGGTTCCGCAGGCGGTGCTTGGAGGGGGTTGCATATTGCAAAATAGCTGCGGACATGGCGGGGGGAGGACGGAGAGAAGAACAAGAGGACTTCAGGACAGCAAACAAGTTACTCCTTAGCCTCCTCTGATGTTAATCGGTGCAACTTTTGCTCCAGTGGTGCAAATGCATCCGTGAAAAGAAGCGCTACTGCCAGAAATGAAACTGGGGGTGGTGGTGGTGTAAAAAAAGCGTCCCTCGGAAAGCCAAATCCAGTCTCAAGCATCCATTTTAGCGTTGGAATGGCAGGCTAAATATGCAAACACTGCACCTGACAACTGACACTAAAGCACATGATCTGCACACTGCCCCTCCAGTTTAATTTTTAATAGTAACAGTACTTAAATCTCAGCATTAATGTATTAATGTTCAAATGAATACAATTAAAGGCATCTCTATTTTCTCCAGTGCTAACGACCTGGAAGATCTCTCCACCCTTCATATTTGCAGGGATTATTACAAATATATTCTGGAGCCGTTGTTTTGGCAAAGAAGCAAAAAGCTTTGCCTTTTAAATATAAAGTAACAGGAATAATGAATAATATATCTTCTGATTTTTGTTCTGCCATGATATATATAATGATATATAAAATGTTCATTTATTATTATCACACATCCTAGGAAGCAGACATGCAAAATTACTTTTTTTTTTTTGTCTTATAAGGGTCATTTATCATATGGAATGTCCTCCAAATAGGTAGTCCTAAAACCTCAATTTACAAAGACATTTTTTAAAGCTGAATTCTTCAAACAGGGCTACTCTCCTGATGGTTAAAATAAAAACTTTATGATATTGAAATAGCTGGATTTAAGGAGGGAGAAATGGTCTGCATTTTCTTTTAGAAGTTCCTGCCCCGACAAATTAATGTCTGCCTATTATTTGTACCTAAATCTTGCCACATTTATTAGTAACAAAAGCACTGCGTGACCCTCTTTAGGCCAAGTTCAGAGAAGAAAAGCATTTACTAAAAGGGCATTAATTTTTATCGTAGCATCTGTGATCTTTGGGTGGGGAAAGGAAACACCATGAAAAAAAAAACCGAAGTCTGTATATACAAACTATCAGTCAGATTTTAACACTTATGCAGAATAATGCAAAGCTTTATTTCTTTTTGATGTTAGCAGGCTTTTTTTTTTTTGCATTCCATTTTTCAATATGTAAGATGACAAAATGCAAAAACAAAAACATGAAAATGTGCTTGTTAGGGCTGGCCTAGTTTTTTGAAACACGCACAAAAAAATAAAACCCACTCCTAAGATCTTATTTTAATATGAAATAGAAGAATCTGGCAAACATTAGCCAGAATAAGTCTAGCCAGCGAACACAGACTAACATACTAGTCTGCTGCTGCGAAGCAAAATGGAAATTGGATCGTGTTCTTCCAACACACAAGAGCAGCATCTTCCACCTGAAGAGCCCCGAAGGAAGGTGGTGCAGGCGCCTGTGCGGGGCCGCGGCTGCCCGAGCAAACACCGTGCTCCTGCTCAGCTCCTTGGTGCTCGCACCACCACCTAATCATCTTATTTGCAAATGGAGCCCCCTTCAGTTGTCCCATCTCCAATCTTTCCTTTGCCAAAAGATGGGGTTGGTAAAAATAAGTCAAGAGTAAATGCGTGCCTTTTCCCCAAAGCTACGTCCATGCTCACTCCAACGTTGGCCGCTGTGATCTTGGTGAGCAAGACCCAGCAAAAACCAAGCAGAAGCGCGATGCTCTTTTCACGAATTGTCTTTGTGCCCAAAATCTACTCCAAGTTGTGCAGCTTTGAAGCTGTACCCAGAGAAAGAGTCAGGCATAAAACTACCTCCAGGGAAAAGAAAAGAAAAGAAAAAAAAGATGATCAAGAAAGAAAAAGGGAATGGGAGAGCTGGAGTCAGCACAGCTAAAGACTCTGATGAGGAGGGAGGTAGAGGGGGAGGACAACTACAAAGCGCTTAATTATAAACCCCAAAATGTTAGAAAACCAATCTCACGCTAACAATTTGCGTATTTTGGGATTACCTACGGATGAGGAAGGTTCAGCTTAATCAGCTATCTGTGCGAATGGATCCCCAACGTGCCGGAGCTGAACTCAATGGACAATCCCATTAGAGTGGAAAGAGCACGTGAAACGCCCTTGAGAAACGTGGCTAATGCCACAAACACTGAGGAAACAACCGTTAATAAATTCTTCCATTTTCAGGCTTAGGAGGCAAAGGGCAAATGTTGAAAGAAGCGGAAGATGGGAAGGGCACGGCTACGCTTTATAAAAAGTCCATTTCATGTGTCACACGTTACCAAGGCAGGTCTCACTCCTCAGATTAAAAACATTATTTTTAACCCACTGAAATAAGCCTCCCAAGAGGGAAATAACTACATCTCTTCTTTAAGCCACCTAAACTTAAGATGTCTCTCCCTCTTCCAGGACAGGAGACAATAGAAGAAAAGTCTCTATAAATAGAGAGAATAGCGAGTCTCTATAAAAAGAAAAATATTGCAAAATGTCTCTATAAAAAAGCTTGCAAAATGTATGAATTCAGGTATCAGAGGCACTCTCTAAAACTCCTGTTTGGGCCTTCTCTTTTTGATCAACGCTGTCCTGCAGGACAAAAGCTGCTCCCACGTCTGACTGCGGCACACCGGAGATTTACGTGGCTTCTCTCTATCTTGTATTTACCCAGGAAACATATTGTGGACCACCGCGTGTGGAGAAAGTCACAAGCGGAAATAATTTGGGGGTGGATAGCCCCCCAAAACCGGGTTACACATTGAGTCAGACACGAGCTTGACAACTGCCGGAAGACCAAACCTCAACCTGCCGCCCTTCAGCCACAGCCCACGCCAGGCGCTGCTGGGATGCAGGGTCGGGAGAAGGTCCACGTGGTGGGATGAGACCCGAGGAGCCCAGCACCGCTGCCGTTATCAGCCATAAGCAGCCGCCCAGACTTCAAAGGCCCGCCAATACCGCGGGGCCCAATCCTATCAGCATCTTATCCATCCTTACCATTTAAAACACATTTATCGCCATGTGCACGAGGACTCCGGAGCATCTCCGCTGTCCCTGAAGGACCAAGCCTGGCTTCAGCGGCCGCCTCGCAGACCGGCTCCTCTCCTACCTGGGTTTGATCCAAGCACTTGCACAGCACACTCTTGTATTTTATTCTCTCTCTCTCCCCGAAGCTTTGGCAACTGAAATCTATTATGATGTCAAAAGGTAGCTGACAACATAAAATGTATCCCGCTGAGTTGATGCCGCACGCTGCTAAATTTACAACAACATAAGTATCATAAAAATTATAAGAACTGCAAATTAACCACTGATTTTTTAGTTCAGTGACATAAATAACAGTAAAGATCTGGAAAACTTCCAAACATCTTTACAACTGTTTAATTTGTCAAAATCTATCAAGTGTATTTCAACCACAAACCTGTCCTCTGCAGTGCATTAGTTTTCACGTACTTACGCTGGCATCAAAGGCAACAGAAATAAAGCTTATATAATTACTGTATTCTGATGCACCTTTCCAGTCCCGCATTTATTTCTGCTTTTCTTCCTCCGTACTTCTTTGTTGACACTAACAGTTGGCAATGCTTTAAAAACATTCACACTAAAAGAGAAAAAAATAATTACTGCTTTCCATCCCCCCTAGGTTTGCCCGGGATACTCAAGAAGGCACATCGCTTTGTTTGCCAATTTGACCGGTTTTCCACTCACGTGTTGCGCATACCTCGCGGTGCTTGCGTCAAACCCTTTTATTTACTCCGTTATTTGTGCACCAAGCCTTGCGAATGCAAAGCCACTTTTCCAGCAGCTGCAAGAGAGCAGGCAAAGATTAACAAAAATAATAAATTTTAGAGGTTCGATTGCTTTTTCTGGAGGGGCTGGGGCGGTGAAGCTCATTTTTATATAGCTATCTATTTTGTATGGTTAAATATCAATTACTGTCTTTTCTAAGACACAGATTTACTAAATAGAGTATGTTTCTTTCACAACCGTTGCAAGATTAACTAAATTTGAAGTCCAAGTGTGTTGAATTGATGGTGCACAAAGTTAGGGTCTTTCTGAAAAATAATACAAGGAGTATTTCTATTGACTACTCAGGGGCTGCGGAGCTTCCTAAGCCCCCGATGTTCAGCCTGCTAAGAGCGCTTTGGCCATTGCACCAACACAACAGCGGAGGGCTTGCCAGTACTGGCCCCAGCGCAAACCAACACAGGCAACATGGGTTTGCCTTTTGCAGAAAGAACTGGCCAAGATCTTTTCATGTTGTATTTGTTGCCCTACCCACGGGTTCACACCAAGAAAATCCATACACAACTCCAACTGCTGCGAGGTAGTTGTTATATGCAGGAAAAAAAAAAAAAAGTTCAGGTAGGCACTGAGAACTGACAAGACTTTTCTGTCCTCTTTTTTTTGCTTTTTAAAAAGGCTTCTCATGGTACGGAGAAGGGCTTCTCCCTTCGAGCTGGCTCCGTTTTCCTCAGGAGCCATTTTGTACTTTTCCTATACTTAAAGTGTGAAATATTACAGGAACCAATTAAACCTTCTTAAATAGGAGAAACTAATAAATCCCTCCCTCTAATAATACTGAAGTGCAGCTTGTGAGTGACTGAACAGAGAAAACACACTTGGTGCAGGCTCCATGGGCAAAAAAGCCCATTGCAGAGGCCGGTGAGGTGGGGGTTCATGAAGACGTGGTTACCAAACTATTCACGTGTGCTCATGCCTGGCCTCAAAGCTTCAGCTGCTCTCAAGAGCTTACAGCCGACGCGCGCATTGAGTTGTCCCCATGATCCAAACCAGCCAAGGTCTGGTGGCTCCATCACTTGTGGACCATATGGGGGACGTGGCTCTGTCCCACAGGCTGGCGGGGCAGGGCGGCACAGCAGGTTTTTGAAGCAGGGTAGTATGTGCTGCGATGTGTTATACCACACTGATTTCAAGACCAAATCTCGACCACATTGGCTACCCATATGGAAGAAGGAAAGGAAGTTGAAGGACCGGGTTTGACACGATAGGTTAAACTTAGTCCCCTACCCCCAATAAACCATACAGTACATCTTTTTACACTGTAAAAGCAAAATAGAATTGTTTACCATTTGTCTTAAAAAAAATAGGATTTATGCTTAAAATACAGCAAAACAACTCAGAATATAGCACAGCTCTAAAAATTAAGCATCCAGATATACAAGGAATTTTAAAATTAATTTTCCCACTGTGTTGTTTCCAAGAGCAGTACACTTAAATGGCCACAATTCATTCAGTGACACCCAGAGGTACCATGCAAGCGCTATGGAATGGTATAAGTAATTCAAAGTTCTTTGATTAAATCTAACATAATTGCACATAACTGGAAAAAAAATCACAGCAAGTTGGCTTCGCATATTGCATTGCATAAATCAGAAGCGATTCCCACAAAATCTATCCTTTCCAGACTATTTTATCTAAGCAACGTATAGCTGTTACAACAATTTTTGAGTGATTTTGATTCTCGTTGTGGTATAATGAGTAATGAAGAAAACACGTTTTTTATTCTGGTTTGCACTGATGAGATGTGTTTCTTCTTTGACTAAACCCTCGGTGACTCAGTTCTGCCGCTTCACAACAATGAGTTCTCATGTTTCCCTCTACACAGAAAAAAAATAAGTCTTCAACTATCCCGTTCCCAGCTCACGATGAAGGGGAGACCTTGAGGGCTCCTATAATTCATGCTGCTCGCTGCAGAGTAAGACCCTACACCAAGGCAGCGTGCTAACTTAGAGCCCAGACCCAGCAAACAGACACCAGCACCACAAAACACTGCCTGAAGACAAAAGAGCCCCAAAACTGAGTTCTCTACAGCAAAAAGGAGAGCTTCAACATGAGCTTGAGGAACATTCCTCACTAGATGCAGAAGAAGATGTGCCTGGCGAGGGTAACTTCCCTCAAAACTCAAGAGCTTAGCAACAGGCTTCTGCAACCATCTTTCTCTTGACGTTCCCAGGAAGGGCAACCACAAAAAACTGCTTCTTGCATTGAAGAGAACAGGCCTTTTTCTGTGCTCTGCACCAGATTTTCAGACTTAAGTTTCTCTTTCCAGTAACGTGCGATGCAAAGGCTTTGTGCTATGTGGGGCCTAATATTTTCAGGCCTAGAGACTTAATTACATTCTACTCTAATTGGCACATGGTACTAAGGTATAAATATTAATAACATTAACAAAAAAAAAAACCCTGATTGAGATGGCAAGCTGAAGACCGAATCAATAAATCAACAGTAATCTTTTTTCTTAATCACAGGAGCTACTCCACCCTTTTTATTGATCTTTTTCCCTTTTTTTGCTTTATTTCACTATAATCTCCTGAATCTTGATTGAATTAGTTCAAAACAATTGCACACCTAGCCAGGATAAGCCATGATTTGGTTTTAAAACCCTTCTCGCGGTAGCAGCTGCACAGTGAGTTGTACGATGTTGTTGAGACCAACCTTTCATTTCTCAGCTTCTCCCTTCTCCTGGTGCTTGTCCCTGAATCCACAAACTGAACAATCTGGTGGATTGGTGGGCAGTCTAAATTTGCTCTGTCTAGGAAAGAGGCAACCGTGCTAGATCTGACCTCCACCCAGCCACGATGATTTATTCATGCACAGGTTTAAAGGAACCTTCATTTAACTGTCTTACTGTAATCTGAAAGCTAGTAAGAAAACCAAACCATGTATCTTCTCTAGACACAGCTGTTGATCAAATATTTTATTCCAGTGTTCTCTACAGCATCATTATGGTACTTGCACATGTTCACCCCAAGTATAAATCTTCAGCATGTCCTACCTGCCTTTGCAGCAGCTTTCCTGGAAACAGCTTTATTGCGTTCTAGTAAACTTCACTCGTGTTATTTATTCTCCTTTAAAAGAGAAGTTACACTTCACTGTATTCGTTCCCAGCGAAGAGAAGTTTCTGCCTACCAAAAGACAAGTTTACTGCAAGGACTCTTGTAACAATACTGATAATGGGTAGAAATTACACATTTTATAAGGGAGAAGACAAAGCACTTCATGGTTTATAATGGTTGTGCTGATATCATAGTTTCACCAAACTGCTTTCATGCAAAATTATAGCCTTCCCTCCTGAGTGACCTAACCTGCAACTATTTAGGATAGATACAACGGGACACACCGTCAACTACAAATCAAGAGATGCACTGGCTTCAATGGAGATTTTGCAATTGGCTTCTGAAGACTTGCAAAGTGACGATCTGACCCCGTATTTTCAGTAAAGGGCTGAAATATGCTATTAAAAGAAAACAAATCAGGCTAGAAAAAAATAACCAAACGGAACTTTAAAAACTCGTGAAAATAAAAAAGAGCCTTCAGGCTGCGAGCTGAAAAGGATCTCACATTTTAATAAACAGGCAGTAATTACAAATATTACTGAACAAAGGAAAAGGAAACCGAAACACGCTGAGAAAGATAACCAAGTAAGAAATGTGCTTATAGGATGCCAGTCCAACTGATTAAAGATCTTCAGAAAGCAGGATATCCCACCTAGAGCCGTTAATCCTTATCTGGATCCTTACACACCCACATCCCTGCCAATATCAGATCTGAGGATCGAGAAGAGGAGCCCATCCTTCTTCCTTATTACTTCTGTCCCTTTCTTTTGCGTATGCCCACTGGTGCTACTCATCACAGCCTGTTAAACATATGCTACACAACCTTCATTTTGCTTACGTTAAAGCAAGAGGGAAGCTGCAACCAGTAATTTTTTTTCCTTACTTTTCCCCCCCCATGTAAAACGAAGCAAGGGAAGAGATCCCAGGCTGAGTGTCTTTGCAGAAGCAGTAGGTCCCTAAACTGGGCGAGATACATAAACGATACGACATGACTCACGAACATTGTCTAACAGGTAACGGCAAACAAACAGCAGTAGCTGGTTAATGATGATCTGCAATAATGTCGGGGAGACTTGTTACCACGTAAGTAACCTGCCACGCCGGGGATACAAATTGTCTCTGATTTGATAGCACCTACTGCGGAGAGGAGCGTTATCAATGTGCTAGCTTGCTCAGATAAATGGAGTACTATTTCCCTGTGCTGCTGCTGTCACTTTCTCCGGTCCATCAGCCCCTTTCTTAAACCAATTGCTATTTTTATTACACGCCTTAAAATATGAAGCAGGAGACTCCTTTTCCTGAAACGCACCAGCTAGATAGATGACGCCTTTTAAATAATATTCTCTTCTCACTGGCCCTGATCCTTGCAATGTTGTTGCTTATTTTGGAGGGGGAAACGAAATTAAAGTGGCAAGCCATATCTCTCCATTCCAAAGGGAGTGGTTTCCCAAGAAAAGCATAGTTTTGTTCTCTTGCTATTTCCTTTCAGCGCTGCAGACAAGCAGGCAGCAGACCCGCTACTAAAACTGACCCCAGCAGCTAGGAAACAACACTCATACAGAAAATACCTGCTGCGGTTTGAGCGCAGCAGGTGGCAGTTTGGGGGGGATGATCTGGATTGTTAATGGGACTTAGCTAAATTCTGGATTTGGTAGGAGAGAAGGAAAATTATCGGGAAACAGACTTTTTAAAGTCTAAAATTAGGTGAGATGCTATTGAAAAGGAAAATAACTTCCAGCTTTATTTTAAGAACTGGAATTGTGCTTCCTGCTTCCATTGCTGCAGTTCTTCTGGAAAGGAAGTTGCCCGCAAGGAATGGATAAAATACAGAAAACCTTGTGGATTCAAAAATGTTCTCCCCACACTTTGTAAAAATAAAATCCAGAGGCTGGTAGAGCACACCAGTTTCACTGTAGAAGATACAATGCCAAAGAGGGGGGGGGGAAAGCTCTCTCTAATACAATAGGTCATTGTACTCAGGGATCTACCACATATGTTACTCCAAGGGCTCTCAACCTTAAACTTGGAAAGTCTAAGACACTGGAGCCATGATATATAAAGTAAGACCCAAGTTCCAAATATTTGATTTAGCAAAGTAAATATGGTTGTTTTTATTGGGTGCAACAAGCATTTTTCACAGAGTGAAGAATTATGGTAAACATCTGCTAATCATACTCACAAAAGAGGTCATTGTGTTTAAATCCAAGGTCATATTAATAGCTATATTTAATTAATAAAACCCAACAGTAATATTACCCAAGTTTCCAACAACGTCTGCTTCCTGACACTCAAGGACCTATTCATTAATGGACCACTTATATTGGTTTTTCTTGATATTGCTGCTGAATTCTTACAAAGCTTTTAGGCCATACAACAGAGGCCTGACTTAGAAGTAAACTGCATCATGTTATGCTATATGTCTCTGGGGTATTGTACCACATGGACGTAGTCTGTGAACACATGCGCTAACAAAAATACCGGAATATGTGATATTCCATGAAGGTGGTCTTGCACTTCCAGGTTTCCAAGTCTTCTCCCATGCAATGGGATAGGCAAGAGCATCACATCTGCTACTGAACTAGGAGATAGTGTTCTTCGTTGACTCATTCATTGCCTAGATGTAAGTTAGAGCTGCACCTGCATTTCATGAGAGCTTTTTTGCTTGAAAAGACAGAAAGACAGAAAGACAGAAAAGAAATCCTAGCTTTTCAAGAAATGTTGGACTTGCTTCGTACTTCCAACCTGCCCCCGGTTAGATCTAGAAGGGCAATTTCTCAATCTGTTTACAAGTTGCACAGCCCTGGTGAATTATTGCCCAAAGTCAACCGAGTGTTTCGATAGTTCTAGTTCATTTTGCCTGTTAAGAAACATGCTTGTTGAAACGTTGTTCATCTCAAACAGGAAAATGAACCTGGTTTTCGCTTACTCAGGTGTTAAACAGCACAGCTTTTTTCAAATCTCAGGAGGTGTCCTGGATGAAACTGATACAAATGAGAAATGAATCAGATCTTAGATCTTCTACTGTTTGACTGTTCAAATTTAAGGAAACAGAGATCTATTGAAAAGTAGATTTTCTTGCACACCCAGGCTTCCTCATGTAACTGCAGTCACTGATGTTTATAGATTTCTTTTCTGTGAAAGATAAATCTAGCTTGTTGCATGAAAAATCCTCGAATGCACTGATGTTTATTCACTGAATTTCCATATCCTTTACACTTGAAGTTATTTTCTCTTTTCCACAATGTATGTGAAAACCGTGACATTTTATATATTCTACACAAGTTCCTCACACCATACTGCACTATCTCCATGTTATTATCTATATTGCAGTAATGTCATTTCCAATTTGTTACAAAACACTACACACTTTTATGCACCAGATGTCCTAGCTTTGGTAGGACAGAGTTATTTTCTGCCCAACAAGTCCTGAAGGCAAAAATAGTTGTTCCTGTATCTTTGTACACAGCCAGGCCATTCCACCTACTCATGTCAGACTTCCACCCCACTAGACATAGGTGCTTTGTCTTACCCTATTTTTAGACAATTTGCCACCAAAGACAACTATGGAAACCTGTGTTATGTACAAAGCTGTAACACTGGCTAGTGAGTCCTGGTATAAAGAAATTTGGACGTGAGGGGAAGTCCTGATAACTCGGTTCTCCGACGGCCCTCCTATCTCTCATGGCTTCATGACAAACCAGGTGGATTCTCTCAACTTCTCCTGCCCTTAAATCTACAGCCTAAATATTTTCCAGAAGCCTGAATTTGTTCATGCACAATCTAACCTTGGCACAGGAGCAACAAAAGCAGCAAAAACCATCCTGTCCGCAGCTTAGTGCGCATCATGGGCCTGCAGCCCCCCAAAACCTCTTGTCAAAAGCAGAGAGAAAGAGTCAGAAGTTGTTCAGCAAGCTCTGTGCAATGCTCCTCAGCACCTTTCCATTATCCTGGGGACACATGGAGACCTTCCGACAAGGAAAAATGCACCAGAGGTCTTTTGGGAGAGGTCCTTGACACGAGGAGCCGAGAGGGAGACTCTCTGAAGGAGGACAGAGCAGGGGGAGATAAGAAGAGATCTGAGAGCGAGACATTATCTTTTACCCTCCTCTGCAAATACATCTGGAGATGGCAGCACTGGACACAGCCAGGGAACTATGAGCTCTCTGGATAGAAGCCCCCAAGTCCAGTCCCACCCCTGAGAATTAACTTCCACCAAGTTCAGAATTTAAGGAAGGACCACACCAGGCTGGACTAAATTTAAGGTTAGATACCTCATACAGGCAGCCTCTTAGTGGAACAGAAAGATAAAACAGCAGGTGAGTTTACACATAAACTCATAGCTTTGGGTAGTAAGTTGCAAGAGCATAAGTAAGTCGTGGGTAATAAATCTTAGGCTAAAGTAATCCATTAGCCATTTTGGCATCACACATGAAATGCATCACTCCGATCTAATGTATTTCAGCGCACTCTGCTATCATCTGCACTGACTATGCTTCGTTGAGATGAAGGGCTTTTTAATCCAAATCAGAAAAGCGATGCTTCTGCACTGATGCTCTAATTTAGGAGTTATAATTAAGAGACTTACTGCTAATCAGATCTCATCATACCTCCCCTAAGGCCCCAAATGTGGGAAACAACAGAAGAAAGGACCAAAGGTGCCTCAAGACAGCATCTAAATGTGTGTCTACAATTTTGTGTGTTCAAACCCATGCATTCGTATGTGTGAAATTGGTGGGAAACACGACCTTGTGCTTGAAGCAAATGCAGAGCAATCAGGAGGCCCGAGGTCTGCTTCCACCCCTCCATCTCTTTGGGCAAATTACACAGGACTTGATTTTTCAAAACTGGCAATAGTCAGTAGCCTACAGAAAAGTGCATGTAACACTATCCCGTGTAGCTGACTTACTAAATTGCACGTGCCTCTTACACAGCTGGCCCCTGACCTCTGCTCAAAACATTATTCCCACTGCAGAGATGGGGAAGGTAAGCTCGCGCTCCCAGCACCGCTGCATGGCCCCATGAGTTCATCTGCAAAGTCAAGGTGCTTGGGTCAAAACACACGGGACTACGTAACCCTGCTCCTCCGCATTCACACTGCTCACGTGAAGGCAGAGCGCCGTGCCCACAAACGAGTAGGAGAACAACGACAGATCGCCCTGGGGTACGTTAGCACACTAAGAACAGGAAAGAAACCATTTTTACCGGGGGGCAACACAGCCTTGAGCACATACTTCAGCTCCTCCCCAGCAGCCACGCTGCCTTTGCCAAGCTCCCGTCCCTTGGTAGGCAGCTGCTGGGACAGCCGCATACGAGGGACGGCATGTCCAGCCCGAGGCAGCTGAGCCCACACAATTAACGTTTCAACATTCGTGCAATTGCTGCATCACAAAACCTCAGCATTCATCATTTTGTCATACCAGTTAACCCAAAGTAAGTTAGCCTGAAATTTTTGGTACAGGCTCCCTTGCTGCTGGCTGTCCAAGTCCTGCATGCCCACTGAAGGATTATTCAGTTGAGACATTCAATTTAGCAAAGGGTTTGCTTCTTCGTCATCTCTGTACTCATTCGGTTGAGCCCATCAAAGGTCACATTAACTCTTTGGCTTGGAAAGCGTATCCCTGTGTTAACATAGGTACAGTCACACTCAGGGTGTTTTCAAAGCGGATGAATTCACAAATCATGGGCAGCACGCTCCTGCCCATTGCTACAGAAGGATTACCCAAGGTTCCTCCAGCCGTTGGCTCATCCCCGATCTCCATTTTCTTCATGCCTGTGGTCAGACCAAACCTAGTGGTGAAGGCAGCACGAAAGCTTGCCAGCAGCTGAAGGTTTGCCACCAGCTCTTTGGAAAATGCATAACCATCAGCACAGGGAGCTGGGCAGGGGCCGCTCGGCCACCTCAGATCCCACCCACCGCCTGGGGACACCACACCGCTTCCCGGTGGCACAAAGCACCCCCTTCATGCCCACCTGCAGCCTTGCTGTTGCCCTATCCAAACACAGCTGGAGAGCACGGGGGGAAGAGGGTTCAGTCCAGAACATGCCTTTCCCTCACCCTACCCCTTGAAATAGGAGCTGGGTCCCGGCCAGCCCTGATCCCGACCTGCACGAGCTGCGTCAACACCAGCAGAAACAGAGCCTTCTGCACAGGGCTCCCCAGCCCGCACCAGCACCAGCATGGAAGCCATCAAACCTGAAACATTGCTGAATTTCCCTTAACCCTTCCTGTGGATGTTCACACAGAAATACTATTTTCATTAATTATCCGCTACGTAACTAGCAGCCATGCCTGCCTGCAGTCTCAAACCTGGATAGAGCACCGTTCCCCTCAAAGAAGTTTCTGACACATTTGCTGCATCTTTAACTTTCCAAAAGTGAAGTTAAAACTGGTCCAAGAAAACTAAAAAGACAGCACAGGAAAATGCACAGTGCTCACACTAACATCTCTGAACGAAGATATCCCTGTATAGGGATCCTGAGCAGACTCCTTTCCAGTCTTAAGGAGTTTATTCCTCGTGCCAGTTTGTATTTTCTATGTAAATTCATGCAGCTGCCTTGAAAGGAACCACAGGTTTCTGTTAAGCCAAACTTTCTTTGTGAATTAAGAGTAAAATGCACAAACTTGCTGCTTAAGAATTAAGTGTATGTATTTTTATTGCAGCATGAAGGGGTTTTTTTGTAAGGCGAACAAGAGCTCGTAGAGCCAGGGAAGTGTTTATAAATATAACACTTATTCTTGTACAATATATGTATTTTGCTTTAATAAAATAAGAACCTGATCATTCAGTATCAAAAATCACAGCACAAAATTTGTATGTTTTTCTCAAGACAGAAATTCTAACTCATTTTCCATGCTGTACCCTAAAGCTCCTGTTCACTGCTAACAGGACATTGTTTTCTTGGTTTTTCTTTTTAAACAGCACGGAAAGAAAAAATAGTAGAGGGTGTCACTGCAAACACATCAACATGTACCGTAAAAATGAAAACAAACCTGATTAACTCAGTTTAACTATAGCTTCCAAGTTCCTTATCAGTACCTGGGACGTATCTGGAAGGGAGCTTTCCCACCCCAAAAGGAAGTGCCAGGGGTGTTCCCCACTCCCAAGGGTAGGCAAGGTTGGGTGGTTTGTCCTGTTGTGATTTAAATACGATGTGATCCTTATTCAGTGCTATAAAGTCTGCTCTGAGCATGCCAGTACATGTCAGCTTTCCCTTCACTCTGTAAGACAACATCCGCCTCCATGCAGAGTTCAAAAATATTTGATGATTTAAGCCAGCTTGCTACACTTAGGTTAGAACACAAAGCAGACTGCAGTGCTTGCTATCAGAATCAGCATTCCCCCCCCTCCCCCCACTTGTGAATACATATATTTAGATCAAATAGGCTTTTGGCATCATTTTCACATGCCTACATCCGAGCCTACTGGTAGTAGAAATCCTCGCTTCGGTATCATCAGCTGAAGATAAAGACATGAGACTTCCCATTCTCCAAGGACTGCCAGTCTCCTTAAACATAAATCTGCTGTTGTGCAAAAGGCACTATCTCTAAGGATTACTGTCGCAAAAGAACAAGGAAAATAGCCCAATAACCGAGAAAATGGAGCAGTTTCACAGATTGGTGTGTTAAAGTAATATAAAGCAATTATGTGGTTGGGTGAAGGTAAAGAAGGGAGCAAAGACAGAAGTTAAGGGGTTTTGGAACTGAAGGGAGAATCTGATTTGGGCCTACAGCAGCATCCTCAGAAACTGCAAACTGAAGAGGGCTGCTTGGGACACAACAGCCACCGACGCGCTGGGCAAAACCCCACTGCGCTCCAGATCAACCTCCAGTTAGCAAAGATGTACAGAAACATCCAGCAATGTTGCTCACAAGTACCAACTGCACTAAGGGGGGAGAAAAGAAAGCACTACATTTTTTGAGAAGTACCATAAGCTTGAGTCTGACAATGGCCAAAGCCGTGACAAAACCTCATATGTTTTTTTTTCTGAACAATTAAGCAATTCATAGTATATTCAATTCACACTTTTTTCCCACAACTGGGTGTGTAATTTTGTCTTGTTAAACAGGCACCGAGTAGCACTATCCCACAGGTATAATTTCATTATTTCTCTAAATGCCACGCACAGGGCAGCAGCATACACAGCATGTGTGAGGTAGTGGGTGGTCTTATTTCCAATGCTGTAATATCTAAACCACAACAAGGTGGCTGGTCAAATACAAAGTCCCAACTTTAACTCTGCTTCTAGAACCTCAGAGCTTTAAGTTTTCCAAGGTGATGCGGACCAGAGCCCCCGCTACCAGATCTGGGGCAGCCCTACTGATTTAGAGCTGCTGGGCATCTGGTGCAATGCTTTGGGGATGTATCACGTTCATTAACCGTTCAGCTATGAGCTACCAGCTCACGGCGGGCACTTTATATTTAAGAAAGTGATGAGAATCATTAAGGCAGGATGGAACTGGGGATGCAATGAATGCTTTTGGTTAATCATATTAGCAAATATCTTTGCCTTGGCCTCGCCGTTTCCTAAAAAGGGTTGGGAAACCGTCCAGGAGGAATGTGTTGCCTAGGGCCCCGACTTCACAGAGAAAGGCAAAATGGCAGGGAAATGTCCAGCTTAAAAAAAAAAAAAAAAAAAAAAAAAAAAAGGTGCTGCCCTGCCCGTGCTGCTCTGCTTCGGGCTCTGCTGCACCACTGCTGCTTCAGGAGGCTGGGGCATCTGCCGGGGAATCGGCACGGCTGGAGGGAGAGGGCTGCGTGCTAGGACTGGGTCTGCAGGTCTGTGGCAACAGAGAATTCAAGCTAACAAACTTTAAGGCAACGCTGATGTATAAAATCACTCTTGCCCCTTTCTTCAGTTGCACGTAGAAGACTGTAATGGGCACGCTGGATGGTGAAGGGGAGGACACAGCAAAGGGGCACTGAAATTTCAGAAAAATTCATGTCACGGTATTATCCCTAATAAAAGTTAACAAATTTACACAAGTATTACTCGGAACAGGATTTGTCCGAATGCATTGGATATATAATCAACAACAAAAAAGTTTTCTTTCTCAGGATTAACTAAAGAGCGCAATTTTCTCTCCTTTTTTCAATATGACTGTGTACAAGCAAACCTTCTTGCAGAAATTACTTGCATTTTAAACGTTATTGCTAATCTGCAATACAGCACGTGTTTCCCTAGCAAAGTCATGAAAACGTGCACAGGTCAGGATGCTGAGGCTGCATTCATGATTCTTTATAGTTACAATATTAGTAAAGTATTTACTAAATTGACTACCACCTACTTTAAGTTAAATTTGCTGACAGATAAACTGAGCATAACCTCTGGCATTTTCAGACGTTTTCTTATGAATATTTTGCATGTTTTTGCATGCTAGGCCCTTTCCAAAATGCTGATTTGATCTCTGATATCAAGGCTTACTCACCCCCTTGAAGGTACAAAAGAAAGGTAGCAGTAGCTTGCATGTGCGTGAATGCGACTTTAATATATAGAAAAGCACAAAACTTACTCTTTTTAGTTTATTTTAGATTCAAAAGCTGAAAAAGAGCACTAAAAATTCCATACTATTTCTGCACTGGTTGAAAAACTCATCTGAGGAGAGATTTAAAAAGGGGGAGATATAAAAAGAATATTATTTGCATAGTCATAAGTCATTATAAAACAATTATTCTGCAGCAAAAAAGCACTCGTTTCACAAGGGCAATCCAGCTTCAAGAGAGTGCACTATCTGTTAGCATCCTATTCTCAAAACAGACATCTCTGGACAGATTTGTTACAGTTTTGTAGATGCTAATGTGTAAACAGATTGTAAAATTATTTTTGGGCCTATAATAGGATTTAATGTGTTTAAGAGGTAGTCTTATACCTCTTTAACAAAGAGGCTTACAACATGGTAAGAATGTATCACAAAAAAATATAATGCTTTTAACAGATAAATCCTCTTGGCAAAGGCTGTAATCTTTCAAACTTAATTGGTGAACTCATTAACGAACAACTGCCACTACAAGAAGAAAGACTATTGTCAGAGACTTATCGGGCAATGAGATAACAAACTTAATTATATTGTTTTCAGTGGATTTACATTTGCTTCCTTTAGGATGCTAGATTTTTCTAAACATTATTTCCTCGGCTGTATACAATTTTTTTTCCCCCGGAAGAGAAAGGCAAACCTATCTACAACAAATAAGCAAAGAGAAAAAAACAACCCAAAAGCATCACAGCTTTGAACTAAGCATAACAGTCCTAAAACTTCTGTCTTTATTATCTACTTGTAAAACATTATAAGCCTGTAAACTAGTTAATTTATGAGCCATGTTAATCATTTGTTCCCATTTGATCTGAGGTTTAGCAAACACGGTTTCCTGGGACGTAGGAGGATAATTTGCAGGTCCAGCTTGGCTCCGGAGGGGGCACTAACTAATTTGACACCGTAACGTGACATTGATGGCAGGCACACACTAATGACCGAACTGCTAGATGCTCCTGTCAGCCTGTCGCTGCAGTGAAAAGCAAGTTTCTTCTTATTGCCAAAAAAAAAAAAGTGCAGAGTGGTCCTACTAATTATTCAGACATGCACTATAATGAGAATCTTAGTGCTCCCTTCCAACATACGAACCGCTCACTAAAGCTCCCATTTGTCTGATACGGTGGCTGATTAGAATTTGTTTCTTGAATAGTAAAACCGCAGCTTAAAATAAAGCAGAAAGGATAAACAGCCTTTTATTCTGCATAAAACTCAGAAAGTGGCCATTTTGGTTTCAAGCTGGTTTTTTTTGTCATTTTATTTACACCAGCAGAATAGAAAATTGGATTAATTTTTAATAGTACTTCTTAAACAACATATACATCTTCATGGAGTTTTACTGTCTGGATCAGTCAGGGCATAAATTCTGTGGACAAAGGGTGGCTTGGAAGGTATTTTCTTTTCTTTCTCTTAGGAGAAATGACATTTTCTAGAACAGAAACTTGTACCAGACAAATCACAGGTTGGAAAAGAAGTGTCTGCTTTTCCTAGATTGTATTGTTAGAACTGATTCCTCAGTACGAACTTTGAAAGCTCGTATGGACTTTACGTATTGCTGAATGATCTGGATGTAAAAACAGAAAAAAAGAGAGAGTAAGAAAAGTTGAACGGTGTTTTCCAGAATCGACATTCATTCCTCACTTTAGGTCCTGATCCAGCACAGACTACGGAGCGTACTTCAGCTTCGCACCTATACCATATTTACAATTCTGTAATTTTCGAAAGCCTCTGCCGCAATGCTGAACTGCAATCCGCAAAGAGGCCAATGGGCCTACCGGCACACGTCATATGTTAAGCATACGGACTGAAGATACGTTACTACCCTGTAAAAGAGCCTGAATTTCTAAGGATAACACTTAGCTTTTTCTGAAAAGCAAACCCTTCTAAGAGCGTTTCAAGTGGGCCACCCAAAGCCGAGCACACGCTACTGAGTCATTTAGAAAAACGTAATAAACTCGAAAGTGTTACACACAAAGGTGAAGGAGACACGCGCTCCACTACCACCCCAGGACAGTTTGAAAGCCATTACCGGTTAATAGCTCTCTAGTGGTCTACAGGAATTCAATCAGTGGTCTCCCCTCGTATGCTGTATCGGCGCTGGAAAAGCCACAACTATATTAGAAACATATTGGCAACCTACGGTTGGGGGGATCCCGTGGCACAGACCTGAGCGGGCTCGGGGCTGAACCCCAGCCCATCCGCACGGGGCCGGGGCTCTACCTCCTCCCCCCTGCCTTCACCCTCCTGGCTGCTCATCAGCGTCCTTATCGCTGACTCGCACAGATAACTATCTGTATTTAGGAGGGGTTTCATTTACATGGAGTCTGATGCCTACAGTTCTCACGTTGTTATGGTTCATCACCCCTTTTCCACCGGGGGGGAATAGCAACGGGGCTACTGTGCAGCATCAGAGAGCGGCAGGTTGTGCCCATCATGCTCAGAGCCAAGCACCCGAGGGTCCCCTCCGCCTGGCACCGGGGTCCCTTTGCAAAGCGCTGCAGATCCCCCAGCAGCACGTGCTACCTTTAGAAACCATGACGCAGCAGAGCACCGGGCATTTCGCTCACGGCCCCAAATATTCCAGAAATTAATCTTCCAATACCTTTTACCAACTGCAGCACCACAAATCTATTGCAGAGTGGCACAACTTCCGAGATGAAAGCGAAAGTACATGTTTGGAGAGCCAAACCAATGTAATGTACGTACTGGGTACACGCTGTTACATGTCATTTTGCAGTGCAACATGCGAAGGGCACATGAATCATTAGCGAGAGAACCACCCTGGCGCCTACCCCAGCAATACCTCAGTCAGCACCCAGCAGGAAAGAAAAGATAAAAAAAAAAAAAAAAAAAAAAAGAAAAACGATATCCCAGAATCATAAACGGAGGCTCAGCTCCCACAGAAAGATACACTTAACAGCGTTCATCTCTTTGGAAAATAGAGGTACTGTATCCAAGATACGGCACCGCTGACATTTTCCACATGGCTGGGGATGGATTGGTGAGTGGCCTTCTCCTAAACAACAGCATCTCTATGTGCCAGCTGTTGGAAAAATGAAGACACGATGCATTTTGCACTCTGTTCTCATAAACCCCCCATATTAATTCAGATAGAGGAGTAGAAGAGAATCATCAAGTTTATTTCAAACCAGATTATGCCACGTTCAGCCATGTTGTGTGGACACGTTGCAGTAGCCTCCTCACCCAGCATGCCGGAGTGTGAAGAACGATCCTTTTATATCCACAGCATGACTTGGCCAACTTTAAAACGCAACAACTAAAAACTCCAACGTCCTTCTGTCAGTTTAACTGCTAATTTGCAATGGATTCGGTTACACTTCCCGTTTAAGGCAAGTTCTCCCTGAGCGCTGGCTAAGAAATCTTGGGCAAGAGGAAGCAGCAACCACCAAAGAATTAAAAAAAAAATAAAAAAAATAAAAAAATCTCACCCACAACTTCAGAAAAGGAGGCAGGAGCCCTCCTGCTGCCCGCCCCAGGTTTGCAGCTGGAGGATGGCAGCAGCCCTGCGATGTCAATGGGTCCTGCTGCAGACGGCAGGGGTCTGCCCCGAGGCTAGAGAGAAGCTGCGGTGAGGGTGCCAGGCCAGCCTGGGCAGTCAGGAGCACCGGCGAGGAAGTCCCCTCCTTTCCCTGCCATCTCTCTCTGCCTCTGAAGATGACTCAGAGGTAGGTGAGGCACGAAGGGTGCCGTTCCCTGTGAGAGCACAAACAGAGGAGAGACTCGCCCTCTGTCAGGATGAGGAGCGGCTCTCGGGACAGATTCAGATCACGAACCTCCCTGATCCTGGTGCCCTGGCAAGGTTTCCACACGAGATGGCTGGATCACCACAACATGGCCCCCTGGGCCACGGGCAGGGGCTCTCCGTGACCAGCTCGCCCCACCAACCTGCCTTGAAGACCCTCCTTAGGTCTCAAAGAAGGCAAAGTGAGGAGGATCTTAAGCATTATAACTTATCTGCAAAGCGAGCTGCTAACTGAACTTTATGAAACACATGGGAACAGACTGGGACTTATTTAGGTCTTTAAAATTGGTGGAGTTGTATGGGTTGGTAAAAGCAATGTCAGGACCATAATTAATCAGGATCAAGGTAAAACACATGGTTTGGGAAAGGTCCTCTCAGTCCCCACTACTTCAACCCTCCACGTCTCTCTACTCACTCACAGCTGCACTTTAAAGCAGCCTTCCCCCCACCTCCCTTTTCCGCTACGGCAAGAAGAGACAAGGACTTGCATCACTCAGCTGCTCGTCCCGGTGGGTACCTCTCTATGGCACATGCTCTCTGCACGTTAAAGCACTAAACTAGTTTCACAAACTTATTGCAGAGTTTTATCAGAAATGCCATTTAGCTAACTATCGGGTAAGGAAGAAAGAATAACCAAAGTTTACTATTTTTCTTCCTCTGTGTACTACGGCTGGTCACATGGAAGAAGTGCTCCTTCCAGCATGGCCTAGACTGGACAAAAAAAAAAAAATCTATGTACAAAATCACTCAAAAGACTAGCTTCAGGCTAGGCATAAATCGCTAGGTAAAATAAAATAAGTAATGGTTTCACCGCACTGATCCAAACAGCCAGCAACCACTCGCAACCCTCTGCTTGTCCTTCCAGGTACCGACTGCCGGACCACAGCCTGGTGAAGGAGACAAAGTACACCTGCAAGATGGCAACTACATAAAAGAGCAGGAAGGTTTGCTTTATCTGAACAAGCCAGCTATGGAGAAGGGAACCGGTGATTACTGGTCCTGTGAAATCCTGCAGAGATACCCTGGAGAAAAAGGACTGAAGTGTATATATGTGTTAGGTGTGTAAGAGAAAGAGATATTGGTAAAAGAATCATCTTCTTGATGCCTCTTCAAAAGGCATCACCTCCACTTGCCGCCTCTTCTCATCCTTCTTCGGTCACCACCAGACAGAAGACACCAAACACACTTAAAGGAAGGGTCAAAATACCAATTCCCCAAGAGGATCAGAAGTTATACAAGAGGGTCTCCCCTCCCTGACAAAACTCCTCTGCTTTTTAGTTTTCCCCAAGAAAGACAGTGGGCAGGCTACAGCCCAACGGCGAGGGGCACGGGATACCTAGTGACCAGCGCCAGGACTAACATCACGCTGGGGGGACGGAGGAGCCTTTGCCATAACCCAAAGCAGATGCTGGCTGAGGTTAGCGAAGCTCCTGCCTTCACATACAGAAGTGTTTTATTTTAGAAGAGAAAGAGACAGGTTTGTGGTGATGTTGCCCTTGGGCTTCTGGGATTTTGTTTGTTTGTTTTTTTAAATAATTTAGCAAGTTATGCCTCCATGTAACATATGAAGGTGATTTGATGTGGTAATTACCTATTACATTTGACAAGGTAATTAATGTAGCAAAATACCACTATACAATGCGTAAATTTAGTTTGCTATCATTAAAACATGTGTCTGCTTAGCAAACTGTTCTGCTCATAAAAAAAAAGAAAAGGATGGAAAATTCCCAACTGTGCGTATTCTGTCATCTAGAAAGCACACAGACTGACCTTCGGCTTCAGCTGCACTCCTACCCCAACAGACATTCTCTAGCAGGACCAGAGAACTCTAAAAACTAACAAAAGAAAATTAGCAACATCTTCCAGGAGCAGTACAGAACTTTGTAGAGATCTTTAACACCTCCGCTAGAAACGCCTGAGACCTTGATGTCAATGTTTGCTTGCAGCTTAAGAATAAAATATCCCTGAAAACTGTTTTCTTTTCAGAAATTCCCCTCCAACGTGTCAAGTATATCAACCTGGAATGAAGGGTTGCACTGCTCTTGGAAAATGAAAACCAGTAGCATCACTGAGAAGATGCTTGAAAACTTTCAATCACTTTAAACGCTCTGATGACTTTGTCTCTAGGATGAAGCCATCCAAGCATGCAGTGACGTAAAGGAGAAGTCAAAGACCCATGTGCAAAGCTAAATACAAACTAACAGGAACAAAGTAAGTATTATAAATATTATTAGTGCTAAATAAGTAAAATAGTCTTAAGTACAGAATACATTCAGACCATGTACTTGGGCCTATGGAAAATAAAAACACAGTCTTGACTGAAGTGCCCAAAACCAAACCAGAAACCTTCAGTGGTTATACCAGGACCTTCCCTGAGTTATCAAACAGCAGGATTAATACCTGCTTCCAGCTCATTAGAATGTCCTAAACATTTATGGTTAGGGATAATCCCGAATACAACATAAATCTGTTTGCACAGAGAGACTAACAGAGAATAAGAAAACACCACAAGCATCCACATACCAAACCCAAGTGATTTAGAAGCAAAGGTATCCAGTCTGTAATGCCACATTTAAGAATTTCCTATCCTTATTCTTATGGACCGTATCCTGACTAACCTTTTAACAAGAAAACCCAGACACTATTCTGAAATCTTCATTGCCAATGGAACCCTTGGAAATGCAGCAAGGACCTGCTGGCTGAAGGTATTTTTAAGTAGCTCTGCCTCTGCACTAGAGGTATTTCCACTACATACACCAGAAAAACTCTTAAATCCTTCCCAACAAAAATGAAGGCTCGCGCAATGAGTACCAAGGAATATCAAAGCCAAACAAATCTCCTCCCACCCTCAATTCAAAGACATTTAGAAAAGTACTTTCAGAGGAAGAAGGCCCCCAAAGAAACCCTTAAGAGAACGTTAACCTATTTCTTCTTAACCAGATGCAACCCGCTTCATAGTGCTCATTCCTCTGCTGCAGAGGACAAGACTCACATTGGGACATACGTGCTCGTGAGAGGATGGGCTAAAAAAAATCCACAAGGATGTTTTTCCAGCAGTTTCCTTACCTGTTTCACAAGAGAATGCTTGTTTAGGGCATCCTTGGATGTCGCGGTGGGGCACCAGCAGGGCTTGTTGCCCAGCTCCCGGGTGCAGCTAGTGACACAAACACACCTCCCTGCCCAACAAACCGACAGACAACACCACAGGTTTCATCAGTGTGACCGAGTCGCATACAGGGTGCCCCCCCTCGCCCTCACGCACCTTCCCCTTCCTCGCTCCCCGCGCCCAGGACCCCAGCGAGGCGCCTACCGGGAGAAACGTGATCCTGGCTCCTTTCACACCCAGGCACGAAGTGGCAGACAGGAGAAAAACCTCTCCTTTCTACAGGTTCTTCTAATTACTAATAGTTTTGATTTTATTATGTGGAGGTGAGAAACAAAACCTGACATTTGACTGAACTGGGTGGGGGGAGAATAAGGAAGGAAAGAGTGCTTTCTGTGAGGGATACACGTTTGAACGATTCGACAGGCTAAGAAGTCCTGGCTCTTGGTTAAGCAGAACAGCTGCCAACCTCTGGCTTAGACAGGGAAAGCCATCCAGGTGCAGCAGCACTGGATGCAGGAGCACAACGAGGGGCTGGGATCGGATGAGCCAAAAGACCCTTCCCAGCCCATGCTCCTGTCACGAGAAAAAGACGCACCCGATAACAGCAGGACACCCACAAAACAACCACGCCGGTCAATCTGAGCTCCCCACAACTCCCTAGCATGAATGTACCGGTCACTTACAGTAATTGCAAGTCCTAGTTGCTAGAGATAACGTCAATACCCACCCTCTGGTCCAGATGCACTTGCACTGCAGATGCAAGAGCCTCAAGAACATCGTGAGCTCGTTGGATGGGGGGGTTCAACATAGCTTAAAGAGGCAAGTTGGAAAAGTGTCTATCTTAGCAAGAATTTAGAAAACCTTAATTAAAACACATTCATGTAGGAGAGTAAGGAAGAAAAGAATACTTTACAGCCGCTGCAACTTTATCTAGAAGTTCATATACACTCACATAAACCTAAAAATTAATGCTATTTTCTCACTGTATGAAATACTGAAAACCTTTAATCCTCTCTCTCACAAACCCTGTCTTGTATACACAAGGAAGCAGTATTACCATTTGCACTCTCTCCTCTTCTTAGATATTTTTACCCATTGCTTTAGACAAAAAAAAAAAAAAAAGAAAAGAAAAAGAAAAAAGAAAAACCACAACCACCACCACACTTGAATCTATCACCAACACTTTAAGGGTCACGTAGGACAATCGTGGAAAGTGACTGAGAAGTTCACGGAGCTCCACAACACATTGTGTTTTACAGAAAGAGCCTCTCTTACAAGGAATGGAGATGAAAACAGAAGTCATTCCTTACGTTTTTTCGTAAGGGTAAAATTGCCTCACATATTAAGTTAGACATGGAGAAATGGGTTTTTTTCAGTACTCTAATTATTCATCAGGTACAGCATTGTTTTACTGTATGAACTGTTTGATATACAGAAAAGCTTATTCTTTCAGAAGTATAATTTCAGCCTCCATTCAATTATTTTCCTCCTAGCAGTAGCTAAAGAGAGTTTTGCTACATCATTGCAAAAGGTGTTTTCAGGCAGTGAGAAAATTCAGTCTTGCACCTCTCCCCTTTGCTCCCCTCCTGAGCCTTAACTATGTTGTTTTCTTACAATTAATTATTTAGGTTGTTCCAGTAACAATATATTATTACCGCTGTACAGTCACACAGGCATGAGCTGAGCGGTGATACAATTCATTGCTGTTTCGTTCCGCCTAGGAACTGCCTGAGAAAAGAAATTTTCCTTCAACTTAAAACTTGCTTAAACTTAGCGATTCAGCACTTCAGTGTTATTTTTCTAGGACGTAACTAGCAATAAAAGATTGCTATAAATACGTTCTCCCTATATTCGTGCACTGCGTAAATATACTTTAATGGTGGTAATTGAAATTTGAATAGGATGCCAACACCTCAGGCAGACTGACGCGACATTTAATTTATACAATTAAACATGAGGGTGGGGAAGCACTAAACAAACAATGTTTGTTAGTTGTATGTTTTCCATGAGACCTATTTTCTCAATTTATCTGTCCTGGGTTGGGTTTAGGCAGGGTAACATCTCACGAAGCAGAGAATTAGCCCCTGGTAGGGTCTCGCACCAGGGAAATGGAGAGATGCTCGCCGTGAGCGGGCACCCGCACCACCAAGGCACAGGGACCCTGAACGCCCCGACGGAGCTCAGGAGGAAGAATCATCCCTTCAGAGATTCACACCATGAACCCAAGAGCAAGAAGCCATTTTAAACTGCGCGGGTTTGACCACCAGCTCGCCGAGTGCAAGGTGGTGCTTCAATTCCCCCCACCCGATGGGCTCCGGATTGGACCGTATACAACTTGATGTTTCTAAAGACTCAAAAGGTACATTCCTGCCAACACAAATAATGGAATTAAATGTGGAAGGAGCCAGGTATGTAACAAGTCACCTACACATAAAATATAACTTAATTGGGGAAGCAACTGCAGCACTGTACAAGTATTTTCTTCTACTGCAATACAAACCAGCAAAGTACAAAGTCAGGCCCTAACTTTTCTGTACCTACCAGAGAGACATTCCAGCCTGGTGTTCCAAAGCTGAGCAGATTCAGGTCCTCTCAACCCACCGGGAACATCCCCTCTTCAGATAAACTATTTCTTGTAATCCGTTTAGTCAACAAATTGTGTTTCTATTTGCACGCTGATTCATCAAAGCACACCAAAGTATCTCTGCCCATACTATAAATGCAGTACACATCTTTTATTAAACAGCACCCAAGAAGAGTGCCTATAATTATCAGAACTACAACCATTGCTAAAGGAAATGGACAAAAAAAAGCAAGAAAGGAGAAAAAAAAAAAGTCAGTTTTCTACATTGTCACAGATGAAATTCCCCTCCTCATATAAGTGCAGAAAATTTAGTCAAAGTATGGCAGAGGGCATGTCTGCATGTACATGTGCATGCCAGTACAAATGCACATATTAGCAATATGGGCTATTTTTAATGCCTATCAAAAACACTCAGTGAGGGGTTTTTCCTCTTTCTGAATCCACATTATATGGCCTATCAGCATTACATCAGCTTTTAATATAACCAGGATTACAAATCAGGTATCTCCCTCGGTAGTGCTGTGACTCTCGAAAAAAGCAGGTGCTATTTCCAAGTACGCATATGGGCAACCATTACAATATGAAATATGCACACGGTGATGGGCAAGGTGGAACGGGAGGTGAATACAATAACGCTGAGACAAAACACGGGCAGAGCTAATGAAACCCAGTTCGTACCACAAATGAAACGAGTTGAACAAAATCTCAGTTTGCTTTGTGTGGCACTGTTGAGCAAACCAGTCTTTAGACACGAAGAGTGAAAAGAGACAGGTTTCAGCAACGCCAAAAGGAAAACCTGCATGACCTTTCCAGGAGAGGAGGATTTCAATGCAGGGCTCTTGCGGGACAAGATACTATCTGCAGGTTTGAAGAGACATTGCAGCCATACACACTAAGACTGCACTGTCTTCCAGCGTGACTTATTCTGGTTTATGATATCTTCTACGGGCGTTAAAATTCAGCCATCTTACAAACCTGGTCCCATCAAATCACAACGCTCAACAGCAAGCATGCTCACGGCAAGAAGTACCTCCTGCCTCACCGAGAGCACCCCTTCTTGAGGGGTACACGTCACCCATTGCTCTGTGTATCACAGGCTTGAGAACCACACGGCCATGGTCACAACAACAAAGGGTATCGCAGTTTCCATTCATTTGAAGAACCCTCCTTGCTCATTCTCCAGAGCATGCTTCTGCCTCGTTACTGAGAAAGTTAATAACGCAGCTGACCTCATGGAATAGGCATCATCGGTGAGATTCATCGGCAGGCAATAATGAACTCAAATAAATTAAACAGAATGAAAATGAAATCTATCAACTTTACCCATTATTTTACCACAAAGCACCTATAATCCACTGTTTTAATTCTACCTCCAGTTGTATCAAATATATATCCACAGCACGTTATGTTTTTGCGGGATTAATTTTTGTCTTTGCATCTTTCCCGGAAAATGAAGTCTCATCTTGCTTAATCCTCATTATATAAATATGTTCAGTTTTATTACCAATAACTACACTCTAATCCTGTTTGGATAATTTATCAATGTTTCTGGGTTTCAAAAATATAAAAAGGTATAATCCTATTTTTTCACCACTAGCATCATCTTTAAAAGTCATTTTATATTTGATTTTAAAAGCCGATTGACCTGCTTACTTAAAACAAGCTTGAGATTTTTTTCCTTTTTCTTGCTTTGCCATAGGCTACAGTGGCTCTAACTGCAGGCTACCACTGCCTTAGTATCTTTATGTTTTAGCTCCAAACACACACGCTGCGGGTCTGTGCCCGAGCTGCATCAACTTTCTTCAGCTACAACGGAGTTAAAAAGCTCACCATGAACACAGCACAACCCTGGCCTCTACCAAGCTTAAGAGAAGTAGCATTAAGTTTATTAAACTGGAAGGTAACTGTTGACACATACTTGCTTTCAAGGGGTCCTTGGCAAGAAAGTGGCAGCAGTTACAACAAATTAACAGCATACAATAAAAATGCCATAAACATGCAGCATACATAATAAATCCAATCAAGTCTACAAGTCGCACAGATAAAAATGACAAACAGCTACTGTCTCTGAAAATAAAAAATACACATTTCTCAAACGCTGCTGTTCATCATTACAACATATTTTTGCCCCTAAATCTAAAATACAAATTAAGTGATTTTAATATGAACAGCATTGTACATAATATATTTACTTTCTCATTTCCCCTCTCCTTCCCGCCCCTCCCCTCTTTTCTAGCTTGTGAAACCAGGGTAACTCCTTCAGCGAAGCCTCCTTGGGGCTGATTTGCTTTTTAAAGATCTGTGCTGTGTGCTCGGTGTTTATACAGATGTTAGCTGAGTGATGTTCAGCAAAACACAACGAGTATCCCTGAACTGACCGAACACAAATACCACAGTACTTATGGCGACTGTTGCTCCATAATTTATTGGCTGACTGCATTAATTTCCTGCATCTGATCTGTTTCTAATTCTAGCTGCTGAGGTTGGGATCTGAAATTTGTAGCCAATACGAGGCATTTTAACGTTTGAGCAATGTACGTTGAATTTCAGCTCAGAAGAAAAGAGGCCATCCCAAAAGGGAGCAAACGGAGGTGAATCTGGGTCCGTTCAGCATCTGGATGTCTTTATTGCCAGGTTTAAGAGCCCTTCTTGCTAGCGAGTAGGAACTTGGCAAGGTGCAGCTTTGAAGCCTCTGTCTGCTGTACCTGTGTCGATATTCCGAGAGGAGCTGCTGCAGTGGGAAGACTCGCACAGAAGAGGAAGGATTAACAAGCTCACACGAAAGAATAATTTTTTTTATATATATAAAAAAAAAAATATATATATATATAAAAAAAGTGCTTCAACTGAACAAACTCCTCCTTGTTAATCAAAGAGGGGAAACAAAGGACTTCCTTAAATATCACCTATATGGTGGGTGTAATAACAAGTAAATTATAAAAATTAAAAGTCATTAAAGAGAGTAATTAAGAATAACTGTTTAGATAACAATGACTTTCTTGACATCCTCATAACAGAGGTTCGACTTTTTAATCACTCTTTTGCAATAACTCACATAACTTCAGAATAATTGCAGATTTTTAATTTTTACATATCCGAAAGAGCATAAAAGTGAAAACCATAAATTATATGCTAACTCCAGCTGTTAAATGTTGGCATTTTGTCTTAAAAAAAAAAAAAAAAAAAAAAGAAAGAGTTCAAAATCTGTTTCCTTAAACCAAGGAAATGTGGAAAAAGGCCATCCTGCCAGTGGAAACATTCAACAGCAGAAAGCTCATGCTGCGGTTTCTTGCCGAGGCAGCAAACTTCTCTAAAAGGGAAGTTACTGCCAACTCAAATACTGTTTGCTTTCACACCCAAGAACAAACTGTGTGCATGGTGAAGGCTTCCTGAGGGCTCAGTGCAGCTGGAGCATGCTGAATAAAGGTAACTAATGTCAAAGCTACTGTAAACTTGTTCTCATTTTTCTATCAGCAAGTTATCATCAATGGTAACACGACTATTATTCTGCCATCCTTCCTCTTAAAAAAAAAAGAGAGAGAGAGAGAGAGAGAGAGAAATGAACTTTTATTTTTATTTACCGTCATTTTAATCCTCTAGTTTATGGTTTAGGGCATTTTCTTGTTGCTGTTTCTACGTGGAGAAGCCTGGGGGCTTGTTTGCAAAACTCCCCCTGCCCTTTCAGGAGACAGGTCAAGCTCAACTTCATAAGCACAACAAAGACGAATTTCCAGGGCTGAACACAATATGCAACAAGGTTCCTCTCCCCGAGCAGGAAATGCAAAGGGAGGGTTTCACTGCAACTTGACAAATTGGAGCCAGAAAGCCGTGCCAAAGCAAACATAATTACTGGGAGGGCTCAGCTCTAACGAAGATGACAGTTAGATGGGTGTCCTACCATGGCCGGTGACGGTCACACTACTGTTACGCAAGACGGGTGTGCGTTTACTCACACGAGTGCTTGTGCAGAGCTGGCAAACAACTGTTTCTTCAGAGTAAGTGCAGGTAGTGGCATCCCCATCTGGTCTGTCTGCTGCACGCAGTATTAGATGTGCTATCATTTTCAAAAATATGTATATGGGAGAATTTTTCCTCCTCAAGAGTATGCCTGAAAGTTAAAAGCCTGAACTATTGCATTTACAGAAGAGGGATTTTTTCCCCTTGCTCATAAAAGAAACCTGAGAAAGTGCGGCTATTGTGACAGCGTAAGATAATAGCAGTTTCATCGACGATTCCACTTTGAAATCAATAGTTATATTATTTTGAAATACAATGAAGGAAGGAATTAAGATTCTTGTAACATCTAAGAAAAAACTAAACATTATCAAATCCTGCCTTCCCTCTTCTAGCCAGCTGGCATACCCAGAATCAAACACAGTTAATCATTTAAAGGAAGAATCCTTTTCAAAGTAGAAAATCACACTGTTTATTCCAGAACTCCTACTCAATACTATTTTTTTCTGTGTACTAGTGCCTAACACACACTGAAATGGCATAAGGCATAAATGCATCTTTATGAAAGAAACCATGAGCTTGAGCAAACGGACGAGTCTACTCAGGAGTCAACTCTCGTGCTTCAGCTGAGCTCAAGACGGGGCTGACGTGGAGTTACCACCACCGTGACCTTACCCACCTCAATGCACACACACACAGCTGCACAAAGTTGCAGTCACCTGCCTTCCTATAATTTTGCCACCAAAAAAAGGGTAAAAAAAAAGTTACAACACACAACATCAAGCATTAGCCCCCACCCCCCCCCGCGCACGGAAAGAAAAAGCTAATCTTCCCTTTCGAAGAAGGAAAGATAAAAATTTGTCAGCTCTTCTCTGATAACAGAGCTGCAAAATAAAGATGCTTCTCGCCAGGCCCCTGCGATGATTGATGCTGCGTCATCTCCCTCCTCCATCGCTCCCTACCTTGTCTGGTCGCTGATGGAAAACCAGGCGGCCACGGACACGCAGGCGGATCTCGCACCTTCTCGGGCGGCAATCCTCCGGCGCCGGGCTGCTGCCAATGTCCTTGCAACCGACGGTAAACAGGCCACAAGGTTCAAGTTAACTGCAGAGCATTACTACACTGAACATCTGGTCATGAATGAACGGATTGCCCACTAACTCTCAGCGTTGGGCAGCTGATGAAAAATTCAACATTTTCCTTGTTGGCACAGTTGTTTTGGAGAATTCTCTAGAGCTTCCTGAATTATATTAAGAAAATTTCACTGCAGCAATCTGTATCTGTGAGAACAGCTGGTGTTGAAAGGGATCTGCTGCACTCGGTGTGCTGGGGGACCTCCTGTTGGATCACGCTACTCTTACTACATTTGTCCTTGAAAACTTAGCTCTGCCACGAGGTCCTACAGACAGGACTGTTGAACTTAAAAACACAGGGCAAAAAAAAAAAAACCCAAAAAAACATGTTAAATTAGGAAGGGCGACTGGGTGAGAAGAAAAAGTTCTCCAGGTCAGCCAAAGACACTCAGCATCTCGGCGTGCTCGTGAGGCTCAGCTAAGCCAGGAGAGGCTTTATTCTCTAAGACACAATGTTATGATTTCTCGCCACTTTCTTCCCTCTCCCAGTATTGTTTCAGTTCAGTAACAGAAATCTCCATTCTGATAAACTCTGGGTGAAACAGCTGAAACGCCTCAATAAATTGTACAACAAAGATTTCCCTCCTGCAACGTCCCTCGCTGAATTGCAGCGCGCCAGTTGCACAATTAAAACCAGCTCTACACCAGGCACTGAACTAATCTAAAACTAAAAATTGAGAAATCGACCAAACAAATGGGAGGGGGGAAAAAAAAAAAATAAATTCAAGCTAGAGCTCAAAAAATGAGAAAACAGCAACACTGTTCATTTGAGGACAAAAAAATTTGACTTTTAAATCTTAAAATATTTTAAAGAAATTAACTTCTTGATAGTGTGATAGTATAATAATAAAACATGTATATCTTTTTTCTTAAGGAAGTGGTAAACTTAAGTCATGCTAAATTTAGGCTATTATCTATGCAGCATAAATTTCACTTCTGTGTATAAATGCTAACTTGCATATTTCTCCATGGTAACTAAACTATGATTAAAACAACAGTGAAACCAGCCTTTAAAGCCACCTGTTTAACTAGGAACAACCTAATTTACAAAAATACTTAAACTTAGAAATTTCATGGGAATCTAGATCACGTTTTTCCCAGTAGAAAGCTCACTTTTCCATGATCACATAATTGTAATATACTTGGCTTTGGCTGGTAATCTTTTTTTTTCTTTTTTCTTTTTTTTTAAACTAGTGTAATTTTTTCATGCATTGTTCAGCCTAACACAAGTGGTATTTAAGATTATAAAGAATAAGTCTCTAATAACCCTTTCCGAAAAGGAAGTTATTTTGCTCCTTTGAAGGGATTAATTTACCTAGAAAGTATCTTCATGTTTTACAAAAGGAACAAATGAAAGAAATGAGAAAATCCCAAACTGAAATTCCCATTAGATATGGTAAGACACCTTCAAAACTCATTTTTCTGTTGCGATATCCTTGTAATTTACTAATGAAGAAATGGACTGGTTTTATGGGTCAAATTAAAGAAATAATTATAATACGACCCAGAATAGTAAAAGTGTAGGTACAAGCAATATTTTCTTATTTAATTATAAAGCATAAAAATAGATTTGAATATGAATCATTTTTAACCACAGAATTAAATTTAGTATTTAAATACCGAAAACCCCTTGAAGTAGAAATATAATCATAATAGGTTTGGTTTGGTGTGAAATACATGACTCATATATTCATGACACATATCTAAAAATGCCTCATATTAAAACTTTATTATAATAAAAAATTGATCACCATTTTTGTCTACTGGTTTTCACATGATGTAATACCTAAGGCCAAATCTCTGGCTTTTAAGTAATGATGAGTGAAGTAGTTTCACAGTAACACCTCATAAAACGTTCAGAGTCCATTTCATTTACGCTTGCCCATCCAATGTCATATACAAATGTAGGACGGACGCTAATTAGATAACAATGGTATTAACATAATGCCTACAAAAATTGACATTAAAACCTATCCCTGCTATTAACAGCCCTGAAAGGATGACGGAGTGGAGCTCCCAAGTCATAACCAACACGGTGAGAGCGTTCCCGAGGAGGAGAGACCCACGGTGCCTGAGCAGATAGAAAATAAAGCCCCAGGTCCGCAGAGATTTATGAGCAGGCTGGGCTTTACACCTGGAGATAATCTCACGGAGCTCAGCTGGACAACTATTGCACAAGGTTAGAGCAAGCACAGAGATGAGACTTACCAGTTAGCAACAAACTAACTTCAGCAATGAGAGTCTAATAGCCAGGTATCAGCTGACAGAGATTTTTGCATCTGTTAATTCAGCTAAGGACTTCTTTTTTGAGAAAAACCTATTTGCTCTAAAGGGTCAATACCCTTTTTAAAAAAAAAATTCAGAACTCAAGGTAAAGCTCAATAGATTCTCATTTGTTGCAGACGCCATCCAAGATTGCAAGAACTGAAGCACATTCAACCAAGAAAGGCAAAATTATTTTGTTCTTGCCCCAAGTTTTTTGTTTTCTAGATCTGTCAAAATTTTGCCAAATGAACAGTTTCATTGCCTTTATGTAACCAGTCTGTCTCCTCTTCATTTCACTGTAGACGTCTTTCCATAAGACAACCAAAGAAAGAAACAGACTTTTAAAACTAAGAAAGTAAAATCACAAGTACCGAGCGAGTGATTTTAGGTTAAAAGGCAGGAACCACAAATAACTCAGTGTTTTAAAAACTATCACATTTCAAACTCTATCTCCAAAACGGTACTCTGTTCACAGCCAGATCTTGAACATCGACAGCCACGAGTCCTTCAGGAGGGGAACTCAGTTCCATGGAGCAAGGGAAGCATCTGTAAGGTGGGATACGCTGGTGGAGACTGGGGAGGAGGACCTTATAAGCAGAACACAAATGCCGCACTCCAGGAGAAGCATCCTCCAACCCCTTCTCCTACCAATGGAAAGCTACATAAGCAACCAGAGAAACCAAGACAGCCATAAACTTTTTAGTGCCTCCTTATGCACAAGTCAAATATTTGGGGAAGGTGGGTCAACTGATGGATTTACGGTGCTGGTTACAAATAATTGTCCTGGTTATACTCGTCTCAAGCCCATCGGGAGCCTACGCTAACACCGGACATTTTAGTGCTCTAATCTGTTGCTACAGATCTCTTCCATGCTCAGAAATCTGATGTAGCCCTGTTACACTAATTAAACTTTGTTTTGCATCAGAGTCCTGCATTTGCAGTGTGTGTACAGTATGTAAATTATACAAATTACAAGAAAAGTTGATTAGCGTAATTCAAATCTCAGTGCAGTTACTAAAATTAACAATGAATACAAATTATACAGAATCACTTCAGTGCGGCTGAGCAGCTCTACACACAAAGCATGTTACCAAATTCACAGAAGTGGACACCAAAAAAAGGCAAAAACAAGTAGTGAGAATACTACAGATGACCACTCTCAGGGAAATTTTGCCCAAACCTTATTAATCTCACCCAACCTTATTAATTCTATGCAGCTATTATTCAGGGTTAAACTTTTCAGTGGTGCCTGCAATGCCCTGCTCCAGCTGCGACGGCCCCACTCCTCCCACTTGCAGCATTTTCTTACCATCTCTTCTCACGTCAGGTGAAGTAAGAAAGGTGAAAGTTCTGTAGCACTGGAAGGAGCACCAACAGTCATAAAACCCATCTTTTTTACAAGACTACTGAAGTTTTTGACATTTGGGGTTTGTTCAGGAGGTCTGGGATATCCTACCTGAACCCATCCACCCCCCCCAGAGATAACACACGGCACTACAAGAGTGAGCGTTTCTGTTCCATTAGGAAGTTCCTGCTGGAGCTACCAAAATGACCAGTTCCCTTTGTCCTGCCCAAAGAGAGGACCACACCTCTTCCTGTGTTACTCATCCATGGTCCCTCTGCTTAGAGGAGCATCGTGGCCTCTCGGGCTTTTCCAGCACCACAAGACGGTCCAACAGCCGTCAGGAGCAACAGGCAGGAGCTTCCAGTTGCATCTCCTCAGGTGGATTCTCTCCACCTCCAGTGAGGGGCAATGCCTTGCTGACTGCAGGACAGCTATATCCAAAAAAAGACAACCCACTTTTTGTGGACACCTCGTTCCTTTTGCTCATTGAGAGCTTCCCAAATACCACTGACTCCTTTCTGCTACCTTTCATGTCAAAAGGAACTTCTCTCATTCTACTAAGATCTCCATCCCTTCCAAAAGACATTTTCTGGTGAACCTGACTAAGAAGAGAGGAAGATTTGTCTGACCCCTGCCCTTTTGAATCCAAGGACTGAGATGCCTCCAGCTGACCGTGTTAGAAGACACCGCAACACCCAAGACACCCAATACAACAAGCCAGCAGAGACCTTACACAACGCTGCCTTGACCTCCATGTCTTTAAATCAGTTGTTCTGACTGCCCATGCACCTGAGGATAACTAAAGTCAAGGAGGCAGAAGTCTCACTGGTAACAAAGAAGTATTAGTTGTACTCTCAGTGTAGACTTCTCCACACTAATCAGTCTGCCTGACATTGCTCAACAGTGCAAGGTAATCCAGAACTGGTATTTCAGATTGATTTCTATCACTAAAATGCCAAGCATGGAGTTTTGACAATGCATCTGTGATGTCTGTAGCAATGCAACGTATTTCTCGGGGAGAGGAAAGCAAGAGGGGCTTAAAAGAGGATGCAGGAGAGAAGGAAAAAGGCATTTCATTTGGAAAATGACAACATTCTGATTGTGTTGGGAGCAGGGAAAAAAAAAACAAACACAAAGGACAGAAGAAAACAAAAATTCATTTGAAAAATGCTGCTTTAAAGTCATTAAATTGAACGTGTCCAAACCGGACTTTTGGTTATCCCAGATTGAGACAATAGTATTTTTCCTAGCCTGCTAGCAATGATAAAGGTCTGGATTAAACAGGAAGACAGGAAATTCAAAGTTAGCTTAAACTCTATTCATAAAAGGGGATGGGCTTACCAGTTCAGATAAATGATTAAAAAAAAAAAAATATTCAAAAATCTTAGGCCAAAATCTGATGAGAGATTCACAAAAAGGCTGCATTATGTTTCATTCTATTTTACTATTCTTTCCAAACTTCCTGTGCTGTACCGGCTTCAGTGGAAACCAGCACCACACTAAGCTGCAAAACCAGGAAAGCGCCTAGCCAAGAGCAGCACTGGACTCTTCAAATAAAACCAATTTCATGAAATTTCAGCCGAATTCCCAGACCACAAGACACGTATATAAGCGTTTCAGATGCTTATCAGAAGCTGTTCTCTGAACATTTCCCTTGTTCCCTCCCCACCACCTATCAACCACCTGCCATGTCTAGCAAGCAAGACACAAGACACGTCTAAGCAAGAGACAAAAAGACAAAGTAGTGTTAAGGCCCCTAAAATAAATAAGGGCAAAAGAGATATCGAACCTATCATTCCATCTCCCAGCCTGAATATCTTGACTCCCATGAGTTTAGATCAGAGTAATAGCTGAGAGCAACAGGAGACAGGGAAAGGTGTTCCTCTGCCTTCAGAAGTCCCCCATCACTACTGATCTCTTCACAATTATTAATCACTATCAATAATTAACAGTATTATATCTAACACACAAATAGGTATGCATCACAATTTCAGTTGCAAGTAGACCAAAACCAGCCATGCCTCAAAACACGTAATAAGCTAGTACAGACAATTAACCAGAGGCAGCACTTGGCCCCAAGTCTGAAACAACGGTGCAAGCAGTCTGAAACAGCTCCTGCAAGCACGAGGTCCCGAGGACGACCTGTGTTAGTGGGAGGTCTGCGTGCTGCCAACGCGGCGGTGGAAAGCAGCCATAGCCACAGCCGACTGCACAACAAGACACGAAAACGAAAAAAGCAAAGAGACGGTGCTGCGTAAGGACCGGGAAAAGCATTGTAACAACGTTCCCGTGGGACAGGGGCTGGCCACAGCTCCTCTGCAAACACACCCGAGCTGCTCAGTGCAAAAGTTCAGAGCTAAAGAACAAATTATTTTCCCCTTAATTGCCCTTTCTTAGGCTTTGCCCCTTAAACGTTAAGGCCGTGCTCGGCAGCTGCTTTGTGCACTCTCCTCCTTCCTTAGGGGCATCCGCCCATTCTGGAAGGATGCGTGAAGATCAGCCTCTGCGGGGGGATACAGGCAACCCAGTCCTCACCTTGACTTTGATGGAGTTATGCTGATTTACACTGATATCTAGCCTACATCAAAACGAGACTTATTAATATTCCACCACATTTGGTTTTTTTGTTGTCAATCGCCTCAGTAACCCCTCCTCTTTCAAAAACCTGAGACTCTTTGACTTAACATGATCTTGAGCTGTTTTCATGGAATTCAAGGTTTTCAAGTCATCCACTCCGTTTCAGCATCATTATTTCCTTTAAACATCCACTTCAATGGCATAAGCAATTTTGAACTTTTTATGCTGTTTGAATTCAAACATAAATTTGTACACAACAATAAAACATGCCGCTAATTTGTCATGCTCCTATGAGCAACTGTGTCACTCACACCAAGAACCACTGACTGGTGTTTGGAGCTTTCGTTCCTATTTCACATCACTCAATTGAGCCTTCTGCAGAAAAGCTTTTAACAACCACATCTGGTCTTTAATAAATCACTGCACTTTGTCTTCCTGCCAAAACTCCTCCTTTATCTAACTTACATCTTCATGATGAGATAGGAAATCACACATTATGGTGGTGACAAACAATTGTAATTATGTCATTAGTAGCCATTTAGTCTACAAAGGTTCTCAAAAAGGAAATATAATGCACAATAAGAAATATAGGATAATACATTGATCACAGTTCTAATCCCCTTTTTACTTCACAAGTGTAAAAAGCTGGCATAATTCATGGGCACAGCAGGCAGTAATAGTATACCACTTTATGAACTATGCAGCTATTTTATTCCCCTATCTACTTAAAAATAAAAAAGCTTTTAATAGCTTGATTTAGACATAAAAGTTATTTATGATGCTTCACTGATTATAATATTTATTTTTTTTAACTTTTCACGAAAGTGATTCTTTCTGAAATGTAAGTACATATTATGTCATCAAAGATCTCGGAGAAGAACATTTACACTAGGAAAGAAAAAGTGAGGAAGAAACTTTGGTATTGGAAAGAATTTAGGAAACTCATCTCTGTACGCTGTACGGCTTGGAAACCAGCATGCCACAAATAGAAATAGCTCTTCTACCATTTAGGAGTTTTCTAAAAGCGACTAAAGTATAAACATGGGAAGTTTAAGAGTTCACTCAGAACAAAGGTGTCATTTAAACCAACTCAGATGCTGGGATATTCACACGTGAAGAACGACTGGAGTCCGACTGCACTGACGGGCTCCAAAGGTGCCTTTACCATTTCGGTTCAAATCCAGAGAGTGCTTTTGGGACAAAGTGCATTAGGCTTCACTTTACGCGCTTTAGTTCACACCACAGAGCAGTCTCAGCAAACATCAACTGGATTCCTCTCCGATGAAACTAGACTGGCTCCAGGAACATTCCTCCGAGCCCCTGCAGCTACCGGGCTCGCGGTCCACCGGACTAGATCAAGTCCGGGCCAGTGTAAAACCCCTGGAAAGCTCACGGGGTGGATGCCGGACCTACGGCACCAGCTGCTTCCCCCCGCAGACCCACTGCTTTTGCCAGGCATTGCTGAGCAACGTAGACATAGCTCAGGAAAGCTGCAAACCACCCAAAAGGATGCTTGTTTCTATTGCCAATCGCTTTGTGTAACCAATCCAATAGTGAGATTTATTTAGGTTTCCAAATCAATCACTCCTCATTTTGCAACACACGCTTTAGGATTATCCTCCCCTCCAACACTAAGTGAGGTTGTCCCCCACGGAAGCTAAACACAGGTTTGGGCATTTTTCAGAAAGACCTGGACTCCGGCAGGTTGCCGTATTTCGGCAACCAGCTCTCTGAATCCCTGTGGTGCAAAATAAACGTGAGGCTCCTTAAGCACCTGTAACACACAAAAACGTCATTTCAGAAAGCGTTATTGTATTACCCAAAAGAGAGGCCCAATTTGCCTTCCGTGTTCGTGAAAACCATTTGCACAAAGGACCCCAACGAACTGCACTGAATGAACACACAGCACCATCACATCAGCTCTTCTACACCAGCCAGAGCTACGGTGCCCCAAATTCGTGCAGGTGCCATTCTGGAAAGTTTCTCTCTCAATCTTTGAACCTTCTTCTGCCTGGTGTATTCCCCACCCCCTCATCCCGCCAAAGGAAAGCCATCTCTCAAGATATCCAAACACCCACTCCTGCTTTCATTCTTGGTTTGTTACAGTCTCCACCGTTTCCTGTTAACCGTGACTACAAAACTTCACCTACTTTTAGCCGTCAACCTGGTGAGCATCGCTCCACTCCTTACCTGGCTGAGGTACCTCCAGCAGGGCAAAATTCAGTAGCTTGCTGCTAGCATAACCTGGAGGAAGCAAAGCTTCCACCAAACCATCCCTCTTACAGGGGACCGTTACGCAGCAGAGATGCTATAAATGGTTGCAGATGCATCCTGGATTAAATGCCTGCTCTAGTACAGGCTGGATGGAGAGCTACAGTCAGGCCCGACAGCACGCAGTCGAATATAAAGACAACCCAGTTCAACTCCCATACTTCCGAAAAACCCCGAGTTAGCGCTTTAGGTGCTATCTCGCCCATTTTGTGTTCACGCCAAGTGCTGTGCAGTGAAAACACATTCAGTACTGGAATTTTGCAAAGTCCCAGGGAGAAAAACGATGCCTCTGCCCAAAGGAAGAGGAGTATGTGACATCGTATGGTGCTTACCCAGAAAGAAAATAATTACTCTTATTTGGAGAGAAGCTTCAAATCATGCAAGTTTTACGTCGCCAGACACGGGCCCACAGAAACAAGCAGCCCTGGCCAGGCACTGCGGGGAAACTTCAGACGAGGACTGTTGACAAGGGGCCAGAACAAAAGGACTTTCTTTGTGTGAACAACGAAGATGAGCCTTTGAGTGAAAATTATACACTAGCTCCTGGGAAACTCTTCCACACCAAAAACCACAGAATAAGCCCTTGCCCTTGGGCTCGCTACCTCACAGCAGCGTGGAGCTCGGAGCCAGTCAACTAGGTCACAAGGCTAAAAGCATTTCTACCTTCCCCAGCCAAGAAAACCACTTCCCGGTGGTACCTTTTATCTCAGTCTAGCTGCAGCACTCCCCACCCTTCTTCTACAAACAAACAACATTAACCCTTACCTCCTAGGGATCTCACTGTCCCAAGGCTTGGCAATAAGCAATCTTGAGGCTGAGATAAAAGGCTTGAGGCAAGACAGGAGAGAAGGGGGGGGGGGGGGGGGAAGAAAAAAAAAAAGAGAAATTCAATAGTCTGACATCAGCGGAGCTTGCTGCTGTCTACCTGGGAGCAGCGCTCGGCTGCAGGGGAAGAGATCTTACACACTTACACCATGCGCCACTGATGGATGGAGCTCGTAGGTAGGACTCGTCTCCCACAGGTCTACGAGAAGGGTGGAAGAAAGGCACTGAGGAATTACTCTTTCAAAGCCTTTCACCTAAACCATGAGGGGCAAAAAAAAGGGGGGAACGCTTCAACCCTCTTTTGTTCTCTCTTCCCCCCCCCCCATTCTTCCATTTTTTGCAAACTTAAATAAAACTAACAGCGTATGAAAGCAGGGGAGAATCAATCAAACTGCCTGTTCTGCTCTGAACCACCTACAAACGTCTTGTCTGGAAAAATACAAAGTGAGCAAACAGTCACTACTGGACAAAACAGGAAGATTTCAAGACAAACGGCTTTAAGTTACTAATAAAGTGGTTAGAAACATGCCTCCACAGGAAAACGCGGGCTGGATTTTTATCCTTAACAAGGGTTACGGGGACCTTTTGCTTACATTTAGGCACTTTCAAAAAGTGAGAAAACAGACTTTCATTTGACCCGGCGCGACAGCCTAACTGACCCAGAGTGGAGAGCGGTACATTATTTCCAAAAATGTCACAGCCGTCAATTAAAAGCATGCACATGCAGCTAAGGAAAGCCTGCTTAGAACTGCCCCCAGAAAAATAATTTTTTCCTAAATTTCCCAGCACTAATAGTTTAGCATCACCCCTCTGAGGAGCCACTTTTTTCTCCTTTTTACCTTAGGAACCCAAATATGGACCGGACCCAGAGGGGTTGTACTGGGAGAAGGTGCTGAGTGAGGAGCACAGCCAGCTCCATGGTGTTCCTGGGATTGACCCCCCCACCCCAAGCTTCAAACACTTTATTATATCTTGCACTCTCTTGCAGGGAGAGAAAGAGAACCACATTGATCCAGCCTGCTCCTCCAGGGCGCTGGAGCTTCTCAAAGACAACTAAATAAAGAAGTAGGAAGCGAAGGCGCTCACAGCCCTACAGGAGCTCTGGGGATCTTGCACGAGAAACCTCTACAGAAGCAAACTCCAGAAGGCCCTGCCCAAGCTCCTTCTCAGCCCGGACTCCAACCCCCAGGAACCGTCTCTTGTTTTCTGCAGAAGCAGCCAGGAGAAGCACCGACGCTCGTAACACTTGCCAGGCTTCGGTGAAGAATTCAAATGAAGGTCTCGTTCCCACTGAAAATCTGTTCTCTGTTTAGCTAGTCCCACCTCGCAACTGAAACTGCCTGGTGAACCTGACTGACAGGTCAGATAAATTACATTATGCCCAGGACAGCACCTTCCATGCTTCTTTGAATATCTTATCACCACCAGTTTCCAATTTTACTTGCTGATATAGGTGACTGCTCTGACATTTTTCAACCTTGCATGTACCGTTTTACCCTTCAAAAGGGAACCGAAACCCAAGGTCTTTCAAGACAGCGCTTACTTCTTACTTGTTGATTTGCAACACACCTTGAACTTTTTCAAGACTCCTGGACCATCCGATGTTCCACTCCTTGCCTTTAAAACCAGTTTCTGACATACGGATCAAGTCTCCGGGTAGAGAAGATTTCACTTACCGAATCTTGTTTTGCAGTTCACCATAAACACAGTTTTCTGCACATCAGGAGAAAAGAGCTTGTGTTGAAAGGAACTCTTCGCAGGAAGGAAACTGCAATTTTAATTATATAACTGTAATCAAAAAATAAAGACAAGACTACCTCAAGGTTTGCCTGTCTAATCCAACGCAATGAATCAAGGACATTCCCTCCTCCAATTAATGCATTTAACAAAAGCCTAAATGAACCAGCAGTTAAGTGACCATGGGGATGGTCTATACAAAGCAGATAAATCATCCATGATAATGCACACACCTACTTAATAACCCTCTATCTCACATCTTTTGTCTTGAAAACGGGTGAGAGATTCTCACCCTGATAGCAACAGCAAAATACAGCCGCGCAGGCGGCTTTTTCAGGGAATTTAATTTGGTGGGGCAGTACCTGGCAGAGGCCAACACTGACCTCAAGGAGGTTGTGGTGATATTTATCCAGGGACAGTCACCACTGCAGCTCACACGTACTTGGGGCAGGCACGTGCCATTCAGATCCAAAGATGATTGGGACTGGAAAAATCACATAATAGTGGCAAGGCAGAGGAAAACACAAGGACCCCATCTGCGCCGGTCTTTCTGTTTTCTTAGCACAATACGCAACGCTCCATCGCTCAAGGACCATCCAACTGGTGGCACTTATTCAACTAAAACGTGAAGGAAAAGGGGCCTCAAGAAAGCAGCGTGCCTGCAAAGAGCTCAGGATTTATCTTTGTGCATTTGCAGGGAGGGCAGGGACGTCTCTACCTGTACTGGGATTTATAACACATTGCTTGCAAAGCTGGCTGTGCCGCAGCCAGAAACCTTGCTCTCCTCGGAGAGCGGTACCTACCCCACGGGCTGCAGCCACGAAGGAGGGAGCCAACACCACCCACATCGCTCACGTAAGCCACCATCGACCGATCCAGCTTCAGCAACTACCCTGCAACAGACTCTCACCCATGGCATGGACTCTGCAACTTGCTACTAGCATCCCCACCAAATTCGTCAACGCTTTGAACTTAACGTATGTAGTCATTGATGCGGTAAAGTAACAGCGCTATGAAGTTACACTCTGTGCACTACTTAATGCTTTCTGAAGATCAGCATTAGGGCCACCAGCTCAGAGAAAGAATTGGCCAGGTTTCTAAAAATATAAAGCCATTAAGTACCAAAAGGAAGCATAATTGTTGACTTTAAATATTCAGGCGAAATCCACAGTAAATAACAATAATTTGCTTGAAATATTGTTCCATACAGTGCATTCACAGAAATCCAGCATACAATTTTCAAGAAAATGCAGGCAAATTAATTGCATACTTTCACCTTTTATGCTCCACTCACACAGGAGAAGAATAACATTTTGCCACACATTGAGTAACCCGTACACGTTTGAAAGGAATCTAATCAATAGTATCCATTTAATTTGAGATTAGATTAAATATGGACAAAGGGATCAGAGAAGCTTGTAACACCTGGGAGCATTTGTTCCAATTTTGAATCCACTTTTGCCAGCTGGTTGTCAACAAGGCAGAGAAGGGGGGGGGGGGGAACAACAACACACCAGTGACCACATTCACAGCCATGCCAACAAAAAGTAAAGACATGTCTACTTGTAAATCATAGGTCTAAGGCAATACTCAAGAACTTCAGAAACTGAAAAACATCCATCTTTCCCCAACCTATCATTTTGGAGGTTACTACAGATTTCAGCACATGTGGATAAGACCAATAGAATCTTTCCCCCCATTTTACTCCTACAAATGAAATAATAATAGATCATCTTATTCATTAGGATTTTTAAAAGCGTGTATGTTCTGCGAATACAGGTACAGAGCCAAATTTCACACCATTAACCATACAGCGCTTTTATTTGTGTTGCCATATGCAGCATCAGTCCACGACATTCAGCATTCGGTATATACATTTTTTTTTCCTTTCCTGGCCGCGACTTTGATACAGTGACTCATTACTGCTGTCAGATCATAAACACCAGGGAAATAGTTCCAGAAAAAAAAGAATCTAAAGAAAAATCTCCATGCGAGCACTTCCCATTGGCTTTAGCACACCATAGCGCTGGTTAAACCATAAGGAAAAGGATCAGAGTCACCTGGATGCTCCTGCAAGGATTATCTGTCTCGCTGCACCCGCTTGGTTATACTTTTTCCCTGCTGCCCATGTACATCCCACCCCTCCTGTCACCCCGTCATTTAAGGGTCTCCTTGGAGAACCTCAGCTCCATCGCTGGCCTTTTGTCCCTGCCAGGAAAGGGAGCAGCCGAGCAGCGACCTGACGTCCTGCAAATGCCTCTTCCCCACCACTCCATTACACAGAACTGTATCAACTCCCCCTCGCTGCGCACGCAGCCGGGGGCTGACAGTCACCCCTCCGTAACGCTGTTCTGTACAACCGCCCGTCAATCCATCATACTCACGCACAGGAGAACGAGCTGGAGTTTCAACTGCTCCAAGAGCGTGAACGCGGATTGTGTAGCGCAGAAGTAAATTTGAAATTGGTTCAACTGTTTTATTTAGCATAATAATAAAAAAATATTATTTTAAAAAGCAACACTTCTTATTAAAATATTTTATACGCCACCTCTCTAAAAGTGTCAAAAAAAAAAGTAAGTCCAGTAATGAATAGCCTGGCTATTTCAAATTATTATTTAAAACACATAATAAGAGGAATAAGCCACTTCTCGTTACATCAGGTGAAGGGAATTTGAATGCCAGGCTCAGGCCTGGCCTTGGGTCCCTGGAACAACGAAAAGCCCTTTGCTCCACACACAGCCGGTGCTCTGCAAAGCTCGCAGGACCACGGAGCTTCTCAAGGCACCTCCCGGGATGGAGAAACCCTGTTCCCTGAGGCTCTCCCTGCCTCGGGAAGGAGAGTACAGCTGTATGCCTAAATTCTGTCCTCAGTTTAGTTCACACTCAAGCACTCGAGAACATTTGTTTTCTGTATTTTGTTATGAAGAATGATTTACACGCTCTTCTTTTCCACTTCAGTCCTATCCACATCCTTAGTATTCGTACCTTCACAGGAGGAGCGAAGTGAGTTCATATACAAAAGATGCTTTATGACTGTATAAGGGGTGGCAAAAACAAAAAACAGAGGGATCTTTTTCCACTTGAATTCACTGGACCCTTGCAGCTCCCCAGAGGAGGAGATGATAGTCTCTTCTCTGGTGGAACAGCAGTGACTGAGAATAACGTATTGGTCTCCTATTGCTCTGCCATGGGGTCTGTGCAGAACCCACTTCATCCATAAAAACCACTTTACTGGTACAGGGGCTTTAGTCCGCCTTGGAAACCACGTAAGGAGTAGGAATCAATTTTTCTTTACCTTTTGGTAAATTTTCTTTATGCATGTTTGATTTCACATGCCCAGCGAGCTGCCAGGGTGGAGGAGCACCAGCAGGAACGCTCTCAGGACCAGTGAGCTTTCCCACCCATCGCTGCCAGACACACGGCGAGGAACGCAAGCCGCCCGACCCCCGGGACAGCAACTGTAAAAAAGGAACAGCGGCACAGACGTCTGCACAGGGTAGCGATCAAACTCCGGGAACACTGGAAACGTGGGTTTGATGGCTAAGCCAAACCAAAGCCCTCACTTTTGCTAGGCCAGGTTTAAAAGAAAGACCGTGCCTACCTACCTGGGTTACAATCCCACCTTCATTTCTCTACAGAGACAGCCTAGCAAACCTATCTGTTCTGCAGCTATTCTGAAGAATGTCTTCTAGATGACTGTCTCTTCATCAGCTTCTCATGTTGAGCAACCAAAGGAGATACTGTGATTCTTATCGCTTTTCACATATGACTTCACATAGTCTTAGAGAAGATAAACAGACAAGCTGCATGTTCTGTAACATTTGCTTTAGAGGTTTCAGCGGTAAAATGTTTGAAGCTGTTTCAAAACTAGACTGATGTATTGTCTGAACATTTTCCCAAAATAACCAAGATGCTCAAAGATTGTTGCATTTACTGTACATACGTGGCTACATACCTCTGCCGAGGGGTACTGCCTGGGCCACAGAACTTGTAATTTTGTCACCGTAACCTTTCTCTTCGAGCCATCAAAAGGCTCTTTAAATGTTAGAGCATACTTATTCCTTCGCAGGGGGCGCGTTATTCAGAATACAGTCTCTCAGCTTTCTAACATACAAAATCCACAGGCAACTGCAAAGCTCCAGAAGGCATTTCCAGTCCAGCTGCATAGCTGGCTTATGTGTAATACTTCGGAAACTGCTAGAGAAAATAAGCATATTTGAAAAATACAGTGAGCTCATGTTACCAGCCTCATTTACGTTACTAAACCACTTAAAGCCATGTCATACCAATATCCCTGTTGGTGATTACACAGATCAGGAGGTCAAACGATTTCCCAACTTCACTACTAGCCAGTCTGCGCATACAACCAACCTCAGCTGAAATGGTACTCCAACGAACAATGTGGAACAAAACATTTACAGGAGAAAAATAATATGAGTAAAGTTGTTCACTTCATCGCTGATCTGTGCTTAACGTATTCATTCCGCTGCAGGGTTATTTTCAGACATGTGACAAATAAAAATCAAGAATATTTTTCCTTGTATAGCTTCTTCCAAAAAAATCCATTGACAGTTCTTCATCCAAAAAATGCTTTATGCTCTTACTCCATCCCCAACGAAAGGTTCTTAAAAACCTGCAGTAAACTTTTAAACTCAGTTTTGCAGAGAACCCAGAGCACTTGGTTCCCAGTCCGCTGCATTTTTAAGACCACCTTTCTCCCGGTACAGCACCCCCTCAAAGAGCCCATCACTGCGGGCTCAGTAGTTCCCACTGCTGCCAGTGCCTGCGAGTCGTTCACTGTAAAGATTTTGTGAGTGATTTTTTTCATTTGCAAATGTTATTAGCAATGCAGAAAGACACAGACTGACAGTCCCAGACTGGATCTCCAGGTGCCCTGATGCTCGTGTCACCTTCTGGGTACCCACCCCTCAATCAGCTGCTGCCTCTTCTCTTCCCCCATGATTAAGGATTTCCCATAACTACCGAGTCCTTTATTAAGATCACTGATGACAGCATCATCCGATGCTCCCTGCGCTGTGCCAGTCTATGCGGAACAGGACTTGGACTGAGCGGTGAAGGTACCAACCCAGTCGGCGATGGCAATGGTTTATCCTCGATGCTAAAAGGGGGTCGGCTGAGGTGCTGCCCTAGAAAGGAACGACTCCGGCCCGCACCGTTCCCCGGAGCCAGCTACTTCCCCGTATTGCTGTCTGTTTTCATCTTTGAAGCATCAGTAAATACCAAGTTTCATTTTTTCACATTTGAAACTTCTTTCTATTCTTGTTTAGGCTTTTGGAGAGGTTGGGGGAAAATTAGGGACTGTCCACAAGTGAAAGTAATACTTTGTAGTTTCATTATTTACACATTTGACGACCGCATGGAGTCAGCTAAGCTTTTGCTTCTAACACAAACCCTGAAAACGCACACTTTACAAGCATTTTTTATTTTGTTTTTTAAATGGAGCTCATATTTAGTTAAACCTCTTTAAATGTAAATAGTTCAGAACCGCTTTGATTTAATTTTCACTTTTCTTCTCACAGCTCTACAAATAAGAATACTCATCTCAGCACCGTTCCCCCAGTGTTATACAAGTATACTCCAGGCTTTCCGAATCCCTCCCTTCTTCCCCTCTCTTTTTTTTTTTGGCCACAACAAAAAGTTTCTGGCCTGAAGGAGCATGTGGTTTGATCAACCCTCTCACTCCGTATTAGGGATAAAATACACCAGCCGGACTGTTTGCAAAAACTCTCCAAAGCATGCAAAGGCTGTAGAGGAGAAATGCAATCCAGCACACTGTTCTCACTCCCTGCTTCTAGGCAGTGTAAAGTATTTTTTATTTATTCAAAGCACACTTACAAAAAAAGAAAAAAAAAAAGCCAATTCTCATGGGTTTTCCTCCATTTTTACTCATTTTCTACTCAGGTGAACACCTGCAGATTCCCAGTCATGGACATCAGCAGGAATTCTGCCTTATGAATGAGCAAAAAGGGAATTAAAATAAACACGTGGGATTCGATTCTGTATACATGAATCGTTATGATTAAAACTAAGCTTGTTTAAAACAAAAAAACTTCCTCCGTGAGCTCTTATTTTACCACACTGAACATATGTAATAAATTTCTTACATTTGTTTGTCCCTGTTAAGTGTGAAATTTAATAATATTTCTATACAGTATCAAATGTATATAATTAAATATATAAGATATCCAGTACAGCCAACTTAAGCATTACAAACCACGCCAACTTGTGCATTTCCAACCATGTAATGTTAGAGAGAATTTAATTTCCTTTTTCCCTTTTTTTTTTAAAAAAAAAAAAAATGCATGTGTTAAAAATATTACTTTTAAATACTCCATTAGAGTTCAAAGTCTCCACCACAGGTAGGTGAGCAGAACGAGGGGTGTCGGGGGTGAGAGTTTAACACCCATCTCTTGCTGCAGCTACTGTTTGGCTCGAGGCAGCCTGCTGTGAGCCGGGTTCCCAGCGCAGCAGCACATCTGTTTCCACTGTAATCACTACAGCTCACCAATGAAGAGATAACTTTTTTTTTTTATTTTGCAGGAACCCTTGAATTAACAGAATGCAAATATTGTACAGACTCTGAAGTCTGCTGTTGTGAGAAAATTATTTCTCATTTCCCCAATTTTCTTCTTTCGCTGGTGGGTTGTTGTGGTTTTTTTTCAAATGAAAATGTTCACTGGGAAAACATCTTGCATTTCTTTTCTGCTTTTTATTATGAAAAACTTGCTCTTCCGAAAGTAGAAGAGTTAAGCGTCTCTAAATAGTGCCAAGGTAGATTTTTCAGACTCTCAATAATATCATTTAGCAATAATATCATTTAGTAAATTATGTAAGTGCAGTCTTAACCATAAACCTGATCCAAACATGCAAGTCAAGAGAAAACTTTTTCTAGGAAATTCAGTGGGTTCTGGGTCAGGTATTTTGCATGTCAAGCATCAAAGGTGACAAATTTCCGATTCTTTTACTAGGAAATTATCATGGAGAGAAGTTGTTTTCTATATTAAATGACTCAAATAGCTGAATATTTTTTCCTGAAACAACTAAGGAAAAAAAACAAAAAACAAACCTATTTTGCAGGAGACCAACTTTGGAAAATACCAACCTAAGACATGAATACCCAGCACAAACATAACCAGCACAAGCATAACCATGCAAATAAACCAGTTATAGTAGAAACCATGGCATTAACTTAACCGCCAGGTACACCGTCAACGGCAGAAATCACCGCGGCTGCGCTGAACGAAAAATAACCTCTTCCAGCTCCTCACCTTCGAAGGGTAAACAAAATTTCTGAAACCACTTCAGCCGTAAGATCTCTAAGACGACAGCACTTTTGCTCACCTTAAATCCGAATTTAAAGATATTTTGTGTCGTTACAGGAACCTTAAGGCTGATTTTGCACGGTAGCGAGATGAAAGCGTATGCACATATTCTCTTAAGCACAAATGGAACACGCAACATGGCAGAGTAAAGGTTAAGTAGCATTTGACTGATTTTTACCTCATGGGAACTATAATTTACATGCCGCATTCATCCAAGGTAAGAGGGTTCAAATGGCACAAATTAAAAGCCTGCAGTTTCCTACTTCTGTTTTTAACATATCGTATTGATACACAGCCAGTTTTTAAAGTGATAAAAGGTTTCTATCGAAATATCAAACAGCCAGAAGATGCACTATTTCTACACTGTCAGCATCGCTGTATTTTACTGTGTCCTTCCTCGCTCCTTACAACCACTGTCGATGATTATAAAATAGTAACGGTCCATCTGCAGTCCAAAAGGACAAATTAATCTTCCAGACACCCAGCTCTTACAATCAAATCCTGGACAGAAATTTCCAGGAACAGAAATAATTAAATTAATGGGGGTGGGGGTGGGGGGGGTGAGGGTGGTGAGGAGAAGCAAAGCAAAAAAGCAGCAAGCTCAAACAGCTACCCGAGGCCCGCGCGCCGAGAGATGCCGACACCTGCGGCTGTCCCACGGGCAGGGTCCAGCACCACCCTTGGTGCTCGGCCCAGAACCGATCACTTTCTGCTGCTTTTGGTGACGCTGCCCACAAAGGCAGCTGGCACCTTTCCAGCTGCCTGGCAATCTACCCCATCGTCAGTGCTCCCCGTGCGACAAGGGAGGTGCTCATCCCTCGCGATGAGGATGCTAAGGCGACCGCATGGAGATGCGCTCTAAGGTCACCTCTGGTTTCAGGGGAAGGACGGCTCAGAGCGCCCAAACCCCCCCACACACACCCCTTGCACCAAGGCACACACAGCCAGCTGCCTGGCAGTGCTGGTCCTGAAGGAAAAGGGAATAAAGAAGGGAAAAGAGGAGATCTGAAAACCGGGGAACTGCACAGGGTCTCCTTTTTGCTGGGCTCTTGCACACTTTAGCTCGCCCAAGCTCGCGATGCCCTCTTACTGCAGGCCACGCAGCCTTTACTGGCTCGCTCCCTCGGGCCAGCTCCTGCCCCAGGCAGCAAAGCAGCAGCTCTCCTGACACCACGGGCTGCTCCCGGCCACAGCCCTCCGGGGCATCCAAGCACAGTCTTCAGAAGTGTCGTAGGCCGTTGGGAGCCCACAGTTAATTAAAACAACTCCAGAGAACTACGTCCCCATCAAAGATCTTTCCGAAGGCAGGACTAGGATGCTCTTGAAAATGTTACTGAGCAGCTGTTAACTACCCTTCAAGCAATCACCTGGTAAACTCCACAAGCCTTTTATATTTTTTATTTTTTGCAAGCAGTCATCAATGAACTCAGGGCATCACGAAACCAGCTACATATACTATTGCAACAGTCACTGCCAAAAAGCATGAACGATTCCTATCAGCAAGGCAGAGAGATACTCAGCAGAGCTTTGGCACAACGCCTGCTTCCCATGGCTACTACCCTCAGGACTCTGCACCGGTTCTCCTAACACGCTCATCAACGTGCCTGGAGCGCCTTTGGGATTTCCAAGCGCTGTGGTACCGCAGATCCCGACTCTGGCCACCTTTCCTTGACAACCAGAGTGGAGATGCTGCAAAAATTGGGAAATACAGCATTTTCTGGGTCAGTAAGTCAGTTTTTTTCCCCACGTCTGATTGGCTGGGGCAATTCCACTTCAGCATTAGTGTTGACAGAAAATATGTGCTGAGAATTTTAGCGTTCAGGATGTTCTTTAGTCATTTTGGTGATCTGATGTGGCACAGGAAATATTAGTGCATATTCTGTATTTTCAGTCACACTCAGATCACCATTTTTATAAAAAAAAGACAACAGAGAGTCAGATCACTGAGACTGAAATTATGAGCAATCTGACAAAAGTCAGAGTTGGGGGAGGAAGGTGATAAAGACTCAGCCACATGTTAAACTATTAGTTCACAGTCTGATATTTTAATTTCCATTTGGCTCTTATTAAACCTGCCTCCAAATTAGGAGGTTGATGTACAACGAGTCTTGCAGCAATGCTACCCGCGCTCGCCGGCCCCTCGCCTTACACCACAGCGGGTCCAGACTAATCTCACCGCTACTGATCTTAAGAGAATTTTGATACCTTGGCTGTGAGTTTAATACAAAACTAGATAAAGATAAGCTATCTTTCACCTACCCATTAAAATTCGTACCACCAAATATGACAAATCAAGATCTCACTGCTCCTTTCACCAGACTGTGAGTTTTAGACTTGATCAAAGTGTACTTGTAATTAATTATGTATTGAGACGACTGTATCAGCTGCACTGGGCAGCGCTCCCCTCCCCTACTAATCAACAAATCTCAGGCATTCTCTTCCCAATGCAGAATAAAGCTGCTCTTCCTCTGGCAAAAGCCCCGAAGTACAGCTGTTGCTGCTAGTATACAGTTTACACTCCTCCGAACCACCAGAAGGGAACTGAGCAGATCCCAGATGCAGGATCCTCCCCAGTTGATTTCTGCAGGGCACATTACTGAAGATGGGCTCAACTTTTCATTCTGTGGAACTGGCAGAGTGCTCCACATCCTTAATATTAATTAAGTGCCTATTTTTGTCTATGAATGTTATTACAACATGCAAGGCTCCAGATAAAGAAGTTCAGCAGCGTCAACAAAAAAATATCATAAAGTTAAGTGCACATCTTCTTTTCATTTAATAAAGTACTTTCTTGTAAAACCTACTAAAATCCAGTACAGGACAGAACTACACTGCAGGTTTTTCCCAGCAAGTTGCTTTGAAAGAGCATTACATTTAAAAACAAGATTTCAGAACAACGTATTAAGTGTTTGCACAACTTGCAAAAATAAACAGTACTTCACCCTCTAAACTCAGACCCATCTGCCTATTCAACTTCGGGAAGACAAAGACTTAATCATGACCATAATTAAGAGCAGTGGAAGCTCCAAGATCAGGGTTTGGCTCATAAGCCGCTGGCATCCCCCAGAAGCCTGTGGAGCATCAGCTCCGGCTGGGAGCTCCTGCGTGCACTGCCACCCTCCCATCCCAGCACATCCCCATCGCTGGCACATCCCCATCCCTGGCTCTGCCTTGCTCCAGCTCTTTCTTCCTTTAACCCTGAAATTTTGAGACCCAGAAGCCAAACTTACGGTCCTTCCGAGGGAGGGGCCTGGACAGTGTTTCCTCCCGCGCTGCCTTTCTACCCCTTGGTTTTGTGAGCTCTGCCCTGGGGACGAAGCACTGCTCTTTGCAGGACACCCAGCTCTAGCTGGCTAAAAGAAATAAGAGACAATAATTGGGACGGAAACCCTGGGCACCCACGTATCAAGTCAAGACAGTATTTTATTTTTTCCCCCACAGTTTTTGAATTGCCGTAGGTTAGTCTAATTGATTTGTGTTCTCACCAAATTAAAGACACAGCACACAGACAGCATGCCAGTGAAAAAATATGGCAACAGCAAAAGTTTACAAATTTAATTTGCAATTGTTTTAGCAAAACAGCTCAGTCCACTCCTTCAGTTTTGGAAAGTAATCAGCTCGTGCTAGAGGAAGTTACCAGCTCCCAGGCACGAGCATTATAATGCAGGCTTATTTCATAAGAGATTAAAACCAGTTTTTCAGTTAAGACGTGGATATTGCAAGCGAGGCAACGCTGCAAGTTATAATACTAAGGGCTCAGGATCCCAGAGGAGGGGAATACTTGGAGGGATAATGCCAGGGAAAAGATCACGGGCCAAATTTCCCTTTAAAAGCGACACCGGCGTAAATCCCAGCGAAGCCCCAAAGAGTCGCTTCAGCGCTGAAAGGGACCCCCAAAGCCCATCTTTCTCCCAGGCTGCGATCAGAAAGCAAAACCAGAGTTTCCATCGCCCTACAATGAAAGGGTTAAGCCAAGATTTCAGTCCCCTGGTTCAAACCGCCCAGCGAGCACTCCCTGCCCAAATTACAGCAGCGCATACATCCAACAGATGCCGTTCAGACAGGGGCTTTCCTTGCCCTGAGGTACAGTTCAGTTTGTCCATTCTACTGTGCAATTACAGAATCAATAAAACATCCCTTTGAAACTCCCTGGACTAGTGCCGACACGCAGACAGTAGTCAAGCTGACATTTTTTGCCGTTTCCGTTATTACTACCGTCAAGCCTTCTGAGAAGCAAGACATCAAAACCCGGGCGCCGCAAAGCAAAGGAGGAAAAGCAAATGTAGAGCTGAGGTTTTGTTCATCGTATTGCATCGCTCCCCGGGCGATCACACGGTACCAGGCATACCTGCAAACAAAATCTGCTTAAAGTCATCAAAACAGGCATTGGGAAACAGCGCGTTTCCAAAAAGCACATGTGCCCCACCCTCCTCTGCTTCAAACACATTAATATCCCTTTTTTGCCTTTTTTTTGGGGGGGGTGGGGAGGAGGAATTTCTCATGGTAGAGCACCTGACCTAAATGGGGAAGCTCTGATTTGGGGATGAACTTATTAAAAAAAGCAAACACCAAGCGCCCTGTTGCTTGTACGAGCTCATGAATGCAGTGCGAGATGTGGACTGTATGTGGAAGTTGGGAGGTGGGGTTGAAATGTAGCCATCCATCTGTTTCTGAGCAGTGCCTGAAACACTGAAATAGAAATGGGAAGCTGTAGAGTGCCAGGAGTGGAACCTGGGAAGAAAAAAAAAAAAAATTGCAAGAGCAGGACGACAAAGAGGGAGATATTGAATTAACATGTTCAGAATGATTCAAAGGAGACTTGGATAACCAAGGACATGCCCTGCAGAGAGGCATTTGCTGCCTATGAAAAAGCAGCTTTTTTTTCTCCTATAACAATTAGCAAAATCTGCCCAAATAAATGGAAAATGTAAAACTGAAGGTCTTAAAGCACTTCCTGAAAGTTACCATCTTCAGATGTTTATTTTCGTGCTCACTACATTAATTACAAACTATTTAATCATTCATTTTGAGCTTTAAAGCCTGGCATATATGGTCAGTACCCCACATACCTACACTTCCAGGAAAAAAAAAAACCACCTAAAATTCGTCTGAAGTACTACTTCGGTACTTGAGAAGCTATAAAACTTGTGACTGAGGCCAGCCCATTCCCTCGGTTATCCTCCTCGCCAGGCAGGGCACGGGAAGCGGAACGACAGGCTCCCCCAAACTGACCTGCCACGGCGACCACAGATGAGGAAAGCCCACCCTGGGGATAAGGAGCCTGTCCGATTTCTCACCGGCTAATGCCTGGATCTCCCTGAAACAGGCATTAAGAACCGTACAAACTTCACTTGGGAACCACAACATTTATCCAGTAATAACCTATTCAGAAGGCTTTGCTAGTTGGAAAGAGGTGGCACAGGCGAGTTATAAGGATGCTCAGCACCATGCCTCAGCAACGTATGACTCTTAAAAAGCTTCAGCATTTTGTGAAGTTTCTTTAAACTGCTTTAATCCTTGTTTGAACCTCTCCCTCAAAGGTTATGTGCAGATTCAAATGTTTACATATAGTAATAAAATCACTAGTAACAAACCATTTTATTCTGATGGCTCTTTACACACTGATGTCCCAGGCCCCCAGACAGAAGGCAATACGCTTACAAGGCAGCGGTGGGGGTAAGGAGCACTCTACCCGTTTGCCAGACCTGGAAAAGGCAGGCCAAATAACCTGCCCGGTGCCCTATAAAGCGGCCAAATAAAAAACACAGTCCAACACTCCCGAGTTTGAAGGTTAATTTATAAAATTCTGTTTCCTCCCAGAGGATGCTCACGTGTCTTCTATACCGACCATAGGCCAAATAATAACTCATTTGGAGAGCAACTTATTTCAAAGAGGTTTCACATTTAGCGATAAGCACAAGGAGGAGAGAGAGGGAGGATGTCTCACATTCAGACTCCGTCTCAGGATATATCATATCTTTTCTCCAAACCAGTTCTCTTTGTGGTGTAAGATCATGGGTGTGTTAACTGTAAAAACTCATTTTAAAGCGACCGAAGCCGAAGATAAGGTTGTGTCATCTGTACGAATATTCTGTACTGGAATGAGAATGCTGGTGTACCAGAGGAAGATCTGGCTGAACACAAAACAGTCAGAGCAACAGAAACTGAGAAGATCCTCAAGCCTGGCTTGTTAGGAGTGACCTAAAATGGCCCCATTTTGACTCACTCTTCTCCACCTCCTCCATCAGAGGATTCAAAGGGAAACTGCAATTCAACCTTCATTGCTGTAGCACAACTGCAACATAACTATTCTCTGTCATGAAAGAAAAAACAAGTTGTGGGTGCCTGAATGCTGATAGATCACTTTTGCTTTAAGAGTACATCATGTCAATCAAGACTAAATTCCTTATGCTCATCACAGGAGCTTGCAACCAAGCAATACAAAAATCTCATTCGAGTTCAACCAGTAATGTGTTCAAAGGCTTCCCAATCTGCTCTGTCTCTGGCATCAGCATCAGACAGAGAAGAGGCAGAAGAGATTGCAAAAAAACATAATAATAAAAAAAAAAAAACCACACTTGCTGGGCAAAGTAGAAAGGCCTCTAAACTGAAATAAAAATAAGCATTAAAACGTGTGTGTGGGTCTAAAAGGATATACAGCAGGTTGAAATGTGCTATATCTTCCTCACTGGTGAGGAAAGACCTCTATAACTCACCACGAGCTTTGATCACTCGTGAGCTATCAGCTATTTCTTTGCTGCTTGAGTAAATATAAGTCATTCACAGCTGAAACATAATTTCTCTCTCTTTCCCCTGCCACTATATGTTGTGTGCGAATATGTCTTGTATATAGGCACACTAACACACTGTGCTGTTCAAATACACATCAGAGTTCACCAGATGGTGGGGATTGCCAGACACTCGTCGTTGCCATGAGTTAGGAGCCATGGTGTAACTCATGAATGATGTGTCTAAGCTGTAAGTGGGTTTTGCATAGTTACGTTACCCTTACCGACATAAAACTCTGTCTTCTTATTATGTTCAACCTGCAACAGTTTATAATTGTGAGACTTAAAGGACTGTTGGGTATCTTGGTTTTTTTAGCTCCTCCCAGAGACAGGGCTCTGCAGGAGCTATTTTCATCTGGGGATTATGATTCACACCCATACACACAGGATTATACTTCGTTTCATAAAGCTGCGGCCACAGTCAGTGCCCATGTTTGGGCACAATCTAAAAATCCAACCTCAGAAAAACAAAGGTGTTTTACCAAAAATACTCAAGGTTTTAAGAAGCAATCATCTTAATTATGCATAGGAAAAATATATGAGACTGGAGTTAAGGTTTTGTGTACGGGCCTCAGCATGTACTTGGGCATTAAGATATTTGGGCAATAAATTATGTGAGCATAGGTTGGTAAGATGTGAATGTCGGGTGAATTGGCAATTTCCTAGTCTTTAATTAATGATGGTGTTGAGAAAGAATGTGGCCTTCCTTCTAAATTAACAATGCTTTTTAATCAGTGAGTGAATCTACCTGTTTGAAGCGGAAGGTAGCTCTAGGCTTGCAAAGAAAGGAGCAGAGTCTCCAGAAAAAAAAGCTGGAAGCCTGGCAACACACTCACGGTCCTACCAGACCCTCTTTACCGCCTCCAACAGAGCCCGTACCTTGCCCAAGGTCTCTAACAGACAGTGGTGGTGGTGATGAAATAAAAATCCAGGGAAAAGGAGAAAGTTAAGAGCTAGGAAGAAGCAGAAAGGAGCAGGGCATGGAGGAGTTTCCATCTGTGTCTGCTGAGCGGACACAAGTTGTCCAAGGAGCAGCCCCGACCCAACACCAGGAGAGCTGCCAGGACATACCTAACTCCAGGGCAGAGGAACTGCACAGGGTCTCCTTTTCTTGCACACTTTAGACGTTTCCATCTACAACACAACCACCGCTTGCAGAGAGGTCTTGGCGATCTCCAGCCAACAAGAGGGCACAGCATTAAGCTACCTGATAACCTAGTAAAGTACCTTAGAAAACAGTCATTTTACTGTTGCTTTGCTAATCTAATCCTATAAAACACATTCTGCCCATCTAGTTACTGAAGATAATTCACATTTCTTACTTTTAGCCCCTCACAGACTGAAGTTTGTTGAACAAAACTGGTTTCTGTGCCATCAATGCTCAGGAGAGACACTGAATTTTAAACGTCAGGGACATATTCTTACCTAACTATTAACTTTTAGAATGACCTAGTGGTTTTAAAACATTAAAAAAAAAAAAAAAGAGTTACAAGCAGCATTTGTTATTTTAAGGTTTTACTAAGATTGGATGCCTCCAAGGGTTAGGGCTTCAGCTCCAGTTAAGCACACAAGTTTGCTATCCAAAATTTCTTTGAACTAATAAAATCCCTGGAGGTTATCAGATTGGGCTGAATATGGACTAAGGTTTTCAACTCCTCCCCTTTTATCTGTAAATACCATGAGAGGAGCTCTCTAGCACCCTAAGTCAAATAGTTTCCTGTCTTGGCTGGGAACCACTTCGGCAAACACTCGAGGCCATGAAAAGCAGTTTGATTCAGGCTCTGGGCAGGAGAAGGCACTGTCAGTCACTGCGGCTCACCCCGGCCCCATTTCAGGGAGCGTGTTTCGGCACGATGTGGCTGAGTTACGTACAAGCCCTGCACATTTCTGACTCCCAGACAACTTTCTGAGGCCAGAAGGAATACTGTCTCCCCCATCTCCCTTCCTCCCAAGGGAGCATCCTCCCCCGGCGGCCCCGTGGGGTGTACATGCCCGCAGCACTGCATCCCCCTAAATTCGGGGTGCCCGTCGGAGGGGATGGGTCAACCCTCCCAAAGACAAACATTTCTCCCCATCCTCAACTAAACCATCTTCTCTTCCCCAGGTCACGCGAGCACCAATGAGTGTTGAAGAGCCCGAACCCATCGGGTATTCGGTCCCCCTCATCTAACAACAGACATCTCGCCCCCAGCCAGAGCCTATTCAGATGGAGGAAGAAATGGAATCAAAAAGTCTTCTGTCTGGCAGAAACGTGCCTGCTGGGAGCCCAGCACACACTGAATAGCCTGTTCATGGTGTCTGTACTAAAAGTAAGGACCTGGCTTTATTTCTTTGTTGATGTTGATATAACTTAAGGAGCAGAAATAGATGAATCTGGGAAATCTTGGGAATAGAAGACCCGCGTGAGGGGGGCAGAGGCATCCCACACACCCCGCACCATCCTTACTGTTATTTCCCACTCAAGGAGCAGAGCGGCGCTTTATGCTTTCAAACGGGCAGAATATATGGCGGTCGGGAAGCACGAGTGTACAAAGCAGTAACGAAAAAACAATGTTGTGCTCCTGACTGAAAAGACTGGCAGTCTGGAAGATACACACGTGTGACATTAAAATAAAAACGCATGCAAATCCTGTATGGATGGGAAGTCCAAGTTCAATTCAGCCTAGTGAGAACTAGCAGCCTCCCCCCCTCCCAAAAATCAGACCCAATTCAATTAAAAAAAAAAAAAAGACATTTTAAGGTGAATATTTATGGTTTTTTAGCTACTTTTTAAAGAATTCTCCCCTGGCCCCTGAATGCTCTGAGGTCCTGTATCTCACGGCTTCGCAGCCCGCTGACACAGACAGCTCGCTCTTTCTTGCTAAGAAATTACTTACAATTTTTACACAACAAATACCAAACCACAGCCATCCTATATCACCTTTAAAAAGAGAGAATGTTTTCTCCTTTCTGGAGCATCTTAGCCTTTTTTATTCAACTAGACCAGCCATGAGCAGGATCTTCCACAGTGACATTTTCAGAGCTACTTAAGATGTTTTGACTGCCCGAATTCAAACAGATATGAGAAAGAGCTCTTTGGCAATTTTGCAAATCTCATCCTAAACCTTAACATATTTCTGCAACATGAGGCCCTCGTTAGCCTCAGAAACTGATGGTTTCCGAAAGCTGTGGACGCGTGGGAGCCCTCGATGCCCCATGCCAAGTCAGTCGTCACAAACCATTTCACCTGACTGCAAGGCTGCATCCCGCACCGAGAACGACACGACTTATCTTGAGGTTCAACTCCAACCACCATGCAATAACTAAGGGGAGGCCAACACCGAAAGGAGGCACAAGTCGCGCCCCCGGGGTGCAAAAGCCGGGGAGAGGGCTGAGAAAAGCCAGCACGGAGCCAGGGAAAGAGGCAGGCTCGGCGGCACGCAGCGGACGGCTGGCTCCGGCTCAGCTCCCTGGCACAATGGACCTTTGGGGAGCCCGATTCCCGGCTACGAGCCCTAACAACTTCATTACTTAATTAAATGGTACACGCAATGCAATCTGTGCGGGAGGCACAGGCATGCAGCAGCCACGCTCCCGCTCCTCTCCGGCTGCAGCACGGCAGCGCACTACACAATGCAGCACATGTACCGGCCATAAAGTTATCCAGGCAGTTGCTTCGCTTGCCTGAATGCCGACTACAGCCATGGCCTCTGGATGCAAATTACTGGCTTTTATAGGTTCCTAAAAACATTTCACTGTGTCTGCTGAACAATGTGGGAGTTGTAGAAAGGGCCCGATGATGGCAATGATGTAATTAAAAGCTGTGAGTGGAAAAAAAACCCATTAGATTCCTTCTTCCAGACAGAAAAACTGGTAAAAATGTACTTCTTAAAAATAGTTTAAAAGAAAATGTCAAAGTAAATAAATAAAAAACCCTATATTCACTCCTCCCGCCAATCCCTCAAGTTTCCAATAGCTTCCCCACTCAGCACCCGTGAAGGAAAGCGTATACGCTAGAGCACGTCCCTAAGCCCTATACTCTATCTGGAAAAAAACGAGATAGAGAAACTCTCCCTATCTAATCACCGTCCCCGTCTGGTAGTAACAGAAGTTACTATCTCTGCCTGTCTGTCAGGAGCTGTATGAAACCAATCGGTGGCTGGGGCTGATAGGGGAGCAAGAGGTATGAGGGCTGTAAAGCCGGCCGGCAGCTTCATTAGCCAGTTCTGCACAGCCTGGCATGAGCCACGGTGAGCACCCAACCCGAACCGGCGTCCCTGGGGAGCCGCCTGCTCCCGGTGAGGCGGGCATCCCGGGGCTGGGCATCGTGTGCCTCTTCTCCCATGCTGGGATGGCAAGAGGACTTCTGATAAACCCTGCCCTTGGCATCCCTGGACCAGCACGGTGTTTGTTATTTACCGATGAGGAATCCACCCACCCAAGACAGGGATCGTCTGAAGTGTTGTTTCACCCGCTGCAGGGTTAAAGTCTTGATTACGGCAGAAAAAGAGGGGGGGGGATACCCCCCATCCAAATGCTAAACATATCCCAAACCCCAGTAACTTTCTGCAAACTGAATTCTACATTAACATTTACTTGATATATTAAAACTTACAGAGGGGGATGACTTCTGCTCTCTCCTCCCTCCCCCCCCAAAAAAAATTTAGAGCAACATCAGCTGGCAGCACTGCTGGCAATGAAGCGGGTGGCCCGCGTTAGCCATCACTCACAGCACAGGGACCCAACCCAGCCCACTTCCCTGTTTAAATGCATAAGGCCAACACTGTGTTCGAACACATCTGGGCAGGAGTTAGTCCCGAGCTGCCTCTGTACCCAATACAGGAACTTCCTCCGACGGCACATTACCGTGCGCTCCAAGTACAGGCATGCTGCACAACATTTCTCCAAGCATTAGCTGCAGCCTCAAACAATCAAGGAGCTTTTTTTTTTTTTTTTGAACCCTTTTTTTTTTTTTTTTGGAGAAATGATCAAACCGGGGGTGGGGACAGAACATCCTGCGTGAAACCGCATCCTGAACAAGCATCACCACGATTCACTGTAAATAAATACTCTCTCCTTGCAGCACTTCCGTCAACTGTCACTGCCTTGGCTCCAATCACCTTTCAAGTCCAAACAGGAAAGCAGAGAAAAGCGAGTGAGATGGCAGATATGAGGTTTAATTTGCTTTTCACTGCAGTTTTCATTGGTGGTGCGCTTCCAATTCGTCGGCATTGCCAGCTGCCTGGAATCACTCCTGGACCCAGTTTTTTCCTGTTAACCTTCATAATTGTATTATTATGGGCAAGCCCACAAACTGTGCTACAAAAAGCTTTAAAAAGTGCAGCTTCCACCCTTTATTAGATAAGCAGCCAGATCCAAACCCTGGTGCTGCAGACAGAAACGCAACTTGGATTTACCAAAGATGTGTTTTCACCTATGTTTTACATAATGCAAGACGTGTCTGCTAAAAAAAATAAAGTGTATGGGGGGCGGGGGGGGGGGGGGGGGGGGGAGTGAAGGGATTACAGCATGAAATAAGTTTGACCTCAATTTTCCTGAAAACTTACAAAAACATATATATAAATTTGGAAAGACCAAAGATGCGAGAGGATAGCAATCCCGGGCAGGAGAGCGCAAGCGGGAACTAACTCAGTCCGTGCACATGAGCCCTGCGAGGGGTGGGAACGTTGCACACCCCACGGTATTTCGAACGAGGTGATGATGGAGAAGAAGAGGAGCTGCCTCTCGTGCGCACCCCCTCGTGGGCACGCCAACCGGCACCCGCAGGCACCGAGGGATGGAGGGACAGGGTAGTCTGCAGGGGTGTGCTTGTCCAGGAGCCGAAAACTGGGGGGAAACCCTCATGAACCTCCATCAGACCAAAGCAGAGAGCAGCCCCCTCGCCTTCGGGAGGGGAGAAAAGACCTTGGCAGCCACAGCCCGCCTGGGCGTGCCGGGATGCATGGGATCCCCTCCCCACTGCACACGCACGCAAGGAGCAATTTAATTAATAAAAGTAAAAATAAAGTATTACATGTAGCAGCAAAGCATTATTAAAAGCCGTAATGTCTCAAAGGTTCCTATGAAGTCATGTTCTTACAATTCACTCCGAAGAATTTAAAGACAAAATTACATGCTTGGTAATACTCCGGGGAGCACGCTTTTCTATGTGGCCCATTGTTTGCGTATGATGCATGGCTTTGAGAAAGTGGCATTGTTAGAGGGATCATAAATCACAAAGGGGAAGTTTGATTTTTTTTATTTTTTTATTTTTTAAAAAAGAAATCTTATTCCAGACAGGGCTTTCCTCTGCTGCAGTTTTCAGCTTGTTTCAGCAAATGAACCGGCGTTAGACCTACATACGCTGTGGGGGTCTCAAGCTGCTCAGATGATCGTCACCCTCTTCTCTACAGTCTCTCCAGAGAAATAAGCATACTGCAGCCAGTACCGCAGGTTTTGTATCGCCGATTCCAAGAGAATGTTTATTTTTCTAAAGATTAATATTCAAGATTTTATCTTGAAGAGTTAAGAGCAGCACTAAAACTTCTGCGCTGCCTTTTGCAAAGTTTACCTGGTGTGGTTTGCCACCTTAGCTTTCTTCAACTGATCTCTGGTTTTAGTGTGGTTATTTATGCTTAGGTGTATTATTTCTGAACTTGGAACCGAAGTGGGCTCACTTCAAAAGCAAAGAGCGAATGCCAAAAATCACTTACTACCCACACGCACCCACCCCATCCTTCACAGTGCACGCGAATTAGCTAGTGGCCTGCCTCCCAAAGCAACCACAATAAAGTTATTGCTCTGATGAGGCTGATGTATTTCGCATCTCACTGGAGCTGAACACTCAGAACGGTCTCCACAACACTGCCCAGCTTCATTTCAAACTTTACACCAACCAACCAACAAAAAAACCCCCAAAAAACCCCCAGGAGATAATGGATATCACAGTAAGAACATCCCAACAGTTAGCAGTAGCTCATTGCTAAGACCAAACCACAGAAAGCCATTTGCAAAGAAAGAACCAACACGTTCAAGAACAAATCGACAGATATCAGCCAAACCAGAAAGTCAGAAGAGTCTCCAGGCTCCGAGAGCCCAACCAGACACCGCTGGAGGGTGATTTTTCAGACACGGCCAAGCAGGCAACACCACCTGCTTAAAGAACAGGAACCCCGCATCGCAATGCAACTGGGCATCTTCTTCCCTGAGGGGATGCACCCCAAAACACAGATCACATGGGCTCACACCCTGATTAGGTGAGATTGCTCTCTCGTGTCCTCTTATTACCTGCTCCATACGTCTATATTTTGTGCTTGGGTTATGTGTTTATTTTACATACCTATTCATAAGTACAGGAAAACCTCAAGCAGCATTCATTCTTAATGCAAAGAAACCTTAAACGTTTCAGAGCAGATCTGAAATATCAGCTGTGGATACCTTAGTGGATGCACTAATATCTCCAGCTGATTTCCAGTTACAAATCACAGCTCTATAAATGACATTCTCCTGGGACTCAGTCCTACATCACTGCATCCCACAGTCCATACAGCTCCTGTCCCACACAGGCCCGGGGCCCCCTTATCCCATTTTTTAGTATTTCTCTGGATGTTTTCCTGTTCCAGCATATTACAAGTACAAACATACTTGATTTTTTCCAACTTAGTTACCAGCTAGTAGCAGGTTAAGCTAAGTGGCAGACATGTAGGCAGACACCCCAGCCTCAGTTCCCAACTGGTGTAAATCGGCACAGCTCCACCGACCGCCGGAAAATTAAGGTACTGTGTCAGCTTATACCAGCTAAAAATCTGACCCCGTTCATCTGATTTGTCTCGAGGTAGTCACTGCAGTCAGAATGTAAGAAGAGTAAATTAGCATGGATTAAGCCTGAGAAAACCTGCTGAGGAAACTTGACTGTGTTAAAATACACATACTGACATTAATTTCATTCGCTCGTAATTGTGCGGCTTATTAAGTCATATGGTCTAAATACCACTAACTAATAGGATCAGTCCACTACTAGTTATCCCTAAATATAAGGGAAAAAAAAAGTAACCTTTCTGTTTAAGAACCAACTGCTTGCAAATCTACAATGGGTGACTCGAGAAACACATGGCACATTCTTCTGCCAAAACATCTGCCTCCTTCACGAGAGCTGACTTCATCCAGCGCTGGTGGAAGGTCTCTGTCTGCCTTATTCTTACAGCATGAGGCTGCCAACACTACTCGAAAGAACTATTTATGCTCCATAAAAGGCTTGGACATAGTCTGGAATACAGGCAGAAATGAGAGCGCTAAATCAAGCTAATTATTTTGAGAATTTCCAACTAGAAACATTATTACAATAAATTCCACGTGTTTCTCTCAACTTCTACACATTGCAAAGGATTTCCACTCTGTGTGTTCAAAAAGGCCATCACATGGAAACAATTACAGCATACAAGCTTAAACTGACTTCTACCAACACAAGGACTGTTGACCCATCTTTATGGGCATTTTAAATAATTTATGTCCAACTTGAATGCAATCTGCTCTACTCGGCATCTCTGACCCAAAGCATATCGAGGTTTATGTTGGGTTTCTTTAACATTCAGACCCTGTCAAGGGAAGATGTGATCTACGCTGTTATGAGATGAGCTCCTCTCCATCAGCCACCGAGGCAGGGCTCTACCAATCCCCGCTGCTGCCCCTGTGCCAAAAAGTTCTGGCCAAAAAACGCCTATTTTGCTCTTCCTGAGGATTTTGTGTAGGCAAGCTCACGCTTTTTCTACCTCTCCTGCAGGATGCCCAGAAGGGAACCAGAAAGAGCTGGCGATAAAGCTGGTGGGAAGGGTAGGGCTTCACTACGGTCTGAATAAGAGCGTGACCGTGGCTCCCGGGCAAGAAAGAGAGCTCATTGCAAGGGACACAGCCTTGGAATGGGAGCTTTTGAGGAAAAGATAACAGAAGCCTCAATATTTGCTCTTTACCCGGGAGAACAGATTTGCCAAAAATACTTTCTGGGAGCTAATGCAAATCGGTGCCTGTGCCACGTCCTCAAACAGGCTTGAGAGACATGGGGAAAGCCGAGCCGCCGGGGAAAGTTGAACACAACTGGCAACGGCGAGAAAAATCCTTCCAGGAGCAAGCAGGGAGGCCAGAAAGCAGCAGAGATGCTGCCTGCACAGGAGGGATACGCAATGCACAGGGGGAAGGGGTGTGAGCTCCTCTGTTTCCGTAACCGATGAGCTAAAGCCTTGGTTTTCCCCCTCGGAAGGGGACTTGGCTCCACCTTATCTGCCACAAGCCCTCAAACTCGGACGGATCCTCTCGGAAAGGAGCCGAGGGCTGCAAGGGGCGATAATGGGAATCCTGCCCATTTAATTGAGCATGGATCTCTCTTATACACAGCTGAGGCCGAGTGATCGAGGAGGCATTTTGGACTCGCTGCCTGTATCTTCAGAGAGATGACGTTGGTGACCACAAGCTAATCCACCCCGAGCATGAGCTTGATTTAAATCAAAGCGATTTGAATCACCGATTTTAATCATGGTTTATATCAGAAAGCAGGAAACATGGTTTAAATCATCGATTTTAATCTTGTTTTACATTTCTACTTTTATTTTTATTTTCTTAAAGATAGATTGATTCTAATTGGTTAGCAACTTAATAAAATATGACCTTTTCATTAAGCTTAACTTTCCTTCCTGCTAAACAAGACAATATGTTATTTTCACATTCATTTGTATCCCTGAGTTTTAGGTTATGACTGTGTTACAAGCGATGACTATTTTTATTAGTTAGTAATTTTGTTATTTGTATCCATCTTCATTTGGTTGAAAAGTGGAACTACAACAAAATGAGAAAAACATTTTTATTTATTAAATGAAAGTTACTTAAATATGCTGGATACATAGTAAGTTTATGCATCTATGCATGCAAAACATTTACTGAATATGACCTGTTGTAGGAAAACTGAATAAATTAGGATCTCAGCAGTACTAGATCTCACCCTCCCGCACCTTTATTTTATTCCTAGATCGGAAAAGGAGAACAAGGTTTCCTCTTTTCAGCTCCATACCAGTTTCTCAGTTTTTACTGAATCACCAAAGGAATTACTGAAACTAACTGTTCAGCCCCATCCCAATGAAAACCGAAACCAAACTCTTCATCTACAGAAGAGGTCAAAGCTTACCAATTTTCACATACTCTAACATAACTGAAAGAGCTAACTTCACAGTTAGGTCTTCGGGCTGATTTTTCTTTAAAATGTCAACAGAAAAGTGTACGTGATTATTATTTTGCATTTAATCTTTTAAAACATGATACATTTGTGGCAGGTTTCAGTATTACCATTTTAATATTGTATTTTTAAAAGATTGTAATGTTTCATTTAAAAGAATTTAAATAAAAGTAATATTTTAAAACGGTCTAAAACTCACCCATTTTGTCCTGCCTATTTAACCTGCAGGTCTCAATAACTTACAACTGCCTAAATATTAAGCAGGAGATAATTAGTACAGTCAATAAAGTGCAAGAAGCAAACAGAAGAGAAAGAAACCCCACTTCCTTCTTAAACTTTAAGAAACAACTAAAACTCAGAGATAATCTGAAAAACTCAAAAAAGCTGGTTTAGTATCTTGGGTTCAGAGCTTTGGGTTCAGAGCTCTCGGTTCTCTGCTGCCGGGCGACTAAATATTTTGGCTTTGCTGCACGGGGCGGCGCGAGCCCTGGCAGCCCCATCCGCAGGGGCCGAGCCGCCGCGACCGCCTGCGTCTGCCGGCGAAGGAGCTGCCATTTAGGTAAAATAAACCAGAAAGCCCACGAGTTAAAAAAAAAAAACCAAAACCCGAACTCGCGAGGCCACACGACTCATTCCTCCGTCTGAAGAAACGCCAGAGTTTGCTCAGAGTTACTCTTGACTGAGGACTGAGAGCTGGATAAGGGCGTTATTTCGGGACGGGGGACAGGCAGCGCTTTCCCAACTTGTGCATCAGCTCCAAAAAGGCCTCAGCATCCTCACAGCCATGACCCCACGATACCCACACGCGCCCCCGCCGCCCCCCCCGAAACCAACTCCTTGCATTGCAGTCTGCTGTGAAACCCTATTTAAAAAAAAAAAAAAAATGAAGCTAGAGGGGGGAGAGGGAGGGGGAGGAAGAAAAGAAAAGTCACTCTATTGACTACAGCATCTCTACCACACATAATTCAAGGACTATAGCCGGTATGAATTGGGGTGGGGGGGGGTGGGGGGGGAGAAGGGAGCTTTTTTATCCTTTTCCTTCAAAGAAACTAATCAGCAATAAACTGCTGTTCAATTAGGCAAATTCTCAGCACATTTACTTTTGGCAAACCTAAATAATGACAAAATAACCCAAAATACCATGAAGGAATGATACGTAGAACATGTGGTAAATAGAAGTTTAACAAATCCCTGGGGAGTTACCACCAACACTGAACGTGGCATTTCTTTCCTGAAGAATTTACAAATCCAGACTCTCAATAGAAGATTTCAAAAGCAATAATTAAAATCCGCACGGTAACAACCATTTGGGTGTTTCCTTTGGACTAAAAAAAAAAAAAAAGACAATTACATATAAATACTACCTAAACATACATGTGAGCTCAATCAGGAGGGACTGAAATGGAAGAACATGCAGCTCACAGGCAACTAGTTCAGAAAATATAAATATATGCTGTTCTTTAAATATACCTTTAAATACAATTTCATAAGTTTATATTTTATGGTAATTTGAGATCCCAATTAGACAGTCTTGCACGCACCACACACTACCTCGCTATAAAATACACATATAGAAAGGTATTCGTGTTCTTGGTTAAAGCCAGATTAACAGAACAAGCCCTTTTCCAAAAAATGCAATTTAAAACAGAAAAAAGGGCTTGTAATAAGAAGGCCGTTTTACTGTTTATTTTATAATTCTAAGTGAATGGATGTAGCATAAAGCTATGATTATTTTTCTACAGTAATAATATATGTGATTTAGAGTATGTTTAGGGAAAAGGTTAACTGAGACAGAGGTCTGTAAATGGATAAAGAATTGGGGCACAAAAATGCAGCACACTTCTGCTAACCCCCATCCAGTCTTCTATGCAACTTTATTTACTGTTCATAGTTCACTGCAAACGAGTGAAGCTGTCTCTAATGCCATACAAATTTGGATATCAGCTGTCCTATGCAAATTTGACTCTAATTACGTATGCATTACTGAGCTATGAAATAAGTCAGTGTGTTGTGGTATGTGAATACACATCCCACTCTTGTTTTTGAGCATAATAGTTTTCAGTGTCTGCCGAGTGTTCATATCCTGTGGACTTTTCCTTTTTTTTTTCTTTTCCTTTCTGTCCTGTGGACTTCCCCCCCCACCTTTATTTTTAAATGAGACTCCTTCTTTTCTAATTAAAAAAAAAAAAAATTAAGACACTATTCTTTTTTTTTTTAAAACCTGTTCTTAAAAGCAGTATGAATTCCAGCCACAGAGAGATACGAAGTAAAAACCAAAGACTATTACTTTATATTGTGTAATGAATTAGCTTTAAAAAGGTTGAACAATAAACAAACAACTACCCAAAGCATTTTTGTGAGCTAATTATATACTAAGCAAGAAGTAATTTTATCCTTATACCCACATTTTATGTTTTGGGCACTTCTATTTCATGTCCCTTGACACCTTCTCCAATAATCCATCTACTTTATATTGGAAAGGCTCACATGAATAAAACTTTATGGCACTACAGGCATTTAGCCTTCCACTGACATTCCTGGCCTGTTCAATTCTGCAATTCAATCAAAATCAAATCTCAAAATCCTCTTGTCAGCCAGCGCTGCTTTCATATGCCCAAGTCCTGTGTAAGGATAACTGCATCCAATCTTTCCCCCAAGCAGTGCTTATATTGTTTTATTACAGTTCAATGAGTGGAGTTCAAAATTACATGCAGCTGCCTACTACTGTGGTCTGCCTGTGTTACGCATGGACACAAGCGTTGCCCACCAGGCTTGAAATCATTCACTTACTGGTCTGGCAAGAGAGACTGTGAGCACTTCATTGTATGGAGGAACATCCTGCCTGCTAGATCTAAAGAGGGTGATGTTAGCAGATCAGTCCCTTTACAAAGGGATTGCGAAAGCCCTATGAAATGCAACTCAAACGTGCTCGATGTTAAGCATGTGGCTACTGCACATAAAAGCAAAGATAAACCTCAACATGCACTACTCATTCTCTGAAAGCTTGTGAGGGAAGATAAAGGATGAGGAATAAAAGGCATCTCACAGAGTTTTTATATGTGTTTTAAATGATGAAGCTTCATTTAGACAGTTTTTATCTTTTCTCCCCCCTGCAATCTTCGCACTGAAACAAAAGGACAAAACACAAAGCTAATTAAATACAATTTAATCAGATGAACAATGCAGCGACTCCAAATCCAACAGCTTAAAAACTCCTGCTAGCGCTAGCTCCTGTACAGCCTGGCTGGAGGGAGAGAGAGCATCGAAACCGAGCAGGGACTTCCATCCAACGCTCCCTGGGGGCTGGAGGAAAAAGAGAGTGTCAAGAGGCTCCCTCCCGTGCTATGACCAGGGCTGGGAAGCAGCAACAGCCGTGAACCAGAGGGAAGGGGTCCACCCGCACGCACGCTGCCCAGCCAGGTACAGGCAAACTCGCCCAAAGCCCCCATGGCCGGCGGCAGCATCCTTCTCAGCACACACGAAATTCCGCCGGCGGCACGAGCGATGCGACGCTCCTACAGGTTAACGTATCGCCCATCGCATTAGCGTTTAGCGATCATTTTCACTTGGCTTTCCATCAGCATTTCACAGTATTACAACAGTGACCAAAATCAAAAGAAAAAAAAGAAGAGAAAAAAAAAAAGCATCTTTTATCAAAGGCTATTCATCAAATATTCTACCGTGACTAAATTCTGTAAGACTAGCAAGTGAGAAAACAGAGGCAACACATAGTTAGACATCCTGCCGAGAAAAAGCTCTCTTCGAGATGAACCCCATTACCTTTCAACACACAGGTCGGAGAACCAAGCTAACCACACAACAAACCGCCGACCTATGACAGCAGCACAAAACTGCCTGTCCACGAATCAAGGCTTCACTCCTTTTTCAAAAGAAATAAAGAAAAAAAAAAAGCGCGCTCAGCTGCTGTGCAACTGCCCACGCGTTGGTTATGTCGAAGCAAACCCAGTCGTGAGGCTGTCCAGCATTTGGGACTTTTAATAGCCTTCATTCAGAAGTAGCGTGGATTATTGCGTGTGCATCCTACGTGTGTCTATTAATCTATTGCTACATCTACTTGTACAAAGCCTGGACAGGCAAAGGTGACAGCGGTGACCAATCCCGGAGGCACCGACCGCCACTTCTCCAGTACAGAGGCACAGCCCCCAGCTCAGGCACCGGGAGACGGCCCACGAGATGCAGCTTCGAGTTCCCGTCCCTGCCAGCAGCGGTTTGTGGCAGGACAGTCATGTCTCCTTTATGTCTGTTTATTATACAATGCCAGATTTGAGAACATTTGTGGGAAATCTCAGGGTGCCAGGATCACTGCCATTTCAGTCACCCCCTTCCCATCCAAATCCCCTGAAGACATCTTTCTGCACAAGACTAACACTTCTCCATGAACGGAGGACTGGGTTATGGGACCACCAAAGCCCCAGAGGAGTTCCTGCACAGCTGCCCACAACAGCCCTGTCCCCAAAAGCCTCACATACTCGGAGCCGACACGGAAACCCTCAGAAGAAAACACAACCTCCACCTGTTAAGGATACCAAGGGGGACGAGCGAGGGTTTTGGCTGGGGAAGGTGGGTGAGGAGCAATGAAGCCTCCATCAGCCTGCAGAGCAGGCTTCACAGCTCCACGCACAGCTCTTCTGTGGCCAAGACACCAGGGTTTGGGCTAGAACCTGCAGGGTTTGGGTATTCTGTAGCCAGTATCACAGCTCCCTGGGGTGCTGCACACATACAGGGATGCATGTGCACCACGGCAGCACACACATGCACACGTCCACCAGCCCCCAGGTCAGGAAGGTCCCTGAGCCTCCCCCCAAGGACCAAACTCGGCCAGCAAAGAGCAAACAAAACATAAGCAGACACTCGGCGGAGGGACCCTACTCAGGAACAGGACACATTGTCCTCGTCAATATGCAATGACGTATCAACATTATAGAATCCAAAATTTGAGGCAAACCACTCGGGCATGTGCTAGGGCTAAGGGGGGAAAAAACGTCTCGCTCCACATGCACACTTGTAGGAAGTGACAAAGTATCACATCTGCCTGCCATCCGAAATACATTTAGCAGCCTATAGATAGCAAACCAACAAGATTCGTCTAGCACGAGCCCCGGTGCCGCTCAGTCATTCATGGTGACTTTGCACCCGTAGCTTCGCTGTAAAGCCAAAGGGACGAGAGAGGCAAGCGAGGAGCCGCAGCTCCCAACCGCCCCCTTTATCACCACCATCGCAGTATTTACTGTAACACATGTGACTTAGTGAAGCCCTACATTAATTAAATGAACTCCTCCATTAATCAATCAATCAATCCAGCACAGAGCAGTTGAAATATTGAATTACTTAAGAGCAGCATCTTTATATAGGACTTTTAAAGGTCTGCTCTGGAGGACCTTATCCCCAATAATTAAATTCAGCCTCACATGGAGAGGAGCATAAGAAACCCAGAGGAGGCCCTGAGGCCCAGAGGCTGCGAGAGCAGAAGGACGGGCAGCCCTGAGCCGGCACATCCCAGGGTGCAAGAGAAACGCCAGCTACTGCCTTGGGAAACACTGCCGCATCCGAGGGGTTCAGTGAGCTTCTACGGAAGCGAACATCCCCCTGAACCACCCTTGAAAACACCTCCCCAGACACTGACAGTGAGGGCTCCTACTTGTTCAATCAGGACCACTGATCACTTAAGAAAACTAAGATCAGGATTGCCCAATCCTCAGGAATGGCTCGCATCCAGCTGGCAGAGCTGGAACAGGGGGAAGGATGGATGCAGGGCCATGTGCTGGTACTCTGGGAACACCTGAATGCATACATAAGAGTTGCAAAACCTGTAAAGTCAGTAAAGGTTATCTAATTTTATATACGGTGAAATTCAGGCGGAGAGAGTTGAAACGCATTGTCCCAAGACGTGCGGAGCGCCGGTGAGAATGGCAGTAATAAGGACACCAACCTCCCGTCAAGGGTACAGCTTTCTTCCTGAAAGCCAGGCACACAAACTGCTAATATGGTCAATTTTTTCATCTGTAGGTCCACTTGAATCAGTATATTTGAACATTGAAATTGGAGAGATGAATTCTACACTTCTTTCCATCTTCATTTCAGTTTGGATGAGACTATGTAGCTATGTCCATCGATGGCGGGAAGGACAAAAAAAACCCCACCAACCTATTCCATGCATGCAATCTTTCCAATTAGTGAAAAAATCCCTATCATGAGAAACTTTTCACATAGCATGAGAATTGCTGTTTTCCTTAGACAATAAAAAAATAAAGCTTCACAAGGCTCCCCCTCAAAAACAAACCTATAAATCTAGGCAAAAATATCTAACCCTGGTATGCCTTCCCCCACCCCCAGCAAATATTTATATTTTAGCTGCAAGAGTCTGACTTAAGTGGTTATAACCCTCTGGTGTGCTTGTCCTTCTGCCTCCAGCCCTTCCCACCACCACCACGTACCCTGCCCTGAGCAGGGATCCCAGTGAAGTGCATGGACTACCCTGACTGCTTCTCCCAGATACAAAGGGAACAGAGTAACAGCCTTGAGATCTTGTGATAAGACAGGGCATACAGGACCCAGAATCAAATAAAAATGCAGCAATATGAACACATACTTCAGTGCTCAAAAGTCACTATTTTTTTTGGCAAAGACAATTAAAAAAAAAAAAAGAAAAGACTTATTACAAGCCCTAAATGTAGGATGGCACAGCATGTTAACATATTGCTGTACATCCTTTATAGAATTGCATCCAAAGCTATATTGAAATCACGTTAAGGTTGCAAAAACTAGGCAACAAAGTTGGCAACATCCGCATGCAATCTTGATTTACACCTTTGGAATGAGTATTACAATCAAGTCTTCACTTACACAATCATATTTTTTTCCACAGGACTCCCATCTAACATGCAGTTATTAAGCATCTCTTTTTACCCTTATAAAATCTGTACTCCCAGTAACACGCACTACTTATTTAGCACATACTATCCAAACCCAGAGCTAAATACAGAATTACCCAGCTCCTCTCGACCACATCCCCAGTTCCCTCACTGCAGTATCAGGGTTTGTGATGTTAATAAAAGCCTCCTCACCTCCACTTGCAGAGAAGTTTGATGGCATCACAACCATGTCACTGGTGGGAAACCAAGACAAAGCAAAAGGGAGACTATTGATAGCTGCTGGTTTGAGTTACCCAATAACTTGAGGCACCAACCTGAGCCCACCATGACTCATGGTCTTTATGGATACTCACAACCCCATGTGCTACAGACAGCCCCAACTGGCCTCAGCTGTGGTTGCAAACCCAAGATCACTTCTGCAAAACTGGTCCCAGGTGTCTCTTGGTGGGCACACAGAAATGAGGAACGGGGAACCACATGGCAAGCTTGGAACGCTTGGGTTTGGATGACGTGCCGAAGCCCAAACAAGGCTCCTTGAGAAGACAAAAATAAAACAAAAAACCCCCCAAAACTACATGATTATGTCAAGAGAGTTTCACAACATATATGGCTTGGCTAAGGTGGCCTATACCACCTTAACTCTATTGCTTCCCAAATCTCATGTGTCAGATTATACCATCTTGAAGGTTGTTTTCACATACACCTGTTTTTAATATATGTCATTTCTTGAGAATTTTTTGCTCTATCTTTAAGAAGTGAGAATTGAAACAACGGCAAGAAGCAGCTCTAACCAGAGAGTGCAGCAAGGAGACAACACGATGCAGCTTTGGCCAACAAGAGACGCACACCCCAAGTCTCCACCACCAGAACTAACAGCATAACCAGCCACTGCACCACGCTGCTGGGTGGCACTGGGGGCTGCTGATGGCAAGGCAGGGTGGAGACATCGACCCCAAATTCTGAAGAGAAGATCACTCCAACAGCCGTAAGTCTGAGGGTCTCCCCTGATGAGACCACAAGGAGTGCTCTAGTGTCCTCAAACAACACAAAGTGCCTTGAGGACTCCAAAGTGACTCCAAAGCAATGTGTGGCTCAGTGAGAAACCGGGAGCTCCCACAGCTCCTCGGGGTACCTGCTGCTAAGGTGGCCAACCAGTGGCATCACCATCACCATTGCAAAAAATCCCGATGCCTGCCAGAAATCTTTCTGCCAGCAAGACTTTCCCCTTTGCGCTACGGGGGCTCATACAGGGGGCCACCGAGGTCCCTGGTACCCAACCTGGCACCGCACAGGGAGGATGCTCAGGCACTGTGGGACTTGTCCTCCCCCACCGCACCTCGGCAGGACTCTCCGTGCTCGGCAGAGTGCCATACGGCTGCCCTGGCTTCCCCTTGCTAGTGACAACTCCTGCACACTGCCTGCACGGAGACGCTGCAGCTCTGTTAAAAATACATACGCGCATACATATGCATCCATACATTAAAAAAGAATTCTTTATACGGTGACGAGCTGTGCTGTCATTCCTGTCCATTATGTGCCCATTTGGGTTTGCTCGGGCAGCCTCAGAGACCTGGTGAGATCAATGGGTGTTCTCAGAAGACTTACCAAACGCCCAGCAGCTTGATTTCTGGCCCTCTAAATTTTAGAGAAAGTCACAGGTGTTGTTCAAAAGAAAGGGCATCTCTCAGTTTTGCTAAATACTTAAATGGTATTTATTGTGCTGGGAAAGGGGCTGCTCTCATACACAGAAACTGCCAAGTATCGCATTTTTACCCTGATCTATGGCGTTCTCCATCCTCCCCAGTAATGTGCACTTTTTGCTCTTTCAAAGACTCCCATAAAAGGCATTTACAGTCAATACACAGTCCTATTAGCACCTGGTATATATTCTCTTTTACAAAGCATGTGATTCACTTTTACAAAGTATGCGTTTACTTCGACTTCCCCCTTACAGAAACACCATGCGAGTGTTGCCATTTTGTATCACAGACTTTCAGTCGAGTACATTTCTGAAGCAGGTTATTAAAACAAAAATGCAATTCAAATAAATCAGCAAAAAATCAATTGAGAAAAGCTTGCACTGCAGTTGCTCTGACTAAAGAGAACTGCGAAAGCCAAAAGGAAGGAGTTAACCTTTGTCGAAACAGCACCAAACAGTCGCTGCTGCTTCAGTTATTGCTGTACCGGGACTTGCTGCAGCAAACAGCATCCCTCGGTAACGGAAGAGCATCACCTACATACTCGCAGTTCTCCGAGGGTCAAACCTAAAGCGCTGGCCTTTAAATGTGGGTAACAACCAACATCAGGTACGCAAGAAAATCTGGTAGATTGAACAGGAAACTACAGAGAACTATTTCTGAAATGTAAATGAGACTCTGCTACTTTCATTTCATTATTGCCGTAGCACTGTGCTGAGATGAAGTTTCCATCTGTGATTTTCAGGACAGGGTATCAGCCATCTCAGACGGCATCCGTCGGAAACCAGAGAGACAAGTTACTCACAAGTTTTTGTTTTATAAAAATATTTAAACTCTATTTGGTCTCCCCTCGGACAGAGCTTATGGGAGGTAATTCAGTGCTTCGGGGAACAACCTCAGAGAAAACAAGCAGCTCTACCCCCACCATCCCTTTTTTTTTAAATTATTTTTCTAAGAACAACTTGTAGAAAGTTACAATTTGAAGCGGACTAAATACTGTAAAAGACAGTTTTGACAAAGCCACGCTAAAGATCAATCTTTTACTACTCCTTTGAATAGTCTTGAGTTCAGCAAGTTAAACAGTTTGTGGTATCGAGCCTCAAGGTTGTGAACAGAGGAAAACATTTTCACATCTCACTAAAATTCAGGGACTCGTGGATTACTTAGGTACTTGTGAAAATCATTGTCCATATGCAAGAGACAGCACATCCAGCGAAATTATTTCAAACACTTGTTTCTTTTTTCACAACATTTTCACCATCAGTCGCACAAATCTATCAGCAAAAAATGCTGAAGTCGATGATGCAATTAAGGCTTTGATTACACGATGACAGCAAATCGATTTTAAAGCAGATTATATCAACAGTTGGGCAAAAGGAGAGGCAGACATTATGGAAATCAAACCCTTTAATATCTTTAAGATTTCATAACCCCAGAGAGCATCTTTAATTCACCCTCTTTTATTCCAGATGGTCTCACAAAAAAACCCTAAGTTATCACACTCCGGTAGCCCATGCTAACACACATCCTATGACGTGGTGTTAATACGTGTTAAATTAAAAAAAAAAAAAAAATAAAAAAAATCCAAATTGCAACTATTTCCCCGCTAAGGTGACATTTGCAACAACATACATTTTTAAAGAACCCCAGGATACAACACATCACTTACTTCCACCGCACAGGCATGCTAAGTGCCTGGTGAAGGCAAGCAGAGTTACACAGAAGTATTTAAGAGCAGGATTTGGCTTCAGACTCTGCATGGAGGCAGGAATAGGGAACTATTGTGCTGCCTGTTTTCTCACAGCAGATCCCAACTAGCTTTGGCTATGGATCTGGCACCGCCAGCCAATTTCAAGGAAAAAAAAAAAAGAGCCTCCGACCCTTTCCTTTCTCTCCCTTTTTGTAATCTCTTGCAGGCACAACCGCTCCAGCAAGCAGCTCCCCTACCAGCCCAATATTTACACTAAACCACTAAAGGACTTTCTATTATAATGCTATCTCATTGATACGAGATTACTCCTGAACCACATCAAACCCTGCAATACTGTGAAAGGCACAAACGCCGTCTCAAGAAAGAGGCGCAGAGTGGATTATTTTAGTCTCGTTATTTCAACGGCACTTTTTAGATTTATGTAAAAAGTAATGCAATGCTACAGTAAGTGTTTCTCCCCTGGGGGCAACTTAGTGTCTATATGGATTAAACGTACACGCGTAAACACTTGCGATAGCTAATTATATTCCTGAAAACACCCGATTCTTACCGTTTCTTAATCCTACAAAATAAAAACACTTCAAAAAATTTTTCAGATAATAATCAATTTTATCTAATGTCTTTGAAACTCTTCAGCGATCTTCACCTGAGAATCAAGAAGTGTTAAAACTCCTGCCTCTTTTAACTCTCTTTTGTACAAGATGCATGGATGTAAAAAACCCAACAGAACACAGCACTTGCCGTCTCCTCTGGTTACAAAGAACATGAAAGAGTAACCAGACATTTTTATTCAAATGAAATTATAGATTTTTTTTATCTTTTTTTTTTCCTTCAGCATGTAAAAACCCCACCCTATAATGAACACAAGCTTAAAGCAATCTCTTCCAATGGACCATTTTACTTATTCTACAATTTCTTACCCAAATTACACAGGTATAATTATTTTGACACTGTAATGAAAAGAAAATGGGATTTGGGCACTGTGGGTTTATCTAGTAACACTATTTCTTGCCAGACTTCACAGCACTGACAATCACAAAGAGCCCTGTCCATTCCAATAGGAAATATTTGATTTTACTGTAGCAACATTATTTATTTTCACCAACTTGCTATTATCAGAAAGGATATGATAGCTGAATAATAAAAATGAAATCAAGAAATTCTGGTGTTTCAAGGCTTTATTTTTTTCTGCTCTCACTTTTGACATTTTCTTCCCCTGGAGAGACAAGATAAAGTGCTGTCATAAATGGGTGACTTTTCTTGTCAAATGACAGATTTGATTCTCCATGGCAACCACAAATCAAGGTGCTAGTCTGAATTAAAGCTTCTCTTAAAAGGCGTCTTTATGTTTATAAAATGAATTTAAATTAAATGGGTATTAGGTACAGTTTTTTACCTCCATTTATTTATTGACTAAGGAGCTCTGTGCTGCGCGGAGCATATTTGCATTTTAAGGAAAGACAACATATTGTACTGGCAGATGCACAAACAAAGCAAGTTACAAGGTCATGCTACATATACTAGTTTACAGTACTATGAATGGTATACAGATGGACAGCAAGCAGTTAAGAGGTACTTAAATACTGGAAAAAGCACAAAAATTACCTACAGAGTAACAGATGAAGGAAATCTCTCCTCATTTCATAACACTGCTTTCTTCCACACACAGTTAATAGAGAGTCATGTAATTGTCACAAACAGAATGCCAAAAGGGAAAAAAAAAAAAAAAATATCAGATGCTTCATCCTGTGCCCTTATGCAATCTTACTATAGAGAGTGACACCCTCTTACAAATGGTTGTTACCATGACTTTCAAATATCCGAATTTATCCCAGATTTCTAACTTCAACTGCTCTAAAAATTCACTTTCTTGAGGTCACGACACATCTGAATTTCTTTATTCAGAAGATGAGTCAGTGGAGCCTCCTAGTTCCACAATTAACCTACCTTATTACCTCTTTTTTTAAAAACCTGAAACCCAGAGAACCTAAATTGCAGTGTAATACTCTCCTCGTTCGGTTTTCCCAAAGAGGTGGGAAAAATCTTTGCACGGAACACGAGACTGAAATTTTTAACATATAGGTAAAGTCAAATACATATTTTTACACACGTTCACAGGGAAGTAAATACTTTCAAGAATTCAGATAGCACTGCAAAAAAATCAAAATACTGCAGGTTTGTCAGCCCATTCTCTTGGTTACCGGAGCCAAGTGGCTCCACATTCACTGCCCTGGTAAGCTCTGCCAAATTTGATTTTAAGCTTCCTGAAGTTAAAGAAGGTTTATACAGTATTAACACGAGATCTTCTCACACATTTCTCAAGTTATTACACAGCCTTTTATCCAAAATTACAATTTTAAGCAGCACAGGAAGGCTTCAGTTCAGCTTCACAGGCAGAGATGGACAGAGGATGTCTTCATCCCGCCGTCGGGCTTTCTGCTCCGCTTCACCGCTGCTGCCCGCCTTCTTCCAGAAAAGGTGCAATAAAAGGGTTCCAGCAACTTATAAACCTCTTTACACCCTGGGTCTGTGCAGGATTCGCCCCCTGCACCCACCGGCTTGGGGACAGCCCCCACCTTGCTGCTGCGGAGCCGCTCAGATGCAGCTATCAGGGTCCCCGCTCAGCTGAGCACGCACCCGCTCCCCGACTCACAGGCACCTGCGTGTAACCCAGAAATGTCCCAATCTCGTATTGACAGCTTTTTGATCCAAATACCCCATCTTAAGAATGGGGGGGGGGGGGGGGGGGGATAACAGCCAGGCCTCTCTGAACTGGTGCGTAAACATTTGCTACACAAAAATCAAAGGACACTTTGCTAATGTACTACTGTATAAGTAACAGCCTCATTAAAATAAGACTAATCCGTAACAGAAATGTGCATTTTATAGGGTAAGCAACTGAATTTCTTAGATTTTTATTGTGAGAAAAGAAAAAGAAAAACCTTTTTCACTCATACTGTAACCTGATCACAATGTTTATACGTGCCCATCACAGCGCTATATAAATTAAGTCCCAAGAAAGGGTTTGAGAAAATAAAATATGGTTAACTTCAAACAACACCTTCAGCTCAACTCCTGAAAATCCTTGGCACTTCTTGCTATGCACTTCTGGACATACTTGAGGTTAAGAGGCAGCCTCCTCGAGATCTAAATACTGCACTTTCAGGAAAAACTCCCCAAATTACTACTATGCACAGGGAAAACTGCACATGGAAAACACCCTCCCAGGCTGTTACACAAGGCGGATGCTGCGTGGTAGGTGCTGAGAGAATTTTCTGCTAATGCGAGGGGGATGGAGGGTGAAGTCCACGCGCCCCGTGCTTACGTTTGCTCTCCATCAGCAGCATTAAGGTGCAGCAAACGGGCAGAGCATTAAGGCAATACCCCGCCTCTCTGCAGAAGACAGGGCGGTTTCCTAGGCCTTTAGTGCCAGCTGACAGCACGGGTTCGCCGAATGAACGGGCGAAGGAGAACTAAGGGCCGGAAGAAAAACTTGCAGCCGCTAAAATTGTTATTAAAATTGTATTTCAGAAATGGGCAGCCACGGAGCCTTGGGCAGAAAAACCCTGCAAGCGCATTAGTTTGGGGCTCTTGACCTTTTTGGGGGGTTGTGGCGGTGCCGAGGCTGCACCAAAACCTCCTGGGAGCGCTGGGGTGCTTTCCAGTGCGGAGTAACTCCAGAGACAAACACGCATTTGTTGCAAAAGGGCTGCAAAAGGAGACAACCTGGCTTAAATGCAGCAGAAAAAGACATATTTGTTTTCTCTCCAAGGTCTCAACCGCTCATTTAGTGGGAATACAGGACTTGATTAGTAAACGCCTGAAATTTAAGCTGGGGTAAGTTGGTGATGTTAAGTCTTCCACGTGCACTCAGCGGGCATCTCTGAGCTGGCTTTTGGCAAATACATTAAACCCGCTCCTTAATTGTTGTGAAGCAGCACAGCTCACCTTTCGTATTATTTCTAATGCGTGGCATTTCATTTTATTGAGCATGAGCTCAGTGTTAGCGATAGCCATAAATTTTACTACTTTAATAGTATATGTTATCTGACGTTTCCTAACACCGAGCTTCGGGATTTGAGACTGACCAGTCTTGACAGAGATGGATAGTATGCATAAGAGTTATAAAGGGAACAGCAGAGGCTTCAGTGATATTTTAAGCAGGAAAACTATGCAACATACTTTAAAAAGTGAAAAGACAACCAGGAAAATCTTTGGTTGGTAATCATAGTCAGGAAATGCCAACAAATGTTTTGAGATGCTAGCTGAAAATTTGAAAAATGTTAAAAGCCAGCTTTGCTACCTTTAGCAGTGAACTATAAAGCTAATCACATATATTTTTGGGGTCCTTAACGTGGACCAGATGGAACTACACCGCCTATAAACAAAAAACATTCTCTAGTTTGTGGGCTGGTTTGAATTTTATTTTATTGGATAAATGTGGAAGACAAAGTTACCAAGTAGGTTTTAGTCTGAGTAAACCGTGAAGCAATTAACAGGAGTTCAAAGATACATTTTCATCCATCAGATACCCTACTGCCTGCTAGATTTCACATGAAAGTTACTGCAAGTGAAAAAGGGACACTGTCAACTTGAGACCTCACCACGTCCATACCAACTAGGTGGGAGCAAGTTCAGGTGCAGCACCTGCACCTGAGCTCCCGGGTCTGTCTGGGGGGGCTCCAGCTACACCCTACAGAATCCTAAAAAAAAAAAAAAAAAAAAAAATCATTTTTCTCATCTGTTGTTTTGTTAGAAATAATACAAATTAATCTGGGGAAAACTGGTAACAAGGTACGGGAATAGCAGATGCAAACCTGCAAGGTAAATAAACTATGGAGAATAATCGTGAATCTCTTTTTAAGTTATAAAATTATTTACTTGTTCTGATCTGAGCAAACATAAAAGAATACCTCTCCCAGGCTCCAGGCATTGTTACCATCAATTAACGAACAATTCCATAAACAATAAAAGTATTACAAAAACAGCAGCACATCCCCACCTACACATTAGCACCAGTCAGCAAAAAACCCAACAAAAAACTACAAACAACACTTCCTACTCCTTGAATTCCCAAAGGAAACTCCACCCCAGCTGCTGCAATCAAAAACACAGACTTAACAAAGTGCCTACAAGGTTAAGTGGCAATTTTAGGTGTTACTTCTAACAGAAGTAAAACAATTTCAGACACAAGGGCGAGTGTGAGCTGAGAACTCCTTGAATATAGGCTTTTCCCCAAATGATGATTTCTTGCAGAGATTGTGTTCTCTGTTTCAGGATGCTGAAAGGTGAACGGGTCTAGATGAAAAAAAAGAAAAGAAAAAAAAAAAAAAAACAAAACTAAACCATGCATCACCAACCGAGCCCCAGAGACAACAGTTTTCCTTGCACCAGGTACAGATGTTTCCAGGCCGCTCCATCACACGTTGGAGGCAGAGGGACAGTGGGAAAAGGGGATTCCAGCCTGCTTCCTCCCCTCCTCTTCTCCCTCCCGCAAGCCCACGCTTGCCTCTTCCCACTGGTTTCTCAACCGTGTTCTCAAGTTTCTGTGGGTCAACACGGCACCGACTTGGCACCCGTACAACGCCTGTGAAATCCGGGGAGTCACGCAAACGTAGCTGAATATGCAATGTCGTCTTTTCTGATCCATTACGAATAGGCAGAAGCCATTTTAGCCAGGATGGTGAACACCTTCATTCTTAACTTTGGAAAGTACTCTTTAAAACGAATAACCTCAACTTCTTACTGCCCTCAGTCCTCCCGATAATGATCCAAAGATCCCTAAGCACGTGCTCACCGTTACTGCAAGCAGAGTCGTTGCTCCTGCTCTGAAGTTAGGCAAGCACTAAATTGAGCCAATACCAGCAACCTGCAGAAATGCAGGCTGATGGGCATAAATTATGCAAAAATATCGTGCATCTGGAAAATGGGTGTTTTAAAGTACGGCATCGCTGTTCAGCTGACAGCAAGCTGAGCCCCTACCTGGTACTTCTCCTCCCGAGTATCCTTCCCCTGTCAAAGTTAGTAACTCTTTGTCCCCAAGAAAACATTATGGAAAAATTCAGTTGTCTCCTGGGAGCTGATGTGGTACATTTGGAGAATCAATCCAGTCTTTAAAACTGTGAAATACAAGGATTTTAATCCTGTTTTAAGTGCAAGTTTCAGTACAAACTGAACTTTGAACCCTCCGGGATTTCCTTCTCAGAGTAAGTGATCCAGATGAGGATCTCCTTCAACGTATACGCAATAATAAAGTAAAAAGTAATTACTATGGCAGAAGAGGGGGATTTGTAAAACGCACGTGTAGGAAATAATTATTTACCTTCATAAGAATCAGTCTCTTCTTGGTTTCTGTGCCATAAATGGTAACTTTCTTCAAACAGCAACTTCTTAAAAGATGTTTGTCAACTTCTGTCATTCACAGATACACAAGAAAGAAAAATGTATATCTTTCTAATGAGATGCACAGCCAAGGACGGTTGTCAGCATCATAGCACCGCTGTTGTGACATGTATTTCATTTTATTCAATACATAATGGGAAAGCTGTTTAATCCAGCAGTCCAAGCAACGTCCAAATAAGCATTAATAATGCGGTGAATAACTGATCATCACTAGATGGTTTTCAGCAAGATAAAGGTTTTTCCCTCCCCCTTTTAAAAATATCCTCCTAGTTAGAAAACAAAGAGGCAGAAGTTAAGACTGTTGCCTTCTACCTCCTCCAACGGGCACACATCTGCAAGTGCCAACCTGCTCGCTGCTGAGCCCGTCCTCGTGCGCCGCGGATTTCAGCACTACATCAACAGATTGCAGCAGCACAGCAGGTGGAGCGGGGGGCTAAGGGAGAAGCAATTAACATGTATTGTGTTTCCCATTTTTCAAGGTAGATGGCAAATTCTGTTTCACAGACATGTACAAATTCGCGTACAAAACCCACTGCATAATACAAAGACATCTGTGTTTACCAAAGTAATCATTATTGTTTAATGCATATTTTTTACACCATTTAACAAATAACTTTAGCTCTGATGAACATGGTGATTTTCATGATAGACTTAAAAGGAAAAAAGTTCATAAGAAATGTGCGGAGCTGCCAACATGTGCTAAGTATCGAGACAAGCACCACAGATTAAGGGCACCGCTCTGACCTCGCGTGTTCTCAGCCTGTGCGTGCTCAGCCAGCACGGTCCAACAGGGATTTGGTGGCTTGCTGGCTTGCATCAGAGCTTGAAGTCGTCCTTGCGCTGCTTCCTGCACCAATCTTTGTGGACACATGCAACGAGGGCGGGCAGCACCCCATCAAAAGCCATGAGCAACCACGGGAGTAAAACCCCACCGTTTTGAGACCGACCCTGCAGCCAGGTCTGCATCCACCCACGGCCCCAAAGAGCTTCCCAGAGCTGGGTGCAACGGACACACCTGCCTTCAGGACCGGCCCCACCACCATCGCAGCCACGGGGAGATTCCCATCACTACTCCTGCCTTGCCACTTAGAGCGATCATCTCTGCCCCACCGCACCTCCCCGTCCGCAGGCTCACAGCCGGAGGGAACGATGTGCCTAACCCTCGCGGGCTTCAAGGGGAGCTGCAGGCAGGCAGGCAGGCAGGCACGGCTGAAACATGAGGATGGGGGAGCTCGGAGGAGGAGTGAGCCGAGTCGAGACCCCGCTACATGTTCAGTGATTATAAGATTAGTGTGTTTTTATTTAAAGTATTATCCGTTAACATCCCGTATTACAAAAGTAGCACAACAGTATCGACAGACTGTCAATATTAATAGGAGTGTCTAATGTTATATCAATACTAATTTAATTTCTGTTATCTGCAGGCTGCAGGGCCTTTCTGAAGAAACAGAGGAACAAGAATGAGAAAGCCAAAGCAGTGACATAACAGGAAAACGAGCCATTCGTTCGGCTTCTCCATCATTCAGTGGCACCCAGCTGCTTAACACAGTTATCCTTGCTGCTTCTTTTAAGAAAAAACACCAACAACAAAACCCTCTTAGTTTTTTTCCAGTATCGCCAGAACCTCCACACTCTCTTCTTCTTTATGGCCAAAACACGTCTTTGCAGAACAGCACTTTTCCTAACTACGTACACCCAAAATCTGTGAAATAAATAAGTCAGACTACAGCAATTACAGGTCGGATGAATAACTCGCCCTTACGACACAGTGTTGATTCACAAAGGAGAATTTCTAGACCAGCGAATGACCCAATCTCCTACAGACCTTAAGGGTCACATGTGAAAAACATGTTCTTCATTTTACATGCAAAAAATATATTTTTAGGCTCTGGTAGAGGTAAAACTTCTTGAAGAAGCTGTACTTTAATGAGGTTCAAATAAGTGTCCCTCAGAGTACAGGGCAAGGACACACGTTGGTAAGTCTGCCCAAGGCGGCAGGTGCTGCGAGGAGGGAAGAAGCCCTCATCCTTACGGGGAGATGCTCGGCACGACCAGGATCGCAGCACCACCCCTGCGCTTCCCATCACTACTAACGTACTTTAAAAGAGAGAGGAAGACAGGTCCACAATGACAAAATGTCAAAGTGAACAGAGTAATTGAGCTAATTATGTAAACATTCATTATTAACAATATTAAAATATCCTGGTTTGCATTTTCTTTTTGTGGCAGAATAAGCAGCATCTAAGGACTCAGAATTACCATCTAAGAACTGAGTAAAAGAGGAAACTGCCTAAAATGAAGACACGGTATCAAAGAAGAATATTTCTCTTCCTTTAGCACATGAATGATCCCAACTGTACTCGCTACAAAGCATTAAGTGGGAATGCAGGGGAAAATATTCTTCTCCTTAAATACATTTCAAATAAGTGATTTACGGTTTTCAAACTGTGAAGGAGAGAAGTGGAAAAGAGGAAGGTATTGGGGTAGGAAATTGGCTTGCTTCGTGATACTCCATGATGTGTGACCAGTTCCCGCAAACGGGTGAACCCTCCTTCCCCCGTTAATGAGGCTGCAGGTTTGCCGGTCCCCCCTGCCCAGCCAGAGCTCCCTGCCGCACAGCAAGGCGCGGGGAGCCCACCCCACCGCCAACCGTACCCTCACGATTTTACATCACTGTGCCAAATTTCAAAGGGGAATGATAGCCAAAGCTCCCTTCAAAATACCTCAAGGGGGTACTGAGTGCGGGGCGGTGACTCCAAAATGCCAGCAACAGGCTGGGTGGGTGACAGACACCCCCCGCGCTCCCTGATGCCGGCCCAAATCACCACGGATGGCGACATCCTCCAAACCCCACATTAGAACAAGACGAAGCAACATTCAAAATGGAGGTGGGGAAAAATCAACTTTTATATTGCAATTAAAACGCTGACTTCTCTCCCCCAGCCTGCCTGTGCCCCCCCCAAACAAGTTCTCCTTGCCAGATGTACAGAAATGTCCACTCGCACAAAATTCTACCTTCAAACAGATCTTTGCTGCTACCCGTGCCCGTTGCAGTCACACAGATTAACATTAATTGGTGGTTGCAAAGAAGCCATGTCTGTCAGACTGCTTCCCAGAATGACAGAAAGAAGGAAGGAAGGCAGAAAACGAGGGGAAACAGTCTGTGGCCTTTGAAAACCAGGGGACTGCGCTGCTGAACAAATCACTTCCAGGCTGTTGTGGACGGAGCCAGGAAAGTATCTTTGAAAGAAAAAAGAAGAACCGGTGAGAAGGCAACAAGCAAGCAATACAAGGGGAAAAACTGTACTGTAGGGAAGTTAATCCAAGAGGAGTCCCATAAATTGGAAGAGGATAAGAATAAAAATTAGGAGTTATTGGACAAGGATTAGTGTAAGAGAGAGAGTTTCCTACCAGGAAATGGGGATTGAACGGCTCGTGCACAGCACAGCCAAGGACCTCAGAGGAGGCGGCAGGAAGAAATTACAAGGCACCGTGATGTAGCTTAGCCTGCAGACTGAGAATACAATTAAAGATGAGCTTCTGGGTCTGAGCACCCACCAGGGCAGCCCAGGCCACCTTGAGGGATCTGCAGAAGAGAACAAACCTCTCCAGCCTGGCCATGGGGGTTTACCTTTCTGTTTTAAAGCTCCAAACCTGGCTGTTGGGATTTACGCGTACAGCAACACCACCCTCAGAGGATGCGTTCATTCCTGTCTGCAGGGGTTCGGTTGCACTGCCTCACACAGCCCTACACCCCGCAAGCACAAACCACTGCGGGAAACAAGACGTGAACTACACAAACTGCACAGCGCAGTTCAAGAAAGGGATCTGCCGTACAGGAATCCTTGTTGCCAGTTTTATCTTCCTCTTACCTCTCTCACCTCTTTCTGTTCACCGCCTCCCACGTCTACAACCACCGTTTCAGGAGCACTTCTCCCTCCTCAGCCTCTTCACAAACTTCCAACCCCCTTTTCTCCCTGCACAGGAGGCAGCGCCGATGGGAGCGGCAGCAGCCATAGCTCATAACTCCCCTAACGAATGCCAGCCAGAAGTGATTTGTAGGCATCAAGTAGATTATTATTTTTTGAGAGAGTGGAAAAGAAAAAGAGGGGCACAAGCTTAAGGTGGTGTTGATGAATGAAGATGAAAAGAAGGTTTTAGGGTGAGAAATGTTTGTCTAGTGTGACCTAAACCGTTCAAACCTCATTTGATAGATGACGGACATTTATTCCCTGCTATGTGTCACTTCAAAGTCTGAGGTTTAGATTAAACAAGAAGTCTTCTCCTTCTAAGTTGTTCTTCACTTTTTTCCCGGAGTTTATCACACAGCACAATACCTGGAAATGTAATCACATTTAGTTTTTATAATAAAGTCATATGGTCACTAGTAGTACATATTAGAAGATGCATTTTATTGTTTTTCATTATGTAATTGTGTGCTTCATTGCTTTTCATCTGTTTTTCCTTGTTGTGGGAGGTGGCACAGCCCAGGAATACCATTTCTCTGGAGATGATGTTCTAAGGGCAGAATGAAACCAACCCACCCGTGCTCCGCTCGGATGCAGTGCCACCGCCCTTCCCTCCTCTCCACTCCCCACAGGCGAAGACCAGACTCCCAATAAGCTGACAGTTCGCAGTCTGAGGCAAGGCAAATCCAGCTTTTTCACCCCACAAGGCTTGTCCCTACTCAGAGAAGCCATCAGCAGTAAATACTTAAAGCAAGCAAGGACGCCATGCACAGCAGTGGCTTTAATCACTGGAGAAGAGGTTTAAGTCTTGCATTTAAGTGACCCGCGATCCTTGCTCCCACGCACACGCCAAACGTCTCACCCGACACGGGTGGCAGCTAGCAGGGTGGGCGCAGGAGCCCCGCACCATCACAGCCACCACGCGGGCAAAGCCGTCTCCTGGGAGGGCTCCACACGCCTGCACTTGCAGAGCCGTCTGCCCACAGGTTCAGAAATCTCAGCCCAAACAAAAAGCTCACAATTAAATCCAAAAGCAGAAATATACTCTCCCCCACCCACTTCTTCTGCTTCCCTTGCCATTCAGCGGGTTTCATCCTGGCAAGATCACACCCCAGCAGTTACCGTTCAATCTTCCCCCTTCCCATAAGGAAGGACAACAAAGAGAAAAACATACTGCTAAGACGATATCCACATGCTGCTGGAGCTATTGGAGAGACTCCTGCAACAGAAGTGGAGACGAAATGCTTGCCCTGGACTGAGCCAGCTGGGATAGCAGGAAGGGCTGCAGAGCAATGCGCCAACACATCAAAGGCTGAGAATCACTGAGTAAAATTTGAGGACAAAAATGCTTCCCCTTCTTCTGCCTGGAGAAGGATGTCTTTGCTTTGGATCTTGGCTTGCAACCTTATGAGAAGTTGATGTTTGGAAATAAATAGTCTATATCGTGAAACAAGTTTTCTATAAACAGCTAATGTTACAATTAGTTTTGAATATGGGGTTCCTCCTACTAAAAGACATGATCATTCAGTTATAGATGTTTACATTCCTATACATTAAAAACAAACACATTATGCTAATAAATTATGCAACTAAACTGTACTTGATGGGATATGCTCCTGTTTAGTATTCACACAAAGCACTGCAGCATTTAACCGCAGGGTAGATTTACTCATTTACTACATCTATTTCTTTAAATGTGCCCCAAAATTTGTTTTCTCAGCACTTGCTCACTAAGATTGCTTTCAATATTGGCTTTTGGGGAGTTCATTTTACTTAGATTCTCTATTAGAAGAGAACACCACGGATTCACTGAAACCGTATTTCTCCACCAGAACATTGATTCACACGGGAGCAAAAAGTATTTCATGCTAGTCCTGGCCCCTACCAAGGACACCACCTCTTCTCTGTGTCCTACCCAGGAAAAAAAGGCAAATGCCTTTGATTTGAGATGCTCTGGTTTCCCGCACCCTGCTCATGCTAGTGCCCTTCCTCTCCCCATCATCAGCAAATTTCCACCGCAGCCCAGCTAAGCCCTTGAAGACCCCACAACCGTGCCTTCGAGCTCAAAGTAAGAAGCTTGAAATTATGCTCCATCAAGTTGCTCCATCTCACTACACTTTCAGAGCTTTAAAAAAAATTATCAAATTCGATTGAATTTCTCTCTACACAGCTGCATCTCTAATGAACCCCCATAAAAGTTAAAACTTACATTCGGTAATCATATGCAATTGAAACATCATAAAATGAGAAGTCAAGGAACTGTATGTGGGCTGCAATGACTTGTCTTATTGTATTCATTCCCTTAATAAATATATCTTAAAAATAACCTCACAGTCACACATTTGCAATATAATATAAAAATAACACTGGATTCAAATTATTAAACAGGTAATTTAATAGAAAGAGGATTGAAATGTAGGACAGTGTGCAACTTTATGCTATAGGAATAGGATGATTTTAGCCAACACAACTATTTTTCTTTTTTGCATTATCTTTGCATTTATAATGCTACAACATCCACATAACCTTGACACCGTAGTCACCTTAGTAACAAACAAGTGTAACGTTCACTTATAATTGAAATCCCAATAAGGTATTTGATTCAAGTAAAACAAAAATCGGAGGCCCCTACTCTGTTGCTTTTTTCTTAGTCACATATACATAGGCTAAAAGGATTTAAAAATAGATGTATTTGTACACTATTAAATCTACAAAGCAGAACCATTTAATTTTAATTTAACGCAAAATGGAAACAAATATAACACCTTTAAAAGACACGATGCTAAAAAGAGAAGCAAATTATTTAAGTTCTGGATCAGCGCAGCTTGGCAAATTCACACCAAGTAAAGGCCAAGATTTAAACCAGCCTTACAGCCGAGAGCAGCAGCTGCGCCGGGGGACCATGGTACCAGCAACACCGGCCAGGCAGAGGACACCCTCCACCATGCCACCACAGCCCAACGCTGATGGAGGGGGATGAGTATCCCCAGCCCAACCGTCACTGCACCAGGACTCTGCCTGGCACAGGCTACGCTCCTGGTTGCGTGCTTAGCTTCTGCTTTGCAGAGCCGGCTTCATTTAAATTGGGGTATTTCAAATGAAAGAAAAAAGGGCAAAGGTCCCATCGGTGCCCGGAAGAGGAAAGGTCTGAGCCCCTCCAGACCAAGGCCTTTTCCTTAGCGATGGCCAAGACCAGACACTTCAGAGAAAGGTACAAGAAACACTTGAATTGAGAGCTTCCAGCTCTGAGAAAATGGGTTTCTGCCTAACCCTTTGTTAGCTTTGTCCTAAAGCAAGAGAATTTATAGTCCTCCTAACTTCTAAAATTAAATAAAACTGCTCCTACTCAAGGTACCTGCAGATGCTTGTGATTACCTATAAAGTTAAAACCTCTTATTGTTTCACACCTAGTCCTTTGCAGCTAGGATTTACAGTTTTATTGAATGATTATCTAGTCCCGTTTCAGGAAAAAAAAAAACCCACTTAACTGCAACCTAAATCATCTGAAGCCATCTTTTAGTTTGCTTGTGTTGGCTTGCTCTTCTCACAACTCCAAAGCCACAAACTTTCTGCCCCTGCAGAAGAGCCAGCCCATCGCCTCCGGTGCACCGGTACAGCCTCGGCCATGCATCCCGCTTGTCAACCAGAGCTGCCATCTGCCAGGGCTCCGTCCTGGCCGTCACGCTTTTATTAAGTCCCTGATGAGCGTGATTCAATTAACGTCGCCTGAAAAGCCACTACACCGCAAATGAAAGGTGACAAGGAGTTGAGACAGTAGCAGGGGGGCATGGTGGAGGGCAGACCGGCCGGAGGACATGGCAGACCTCTTACTCCGCGTGGCCAAAATGGGTTTGATCTGCCTATGTCCGGGGGGGCGATAGGGAGGGATGCGGGGGGGGGGGGGGGGGCAGAAAAAGAGGCTGGAGAAGTGAGACTTTTTAGAAAGCTCTTCCCACCCCGCTGCTGGAAAGGCAAATCTGAGGTGAACGCACGCTTTTTATCAGGTTAGTCTGTCGTCAAGTGTTTTGTCTATACGCAGCACCGCGGCGCTGATCACCAGCAAATGCCTGACGGAGCAATTAGCTGCACCTTGTTGGAGGCACGCAGGATGCCCACCGACCCCGCCGGGAGGTCCGTGCCCCAAACAGCTGCAGGAGTGGGCTCCTTCTGCCGGTGGAAACAAGGACTCGGCTAAATGTGGCGAGCTACAAGTTTCTGCAACAACGTGCAAGTCTCCAACATGTGGCCCGTAACGTAGCTGTTGCCATGGTAAATATTCATGTTTAGTGAAAAGTGTTAAATCTTGTATCATAAGTTAAATCAGCTGCCAAGACACATTTTCACAAGTAGGGGAATTTTTGTCTTTTCAGAATGGAATGTTTTTCAGTTGACATTGATTTTTCCCTAAAATAAGTCCCCCAGAAAGGAAGCCAATCACACGTGAGGCAGTCCAAGAGCTGAATTACTCTACTCCTTCTCTGAATCATCAACAAGTGTTGTGTGCTAGTGCGTGTGTGTGTACAAATGCACTGTAGCTTCATAAATCCCACCCTGTTACACAAATGAGCAGTTATGCGATTTATTCGGAATATGAAACTAATGATCCCAGCAGAAATAGCACCAACAATTCATATTTTGGGTGATGAAACTTCAACAAGTAACTTTTCTAAATAGGAAGCATCTCAAAAGAAATAATTAAGCTTAACTTGCCCTAGCCTTTTCACAAATACAAGACTCAATCCTGAGCCTGAATATACAGTTGTTTATGTAGGTCAAGGACAGAAATAGTAAAAGCATATTTACTTGCTTCTATGCTTCTTGTTCAGTATTTCAAAAGAGGACAAATGGTTTTAATACAATTTCAGAAAGAGAGACAAGTTAGAATTAACACGGAATTGGCTAAAAAAAAACTTGTTACTTTTATTCATTTAAAAACTGTTGCGAGGAAATTTGACTGTTATCAGTTCAAGATCTGCAAAATTACATGTATGTGTCCTTCCACTCCTGAACTACTCAAAATTGGCTCATTCTAGCATCTTATGGTTAATCTTCCATATTTAAAGCAAAATGCATTTCCAACAGAAGGTTCTTTAGAATAAGGGGGAAAAAAAATCGTAATTCGGTAATTAGCCCAATTTCATTCAGAGCAGGGTAAATAACTCCTCTGGTAACAGAGCAACAAAGCAGAACTAGTCCTAAAGTCTGAACAGAAAAGACAAAGCAGTCATCTGCTTTGACACTCTGCAACTGAAATAAAAACACGAACAGCAATGACCACCTTGCTTTCTCCTGCCCAAGCTCCACGCCAGGGAGAACCTCTCCCACTGACACACACAGGGAGGCCTCAGCCCCCGGACCAGCCCTGCAGCTCCCGCAGATGTACCACTGCCCTGCCGAATGGTGGAGAGCTCTTCGTCAACGTTGGGTTTTCCTCTTCCACATCTCTCTTCGACAACCACAAATTGGATTTCACCTCGGTTGCGTCTTCTGCGGTGAGGACTTTGCCCAACAGATTCCTTTCTTCTGTACCCACCTCTGAGTAGCAACAGCCAGCAGCCAGTCACATCCTTGTTTCTAAGTTAAGAAACACTTCTGATTCCTCCTCCTCTCTCTAATTATTGCTCCACAATCGATTTGCCGTACCCCATGCCAGATTCGCACCTTAGCTCCTCACCTCTACTCATTAAAACTCAAACTCTCCTCCAATCTTCTCCACGAAAGACATTTTCTAGCAAGCAAGCTTACGGTCTCTTACCTCTTTCTCTACTGAAACCAGCTCTACCGAAAGGCTGAGGCTTATTTAGCACTCCCAGCTCTCTGCTTGTCTCTTTCTTTTATTTCACATGGTCCAATGTTCTCATTCTGCCTTCTCTCCTTCTTTCTCTACCCTGGCGCTACAAAAAGACATCTTCAGTGACACCTTAAAAAAAAAGATCGCTGAATTAACATGACTTGCACTGCATGGTATTTTCAGACCAGCCATTTGCTAATGTCGCAAACACAATTAGGAAGTCAGGGAAAGAGCTTACAGGAGCAGATGAAAGCTGTAGAGATAAAATGGAAAGCTTTTACCTGCCAAGCTCTCAGGTTAGGGTTCTAGGTTGCCCTCGGATCTAATAAAGCTATAAAAGAGACATATTAAGGAGATGCATAGTCACATTGCTGTAAATATCAAGCGTGGCTTTTTCCATCCTCCTATAGACATGGATTTTTGCTACCGCAATTTGCAGGCTGGTAGCCATAGGTCGTTTAAATTCTTGATATTAAAAAAAGCTCAGAGCATTACTGACAATTAAAAACAGCTTTTACATGTGCACAATAACGCTTCTCATGCTTTAAAAAAAATAATATGCATATCCATATTACCATCATAATAAGTGCCACAGAGTGACATGATATGATTGAGTATAATGGCTCCTTTGGAGCCATTATGGTCGATCAGTAAATAATACACTTTTGAAATTGTCTAACTACATATTTACACTTGTCAACTCTCATACACTTCAGTGACAGAATTTAAAAGAAACACTGTAAAAAACTGTAAGAACATTAAACCACGAAAACATTACGCTGAAGTAATATTAAGGTTTGACTTAAACCCACAAAAACATGGAAATTCCAGGTTAAGGCCAAATCTCCGAAAATGACACCGTCTTTAGCTCACCGAGCCGTGCCCGAGGGCTTGCAGTGGTCCGGGCAAAGCGAGGGATGAGGCAGGGTTGGAATGGAAGGCAGGGAACCGTGGGGTCATGGTGGTCCAGGGCATCAGGTGAGCACCGAGCCATCGTGGAGGGCTCTGCCCACCGAATTTGCAGGCAACAGCCAGCCCACCTGCAACTACTTAGCTGTTCAGCAGGACACCATTTCATGGTGTTTTAAAAAAAACAAAGCCTGGACCTTTTCTTTGTTTATTCAGATGAAACTCCCAATTAAGTTGAGAAGAATTAGTCTTCACTTATTTTGGAGGAGGCCCTGTTGAGACACTGGGAGTTTTGCCTAGCTGAAACACATGGAGAAAAACTTCAGGCTTTGACCCCAAAAAGGCATTGTCAAAAAAATATGTTAAACAAACATGACAGTGGAACATTAATAACCCAAAGATTCACTCCATGTGGGGAAAAAAAAAAAAAAGACTAGGAAGCAAGATGTTTTTTCAGGAGTAAAATAATGGGCTTGGCGTTGGCTTTTTTAATTGATAATTTTGTCTCTCCTGTTCAGCTGTAGTCACTTTTGCTCCAAGCAGTGGTGGCAGCAACTTTATTGGTTCCAGTAGAGCTCTGCTGAAAACAATAAGCATCAAGTCCCCAAACGCCATCTGTCTTTCTGCCAGGGTCACATCCTGCTGCCCCGGAGTGAAGGGGATATTGAACGCTTGCAAGACGTCAAGAGCAGCCCCAGTCCCGTGGCGCCTCCTTCGCAACAAAAGGACCCCAAATGCTTCAGATGCTCTGCACTACAATCCTGAACCATGCTGTAAAAAGCAATGATGGATATTTTCCTAGAGCAAAGGTCTTCTTTTCATATATATATATAAAAAAAATAATATATATATATATATATAATCTCCTTGCTCAGACTTATCTATTACCTCACTTGTGAGAACAAAATCCATAAAGGCTTGGCATGGCAGACTCTTGAAGTTGTTTGAAGACACAACCACCACACCCCTGTCAAGAGGGGAGTTACAGCTCGGTTTTACAGTCGACTCTCCCCTCGACTGGCCGATGACAGAGCAGCCTCTCTCTGCGCTCAGCATCTGGGATTTTACAGCCGCTGTATATAAATGGGATTTTCATGACAAACAACCCTGTATTTGGTTTCCTTGTATATCTAAAAGTGAGAATGATCTCTTAAGGCTCTGCTGGGAAGGAGTATTAATGAAGACAAAGAGTGTTTCAGGCTATTTCCCCCAGGAACATTATCACGGTGACAATATGACGACTTTGTCCTACGCAAGTACTTTAAGTCCACATCCTCCTCCTGAAGCAGCTCTTCAGGACCCCCCTGTACGCACGCTCCACGCGACGGACCTCGCAGTCCCCTCCCCGTGGCCAGCATCCCACCATCCCATGACTGCCTGAAGAGGACAGGATCTGCCATCAGCTCGGAGAGCTTTCTCCAGTCTCTCATTTCATAAGCCCTCCCTGGCCATGTTTGCTTTTGTCTAAATATTATAAACCACAGTACGACGAAGACTTAATAAACCCTGTTGCCTTTTCACTTTGCACAGCGTCTGCCTCCTCTCACCCTACCTCGCGGCTGATGCAAATGTCAGAGTGAGAACAGTTTTTACATCTCCTCGGGTCGCCTCAGAGTAATATAAGCAAAGGTAAACAAACTACTGAAGTCTGGGTATTTTTACTTCAGATGGGATGTAAATCAGTGGATGAAAGCTCGGAATAAACTGGCAATACAAGGGCAGCTTATTGAAGTTTCCTCCCCCACCTCAGTGTTCCCTCAATGCAATATAGCTGACATAACCCTACACTAAGGAAAAAAAAACCTACCCAAAGAAATACAAATATTTCCCCCCAAAGTCACTCTTCCTTCAAGACGTTTGGCCAACTCCTACAGAAAGAGAAAAGCATTCCCCTACCGAAGACAGAAATCTTCACCTGTAAGGACTCAGGAGGAGACCGGACACCACCCCAAGTGCTCAGGATGGGCACAGGCTTCATGTGGGACACCCCAATGAGGAGACTGGACACCACCATGAGTGCTTGCGATGGACACAAGCCTCACACGGGACACCCCAACGCACCAGCGCTTGGGATACAGAAGGTGCTCAGTTCCTACTGTACCACATACACCACTTCTCAAACAACAACCGGAGCAAGAGCTTCATCCCAGGGCTCAAATCAGAAAATGACTGGTCCTGTGCAGAGCTGAAAGCCCCTGGGAAGATGGGTTTTTAAGAGCAGCAGCTCCAGCTGCCACTTAATTGTCTGACCAGTGGGTGCCCCAAACCCACAACCTCCTCACGCCATTATCTCCTGGCAGGAAGATGTTATGTGCTCCCACTCGTGCCTCCCTGCCTCCTTGTTTAAAGCTTTCTGGCTGCTGGTGAGGAAATGAGTCCGCCTCGCTCTACCTTTCTCTCCATCACCTTGCTGTCTGTGAGGACTGGTGAGAAAATGTTTCAGCTGCTCTTACACTTCCACAGCATCCATCTCCTGAGGCCCTTATGGAAAAAAAGGCTGTCTCCCATCTCCTGCTGATGATAGCTTTATCAGATAATAGCACGAAGCAGGAATGATCCCGTAAAGCTGTTACCAATACCCAAAGGTATCTGAATAGCAGCAGTGAGACAGAGATCATGCTCGTTGCGTTCACCCACCGACGGGCAACGCCTGAACAGCAACCAAGGGACCAGCAAAGCCTGTCTACTAAAGAACATATCATTACTTTAACCTGCCATGAGTAGTTGTACGGCTTTTCTGATTTTCTGCGTGCGCATTGTATTTTTTTATATTTTATTTTAATTTAATTTTATATTTACCTGCTGAAATTCAATGGCTCCAGACACAGCAGTGCCAAGGAAAAGGAGCCTCTGGTCCCTGAGAGCGACTTTTCTCAGTGCTGGCTTGACACTTAAAATCTGTTTCTTCTATTATGTCTTCCCTCTTACCTATTTTAGACGTGATGGTGTGAAAACATAATAAAAGCTCATGGAAAAAAATTCAAGGAAGCTCAGAAAGTATTCTTCAGATCGTATGTAGAGGCCTTGGCTCACAAATGCTTTAACACCAGGAGGACAGCTGCTTGCGCACCCCAGCTCTGCCCCTGCACCACGCCAGCGAGTGCAGGCTCTCACACCTTCCCAAAGCACCAGCAGCTCCATCTCCAGCAGCTTAAGAACTGCCCTGTTCAATAAAAACCACAGTTACTGCGGCACAAAACTCCAGCTACAAAATCTGCCCTGCAACTGTTAACACCCTGCATCCGATGTGGTGCCAGTGTTTTACAAGAGTTTGTCGTACACACACTTGTGATCCGCGCAAACTCAGCACTTCGTCATGCTACGTGACATCGCCGCCGGGCCACCCCTCGTTCACAATCTATCTTTAAGCATCCGTAGTATCGACTAAGGGATTAAATTTAAGCATGCACTCAAAAACTGTACTAAAGCGGGGTGAAGCCTTGCAGATAAAAGCTCTGCTCAGGACTCACAGTTCACCACTTTAACACAGCAAAATCTTTTCCTGTTAAGTGATTTATCAGAATAATGGATATTATTTGTATGATAAAACAGGTTACTTGAAAAATTGTCCCAAGCAATCATTATAGTCATAGATAGCAAAGTCAGGGCTTGTTCTACTACCACAACAAAAATTCTGTATTTGGTTTCATAAATATAAAGCGATGAAAAATACTGCTAGTTCAGCCAGGGTAAGAGTCTACAATGAAGCCCTCGTTTTAGGTGTGAGAAGATTTTTGTACTTAGAAAGCGTGAAATTCCCCTTTCTCCCGGTGACGAGAAATGCCCCTTGATGCCCCATCTCCTCCAGGACATAGCCAAAGTGGAAATAATTTTCAAAACTAATATGTACACGGAGTAACATTGTTAACATCATCCAATGAATTCAGATCCACCTACACGGTATAAATATATCTAGATAAACTGTCACCTTCAGCAGAATTCATTAAAATAATGTTGTATCTTCCTTGTTAAATGTTATTTTTTTAATTGAAATTTAATCTTACTGTATTATTTGGTAGATTTTTAATTGACATTTGTAGTAATTAATTGGTAAGCATTACAGCTTTGTCTGAAGAATTTAAAACTAAATTTGACATCGAGATTGGTCAGCCACTGCTGTGAGGTGCCTGCTGGGAGCATTTCATCATCCTCCCAGCCCCTCCTGCTGATCAGAGGTGGGAGATGATGGTCTCTTTCTTACAGTCATGAATTACATTACTAATGTATTCCATTACCACCACGCAAATGTCATGTTAATTCCTGATCATCATCAAGTCAGACAATGGTTTCCACGCTGGCACCCAGCCAATTAGCGGTGTGGAAAAAATATTCCGCCAATTATATAACTTGAATTAGGTTAAGGACTCGAGAGAAAGCAAAATAAATGCTTTGAAAATACTTCTGAGATAAAATGTAAGTTGACACTGTCTTCATGTGCCATAGCCGATGTTATACAATCTGATAGGCAGCTGCCAACATTCATAACTGTTTATTAAATCTAGCCTCTCTTTATGGTGGCAGCTAAGATCTGTATTTTTACCAATATTAGGTTCATTGTGTTATGAAAAAAGACCAAAATACTTAGGAGCATTCACACCAGCTTATAAAACATATTATGTAGTATATTAAATTGTTAAAATTACTTCTTCCCTCCTCCCCCCTGCCACAGAGAAAGTTCCACGGACAGAAAACTTTCAGAAAAACAAAGTCTTTCTGTAGCCACTGATGCTTTAAGGAGCAAGGGAGATCCTGCGAGGATAGAAGTGCCACCTCCGGGCTGCTGCCACCTCTCCCTCCGTGCAGCTCTGCCGGGGGACACCGGGCTCGGCTCCCGGAGCTCTGCCCCTCTCCCCCCCCGTCCCACCGACACACGTCTGGGCTAGCACAACCCGCTGACCCGGGGGAACCCGCTCCTGCTCCGCAGCTGTGGACAAACCCCTTTGGCTTTTGCTCCCTGGCTATCACAAGAAGCATCAGGGGCAGATAAAGCCCTCTGTGTAACCAGGAGCCCATCCACCAGAGGAGAGGATTCTGGCAGGAGCGGGGCATCCCTGCAAGGAAAGGTGACCACAAAGCCTGGTGGAAATGCCTCCGGCCGTGCAGGGACACGGCAGGTTTCTAACATTGCGTTAGCTTGGCGTGCGCAGCACCGAGCCCCGCCGGCAGCACGCTGTGCCGGCAACTTGCTGCACAACCAGGTTTTAGTACCACCCCATTATTTTGATTTGTTCCGTTCTTAACTCAAATTTATCGTACAAGCATGGTTATCTCCAATTTAAAAACGTACACAGTGCCGATTCCTTGACTTTAAAAATTTATAACGATGAGCAATTGTTAAAACCTTTTACCGTATCTTTCTGTCTCATTTTCCTAGGTGCTGCAATGAGGCAATTCACTGTTCTGGCTGCTTACCCTAGATGACCTTTGCCTGCCATAAAATGGTATACAACTAAACGCTCTGCTTTAAATAAAACTCCTGCCTCTTCGAAAGGCCCTACGTATTCAGTCAACACAATCAGCAGAAACCACATTTGGTTACTCAATAAGCTGGAAACTTCTAAAACGCATACGGCGGTGAATGAATTCCTGACATCACCAGGGATACTCAAGTGGGGAACAAGAGAGACCGCCGAGAAGTGGCTCTTGCTGCAGCCGGAGAAAGGATCACTCCTTTAAGCTGAACTCTCAAGGAAAACGAGAACAAAAACTGAATTAGCTCAACACGTACCCTCTGCAGTCAGCACATTGCTAGGCAACTTACCATCTCTTGATAGAATTATGGTGGAGGGCTGGTCGTACATCAGGGTTAAGATGAACACAAGCACCAGTTTTGGCCAACTGCTCCTTTCCAGTGGGACTGCTCGATGCTTGGTCATTTCATATTATTATTTTGCAGTATTTTCTAAGCACCTACAGGGTCTAATGCATTCAGAAGATATTTTAAAGCTATCATGTGACATGAAAATTTTAAGATAACTGGAAGTAAGTGAATGTAAGAGGAATAGCACGGATCTTTTTCTTTGTGGAAGCCAGCATTTGGAGAGAGTTAACAATCCTTCTTTTTGTTGCTTTTATTTTTTAATACCGAAGCTATCCAGAGGGCACGCTACTCAAACACTTTGTCTTTATTCCGGATGCCGGTTGGCCACAGCTCCGTACCTCTGTAACTCAACCTGGTATGTCAAGGAGATGCTTCAAAACACCCTGGTCCTTCCGTTTGCCACCGCTGAGACCAGACACAAAGTCCCGTTACAGGCAGTGCCACGGGGCTATCACAAGACCCGCTGTTGTCGCACTTAACCTGTGCCAGCCTTAGCGGGGCCTTGATCTTTAATAGTGACTTGGATAGTAAGGTTGGGACTCCAGGCATTATATACAGTTATTAAAGAAGCATTAAGCAAATGCACAGACTGCTTTAAATAGAGGCACCTACCTTGCATATAACCCCAAGGTTTCCATGCATACTTCATAGGCACAAAGAAATAAATTAATCAGCTAACCACCGTGATTAAAATCAATTGATTCATATGTGACAGAGCGGTGAGAAATTTTTGCATCGCTGGAGAAGTCTGGAATTGGTCCCTGTTTGGGGATCTCAGTCGTATCAGCGAGGTTGGTAATTCAGACATGAAGGAAATAGTAAGAATCTCTCTCCTGCATGCACACTTTAGGCTGCCATATGGGTTTATTCAACTGTTTACTACACCAGTCGGTAAAAACTGAACAGCTATTATAATCTTTGCTAAATGACATGGTAATTATGCTACCTCTGGAAAAAAAAGAAAAAATGGAAACTTTAAAAAAAAAATAAATCACAATTCATTGATGTGTGAATTTCTTGGGCTTTATAATCTTTGAATTGAAATGCACTTTCTAACACACAGAGGGATATTAAATATATAATAGAAACCTGAATTTATTTTAAAAAGTAACTTGTGCTCCCATTTCCTACACAATTTAATTATGCAGATTTCCTAGTTTTGAAAGTTTTCTTACATAGACCTTCCAATTTTCCTGTAAAATCAGATGATTCCTGTTTTCCCAACCTCTTCTGATTAATGAAGAAATATTGCCTCTCCTCTTGCCCCGGTTAATAAATAAGAGAGGCAATCAGGAGCAGGCGGGTAAGAAGAGAGGGCAGGGGAAGGCTCCCCTTGCCAGGTTGTTGGGGGACAGGGACAGCCGGGGAAGGCACAACCACCACTCGTTTGGCACGAAAGGGACCAACAGGCTTCCCGGTGGGCTAACGCCCCAGGGAAACGGCAACCGCAAATTAAGAGAGATGGGGTCGCCCCACACCACCCTCTCAAGCTTAATCGAGTGCACCCTGGCCAAAATTGGCTATTAAATGCTCTGTGCCTGTGTTCCTCCAGGCCAGGCATCGCAGCACCAACGCCACGCTGAACAGGGCAAGCGCAAGCAAAGAGACAGCTCTCCTGTGTACCAGTGACACCATTTTGTCACTGGGATGCAACTGCAGCAAACGGTGGAGCTAATTATTTGTTGGCAATGGTTCCTTTGAGAGTCCATCATCTCACACATGATGAAGAGGGGACCTCTCCATATTCATATTTAATCACGACACGAATTGCCCACATAAGCATGTTTAGCAAGGCTTCGGTTTCGGGCAGTAGCTTCGCCTGCATCACTGAACTCCAGTTTTGGCACCAAAGACCTCATAGCTCATACGATTTGAGGGGATGAAGAGAAGAAAGAAAGGAAGGGACTACTTTTTCTGTGTTAATAATATTTGTTATCACTGCTATTTCATTATAACGAAGGTAATTTTTTTTTTTTTTTTTAAAGAATAGTGGTGACTTGCTTTTAAGTACAGACAATACAAAAAAAGAAACCCAAACCCCACCATGTTAGAAAGGGGAGAAAAGGGTGAGGGAAAGAGAGATTGTAAGAAAGAATAAGCGAGAGTTACTGCAAACTCGGGTTTGGCGACTCACCAGTTTTACTTGCAGGCATCACACATATCCACTCATGACTCAGGGCAAATATGGGAAAGGATCGAAACCCTTATCATGGCAAATGTGTCTGGAAGCCGGAGTCACTCAGAAAAAATGTTCTCAGGAGACTGAAAGACAAAAACATATTTTAAAACTTCACTCAGTTAGAATCATATCGAAGCCTACCATCTTCCTTTGAAAATAAAGGGTGGTTATAAATGCTGGAGGTGGGGGGAGCATTACAGGAGTATTTCTACGCATCAAACATTACTCTATTACAGAGCAAACTTTATTTGGCTTTAAATAAAACTGAAACTTACAATATTAAGAAAGGTTTTTAAAGACACACTCATTTCACATTTGCAACGTGCTCCTCTGACAGGCAAGCTTATGTTCCTTCTAAATACCAAAATGTGTCACCATCCAAATCCATATTCTGCTTGAAAACACGGCACTGTACACAAAATCCAGATACTTTAACCTACTTTGCATTATCAAAATGTAACAGTCTTTGAATTTCTGAAATATTTACTCTCTGCCTTCACTCACTGCATCCTGATACAACCTTAACAAAACGTAGAATCTCTTGTTAGCAAGAATCTTTCCTCCGAGATAAGGAAAAACACATATAAAAACTATTTGATGTTCAGGGTGAAAAGGCAAAATTTGCAAACATCAGTCAAGAAATACCAATTAGTATGGGTTTTTTCCCCAGCTATTAGTAACACAGATTGAGTTTAAGCTTAGCTCAGGGGAAGCTGCTCGCTGTACAAATGAAATATCCATTTTACTAATAAGGGTATTTTAAAATAAGATGTATAAATTTCTTGACTGGCAAAGTATCCACACTGAGTAAAAACTCACATTCAGAAATACGAACAGAGGTGTTCCCGGGGCTGCGGTGCACAAACATCACACCCGTGAAATCACACAGGATTTAAAGAGCAGCTCCAGGGCCTGCCCAAGTTGGAGCAGGGCACTCGCTGCCCTAACAGATGCACCAACCCCCGGGAGAGCCTCTGCTCCCTGGACCACTACGCAACAGGGACCTGCAGCAATAAACCCCAGAGGAGAAAACAAACTTTGCAACAGATGCAAATGTCCTGAGGGACTGGGGAAGGAAAAAATAGGACTGCAAAAATGACGTGTGGTGCTTCTGACCTCTTCATTCCCCAATCCTCCCCCTCCATAGCATCCCCAACGCGGTGGCTGCTCCCAGCCTTTCCACATCTACCAGCACTCTGGCAATGGCAAGAACTGCCACCTCCAAATTAACCTCGTGGAGTTGTTTATTTTGGCAGCCCACTGTTCCTGAGGAACATCTGGAAGATTCTGTCTTAGCAACAACTGTATGAAATTTCGTAAGACAAAAACCAGGTACTTCTCTGGCCCTGGGGCTTTCTCCCATTCTTTGCTGAATGCAATGCAATGGCTCAAAGAAGACCACAAGAGTTCAGAAATCTAAATACAGGGATTATGCGACCCTATTACAAAAAAACTATGCTACACAATAAAAATAGATCCAAAAGGGGGTTTTAAACAGCATTTATGCTAAACATGACTTCTTTCTCAGAGCCTCTGAAATACCTGCAAACCAAAAGTGACCTGCGTCTTGCATCAGTTGTATTTTATTCATGAGGAGCAGAGCACTTGAGAGAAACAACCGAGCAGTGTCAGAAACACACATCCGAGGCTCGCTTTATTGCTGCGCTTGATGACAGATATGCAGATGGGTATGTAGCCGAGAAGAAAGCTGCATCTACACATGTTGGGGCAAGATTTCTCCAGCTGACCTGCTGCACCACAGTATTCAACTGCTTAGTAATCTTTATCCACGATATGTCTGTACAGCAGGAAAGTATCATTAGCCCCATTTAGAAGACAAGGAATTGAGTCTCATTTTGGCTAATGCTTGCTCAAAAGTTTTCATGTTCTTTTGAGACTTTTGAGGCAAAATGACTTGTCTAAATAATATATTTGGTCTGCAGCAGACGAGGGCTACAGCGTACAGAAGCACTGTCCTCACCTCCAGATCCCTCTTCTCCTTCACATCCCTCCTCAAGCATAAGGAATATCTTGGCCTCTTTGTGCCAACAAGCAGATTTGAAAGCTGGGAGAGCTTCTACACAAGGAACAAGAAACAGTGTTGGGAGTAGGTAGAGACATCCCACCCCAGCCTGGCCTGAACTCTGACGGTGCCCCTGGAAAAACGGATGTCTCTTAGGCCGTCAAAAACTGACCTCACCAAAGTACTCCACAAAACATTTCTTCAGCCAGGTTTCCCAAGGGAACAAGGCTCACGTGATCACCATGTACTTTCTGTGCCCAGCCCCACCTGCATCTTTTGAATCCCTTGGGATTAACGGGAGCAGAGCGCTCCCAAAGACACGAATTCTCACGGCATGAAGTCTGGGGCTTGCACCACTGGAGGCCTCCAAAACCATTTGATCAGCTGTCTCCCACAGCCAGCTGGCTCACCGGCACTCCGCCAGCTCCAGGCTGAGCCGTGCCAGGAGGGAGTCCAGCGTGGCCCGGAGGCAGCTCAGGCACTTCCATGGACCTCAACACTGGAGAGCCTGGGGAAACCACACGCAGTGCTGAGGGGAAGGGCGGAGGAGGGAGAGGAACAGATAATAGATCGGTTCTGATAAACTGAAGCCTTTAATGATCTACCCACGCACTTGAGGTCGATCTGGCATTGACAAATTGAAGCTTTTAATGATGCACCCACACATTTGAGTTGGACGCTCCTCTTCTACAACTTTCACAAAAATAGCCTGCTGGGTTAAAGACAGAGAAACTCTAATAAACGCTGCAACATGAGCAAAACTCTTGACCACTCTTTGACAAAACTTCTCCCCCAACAGATTCTTCGATGCATCCTCCAATACACACCTCCAACACAGACCTTCTCCTGCACTGCCTTGCTCCCATACAGATTCTCCAAAGGCTACAGCTACATAAGGGGCAATGAGATGCAGCAGCTTTAGCATAACTGAAGTACAAAGTCAATCAAACCTTGAAACAGGAATCTGGGCTTCATTAATTCCAGCAATCACAACGTTTTTATTATCACTGTATTAATCAGAATAGGAAACCTATTAATCTGCCCCCAACAAAAATTAATCTTTGTAATACTGAACAGGTTTGAAAGACAAGTTTTACTAATTCACTATTTAAATCTCAAAGGCAGAGGCGCACAGCTCAGATGATCTGGCGGACCACTATGGACTTCATCTCATCAGCATGAGATCAGCCCTACCACCCTCACCTTTCCCTGATGCTTCCAGCACTCTCCACGCATCTCCACCCCAGGGTCCAGCTGCCCCCAGGGCTTTTGAAGCAATCGAGAGCATCGTTTCATACATCAAACTGCAAAACTGGCTGCAGCACTCGATGCAACTAAAGAGTTGTCAAGAGTTTATGCTCTGACCTAAGGAACAGCACAATGCATCGCATCCAGCAGTGCTTGGGTGGCACAGGCTGGAAATGCCACGCCACGCAAAGGGCTGCCTGGGTACGAGTGAGCTTTCTGCAACGGGCAGAACAAACCTGACGGGCAGCAGATACGTGACCACGTGTTCAGGGGAATGAAAAGAGGTGCGGTGGGAGAAAAAGGCAAGCGGCTGCAAAACAAGAAAGTATCTGAAATTCCCGTGCTCCACCGGAGCGAGTCAGGGATTGCTACGCGGATCTGGCACGGGGTACCTGCGCCCAACCCTCGTCAGTGCGGCAAACCCCCCCATAGCCATCGCAGTGAGCTGCACAACACCCCGCTGCTACCAGATGTGGCATCATAACAGAGTCCAGTTTCAAGGAGAAAACGGGTGGCAGAGGAAAAGTCCTTACGAAATGATGGCAAGGAGTGGGACAAAACGGAAAGTGGCTAAGGAAGTAATGACAAATGACAAATGTGACTGAAAAAGAGGAAAACGACCCACCATTGGTGGGTGTCGGTCTCTTCTCCCAAGTAACAAGCGATAGGACGAGAGGAAATGGCCTCAAGTTGCGCCAGGGGAGGTTTAGATTGGACGTGAGGAAAAATGTCTTTACTGAAAGAGTGGTTAAACATTGGAACAGGCTGCCCAGGGAATTGGTTGAGTCACCATCCCTGGAGGTATTTAAAAGACGTGTAGATGAGGCGCTTAGGGACATGGTTTAGTGGGCATGGTGGTGTTGGGTCGATGGTTGGACTCGATGATCTTAGAGGTCTTTTCCAACCTCAATGATTCTATGATTCTATGATTCTAAAGCATCTCCAGATACCCCTGCCCTGCCTGGGGCGGGCGACACGGATGAGCACACGGCTGCGGTTCTGCTGCTGCTCTTCCATCACCATCCTGCAGTGGCAAATGCTGATGGACACGTTATTTTGTTACTTGGCCTGATCTTCATGAAAGCAGCTTTCACCAACATATATATATACATACACACACACACGCACACCTTGGGACTATATTTGGCACAATACATTTCAAAGCCTCATCAAAGGCAGAACTTCAATCATCTTACGCACCGCTCGCATTAGGCTGTTTACTGACTGCAATGAAACTGCGGAATACTGTTTTAACTAATGATTTCTCAAAGCCATGTTGCACAAAAGAAAACAGGTTCAACTTGTACATCAGTGCCTAAGAGACCGCTCCAAAACAGACAACTGTATGAAAAGTTGTGCCCATGTATACATATATACAAAACTGTTTTTAAGTGACTGTTTTAAATTAGAATAAATCTGTGTTCCACCAATTAAGCTTTGAATGCACGGCTGATATCGCTCGCTATTTTAAACAAGCGGCATAATAAATGCAAAAATTCAAATATTTTAGAGAAAATACTTGGAGAGTTGAGACATTAATTTTGCCATATACAATCTGTTTCACAGGGATTTAAAAAGCGTTATTGCCACCCTGGGTACATTGGAATAAAGATGAAACACCATCCTTTCCTATTTACATATTAAAAAATACGTGCCTTCTTGATACAGACTACCCAGCTTGCTGATACACGACTCTGTTAAAAACAATACAGCCTGTCTAGAAAATGCCAAGCCCCAAACTAGATGCATCCTTGCAAGAATTACTCCACTCTAACAGGTTGTAAGTGGAAAGAAAATGTACTGCTGTCTTGTTTATCCTCCCCTCCAGCGAGCGTCCTGGGGGAGCGGGGCCCGAGCAGCTGCAGCTCCCCAGGGTCCTGCCTAACGATGGAGCTGTTTACCAACCACCAGCAGCAAAATAAGAGGAGTAAGATCAGCCTGGAAAGCCTTGGGATCTCAGGATGTCTATATCCGGGGAGGGGGGAGGGAAAAAAAAACCCAAAAAACCAATCAAAAAACCCCACGCCCCCAAAAAAAACCCCCTACCATCCCTATTCTTATTTCTACCTCATATACCTGTATTTGATTGTAGCTTGAGATGCTCAGCAATTTCCTAAAATCTTTCAATACAGACATAATTTTTCCAAAATAAGTAACTTTTTTCTTTTTTTTTCCTTTCCTTTTTTCTTTTTTCTTTCCTTTAAATAAATTGCCATTAGAAACTCATGCCCAAAGCATCCTTAAAAAGACCACAAAGGCTGCTTGCAGGGGAAACTTCACTGCACCGAGAGGTAACATTTGTTCTCCCCTTTCAGCTGGGATCCACCTCAACTTTTTGATGTTGGTTGGAGCTTTTATTTGCAAATAGAGCCGAGCTGTTTGGGACGGAGGGCTCCTCCGGAGCATGCCATGTGGCCTGCACAGATGTTCCTTTTATTCCCATGTCCCACAAGGCTCCGTGCCTTGCTGCTGTTAAACAGATTACGCAAGTAGAACACTTGATTTTGCATGTCCCCCTTTTTTCCAACAGTTGTCTAATTTACTCAACTCGTTTTGCCCACCCTTCCCCCCAAAATCGCTACAGAAAACTCAGAAAAATGAGGCAGAAGCAAGGAAGTTTCTCCTCCAAGACCAGAATTTGCAGTAATGCTCAGCGTCTGCGAACAAAGCAGAAATCCAGGAAAACAAAGCTCTTATTTGGACAGTAAAGTAACTAGCACCTTAGGTGCTAGGTTCTTCTAAAAAAGTTCGTCATATCCTAGTAACACCAGTCGCTACAAGTATCATAATTTCTCACCCTTATTTAGATGTCCAAATGAGAATTGAACTTTTTCCAAATAAAAAAAACAACCCCACAAAACCAAAACCAAAAACCTAACACCAATTATGGCTGCTAAGCATTCAAAAATCCTTGAAAATCTGGCCTTCAACTCGGTCACAAAGAAGGGGCTTAATTTCCCGGCTGTCAGGCATCCCAATCAACAATTGAAGTCAATGGGATCTACACAGTACCTTATTAAAAAAAAAAAAAATAGAGCCTAAGAGGCCCATTAAGCAACTTCAGCAACAGGGAGACAACCTCACTGCAGAAGACGGCAGCTATACACAGCTTTATGCATCAGCCCCTTTGCTCTCATGCTTAATTTGATTAATCATTTTGGTATTATCCCCAATTAGAAAAGTGTCTAACAGGAAAAATAATTTAAAAAAAAAAAACGGTTAAGACTAAGACGCAGCAGAAAACAGCAGCTACTGAACATGCAACTACTTGGGACTTCTGGCATTTGCAAAACTAAAGCTAAAAATCGTGGGCAAATACAAAGGCATTGGTGTTTCATCCAGACTGCGGATTTTGAATTTTTTTTTTAATAAACTGAAACCTAATTCCAGATGTTGAAAGTTGGGAAGTAAAAACTGCTTTAGCTGTAAAAACACGGAAAGGTGAGACAAAAAATTCTGCTGAAATATAATGATTCTTAGGGATGAAAGCGAAGCCCATGCACCCCCTCCCCAGGAACGGGGTGGGACAGGATTTTTTCCCCTCTGCGTGCCAAACCAGGTAGCGGCACAGGGGTTTGCCCAGAGTTTCCTTTTAATAAGGGACAGACTGGAGCAGAAATCCCTGGGAACTCCCTTGGCAGGGAGGAGAGCGTACGTTCCCTGCATTTCTGATGCTGTGGCAGTTGTGAACGGAGCCCACCTGGAGCCTCCGGCACCCGTGCCGCCTTGCAACCCACGGTTGGGACCTGGCAACTCTACCTGTGCGGTAACACCAGGGGGGACTTGTGGATGCAACGGACACAAACTAGCACATCCCCAAACGACGCACAAACCCACCATTTTTTTTCACCAACCAGAGAATCCAAATCATCCCTGAACCAGCAGAGCCACGTGTGAGGCTCCAGGATGTACTTCAGCATCCAAGTACAATCCAAACTTGGACCCGCGCAACTGGTTCTTGTTTTAATATTGGTTCAGTCACCACCAACGCTCAGGGTTTTTGAAAGCAGAATTCAGGGCAGTATTTTGAGATCACTGGTTTCACCCCCGTTTATTTCCATCACAGCATCCACCACGCTCTGCAGATGAACATACGAAATCACAGAGTATCCTGCAGCACCCCACCAACTCCATCCCAGGAAGACACTCGGTTTCACCCTAAAAATTCAAGGACAGCGGCAAATGTTTGGATTTTGATAAGAGGGGGAATATTCATCAGCATACTTCACTAGTGATGCAGTCAAAACTTGCAAACTTAGTCACAGAAATATGACTGGACTTGTCTGCTACCACAAAACAAAGTACCGTCTAGCGGTTAAAATCAGAGGACATGATTCAGGAATGCGAGCCTTTTCAAAGAAGAACTAGAACACATGATTAAGTGCTGTTGAAGTCAATAGGCTGATTCAGAGACCAACTTTTGGAGCGATGGATAATACTCCCCACATTGCCATATGGCTCGCAGTCAAACTTCCTAGAAGCATTTGCTAATACCAGGTTCCACCACAGCTTTTGGGAGGCCTGCTTTTCTTTTTCTTTTTTTTTTTCCCCTCCCTTTCTTTTTTTAAACCTACGTCTGGGATGATTTTCACCCACTCTGAAGATCCTCTGGGCTCTCACTGACTGAGAGAGAATACCCAACCGTGATTAGTGAAGGGTGGTGCGGACTCACACAATGATTAATATTCTCAAATGAAAGGTTATCTATAAATAATAAATAAATGCAAATATATATTATATAATAAATAAATATATAATATATAAAATAATAAATGCAGACATATAAATAATAAATGACTGCAAATTTATTATAATCCAAACGCACTTTTTGTGCTGTTTAGTAAAAGGTGCACAAGCCTGTTACAGCAGCAAAATCCAGCGTGCGCATCTTGGCCAGCCGAGGGATCTCTGCAAACAATCCCAATCCCACCTCGAAACTTCTGAACCCGCTGCCTTTACGACTTGCAAATATTTCACTTCTCCTGCCAGCTCCCCATTCACTGCTACAGTAAAACCTCCATGGCAGGTTTGCTATTTCTCGTCCTTCTAATCTATATTGTGCACAGATAGCAGCCACTCGTCATAGCCTCCTGCGAAGCGGTGACAACGCCACGGCCACCGAGGCCGACCCCCCAAGCAGGCAGCGCTGCCACCCCACGCGGAGCAAACCGCATCCCCGAGGTTTTCCTTATCTCCCAGGAACGCCATCCAACAGCACCTCCTGCTCCCCAGCCGTCCTCAGTCCTGCCAATACAAACAAGCAGCAAACCAAACCTTTTCGCAAGATAAACGGCTACCTATCGGCACGCAAGCTAGCGTTCGTAGCCACTCAGTTACAATTTTTAATTGGTATTTATAGGATGGGGAAGGGAAGGAGGAGACCGCTGGCAGAGCCACCCACTGACTTTTCATACCCTCCCCAAGCCACCCGACCGACATAACCCACTGATTTTGCACATTTCCTAATCTTTGCAAAGGTTGAAAAGTTATTCTTTACGTTTAGTCACAGAAAAGAAGAAATAAAACAAAAGCTCAGTGAATTCTTGTTGGCTTTTTGAAACACACTGTAGTACAGATAAGGTATAACATCATTTTTAAGCATTCTGAAAACACCCTGTTACTTCCTACAACTAAATAAACGTAATCACAGCCTAAGTCAGCCCTCCCAGCCATCTTGTCTTTAAGGCACTGGGGAAAGAAGAGGCGCTACAATGTACAATACTTTTTCTGGCTACTAAAGCGTTTCTCCTTATTCAATATCTAAATTAAATCAAATGGAGTATACTAAGTAAGCCCATAAGACACAGCGCATGATGCAAGAGTCTTAAAATCCTTATCTACTGAGCACTCCAGCTTAAAGGCTGATGTTTTATGTTCCCCTGCAGCGCACGGGGATCCTGCTGGCTTGGCCAGACTAGGAAAATAAGCTTCGAATGACCAAACGCAACTGCAACTTTAAAAGTAGGAACCAAACCAGACACAACAAACCACAGAGCAGCCACCCCGGCCCGAGCTCGCCCAGAGCTGCCGTTCCCTCGCCGGCACGCTCCCCGCGCAGCGGCGGATTCTGCAGGGCTGCTGATAAGATGCTCACGAGCACAAGCCTGCGAGTTGGGTCGTTAATCACAAGATATTTAGCCCGAGATGCACAGGGTAAAGAAGGCAGAAAGCCGGCGCGTGCTGACGGAGCAACAGATGCACGGAGTTGTGCAAATTTGCTGAATTCCAAAGTTATGAATTCCTCGAGTTTAAGCGATTCTTGAAATGCCGCTGAGCCAAAATCCACAGTCCTGTCTGGATGCTCTCCCCGCAGGTCCTGGAGCTGGGGCGAGAGGACGGCACGGTGCGGGGGAGCCGCACCCACGGGCACCATGCGGAGGTGTAGGAAGGGCTTTTTGGGTCATTTTCTGCCCGTGCTGGCCACGGGCAGCCCTGCGGATGGCTCATGGGACAGTCATCCCCTGCATCAACCGCACATGACTCTGGGCAAGAAACGGGCGCTCCTCCACGCTCACCCGTATCCGCATCCCAGGGCAAGCGCTGTGCAGAGTGCAAGCGAGAGGCATGGAGCACCAAGTATTGCTGAGCCTATAAACATCAGCTTCCTATAACATGCAAATAAAACCTGAGTTCAAGACAAAATCCAGCATCTAACCTCAAAGTCTGGATATGTTTCTCTCCTGAATATATGTAATTAATGCATAATTATGTGTGAAACCTCATTTTACATGTCCTGTTAAAGGGACATTTATGGCAAAGAAGAGTTAAGCAGCTCAAATATCAAAATGCGAGTAAAACTATTGCCAATAACAATGACATAAATTAATATTGGCAGTTAATTAAGTCCGGTGGTATTCTCAGACTTTTCTTGGAACACTGAGGCTTTTTCACAAAATTTGTGTTACTAAATAATATCATTTACTTAAGTACTTAGCTCTACCAGATCCATCAATTTAGTTTTTATTGTTCAGCTCATCTGCCCTACACTTAGCATACCTGCCCATAGAACAAACCACACATTGTACTTTATTTCCTCCAAAGAAAAGCTCTGTAATTATCACCAAATCTACTAAGTATATTTGGAGGTCAAATTTCAGATCTCTTCCTTTTTTTTTTGTTTTTTTCTTTTTTTTTTCTTTTTTTTTTTTCCCCCTTGCTACCTTTCAACTTGTAAGTGCCAGAAAACAGTTTCGAAAATTAAAAAAATACCTCTCTGGGCAGGGAAATGCAAAAATCACATTTCCTCTGGACCAGACTTCACAGCTTGAAAAGAAAAAAAGGGGGGAGGAGGAGAGAGGGAGAGAGAGTCACTTAATGCTGCAGAGCAGCCACGGGGCTGGAGCTGTGATGACAGCGTTGGGACATCCTCAAAACCACCCTGCACTCAAATAATGCAAAGCAAAGCACTGCCGCCCGTGCAGCCGATCCACAGGTCATCGCAATCCTGCAGACGTAGCGCTACTATTTGCAATGAAAAAATAAGGTGAATTTCAAATCACGGCGGTTGTTTTTTAATTTTCTAAAATCAAGAGGAACTGGGTGCATCGCTCTCCAGGAGCATTTGGGAAAGCCAAGTTAACATTGCTGAGGGCACGGGGGAAAGCCTGGCCTTAGCCAGCGTCCTTTGGCACGAAGGGATTGCCTGACATCAGCAGAGAGAGGACCAAACCACATTCTCAGAAGCTCCTCAGAGATGTACCAACAATATTAAAATAATAGTGACTGTTTCACAGTAATAAGGGGTGAGGAGGACAGAGGGGGAAAAATAAAAAATAATAAAAAAAAAAAAGACACCAGCCCACAGTAGTAACTGCAAAGAAATAATTTCAGGGCCCAAACCAATATAATTTTTTTTAAATTAAAACAATTTCATAAAACAACACTACTACAAGCCCACCCAAAGCAGCAAGAAGCCATTTTTACCATTTTAATCAAACACAAAGCTGATATGCTAACTTAAAGGATCAAGACAAAATAAGATATGTGGGCCGGCAATCTGAATGCCAAGTTTTACCCATGTGAATTCAGTTATAAATGCTTGGAAAATGTGATTCTTTAACTTAGAAATAGCAGCTGTAGCATTCAAAGGTACTCCAGTAATTACTGGAATGCTTGCTGAAAAACAAGACAGAAGCTAACATCTTACTTACATTAAATACACATTCACCGCAAATTAAAAGAGCCACAAGAAGAAAAAAAAAAAAAAAAGAAAACAATCAGGCGAGCAGATGTTCAAAAAAGAAGGGAAACAAAAAATAACAAGAGAGGGCCAGATGCTCATTTCTGGTACCTGGCGCGATGCGCCAAAGGTGCCCCGCACCACCAGCCTCCCCAAGTCACTGATGCTCAACAGCCGAAGGGAGTCAGATTGTCACCTATACATCTGTAAGTGGTAATTTCATCCCCGATACTGCAATAACACGCCGCCTTAAAATCGCAGAAATGCTGCCTAGTCATCTGAGACAACAGTAAAACAAGCAGCAACGCCAAGTGTAGTTGTCTACTACTGCCTGAGGGACTCGTGGGTTTAGCAACCGGGCTGGCATAAGGATTATATTATCGAGGAGTGCCCTACGCTGCTTTATTAAGTGCCAGTGAAATGTCTACTGCGCTCGGTGCCTGGGAAACACTGGAAGAAATGCCAACCACCAACCACCAAACTACAAACAAAGCTACTTGACCAATCCAGGCTTATTATCAGCTGCTGTTCCCTGAAAAGAAACCATTTTGGAAATAAGGGACCGGTGACGTTAGCAGAGACGGGTAAGAGAACCTCTTTGCAGTGAACTTAAAGCCCCAGGACACACTGGTAGGAGCAGGAAAGTCCGCAGCCAGGCTTTGGAAGGAGGTACCCAAAGAGAAGTCATCTGCAAAATGTGCATCACACTCTCCTGGCTCTCTTCACACCTCCCCCTTCGCATCCCCACTCCCATGCACCTTCGCGTCTATTCCCACACTTCTCTCGCTACCCACATCCTGAACATATTTATGTTGTAAATATCCATTTGGAAGCATTCGGTATGCTTGTGGCACAGAGAAGGATGCTGCTTTGAGCTTCAGAAGGCAGCCGTCTCGCCATGACCCCTCTCTCCCTTTCCCAGCTGCATGAGAGGGGGAAAAATTACTTGGCCCTCAACCTTATCTTTTATCCACTCAGGAATCAGATTATTGCCTAATAAAACTTCACTGCAAAGCTATTAAAAATTAAAGGGATATTTCCCTTGCTATATAATGATTTGTCACAAGCCAGACCTAAATCAGGATCGATGAGGTTCATGATACCTTTTTCTTTTTTTTTTTTTTTTTAATTTGGCAGAATTTTCAGATTTTTTTGCAGCCCTCTTCACTCCTGACTGACACAAAATTTCTCCTTCAGTCCTCCAGACCTTACTTCTTCATCGAGATGAAGTAAGAGGTGAAAGGCAGCTGAGCCAGCAGAAATGTTCCCACTGTCCTCCAGGAAACACGCAGAAGAGTCCAAGTAGTTGGTATGATTCAGAACTAGTGGTAGAAAAAGGACAAACCAGATTACAGCAACACAGAGGACTCCATCCAAAACCTGCATCCAAAGAGACTCCTGCTAACATATGGTGGAAACATGACTTTCTGCAAATATCCTCCGCAGAAGCCAATTCCTCTCCTCCACCCAAGCCACGTCCAATAGCTCTAGTAGAACGAGCTGTTACTTACACGTATTAGTCAGGATAGGCATCAGCCGTGATACAGATTTTAATCCATCTAGCTAATGAGGAATCTGCCATCTAGTTAACGTGCTCAGACCCTCCAGAGAAATTAAAATCCACCTATTTAGGCTCCTCGCTAACCGATGCGCTACCCATCCCAGAGCACGGTGGCTGCTTTTCTGAGTCATCCTGTCCTGCGCTCCCTCCGCGGGGCCGGCACTGCTCTGCTCCACCAATACAAAGAGAAGCACCTGAAGAAGAATCGCACTGGAAAAACAGAACTTGGAAAGAATGCGTTAGCAACTTCAATCCAAATATAAAATGCATTTAAAGGTCATAATTTGCATAACTACATCTCATGTTTTTTGTTTTGTGGCGGTTTTTTTTTTTTTTTTCTTTTTTAAATTGCTCTATCCTGAAAGGTGCCGAGCGCCTCTGAGAATTGCTGAGTGCCTCTGCTTCTCGTTTAAAGTTTTAACAACTCTTAGGGCTGTTCAGTGCTTGGCAGGAGCAGCTCTGCAAGGCGTCCTAAGACCACGATAATAGGTACACAGCATTTCTGGGGAAAAAAAAAACCCAAACCTTTCCAAAAAAACAAACTAATGAGAGGAGGCATACGTCCCCGAGAGTGCACGGCACCATTATCACACGCTGACATGACTGGGCTGACATGGAGTTTCACTTTCTTATGATGCGCTCTTGGTGGTGGATTCAGAAAAGCAGCAAGATGCAACCAGTCATAACAGGAAGAGCCCAAAAGGCCACGGGCACAAATTGCCCTGACGACAGTTGTATGGTTTTTTTAATCCTTTTGTTCACTTGGATCAACAGCTGCCCCAGTCTGCATCCAAGGAGGATGCTACACTGATCCCCTAAAACTTCATCACCAAACCCATACCCAGTCCCATGAAAAGTATCGTATTTTCCTTGAAAGGATTGTAACTGGAAGAGTAGCAGGTACGAGGAGTGCCCTCTTCAACCAGAGTGAAAACCAGGAGATGCTGGAACATTCAGCTCTTGCTTCCTCCACAAAATTACTTAAAACGGCCGATCTGTGCCGCTGCTTAGTCTGCTGGGGGAAAGATGAAATGGCTAAATTGATATCAAGGCAGAGGAAGGGCTTGTCTCAGCACCATCTGAGGCTGCTGCAGAAGTGGTGTTCTGCCTTTTCTTGAGCTACAAAAGGAAACTCTGGAGATGGCTGAAAACTGTGGCTACAAGCCTGCAGTTCCCCCAGCTTGTATAAACGTGTTTGCAAAGATCAATGTGCTCGGTGTCGGTTTCAGAGGCTGAACGCGGCTCTATCACCATTAGCACCTGACTGATGATTGACACAAACCACACACCACCTACAAAGGCATTGCACAGACCCGAGCGTGTGGGAAACGCAGGCTTTCCAAAAACCCTCTGCAACATCTTAGATGTTTTCCCACATTTCATTTAAAAAAAAAAAAAAAAAAATTAAAAAAATAGATCAAGGTTGCAGTATCGGTGTTAAACGGGATCTTTCATTTCCGTGGCATCCGCTCACATTCCTTTTGAAAGTTAAGAAATACTCTGTTTATTCTGGACTCGGCACAAGATCTTTCCACCAAAAGCAAGTTCCTCCTAGTGCAGTAGAGAAGGGACCCAGAGCACCCGGGCTTGGTAAGAAGCAATGAGTACCACGTTAAAGATGCTGTGTACTCAGTTTTTCAAGCTGCACATCTTTTTTTAGAAAGGGGAGTAAAGAGCACACCATTTTCTTGTGAAAACTGTATCTATCTCAACAAACACAGTGAAAACCTCAAAATCAAGTTCACGAAGCCCTCTGGATTTCCCACAGTAACGTTAGTCATGGGGTCTTTATGAGAAATGCCCCAGTCCTGACTAATTGTTAAGAGAAGCAATGATACACTTGTTTCACTACCATCAACCCTAAAATATGCACCTGGTAAGAACTTCTGCATTTCTGGCGCCTTCCCCCCGAGTCTCACCACCCTTCCCGCCCTGCGGCGCAAGGAGGCTGACGCTCCTGATTCCTGCTCCACCTCACCCGGGGTCTCTGCAGGCCCCCTGAAGATGGGATTGCTCCATCTGATGAAGCAACCAGACCCTGAGCAACGTGAGGTGAAGATCCCTTCATCTCCTGCACTGTCTCCCAAACTTACATTTTCCAGGGAGGAGGAGGAGGAGGTTCAAGGAGATGCTCCCTCCTAAGCCAAGCTGCGGTGGGGAGGCAGAGGTGGATGGCCCAGAGGAAGACAGCCATAATGTCCAGGGCTGGTTTAGGTCAGGAGTGCCTTCAGATCGCAGTTTCAGAAGGAAAATGAGACCGCACGCCTGTGCCGGGGCCTACACTGACAACGTATCATCAGCCCGTGGAGGACAGCAGGGCTGTCCTGAGTGATTAAATACCAACATCTGCAAAGGAAGGCAGCTCCATAAATCCAGCCATGCCCAAACCCTTACAACGGAGAACCAGCGATGGCTTGACACAAGAGGCCACAGTTTTCATGCAGGATGAAGATTCAAACCAATAAGGAGCTCTCCAGGGCCTCTGTGGCCAACCCACACGTGGCCTTATGAGGTCCTGCACCGACCATGACGTGGTCTTGGAGAACGGACAGTTCAACCTCCCCGAGGACGTTCTGGCAAGAGGAGATCCACACAGGGCCTCATGTATAGTAAGAAAAATCCACAGGTTCCCTTCACTACAAGGCATGCTTTGCTTTGCTTTCTTGTTTGTTTGTTTTTAAATATTCTGGCAGCGGAAAGAGAGACACTGTTTTGTTTTTCTCCCCCACATATGCTATATAGTTTTCCCTCTAGCACTTGTTTCTTGCTTACTCAGTTGACTATAGTCTGCTTCTCTCACAGGAACGCTAGCTGTGTTTGTCCCCAACCTGTATCGTGATCCAACTGCTTTGTGTCATCCCACGAGCCCGGCTCAGGGAACAACGATCAAAATATTTTCCCTAGGATGCAATGCCGAGAGATGGGCATATATGTTATTTTAGAACAAAGCTGACCTACAAGGCTGAAGAGCGCGCAGAAGTGTTTTGGCTAGTGAACTCGGTAAACACGACATGAAAAGAGGGAGTAGTGCTACAAACAATACCAAGGCTTTGTTTGTACAACGGCGCTATTTTGCCAGATACACTGCTAAGAAAATACCGCATTTCAGCTACACAACACGGAAAGTCCCCCTGCAAATTACTGCACAATACGACCACGCTTTCAGCAACATTTAAACACGGCCAATAAATTAATGTAGGACATCCCAACCGTCCGCGGGTCGCAGTCCTCAACAAGTAGGTCAAATTAATTGTGGAAGGCTGAGAGAGGCACATACAACAGTCTAGAGCAGCAGTCCGAAGCAGGGATGAAGCAATCCCCACTTGAACTCATCTAGAAGCACTGACACAAGCCCAGGCGCTGAAGGGATGCAGGATGAAGCCATCCCCAGTCCACACAGCTCGCCTTCCATCTCTGCAAGTTAAAATTAACTTCCCTGACAAAATGCAAATACATTAAAAAAATACCCAAGCCAATTAAGACACAAGTGTTTAAAGACATGAGTAGTAATTACAAATGTATTATTCATACCTAATTTACAAGATGAACTTCTTTCAGTAAAATATTAAACTGTTTACATGCATTCAGGAAGACAATTTCCCAACCCTTCGCGTCCTGCTCTGAAGCAGTGACTATTGCTATGCAACAACTCCGCAGACTTACAGTGTACGCTATGGAGTAATCAGAAAATGTTTGACCTCAGATATCTACTTGACCCCACAGAAATGCAGACTCGCTCGCTATAAAATCCTAAACAATGGGGCAGACAAGGTCAGAGGGTCAAAGCAAGTATTAACAGGTCATTGTGCAACCCACTTGGGAGCAATTACTTCTGGTCACGGCTAAGTGGACACTTGATTGAATACCACTAAGACAGCTCACATCCCACAGATAACAATCCTCACAGCGATTAAGAATTAAAGCCCCCATGATTCAGCCTTTATTACTCAAATGAACCTAACTATTCCATAAAAAACTCTTGGTATATGCATGATGCAAGGTCTAAATTGAAATGCCACCTCATTAAACAATAATATCTAATTTTATCTAAATGAATTTTCATGAAAGTATGCCACACAGCTCAGGAATTTTTAAAATGAATTATCACAAGCGATACATAATTTCACCAAAACTGCTGCAGGAAAAAAAAAAATTAGCTTCAGGGATGAAAGGGAAACATCTATGCTGAATGAAAATTGCACTTCTTTCTGCTTGCAGAAAGGGTAAGAGGGGGATTCGGGGCTTCTGCCAGACAATAGAGCCAGATTTTAATCAAATCAACACGTTTCTGCTATGTCAGGTATGCTCACCCTACCCTGACCGACAGAAAGCACCTGAAACACGTGGCGAGTATCACTGCACACACAGGCCACTTTCAGAAAAGGGGATGTCATCTGCACATCAAACCCCTAAAACTGGGTTTTATTATCCTAAGCCATTGAAAGAGCCACCCATGACTCTGGCTGTTAACCGGCCCCGTTGCTTCAGCTGAGAACACTTTGTACATCCCCTCCTGAGGGGCGAAAACCCTGCTCCGACACCTGCAAGCATGTCTCTCTGCTGGCTTTTCATTTAAGAGCTCTTAATTAATTTACAAAAGTTATGAGAAGCACAGATGAGATGCCTGCTTTAAATAGGATCCTGTCAGGAATCACTGAAAGAAAAAAAAAACAAACAGGTAAGCGGATTTAATTTTTAGCATATTTATTTGTTGATTCCGTGAGCAGGGGTGGTGGGTCCTACTGCCCTATGACTAAAGAGCAATGCCATCGGCCCAAAGGTGGTCTCAGCTTCATTTCTATAGCTTCACGTGTAACTTCTTCCAAGGTCTGGCTCTCCCTCAAGCCTCCCTTGCCCAGCTAGTCCCTGGAATATAGCTGGTACTCGGAAAGCCCATGTCTTCTTTCACAGGCTATGCCTTTCGTAGGAGGAGAGGAACACAAAAACCAACCCACCAAACAAGACAAAAAAAAAAACAAACAAAACAAAAAAAGACAGACGTTCTCCAAGCTAACTAGCCCAGCATAAACCTGTGGAGAAGAGCAGGTTGCACGGACGCTGGTGGTTGACCGGCGCACACCGAAGGCTGGGGTAAGGCCATCAGGGAAACGATGCTAACACAAGTTAGGGCCCTTCTGGGGATGAAGTCCTTCGCCCCTTCCCCACTCCGCCCCAGCAGCAAAGCCAACGCCTCGGGGATATTTAAGAGCACTGCATATGCAGACACTTGGATGTGCAAAATTATGCATGCATGTTTGGAGGCCATTTTAGAGCCTGGCTCGTGAGTCATACAGAAAGTAGATCAGGAGAAAAAAAGTTTAAAGATGCATTTTTTTGGTATTCTTGCTACTGCAGCATAGCTTTGCTCCCCCCCCCCCCCCCCCCTTGCTTTTTTCTTTAATATTGAAACTCTTTGGGCCTTTGTTCTGTAGCTGTTGGAAAACTCTGAGTTAAAACAGGAGTCTTTTCCATTAGTGTTAATACCACGATAGTCAGCTGATAACATATCATATATGCAAAATTCAAGCCTGACAGACTGTTGTTCACCACCGTTGATTATTGCACAGGCATACACAAGGAATGAAAAGCTGCAGAGTCGCTTTCTCTTGTCCTGCTGCCAGCGAGGTGTAATAACGCTATTATGAAAAGCAAACAGGGATGAACTCTGCTCAAAAGAAGGTGAAGCCTGAACCGAGAAATCAATTGCTGCATCAGTCGTGCCCCTACAACTGAGTAATGCTGTTACAAAGTTCATCGAGCCCTCAAGATCCTCACCCTGGCAAGGCTTATGGTATTGTGCATATTTTATTGGCACTGAATATTCATATTGTGGCAGCATCTGGAGACCAACCAACTAAGGCTGCCACTGGGGGGGAAAAACAGTCCTGGAGTTCAGCCACCAGCTGGAGATTTCATCGAGAGGTCCACGCTCAGTTTTTCACTCCTTCATGGATTTTCTGCCAAGTTGCGCATCTCCCTGTACCTCTCTGCCTGCCCAGATCTGGGATGAAGATCTCGTATTCTCCTACTACCCCACGGGGGACAATGCATTATAGACCCCAGTGCCCCGTTACAATGGCTGCTGGTGCCCGGGAGACTGCTGGGTGCAATAAAAGCAGATGAAAGCCCATGCCAGGGAGCTCACATACAAAAATAAGATGTACTCTCTCACTGAGACAGTCCCCCTCGTACCCGAGAGGGCAGTAACTGGGAAACAAGTAGCAAAGTGCTGCTGGGAGACAGGGACTATTTGAGCTTTGCTGCACAGATGCAGCGAAGAGGTACTGATGACTCTGGGGTACGGGAAGGTGGTTAAAACTGGGCAAAACTGAGGAGGGCTGGGAAAGCAGGGATAAACTTTATGTTTATGGCAGAACAAAGCCATGAAGGGATGCGAAAGCAGTCCCAAGTCAGAGCGGTGCTTAGCAGCCACACACCCAATGGTCCTCGCGATGGGGAAAGCACTGGAAGTAGACACACACAAAAAAAAAAAAGATAAATGAGGCAAGAAGATGCGAGAAAACTCATTTTTAGCACCAGTTGAGTCAGCGAAGGGCAGGATTGTGAGACATCAAGCAGGGGCCAGCAACTGGTCTCACCACCTGCAGAGTCATGGGGGAATCACTCACCAGGGCTTCCTTGACCAAGCTGTACAGTGTATAGTCCCTTCCTCCTTTCCTAATGCTTTCCAAATCATTTAAGCATACCATACATAAAATACAAAGTTCAGAGTTATTACAGTCAGCCAGGCCAAAATCTACTGGATGGTTCAATGACTCTCTGACATGCTTCTGATGAGGAACGTGAACGAGATCAGAAAAGTAAGTCACACCTAAGCCAGCAAGGACAGCAGTGCATCAGACCACCAAACCATCGCATGGGCGATGGTACGTGGTATGAATCTGGGCACACAGGTGATTTTCAGGGCTGGGTTTTTTGGGGTTTTTTATTTGGTATTGTTTCATTTGTGTGTCCAGGAATTTATTCTTGAATTATTAAGTGCTGCCGTATTCCCTGACCATTTGCTGTGCACTGCAATAGAGGCGCTGTAGGCCACCTCCTGCCCACCCCACCCTCTCCCGGGTCCCTCTCTCTGCGCTCATCCTTCCCAGCTGAAGAGGCCACCAGGGTGCTGGCACGCTCCAAAATCCAGAAGCCTGCAGCCTGGCTCACGCCTACTCAGCAACAAAATTGAGGTTAACTGGTTTTTTTGAAAGCTGTCCTTAGATCCAGTTCTGACCAGCCAAAGCAATCCACTCCCAGGAAGACTCTGCCACCCTATAATGTCTCTCAGCCAGGAATTCAGCACCTAGTAAATATTAAATAATCAGCAAAACAACTCTGAGTAAGGTTTAGCAACTCACTCCCTACTTGCAGTTACTTCTGGGGTGGGGGAAAACACCATACTGCCTGAATGCTTAAGCTGCATTATCCAATATATATCATTTACTGAAACTGGTCTGAACAATCACGAACACACACCTTGTGCTAATGAGCGCAGCCAAGTCAGACTTCGTAAGCACAGAGACCTGCTGTCAGGTAACTCACACATGAGGTTTTCAGCGAAAAGCTGACACTTTTTTAGAAGCACACGCAGGATTTTAACCGTCCCCGCAGCTCCCAAGTAGCACCTCAACTAGCACATCAACACTAGCAAACCAAGACGTTCAACTGCCAGTACGGACTTGGGACTTCCAGCAACTGGGCATGTATGGGTGATGTCCAAACTCACCAGGGGTGAGCAATGACACTGTGGTTTCCCTCCCCTTGTCTAGCACCCATGGCTGGACGTGAGGGATCAGAACGGGATTGCTGCAGGGGAAGGAAAGTGGGAAACCAAGAAGGAAATGGCTGGGCCAGATAAAATCCCCAGTCCTCCCTCTTGTTAAACAGAATGTTTCTGGTTCAGGAACAGATGGGAAGAGAATCCACTCCATGGCTAACCCAGAGGAGGTAGAGAAGCCTGAAATAAAGTCCCTTTGACTTCAGCTCTGTCTCTCTGACAGCCCGACGCACTCATGGACGGAGCAGATAACAGGCGACCATTCATCAGCTCAACCAATACACAAAGGCAAGAATTTCCCTTCTTAAAGAGATTTAATGATAGAGCTTTAGAAACTGGTTAAAGGAGAGACACTGAGAGTGAACACACTAGAGATGAGACCCAGTAAGTTGCTACTGGGTCAGACACCGCAATTTGCAGCATTCGAAGGACACAATTCAAAGAGCTAGGCACGTTCTTCAAGCAAAACATCACCCAACTGCAGAATTAGAGCTGAGTTCAGAGGAAAGTTTTTCCACTGATCTAGTCTAATGGACTATTGACTTTTTTTTTTTTTTTTTTTTTAATCCCAACCAGAAAAAGCCAACCCATGAGTGCTTGTCTTCCTTGGTACACTGAAAAAAAAAAAGATGCAACTAACCAGCTGGCTGGGGATGTCAGCCAATTCTCTGTCCACGAAAGATTTTTTTCACATCTCCCTTTGAAAATTGAAGATTAGAACATATTTCTTAAGGACAGTCAGTCAGAGAGCAAGCCTACAGGCGCGACTGCATTCATCACCCATACCTGCACCCTCTTGTGCCAGTGGGTCCTCCCAAAACACGCCCCACCTCTGCCATGCCTGCCCACAAAGGGCTGGAGACGTTGTGCCTCTTCTAGGGTGAAGCAGTTGGGAGGAGAGAAAAAGAAGTTTTCAGCTCTGCAGCTTTTTCCTGTTCAGCTCCCTGCAATGCTTGCCTTCTTTTTTGGTACAGAATACTTCAGTTGCCTGGAGCTATTCTAGTTTCCACTGGGCATTCATAGCAGAAGCCCAACGTCTCTTGCTATTTTTGCTCATGGTTACCTGAGCAAGCAGCTCCTGTGCTACAGAGAAGCACCTTCTTAATGAAGCAGCTATGAGATCAATGTTGTATGACTTCCAAGAGCAAAACAGTTTACAATTAGCTGAAGGTCTGGTATTTGACAGTTTTTTATGGCTCTTTTACAACTGTTTGCAAATCTTTTCTTCCTTTAAATTATTCTGAAAAGTGTTAGGGGGAAGCCAAAAGTTATTTTGTGCAAGCATGTGTCTACTTGCATGAATCCAAGAGTCTTTTTAATCTAAAAGCACCATTACAAACGCCTGTATTTACACGATAGTTGTTTATGTAATGCTTTAAAGAAAATCTAAATGGAGCACAGAAGCCAATGCTAATGCAGAAGACAGTGGGAGTTAATGAACGTGCTCCTGGGGCAGTCCAGAAGATGGCAAGGCATAGTGCCTGTGCCATAAGGATTCAATAAAAAGGCCGTATTTCTCAGAAAGAACTTTTGATGCAACTTCGGTGCATGCATAACCAATGATTTTTAGGCTCTTCTTCTCATCTGGATTCCTGTGATGTTCAGGACCACTGTTTATTAGCCCAGCATAAAAAAAAGCCAGAACACAGACTATGAGGACACAAACCCCAAAATTCAACCTTTCTCTTGAGATTTTGTACATTTCGATAAATGAAAGTAAAGGCAGTAATTAAGCTCGAAAGTCCCTCTCCAAGCAGGCCTTTTGCGAATCCACACCTCTCTTCCTTTCATTCAGACATGCAAACCTTTTAGTACTCCCAAATCCGGAACAGTCTGACTTTCAACCTGGAGTAGCAGCCCAGATCTTGGCTCTCAACAGCACGGCACAGCCCCTCACCTTCACCTCAAAGTATCACCTACTCGAAGTGAAAGTGCAAGAGAAACCCTTCACAGATAAAAAGCATGTTCTAGCCTTAGGCCCGTCAGCATGGCACACGTCTAAAGAGAAAAATGAATCTGCATGATAGAGACTTGAAATGCAGGTGCCTGGGTGGAAAAAGGAATTTCCAAAAGGAGGCATATGCATGTTAAAAAAAAAAGACAAGAAAAGAAAAAAAAAAAAAAAGAAAAAAAAAAGGGATGCTCATTTGCAAGAGAACACAGGACAAAAAACCAAAACTACACCTGTAAGAAACGTTTCTTTGCCAGGTGCATTAAGAAGGTTATACCTTCATTTTAGACTCTAGCCAAAAAGATTAAAGCCGTTTTCACCCTCACCCAAATCACCAAGGAGACCAAACCTTCTTCAGCTTTTAACTGCAGTGAAGTTAGCATCGAGGGAGGATTCAAGAGAACCATCTCCCAAGCTCCAGATCACTATCACTGTTTCACAGCATCCTCCTGGCTGCTGATGCTCCCTTCCCCTGCTCCCATCCACCACTGCCGGCAGCTCTCCGCCTGCTCCCGCCGACACGCCACGCTCAGCTGCGGAAGCATCTTGCTGGACAAGACGGCGTGATCAATGCCATCTCTTCCTTGTAATTGTACCTATGGTTTGGCAACACCGTATCCATAATCTAGACTGACGGCATGCAAGATCCTACGTCTTCCAGGGGAAGCCAAGCTCCAGCTCAGAAGGATGCCTCCAGCAATGGGGAACGCTACCAAGTTATGTACTCTTATGCAAGTTTGGGGTTTCTTAAACATCTGAAGGGGAAAAAAAAAAAAAAAGAAGAAGAAGAAATCAATCCAGTAATCCTTGTTGATTATACTGACAGTAATTATACTTGTGTTATGCCAACAGTATCTTCAGTCTCGAGAGTGCCAATGCTTTGAGATAGCTTGACTGCCTCATGGATGAAATGAAGCTGCAGGTTTTAGGCCACTAGAAAGAGGACAGTAGGCGTTGAAGGTGATTTGGGGATACAGGACAAGCACATCAGCTGGATACTGGTGCTGCCTGTAAAACCACTCTATTCCTACCCTGGGCAGATGAGCCCCTAGGGCAGAAAGCATAGCCCAAACTTTTCTCAAATGATTTCTCCTGTGAAAGCAGAGCAGTGAAGGTGCAAGGATGCAGAGGACCAGACTACGGGCCATAACTCGGAGACAAGCTGAAGATGACAACACGCCAGAACGATCCGATGAGGCTCCCATAGACCTAGGCATCAACAGAGCATGTTATGCACCTTCAACCACCTTTGCTGTGGTGACCTGCCGTGTCCCCTGAGGCAGCCAGCCCCGCGGAGCCCATGTAGGTGCCAGGCAGCTGAGACCTGCCTGCACCTGCCATCACGCGTGCCATCAGTGGTGGGGATGGAGACGTCCCTGTGCCACCCAGCCATACCGCTCCCGCTTCTTCCAAGCTAAACAGATATGTAAGAAAAACAAAACCCCCAAAAACACACTTACCTCTCTTGCAGCCAGGTGTTGGTAGATTTATTAAACTTAAAAAATCTTATTTTTTTTCCTAGATGAAGACGTTACATTTCACATCAGGAAAGAACTGGCAAAGGTCTAGAGGGCTTGATCCGAGTGATGCACTAAAAGCTACCATCCTCCAGTCATTACATGAAATATGTCCAACTCCCTAAATATTTTAATATATATTTTACAATATAAGTACATTGTGTGGGAAGAGACAGAACAGTCACCACATCACAGTTTGCTCAGCTGGATCCTGCCCAGCTGTGGGATCACCAGTGAGCAACAGATAAATTTAAGTCCTGTTCTGACATTGGTTCCTCCTGTTGCTTTTGGCGGGTTGCTTAACACCCAGCATGTCCCAAGTTTCATTGCTTTATATAGACATACATATATCTGTGTATACATACATATTGCAGAAATCATACTTATTCAGCCTCCTACAACGTTCAAGAAAGTAACGAGTTATGCTAAAGCATTTGAAAGCGAGGAGCTCTATCAGAGACAGAGATCAGGAGCTTGCAGAGAGCAAGCAGTGATTTCACATCAGCCTGCAGAGCTCTGGAGTGAACAGCCATCCTCAGCCTTTGAAAATCAGGACCCTTCTGAGAGAGCTTAAAGACAGGGATGAAAAATTACTCGAGATCTTGGGGCGGGGGGGAATATATATACACGTATGTATGATCAGAAAACACCACAGCCAACCCAAAGCACTTATGGGCAAACCACTGATTTGCAATTCCAAACCACTTTTCCGCCTGAATCCTCCACTTACTATCTTATCTGATCTTCTCTCAGGGAATCCCCTGAACGTCTCTGCTTTGAAAGGACCTCTCAAGCTCTACTCTGAGCACTTCTTAGCGCTGAAGATTTCTGTTGTTTAGGGATGGGCATAAAATGATGACAGGCTAACAGCGTTTTATGCACTCTCCTCTGGTTTTTGGCTTTTTTTTTTTTTTTTTGCACACTGCTGTACTACTTATTTTCTGTCAAGACTATCCTTATCAGGTAACCAGGCTCTGCTCTCTTTGCCAAATAAAGGTTGCCATACCCAACATAGACACACGCTTTTACTGGCCCGCCACACACAAACACTAGCGTAAAATAAATTTTAAGAAGGCATACGTGCCATGATCTGTATCAACACCATAACAAATAAATGCTGCTTTACCGATGTTCAAGAAATGTGTGAAGTCTGCGACCACTGACAATTCTGTTTGGTGGCACAAAACCAGGCATGTTCAGCTAGAACGGTACAAAATTGCTGTTAAGAAACACCGCAGACCCCCTACATCGCACCAACAGAGCCCCCACTCTGAGACTGAGACTGGTTGAGGACATTAATTCTTTTTATTATCAAAATGCCCTATATTAGATGACCTCAGTACTTCACAAGCATTATTTAAATCCTCCAGCAGCCTCTCAACATGGCAACTTTTTCCTATTCCCACTTTGTAGACAGAAGCACACAGACATGGAGGAAATGGTGTAACACCAGGTATGGAATAACCAAGTCCCAAACTTCTGACCACCAGCTTAAATTTGCAGGCTTTGCATTAACGTCCTTTTGTCCAGAAATACATTTGCTGAAATGAGTAAGAAAGAAAATAAGAATGTTCCTCCCCTTTCCCCTTATCATTCTGTCTTCTAGAAGGAAAAAACTAAGAAAATACCTTTAATTTAGAATCAAAATCCTTTCAGCAAACAATTTTTGAGGAACACTGCATGGAAACACCTGTTTTAAGTGGGGATGTTAGAAGCCCAAAAAAGTATCACAGAATAATGATGCTTTTTTGAACAATCAGTATCAGTCTGTTCCTGGCATTATTTTTGGAAGTGGTATAGCTAATATGACAGCTATGATTTGGAGCCTTCAAAAGGCATAAACTATGGGCATTTTAAATACATTACATATAAACATGCATGCACCCCTACACCCACACTAACTCTGAAGATTTGTTCTGCTCGTGTCTGCTGGCTCTTCTGAGCGTACCCCACAACAGATTGTTTCCTTCTCCCATCCCAGTTTTCTCCTATAGCGGCTTTACATCAGGCATCCAAATGTAAGGGGTATGAAGACACTTACATTAACATACTGCACAGCAGAAGGGATCCTCTGTGACTAAATGGACACAATCAAGCCTTTCAATTAAACTATTACCCAAAAAGGTGTGGGTGGCTTATTACCAAAGGCTGCATTTATTTTAAAAAAAGGAAAGTACCATTAGAAACACCTAATATAACTCTTATTAACTTATTTGAATCCAGTCCTGAGCACACTGGGTTTGTAAGTGTCTGCTAACATAGCATTCTGTTTGCCTAATTAAGTTTTCAGTAGGGTAAGCTATAGCTCTCACGCTAATATAGGGAACTGAAAAATCACGTATAAACCAACGCCTAGCTTGATTTACCTTTATTGTATAAGAATTTGCTACAGGCTCTTCAACAACTGCTAACTAATTTTCCATCAAAAAGGATGATTGCTGGACAAATTCCCATCCCAGCCCAAGCGACGGGGACGACAGACTTGCCTCTAAGTTATAAATCCTCCACGCAATCCCTAAGGTGCTTACACACCCTTTGGTTTTTCCTCATCGCTTTTCGCCTTGCCGGTCCGTATTCTGAACCTCGAGCTTATTTCTCCGGCCGTGCTGGCAAGCAGCACCGCAACACTCCAGCTAGGGAACAGCAAGCGGAGGAAAATTACCGTTAGCCAAAATAATTACTCTTAAGAGGCTTAAAAGAAATCTCAGGGAATCAACTCAGATCTCCATGACAAATAATTAGCAAAATAAAGATAAAATACTGAAGCATCTCAGCCTTCCGCTACATTCCAAAGCGGCTTATTTTCTCCCTCAGTTTTATTCTTGCTGCATTGAAAATGCTCACTTGCAACTTCCAAAAAAAGAAGGAAAGGGGAAAAACAAAAAAAGCAACAACAGAGCACTTTGCCCAAACAGAGCACTTCGCCCAAAAAGACAGACTGCTGCCCGCCGAGTCCCTGCACCCAACGCTGCTCCAGGCAGGGCCCCCGACCCACGCCCCCACGGGACCTGCTCAGGGGGCGAGCGCTCCTGGAACAGGCCCAGGACTGTTAAAGCCGTATTACGGCATTAATATAATTTACAAAATGGTCAAAAATCAGAATGTTTTTCCTTCGTGAAAAATAACACACTTAATGCTTTTCATCTGCCACATAAAATTTACAATACCTCCAGGAACATTTTCTTTGGTTAAATCAACACTATTGGTACTTTTTTAGCCTTTAAGCATATTACAGCCCCAGCTTTTTATGGGTTTTTTTGGTTGTTGTTTTCACCCATTGTAATAAACTTTTCAGAACCAGCAATGATCAACAATAAAAAGCATTCCCATGTCAAACAATTTTAACTACTGCTTTTAAAACAATAATAAAAAAGGGGGGGATCAGCTTCAAACCCGACTCGTACGGTAACTATCTCGATGCAATTAATATAAAGTAATCATCTGTAGGGCCAAACTTCAGCGCTCTCCCCAAAATTGCTTCCATGCCGCTTCCATCAGGCGGCCGCAGCAGATGTTGGCTGTTAAAGGGCGCAGACGACACAGTTCATGACTTCTCGGAGGCGGCTGCGCGCCACATCTGCAGTCGATGAAGGCGAGCGCAGAAGTGTGGCAGACAGAAAGAAAACGTCAGCCGGGCCAAGCCAACCCTTTTCCGCGCCGGGGCTAAAAATAGAGGGGGCGTTCGCCCCGCCGCTCCGGCCGGCCTCGCCAGCCCCAGGCAGCGCTGCCGGAGGAGAGCATCCGGGAAGCGGCGAGTTCACGCCGAGGAAGCGAACGGCGGCGGCAGCCTCCGACTGCCGCTCCGCACTCGGCTCCTCATTAACTGGGCGGCGATCCAAGTTCATCTGGGCCCCAGAGAAAGGCAATGCTTGTGTTTAGACCGCACAATACTGACATAACATTAACAGATTTACATATGCAAAACTGTGAAGCAACAGGCATTCCCCCTCAATTGACCCACAGCTTGTAGTGGCTGCCGAGTTATTCCCTGCTTAGGCTCTGTAACCAAGTGGGCGTCATGCGACTACCATCTGGGTACCACTTATTTAAAGCTGGCAGTCTCTCTGTAATAGGCAAGCTGGCAATAAGCAGGAAGGGAATAAATTGCATCATTTAGTTAACATCCACTTGCTTTGCGGCTGTTAAAAACCCATGACTGAATAATAATTTGGTTATTTCTTTTGCCAGACAATGCTGTCAGCCAAATCGTACTACGCATGCTGCAAAACGTCAGCTTGCAAAATTTCCACTTTAAAAATAAATTAAAGAAATTCGCAGTATAATGTGAGCTAAGAAGTTTTTCTAATGCTAGTGACTCAAACGCAATCGAGTTCTAAAAATAAACTTGCACTACTGCAGTCACCAGATTCTGCTTTTCCCTAAAATCTTAGCCTTTGTTTTTATCAGCCACCCACCCCAACCCGTTAAACCTGCCAAACATCGCCGACCTGGCCCAGAACGAGCAGAGGAACCGGGGTCCGCTCGTAGGAATGCTCATTAGATCCAAACACATCTCCATTTCATGCTACCCACTGCCCTTCTCATCCTTTGCCTGAATTTGTAGATTTTATCATTTCCTTCTGTCTAACACAACTGCTTTCACACAAATCAGTATCAAAGAAAGTGGCTGAAACCCTAGACCACTGAAATACAGCTAGAACGTATCCTTTGTTAAAAAAAAAAAGGGGGGAAGAAAAAAAGAACTTTTGAAGTGGGTTTCTCTTTGGGGCTCTTTAGTTTGCAGAAAATTAAGTTACCAATAGTAATCAATTTTTTTTTGTCCCAATTTGCCAGAAATACAAACAGTCTGGCGCACACGTATCTCAACATCCATTTCTCTTCAGGACTAAAGGAAAAGCCCACGCTGAGTACACTTTTGTACTGCAAAGATAACAAGGCTTTGCATTATACAGTGGGAAAAGTCAGAAGTAACGTTTCCATCGAGATTAACGGCGAGGAAGAGCCAAGAGCACAGTCCACGGGTAAGAGTTTTCTTGACACAGGCTACAGCATCTCCATCTTTCACAAAATCAGGCTCACTCCTCCCTCATTACATTTTGAAGGGACGTCAGGGACTCTGAAGTGCAGAAACAATTTAAGACAACCGATAGTAAGCGGAAACCTGAGTTCATTAGTAACTCGCTTCCAGTATTGGCAATGCACAGCAATTGACAATGCACTCGGGGAGAGGACGTCGGAGCAGAGTCAGGCTGCCGTACGCCTCGCACGTCTCTGCAATGGGCAATCTGCAATGATGCCTCCAGCATCCATATGGCGCCCGAAGACGTGGTGGCCGGGCGTGGAGACATCAAAGGCAAATGGGAGACAACTGTTTTCCCCTCTCCATCTCTTATCGTGTCTCCACTGCAGGTCTAGGGCGCTAGGGCAGAGCCCAACAGGTAGAGGTGCCAACCTCCACGCCGTGCCGTGTCTTGGCACGCTGCCGTCGGCAGGGCAGGCGGGTACGTCGAAGAGCACGTATGGTTTCAATACGGGTAACCCCTTTAATAATCCAGCAGTGACACAGGATAGACCAGGTGCAACAGGACCTGCAGCACTCAATCTCAAAATGCTTCCTGAGCCAACGCACACGATTGTTCACTTAAAAAAATAATCATCTGGAAAGGGACCTTTTTACAGGCTTCTGTGGCACGGTGCAGCTCTCGCTGCTGCAGCCGGGATGTTCAGCCAGCCCGAGGCAGGCAGGGAAACGCAGGACCCATGGCCACCCACAGCCCACCACATCCTGGGACCACCATCCTGGAACACAACAGGGCGACGGACAATCGTAACAGCTTGCAGGCTTTTATAAAACAGTAACAAAAAATAAGATGGAAGAAGAGAAGGGTTTTACACGGCGTGATCCTGCACCAACCTGACAAGACAGTGGTCAGATGAAGGGGGAGGAAAAAAAAAAGGGAACAGAAACAGAGGGCAGCGAGAAAAATCTGTCAGAGGAAATGCGATGCCAGAAACCGTTCCAGGACCCGGTGGCTGGATGCCAACTCAAAAGCCTCCAAAAAAATAAGGCTACAGAGCCCCTGAAACCTTCTTGATAAAAAAAAAACAAAAAAAACGTGCAGGTTGAGGTTTGTCAAGTCGTACTTGCGCTTGCTGTGCCTGCTCCACCACTCTCACCCCGGAGGTCTCAGCCTGAAATACTTCTCTGGAGAGGAGACCCAAGGCATCCAGTGACTTTGGCAAGTTATCCTTTGGGAACCATGCATCCCCTAAAGCATTTGTGTATCTCAGAGTGTTTGAAAAGCTTCACGGTACTGAGCCTTAGCACTTTTAATTGCATATACCATACCCAAGATCATCAACCCAGTAATGCTGTCACACATGTGGTACATTACTGTATGGTCAATCTCCCTAATTATTCTTGAGTTATTTTTTCCAGTAGATCTACAAAATTATCAGCATAAATCTCAAAACATTTACCAGTCAACAAACTCAGCACAACAGACATAAGCTTGGCCCTGACAAATAAAAAGACTAAGGAAAACGTATTTATTTGTAGCAAATGTCCTTTCCTATAACCATCAAATAGATTAAAACTGCATTTCTTTCCTCGCATTGCACCCTGGGATCCAGACATTAAACTAGCACACACTACAGTCCTGGATTAATCATAAATAGAATATATTTTTAAGTGCATTAATTATGTAATAGCTGTTTCCAGGATTCCAATGTAGGTAATTTTTAAAATCCCAGTGTACAGCTTTATGAATCTGTGCAATTTCAAGATTGTTTTTAATTTGCGCTCAATACTACACTTATTTAAAACCAAGAGGTAATCAACCACTGTGTAATTTTTTCTTTTTCCAGTGCAGACTGGAAGACGTACCCTACACTGTTAGGGTCGGGCATCCCGGCTGCTGATGGAGGTTCCTCCCATTTCTTTGCCATGACGGCAGGTTTGGGTAACGAGCCGTGTGAACGCAAGATTTCTGCATTTGCCTCCTCCTCTTAATTTCTCCTCCTCAGACTAATTTCTGCCATTCAGAAGTCTCAGTCCCCTCCTGCGCATTCCCATTCACGTAACAGACATATTCAGTGGCACACAGCGCACGCGGAGTCCCCAACAAGGACAGCGGGGAGAGGGGCAGGATGCTCAGGGTCTCCGGAGAGCGCGTCATGTATTGGTGGGGTACCACAAAATAACTCTCACCGCGATGCAAGCACACCGGCACAGTACACGGCGTGGGTGGGCTGAGACCCGCTGCCACTGCTGCACAGCAGAGCTCCAGGCCACCTACCAAAACCCCTCTAACCCACAAGCCCTGTGATGTCTTGCAGCAGTAGCTGTCATCACAGCTACACCTTCAGAGGTCCTGCTGCTGGCTTGCTTTGAAAAACGGAGTAAAACTGAGTTCACTCATAAAGAGTGTTCTGCCATACTAGAGAAAAATGGGGTTTACCTCACTTACCTTGACGGTAACAAGCACGGCATATCCAGGTGTGGGGAATACATGCAGATCCACAACATCTTCTTGCTAGCTAGTTACTGGGAAATTCACTGCTTGTACAGCCAGATTCAGCTGCTAACAACCACGGGCAACTTCACCAACGACAACTAGAGCTTGCATGGGGTCTCCTGGCTACGGCACCGCAGCAACAGGCGCTGGCTGGGGCACAGGTGGGACGGTGGAGATCTCAGCAGCCTTCAGAGGGCTGCACCGAGCACCCGGGGCAGGAGCACCACAGCCTCCATGTCTTGGATGCCAAGTTTGCTTTTCTCTCCAACTTTGCACATCACGTAATTCTTGGATCGAGTCATAGATCTCCTCACAGAGCTTAATCTCTGCTTCTGTCTGTGACACTTAATTTGTAATGACTTGGAGGGGCATTTTTCCAGGCACTCGCTGTGTGTGCAGCCTGGTAAGTGGAGAGCCCGTGCTCTGGTAGCGTCGGCTTGGGCTCTCCCTTCAACAAACCCTCCAACTGGTCTAGGAGGCGAGGGAAAAAATATCGGAGCATGAAGAGCAATTAAGGTTCCAATCAGATGTGGTGCTGACACATAAGAACAAACAGCGAATAACCCCACCACGAGGTGAGCAATATTTAGGAGCACGTATAAGTGCACATGCAGAATATGAAACCTCAGCACCCTGTGAAGAGACGGGGTGAGGACAGGAGCGGTTCAGGACTGCAGCTCTGCTCACCTGCACATCAGCCACCCCTGGAGAGACCTGGCAACTCAAGTTGGGCACAAACCAAGGAGGAAGAAAAGGTGGATAATAAGTATTTTATTCCTACTAAGTATTTTATTCTGACTGCTACTCCTTTCCAAAAGTAAATGTAATAATTAAAAGTGAGGGTTAATGCTCTGATGCCTCGCTTCACATTCAAATTCCTCAACAAGACAATGCAAAAACGGGTAGTTAACGGGCCGTCAGCTGAAGAAGGCAGACAGACCGACTTTGTGCAACACCAGGGCGGCCCCCGGGCGGGCAGCTGGGTGCCTGTCTCGGTCTGGCTTCCCCAGGCGCACCGCAGCCAGCCCCCTCCGGCGAGCGAGGCGGCGTGGGTGCAGCCCCGTCCAGTGGGCACCCAGCCGTTCCTCGCACCGCCGACATTCCTGCTGTTTCCAGCCTCCCCCAAAATTATCCATCAGCTCTGAAGTAAAACACGTGGGGCACAGACCAGCCTCACCCCACCTCACCAGCAGACGCCGGTTACGCAGCAAGGCTTGGAGAAAGTCAGGGATGCCCCGCAATGCCGCTCTGTGGTGCTAACCCCTCCCGAAACACTCTACCGATCCCCTCCCTTCGGGGCATGGGGATGGCCAAGCAAGCCGAGCTCTCACGGGCGAGAAGATGTCCCCGCGCGGGGAGGGAGACCGACCCCGAGCGGCACAGCCGCCTGGTAGAGGGATTAGGTCCCTGCCAAACTGCGGCATGACTTCACCCCCATAATCCCCGTGACACGTGTGAATGCCGACACCGTGCCAGATTATCAGTAAGGTGATAACACTCGTAGGCCGTACCTGCTTGGCACGGCTCGAGTGAGGCTCCCTCAGGGCTCCTCCAGTTTCACTTCCTGCTAACATGCACCTGCACCCATTTCACAAGCAATAAAAGCATAAACCGTATTTAAAGCTTTACTCAACCCCCCAATATAAGCCTGAGCGAGCCCCGCGCCGTACTAACGACCGTCCATGCCGGGCTCCCAACACCTGGGCTCGCAGGCAGCCCTGCCGCAGATGGAGCCGGCGGCTCTGCGCATGGCTGTCCCTGCACGGGCAGGCGCCGGCAACCACGCTCCCTGGCCACCTTCAAACCACAACATATCTGACACGCACATCTTGCACGATGCTGAGTGAACAGAGGCTACGGGTCAGACCCTTTTTGGTCTAAACCCGAGTGACGTCGCTGAGCTCTGGCCATGTAATTCCTCATCAACTTCTGTTTTTTAACTCAAAAGTTAGCTAGCAGGCTGGACGCAGCTTTATCCGAGTTTTATGTGCAGCTGTATTTGCTTATCGCACACATAAGTTATTATAAAAACAAGAAACAACAGCAGCTAGTAACCTGGGTATCTCTCGGTGCCCTTATCAAAAATAGCCAGCCTCTGGACCAGCTCATCATCTACTGCTAACAGGGAAGAAGAAAACCCAAAGAAAATATGATCATAGAATCACAGAATCATTGAGGTTGGAAAAGACCTCTAAGATCATCGAGTCCAACCGTCGACCCAACACCACCACCCACTAAACCATGTCCCTAAGTGCCTCATCTACTCATTTTTTAAATACCTCCAGGGATGGGGACTCAACCACTTCCCTGGGCAGCAATGATGCTGGGCTTTTCAGTATCTGCATGTTAACGACTTTAGTACCTGGCACTAAGGGACCACCGTTAAATTAACAATTAAATGAAACCCATACTTGCATTAGCTTTGGCGGGGTGGTCCCATCAGCAGGCACTGCTGGGACCGTGCCCCGGGGCAGCTGGGCAAGGAGGACTCCTCTGCCTGGAGGGAGAAGAGCAGGTCCAGACACAAAGCCTCTGGCAGAGGTTTCACGTTGCAGCGAAGCCAACCAAGAGGCCAGAGACTTATCAAGAGGGTGGCCCTGACGCCCTCAGTCCCTCCTCTGACCTCCAGAGAGTCCAATGAGGATGCTCAACTGGCAGAAAACATTTTTTCCTGCTTAAGTTAGTTTTCTGCTGGTCTGGCTTCCCGCATGGTCTCACCCTCTGGTCAGGCAGAGTCAGCTGAAGCATGGGGGACACGATGGGAAGCGCCCAGGGACAAGCGGACAGATCTAAATCTACTTAGCTGCAACGTGAACCAAGCCCTCATTCTATACAGCACTAAGCACACTGTCAAATAGCCTGTGAAAGCAGCGTCAGCCTTCATCTGAGGGAAAAAAAACAACAAAGAAGGTAACGGCTTTCCAAGGAAACAATTCTCGTTTGATACATGTCATGAAGTTGTGAGCGCGCTTGAGTCACGGCACACGTGTGGACCATTGTAATGCACTTGCAGAGCAATGTGTCCTCCTCCTCAATCTGCTGAGAGCATCCACCAGGCAGACATTGACACGCGGAGGTGATTCAACGCCGATGAACAGAAACATTAAGACATGCTGTTCTTAAAACGGGGGCTGTACCTGACACTACTTTTATTTACCCAGGGAAGTTTTCTGCTCTGTATGCCCTTCCAATTTACCCACGGCATTAAGCAGAATCCCCATCCTACCCCAGAGGCCTCGCTGCAATCAGACAAGTAGACAGTGCTTCCAATAGAGGCTGATTTTTTCTTCTTTTGGACCGATGCAAAATACCAGTTGAAAATCTGAATATTATTTCTTAACTGACAGGGCATTATGCATAATATTTTCCACCCTCTCCTTGTGCTTATGGCATAGAGCAGGGGGACAAAAAAAAAAAAAAGAAACAGAGGAAAAAAAATCTTCCCACCAGAATGTAAATATTTGCGCGTAGCGAGAACAAAGTATTTCCATAAAGCTTTCAATAAAGAATGACTGCAGGCCAAATTTTACCCTTAGATACAGGCACATAACTCCAGCTAAAGTTACTCAGAGCTGCCCAAGTTTATGCAGAGGCCGACTCAAGGATACTGCGTTCACGTACAGGACTCTCTGCTCAGGAGCCACGGCCAGACTTCCAGCTCTTTCTCAAAAGTCAGACGAGATTTGCTTCAAATCAGTGAAGAACTTTGGAGATGAGTCAAACCTGCAGGATTTGCTGCAATATTCACTGCAAAAGAGGATGTGAGAACTGGCAAGTACGCTCACTGTTTACTCACTGTGCCATCTAATTCTGGAAACTCGAGCTGAGATTCTGCCTTCGAATACGACTCCGAGGGGTGGTGGGAAGATCCTGGCCACGTTACAAAGCCACTCGCTGGGCAAAACCGGCGGTATCTGCTCAAACGGGGCCGCGGGCTGACACAAGCAGAGGTCCTGCAGCTGGCGAGCAAAGTCTCCCTAAGGAGGATGCTGTACGGCATCTGCCTCTAGCCCAGGGGACAAGGTACTCCACACGCAAAGGCTCACAAGAGGAAAAGCGACGCTCGAAAAATCATGCACTGCTTCAGTTAATGACACAGATTTACACTGGGTGTTAGCCTGTTTCACTAAAAAAAGCCAAGCCGATTCCCCCCCCAGTGCAAACTGGCCTTTATAGAGACTATGAATATCCCTCTTACTTCATTTTAAGCTATACTCCTCTTCCTTGTTCTCCCACTGACTTAAAAGACAATTTGCAAAACAAGATCTAATTTATCTGTATCTTTTGTCCTCGTCCCTCTCCTCCTGTTACCGCCTGGACAGGCGGACTGTTTTCTAGGGGAACCACTGCACGGAGCACACAGTTTAGATTTGCTGCAATATTCACATTTTTAAGCAGAAAAAGAAAGAAGATACCTAGTTCATCCTAAACAGATTCCCTTTGACTCTGGTCTCATGTAATTAGTTCTGTGTTCCACAAACTAGTAACTTAGATAAAACACTCTGCTAAAAACAGCCACGTCAAATAGCTGCAAAGATATTCCTTGCTATCAGACACCAGTGAAGACAAAGAGCAGTGGAGGGCGGCCGCCAGGAGATTATGCTGAAACAAATGCATTTTTATTTTTCCCTTTAAATTACAAAAGATTATCATTTTACTCAGCAATGCCCCTTATTAAATTGAAACTCTCCACATCAGAATTAAATACGTCCTATCTACTCAAAATGAAGTGTATTATTTATCACTAATATTTAATGACAAAAACCTGATAACTTTCTCCGATTATACCACTGATTTCCTCCAGTCATGCATCATTGGCTCTGCTGGTCATTAGCATTATCACAGTGCATAAACTCTGGCTTATGCAGCAAGTTTGATAACAGAGCCAGACGCCTATAGCTACTATTTTTCAGTTTGCTCAGATTTACTAGTTTACCTCTCTCTGAGCGTGCCTCTATCTAATGGCATCTATTATAATGCCTAAAAATCCTAGTTAATAAATTTCCATTTCCATACAACACGCTTCTGCACGATCAGAATTCCTCGGCAATTACAAAGCACTCGCTGCAAAATCAGATTTCCCCTTCAACTGGCCAAGGACCCTTTTCCAGAAAGACCATATTCCAGCCAATCTGAAAAATAAATAGGAAACACCTAGTCTTCTCTGACTGTTTAATGCTAGGAATATGCTGGATAGGCTTAAGATATTTTAGTTTAATTCACAGGTAATGTTCCATTTCAACTTTTATGAAACAGTATTTTTTGAGTGCTGTAGATACCGCTTTTATAGCAGTGAAGAAAAAAACAGAACAAATGTGCACGGTACGACATCAGCTAAAATATACGGAGATGGGTTTCTCCCATTCTCAGTTAAATCCTGTAACTGAAATGACAGATTAGAACTGTTTCCTGAATAAGACCACCATTCCTTACACTACGGGCCTTCAGAAAACTCAGATGGGTTAGCCAGAGAGTAACTTTAATACTTGTACAAACAATAATTTTGCTGCATACTTTGGACATTCCTCTTTCAAAGCCTTTTAAGTATCAAGTAATTTATGACTGAAAAATACATTTTCACTCTTCCAAACGTACAACTCGGGAGCTTTACAAACCTAATATACATTATTTGAACGTCGATGCACAGGCATGTCATTTAAAACTAACAAAAACAATTTCCTACAAGCTATTTCAGAGCCTCCTTCTCCCAGCACTCATTTAATTCAACCAGAACAGGGGCCCCTGACACAACTCTCTGATTAAAATAGATTACCAAAGTTGTTAACACATTATTACTATTGCAAAACTTACTGAGAAAAATCTCTCCTCTAAATCTGCTAAGGTAGATATAGGATACGATGTTCTGTACAAACATCCAGAGAGATTCTTACTATATGTTACACGCACGAATATTCAAAGATTTTATTCTCTGAGCCAAACTTTTTTTTTTTTTTTTTTTTTTTAACTCAGTCCACCCAAGGAAGCTCCCATGACTTCAGTGAAGGTGTCTGGGGCTTAGGCCACATAACCGAAGCAATATCTGCCTGTCTCATACACTACACATGGAAATACACCCATTATGAAATTCACCCGAGGGGGAGGAATAATTTACAGTACACTGATCAACAGAGTTTGCATGAGACTGTCTGAAGGAGCCCTGTTTGAGAAGTAGAGCAGTTATGAAAGCAGAAAGTATCAATACTAACGCAATTGGTGCCACTGTGTTATGCTATTTGCTGGGCAGAATTCGTATCGCTCATAGAAAATTTCGGTTTGGGTATAGTTTCAGTATCGCTAACTGTGATGTTAGAAGTTGGGGCCGTTATATGAGAGACGGCAGCAATTTGATGAGGTTAACGCCACATTCCGCATTCTCCATCGAGGCAAAAAATGGGTCAAGCCCTGGAAGAAAGGCAGCGAGCTCAGGAGCACAGGATGCAGAAGCGCTAACACAGATGCTTCCCCAGCCCCTGCACCTCTCACCGTCCGGGGGCTTGAATCTGATCCTTCAAAAATGAAACGGTGAAAAACATCGTCATTGTTCTCCTCTGCCCACCTGCTCCTCCATCTGCACCCTCTCCAAAACGCACTTTTGACCTTACTGAGCACCAGCCAACGTCAAAAGCCTTGCTGGCCGCATCCTCCCCCGGACCTGGCCGTTCCCTGCCGAATCCGGCTTCAACATCCTCCAGACAGCCCAACGCCGGGAGCTGCTCCGTGATGCCCCACGGCCCCCTGCACTGCTACTGCTTTTAAGGGGATTTCTGCCACAGGAGGAAAGGAGGATTTACACCACCGATTTTAATGGAATTTTTCTTTCCAGCGCCGGCATAAAACGTGGGAACTGGGCTGGACGAGCTAAGCGAGCTGCCTGACCAGCTAACAAAAATTTGTCAGGAGGTTCATGGAAGATAGAGTTCATGACTCACTGCCAGCAAGCTTACTATTACAACATAAAAGCTATTATTAAAAAAAAAAAAAAAAAAAAAAAGCGAGCACCAAGATGAACACTTCAAGAAGGTTTTAACTTCCTAATCCCAAACAGACTACACCTGAAATAAGGCTTGCAACAGGCCCAGCTGACAGAAGTCGTAAGACAACCTTGCAATCAAAAGTCTATTAGAATAGCACGTTCCAGTTGCAAAAACCCCCCACACCCTATTTCTGCTCCCTTGGCATTCCCAGAAGTTTCTTGGGAAGAGGTGTCCCACTCACGCTCACCTCCCAGCTCTCCAGCGGCAGAAAGAGAAACATAAACTTCGCATTCACTGTGCGACACTAGGAAGATGCTTTTTAAAACTGACATTGGTTCCTGAAGAAATATCAGTTAATTACTTAATCCTTCTTAATGGAAAGATTAACATCCTTTCAGCAAACAAGGCTGTGATGATTTAACATTTTACTGCACGTTTCATTACAGAACCGGTAAAATTAATACCACTCCCCTCCCGTCTGCTGCAACAACTCATTTCTTTATAATCAGTTACATTTTTCACTTCTGCAGAGCAGCCTCTGCACCCGGCCGAGAAAAAGACTCAAATATACAAAAATATACAAAAATCTGCATTGTTGTTAGTCTGCCGTGAAGCCAAGGACCGACCTCCGGACGGGAACCAACAGAAACGCAGGTGGCTGTGGCAGCAGGGAAATCAAGGTACGAGGCAGCACGGAGCAATGAGCCCCGGCACGAGCCTGGAACAACTTCATCAGCATCCCGGGAACACCGCGCCGCTGCGGAAGAGGGGCAGCCACTTCAAAGGGAACCAGGGAGGGATGTTTGAATCCCTGCTTAGACAGCTCCTGAATCCCTGAGAACCCCCAGCCGCCTTTTTGGAAAGAACAAAAGTCCTTTCAGGGCTCCACCGCTTGCTGCAATCAAACCCAGGCTCAGACGTTAATTCTGCGGGCAAGTGTTTTGCAGGAAGGGGAATTCGGCATCGATTTTTGTGATCAGATGTTTAGCGGCTGCTCTGGACACACCAGCAATCCCCCCTCACCATTTTATCTTCCTTTATCACAAGCTTTTTAATAGAGACATGACATTCCGCTCACTGCTGGGCGCTCTCTGTTTCTCTCTCTCTTAACACCACTTTGGCATCATCGGCTCCGCTATCTAAATCAGCAGTAGTGCATGTCCGGTCACATAAAACCAGAGAGGGTTTCCCGAGATGCCTTGGGAAGTGTGACTACTCCGGTTTACTGATGTGTTAATATGCCCGATCTACTAATTAATGAACAAACAGCATAGGCTAGGAGCTGGGGGAGGGACACCAACATGAAGACTGCGGAGAGCCCAAGGAAAGACACTTGACCCTAATTGTTAGCAACAAGATGACAAGACTGATCGGGAAGTACAGCTAAAACTCGGATCCAACATGAAAGGAAATGTCTGGCGAAGAGGGGAAAACTAACGATGCCGTTAGAGGCTCCAGCCAACCTGCCGAACTGTGCCACCTTCTGTCGGACTGTCGGTGCTCAGCACCCGAGCGCTCGGCCCGGCCAGGGCTCCCCAGTATCACGCTCCCATCTCATCCTTCTCTCCATGCCCAAATCCTCCTCCTCCTCCTGCAACCCTGCAGCTCCAGGGATGTACACCCCAGCCAAGGAAAGCTAGGAGTTTGCCCCAACCCATGATCAGGCGATGAGAAAGCACAGCTCATCCTGTGCCTTCCCAGCAAAACCGCCCGCCTTTGGCCCTGTGCGGAATCCCAGCAGGTGGGTTTTTAGAAGCACCAAAGTTTGGCTGAAGTTTCAGCCAGACCCAGCTTTATCCAGGGCAAAATGTTCCTCATCTTGAAAGCAGCCTGGACCATGTACTGCAAAGGAGATGCACTGTGGTTGCACCAGCAAGAAGGGTCCTGCACAGCAAATGCACATACCAGCAATTTGGGAAACACTTTCACGTACATTTCAAAAATTTGGAAAAAAGGTCGTAAGCGCTTTCTACCTGAAAAATCAATTAAATCCACGGTCACAACACTGCAAGAGACCCTGCAGCACCGTGCGCTGGGCCAGACATCCAGAAGAAAGTTGACTTGCAGGTTGCACATCCAGCGCTGCCACGCTGCGAATACTACACAACATCACCCTGCTGCACAAGGAGCCTGCGTTTTCAGTGCACGTCTGAATTAACAGCAGTGCTAAACTAACTTATTGAGGAAATAGGCACTTCTAATAAAAACAGAACAGTGACAAGTATTGTACAGAGAGCGCGATTAGCAGTAAACAATACACTGGAGAATCATCTGAATAAAACATTCCGGGTATTTATTTGTGTTGCTTTCCGAGACCATTGCAAATGAAGGGGAAACCGGGAGGAAAAAAGCCCACAATTAGTTTCAGAATAGCACTCCCAGAAACACTGTAGCCTATCAGATATATGTAAATATTTTACGATATGGGTTCCATTTCAGTAGATCTGTCAAGATATTTACAGGGCTTGACAGTATTTCTGTCTTTAATTAAATTTTCACACACATACTTTAATGTAATTTAAATAGATTATTAGTTGTCAGAATATAGTATAAATTTTGTTTACGATTTAGTTACTTTAAGTACTCACATTGAGGAAACTCATTTAACCCCCTGACTGAGTAGCATTAAATGTTGAGATGAGACTTCTAAAGAGCTTCTACTGCCCTTTGCACTCTCGCAATAATCTTAAATTACTACAACTTAATTGCAATTTCAAGGCACTAAAATGGAGATGTTTTAAAAACAGCACAGGGAGGGTCAACGAGAGGAGAAAAATTATTTAGTCCTCCTCAGGTACCAGATGCTTCTTGGAGAGAAATTGATTTTGTCCATGCTCTTCTCTCTGCTCATTTTCCGTAGAATACTATCTTCATTTTCAGGATGGCGCTGAACAAAAAGTTATCAAGATTATTCTGGATACTTGCCACATACAAACAGCCATTATACATAAGCCTGTTCACTTGCATGCATGGGAGAGATCGGTGCCAGGAGAATAGAAAGATAAAACCCTAGAGCATATTTGCAAAGAAGGCTGCACGTGAACAGAGCCAGCAGCTTCTCTGACTTGGTAGCTCCAATGCTGAAGTAAGAAAAAAGAGCACATGTTAAAACACTCCAGACATCCCAACCAACAAATATCTGATCTCCTAAAAATAGAACAGCTGATTCCTCTACAGTCCAAAATACAATTTCTTTTTTTCTAAATTGAAAGACTACAGAGTTCCCACAATTAAGTTTTTCTTCTAATGACTGCATGATTTATTCCATCCTACTTTTTTTCCTCTATATACACTGGCATCACCTTGTTACCTACGGTAGCTGCAATTCCCAATACACCGCAAGCTGCGGGAATCAAACGGCACAGTAGTTCGTGAGAGCAGCAGGCTGCGAGCAGCGTTTTTGTCAGTGCAAAAGCAAGCAGCTCTAGCAAACACAAGATCTTCATTTCTTATTGCAACGAGGCATTTCACAAGGATTTGGCCAACACAAAAACAATCAGACTCACGATTTAAAAACCGCTGTGCTTTAGCACGGCCGAGCACTTACGCGTGTCCTCAATGGCATGAAGTCAAGGGCTCTGAGCCCGGCCATACCTTTCTAAGCATTTCAGTAAAGTTTGGTTGCCAGGACCTCTAAGAACAGTCGCAAAGACGCTACTGGTCTCTAGTGCACAACGTTTATAAATTCCACTTAGCAAATGCTTTCTGGCTCGTATTGCATATCATATCTCCGCTGAACCGCTCGCCAGGTGTGAAAACACGCTGCTACACTGGGGGGTGCGGGGAGAAAAAGTTTCAGTGATATGAGTGAGTGACACAGACCAAAAGCCAAACCCAAAGGCAGCAACATCAGCAGAAGCCCCGGCTGATGCCGGCGTGCTCTGGATCAGGCCCCGCGCAGCCAGGGCGGCTGACTGCACCCTGAACACGCCTTTGGGGACACGGGGACCGTGTCATACCCACGAGCCGGCGGGCTGCATTTTCAGAGCGGGGTGCCACTCGTGCCCCCGCACTGCTGACCACCCCCTGGTCTTTGCCTCCAGCTGCCAGCCCCTTCCCACCCTGCCTCCCCAGCAGAGACTCGCAGGGAAAAGCTCCGGGAGGTAACTCGATAGCAAAGCTCATTTGAGGAATAATTACAACGCGCTATTTAATTCAAACGTAAGCTTAAATACTAACAGCAAATGAAACGCTTGTGCACCCGAGCTGCCTGACTACTGCAGGGCCCGATCCTGCTCCCACCGAGGTGGGAATCCCCCGGCAAAGCTCCCTCCCAGGGCGCCGGCGCCGTGTCCATGCACACACACGATGCTGTGCTGGATCCACTCCGAAAGGCAGGAAAGGCCTGAAAAAACGCTGCGCCTCCGAAGAGAAACCCAGCTACCTGCGAAAGTCTCGCTACATCTTCTTCAGCCCTGCCTCTGCCGCATAAAAATATTTCAGCTCAGTGCCTTGAAGTTGCAATTAAATTGTAGTAATTTAAGATTATCACAAGAGCAAAGGGCAGCAGCAGCTCTTCAGCAGACTCCTCTCACCACTTAATGCTACTCAGTCTTGGGGTTAAATGAGCTTCTTTAGCACAAGTACCTTAAAGCAAGTGAATCGTAAACAAAATTTATACTATTTTCTGACAGCATATAATCTATTTAAATTTATTAAAGCTTCTCAGAGAAAATTTAAGATGACAGAAGTATCATTATGCCCTATAAATAACTGGACAGCCTTGCAGAAATAACTGTATTTTACATACATCCCCTACATACGTGTGTGCATATGTTATTTCATTTGATATACAAATACATGCTCAACAGATATTTCACAAAAGGAATTACATTATCCGGCTCAATCTCTCAATAGAAATGACCACAAGCAGTACGAATACTAAATGCTAAGCTGCATTCATTCCATAAATTTGCCTCTTTACTACCAGCCTTTTTCCTAATTTTTACAACGCTGTGGAACAGGAATAATTCTGGAGCTACAAATGTTTACAGTATATCATACCAAGGATGATAATGCAAATTTTAGCTCTTAAAAAAAGGTGATCCACTCCAAGAGAAAAGCATATTGCAGCATATGCTGCGCAATAATGTCCAATGCATAATTCTCTGCTCAACTTTCCTGCTCCTTCTCTTACCAGTACAAAAACTAGCTGCGTTACGAATACCGGTGGAACTGATTTAAGCAGAAAATGTTTATAGATGTTAAAAAACATTACACATTACCCAAAATGGCTTAATAGCATACATGTGCATGTTTAACACACATACTTTTTATTGTCTAATTAAAGTATATACCATAAAAATCTACAGGCTTCATAATAAGTTATGCAGGATGGTTATGAAACCTTACCTTAGAAAAAGTATAAAGTACTTATTGTGTGATCTGCACTGTTAATTAAAGAAATACTTATGCAAAAAGGTTTTGGATTTCTTAACTCTTCAGTAGATGTGCACTTGGTCTGCCTCCTGATTAATATACATTAGGGTAACAGCCTTTTCCTCAGATTTTTTTTTTTTACAGATATTTCCATTGTTTTGGAATACTTTAAAGAAATGAAAGAGGGGTCATACATGTAGAGTTTGCAGTGAAGTGTTTGAACACAAACATGAAACTGTCAAGCAACAAAAATAACCTAACTTGCACTGGTTAAGTTTGATTAATACTTAAATCCAAAATGTTTATTAAAGTGAAATCAAGTATCTGTTAATATTCCTTACTACTATTTCCACTAAAAAACCTACACGGTAACAGAGTCTCCCTAATATAGCCATGAAGCCAAGCTACACACAGTTTTGCAAAAATCTTGTCAAATCAAAAATAAGGTGCCACCATGACTGGTTGGTAACATGTTTGAAGGAAAGATACTACAAGTTTTCCAAACTCTAGGAACGCAGTCATGCAACATACAATGCTTAATCACAACCAACCTCCTCCATTATACACCAGCACAGCACTTATGCACAGAGAAAAAAAAAAAAAACAAACAGTAATCCATGTTTCCTTACGATTCAGAGATCCAGAAATAAAAGCTGAATTCCACAGAACTTTTACAGTTTTCAACATTACACTACTGAAACGCCTTCTCCTCTGCAGCTTTAAACAGCATAAATAAAATCAAATCCTAAGTCTCACTGAAAGTGTATACAACACACTCCAAACCATCATCACTCAAAAAAAAAAAAAAAACCAACCCCAAAACCCAGCCCATGCACAAAAAACTAACTTTGCAATCAAAATCATAAGCAACAGAAAGCCTCGTTTGAAATAGTAGTTATTTTTCTCAAAGTTATCCTTTGGTTTCACAACAAAGATCAGCATTTGTAATGGTCCATTTCTGCATAAGTGAACATATAGCCTTGCTGCCTGATCGAATAGTCCAGAGCTTTCAGTAAGGCAGCTCCTGACAACAGCCCAGCAGCAGCTTTGTTTGATCTCTCCTGCCTTCCTTAATCTGGGTTGTCAAGGTTCACTTGTTGGAGGCTGTTTACTTTACTTTTTCCATAAAAAAAAAAAAAAAAAAGTGTTTTTTTTTTCTGTCTCTCATACAATGACTAATCCAAAGACTAAGGGGGAAGAATGCTGCCAATGCAAGATGTTAAAGCTACAATACCTTTTTGCAATGAGATTTTAGCCGACACCTTTTGAATGGTAACTAGTGAAGAGCTTCCTCCCCCAGCGCCCTGGTCCATTCAATATGGTTGTGAGACAGTTCAAATAAAATGTGCAGGGGAAAAGATTCAGAGGAGAGAAATTGAAACCAGTAGCCCTGATTTCCCTTTCTTCCCCCAAATCTAGTTGCAAAGATGCACGGTGCCTCCTTGCCTACACTCGCCTCTCTGAGAACTTGAATTATTTCAGGCTCTCTCAAACTTAGAAAAAGTAGGAGCTTCTCAGCAGTAACAGAAACTGTAAAAATACTACTAAATCGAGTGAAATGCCTGTTTTCCCTCCGCCGGAATATTAAAGCAAACCGTGGATTAACAGTACAAGCAGCAAGTTTCTTCGACGACATTCTTGAAACTTTGTCTAATTAAGAAGCTGTCATTAGTGACATCAACATTTGGTCAAAGCAGGTAAAACGCAAGTTTAGAAAAACTATATGGAAAGGAAACGCAGTTTAGAGAATTGTTTTAATATTTATAACCATCCAGCACCCTAGAAATCAGCAGGCTACATTGTGTAGACGACACGCTACAAGCAGTATACATACATTACTCACTCAAAGAACAGTTACTAAAAATGAAACCTTAAACTTCTGAGCACAGAAGTTGGGCTCCAGCTTCTCTAGAGAAGCGGCTCTGAGAGCGCTCGCAGGCGGCAGATACCTCGGGTAGGTACGGGAGGTCTGAGCGCTGCTGCTGCCAGCTTTTGGGGGGGAATCGGGGGGAAAAAGGAGAAGAAGAAGGAAAAAAAAAAAAAAAAAAAAGAAGTAGTAGCAGTCTCACTCGGCTCAGTTCACTCAAAGCAAAACCACGCAATTAAAATCATTACAGCGAAGTGGCAGAAGGAAGGCTCGCTAAAATCGAGGCGCTCCGCAGCCAGCCCGGCGATGCTCTCCGCGCCGGGGCCGCCGGTTAATTAATAGTTGGGCGGCGGTGGGGAGGGGGCCGGCGCTGCGCCCCGCGCAGCCCTGCCCGCGCCCCGCCGCCGGGCTTTATTATTTTTTTTTTCAGGCGAAAAAAAAAACAAAAAAAAAAAACACCCCACAGGGCGGGGGGGGAGGTGGCGGGGAGGAGAGAGGCGCGGACACGCCGCTCGGACGCCGCCTGCAGCGCGCACCCTCCCGCTGCCCGGGGGAGGCGGGATGCGCGGCGCTGCGCGGAGCTGCGCGGGGCGGCAGGTGCGAGGGGCGCAGCGCGGCGCGGCCCTACTTACCGGGCGCCGGCGGCCGCCCCCGGCTCCGCGGCGCGCAGCGAGCCGCGGCTCCGTCCGGAGGCTCCGCACCGCGGGTCTGCGCGGGGTGGGAGGGGGGGGGGGGGCGCGAGGGATGCGGTCCGCGCAGCGAGAAGTTGCGGCGGGCTGGGGAGGCGCGGATGTTTATTCAAACACTTCGTCTCCAAAAAAAAAAGGGGGGGAGGGGGGATGGGCGCAGCGGGTCCTAGGGACCCGGGGTGGGGGAGGATGCGCGGCGCGGAGCTCCGCGCCTGCGGAACGGACTGCGCGGGCGGAAAGCCGCAGCAGGTGCCGGGGGAGGGGGGGAGCGGGGCGGCCGGGCCCGGCGCGGGGGGGGGCGGGGGGGGGGGCGCGGCCCCGCCACAACTTCTTGCCCCGAGTGCTGAAGTTGGGGCGTGCGCGCCCCTTGCGCGGCGGCGCGGGGGGGACCCGGCGGAAAACACGAGGAAAGCGCGGGGGGGGGGTGGTGGTGGAAGGGGGGGCAGGAGGCGCCGCATCCCACTCTCCGCGGAGGGTGCGCGCGCGGGGCGGGGGGGGGGGGGGAAGTTTCCAAAGTGGGCGGGTAGGGGGTGCGGGCGGCTCCGCAGCCCCGGGAAGGGGGGTCCGCACCCGCGCACCGCCGCCGCCCCCCCCTCCCCCGCCACCGCGCCGGCGACGGTCGGGTTGGGGGGGGGGGGGGGCCGGGCACGTGGGGCCGGCGGGGGGAAAAGTGCAACAGCCCCGGAGGAGCGGGGAAAGTGTCGGGGGGCGCCGGACTCACCCGCAGGACTCGGCCTGCCGCTGCCCAGCACGGCGCGGCCCCGGCGCGGGCGGGCGGCGGCGCGGAGCGGCGCGGGGCTGCCTCTCCGTCCCGTCCCTCCCTCCCGTCCCTCCGGCACGCCGAGCCCGGGCGGCGCGGCGGCGTGCTCCGCCGCTCGGTAAATAACAATAGAGCCCTCCGCTCGGCGCCGCGCCCGCGGGGCCCCGCACGCCGCCCCGCCGCGCCCCCGCCCCGCGCCGCCCCGCGCCCCCTCCCCGCCCCGCGCAGCCCCGCGCCGCCGCCCGCGCGGGCGGGCCGGGGGCGGCCCGCGACACCCCCGCGGAGGGAGATGTTGTTATTTTTTGCTGTTGTCAGTCTCTGACGTCACATCCACCTGCTGGGTAAACAAGGCTCCGTGCAAGGGAAAAATAATTAAAAAAAAAATAATAATAAAAGCGGGGGGGGGGGGGGCTTGGGGGGGGGGTGAGGGGTGGAAGCCCCGCCGGCGCGGAGCTCCGCGGAGGACGGCCGGGGGAGGCGGGGCGGCCCCGTGGGGAAGCGAAAGTGGCCGCGGAACGCGCTGCGCCGCGCTGCGCGCCCCTGCGCGCCGCCGGGGAGAGTTCAGCGCGGGGGCAGGCGGGCCGGGGCCGCCCCGTCGGCGGAGGGCCGCGCCGCGCCCCCCGAGCAACTTTTCCGCAGCCGCCCCCCGCGGGGGGTCTGGGGGTGGTCAGGCCCACATAGCTGGGGGGGGGGGGCGCGGTAGACCTCGCAGGGCCTTCCGCGGGTGCCCGCGGAGCCCGCCTTACCTGCGCGGAGCGGCGAGGCGGGCGCTGCCTGCGCTCCCCCTCGCAGCGCACGCCGCTGTTGGCGCAAACACTGCTTAGAAACACTGCGCGGGTGCGCAGCGGCGCGCACCGGCCGCCGAGCGGGAGTGACCGACCCGAGGGCCGGGCTGAGCGTGGCGCCGCTCCGCGGGGGCTGCCCTGGCCCCGGCCGCAGCCCGGGCCGCGGGTCCTCATCCCGGTGGGTGCGCGGAGCGGCCCCGCGGACCGGCAGCCCTGCCGGCCGCGCCGTCGGGGCTCCCGCGGAGGGGTCGAGCGGGGGCGAGAGCCGGGACCGCCCGGCCCCCGGCTCCCCCCAACCCCGCGGCTCCGGCGCTCGGCACCGGAAAGTTTAACATCACCGGCGGCCTCAGCCCGGATAAGGAGCAACCGGCGGCCGCCGGACAGCGCGGAGGTTGCGCGGGCGGGAGCGGTCCCTGCCGGGCAGCATCCTGCCTTGCCCCGGGACCCCGACCCGCCGCCCCGCTGCAGGCAGGCCGGGACCTGCCGGCGGGAACGCGGCGGCGAGAGGAGCCGGGGCCGGGGCCGGTCCGTTGGCGGGCGCCCCGCGGGGATGAAGCCCTCCCTGCCCGGCGCTGCCCGGGAGCGGGGCGCTGCAAGGCAGGAGTTAGCGGGCGGCCGCCGAGTTACTGAGCGACCGACTTTGTTCGGGGAAAAACTCTTTTCTTCGGACCGCGGGGACCTGCGAGAACCCAATTTTCTTCCCTTCCTTTGTTTTTTTTTTCCTTTGGGCGATTGCGTTTGGCTTCCCGCAGGAGTGACACAAAGCTCCCGGGCCGGAGGGGGAGCCGCTTTTAAACACCGCCAGAAGCGATACCGGGCAGCGAACCGCTCCCGCGGGGAGAACCGCGCCTCCGCGGAGCCCCGCGCACCCCCGGCCCCGGCCCCGGCCCTCCCCGCCCGGCGCCGGCCCGGCCGCCCCGGAGGGCTCCGGCGAGCAGGGCCGGGACCGCGGCGCCACCTCTCGGCAGAAGCCCTCCATCGGCGCGGGGAACCGCTCCGGTAGCAATTAACACCTTAAATTACAGTAATGGCAAGGTACTTATGCCTAATTCATTATATTTTAAATAATTAAGAGGGGAAAATCGCTGCAAATAAATATTTGCGAAGATGATGTTTGCGCCGTACTTGAAGAGGAGTCTTCTCAGACCGTCGGGGGAGCGCTCCGGTTGCGCCGCCGTGCTGCTGGAAAGGCAGGGCGAGCGAAAAAGCTCCAGGAACGGGGCGCTTTTGCAACCCGGTCCCGCCAGCCGAGGTACCGCAGAAAACATGGGGGTTTGTGTCACTGAGAGGGACCGCCAGCCTTAAACACAAATGCTTCCCGTCATCTTCTGTTGTTTAGATTTTTTGGGTCATCTGTTTCTTCAGTAGGAAGGAGAAGGAGATGAACCTATTAAAAGAGCATTTTTTTAAACACTCCCCCCCACCCCCTTACCGTTCTAAAAAATATTTGTTTTACGTTTCATCCTGGAATAAACGTTGTTTATTGGAAACTTCTTCGTCTCCTGTTTTTAACTTCGCGAATCTAAACCAGTACATCAAGTCTGTAAAACATGATTAATTCCATAGGCAATACCAGCGGTGGGACTTCTCCCTCCCCCTCCGCCAATGTAGCTGCTAATTGTACTTGAATTGTTTACTGCTGTATGGTTTTACAAGTGCCTGGAGAAAGATGCTTGCTATTCCCACCACCGGCAGAACCATCCCAAGAGCAAATGCTTGGCAGATTCTGGCAAGGGTGTACACGGGCTACAACTACAGCTTGTTAGCTAAAAAAAAAAAAAAAACCATTATGAAGGTGATGACGCCTCCGTAATTATAGGTGTTACTTGTTTTAAAGTCAGAATGTTTTCCAAGCTACTGCAGTGCCACACCTCCGATGTCCCAGGAGCCAGGCCTTGGAGTCCTTTCCGCTTTAGTCACTGGTTTATGAGGCTTTGCAGAACACATCACCAGGCTGCACGGTTGGTTCCCAGGCCACTTCGTGCTCCTGCCTAAGTGCAAAGCCCATGTGGGTACCGGGCTATTATTCTACCTTTTATATCAGGCATGAAAAGTTGAGGTATATACTATATCCCCCCCAAAAAAGCTGGTGGACATATCAAGAAGAGAAATGTACGTTGGTTTCGCGGCCTGGTTTTATGATTTTCTGACTTGGTTGCAAATAAGTCCAATGTTCTCACAGTGCTTTGTAGGAGAAGAGAACATGCGAGTACCCTCGTACTGCAGCTCATGGCAAAACCCGTCCTGGGGAAGTCGGCGGTTGCTGCTCGCCACGTTCCCTCGCCTTGTGTTTAGAGTCGGGGCGAGTCAGATCAGTCTGGCAACAGATACCCTTCAATGAGGCAGGAGATGCAGCTCTGCCCATCACACGCTATGCATGTGAGGTGAATAACGCCGGACATTTCTTTTGCCCAGATAACTTCAAGGATGAGAAGGGTTGACTTGGTGATGAGGGGGGAATTTTAAAAGGCATAAACATCCAGCTTAGAGGCTGAGCCCAAGGCTATTGGCAACGCTTGCACCAACTTTAGTGGAACCAGGATCTGCTCTCCAATTGGGGAAATCCCACAGAAAGATAAAAAAATGACACAGCTAAAGTCTCAAGTCGGCTTGGCTGACAAAAGAAAATGTCTAAGTAAGTCCTCCCCAATGAGGACTGTAACCAGACCCAGATAATTTTTAAAATTAAATATTGTTTTATATCATCTCTATGAAAAAAAAAGTTGGGTTTTTTTTTCAGCATCCCAAACTCTGATGCCTGCTTTGCAAGCGCGTTCGCACCCCTCGTCTGCTTTTGTTATTAGACTTTCTTGATTTCCCCGGTCACAGTGGAAGCCACGCCCTGGCCTGCGCCGAGAGGACGAGCTGGAGCAGAACCGAGGGCCGGTGCGGGGCTGGCCGTGACACAGGAGGCAGTGAGCAGCACAGCCTGCTTACTGCTGCTTGCAGGGAAGACAAATTGCTGTCCCGCCCCGTGGCAGCATGATCTGGGGAGAGCAGGCTGGAGGCTGGCTTCGTGCACAGGGCAGCGGGAGTCGGGCACAAAATAAACTGCATTTCACTCCGTTGTGAGTCCAGGGGAGCCCCACCGCGGTCGGAGTTGCTTTGGATTTGCATTGGTAGTGCAGAGACATGAGTTTCTGATTCACCCCAGGCTCCTCGGGGTTCCTCAGCGGACGGGAAAGGCTCCCCACTTCCGTACCCACGCTAATCCTCTTTACTCCTTGAGGTGTCCCTCCAGCTGCCCCTGTATCAGAAGCCACCCAGAGATAAATTTTCTATAGCACATTTCCATTTGTCCTGAGCTGCCAGCCAATACATATTTCCTTTTCCTGCGGGGGCAATGAATAGCCATTGTATTTGCATTGGACTATTAATCTGCCTGAATTTGGTAGGGATTCTTAAATGAATATTCATGGCAATTAATGTCATTTAATTCCTATTGCTTCCTGAATATAATTACGTGCTGTACGTGAATTGGCAAACACCACAAGACATCCAATCTTGTTGAAAGTCTATGACCAATTAATTTGAAACACCACAAGCTGGACACTCGTGCGGTACTGAAGATGCACAAAGCGCTACCAAGATGCAGCCTGGCTTCAGGAGAGGAGATGGGCTGGCGAGGAAGCTAATGAAAGAGGGAAGATGTACACTGTGGAAAGCAAACAATGCCTTTAGGGATGGAAAGTAAGATTAAAAAGGTATTTTAATACAAGCTCTTCCCCGGGTATTTGTCTACAGATAGGGACTACCCTAAACATTTGTATTCTTTTGCGAAAGAGCTTTGATTTTTCCCTTTCTCACCCATAGAAAAACATCTTTCAGGGCCTCCTGGTCCTGGTCCCTTTCGAGACGCAGCATCTTTTGGAAGACCTTCAGCACATCCTACAATAAGAAATGCCCAAGTCCAATCCTCCTTCCTCACAGCAGCCCGCCTGCCAAAGTTCACGCTGTTCCTCCAATAATAAAGCAGTAATCAGCTCAGTATTGAAGCAAACCCCGTCCCCAGCATCAGTGCTACCAACCCCTGTCGTAACATAACAAGGACTCTTCCCAAAATATTTGGGCTTGCCCTGTCACAGTGAGAGGCGTTCAAGTTCAGCACTCTGTCAACAATGCCAGGTGTCTCCTGAACCTCCGGCGCCCGAGCCAAGAGGGAGAGCTCAGAAGCACAGGAATAATCATTATTCACATTACTAAAACATAACGGAATGTTTAAACAGATAACGTAACAAAATCCTTCACAGCAAAAAAAACCAAAACCAGAAACCTGTTTATTATTTATCCCAGTCAGATAGAAAATGAACTCAATCTCCTGGAAAGCAAAAGCGAGGCTCTTTTTTTTTTTTGCAACTGACAGCCATGGAAAAAAAAATATTCTATTGTGCCGGCTGTGCCCCTTCGAAGAGCCTGACGTTCTCTGTGGCTCTTGATAAACCAACTTCAAATTTGGGGGGGGGGGAAGAAGTGACTCAAAGCCAAACACAAACATCTAAGAAAAAAAGATGGTGAAACCAAAAATCCAAAAGCAATTTCATTTTGAGTCAATCGGAAGATTTCATTTCAATTTTGATTTTTTGGGGGAATAAGAAAAAAGACACACACCCCCTTGCTTGAAAATAAAATTAAAGGACATTTTGAACACAGAGTAGTTTCAAAATGAAAAATCAAAGTGTTTCATGTCAGAAGTGTCAAAACTAACAGCTTCAGCATTTGTCAGAGCTTTTTTGGAGTTTTTATAAATGACAAGTTTGGCATGTGTGCACAAACCGTTTTGGTGCTGCTGAAACTGCATTTTTGCATGCAAAAAAAAGGGTCAGGCAAATTTTTCTGCGCAGAAGCCCTGTTTGCCGTTCCCTTTGTGCGGAGGCCAGCGGCGCTCTCCCCGGCGGCTGCGCTGCGACGGAGCCTCACTGACACCTCTCAGCGCCTCTTTGGCTTATTAATATTTCACCATTCGGTTTGCAGGACTTCGCAGGCCTGGTCTTTTCCAGAACTAGTTCCCTGGTTAGCGGGAGGAGGTACAAAGGTTAGGAGAGACCGACTGTGCATCTCCGGCTTGACACGCTGCTGTGTGACAGGCTGCCGCGGACCTATTCTAAGGTGACATTAGGTAATTTATTAGTTCATTCCAGCCTTAACAAAGTTGCAGGCTAAGCTCCCTTTCATCGGCTCACTGCCTTCCCAAAGTGAAGGTTTTCAAAAAGTGTTTTCTGCCGAGAAGTTTGGAGAGGTTTCGGTCAGGTTTACAACTTACCTGGCAGGAGGGCAGGGGTGGAAATAGGAGTATGTAGCACCTGAAATACAGCATTTAGTTTAAAATCTCTGAATTACATAAAATGCTATTGCTATAAAAATTTACCACGAAGCCTTTACAATATTAGCAACTGCATATATTCTTGCTATGAAACCAGCAGCCATCCGGATTTTGCGTGTCTGCTTCCAGTAGAGCTGACTTTGCTGCAGGTTTGGGACAGTGCCTAGTCCCCAGGGAAGGCAAAAAATAAGATCTTTGCTGTAAGCACCATAGGGCCTGCAATCGCTTCTGCAGATAACAGACACCTACCTGCCTTTTGCTACCAGATTTCTGTAACGCTTTCTACGTCTCTCTGGTGACAGCACCGCTTCTTGCTGTATCTTGACAGCTTCTAATTAACCCAGTCTCAGAATCTTTGAAGCTTCTGTAGAAAACCAATGTACTTCCCTAGAGCAAGAGACCCAATTCAAAACACCATCTCCTCCTCTGACTTCCAGGACAGCCTTTACACCACAGGGGCTTCAAAACCCGATCATACATAGTCTGACTCGGCTGAAGGTCAGCCCAGCTCCTTCCTTGCCCTTGTTGGAAGGCAGTATTGGAGGCAAGCGGAGATGGAAACAGGTTTCTCGCATCTTGTTGGCATTTCTTGGACTGCTCGAACTCCTGCTGCGGTACACACACAGAAATCCCCACAAGGACATGTTGCTTTTTTAGCTTCTAGCGGGATGACCAGTCCCATCTGAACGGGATGGTCTCCTCACTCCCTGCCCGCTCTCCCCATGAGTTAAGCAGTCCTTCCCCAGAGCTACGCTGTGAAGGCAATGCAGTAATTGCAACTTTCCTCATGAAGGATTTTCTGTTGATGCTGTCTCAAAAGCGTACTATGCTGAAATATTATTTCATCTTAAATTTTGCACTATTATGACTTTTTTAATCCAAAAGTCCAATATCAACAAAGATTAAAGCTTTTACTCTAGTTACATATCTATGAAAACAGCAGTCTCCTGTGTCTTGGGAGATAAACACTACCAGATGCTCTAGTAAGCACCAGAAAGGGGAGAGAGGAAAAAAAAGAGAGTGGCCAGGAAAAGGAAAGGGTTGAAAATAAGTTAGATGTAGCAGACGAGGAGACCAGAAAAGTAAATTCCTGGTGGTTCTTGCTATGTGGCAGTGAAGAGGTTAAACCCCAGTACACTGCCATCTCTAGACAGAATTGGATGTTATTGCACTGATAAAACCCTGGGTTGTGTTTTCCTTGTCCATTTTGACCTGTATCTGACGTTAGCATTGCAAATGATGTCTGCTGCCATTCAACTAGTCAAAGTGAGCGGACAGAAACAAGACAGAGAGCTCAGCAAAGACGATACTAATGGAAGGGGTGGAGAAAAGTCTGATTTACATGTAATTAATTATTATTTATGTAAAAAACATATCATTGTGGTGGTTCTTGACATCATTTAAAGCCTCTTTTCAAAAGAGGAGTCTCCCCTGTTAGGGCACTAATCTTCTTTTCTGTGCTGCAAGTATGAATTGTGATATGGCGGTAGCCGCGTTGGCCCATCACCACCACTTGCAGGGTTGACATCTGACTGCCCAAAAGAGCTAAGCAGAATAATCCTGCCTCCTCCTAAACAGGTGACTTTGCATCACTAGGGCCACAGGAAGATAGCAAGTCATTTGGTAGGAAATCATCAGAGCTAAGGCCAATGTCATGCAGAAGATGACAGTCACGCATAGCCATTGTGAAGAAGTTTCAGATTAAATAAATGTATTTTCTTCTGAACTTGTAAAATGCTAAAATTAACTTATTTATTTGGTATCAGCATCTAATCGCAAAATAATTACCTAGCCCAGCCCCAAGGTATCTTGACAATGGTGTTTGAGAAACACTCCAGCACAGACAAAAGCTCCCGTGGGAAGACATCAGTCTTCTTCCTGTGCAAATGAAACTGGTCCACAAAAATGAAGGGCACAGCTCCACCCCAGGTCTTTCAAAATTCAGCTGTCTCAGACATAGCTCCAGTCCAGCTTCCAGACACGTCCCTGCCCACTAGTTTTCACAGGAACTAGATCAAACCTCAAGTGCATGGATTACATATGGCAGCATGACCTAATTTATTCAGGCTCCGCTGGACAAAATCTATACGGTGGAGAGCTTATTGGCAGCGTCTCGCTGGTTCTCTCTAATTTGCCAAAGGAGGTGCTGGGCAGGAAACTCAGTTTACCTCAATGTCGGTAGGGACAGATTAAAGGGAGCTGGACTGAAAAAACAGGCAGGTCTCAAGCAATCTTCTTAATAAAGAAAAACAAACCACAGCACTAATTGCAGCAATTGGATGGGGTAGGAACTTCGTCTTGAGCCTGGGAGTGGAGGGGACGGGCAGTGCTCATCGGAGGGAGGAATGTCACCTGGACGGATGGTCCCACGCACCCGATGCACTCTCTGCAGAGCCCACGAGCTGTGCCAAGGGGGTGTCCCCAGCCACATCTCCCCCATCCTCCATCTCCCCCACACCCACCTCCACAGCATTTCTACACAGCGTTTCCTCTGCCCACTCTGTCAGCTCACGGGGGCCACGCAATGATGTTAGCTGGCTGCTGAGCCCTCAGTACGGTGCTGCCCAGCTTCTGGAGGACACACAGAGCAAGCCCAGGTTTGCTTGCCATAGGCCATGCAGACAAAACCAAGAGCACTGCAGGCAGAAATCTGCCTGCAAGGCTCTCGCCTACCCTTCTGCTTTTAGGAAGAGCATAATATTTCATGTTCTCCCATTGTTGTTTCCTTGTCAGCTGCTGGGAGCACCAAAGCATAGCTAATCCCACCTGGGGTTGGGAGGGCCAAATCTCCCCCCAAACATACACCTTTGTCCCAAGCAAGCAATTTCCAAACAGCAAAACCCAGTATTTCATTCAACCCTTGTACACCCCAGAGCCGTGGTAGGATTTTCATCCCGGGTGAAATGGCTTGTCCAGCCTTGCCCAGTTTGTGAACGAACTCTGATACCAGGCAGGGACCCGATATCCCAGTTGGAAGAAAAAAAAAAAATTTCTCCTAACAGAGAATCATCTTCCCCTTTGCATTATTTCTTTTGTCAAAAGCAGCAAAAGCTACTGGCATCAGCTTGAGACCAAGCGAGCTCAGCTCACGCACAGGGCACGCTAGGGCACACTTGGCACAGGGAAATGCTTTCATCTCTTGGAGCAGGCCCTAAGAAGGTCAGCTCGCCTTGCTACCCACTCCACTTCAGACTTTAAATGTTTTCCAGTTTGGTTTTGGTATTTTTTGCCTACATCATAATCAACACATTCAGGTTTTTTGTTTTACTTTTAAGCCTTTTTTAAGTCACATTTACCATACGGACAAGTAGGCTGATATCTCTGTATTCCAACCTTCAAACTTTGTAAAACTGAATGAGGTCAGTAGAGGGACTGTTTTTCCTAGCGAAATTAGCACAACCGTAGGGCAGAAACATTATCAGAGCTACCGAAAGCTTTCTTTATCTGGTCGGCCTAGAGGCCAGATGTTTTGCTACAAATTCTTTGGCTCTCGGTGGTTCACAGCTGCTCTCTGCCATCTTTGCACATCAAGCGTCTGCAGAGTAAAGACAGTGTTTTGAATCTCAGCAAAATTTCAGACTTTCAGGAGGGCTATTATTTCTGCTGTGGGTTTTTCAGAGGGAAGAAATTATTTCAATGGGAAACCTCACACCCAAGAACCTTCTGGCTTTTTATTCCTACACAAGATAATTCTCTGGCTAACACATTACAGCTTCCACCCCAATACTGTGAGAGTCAGAGGCACGTTTCCATCAACCTCTGACTTGGTTAATCACATCAAATAATTTGTTTATGAAGTTCAATTCTACAAAGCCCAACCTGGAAGCAGGTATTCATCCTCCCAGATACAAGCGCTTTTGCTATAATTTCTTTTAAAGTCAAAGCTGATCTTTATCTACAAAAGGCCAGAGCAATAAGTATTTAGTGTGTTTAGAAAACACGGCGCTCTCACCACACCTGCAGCCCGGCTGCCAACTGTCAGCCATGTGGACTCTCCACTGCTCTGGGAGACTCCCGTGCAGTAAACAAAGTAGTTATCCCTGGCTTCCCTTGTACCAGGTACTTCTCCCAAATGTCTTTACGTACTCATGCCATAAAGGTCTTCACGCAGGTCCTGTTTCTGCAGCATTTCCAAGGGCTCGGATTTGGTGGTGGTGGGAGTTGACGGTAGTTGGGTTTTCCTCCACTTCCTCTAGGTCGTCCTGTTAATGACTTTGCAATAGATGCAGAAGAGCCTTCACTGTTGAACAAGAGTGGGACCTGTTTCAGGAGCTACTCCTAAGATTTCCGCCCCCCACCTCCCCTTCATGTAAGAGACAAATGAAATCCCATCTTTTTCAGGCTTCTGAGGGAAATTTGTTACAGCACCCAAATCTACAGCTGTCTCCCACAAGCTGCTTCTATCTGACTCAAGGTAACATCCCGTAAGCCTCTCCCTTGGCATCTCCAGTGTTCATTTTGGTCATAGCAATGCCACTGAACAAACAAACTTCAAAGTAAAAAGCAATGCCAGAGCCAGGGAGACGTGCCTGGGGGTGAGAGAACTGGGATAATAAAACTCACGGCATCGCCCCGGTGCCAACAACCCTGTACTTTTTGTGCCTCTAATTTCTGCAGTTTCTTGGAATGGTTTCCTAAGACACCATTTCATTTTAGAGATGAAAGGAACAGGCAAGGGTTAAATCAGAGCCGCCATCCCCCACCCCCAGTCTATTCACAGCAGAAGGAAATCTGTCTCTCTCCCACCCCTCAGCATCCTGTCTCTGCTGCCTTGGAAAACACACAAATCCCTTACAGCTTCCTGAGGGGCAGAGACCTCAGCCTGCTCCCAGCCGCCCTCCTCCCCGGTGGACCCTGCAGCATCCTGGTTTCCCCCATGGCAGAGCACCCTTCCCGAGGGGCTCGATGCCCCATGCCGCAGCAGCTCCTTCCCTCCCGCCTGGCCAGAGGAGCTGCTCTAGCAGCACCAGCTGGGTCTCCTGGGTGTAACCCCAGCAGCTGCTTGTCCTGGCCAAGTGCTAGAACTTGGCCTCGGATGCAGCAAGTACCCAGCAGCTAGCACAGCTCTTCCTTGATCACGGGCTGAATGATTCCAAAGTGGCTTTTGTCCCCTTGTCCCCCTTACCAGGTCTACCCCAGTGGCTCATTTTCCCTTTTTTCTCTACAGTTGATGAGGACAGCCAGAAGGGACTTGAAACTGCTTCCTCAAGGTTGTCCCGAGCTTGTCCGATGTGTTCCCCACTGAGCATCCAAGACTTTCCCCTTCCCACTGATGCCTACCTTGTAGCTCCAAGGAGCCGAGACATGCTCATGGCAATCAGCCACTGGAGATGGGGAACCCACAGGCAAGTTTCAGTGTTAAACAAAGTCACCCAAGCCTCGGGAAGTCCCCCAGAGGTCACACAGGTGTCACTGCTTTCCCACACACGGCCCTTGGGTACTGCCGAGCAAGCCTGCATCTCTGCTGAGCGGAAAGGCCAGCTGCAGAGCCACAGGTCCTCACCCTCTTCCCCTCCAGCAGGCTCAGAGAATGGGCCAGCCATCCAGCTCCCCCTCGAGATACAGGGGATGGGTGCTACGAGGAGAAGACAGCCCTGGGCACCCAAGGAGGCTCAGCACCGCTCAGAGCGCCCAGAAGGCATCCCACCCACCACGACCGCACCGCACGGCAAAGCCAGGTGCTCAATGTCTGCACAGCAGCATCACCTCGGAGCTGTGCCCCTGCTAATAAGTGCAGTTTGAAGCACGAAATGGCTGTGCTACCTCTGGTCCATGAGCTGGAGCACGTTGCTGTCGGCTCTAGGGCCTCCGAACTGCACGCCATATGTTACTCACATAGAGGCATGCCCTGAGAACGCTTTCAAAGGGCAGGTACTGCACACTTTGCATCCACGTGGGGAATCTGTGCAGCGTAACTAGGGCACTGTAAATTCACACCCCGGCTCTCTGTGCTGTAACTTGTCCGTGGAGACAAGCCCCGCATGGCTTCTTCCAACGCTCCTGGTCACAGGGGAGCGGCACAGAGAACTACAGCATTGCCAAATCTAAACATTCAAAATCATGAGTCATAGTTTCCAAAAATTGTCTAACTGGTGTTAAAAAAAAAAAGAAAAAAATTCCTTTTTTTCATCTTTCAGATGACACCCAAAAGTTTCTCCACAGTTCTCGGTGCTAGAAACTCAAGGAAAAACAAACACATGACAGAAAGCAGAAGTAGAGATTTTCATGCATTCTTATGATTCCAGAAGCTGGAGCTTTAAGGGAAAAAAAAAAGCAATAAACAACAAAAGGCTTATGATATAAGGATTATGACTTGGCTAGCAGCAGAAGCAAAACCTCATGATTTATGTGACAAACCTGAACTGAACAACTCAGCTCAAAAACTTGGAAAAAGAAGGTGAAACATTCCAGCATCATTTTGGCTGCCAAAATAACAGAAACAATCATGCAAAATTTCAACACAAGAAAAAAAAATTAATGAGATTTGTTCCACTTTCATGAACTCAAAGACAAACAGATGTTGACAAAAAGATGTTGCAAACAGTTCTTGCTGTTGTTCAGCCGAGCCCAACTTGCAGCGATGCGAATGCATCTCTCCTTCATTATGTCACCCCCTTTGCTCTCGCTTTTCACTCACTCACACAGAGCAGCCAGTGTCTTTGCACGCTGTGTGTTCTTTCACGTCTTTTACCAACACAATGGGTTTAATTTCAGTCTCTTGTACGCCACGTTAACAGTCGCAATTAATTATTCTCATTTATTCTGCAAGAACACACCTGTACTGGGTATTTCCCTAAGAGAAAGAGGCACAGACCCTGTTTCAAAGACACATGAAAAATCCCCACTCCTTAGTAACATCTGCACTTTAATACGATTCTACAATTTGGACTGCAAGTACCAAAGGGCTCAGCTGGCTCCTGTGTACTACTTTCTGTCCTCCTTCAGTACTGAAGCAACCCTTAATTTTATTTACTCTAGATTAGACCTGTAGGACCCAACCTGAACGATACTGAGATCCACGAGGTGCTCTCCTGGAAAAAAGGCTTCAGAAATGGATCCCATGTCCAAATTGAAGATGACGCCAGCACTGGTTTCATTTCAAGGCAATCCAGATGTTCAGTAAAGTGATTAGGAAGTGGTGTGTATCAAATATAAGATACTCTGCATTGAACTAATGCATTTATTTGCTCTGAATGGTTTTCCAGTTCAGGGCAGCACTTTGCCTGTCACAAGTAAAGTGCTTTGACAGAACACATGGACATTTCTGCTGCTTAAACTGAGCCAGCAAACAGAACGGCCAGCAACTCCCAAGTCTCAAAAGAGTCCAAAGAAGTACTGTCACTCTGATATATTTATTTCCTGGTCAACTAAATGCATGAGTTCAAGTCCCATTTGTCAGCATCCTGCGTATCCACGGCCATTTGAAAGGAAGCAAATAAACATAATGATGTTATCATGGGGTCATTGAGTTTTCACCCTATTACTGGCTAGCAGGTGTCCAGAGCATCACTAAAATCAGGTAATACGGCCCTTTGCTTTGAAGACTGGAGGCCAAGAGCTTGTCCCAGCTATCGGTGGTACAGCACCTCCGCCCAGACAGACTTGGTTTGTTCCAGCACTGCCTCCGAGTGTCCACGCTTGCAGGCACGGGGCTCTGGTACGTAACCTGGCCTCGGTTGTGTAACTGTGACAAGGTAGGTGAGACCTGTCCAGGGCTAGCAAGAGGCGGTAAAGCCTTGTCTCAAATTGCTGCAGAGGGCAAGTGCCACCTGCCTCTCCCACAGGAGATAAACCCTGTTGGTGGGTTTATCATTCCCTTCAAGGAGGAGGAATGAGGATGAAGAACAGCTGAGAACGAAATGGGTGCATCTTCTCTTTTGCTGCCATATTTAGTAATCTGAGAGAAAGGGTAGCCCTCTTCTTCCCCTCCCTCCTTGGTGGAGAAGCCTTCAGTGGATGTGTTGACTATTACCCCTGGCTGCCTTAGTTTTCTAGGGAGAGTTTCAGAAACAAAGTCTCCAGGCAATCACAAAAACACTAAATCCAGAGGCATCACATCCTCTACTAATATAAAACACTGTAGCTCCATCCAGCTCAGAAAAGGCACCAGCCGCACCATCCCATCCAAATGCAGCATCCACAGACATGGGCAGGATCTTCTGTGCTGCCAGGGTCCCTTTTGACTTTGGGCCTATGTCTCTTTTTCTCACTCAAGTTTCTCTTTGCACCTTCTACTTGTGAACAGGGGAAGAACTCAGGCACATGGGGGAAAAAAAAAAAATCCAGATAAGAGAATGCAGCTGCGTTGTAATTTGTAGTTTCACAGTCCTCTGTGGATAAGCCCCAACACAATACATCCATTTGCCTGCAAATTGAGAATTGTGTTAAACCCACAGTAGTTCTGATGTAACAATATCTTCACGCTGAGAGACTTGAAGACTGCTGAGAAATACAGCACTTAAGCAGAACAAAAAGCAAATTCCCAGCAGCACCTTCCACCCCCATGTTTTTGTTGAGTTTTAGTAGAAAAAATTTCAAAAATACAGAGGGCCTGCAGACCAGACTAGGCATTGTCTGCGTTAATTTGGGGTATATATTACTTTCAGCTGATACTCAGATGAGAAGTTAACCCAGCATTCCTCCATGGTTTGGGATTTCGTAAGCGAGTTTTGCAGACACATCTCTGCTCCCTGGACCTGGTGATGATGATTTCCAACTTCCATGGGCACATGGGAAAAGGAGGAACAGCTCCGCGTGTGTGTGTGCATGCATGTTGGCAAGACAGTCTCCCAGATGAAAAAGGAACATGCAGAATAACAGCAGCTCTGAACACGAGAGCTCTTCTGGAAGGGGTAGTGGTAACGTGGCTTTTCCACCAGCTTGAGTGACAGCAGAATCTGGCCACCAAGACGCCTGATCTGTACTGGCCATGCAAAAGCATATATCAGAAACTGATTTAAGTGGCACTAAGACTTTTTCAGTAGTGTCTAGAGGAGCTGGAACCCACATCTTCCTGCACGTTAGGGGGTCTTGGGCTCCTCAGTTTTTATCCTAAGATTTTTCCTTAAGGCAAAAAAAGTATTTTGGGTTATAAGGGTACTATGCTCCCAGCTGCCCTTATCCCATTATCATGAGATTCTAATTCTCAAAATCCATAACTTCACAGTTGTCATTTCATTACATAGAATGCAAAACAGAGCACTGCCTTTATACAGATTCATCAGTGGAACATATTTACATTTTCTAGCTTATTTCTGATGGAAGCTAAATTTTTAGCAGCCACATGTAAATTCAAACACCTAGGGCCCTCCCTTGCACCAGAGTTTACAAACTTGAGCCACTTCTCCCAAGGACCTCTAGGACCAACAAATTCTTTCCTGAAGGGGCACTAATAAGCAAAAGCTCCTTCTGTGAATGAGAGGGACGAAACGCGACTGTGGGAGGATCACAGGGCATCAACACGACCCTGCTGAACAAAGCACATGTTGAGCACTCCATCCAGACACCTTCAGCAGCAATCCCACATGCTTCACCATCCTGGAAGGACAGGCTCCCTCTCCTAGCCACAAGCCCCTGATGCCCATGGAGCAGATCTCCAGGGCCCTGCAACACCACCACTGTGCTCCCACCTCCCAGGGAAAGGCTGACGGTCTTCTCCAGTAGTGCCACCGCCAACACCCAGCCACCTGGGAAGTACCACCACAAAACTCACCGAGTCCCGCTACTAAACCCTGCAGCCTCCCAGGGCACACAGATCACTCCCGGCTCTACCAAAACCGCTTCTCTCCCAGTATTTCATGGCAGCCCCCTCCCAGCAGGCAGTAAAGCCCCCCCGAGCAGAGCCCAAGGAGAAGACCTACCTCCCCACAGCAAAACAAGAGCTTCCCTCTCTCCCCTGGCTTCAGTCCCACCAGCCTTGATACATAACTGGCAGAAAGCTGAAATGTACGGGACCCCCTTCTCAGGGGCTGCATTTATCCTTTCTCCTTCCAAACCACCTCCTTGGAGGGGAGCTCACCTTCCTCATGGGCTCTTATAGCCTTGGGGAGCTCTGGGAAAACAGCTTGTGCAGATGAAGCAGGTCAGGCCCGTTCCCCCGCATTGTCTGCTCACAGGTGTAGGCATTTTCCTCTCCTGAGCAGGAGCTGGAGGTTGCAGAAACACTGTGTGAACCGTCGCCCTGCTCTGCTTCCTAGGGTGGGGTGGCTGCCAGAAATACAGGGACCTCAGCTCCAGGCTTTCTTGTCTGGACTGACACCTTCCAGTTAAAGGAGTTGGACCCTTTTTACATGAGGCAGACAGGGTGGCAAAAATCAGGATTAAAGCAGGTCAAACATTGGGTTTTCAAAAAAATATAGTAAAAGTAACATCAGTCGCAACTGATTGCCAAGAATTAACATGGGCACCCTCACTGGAGCGAGATCTGCGAGCCGTAGCAGATAAATATGGGCATTTCTATTGGGCATTGCTTTATATACACCCTGCAAAAGCAAATCGTTGGGTGGGAAATGAAAATCAAGAAGGAAAAATATATATGTTTCTGATTATTCTACCCTAATGTTGTGTTCTGTCATTATGGCAGATTGCTTAATTGTGCTGCTGATTACTTTTCCTGAATTCTTCCTCCAGCTGTAGCTTTTGCAGTGCCGTGGAAACACTAATTAGCAGGAGGAATGCTGCCTTAAATTGTGTTACAATGTATACAGGTAAAAAAATAGAAATCCTGGGCATTTACTTACTTAGTCCCCTTCTCTTGTTTATTTAACCCATCTCACTCCCTGTTCATCTGTCCCTCCTGTAAACCGTGCCTGGGCAAAGGTGGAGAGGTTGCAGGCAGACACGTCCCGCTGCTGGCTGGAGACAGCAGTCCTTTCCACCCCACAAAATTCACCTTGTAGAACAACCCAAGCGTGCATTCACTGTAGGACGGGCTAGTCTTTGCGTGCATTTGCTACTAGGAATTACCTATATACTTTGCAATATGCAAAATAAGCTGCCTGTTATAGGAACATCTGCACGATGCTGTAATCTTACCGCACATTTAGACTCCACATTCTTAATGATCCATCACGGGGAATGATTTGATGTTGTTTAACTCTTGTTTCACTAAGCTGTGGCATGTGTTTGCCCTGATTCTTCTGCAATATATCCACTCGCTAAGGAGAAATGCTTCTTATTTTGTGTAACTTAATGCTGTGACATTTTATTTTTTTATTTTTTTGTCCTTAAGTGCTAACTGCCGGTTCAGCCAACCTTCCTCTTCCTCCTTCTCTTCATCCTCTCTCCAGCAGATGCAGTGGGAAGAGTGCAGTTGCTCTTCACTCAAAAGCATGTATGGAGCCCTCGTAGAAGTTATTTTAAGAGGGGTCAGAGGGGATCCCAGTCTTACACTTCCATAAACCCACCAGTGTGGGACTGTTGGGATTGCCAGCAAAATTTGAAGGGGGGTAAGCAGCACAGGGGGTGCTGTTTGTAGGATTTACTTCTCTCTGAAGTGACTGATCCATTGACCCGATCTAGTATAGCACTTTGTGCTTCTCTTGCACATTTAACCACGGACTGAGCCAGCACCTCAGTTGTGACCTGGGGCCAGCCAGCTCTGTTTAATCAGTATTTTAAGCCTCCAACACAGGAGTTTTTTGCTCTGGGTGCTTGAGACTACAGCTATTCTGTCAGCTCAGTTTGGGTTTGACTCCCCAGGAGCTCGTGCAGCCCACGCGCCCCGGCACAGCCACCTCGCTTCCCAGGAAAGGAAACTCGGGTGGGATGAGAAACCTCTTCAGGCGCCCTCGCTGCCCAGCACGGCGGCGGCTGACTCACGAGCGATGCCCGCAGGGCTGCCGCCCATCACTGTGAAAGTTCGGTGGCTCAGCTGCCTTCCCCCGGGCAGCCCTGCCTGCGCCCTGAGACGCAAGTGAGCGATGGGTGTTTCGGTTCACCAGCAGCACCAAAAAGTCAAAACGAAGCAAATCAAAAGCAGGTTGGGCTGAGCTGTTTAACGGAATGAAACGCAAGGCGAGGAACGCAGTTCAGCTCAGCTTAGCAACTTCAGTGGGTGAAAAGTGCCCAAAACTCACTGCAATGGAGTTTGACCATCTGAAAGCTGGGAAGGAAATCAGAAATCTGGGTACAGTCAAGGGCAGCTCATTATGTCCCGTTTACAAGCAAGAAGCCAACCTTGGGGCTTAGAGCAAGTGCTCGAGGAGCAGAGGCTACGCACTGACACGGATCTCTCAGAGGCAATGCTTTATGCATGCGCACAAAATCCATTGGCTTCTTCCTGCGTATGTTTTTCCACCAATATATTGCTCCTGAAACACTGCTAAAATGACTTGAACAAATAGTGCTGCACACCAGGACAAGGACTTCAGGATGCATCACACCAACTGAAGCTGGCTGTACCACTGGCACAGTGTGTAGGCAGAAACCCTGGCATCTCTTGGGCTTCCTACGCCCTCTTAAAAGGACCAGACAGCACGTGCACGGCCGGCCCTGTGGTGCTGGAGGCACTGGACTTGCTTTGAGCCTGCCGTGGAAGAGCTCGTGCATGCTTAGTGGGCGAGGTCAGCGTCTCTGGACATCTGGCAGCTCCCAGCAGGCTGCCAGACATCGGGAAATCTGAGACAAACACACAAAAGCCTCCAAATCTGCCTGTACACAACGTTCAGGTGGAAAATGTCTGGGGAAACCTGCATATATATAGTAACCCTCCGCTCTGCAGCCTGCTTGGCTTTAGCCGTGACTGAAATGCAACCAGTTCTGGGACGGGCTTGGACACCTGCGGTGCCAGGAGCTGTGCTGGGCTGTGGTGGGAGGCAGCAGCCACGTGAGCTGAACGTTATGGACCGGCCAAATGTTGCTTTTGCGATACAAACCTCAGCAGCCCCCATGCTGTGCACGTCTGGCCATGCTGCTGGAGCAAAGCGAGTACAAGAGCACAGCAATGCCCGGCATTAGTACTGTACCAGTCACTGCTGGTTAGAAATGCTCCCACCGAGTCCTGCTTCAGAGCTCGGGCTTGTCTGGGTCTTGGGTTTTTGGAGCGAGCATCCCTGAAGAAGCTGCACAGCACATCCAGGACAAGCAGTACCTGAGACATCCCTCTGCATCACAGCTGGGTGTGAGGAAGTGCCCCAAGGCTTGGGGTTTTGTGGAGTCAAAATTAGGACCTTTATCCGTGAACCCACTCCAGGGTCAGGTTCACTAAGGTATTTAGGCACAAGAATGTCATTGAACAACTAAATCCCATTGATTTCACTAGACCTCTGTTCGTAGGGAGCAAGTCCCTACCCAAAAGAGCTTGCAGGTGAGGAGCAGGAATGTCAGGTAGTATGGATTATTAAAAAACAACAGCACATAGAGCAGATTATTAAAAGCCAACAGCAGATACGTGTCCTCTAGGAGAAAAGCCTATTCCTAGTAAGTACAGGAAGATGTTTCATGGTCACCGTAAGTATTAGGATTGAATAATGTTTGGCTATACTAATCTGAAGTGCACAGCAGGGAATAAGGTATTTTTTCCATCCTTCTGATTATATGTAAAAATTTGATATGAGCTTTTTGTGGATTTGATTGCAACAACTTGGGATGTTTCCCAATTTGCTCCTCTCCCAGGACCGTTTTTCTGGATCAGCTGCTAGCAAGCCCTGGTGGAACACATGGTATTAAATATTTGTTGCTTTAACATTTTAAACAACTTAGAGAGAGGAGGTCACACTCTCCTGGCCCGTGGCCCGTGCGCAGTGCCTTCATTGTCTCAGAGGCCCTCCTTTAATATCTGCTGCAGCCGAGCAGCAAGGAGCGAGATGGTCCTACAGCACCGTGTTGCTCACAGGGACACATGTGCAAACATAAATCCATGCTTTCCTTCCCTGGCACTCTCTTGTCGATGCCACCTTTCAGTTTGGTTAAGGCTGGCTAAGAACGGCCTCACCCACCCTCTAATGGCAGCGCATGTAAGTCACTTTGTTACTTAAAGTCTGTATTTCTTTATTAGAGGACATGCTGCAAAGTACTTGAAAATAATGTTGGCTGCTGTGAACTGTGGTGCCCGATCGATGAGGGACATGACAGTCAATTACCCTTCCACTTTCTGATTGTCCCCAGCAATCAGCCCGGATCAATACCTTCAATCTCAATTGATAGCAGATATCAAATCTGAAATAATGTTTCATTGTTTTGGAAGTACTATCACATTGTGTGCAGGCGGCCACTGGATTTATTTAACCATTCATTTCACTTCCATCTGGTCCAATCTGGCCGGGCGATGTGCTGTCCAAATGGCTCGCGCACATCCTTTCAGCATGAGCGCCTGGCCGCGATCAGTTCAGCCTGAGCGGAGGGGAGCAGCAGGACTGCATCTCATTGCCGCAGGGCATCTTTAGTGCAAAATTAGCTACCTGAGAGAGGCTGTGTTGGAAAATAAGGAGGAAAAAAGTTTAGGCCATTGCAGCAGGGCAAAAGCATGAAAATCAGGAGGGAAACTCAGGCGCTGAAGCAAGGAAGATAATTCATAAGGTGCTGCTCCGTGGCAGTGCTGTGCGAGCGGGGCAGTCAGGAGACGGGCTGCAGTGGGGCCGCTACAGCCCTTGCTGTTGTCCCAAGCAGGTGGCTTCTCTGTCCCTTGCCACCCCTCGTGTCACCCAGTTACCGTTCAAGCAGTGACAGCCTTTCAGTGTGCACTCGCAGAGTGCTTGGCTTCGCGGGAGGGAGGGTGGTGGAGGAGCAGGAGGTTGCGCCTGCCTTTGTTTCAGGAGACTTAGCAAAGCTTCCAAATATTTGAAGAAGCGCTGTGCCAGGAGCTCTTTCAGAGTTTCCTTTAGAGATGCCAGTTCGCACAGGCTTTTGTAATTGAGAAGGATCATTTACATTTGTAATGGCTTAAACAAAAAAACATACACACCGATAGGGGTGCGATGAGCCAGGGCCCTGCTGTGGTGGCGGCGGCAGGGACAGGACTGACTGGGATGGAAATGGTCTGGAGCAGGGGAGAACTGCTCTGCACTCCTGCCCTCCCATCCCAAAGCCTTGTGGGGTTTGATTTTGGTGTTCCCCGAGCATCCCTGCAACCACGGGCTGCATGGCATCTCCCTGCCATTGGCACCCATAGGTGCCTGGCCCCCCCCCCCCCCATGCCAGACATATCCTCTTGGTGGCCCTTCAACACCAGTCCTTTGTATGGTGGTATAAGCTCCTCCATGGGATGGCCATGGTGGCCAGAAATCCCCATGCTGACTTCTGGGGCGTTGCTGCCAGGTACATGCAGGCAGCTTGGCTGTGATGCCAAAGGTGTCTTGCATGCAGCAATTGTTCCCCATGGCTGAAACCCAACCCCACAACTTGCCACCATGGTGCTGCCAGCTCCTGCAGACTTCACTGCAGGTAACTGGCTTCTTTAAAGCCCCATGTCCTGGGATCAGATGGCCAAGGCTCTTGGCTTCCCCTTAAAAAGACTTGGGAGGGGTGGTGAAAATAGGAAGGGTATCTACTGCATCCTTCGAGTCACGGAGAAAAAGCTGGAAAACATAAACTCAGGAGCTCAGGGTGTAGACAGCAAAAAACCCACTCTCTTAAAAATTATTTCCTACTGAGGTTGGCTGTAACAGGTCTGAGCTGCCGGTCCCACCACCTTGAGGTGACACCCTCAGCTCCCTGCAGCATCAGGAAATCCCACCAGACATCTCAGGATGCACTGCACGAACAAACACCACAAGCCCAGGCCAGGACCATGGCTGGCTGCTTGTATGGAAAGGAGGGGAGAAATAGTCAGTTAATCCATTCACCAGGGGGACTGAGCACGGCACAGCTCCAGCATGGCCTGGGGAGGACCGGGCTGGGTGATGCTTCTCACAGCCGTGCAAGTAGGAGGTACTCCTCATGCACCTTTGGATTCTCCCACCCAGCTGCTTACAATCCCTAAATAAAAATATCCAAGGCAAGCAACCTCCCAGGGAAATTCAGGTGCCCCAGGGTGTTCTTTCAGCCCTTGCAGCCCCAGCTCCTGTCCCCGCAGCATCCTGCTCTGCTCTTATCGGGGCACTGGACACAGGCTACCATTTTTAGAGGACAACCTAATGAAATAGATCCTGATTAGCTGGCCGTGAGTTACTTCGTTTCAGTGCCCGCATGCAACGGAGGCAGGAGCGCAGTCGAAAGATAATGGAGATAAAGCATTAGCCCTACGATCGCAGCATGGCGAGGAGCCAAGGCGCTCCCTTTTTGTTAATACACAATACTTGTTATAAGATTGAATATCCATTTGGGGGCAGAATTCACCTACTTTCCTTTGTGCACTCCCCTCTGAAAGCATTGTAATGCTTTACTTATTGGCATTTTATTTTGATGAATAGGCTGCAATTGGTGCAAAAATATCCTGAATGGCATTAGGAGACTCAGCCATGTGACCGTTGGCCCATTTGCACTAAGTACCATCAGTCAAAGTTCATATTACTTATAGGATGCTTAAGCCAGTGTATTTTCCTAACAGGCACGGTCCTCTGAGGGTAGTGCTAAGCGTGCTGGGGACTTCTTTGAAGTAGCATAAAGGGTAATTATTCCCCAACGTCCTATTTGAAAAAACACCCTTAAAAACTAAGTTTTGTGCCTTTGGAGGAAAAAAAAACCCCAACCCAATGCTCCTGCCTGTGCAGTAGCTGGCTGTTCATCAGAGTAGTGCCTGGAGGGCCCAGTGCAGCACTGGCTGCCGAGCTTGGCTCGGAGCGGTGCAGGAAGGAGAAATGTCCTGTCTGCTCCTTGTCTAGACTGAAATGCAGGTATTGGGGCCGGGGGGGGGGGGGGAAGGGAAGAAAAAGGAACCTCGGAGAAACATGGGTCAAGTACAAGAGGCTGCTTTTATTTGCTGTATTTTATGTAACGGGCAGGGATAACACTGGTCACGGTGCCTGGGAAAAGCAGACTTCAACCAGCAGTCGCAGCAACAAAGTCTCTGAGCTCAGGTGGATTTCTGGAACCTGTTACAGCCACGAAATACCTTCCCTGCTGACAAGCTGGCCCCAGGACCAGGCTACCCCTTACCAAAGCCCTTTTCCTATCAGGAGCCCAGGAAAATGCAGGTCCCCGGGGTGGTCTGCGTGAGTACACCTTGGCGGGTGTTTTGGGGTGCACATCGCTGTGCTGTGCAAGGTGGAGGGGTCTGCCCGGTACCATGGAGCGGGCAGCAACCGGGGGGGGGGATGCTGAAGTTGTAACCACATTCAAAAATGCTTGTGCAACACGGCCGGCTGCCCCCCAGCACTGCCCACGCCCTGGCACCGCTGCTGCCCGGGCAGCACAGCAGGTTATTAACACCACCAGCTAACGATCACAGTTTAACACAGCAGCAGGGAAAAATCCCGCTGCTGGCTCCAGTCACCAAAGCCTCCTCGTGCTGTGGGGCAGGAAAAGGGCATCACCACCCCCAGCCCACTCACGTGTAGGGGTTTTGCCAGTTTCTTCCAGAATTGCTCCTGACCTTGTCAGTGCCGTAGGGAAGTGGCGGAGACGCAGCCCACTCTTACTCCCTGACTGCAGAAATGCAGTTGATGTGCTCTTGTTTACTTTCCAAGAGTTAGACCCAGCCAAGGCCCTTTCTGAGCACTGAAAATGCATATTTCTGGGTGGGGAGAAGAGGGGGAAAGGCAGCTGTTCAGTTCAGCTCAAGAGAAGGAAGAAGCCACTCGCAGTACATAAGCCCCCTCCATGGTTTAGTATTTCTAATTACAATTAATTTCTAATTACAATTAATTAGAAATTGTAGCATGCTCCACCCCATGCTTTCCGTGTGGCTTTGGGCAAAACAGTTGGCAAGAGTTTTTTTTCAAGAGCGTTTCATTTACGGTGTCAGAGACGTCACCAACGTGATGGAGCTTTGCTAGCCATGTGTTACGTGGCACTTTGCGACGAGGACGCTGCTTTGCCCCAGTGTGGACACAAAGTGCTTCTCCCACGTGCTACCAGGAGCACAGACCCCAGGGAAGGCACCCTGTCCCATCCCCAAGGAGTGATGCCTGGGTGGCACAGCCAGCCCCCGCCTCAGCTGCGAACCTGCCCAGCCACGACAGCTTCTCCCTTGTTCCTGCGGCTTGTTTTAAGCTTTCTGTGTGCTCAAAGAAAGGGAGAAACACACAAGTCTAGTAGAGAGTTATACCACGACTATTTTTAACATGCAGTTATGCTCAGAAATCCCCCAGAAATCAAAGACCCTCTGAATTTGCCAGCAACAGTTAAAGAAAATCCATTTCCTTACTGCTGTTCATAATTTAGATAGCCTTCCCCCTCTTATTTGCACTGTTTATACATGAATTCCTACAGCATTATGCGCTTCGTGTAAGCGGGAAAAGTCCAGTCCAGACACGGCTCCATGACAGCTCCCCCTGACTAATAGCAGAATTATCCTTACATAAGTCCCTTCTCTTCCCTGGCATTTTTTCCCCACCAGGAAGGGTGCTTCTCTGCACACCCCAGCGGGATGAAAGCAGCTCAGGCCAGGCGCTACAGCAGAGCGCAGACTCGCTCCATGCTTTATGTTGCAGTGCCATCTTATGGCAGCTCTAGTGCCAGCCTGCCGCAGGAGATGCATTTTCTTTCAACTCTTTGCAGGTATTTTCTTGTTGAGCTGTTAAGGGTTTAGATTTATAAACACCCCCCCCAAAAAATCCAAAGATTAGATAAGGTTTTAATTAGCAAAAGCTCTATGTCCAAAACTTAAGAGCCTTCAAAGTAAGCTCTGGGATGGAGCACAAGCAGCGAAGAAATAATTTATTTTCTTAGGAGATGATCAGCTTTCCAGTCCAGGCTGCTGCTATATAAGTGGTAACACTATACAGACATGTGTCTTCCATATTACAAACCATCTCTAATGGCTCCTTTAATTTCACTAGAGAGAAAAAAACAAAGATAAAAACCGTACTTAAATCTGGAAGCCATTGCAGGCTTCGCACAGTAAAACTATTGCAAATGTTGAACGTCCCCACCCACCTCCTCTCAGCGCTGAGAAGTTTCCAGCAGTAAAAGCCCGGGGGGTACCAAACGCCAAGAGCAACCCCGGCTCCATCCCGCACCCTTGGGTCCGCAGAGGGAGCACCTCCAGCCAGGGACGGCTCCTTTGCAGAGGAGGAGAAGCAGAATGAGCAGACACCGAAACTAGACGCTGCTCTCTGCCTTGTGGCGTGTCAGCAAGTCAATTAGGTGTGCCGGGAAAGCCAGGCTTTCAAAAGACCTTTTCTTCAAGGCTTCAGCTCATCCTGTGCTTGCAGGAGGATCAGAGGGAGGCCTCATCCCAAAGATTAAGCTCTGGATGCGAGAGGTGGAGGGAAGCTTTCTGCTCCTTGGAGCAGTAGCACACACAGCACTGGCTTGGAGGGCATCCTGCTTTAGCAGGCAAAACCCAGGAAAATCAGGCGTTCTTTCCAACCAGCTCAGGACTCTGTTTGCAAAGGTCAACACCAGGGTGGGAGATGAGCTGTCAGCACCGCGGAGGGTCTCCTGCCCCCCACACCAGAGCCAGGTCAACAGGTCCCTCCTCAGAAAAACCCGGGGTCTATGTCTGATAAAAACAATTAGGGAAAATAACCACAGAGGAAGAGGTACAGCACCCTGCCCTGCCCTCGGAGCTCCCTGCCGGGTATTTTCCACACTGCAGAGGAAGAGCTTGGTCCCCAGGGCCGCATCCATCCCTCTGGTTTGGGTTTGACCCTCTCAAGACTGTGGGTCCGGTAGGATTTGGATCTCCAAAAAAAGCCAAGAAGTTTCCTGGAAGCGTGGCAGGGCAGCGCCGCTGTCAGCGGAGGGTTTGTTGTTCGCTTGTTTTACATGAAGAAGATGCTGCAAGAGGCAGGGGAGGAGCAGTGGCCACGTTGCTCCCTGCAGACCTTGGGCCAACTCCAGAAATGCGCAAAGGAGGGACAGAGGGGTGCTCAGGGGGACGAGCACCCAGAAAGGGTGAAAAAGGAGCAGGAAGGCTGGAGGCAAGGGCAATGAGGATGCTCACATCACCTTTTGTCACTGGCTTGACTCCAGAGGGAGAAACATCACCCTGATTGCCTCCAAAAAGCTGGAGAGGGGGCTGCCCCGGGGCCCTCCAGTTGGGTGTCCCGTTGGGAGAAACTCTGGGGGGAGCCACCTGGTAACCCCCTGCAACACAGCCACAGCGAGAGGGTGGGGGATCTGAGACACGAGGCCAGAAGAGTGGTGCAGCCACTGCTGCAGGGCGTGGGGAGTGACTAACAGGCTAGTTGGGAAATACTGAAAGCAAAACAAAACAAAACAGTCCCCAAAAAATTATCCCCCCCAAAAAAAAGCCAGCAAACCGTCTGTGCAGACCGTGCCTGCAACACACATTGCGGGATCATTTCGCATTTTACCTGGCAGGCCACCCTCTCCTTTTACAGGCAAATATTATTTTTAAAGGATTTTCCTACTCCAAAAAGACTGTTTCATGACCAAAAGACATTCAGGAAAAATCCCTTCTACCTTAGATTGCATTTACGATGTGATCCACCCCACGCCTCTGACAGCTGCAGCGGGAGAAGGCAGGGGAAGGCAGCAGGAGTCAGGGATACAGGGTGCCAGGCTGGATGCTTCCCCAGTAAGCACAGGAGGCCGTGCAATACGATTACCGGCCCAGGGAGAGCACAGCATTGCACAGGTTTACATGCGCCATCCATCAGTTGCCAACTGCATTGTTTTCTCTTTGCACACTTGTATGGAAATTCAGCTACAAAACATTCCTACGAACTGTTCCCTGATGTGCAAATATAGCTTTAAATGACTTCTCTAGGAAAGAATCCTCACTATTTTATACAAGTTGTCTTGCATGTTTATTACACAGAATCATGATCCAAAAAGAAGGGGATTCATCCCATGCCTATTCATAACACTGCTCTCCTTTACGCATTACAAGCTGGAACATACTCCAGGCCCCCTTGCATGATGAATGATACCTACTTTGCTCTTCACTTCCAGCGTGCTCCGATTTGCTTATTTATGGAGCCTCAGTGCACTGACGGAAACCCTCCTCTCCCAGTTTCTCCATGAGACAAAGCACATTGTGGGCACCAGGCTTGCAATGGGCAGTTTGGAGGGGGAGCAGCAAGGCCTGAAACTCGGCTCCCGGCCTCGCCGCTGTGCAAAGGCACCCCGGGACCGCTGGGTCCAGAACTGCTGCACTTCCCACTGACACTCTTCCCAACAGCTGGTAGTTTCTCCACCACATTTAAAGCCCTTTCTCCCGCCCTGTGTCTCAGAGCAGAGCACCAGGCTGGATGCAGGGCCACGGATGCCCACCCGCATCCATCCCACTCCAGGGATGCTGTGCCTGGGAGGTGCGAGTGGGACGTCTCCTGCTGTATTTAGCTTGGCTGGCTCGGCCAGCCCATTCCACTGCCTGCACGCAGCCCCAGGGAGCGTGGAAGGAAACAGCGTACCAGCCAGCCAAGCCAAACACCGGCAGGTCAAACGCTGCAGCACGGCTTCTTGGAGATGACACAGGCACCCGAGGCAAGTCCACTTGTCTCCCGGCGCGGGAGCATCTCGCACAGCCCTGCATTAACACCGCAGCTGCAAATATCAGCTCCCGACCCCGGGCTCCAGCACACGCTGCCTCCCAGGGATGATGATTTTGCAGCCTGGGTGGGAAGAAGGTGCTGGGGTGGGTAGTCCCGGTGCAGAGCGCAGTCCCCCTTCTCCAGCGGCACGGTATGTACGGCTTCGGAAATAATCCAGTCTTCATTAACTTGTCAAATTAGGAAATTGAGAGCTGTCAAAGTGTAGCAAAGATTGGGGGTGGCTTTTATAGCAAGCCGTGGGATCTCCCACTGTTTGTCTAATCTAATTTCCTCATCGTCCTAAGAGAATCATTACAAGAGAGGAAAGAGAGGGAGAAGTAGAAAGATGAAGACATGAACGGTTTCCAGATGAAAGCACCTCCCTTCTGTGTGCAGGTGCAGACGAGAGGGTTTATATAAGCTGCTCGGGATCAGTAATTTTCCTCTGTCACAGTCACGTTTGTGTTTTAAGACAACTCTTAAGCTTCATCCCCTCTGGTCAATCCTGCCATAGGAAGAATATAAAAAGTGATTTCTTTTGTACTCCCATCAACTGGCAAAGGCAGAGCATTGACTGAGCCCTTTCTGACCCGTGGAGCTTTTGTGTTCCTCCCTCTGAAGTATTAAGTTAGTTAATTATTACCGAGGAGAGTGTGCCAACCTTCCTGAACCTGCCATACTAAAATAAAAGCACACAGAAGACCGAGCAAAGCCCGTAACATGAAGCGGCTCTAAATCGAAGGCACTTTGATGCGCTCCTCCGCAGCAATCAAGCAGCATTGCTAAGGCACGTCACACAACGTAAAAGCACCTTTCCCTCTGGCTTGTTCCCGCTCCACCCATGCTCTTTTTCAACCCTACTCTCCAAAACAAAACTCCACAAGCATCTCCACGGTGCAAATAGACCAAAGTAATTCATTCTGGTATGTCTCTCATTTCCAGGACCACTTTGCAAAGGCAGTTAAAAAAGCCCCCCAACGTTACAAAGTGAGAGAGCCCAGCAGAGAGAAGCCTTAATATGCAACCGCAGCCCGCTTCGGTGCATGCGAATGGTGCGAGCGTCTGGTGAGGAAACCCCGTGTGCTTCGTGTGACCTTTCAAACACGTGTAGCTCAGAGGGGAGGGAGATGCTGCTGTGGGTGGAGTAACCATGGTGGAAACCCTCCTCCCTGCAGAGGAGGCACGACGGGGTTGTGCAAAGGCACGCACGGCTGAGCCGGCAGCCCCAGCACCGCCACTGCAGCAGGAGGGCAACGGATTTATTCTCTGGATGGCAAACACTCCTGTCCTCCAGCCTTGGCTTTTAAGAAGGCAGCACCAGAGAGCCTTATGAAAAAGCAGCAAGTGAAGTGGGACATCTCAAGCCCCTGCAGCTGAGATGAAGCCCTAGAGGAACCAGCTGCTGCAACAGCAGAGAGAGAACAAGTTGTCCAATGCCAGCAGCAAAACCAAACACATTAAGAATCAATACCATCTTTGCTGGAGAATAAAAGGTTAAAACCATACCAGCAGCTGGTTGGGGATAGGCTTTTGAGGCAAAGTTGACATTCCTCGCCTGCTAATTGTTATGTTTTCCAAAGATTTCATCAACTAAGTTGTGTTCAACAAACTGCTATTTAATTACCAGAGTAGAATCCTGTTAATTAGCCAGCCCCAGAAGACAGCCCTTCATCCCTGTTAAGTGAAATTCCCAACTAATCCCTCCAGCAGCAGTTGTCTCGCAGCCTAGGGAGCCAGAGAGAGCAATCAGAGATGCCCCCGAAGTTGGGGGGGAATGATCGGAGCTCAGCCCCCGCCTGCCGCCAGCGGCCGTCTTCAGCCCCGGGAAGGTGCAAACCAGCACAAGAACTATAATACTCAGAAGTAAAAAGCTAGTCCTCTTACCATTTCCCAGCTGTCCCTCCTGGCTCCATTTGTCCTGGCTGCTTCAGCCACAGCCCAGCCAGTGGCTCCTCTTCCCCTGGGGCTGGTGCTGCTGGTGCTCCCGCTGCATCCTCGTGCGGAATCCCCATGCTCCCCCTGCACAGCCCGTGCTTGCGCCCATGTAAGAGGCCAGCAGCTCTCCTTCAGCCAGCTCACCACTTAACACCACACAGCATCAAAGCTTTTCCCGGGAAGGTGCTGTGAGCACCTTTTACACGGTGCTACGAACATTTCTGAAGTCAGCCCAAGATCTGCCCCTACTTCTCATCTCACCTGGCTTCCCAGGATAGAGGCTAAAATGATCCCCCTGCGACAGTAACTCCGCACCCGGCAGACCCGGGTGGCAGGACAAGGGTGTGAAGTTCCTACAAAATTCATAAGAAAAGCCTGGGTAAAGGAGACGAGCGCTCCAGCTACGTGAAAGGCTTCAGTGTGACCTGCCACACCAGCAGACACCAGATAAAGCCCAAGGGTGCTATCCCAGTGCGGGCAGGTATCAGCCAGGGCTCGTTACCACCCCAAGAGGGAAGCAGGTTTCTTTAATTCAGCTAATGCAGCAATCTGGAGTTTCTTTGTTGTCTGTCACCTTGAATGTTTTAATTTTATGTTGAAATGCCAGCAGAAATTCATATTGAGAGGAAGTTTTAGGCTCTTCTTTGACATCCATGTAAACAACGTAGATAATTTTGAAGTAGTGGGGGGGTTCATTCAATCAAGTTCAATAACGTAGATAGATCTCCAGGTGAAAATAATCAATATTTAAAAGACTAAAAAAATTCACTGTTCAACATCATTTGGTATAAATACATCTGTGCTACGGAGATCAGTAGGGATGAAAGGACAGTTGAAAAATTCTACAAAGTCTTTAAATTAATGGTTGCAAAATTCCAATATGCAATTTGTCATGTTCCTGTAAACTTGCATTACCCATTTTGATTCAAGCCCAGTTTTGGATTGTGGCATATGATATGCTGAATTTTAGACAGAAGATATCCATCAACTCAGATGCTAAGTAATAATAACAATTATCATCAGAATTAAGCCATACAGGAAAATCTCTAGTTTTATAGACTAGGGATTTAGAACGATGGAAAATTGACAACAGTTCATAATGTGGACTTTGGTGGTCAATGTGCAGCTACCCCGTCCTACGGCCAGGATAAAGTCTCTCTCAACCTCTACCCTATGTTCGAGCAGAGAGGTCTTTAATATAAAAACGCTACGCAAGGCAACTACAAAAAAATAAATTTCCTTCAATAGGATGAATAAAGTAATATCTTAAATTAGCAAGTTCCAGTGACATGACCAGATCGGCCACTTCTGCCAGCAGATCCAACTCTACTGAAGTCAACATCCGTGCACAAATGAACCTGGAGGAGAGGTAAGAGGCTCTGGCTTGTTTCCAAAAGTAAAAGTAAGCGAAGGGTGAGGTATGCGATTAATTCCCCGTCAGTATTCCAGCCACATTTCCTCCAAAACCAGGAAAGTATTTCAAGTGAGAAGTCTTGCTCATCCAGCTGTGGAAAACATTTTTCCTCAAAGTTTTCTACCCCTCACTTCTCCGAAGTCACTTTTTGCCTCTATCACGCAGGCCTGGAGGCTGTCCATGTACACCACACCTGCAAATACCAGCCAGCACTTCGCTGGTAACTGACGTCCCGGGGCCTCCCTCTACCCATTCCCTGGAGAAAGGGGAACCCCACTCATTGCAGATAAAAATGAGGGTCGCAGCAACAAGTTCATTTCACCTTGCAGGGAAAGCACCTTCCCACATTCCCTTATTTCTCAAGGAGGCTGGGTGTCTCCGCATAGGAGTCGATGGGTGACGACGTACCTACAAGAGAAACTACGCTGAGTTTCAACCCTGTTTGTAGTCAAATATAAAACGATTTTTTTTTTTTAAACAGATCTCAGACAATTTAGAGGTAATCCAAAGGGAGTAATATTATAAAAAGAAATCCTTGAAGCGTTAGATGCATCTTGGAAAGTCACAGTGGTAAGAATTATTCTAAGCAAGGCTAGCTGGGGTATTTCACACACTGTCACTGCAGTGTGAATTGAAAAACATCATACAATTAAACTGGTAATAGTCTCTCTGCTTTTTATTTTGAAACCTCAATCTAACTGCAACTCAAAAATACCTCGTGCTAACTGAATACATACAAGAGATACTACTAATAAACTTCACGCCTCCTTTCTGATTTAACAACACACAAAAAAAATCAATTTAAAAATATTTTTAATCTATGAGCAAAACAGATGATAGCTTCCAAGAGAATAAGTTTTGCTGAAAAATACAAAGGTTTAAAAAAGCAGGACCGGTAATATTTAATCTCAGAAAGCAAATACAGAAGCAAGATATTTGGATTTTAGAAAATTTGTTTAATTAATAATGCTCATTAACTGCACAGTTTTAATTCATAAATACAGATGAAGTTATAAAAAACAAAATCTCAAATGTGCGATCCTTATTTTTAAATTTATTTGATTTTAATGGCTGCCTCTTAATATAGTAAAGATGTGGAAATCGGTGCAACTTGAACAGTTGCCAAACAAAAGCCTCTTAACAATGAAGTTGTACGCTCAGTGGAGCGTACGTTCATCTCTACCTTGCAGCTTCTTCTTGTAAAAGGAACTATATCAATCTTCGGTAGTATATTAAAACAAACCAACGCCTCAAAGAATTAATATAGGCAAATAATTAAAGATTAAGGTGTTTTGTATTCACATTCATGCTGCCACACAAAATCCATTTCTTTTCTGTATTTTTTTTTAATTTTTTTTTTAAAAAAGGCCGCTTAGGAAGTCACGATGGCTTGAAACTACACGTGATGGGATCTCTTCCTCTGCACTGAAGTCGACAGCAATTCTGATACTGACCTTTGTGGGTGCAGGCACGGGCCTAAAATACTCAGAGAAGTGTGAGGGATGGATCTAGTTAGTCTAATGCATTGGAAATGATTCATGACACTTTCATGAATGTACAGAAAAATATCACAAGGCGGCATACAATATAAAAACATTAAAAAAATCCACCCCCTCTTCAATAAGAGAGGTGTGGAGTTTGCAGGGTTTCCTCCTGAAAGATTTCTCATTCTAGTCTGAACAAGGGCTCTTCTGAAATCAATACAGTTAAAGCACATTAACATCATCCCACACAGGGTTAGTCCCAATATAAATGTGTTCTCTTTAGTCGCTCGTTTAGTGAACACTTTACTATTTACATTTACAGTATGTGTGCTGTTGTCAGTGCAAGACCAGATTACATTGAATACGAGGATAAATGCAGGGCAATTTCTTTCTCTCTTGGGACAAAACCAGTGAGTAAATCTTAACACGATAGGAATGTTTCAAAATGAAAACTGAAAACACATTTCACCAAGCCAGTATTCCTCTACGTACAGCGCATCCAGGAAAAGCAGCATACCATCTTTGTGCACGTTTGCATTTAACTAAGTACAGTGCAGAAGAAATGAAAGCCTGCTATCTTAATGAAATAGGAACAAATATCATCTGATTGAAACAACAAGTGGCCACAATATCTTTTTAAAGAAACGACGAAGAATTAAAAAAACCCAACCAAACAAGAAGTAACGTATTGCGCATTTAGCGGTCAAGGCAACTGTTTTTCCTCATTTTCAGTAGCAACAGCCCAGTTTGAAATGTTAGAAACTCAAAAGGGCCCGCTGCGTGTAGCGCTTCCGCAGGGCTTCCACCGTCCTTCTCCAGACCACCTCAAAACACCAGGTAACAACGAACGAGCTTGGCACAGGCTGCACTTAACGTTTTCCACATCGGCCTTCAAAAGCGTGATGCTCTCTGTGTGCTGAGGAAGGGCGAAGGGAAAAAAGAATACAAGAACATGCAAACTCTGTCAAGGAGTTGAAAAGATTAAAAAAAAAGAGAAGACAACAATGTATAAAGCAGTCAAGGAAGACACAACATGCCAACGAGTGATCTTTGGGAATATGCTATTCTGATAATACATTTCTATAGAGCCTAAAATAAAGAGATCCCTTAAAATCCCGATTGTAAATGGTTCCTCTAAATGAATACTTAAATTGAACAGCATGTAGTCTTGAGACTTGAAGAGATTTGTCTCACTCATTTTATGAATCAGGCCTATTAAACATGAAACCAAATATATTCTACAATTAAACTAAAAACATCTTATATTTTGAATGATAGCCAACTTGTACCTTGAAGGGACATAATTTTAATGCAATGAGAGATGCTACGTTTCTAAATGGTTAATGATGAATCAGGCAGGATATTCCCACGGAAATACCCTACCAGCGTCGTGTTTCTCTAAGGAAGGTGGAAATCCACAATACGAAATACTTACATTTATAAAAGACCGCTTTAAAAGGTGTGTGTGGCAGAAGTTTATGTATCTTTTCTAAAACTTTTGCTTCACTTGCTAAGGAGGCATTCACGTTCCAGACTTGCACAACATCTTCACGGTCACGAACGCTGACGCTAACCCCTATTACTTCATCATCTGCACAGAAGAAGCATAATCATTAAGGAATACTTTAAAAGTGAGACATGTCTAATTTGATACTTATGTATTATGAAACAGTGCCCAAAAGCTGAACAAACCGAAGAAATGAAAAAGAGCAGTCTCCAGTGAGGAGAATACCGATGTTCAAACCAGACAAAATAGTTACCAGAAAGAAACAAACACTGTATTTATAGAAGCTATTGGAAATATTACCTCACAGTGGTTTTAATAAAGTGCCACAGGATTATTCATCTTTGCTATTAGCACTCTTTAACTTGATGAGAAGGGAATCACAAGACTCCCTTCAGCAAGGTTAGCAGTGTAAGCTACTAAAGATAATTTACCTACAGTAATGTCAAAATGGGGTGATGAGGGTGAAACAACTAAAACACCAGGAACAGTACCTAGAGGAGATCAGACACCAGCTTTTCCAGACTTTGCTCTCTTTTTTCTTTACATTTTGTCAAGGCAGCAACGGGGGCGGGAGGGGGGAAGGAAAAAAAAGAAAAAAAAAAAAAAGAGAATAAAGCCACAGTCAGGCTGCTGCTGCTGCTGCCAGTGTCGGTAACTTCGGTCGGTCCATGCTTCGCTGAAGAAAGACCTTTTTGGTGTGAAATTCTCAGGATGCAGCTTCGTGGAGAGCTCAGCCTAAGGCCATGCCATGGCTGGGAGCGGTGGCTGCCTCCAGCAGTGACCTCCACGGCGCAGCTGCACCGCGCATCCTAAGGAAGGGGTCAGTAAGAATAATGCAAAGGTGGTGTCAACAGCACACGGCCAAGGGGACAAGCTACCGCTGCAGGCAGCAGAATGTCATGTATTTGCTTAAACTGACCCTGAGACCACCCTATCAGTATAAAGGGCAGGAACACTCCCTTCTTGACACCAACTCAAGTATGCATATTAAGGATTTTGAAAAGCAACTATTAGAAATGTCTCTCGCAGCTCAAGGATTTCAGACTTGTATTCTGTATCTTCCAACTCTGAAAGTCAGGAAGACAATGAGAGAAATAAACTATTGGAGAAACTCATTCAACAAGACTTTCGTAGAAAAAACAAAGTCACCAAGGTGAATATACCAGCAGCAGCCTACTGCAATATCCCTGCTCTACCATATTAGCTAGGTGTAAGAGAAACTGTTTGAAAAGTTTTTGCTGAACTGCTCTGTGAACCCGAGAAATGCAATTCTTTTCTCTGGAATGATAGAGCAGTGAAGGAACGCTCCTAATGGGATATTCACCGTCACTGCAACAGCCAGTTTAATCAGATATTCATGCTTAGGAGAGAAGTAAATATGGTCAAAAGAAATGGTGGAGAAGTGTCATCTGAACTGAAAAGTAACCAGCTCCCAGAACAACCTTCCCTCTAGGCCAATGGATCAGTGTCGTGGTTTAATCTCAGTCGGCAACTGAGCACCACGCAGCCGCTCGCTCACTCCCCCCCCGGTGGGATGGGGGAGAGAATCAGAAGGGTAAAAGTGAGAAAAACTCGTGGGTTGAGATAAAGACAGTTTAATAGGCAAAGCAAAAGCCACGCACGCAAGCAAAGCAAAACAAGGAATTCATTCACTACTTCCCATCGGCAGGCAGGTGTTCAGCCATCCCCAGGAAAGCAGGGCTCCATCACACGTAACGGTGACGTGGGAAGACAAACACCATCACTCCAAACATCCCCCCCTTCCTTCTTCTTCCTCCAGCTTTATATACCGAGCATGACATCCCAGGGTATGGAATGTCCCTTTGGCCAGTTGGGGTCAGCTGTCCTGGCTGTGCCCCCTCCCAGCTTCTTGTGCACCTCCAGCCTGCTCAGTCGGTAGAGCACGGGGAGCTGAAAAGTCCTTGACTAGTGTAAGCACTGCTCAGCCACAACTAAAACATCGGTGTGTTATCAACATTATTCTCATCCTAAATCCAAACCACAGCACTGTACCAGCTACTAGGAAGGAAATTAACTCTATCCCTGCCGAAACCAGGACAATCAGTAAGTTCATCATTCGCTTCACCCAGAAGCAAGAAACAGTTCTGTAACCGAACCTTAACGAATTAAGGTCACAGACTTTTCACGACTAAGAAGCAGCATTTGATGATCTATCTTAAGCCAGCCAGCGTTCACAGTCCCTTCCCAGAGTCCATTTCCAAATGAAACGCGCAACCTTGCAAGCCTAGAGAAGATATTTATTCTGAAAGCAAATTCATTAAATTATTACCTCTAACCAAAATCACATGTGAGCTTCTGGATGATTAATGCCTGTTTTCCAGTAAACCAGCAAAGTATTTTAAGAATATTTATGTAAATTCAATTGCATTAAAGATTACCTTGACCTAAGCAGTATTTTTAAGCCATAATGAAAATATTGCTTCTGGGTAGAGTGCTAACCTGGGATTCAGGAGAGCCAGGTTTGTGTTATGGCCCTGCTATGGGCTTTTAATGTCACCACAGGCAAACCACGCAGCTTCCCTCTGCTTCAGGTCTGCACTAGTGCTTCCCCTGACAACTCCTAACCAGAAGGGACCATGAGGGCTAATGGGAGCATCTATCTAATTTAGTTGCTTCCAGCAGTGATAGTACAAACAATCTGTACAGAAGTGTCATTTGGGGTTCCAGCATCCTCTAATTGGAGAATGAATATTAATCATTTAAATACTGGCTAACAGATAGATATTTAATAACTAGAAAACCTGCTGGCTTCCCAGGGATGCAAGCTGTTGAGCTTGAGTCTTGTGCTAAGACAGTCAGAATACCTTGTCCTCTTCTTAATGACAACAGGTATAAATATGATTTCCAGCCCTATACCCCATTTTAGCAGTGTTTCCATGTTCTGTATTCAAACTCAATTTGTCATGCTAGCCTCAATCATTTTTACGTTACCTGCTGCACAACAATCTGTAAACTGCTCTCCAATAGTTGCTAACAGTAGCTCTTTCCAAACTGCAGCCTAAGGAGGGGAAAAAGAAAAACAAAAAGAAAAAAAAAGAAGAGTTACATTTGCATTATTTTTCTTTAATTTAAAAGTTGGGTTTGTTAGCTCAGTTTTGAGTGCATTCTCTTTCTGAGGTTGTCTAGACAAAAAAGAGTATTTATTGTAAATACATGCTGTGTTATATAATTAATTTCCTCAGTCCAGTTGGAGCAAGAATTTAGACCTTGAAAATACATACTGTTACACAGAATTGTTCTAATAAATATTTTAAATATTTAACAGTAAGTTGTTTACCTTCGCTATATCTGTGTCCACGACTCATCCTGAATGCACTAGTTAATGTAAAGCCTGAAAGTAGATTTCTCCCAAGAATTTCCCATGATAAAAGATGGTAAGGCTCCGCTTGTGATCATTTGTTTCTACAGAAAAGAATTACTAACCACTTTAAGAAAAGTATCTGAAAACCCTACCAGTAAATTAAATTGATTTATATTTAAACGTCACCTCTCATTTGCCTGGACTATGAAATAAGTCTATCTTTCAACAAATTCAAATGCTCACTAGAGAATTAAAACAGGGGGGGAAGCTATCTGCCAGTTTATTTTGGCTGTTAGACTAATTACTCTGTTACTTGCTTTTGACACTTGTTATCACCTAAGCCAAAGCCCATGCAAAACTTCAAGTGCGTCTGGACCAACGTAATGCTCCAAGGTGTGGGTTTACAGGGACAGAGTGTTTTTACTTATTTGTTTTTTAAAAGAACACGGCAACATGTGTATTTGTTTGTATCACCGTACTGACTTTTTCATATACTACTTTTAAGGAATGTCTTTTCTGCTATATGAAGTTAGCTTGAGTTTTAGTACTATTAAAAAACCCAGCAAATGAAGTGCACCAGGTTAAGACAAAAAGCAAGCAGCCATGAAGATGACAAACTAATAAACCGCTTTAACGGCGTTCCTGAGTACTCCTAAGCCACCTTTCAGAATACAAAGGCTTTCTGTGACTCATCGTCATCTAACCCAACGCATCACATAAAGCCGTGCTATGGGAAGGACCATCTGATGCGATGGTTCCCGAGGCAGGTGGAAGACGTCGGCGTGACAGCCTCTGACACGGTGCCTTTTGCCTGCCAGCGGAACAGCTCAGAGATGAATGATGGGACTGACCACGCACGCTCTCATTGCCAGGCGCAGCGCTCACTACTGTGAGTTGTCCTAATGGTCTCAAGGGTAGGAAGCACTTCATCCAGTAGTAAGCAGTTGCAGGATCAGGCTTATGAGGATCTAAAAAGTATTAGTTTTCGTATTAAAAATTGGCACACAGAAGCGTCACTCTACACGTGCAACAACATTTAAGTGTCCGTATTTTGTCGGTCAGTTTTTCATACCACTTGAAAGACTAGTATCTTTAGAAAAAACCCTGCATTTCCCTCCCTCCACAGCCTCACCGAGCACTGCCACAGCGTATCATCTTTTTGAGTTCGGTCTGTATGTGACGGTTCATCTGAGCCAAGGAGATGCTGCGTGCACATGTGACGATTTGAAGAATGAAGCCAAAAATGAGAAATATGCATAAAGGTATTATTTATGCTATTTACAGAGGCACTACAAGCTGACTGAAATTCACCTTCAATTAAACCTTTCCGAAGTGACCTGGGATGTGTGGTATGTCATTTGAGAGATCAAAAAGTACCTTCACTTCAAAAAGGGGCTGTCATTCGGCCTCTGAAAAACAAGGCCTCTGAGGTCCCTAAATTCACCACCCAGCAATGCAGGCTCCCCAAACCACTTGTCACTTCTGACAATCTTCACCCCTTGGATTATAAGGGGAAAGAAAATTTCAGTCTTTTCTGATCCCTTGGGACTGCAGGGGAGGAAAGCTGCAATTCACATATGGGGAAAAAGCCCACAGGCAAAAATCAATTAACTTTTGGCTGAAATTTCAAGTACCATCTTTCAGCATTTAATGCCTTCTGCAAGGCTATCACATTTTTCTGACACTTCACTTCTTGTGTTTAAAGTCCTAATCCAGAACACACTTACACACATACACGCCATGTGTGAAGAGGTCAAACCTCCTCGCTGTGACAGTTCACCGGAGAAGTTACTCACATGCGTTTGATTAGGGGTGCAAAGAGAAACCCAATTATTTCAGCAGGGCTAGAACAACGACATGCCTGAACAGATTTTCTTTCACATTTTTAAATTCAAAAAAAGAGGGGAAAAAAACCGGAGCAGCACTGCAGTTTCACAAGATGCACACAAGGTGATCTGACAACTCACTGTTGCCAAAGGGGGTGATCCTACTTGTCTCTTCTCCTTTAGCCCCTACGCCCATCAAAAAACTCTCCTGGCCATAGACTCAAATTAAAAATAAAATAAATAGGAGACTTTTTGTGACGTCAGTGCATTAGGCTGGCTCACAAGACAGTCCGGTGAGCACCAGAGCCAGTGCAAGAGCGATCAGGAGAGAATGAGCAAGATCTTCGCCCTTCCAGCGGGAGCGAGCCATGAGACAGGATTAGCTATCGGTGGAAACAACACCTTGGTCCGTGCTTGGCTACAGAAAGTGACAGCGCTACTCACAGCCCTCCATAGGTGCAAACAAGCAGTGCCAAGCAGAAAAAAGGCCAGAGCCTTTAGGAGCATTTCAGTGAAACTCTGAAAGTTGTGCTGGACTGTGCGTGTGGACTTCTGAAGAGCATTACTGAGGTTCTGGCTACAATTTAGCATATGATATTATCACAGAAAGATTTTTATATTTTTCTTTGCATGCCTGTAAACAAACGGTCTTGAGAACACAGGTGATTATAAAATACTGTGTTTCCAAATGGAAAGAGAGTATAACACTGCAGCCTTCATTTGCTTGATAATACATCAACAAGTGTTACCAAAAGCAAGAGAGGTGGAATTACCTGAAATGAAACTTTTGCTCGTTGTCTTAAAATAAAAGGTTCTAGATGTTAAAATAGCGTTCGGTTGTTGTGTTGGGTGATGTCAGAACTAAAAAGCTTTACAACAGCTTTATTAGATGGAGTTTAAAGAAACCCCCTTACTGAACAATGTGTAAGTAAAAAGTCAATATAACATACCGTACTTTCTTTAGGGACCTTCATTTTCCATATACCTCCTTTGGCATTGCTTTCTTCTTCCCTGGTTATGGGAAATAGATCAGTAAAATAAATATTCGAATCCACATCTAGATAAAACTATGTTTGGGCTTCAATTTTCCCAGAAAAATCCCATTTGAAAAGCAATTACTAACTCCAGGTAGCATGACTTGAGCTACGACTTCCGACATCAGGGACAATTCTTTCACTGTTCGGATGAAGTGTATCTCTCAACACCTAATCCCTTTCCTAAGTTTTGTGTGTTGGAAAACACATTTTCCCTGACTACAGACCATTTTTGAGGTGGCTGCACACTATATGGGAACAAGCCACAACGCAATTTTATGTTTTACTATGGTAACCTTTTATTTTGGAAAAAACTCTGGCATATTTTCACAGAAGCAGCTTATTACTCTCAGGTTTATCCAGTTTAACAAAAGAACAGGAGAGCACTTCATTTCAGTTTTGTGACAGTTAGAAATTAATTGCCCTTATTAAAGGAAAGACTGAAGCTGCCCAGGGTCAGGGCAGACATAACCATTAAACTGCCTCATAATGACAAAGGCACAACGTACAAACCTGTGAGCTTCAAGTTTATTCTGTCACAATTCTTTTTAAAAGATTTTAAATTAGGGTTCTAGTTTCCCGTTAAAACTCTGTAATAGCAAAGTTTAAGGAATAACCTAAAATTCATCTTTGGAATATCTAAGGGCAGTATGAGACCTATAAAGATTCCCCAGGGTCAACGGCCTCCCACCAATCTAGGCAAACACTGGGGAAAAGAGGGGGAAAACTTCAGAAGGACACCTTCAAAAACCTGCAGTCCTCAATTCTTACTTCAGAATTTGTTTTTCTTCCTAAAAAGCAATGCTGCAATTAGCCAGTATACCGTAACTGTAATCTGAGAAAAAGCTTCTCGGCAGTAATTACTGAAGAGTTAGCGGGTTACTGATGAGATCAACCTCTTGCAATCCCTTTCCTAAAATACAGCATCTACATTTACTTTGACAGTCTTAAAACCGATGTAGTAGTTTCAGAAAAGATCTCTGCATTTCACACCTTTCATAGTCACTTGCCAAATCAAAACTAAAAATAGAACAAACCCCAAAATGTTCCCACTCATCCTTACAAAAATATCAAGACCTGCACACAATGGCCCAGTTGATTTACACAGACACCAATATTCCTTTCAAATCCAATTTAGCTACCCTGACCAGTCACGGTATTTTTAAAGCAATAACGTAGCCCTTCAGATGCATTTCACTTGAGAAAATTATTTACTTCTTCAGTAGATCAGGACAGAAACCCCCTGTAGTAAGTCACCACCCAGTCAGACATACTACGATCAAGTTAAAGAACCCTAATCCAATCTCAATCTATGCAAACGATGCCAAAAAGATCAAAACTCTGCAGAAAGTGCTTAGGCTATCTAATTACGATGTGATGGAACTTCACCAAGAAAAAGGTAGGCAAAAGGCAATTTCTGAAAGGGAAACCTCAGTGATTTATACTTTGTTCCATTACTATCCTGCAATCAAGTAGGAATTTGCTGCAACGAATCACTTCATAATGCCTTAAGGTAGTTTTAATCCGAGGTACATGTGCATTTATACGCTTTTGCACAGGTGAAGAACAGTTAAGGACCATCAGTCATTTGCATTATTATTACACTAGCTTCAGTGGAAAGAAAAAAATTTGCAAGTTAAAAATAATTCAAATAGAAGTAACATATTCTGTGTATTCTTGAATTGAAATTCAGAAGTATATTTTAATTGCTTAATTTCTTTCTTACAGTTATGTTCAGAGGTGGACAATTAAATTACAGTCTGGTTTTAATAGAGACTCCTTAGTACAAGTCACTTTTAAGCTTAACAAGATCCTTAGGATATTTCTTTCGTAGGTCTCATAAGTTCAGGCATTTGCAGGCAACAGAAACAACACTCCTGCCCCGTGCCTGCCTCCTTTCACCACTCCAGGTTTTTTCACTGCCGATTCCCAGAAATGTCTAGTGATAGCATACGTACCAAAGCGGCCGTCTTTCTCCCCGCATTAAATGGTAACTACATCTCAGAGGCAAATTTGTCACAGGAGGAATGTTGTTGTAGACGCTCCAGAAATCCTTAAAAAGCAAAAAAACTAGTTGCATTAACACTAAAGAGTATGTTTCATGCAGATTTACTTCCTTGTTCATTTTCTCTAAAACAATTACATATCCTGCTCTTAGAGAACTGGCACCTTCTACGTTATAATAAAATGCTCTGAAAAGAACTTGTTGCCATTTCTCTTCTACTTTTTTTTTTTTTTAGATGCCAATCCTGCATAAGGTGGAGGTAGAAAGAAGGGAAGCAGTTGAACTGTGGATTACTTTAGAATCAAAGACCTTAGGAATAGAGAGACAAAAAAAATCATCAAAATCAGAGTTACACTAAGTGTATCAGAACAAACCAGTACATAAAAGCTTCCTTAGCACATTAAAAAGATATACTTATATCAAATATCCACCTTGTTTCACGTAAGACTAGTCTAAAACTTCATTATGATTATCTTGTGTTACAAAAACACCACAGACAATAATTCTGTTGAACTAAATGCCTAACTAGCAATCCGACTACTTTGTCTAGATCACAGTGAAAAGTTTCAACCGATGCAAAGAACTTGAGATGCACATATTAATACAGGAATGGGGGAGAAATTAGAAGATCCAAATTACCAGGAACCATCAGATTACTTCCCAGCGTTTCTGCTGGTAAAAGCAGAAGCTGTCATGCATGTTTGGGGTGGATAAAAGGCACCCAAAAGCAGTGGCGAGCAACAGGGAGGGATCATTGAAAAGATCCCAATCCCCTTTCTTCTTTATCCAACAGTTGAGAATAAGAAAGGATTTTTAAAGACTTATGTTGCATCAACATGCAGTGATGAAATATTAAGCATTAGTACAACTCATTAAGTATTATCTAACACTTAAGCATTAGCACAACTTTAGAAACGAAGATTGCAACCTTGTGCGATACAATTTTGTGGCCCTTGGCAATTCTACCTGCCAGCCATTACCGTTACCCAGCCATGAGAAGAGATGGAAGACTATTAAAAATATAAAAAATTGGTATGCAACACCTGTTTCAACTTTCATCTTACTCTTACCTGGTTGTGTGCCCAAACCCTAAAGCTACCGACAGAAGTAGAAGGAGCAGAGCTATGCCGGCAGATGGCTGTGGAAATATTTGAGAGCTCTTGTGTCCTGAACCAGGGACTTAGTTTGGAAGGTTTTGGTTTTCAAACATCCTTCAGGTGGTGCAGACTGGCATTCCTCATTGCCTAGCTACTGCCCGTGAAGGACAGTGATGAAGTTAACGAAGGTTTTGGTTTTGCTCCCCAAGGAAGATCATATTACGTGTATGATGGCACAGTAAGACACGTCATGGGCCACGCTACTAGCTTCTGATAACCTCATCCAGATCATGAGTCTTCCCAGATGACCTGAAGCAGGTTTTTGTATTTTAAACCCCGACCTGATGAGAAGAAAACCTCAAGTTTTTCAGTCAATAAAAGCTAATTATTTAAATAATAAAAGCTAGATTCAGAGTGGGAAAACAGGTACCACCAGGTACTGTGTACACTAGTCTGTGGTCTTACGCTGTCCTTTTTTCAACAAGAACCATTGCAGGCAGTTTTGAAACAAACCCACTTCTGTTGCAACTCTAACTTCAGAGTGTCACTTCATTGCGTGACCGATGGGGACATTCTGCTGACACGGAGAGGTGAGAGGGAACCTCTCCCAGGAGTCTGCAGGACACTTCCATCCTTTATGCCAAAGTACTTCCACTGATAACCTCGTCTCCAGAGAAATCCAAAAGCCAATTTGTTTCTTAGGCCAATTAGCTGGGAAGAAACATCTCATGCAATGTAACAAGTTGGGCAGACGTTAATGAGAAAGCCTTATTTAAAACTTCAGTAGATCACTACGACTGGGCTCCTTCAAAGAGAAGGTTGTGGCATTACCTTAGAATTTCAGAGATTTAGTGAACTAGAGTCAGCTTAGCATTAAGGTGAGACAAATACCAATTCACTACACTTCACGCTAACTGTGGTATTAAAACAGAAATGCAATTTTACTTGCAAGAGATGCCCACTGCTCGGCACTGGCAGACGATATAGAGACATGCAGAATTTCTCATTGCTGCAAGTATTGCATGATTTAAAGTACTTTAATTCAAGTCAGTTTGCTAGAATTTTTTTTTTTTCCATGCTCAAGGAGAGAAAGAAGGAAAAAACCCCACAAGCTGTAACTTTTAGTCTGTGTAATGATTTTCTGTATTTAAAAAAAAATGGAGAAAAGGAAGGAAAAATATTTAAAATACATCAATTTTAACAATCCAATGGAGGCACAAGTAGAAACTCAGGAAAGTTTAAGAAGTGGGGGCTTGCCTGATCAATCCAATATGCTTCCTCCTTTCCTGGTCTGGAAAGCCAAATGGAATTCAAACAACGACAAAGTAATACCACACACAACCAGCAACACTCACATTTCATACCGCAGGTAAGCAAGGCCGCAACTGCGACTGTATGAGGAAAAACGAAACTTAAGGTGTGAAGTTACACTAGTAACGTGTGGCAGCTCCTGTAGCAAAGCTATACCCCTTACCTGGACTGTTTGTACTGTATAAATCTTCTTCAAATTCGAGGCACATTCAGCCGCTGTCGTCCCAGGGAGTGACCTTGAAAACAAAGTAGAGATTAATGAAAAATATTTATTTTATCAGGGGTGGCAGAAGGGAGAGGGATGGGGAAAAGGAATCATATGAGGGTGAAGTTGAAATATTCACATGTCAAAGTTGCATAATAAACTCCAATTCCAATTATCATGAATCATTTAAAGATAGGAATTCAAGTGAATAAATTAAGGTATTTTGTAAAATATTTTGATTGAGTAGGTGAATTAGGAGTTTTAAACCAAGAATAACAGTGCTCCTTCTAATGGCCACCCCGCACCCTCCTGCCGTCGGGCGTCACAGAACGTTCCGCAGTTCCAACGCCAAGGGCTGCCGGTGAGGGACCGCGAGCTCCTGTCCCGGGCTCCTTTTTTAACTGCCTTTGACGTAGCCCAGAACCCACTGCCAGCGTTTCAAGGCACTCTCGGTATCCCACACTTTTAAAAAGGAAAGTCATCCGCGGGCTTTGTACAACGGGTTAACGATTATTTCCCACAGACCGGAGAACGGGCCACTAGGTGGCAGAGGCGCACGGCCGGCGGCGGGGGGCGAGCGGGGCCGGCGGCGGGGGGCGAGCGGGGCCGGCGGCGGGGGGCGAGCGGGGCCGGCGGCCGGATCCTTCCCTCCCCCCCGGCGCTCACAGGACCTGGTCCCACCTGCGACAAGCTCCTCGGTATCCCCGCGTGGGGCAGATGGGCCGATGAGAGGACCGAGTCCCAGAGGACAGCGCTCTCGTCCGGTGCGGCGAGCCACGTAGGCCAACACGGGCAGGAAACCTCCAAGACTTCAGGCAGCTCTTCCACCACCAGCATTTCTTTCTTCAAGCCACGTCTACTGCCAGCACTTCCCATAAAGCCAAGAGGTCCCTGGGTTGGTTTCATTGCCGGATCTCAGGGTTACACTGATGTACACCAGGCACAGTTTAGCTTCTCCAGCTCACCCTCGTACCGACTATTCCCAGTTCCCACCCGGAGCCGCTCCCTTTAGGCACACGCAGCACTGACTGCACCCCATCATCTTAAAGGTCTTTTCCCACCTAAATGATTCTGTGATTCTATTTATAACCTTCATCACGACTCTTCAGTGCAGGCGACATGGGACGGTGCATCCACATCCTCAGACGTCACCGGCTCCTGTCACCGCGCTGACAGCACGTCGGAGCACCCATCTTACAATTCCCACAGCACATGCCCCCGCAGGCACAATTTGGGGGGGAATAAGGTCAAAATTGCAAAGGCGCATTCAGTTTGTTAGAATTGGAAACATTCCCCCCCCCCCGTCCCAGAAGCTGAAGTAGGACTTCCAAAGAAAAATGAAGATCAAAGGCAAAGCAACCTCCCATTGCATCTCAGAAGAGGAAATAAAAATGTGTAAAATGACTAAATCGGGAAACAGAAGCAACAGAGCAGATTTAAGGAAACAGAAGAAAAGCAGTTGTTGCTCAGGTACCTGCTGAAGAAAGGATAAGGGCAAACCAGATCTCAGTAACCCTCCCATCAATGTGGCCGTTTGCCCCGATACATCTGATCAGCATGAAAATGTGTCCAGGAAAACACTGAAGTAACCCTCAGCTGTTACAGATGTAATTCAGGCTCCGGGGCAAAAACTAGATATTCGTGTAAAGGAAGAAATTTAATATGCAAAACTACTGGAACAGCATCACATCTTCAAAACTTTAATAATAGCTCCAAGGTTTTTTGAAGGCTCCTATCAAAATAAGTTACTTTAAAAATACATACAAAACCAGCAGAGAAATCCCTCTCAACTTTTTCAGTATAGAACACACGAACTAACATCTGCTTTACTCTTTGCCTGTTAATCACGAGACATAAGAGTACATTGCAACGGTGGAACTGATGAGAAAACAGCGTTACATGTCCAAATTTCAAAAACCACTTTAACAAGAGGTTATAAAAACAAACCAACCCCAAGAAATCGCTGTGGTGCAGGTTCTAATCCTGTGGCTCATGAACTATGAAAACTCCCATGGGAAAACGGATAACTTGAAAACAACAACCACCAAAACTTTCATCAATGTGCTCAAAAGGAATTATCATAGTAAGGGTCCTCTTTTTTTTTTTTTTTTTTAATGCTGAGTGTAGAGTGTAAAGAACAAAAAGAGAAATTCACAGTATTTAACAGAAACGGAGTCAGTCCGACGGCTTTTGAATGCACCAAAAAATAAAAGCAGTAAGTTAAAACAGACAGAAAATTTAGCAGGTGATTTAACTGTGTTTGTCAGTAGGGAGTAGTGGATTTGCAACAAACTACCATTTGTTTTTAGCTTGTTGCTGACAGAAGTAGCACCTCTCTACTAAGCTTCGTTTCATGTGTTATAGAACAGAAAGCAGCAAAACTTGAGATAACTTTGCCTGTTGGTGTCTCACACCACTGTCCAAGAAATTACTTCTTAGGCACTACCTCTGCCAGTTTGCTAACTTAGCAGTCACCAATACATACAGGGTTAACTTTGTTGTACAACGTATAGTATCATCGCTCTCTATACGCACACTGATACTGCCACGGAGATGCTGCGATAGTAAGGTCTATTCAAATAAAAGATTAAAATCTATTCTCTAACAATAGCCTTCAAAGGTTATCTAGATAGTCATGGTAGCCATTTAGCAAATTCAATGCCATTTAAAAGAGCAGCTAAGACAGACAGACAGAATATTCCTCTCCCGAGGTCATAAAATGGTTCGTTTTGATAGTTGCAAATAACATTTTCCAGAGAAATTACGTGGCCAGCTGGCAGAAAACACCAACCGACCGGCAAATTTTCTATTTTAAAAGTTAAGGTGACCAACCACTTGTTTCTAGTAACCTGCCTGGCAAGTGCTCCATGCCCACAAGATTACACGGCATTATTTCAGCCTTGCACCCAGCTCTGGAAAGCGTCAGTGATTTATTGGTCTGAGCATGAACCCCAAAAAACTATTGAAGGGACTGCAAATGATAAAATGATGACATGCATCATTTGCTGCAGAAGTTACACCTGCACACATTTGATTTAATGGATGAGTATAAGACAGAGACGGTATTTTAGTCACAGACAGAAGGAAAAAGCCCAGAATTTCCTGCAAAATTACTGATCGATGACAAATCTGAACCACAGTGATTCCGCCACAGCCATCCATAAACTCAGCAGATCAGCACAGATGACAACTGAGGCGGGTTTGTGCCTTGAAACCCATGAAACTGCGATTTTTGTTTTTTAACTGAGTACACAGAACAAGTTTAGATCAAATTAGCAGAAACGGCAGATGAGTTCCAAATGAAGAAACCTGCAGAAATTCCTATTTCTGTAACTCTTCCAACAAACACACTGTAAGCTAGGAGCAGTAAGATGGCGGTGGACTTTGCTGAAAAACCTCAACACACACGCTACTACAAAACAGGAACCCTGCAAATACTGACCCCTAAAATGAAGCCGCTACAGGATTCCTCCCTTTTGGATAATTTTACTGCCACGAACAATAAAGTTAATCCGATATGCCATACTGAACTGTCGATTATTGCCATGGTGAACAATTCATTTCCAAGTAACTCAGAAGGCCCTGCAAATCCCTAGGAGCATACTAAGAGGAGGGGACGGGTCCTCCCAGCTGGGTCACAGCACCAGGCAGGCACCGACAGCTCTTCTGGGGATGGAGACAGTTGATCTGTCGCCACACCACCTACAGATGCACATCTGCATTCCCCACGGAGAGTCTGCACGTAAAATATTCAACAGTTCTCCCGGTCTGCCTGTATTGTGCCCTGCGATGCCACTTTTCTGCATCTTCAGAATGTTTATGGGAGAAATTTTAGTGCAATATCAGGAATAACGGAGTTGCCTAATCAGGCCAGACCCACCGTACCACATCTCACAGTAAACTGCAGGGGCATCAGCTAAAAGGGGAACATGCAAGCAGGAATAACCCGCGCGAACTGAATCCTGACGCCAGCTTGCTTCACTACTCCTTCATTATTCCAGCACGAAGAAAGAACAAAGGACACAAAGATAAATTCCATTGTTTTATCCATGACTAAACCTCCAGGTGGTTGTGCTTATGTTAATGTCTGATGCTGAACTGTAGCTCTTCTGTTTCCCTGCAAAGAATTAAGGATAGAAGTTTTTTCGTATGTGCTCACACTGGCCTTTGTTTCCCAGTGGGAATCTAACCGCGGCCTTAGCGGGAGCTTTAAAAGCTGCCGAGCACTTTTGAAAACGCCCCTGTAAGTACTTAGCCACAACTGCTTTTGGTATAAATAAGCAAAATATTTACTTACAAAGCATAAACTCAAAAACATGCTGTGGCAACTAAATAAATCTGGTAATCCATTCTGAATACAAAGACTGATTTCAAGCCATCAAAGCCTGTCAAAATGCATTTACTGGGTTGAACGTTCCTATAATATTAACCACCATTTTTCATTGTAAGCCACCTACTCATAAGCTTTAATAGATGAAACAGATGATCCTAGATAAATAAGATTTTGCTATAGGGAAGAAAGGAAATTATTAAGCTTAGTTTCAAATATCTGATGTGTTCAGTTATAAAGATTCACAATTATTATGAAAATGGTTCAGTTATCAGAATTCCTCTACTAAACTTTATTTATACAGAACTCATCAGTATAACACGCAGAGAGAAAAATCAGCACATAAGGATAACATGTTTATGTAAGAACATTTTCACCTTCCTGCAGTAGACTAATAACATTGCATTGCATTTGACAATGTTTATAAGCATATTCTTCCTCTCAGAAAGATACAGAAGAGTTAAACTGTTCTTGCAGTGGAAACAAATTACCTAAAAAGCACTTCGAAGTCAGGCAAGAAGACAAGGCAGGCAGGCCATGATCCTGCAACGCAATCCTGACTTCCATGGAAGCGAGGGCATCGTTGACGAGGTTTATCTAGAAATGGGACTTCTGTACGAGGCTTTTGTGTGATCTGTGCTCGATTTCCGATAGCACTGATTTGTGTAGAAGGGTACCGGTATTTTCCTCGCTGTTGACTGAATGCGGTCTGTCAGCAACGCTGGCAGCTCAGATGCAGTTAGATCTTCAAAAGAGGTCTTTCTGCAAGGATCTGCAACATCTTCATTATTGCGTGTGCACGCACCCATTGGACCGAAAACTGTTACCGCTGACAAAACCTCAGGCTTCTTGTCATGAGGCTGAAAAATCAGACAACTACTAGTACTAGCACGTTCTTTTGGAAGGGAAAGGCTTACTTGGTGTAGCATTAAACATAAGATGGCATACGATACCCAGGCTAAACGACAGTCATGATTTGCGAGGTTTACAAAGTAGGATATTTGCATCATGTCCACGTGTACATCAAAAAGCATAATCAGCTTCACAGCTTCGCATTTACACGAAGATCGCACCCAGATCCACAACCCCAAATCCCATTAAGGGATGGTTTCAAGTGCCTCATGTGGCTTGTTACCCAGGACATCCCAGCCTTTGATGGTCATTTCACTTGACTTCTCCTTTTGTGCAATCCCCGTGTTGAATGAGCTACACAACATGAATATAGTGACCAGACTTTGTAATCCTTGTTTTTAATTTGTTATATTCAGTGATGCATATCGACACTTTGTTGTAAAAAAAATGAAAGACTACAGAGTGTAGTAAAAACTAGAAAGGCACCCTTTCATTTCAAAGCCAGAGGCCATTATAAGCAGGACCCTGCACCAATCCAGAGCCTCACTGAGATAAGCACGAGCGTCAAGAGCCACCAGCATGGATCAGCTTCCCAAGGAGGCACCGAAGGCATCTGCAAGACTTTCCAAAATTCCCCATGCGTCATAACGTCACTGCGTGCAAAAGTACTACGAATGAGACATGTAGGTACGAACTTGGAAACCTGCAGAACGGACAAATGAACCAGCAGATCTAAACCCCTGGTTTCAAAACTTTTAGCACACGTCCTTAAAACATTTTAACAGTTAAAAAGGAAATCTCGTTTCACTTAAGAGAAAAACACCTGACAGCTTCTCTGAAACTGCTGACCTGCAAGCATTTGAAGACTATAGATGGAATCTTATTTGGCAAACTGGTGAATAATATTCTCCCAAACGCTTTCATCCTGCTCAGTTTCCTAAAGCATATACGGGGTAAGATACAAGAGAGTGATATCAGATGGTTACTATTTCAGACACACATACCAAGAAAGGCTTAGCACTTACGGGAAATGCTGATGCCCCGTGACACGTGTGAGATAATGGCAATGAACCAGAACCTGGTCACAGGATCCCAGTCTCCAGATGTTAAGCCTGTGCCAAGGCATTCACAGAAACAAGTGCCGATGTAGATAAAACAAAGGCATTTACTTCTAAAGCAGGAGATGTATCAAGTGACACTATGATAAAAGCAAGGTCACGAACACCAAGGGAATCCCTTGGTAGCGTATCACTAGTTGCTATAGAAAGTACTGCTTAGCTGATGGATATTTATTTTAAATGTGACTTAATGAAAAGATACATTTTGGAGAGGTTAGAAGGTATGTCATGGATCTCTCACAGTAATTCAATAGAAAAAGATAACTATATATCCACCTCAACATCTATTTATCCGTAAGCGTCACTTCTTCCTGCTTTTCTGTCCAAGTACAGGGTAAAATGTAATAGCAGTCAAAAATCAATACCATCGCACGAGGAAACATCACTGCTCCACACTATGTGTTACTAAAGTAAGTTAAAAAAGTGCCCACAGTTGTCTTCTGTGGGAAGCCCACCCTGTACAAGCCTAAGCGATGATCCCTCCATCCAAGCTGCGTGGGTGTACCAAGAAATGTCACAGCCACTTCTGTGGGACTCTGTAGGGAGACATGAACCTCCACACACTGCAGGAAATTAAGTTCAGGGTCGCATTTCTTGTATGCTTTTTAATGCCTTAAATGTTTTTTAAATGTACGAAGCAAGCCCTGTTTGCTGTCATTCTTGTTCCCTGGCATTATTCCATCACAGCTGCTGGCAAACAAAACACACAGTTTTGTGTATATACGGTCTCACCTTTTTTTTCCTCCTTATACATACACTTTTGGTTTTATAAGTTAAGGAACAACAATACTACCTAATTAAATGCACTTATATGTGATCAGAAAGAAGAAAAAAAAAAATCTATAGAATAACTGAATTTTAAGAGTCTAAATTACAGTGGAACCAAGACTTAGGGGGGCAAAAAAAATCATGATGCAACTCAGGAACTTGAAATTGATTTTAACTCCTGACGCTGATTATAAAAGATAGACATGCTTATCTCCACATGGCTTGTGTCAACAAACAGATCTGGATGGTAGGTTGCTTAAACAGCAGTCCAAACGGTGCTTTGTAAAAAGAAACAAACAGAAAACACAACCCAGATCCTGAACCCGACCGTAACTACGTCATGAGTTCAAGAGGATTAACCAGAAATAATTTGTGGGGTTATTTCTAAGATTTGATTTGCAGGACCTGAGAGTAGTTGTGTGCTTTCAACAGGTTCTTGCTGTTTCTCTGTCATGAGTTGAAAAGTTACACACACACCCCCAAAAAAAAAAAAAAGAAAAAAAAAAGAGGAGACTTTTACCAATAGTATGAGGCAGTTTGTTCAGTGGCAGAAAGGCTTATAAAGGAGAGAACTTTCCTTCTGGAGTGGGGGGAAAGGAGAAATCCAACAGAAAATTGAGAAAAGGGAGATGTAGGAGATTAAAAACAAGATGTCAGAAAACACACGCTAGAAAAACAATTCTCAAATTCTGGTTTCAGACTTTCTATTTCAGTTTTGACTTTGGTACTTTCTCCCTGTGCCTAGCTGTCCGCATCACGGGGGGGGGGGAGCTCCCTTTGCAGCAGCTTTCCGCGACCACTGGAGACTAAAACTTCAAGCACGTGAAACGCGCTACGCCTAGATGAACACCGCGGTTAATCACTACATTTTAGCCAATGTTAACATTTCAGACGTTAAGAACTGGTCATCCACAGGAGTCAAACCCGACTACTAAAGAGTTCGAAAACGCGACGCGTCACGGCCGGGCCGGTGGGACTCGGGTCCGTTTGGGGCAGGGGCGTCAGGGACAGCCCAGCGATGTACAAGCACCGCAGCGGCAACGCATAACCTGTAGCCTTCTATTTCTGGGGCTTGCAGGCGTCGTGCCTAAACGTAGGGCTTAAACCACCGCCGACGTCGTCCGCATCAATGCGCGTCCCTTGAGCTGCAAAACCGAAAGCGTTTCCGAAACCGACTTCACGAACTGGCTCCCAGAAAGCGCCAACGCTCCCCCCCCCCCCCCCCCGACGGGGAGGGACAGCCACCGGCTCTGGGCGCCCGGCTCCGGCACGCAGGCAGTTTTCCCACACGCAGCGCAAGATTAATTTCCCCTTCTCCAAGCTGTTCGACGAGCAAAACTGATAAAGAGCAGAGATGCTTTCCACAGACGGATTTCGGGGGGTTTCCCCACCCCCCCCACCCCCCCTTTAAGCTCCCCGCCCGGGTGGGTGCGTCCCGCAGTGCTGTTGCCCGCCGCCCCCCCGACCTCCCTCCCCCCCCCCCCCCGGCCCCGCTCACTTGTCCAGCCAGAAGGTCCAGGGCGAGTGGAGCGGTAGCCCCGCCGGCTCGGCCGCCTGCCCGCCCCGCCGCCGGCCCCGGCCGCCCGCCGCCTCCCGCTCGCCGCCGCGGCGCTCGGGGGGGCTGAGCGCCATCTCCCTGGCCGGGGCGGGGGGGCGAGGGGCGGGCCGGGACGCGGGGAGGGGACAAGGGACGCTGCGGGCGCGGGGGAGGACGGGGAAGAGGGAGCCGGGCAAGGGGAGGGACGCTGGAGAGGGACGGCGGGGGGAGCGGGACTCGGGCAAGGGGACGAGGGACAGGAGAGGGACGCATCCGCGGGCAGGGGAAGGGGCAGATCCGCAGGGCCGGGGGGGGGGGGGGGGGACACTGGGCCAAGGGGTTGTTGGGACAGACGGGTGAGGGGAGGAGGGAGCCACACCGATGGCGACAGCAATGGACGTGGCCAGGGCCCGCCTGAGGGCACGGGTGGCTCCAGAAAGGGGCCCTGACCCAGGCCCATCACATGTGCTCACCCCAACCCACGCCTCTGCCCCTCCTGCGGGGCACAGCAGAGGGGAAGCGCTGATCTGCTTCGTCAGACCCTTGCAGGGTCCCACGGCCGTAAGGCGTTTGGGCAGGCACGGTACCCGATGCCACCGGCGTTTGGGCAGGCACGGTACCCGATGCCACCGGCGTTTGGGCAGGCACGGTACCCGATGCCACCGGCGTTTGGGCAGGCACGGTACCCGATGCCACCGCCCCGCACCCAGCACGCTGCTCGCAGCCCCTTCGATCGCACCGCAGAGCTGATGAGGCTCTGGGGCTGCCTTTCTGAAGGCAATAACCTTCGGGCTCAGCTTGGCTTGGCAATGCTGACCAGAAAACTAAATCTCTCTAAAAACCCAAGTTTTAGGACACAAACCCCTGACACGTTCACAAAATGAAAGGATGAGTACCGTGCAAACTGACCATGGATGAAGACAATAACGCAACAATGAACCTTTCCAGACTTGGGGTGGGGGAATAATTTATCTGTCTTCTCATCTTCTCTACAGCCTATTTAATTTACATGCTTGGTTTTATAGGGAGATGGTCCTCATAATCCAGCATGGACACGTGCTAAAACCCTGACGTTATTTTTATCATAATATTTTTTAAATTAAGATTCTCCCCAGTGGGACTATGCACAGTAGTAAAGTTAAACACCCACATAAGTGATAGCAGGATCAAAGACCATGAGTTAGATAGGATTCCTTGCAAGCACATTTAGCAGGATGAGTAATTTTATACATACTTCATCCTAAAAGAAAAATCAATAGACACGCTCCTTTAAAGATATAAAAATCTAACAGTAAGAAAGGGCAGAGATCACCCTTAAAAAGCAGTCTGTACGGTGACAATGAAGAAACAAGAAAAATTAATGATTATGTTGTGCAGATGGAAAATGCTAACTGCTAAGCCAAATTAAATAAGATCTGGAAAACCAGTCACACCATCTCTTGCAATTTAATTTACTCCTCTTTAAATAGAAGGCAAGATAATGACCGTTTGGGAGAGCTTGGAATCTAAAAATTCATCGGTATGCCCACTCCAAGCTTTTTCTCTCTCTATTTTAATGGTGAGCCCGCCAAAAATGTTAATCCTGAAAAAAAAAAAAACCCACAATAAATGGCTGTATCTAGGCACAGATTTTCTCAGAAGAGCTGAAGAAGACAGGAGGAGAGGAGGAGAGTGCTAATTTCTTATGAGTCTAAAGGGCCACATCTTGCCTCTGTGACTGCCGTTGACAGCCTCCACGCCTAATACATTTTTGGTGTCCTCTGCTGAGGTTGCCAGTGAAGTACTAATTTTCGGATATGCAGCAGCACCACTCTGGAAATAAGGCCAAACCCACTAGAGTACATTACAGAAACTAACTTTGAATCCAGCACCTGCCTCTGACAGGAACCACACGCTTCAGTGAAAACCTCCGGATTCCATTATTAGAGAACTGCTCATCATTTAAAACATTATAGCTCAGGTTGAAAACAAATTATTCTGTTATAAACAATCTGAGCTGCAAGGAACAATATAGAAGTACAGCCCCCACACCTCCGAGACACAGCACAAGTACCAGGCGGCAGAGCCTGTATCGTTATTCCAAGTGAGACATGTAAAGCCTCCGTTTATTTCTTGTTTACATCAGTAAATACCAGGCTTCACAGTGGCACAAGGTACATTGTGGGAATCTCAACTAACAGTACATTAGTCTAGTTGTGGAGGAAGGGCAATCACAGGATGCATCGAATTAGCACATCCTTTGCCTACAGAGATTTCTAAGAAGTCGTGACACAGGCAAAAATGAGTCTCCTGACGTGGATCTCACAAGGAAGAACGATGGTGAGAACAGCCTCCTGATTCTGCTTAGCCACCTCGCGCTGCCAGCACACCTTGAATAAAATCAGTTCAAAGACTAAAAATCCCAGGAAGTTATTAGCATTTTTCAGAGAGATATTTATATGGCTTTAATTAAAAATTTATTTTATCGGTATTTGCCATATATCTGGAAGGTTCCTTTTTAAAGAAAGCCTTGTGATGCCTTCTCCTGTGCTTTTGTACCTTCTCAAGCAGTTTTACCATAAACAAACTGTGTTATGGTGCATTCCTGTGCTACAAGATGGTGCAAAGGTGAGATGAGTTGCTTAAAGTTCACCACCATGGGAGGGGCTCCTGGCTCCGTTCCTTACACCTTCTCCCAGCCATACCCTCCTTTTGCTTGCAGGATTCTCCAGGTGAACAGATCATTTTCTGCTAAGGTCTTATAAAGCAGAACTGTGTGGCCGAGAGCAGGAGTCAGCCAGCAGATTAGCTCAGCTGATTTCAGATGGGTAACAGCTGAAAATTCCCCAGGTAACAACTGGGAGGAAAAAAAATCCCCTGGAGTGGGAAATACTGTTCTGCCCCATTCTGTGTGCTCCTAGCATTGCTTTTCTGTACCCATTTTCAAGCACCTGAACCTCTTTGCCACAGCAAAGGCCCAAGTCGCTCCACGTTGGGGCTAATTAGAGCTGAAGTAGGCACATTATAGCTGGAAGAAACGATGAACACTTCATAACTCTTTCCATGGTTTTACTTGAGATTTAAATCCCTACTCATAATCCTTGCTGATCCCAAAAACTTGACAGCAATGGGTATGTTACATGTGATTGAAATGTTATTTGCCTGTTCCGGTAGCTTTTCCCGTAGCCCCCGCTCCCAGCTAGTGCAAGGAATCCCTGGGATACAAAGCAATGGTGGTTCGAAGGGGCAGACTGCTTCTTAAAACCTTCAGGACCATCCTTTCTCCTGCTGACAGTTGTGTACCATCACTGTGGCAACTGCAATGCCTGCGTACATGAGAGATATTAGGAAAGCATTAGGCTTATTTTATCTATATTCTAATGCAATGTAGCACCTGGAAGGGAGGAAGGGAACAGGCACCCTATGAGCAGTCATATTTATTTCCACACTGCAAGTGTTCCACAGCTATTTCCGAGGCGATAGGTACGACACCTTAGGTAACATCTAATAGATAACCGGGTTTTGTTTGTTCAGTGCTCCTGGTACAAAATGAACTGCAGGAAATGTTGGGCTAGACCTCTCTCCAGCCGAAGCTCCTCTTTTTCACTCCGAGGCAGAGCTAGTTGGAGCATAAACCTTCATGGCCTTGAGGGATGGCTCCAGCACAAGCCTTGGCTGCTGTGCCCAGCTGCTGCTGCTGCTGCCCTGCTGCCTCGCAGGCTGAGACAACAGCCATGAAATGTAATTTCTCTACCAAACACTGGTGTCACGATCACTTGCTCTTGAAACACTGCCTGGGACTTCAGAAGCATATTAAGTAACACAAGAGCTGCTTCTGAGAGGTTCCCGGGAAGATAAACTGATCAACCGAGAGCCGAAGCAGAGGTGAGGATGAAGGGATTTTATTTGATATTTGCTTCCAGAGGCTTAAATAAATGTGTTTTTTTTTTTAAACCTAAAACATTGTATTAAAGTGTTGAATCCCAATGCTTTTGGCAAAAGCTCCCTCATCTAGGAATGATTTCATATCAGCCAAGCTGTTAAGCGGAGGTTGTCATGGAAACAAGTTATATTCAAATGATATGGCCAGAGATATACTGTATTTAGTGAGTTCTTCATTTGCTGCACATTGGGAACATGTCAGAACTAACTGATATTGCATAACTTTGTTTTGTTAAAAGAAACTGGCTCACTGCCCCTGTTTTTCTGGCAGGCTTGTGTCCAGTCCTGCCTGGGACGGAAAGTTTTCACGCACAGTACTGAGCACCGCTCCACGGGAGAGGCTCCTCACACAGCTGGTTCCTGCAAGCTCCTGTTCATTGAAGTCTTCCTTCAAATGCATGAACCTACCAAAGTCAAACAAGCAGAGGAACATTTCCGTAGCTTGTACAATTGACATAACCATACACTGGTCCAAAAAGAAGTGCAGTTCAACTAGATCCTTTCCTTCCTTACTAAAAACGTTCCTACATCTGCATTGTGCAAGTCTGAAAAAAAATCTATACAATTACATAAAAGCAAAGCCAGTTCATGTGTTCATGGGCATCCCATGAGTGTCCATGACTTCCTTGTAAACATAGGACTCCTATTAACTTACTGTCTGTGAGTGATGCTAGAACAAATCTCAGAGAGGACAATGTGCGTACTGAATTTGTACATCTGCTTTTTTAGCTGTGGAGCTGTTCAAAAGCGCAAGAATTTTGTTCCACAAGCTAGGAGTAAATGCATATTTTTTTATAGAAGCAAAATCAATGGAATAGCCCTTGCTCAGATTATAAACCAAAATCATATTGCCTTTGGCCAGGACACTGCGTGGAAACTTCAGCCTGAAAAGTGAAAACAAAAATGAAAGACAAAATTGTCTCCAAAATCACTATCCTGGGAACCGCTCTGCAGCTTTTACAGAGCAGCATCCAGAGGAAAGTGTTTTAAACAGTCTCCCAAGGGATCAAGATTCCTGGCTGCCCAATAGAAGCTGAGCATTAAGTAAAAGTCAAACAAAAGTAAAAACTTACCCTTAAAGTTGTTACGTAACTGAGCACACTGTAAAATGCTTCACAGGAAGGTGATGGCATCTCATAACCTCCGGGTCCAGGGGCCTGTGAAAACTGAATGGGAGCTTGCTCACTTCTGGGGCAGGCAATCCTAAATTTCTCCAAGCTTTCTCTCTTTACAGTTTATAAAGGAAAAACCAAGGCCAAATAGCTCCTCTGGTATATGAAAAAGCAAATCACAGGACGGACTTCTGCCAGATGTGAAGATGAAGAAGGCAGTACCGGTCCTCTACCTACCTCAGGTTAGTGCGCTAGCTGGAAAGACATCAGTCTTTCAGCATCTTTAATGCATTGCAGAATCACAGCTCTCTTTGGTTACCATTGCTTGTGAAGGAAGGCTGAGCCTCATCCAAAGCCCTTTACAGTTAAGAAAAGGCATGTATTGACTAAAATATGCTTTAGATTAGACCTTTTTTCTTTACCTTGCCATCTTCGGGGGGCTGAACTGGCTTGACTCAGCATCCTGCATCGGGTATTAGGAGACTTGAATTTCTTACTTAGCTTTGGATACTAGGCTTCTGCTTTCATCCCTCCCCCTTCCCATTCCCCATGCTCGTAGGGCACTGGAGCTATCTTAGGTGCTAAAGAAAGAGATGCCCAGCAAGGGCGAGGTCAGGGGTGTAAACGCAAGAAACCTGGCAGACCTCAAATCTAAGTTATATGTTGGAAACAAACTCCAAACAGCTTGCTTTTCCTTATTTCCCAGTAAAATATCTGCAGAGTGTTTCACTTAGATATCGCTTCCCCAAACATGGGCGTCCCAAAATAGCATCATCCACAATGCTATTCTGTGTTATATTAAATCAAAAAGCATGTTATTGGCACCTCATCTGGCATTGGCTTTGATGTGGAACATGAGCTTAAATACTGATCTTTTTTTAAAGGCATCCCAGTATACAGCTGAAGCAAACAATGTGCAAGAGTCACATCCTACACACGGAGCAAACCACGTTAGCCTGTACCGCAGAGTAAGCCTGGGATGGAAAGCCTCATCTACTACTGATATTGTAAAAAATAAATAAATTCTAAAATAGAAAAAAACACAGAAAATAATATTTTTATAGGTTTTATGCTAACCTCTTGCAAATTCTGAGCTCAACGCTGCTCTACGGCTCAGCTCATAGGGGTCATACAACTTTTTGCATCACGCTCCAGCAAATTCTGTACCCATCCAAGCCAGTAAAGCCAAGGGCCCCTCTGGAAATAAACCACTAGAGGGAGACTGACTTCAGCAATGTAACACCCACAGGGACAAAGTCCTGCACATCATTCAAAAAAACCAAGATTCAGATCAAATGTGCTCCCTATAGCTCAGGTCAAAACTACTCTTTGTGTTTCTTCTTCACAAATAAAAGTGGCTGAAACTAATGGGTCATGTTTGGCTTCGTTACTGTAAATTGAGGGAGCGTCGTGTAAATGGGATCAGGCAGTCACGTATTCTTCTACTGTTTGTAAGAGAGGTGAGGCTGACTCTATTAAAAAAAAAACACACCAAAAAAATACCCCAGCCACTGAAAATACTAATAGCTGTATCCTAGCAACATCACGGATTCCATGTGGACTTTGTTCTGGAGCCTACAGTCTTATTTCATCAAAATTATTGACTTTCTCAGAGTCTCTAAACGACCATCAAAAAACAGTTAGTGGTTAAAAAATACAAACATTTAATTAGTCACATTAATAGGAAAAAAAGAAAAGGAGCATCGCACGCTAGCGTTCCCTTTTCATGGAGCTCGGTTTAGCTCCCTTTGAAATCAACGTCAAACTTCCCACTTGATTTATTGGTGGCAGAGCCGGGTCACTCCTTCGAGAAGAAAAGCTGCAAATGGCCCTGCGGAACTTGGCAGATGAGGTTTGTTTCCCAGGCTGGACTCACACATTGCAGGGACGAAATTCATACAGCTCTCCACGGTCCTCCCAGTCATCACGTCCTTATTGTAAAAGTAATTCAATTGGCATTCAAATGATATACAGAGGCTTTCTACAAGGCTTTTGTACTGTGCACGTAACCAAGGTATTTTTATTTTTTCTAAGCTTTGTTTTTATTTAACCACAACAATTTTTTTCAAGATCACAAAAAACGTGAAATCCTGTTGGATCTTCCCAAAAGCCCATACCCTGCTCCTCTCCGGTATGAAGACTTCAGGTTTAACACAGCTCCAGGAGGTTTTCCCTCATCAGCCCGGCGTCACTGACGTGAACTTTATTAGATAAAATACAAGAGCAAAAGGCCAAATAAATAAAAAATGAAACTACCCAATCCTGCCAAAGAAAAACCCTTCGCACAAAAGGAACAACCAAGAAAAAAACCAACCCAACCCCAGACAAATAACCTGTTTGTTACCCTTAACAGCTTGTATGATGATCCGAGGAATCCTGCGGCATTTTGGCATTTCACTCAGGGTTTGGGTAGGCTCTGATTTTGGTCACAATTTTCACTCAGCTCCAAACTACATCACACCATTTCTGACAGTTTTTATCTGTTATTTCAAGCTCTGCTTCAGTAAGTTAGCAAGACCTTTTACCAGGGAGAAAGCGCTATTAAAATAATAGATTCCTTTTTATCAGCCTGCCTTAAAAGCTCAGTTGATAGGATAGTATGGTAAAAAATGTTTCTCATGCTTTACTTAGCCCACAAAGTTGGTTGAGACCCACGAACACTTCTAAACTGCAAAACCTTTTTACATGCTATTTCTATAGTTCAAAATTAAATGATGAGAGAACGCCTTTGTCGAAGAAGTAATTTAAACACAGAAGGGTTAGGTAGTGACTTTCAGCCCTTGAACATGAAGCCGGTGATGGCTTGATTTGAATTCCAGACATAATGCTGAGCTGTTTCTACTGCTTCAGCAGCGGTGGTGGAGAGCGTTGAGCTGACTTCCGAACCGCTGCTCTCGGTCACGGGAATACGCTGCTGGATTATCGTCCCGCTCCAACACCCTGGCAAAGGCTTTATCTGAACAGGCAACATCCCTTCAACGAAGAATTTAGCATTCAACTAGTGCTCATGGACTCTCTGATATTGTTAAATCTCACAGTTTTAGTCACATTGAAGGTTTTTGCATTGCTCATCCTTTCATTTCAACCAGCTGTGAAGGGGGGAAGGAGCCATAGGCAAGGAGGGGAGAGTGCCAAAATGAGAGAGTAGTTCCGGCTTCAGTCTGAGCGGTGCACAGGTATAAACCAAGAGGAAAGGTACTATATAAGGACAACAGAGCAGCAAAGAAATCAGCTTTCAGATTTTATTTACTCAAGTTAAAAGACGGTATCAGAAGGTGCTTCCAGCACCTCAGATAACTCTCCCTGATGGTTAGATTAATTCCAAAACTGCTCCAAGGAGAGGAACTAAACAAAAATTTGGGAGTTGCATACCAAATTATGTTCCCAGTTATACCTTGAAAGAGTGCTGTTGGGCTAATTTATACCTGGGTAGTATGTAAAAGGGGGGAAAAAAGTAAAATACACAATAAAGATGAAGATGCTTTGACTAGCCAAGCAGATTTATTTGGAGGCTCTCTTTAGCATTTAGTAAGAGTTGCAACTGCAGCCTGTTGACCATTTGCAGCAGGATTGCTTTTGATGGCAGACACTGTAGACAGCGAGTGGAGAACAGCAAGGGCTGAATTCATACTAAGGAAGTAAAAACCTGCTTTCACAGTGACTTTGAAAATGAACTTTCAGTTGTGCATTACCTCTTTTTTTTTTTTTTTTTTTAACCCAGTGAATTTTCTAGGCATTCATCGTAGGTCTATCCGAAGGCAGAGGAAGGATAGCAATGGAAATAAGTTGTTTCATAATCAAAACAGCCACCTTTTGTTCTGAAGCTGCCCACGCTGTCCATGGTGAATTTGCCGTTGGGTGCCGAAGGCCATTTCACCATGACGAGGGTGGTGGTTTCATCCTGTACTGACGAGATGGCGCAGCCCCTGTGCAGGGAAGGCAGTTTCCGAGGGTTGAAGTCAGTCATGCAGGGATACGTGACAACACAGTGTGTAAAGCCTGTTGTTGCCTGTTTGTCCTGCTGCCAGGTTTTACCTCAGCCTGTGGAGATGACTGCAGCACACACGTGTATGCATGTAATTAGGAATACACTTATTTATTGCAAGATGTTATAACCCTTCCTGCTAACGAAGAACTTGGGGCCTGAGCAGCACCACGGTGGCAGAGCCAAGGGCTGGCAGTTCTCCTAAAGGCAATAAGCTGCTTATCTCCAGCCTAAGGAGTTTATAGCACCCATGTATCTCCAAAAGCTCATTAGCTCCTCAGTAAGCAGCTGAGACATTAGACGCGCAAGCATAACAGCAGTGGCTTGAGGTTGCTACAGCACAGATAAAATTTCTGGGGTTGGCTAGTCTGCAGCAGGCTGGTGCAGTAGGCTGAAGCAATCCCACTTACGTATGAACTGGAGAAAGCCTGATCTTGTCAAATGCTCCTTAGTATCCAGCTTTGCTAGTAGGGGAGCGTGTAGCTTAAACTCAGCCCTGAGGATGGGCTGCACCCGCCTCCCTGGTACCCACCGAGAGCCGAAACCGGCAGCGCGTGGCGTCTCACAGCATCACCTGCCACAGCAGCAGAGGAAGCCACGCGCCCTGACATGGCCTCACATGGCATCCGCTTCTCCCTTGCCCTGGGCTCCTCCGGCCACTCACTGCCTCCAGAGGGGTGGGAAGTGCAACCCAAGCAGATGGTCTGTATCCCGTGAGAGAGAACTACGGAGAGAGGAAGAGAAGGAACAGGAAAATCTGCGCCTGGGGAGGTTCCCCTGGAGATTTTACAGGAATGGCTTTTCGTAACTTTCTAGGCATGTCCATGGGACTGGAATTGCAGCTACAAGCTCCTGTAGAAAGCCATCATGCCAGGGATATTTCCTGTCTCACTGCGGCTATTCCCTGTGTCACAGGGGAGCTCTTCCACAAAGGAGCTGCTTCTGAAGAACAGCATGTCACCAACAATTCAGCGGGTTAAGTTTAGCAGAGCCAGTGATAGAAGTGAGCAGGAAGGTGCTATTCTTCCCCTCTGCTTTTCTTCTCTCTCCATTGAGCAAAGTCTTTGAAGACCAGCTCCCTTTGCAGAAGGCTACAGAACTTTTAGCAAGTGGCATGCATGGAGGCATTCATAGCCATGATACCTGTGTCTGGTTATTTCCAGTCAAAATAATCTCCTACTCAATTATGGAGAAGAATAGAGAAGCTCAGCCTGACTCACAAGCACATGGGGGAAAAATGAGAGGAGTTGTTCAAGTTCAAAACGTTCAGCTCGCTGTGGAGGAGGATTAGTACTGCTGTGGAAGGAGGCTTTCTCTCCCTCTGCAACAGCACAGCACTAAGGGATGGAAAAGACCCGAGTCCACTTCCCTGCTGTGCCAAATATACTCCTCCGTTCTTCTCTCCTCCCTCCCCAAGAGAGCATATGAAGTATTAAACAGCTAGGAATAAGCCCTTGAAAAATGTGATAGCTAGCCGTCAGATACCTCTCTGCCAGATAGCTGCAGCTATGTGACTGTTCGCCTGCAGATCCTCTTCTGCCATCCAGGAAATCGGGATTCAACAGTGACATTCATACTCTCATCCGCTTCGGTGTCATCTGTACGTTTTGCACGGCCGCGCTAATACTTCCGTGAACAAAAACACATCCAAAATGCCTCATTAGTGTTTTGCTGAGCACAGATCCGGCCTCTGCTTGCCCGTGCTCTTCCCAGCCTGATGGCAGTCCCCAGTGCCTCATCCCCAACCTGACATCTGGACCCTCTGCAAGCGAGAGGTAGGGTGGGGGTTTTCCAGCGTTGGTTTAAATCTGTCTTTATTTCACTGACATGTACCATGGCTGTGCCCCAGTTACAGAGGGCAAGCATGACTCCTGTGCAAAGCAGTTCATTTGGGTAGTACTGTAAATTTTGCAGACTTAAAACTTCTCACACTGTTATCATGTTAGCAGGTGCCCAAACATTACCTTAATGTAAACTCATCTTCTGTTCTGTTGTTGTCACAAAGTATTTTCATGATCCTTGTAAACACCCACAAACCTACCTCATTATCTCTTCGCACTCCCTCCTCCCTTTGCAGGGATGAGTGATGGCCACGGTTATGCTGATGCCATTCCCTAGGCTGCAGCCTCGCTGTTCACTCATCCTTCCCCTTCTCTAGGGTTCGTATCGGCTCTCTCTCCCATCTCACAGTTGGATTTTAAGTTCCCTTGGAAAGGGACAGCTTTTTGTTTTGGTTACATAGCACCCTGGTCCCTGACTCACTCCGTTAGGTGCAAAGACAACACAAATAATGAATGTCATCTGGAGAGCTGTCTGGGAATTACAGGAAGCTGGGAAGGAGGATCCAAATCTTTCTTGTGCCAGCATCCGACTCAAGCCTCCGTTATCCCTTTCCGCTCCAGACTGACCTTTGCATCTCCTTGATTACTAAGCCTGAAAACTTTTCCTTGCCTGAATTATGTGTGATGGCAAAATTGTTTTGGCTGACTGCTCTCACCTGTCCTTCTACCCGGTGGCATCTCGGCCACGGAGGGGCTCTGGGTTTGTCCTTCAGGCATGTCCAGACATTTCCAACTTTTTCCCTTATGTCACACCAGAGATAACACTGATTTCTACTACAGTAGCACCAAGCATACAGGACACTTCTCTTTCCAGAAACATTATGCAGAGCTCCCAGACACAAGAACGCAAATAACACCACCAATAATAAATAGCTAAGGCTTCGGGAAGAATACCGGTGACTGGTGGAAAGAAAGCAATATGCCACAGTATTTTCTGTAAGAGTCAGTATTTCAGCTGTCTTTCCCGTTCGAGGCAGCGAGTGGAGAACATGAAGAGGCAGCCAATTCAAGTAAAGCACATCGAAAGGTCAGAGGAATCCATCTAGCTTGTGCAGCACCATTTTGCAAGCACAGAATAGCTCTTCATTAAACGCGTTTTGTGAAAGTGATTGAAGTGAGAACGGGAAGTAGCTTAACACACTCATTACAATCTCTGGAAATTACCTGTTGTCCACGACTGCTGCAATGGATCTGGCTTTTGTCCGGCTATGCCCAAATCAATATACAGCCCGTGTTTTCAGCCCCTGCCTGGGCGCTGGAGGCAGGAGCCTGGTGTTTCAGTGCCATGTCGTGTCCAGGGATACACCCGTGCACAAAGATGCTCCCACTCGGCTGGGGGCTGGATGCCTGGCAGCACGCCGCAGAGCCGAGCAGCACCAAGGGCGAAGGCTTCGCTGTGGGGATGTCGGGGCACTCCCTGCAGCTCCTTTTGACTCTTAACAGTGGACACCTCCCCGGGCACTCCAGTCCCTGTGGGCTGGAAGAGCTCCCCAAGCAGCTCTGCAACAGCAGAGAGGTTACTAAATACCCTATTTCTCATTTTTTAGTCAAATACTGTAAATGTGGCACTGTCCTAACGTCCAAACTGAGACTGAGACTAGGTGAGGAACTTGGTTGAACCTGATGGGTCTGATGCAAAGAGGAGGTGAAGCACCCCGAGGTGCAGGCATGCCCTGCCTGCACGGGCCACCTGGGGCAGGGAGGGCTCTTCCCCTGGCAGGGAGATAAGAACAAGGGCTGGGGTGTAACTAACAGGCAGAGTTATCCTGGCGGGTCTAACCCCATGTCAGCCCCTTTGGGAGGCGAGGAGCCCGCTTGTATGAAGACTGTTAACCCCCCACCTGCCTCTTGTTTTCCCCATTCCTTTCGGCTGATCCTTTAGCATTGCACCTCTCAGCCAGCCCTGCAAGAAAGCTGGCCCCAAATTCCTGGCTGACACCGCCTATAGCCCTATATAGCGGCCCCATCAGGGAAGCAGGCCTGGGAAGATGGATGAAACACTGTTCCCTGCCTGCTCTCTCCTCGCTACAGGTGGGAGAAAGATGAGCTAGCAATTTGCTGCTGGCCTGGCAAGAAAGTAGTGAATTACAGCAGCTCCTGAGCCAGCTCAGCTGCGCTGGCGATTGTTCAGGGAGAGGAGAAACCCTACCCGCAGGCACGGAGGAGGGAAGCAGGTGTGTTATTCCCTTTTGCTCACTTGATGGCAGAGATCACAGAGCTAACACGGGCCATTAGGTCTCCTCTGCTCCTCTGAAAACCCACGTGCCCCCAAGGACAACAGATCCTCGTACTCGTGCTTGGCAAAGTGCTTCGGCTGCTGGCACCCTGCCGTGGGAGAGTCTGTTAACGTGGCCCTGTGTTGCACTGGGGGCAAGCTAGGTACGTGGTGTCCCCGGCTCCTCCAGAAACAAACCGCTCCCGACGCCGGTGCCAGGGCTGCCGAGAGGACACCGCGCACCCGACGCTCAAGTCACTGCACGAATGTGAGAAACGCCTTGAAAATTGCACAAAGCACTGAACAACCCGTGGGCAATTCTCTGTCACAGTAGAACTTCGGTGCAAATGAGAAACCTAACAACTGAAAACAGCTCAGATGTACTGGTAGGAAGCAAAAAGCAGCCTCAATTATCTGCCACTTTTTTTTTTTCCCTCTCGAGTTCTTTGCTTTCCTAACACTAGCAATAAATAACAGACACAAACCAGATCCACAGGCAAATAAAGCCCTGCGCGTGATACAGATTGCCCTCAACACATCTTTGGGCCAAAATCTGGTTTTGGTTCTACCACTGTTTAAATGCCAGGAGTTCAGCAGAGCTGCTCTGGATGGCTGGTGGCACGATCGAGGTCGGTGCCTGGCCCCTGTCAGATGCAGTGAGACTTTCTGAAACCAGGCAGAAAGATCCGCTCACAAGCTGCTCCACCGACATCCGCTTTTGGGGCTGATGCAGATGATTTAATTGCTATCGTTTCTGGAATAACGCTGAATTTACTGATGGCTTTTAATAGAATGCTCAAAAAGGATTTCAGACACGTCCTTCACAAGAGGCCATGAAGGAAACTCAGTAATAGTATGATAATTGCATTAGCATCTCCAGCGAGCCCAGGGCCGCATGGTGGTGCGTGCCTTACAAGGCACACAGAGAGGCCTTGCCCTACATACACAAGGATGGCAAAGTGGGAGAGAGAGGACAAGGATCTGCATCTCACTGGCCTACATTAATTAAACTGCCCATTATAAACCTGCACCAACAGTACGGGTGCGTCAGCAGAAGCTCTGTGCCAGTCAGGCGAAAGGTGTTTCACCCAGCTCACAAAAACTTGCCCAGCCCTCCACGGGCCCCCTGTAACTGAGCCTGGGAGCTGGTAAGCCCCTCCACAACGCAGAAACGCAGAAAGCATCAATGTGGACATCTGCGATCTCCCCTCCCCTTCTGTCTTCTTAGGAACCCCAGTCAGACCCCAAATGTCAGGCTCCTGATTTGCAGAGGCAGCTTTTCCTTGACGTTCGCACTGAAACGTTCGCCACATAAGCATGCTGCAAACCTCCTTCCCCTGCAAACCTGCCTGCCCAGCAAGGCACTGTGCACCCAGACGCTCCGTTGCAACAGGCGCTACCGGACTTGCCTCCCCTGCGTGCAGAGAGAGACTTAAACGGCTATTTAGTATGGCTAAATCTAGCGAAAGCACATTGGTGAATGAGACACAGGTATATCACTAACGTATGGATATATTGGATCAATACATATATGCGGTAGGTATCGTGTATATGGGCATATACACACCTGTGTCACGCACACACATACATCAGCTCCATAAGCTGTAAACGGCTTCACCCCTCTGCCTCCAAAAGGGGACGCGGGGGCTTTCCGAGGCCACACCGCAGCGGGACGGCAGCAGTGGCCGGACACCCCACCCCACCCCACCCCACGCCGCAGGGATGCCCGCGCTCATCCCGGATGCCTCCGAGCCCCATCTCGGCACCCACCCCCGCCGCTACACTCCCCCCCCCCCGCTCCGCCCCGCGGCGGCGGTGGGAGAAGGGCGGGGGCCGGCGGGGCCCGCGGCTGCGGGCAGCTCCGCTCCGCTCCGCGCCCCGCTGCGGCAGCGGGACCTCCCCGCCGCTCCGCGCCGCTGCGCGCGTGACTCAGCCCCGCGCTCCGCAGGGGCCGGGCTGCGCGGGGGGCGGAGGCAGGGCGGAGGGAAGGAGGAGGAGGAGGGAAGGAAGGGAAGGGAAGAAGGAGGGGGATTTACCCCATTGTCCTCGGCGGGAGCTGGGCAGAGCCGCCGCCACTGTGCGCAGGCTCGGCCGGCCCCTCGCCCGGCGCGGAGGAGCAGCTCGCCGGCGGTAAGGGGGTGGCTCCGCGCCGCTCCGCGCCTCGCCCCCCCCCCAGCGCGTCCCCCATCCCCATGGGGCGGCGGCGGCGCCGGGCGCGGCCCTAGCGCGGCCGCGGGGCGGGGGGGCCGCATGGCCCGCGGGGAACGCGGCGGCAGCGCCCCGCGTCGCCGGAGCGGCCGGGGCGGCGGCGTTGGCGGCGGGGGGAGGACGGCGGCGGCGGCGGCGGGCATGGGGGCGCCGGGCGGCGCGGCCCTCGGCCCCGGCGCGCTGCCCCGGCGCTGAGACCCCGGCCCTGCCTGCGCGGCGCCGCCGAGGAGGAGGAGGAGGAGGAGGAGGAGGAGGAGGAGGAGGAGGAGGAAGGACCCGATGGCGAACAGCAGCGAGCTGGGGAGCAGCAGCAGCCCGCACCTGCCCAGCGCCGGCGGCCTGCTGAGCGCCTCCGGGCTGAAGCTGGCCACCCTGGGCTTGATCCTCTGCGTGAGCCTGGCGGGCAACGTGCTCTTCGCCTGGCTCATCCTCAAGGACCGGCACCTGCACCGTGCCCCGTACTACCTGCTGCTGGACCTCTGCCTGGCCGACGGGCTCCGCTCGCTGGCCTGCTTCCCCTTCGTCATGCTGTCGGTGCGCAGCGGGGCCGCCTGGCCCCACGGGCCCCTCAGCTGCAAGGTGCTGGCCTTCCTGGCCGTGCTCTTCTGCTTCCACGCCGCCTTCCTGCTCTTCTGCGTGGGGGTCACGCGCTACATGGCCATCGCCCACCACCGCTTCTACGCCAAGCGCATGACGGGCTGGACCTGCCTGGCTGTGGTGTGCATGGTGTGGACCCTCTCTATGGCCATGGCCTTCCCCCCCGTCTTCGACGTGGGCACCTACAAGTTCATCCGGGAGGAGGAGCAGTGCATCTTCGAGCACCGCTACGTCAAGGCCAACGACACGCTGGGCTTCATGCTCATGCTGGCGGCCGTCATTGCCGCCACCCACCTGGTCTACATCAAGCTGCTCTTCTTCATCCATGGCCACCGCAAGATGAAGCCGGCCCAGCTGGTACCGGCTATCAGCCAAAACTGGACTTTCCACGGGCCGGGAGCCACTGGCCAAGCAGCTGCAAACTGGACGGCTGGCTTTGGCAGGGGGCCCACGCCACCCACCCTCGTGGGCATAAGGCAGGCCACCCACAGCCAGATCAAGAGGCTGCTGGTGCTGGAGGAGTTTAAGATGGAGAAAAGGCTCTGCAAGATGTTCTACATGATCACCTTGCTCTTCCTGCTCCTCTGGTCCCCCTACATTGTGGCCTGCTACCTGCGGGTCTTCATTAAGGCCAGCTCCATCCCCCAGGTCTACCTGACCACCTCTGTCTGGATGACGTTTGCCCAGGCAGGGGTCAACCCCATCCTCTGCTTCATCTTCAACAAGGAGCTCAGGGTCTGTCTCCGAGCCCACTTCCCATGCTGCCAAAGCATCCAGAGCACCCAGGGCACCATCCTTTGCGATCTCAAGAGCTTTGGGATGTAGGGGGGCTTTTTTCTTTCTAAAAAAGAAAAATGGATATCATTTTCCATGTTTCTGCATATGATCTCAAGAGAGTGTGACCTGTGGGGGACATACTAAACCACCACCCAGCACCCAAACCTTAGGCTGTAAGAAGCTATTTTATTTATTTTTCTATATTTTGCGTATGCTCTCTTCAGAACATAAAAGGTTGCTGTCTATGGGAACAGGTACTTGAGCAGAACACCCCCAAACCTTAGGCAGTAAGAAGCTGGTTTTCTTTGTGATTGTGTGGTTTTTAAAAAACAAAACAGGGCTCCGAGTTTCTGGTCTGTCTTCTAACGTTTCTAGACATGATTCCAACAGATACGGATTAAGGCCATGACATTTTTTTTTGTTTTCCTATTCCTGTCTGTTTTGATAAAGGCTTAACAATTTTACTCATGTAATATTTGATAAGGGCCAAGACAATTTTATACTAAAGTTATTTTTGATGACCTCAAGAGGTGTTGTTTTATTATTATTTGATTTTAAGTGAAGAACAAGAAGAGGACGTTCCTAATGTGGTCAGAAGTCAGTTTTTGGTGGGAGCTGTTGGGTTCATTCATTCTGAAATGGTTTGAGTATTTGAAGCAGTTACTTATAACTTTTGCTTGACATGCAGTCAGTGTAGAACTAATTTCAATTTTCTTGTTGCACTATTCATTTGGTAATATTTCAGAACTATTTGTGAAACGTGATTTTAAAATATCAACTTTAAAAATAATCAACTATAGCAGTTTTTAAAACCTAGATTGAAATTCATATTTTACTGCCTTTATAGGAAGTTATCTACAAACCTGGGTAATACTTGTACATTTTGACTGTTTTCTTTAATAAAATACTGAAAACCTTTACTGTATGTAATTGTTTCAGAATGGCAGCATTCTGCTTTGCTGACAAATAACTTGTGTATGTGGAAGGTTGTATGTCTTGTGTCTGAGTAGATTTCACAGCTGAGGTTATTATGGACAAGCACAATCCTTATTTGCTGTTAGATCTCAATTTAGGTGTTTATACCAATAAAAGTGACTAAAGCTATTTTTAAGAAGACTTAAGTTCATGATGGGCGACAGGTTTAAATAGCACAATTTTTTGTGTCTACTAAAACCAAATTTCTGTTTTAGCTAATAGCTCCTCTGTTAATGATAGAAAAGAGCGCGTAATTGTGGATTGCTAATTTCAGTTGGCAAAGCAGGTTTTTAACATGGCTTGGTTAATACTGTACTCATTTGTAAACTAAATTCTTAACGGGTAATTTACATCTATTAAGCATGGCATTTTAACCTGCTTTATTGTTCTACAAAAACTCCTCTGAAGTATTTAAACTGTCAGCCTGATGGCAGGATCCTGACACAACTTTTTAGCCATCTCGGAGGAAGCTGTGCCTGACGCGCTTGCTTTCTGATGTATCACGTAACATTTAACAAACGTTAATCATCGCAGTGCTGGAGCAAGTCGCACACAAAATGACAGAGAGAGAGAAACTCAATTTCCATGAAGAAATCTGCGTCTGTGCTAAGAGTGTTTCTGTAGAGAGTAGTCCAAAGTTGTTAGACATCAACTGGGAAATAGTTGTCCTGGCTGTGAAGTGAGCGCAGAAGAGATGTGTGACAGTTAGATCAGAAGAGGGCTAAGGTGGCACCTCCAGATTTAGGCAGGGAGTGAAACTAGGGGAGCCTTCTGGTTTGGTTTTATGTCTTGCTTTCCACCCCCAACTCTGAACACCAGAGAGGCAACATTTCTCAAAGCGCATACTGAGAAGTTTGCAACTTGAGCTTTGTGTATAGCTGCAGAGAAGGTGGGCAGGAGGAAGATGGAGCTGTCTTGATACTGCTAGAGCTGGGCTAAGAAATATGACCCGTGGATGGTGTATCTTGAAACCAAAGTGAGACTTAATGATCGCTCCCAAAGCTCTTTGAAAATGCATCTGGGTACAGAAGGAAAACTGTCACGAACTTTGGATCACAGCAGAAGTTGGTTATCAGTGCTAATTATATTCTCATCCTGGAATACCAGATCATTGCTTGATCTGGTGAATCTTAGTGAGTAATCAGGTAGAGTTGCGTTACAAAGACTTAGGGGCAAGGCATTGATGCTGTTGCTGGGAATTATATTCCAAGTGTACCTTACATGCCTGTTTTACTGTTAGGTCTTTTCAGCGGGGTTCCAACTTTTGCAGAATCGTATTTCCTTAAGAAACTTCCTATGTAGGGGCCTAGAACTGTGATCTCTAGCTCAAATCTTGCCTTCTTTTTCCTATTCCTCGTACCCAAGCCAATGTCTTCTTTCTCTTACTCTATTAAAAATGCCTGATATTTTGGCATCCTCTCTCTCTTCCAGGCTATAAGTAGTACGGTTATGATTCTATTTAAACCACAGAGATGGGAGAATAGTTATTTTAAAACCTCCTTAAAAGCTGCAAGGACCAGATTTTTCACTTCTAGAAAAGTTAAGCACAAGTTGTATAGTCAGTCTTATATGCGGGGGATGAAAAATCACCTTTGGGTGACCTGATGGTTTTATTTAGACTTAGCTTATCAAGCCGCGCTGCTGTATTGAATGCTAATCTCTGTGCACAGGCATTCCCCCCTCTCAGCGATGCCCTCGCTAGATGGACGAGTCCAGTTCTTACCCACCAAAGATAACGCATGCTTTGCTGTCACCCATCAGTGGCAACCAGATCCAGCCTTGCTACAGCAAAAGGATACAAAAAAGTTTAAAAAGGGTATCTGTACACCGTGCCTTTTGCTCACATGTAGCTTCCAGGGCTGTCTCGGGACTTCTGACGTACCCTGAGGGCAGAATCAGTGCTGTTTGAAGTTAACTTTATATTTTAGGTACTTGTAATATCAGGCAGATTATGATCCTGGCTATGCTAGTACAAAAGAGAAGGAACTCCAGTAGCTTTAATTCAGGGTTTAGATGGGTGGTGTACAATACGGCTTCATTCCAGAAAATGTGAAACTAAATATCAAGGACAGACGCATGGCAGAAAATGAAACAGTACTCTGTGCCCGCACACCAACAAACACCGCTTTGCAAGTCTGTCGTGCTGGCTGAGAGTGCACCAAGAAAGTATGAAAAACCAGAAAGGGGTGGAGAGACACCAGAGGATAAATATTCCTTCTAAAAATCTGAGAAAAAGTTGCAAAAAGATTGCGTTTCCAAAGCACAGTATTAACATGTTCTCACAGCATCCTTTAGTCTACATATGGGGAAAGTGGGTCACAGAGATTAAATGCTTTGACCAAGATCAGAGAAGGGGTGTCAGAGGATGAAAACCTGCTTGGGATGACAAAAGTAGACAAATAATGTTAAGAGAATGGGCTGAGCACAGGGAGCCATCCCTGATGCTGTTGGGACCTGCAAGGAGTGGCTGTAAGCCTCCGTGCCCCCAGCTGCCCATCCAAAAACCAGAGTGCTGCTGGTCTTGCTCAGAAGTGCTAATGGCTGAGACTCAGTGAGAGCTGGGTGTTAATAATTACCTCCCAGGCCCACGTGAGGAGCTATTGCAGCTTGTTGTGCAAGTCCTGGGCTCACTTGCGAAAACTCAGATGGTCTGAACCCCTCTCCCCATCCCCAGCTGACCCAAATGCAAAGTACTTGGAGGGTCTGGTGAGCAGCACGGCAGCGGGGCTCTTCCAGCCCTTCCGTCTACCTGTGCTTGACTAGAATATAGATCGAGTCCTCTCTATACCCCTCCAGGCACGTGTGTGATAGTCTTCCATATTCTGGGCAGCACGAGTGCTGAGTATCACAGGACATACCAACATCATCTCCCCCAGAGATTCTCCGCAGTCTGGCTCAGAGGTCCCAGCACGCTTGCTTTTGCATATCTGTGGTGAAGAATAGCAGTTGCAGAGAGCTGCGCTGCTCTGGAAAAATCTTGATTGCTGCTGGCATCTTCACTCACTCACCAGGTATTTAACACATTCCTTGCAAACATTCCCAGTCAAACTCTTGCTGTGCTGAAGTCAGTGGAGGTTTTTAGCTTAAACTTAAATGTCAGGCCAGCTTGAAAAATGGCACTGGTCTGAAATCTCAACAAGTACTGGCTATGGCCATCTCTTGCTTTACAACACTCAAAGGTTGGAGTACTGTGGGGTGCTGCTGGCTCTGCTGTTAGATTTGGAAAGAGTTTGCTAGGCAAGGGGCTGAAATATTTGGCCTCAGCCAAATTATGTTGTTGGGTACAGGTCTTAGTGGTCACACTAGAGGTGAAAGATGAGCAGGGGGATGCACAGCCCACAAGCTGTCATCATTTGCTTTTCCACTACCAGGTCTGCACTGGGGGAGACAAAGCTGCCTCCCAGAATGGTGTCAAGTCAGTACCTTTGAGGAAAAGGGCAGGAATTTGGCTTAGTCTGATAGCAACAATTCTTTCCTGGGGCTCTACCTGGATGTGATACAGCTACACCTCCAGAAGGCTGCTCTGCCATATGCTGCGGGACTGCCCTGGGACACCTTGTGCTGAGCTCAGAGGAGAGCAAAGCTGGCATTTTCCCTCCCTTCCCAGCAAAGGATGCATGGAGTTTGGCTGGACCTCTGCCACTTGCCCCACATGGTTAAGCACAGTCACCTTGCTCCTGTGCAGCACTTGCTCAGAATTGCCAGCAAACCACCCTGAGAGGTGTGGCTCTGGACAGAGTAACAGCCACATATTGGCAGAACGTAATGTTAAGTATCTCAAGGCACTTCATTAACTTGGGCTGCAGATTAGATGATGCTGTGACATATCAGAATACTCCAGAAACCGTATTAGATAGTTATGCTGCAAATAAAATCATTAGAAACATGGCAGGGGGCTGTTTTCTAATAGAGATCCCCTAAAATCCTCAATTTTAGCACAGCTTCCTTTATAGTTGCTCAAAACACTGCACAGGCTACAATTAACTCGATTGTGATACGAACAAGGAAGCATCTCCCATGCTATGCTGTTCTTAAGCTTCATAATATTGTAAAATATACAACATATTGAAGAAACAGAGCCATCGGAGAAAGATGATCAGTGAAGATGGTCTCTTAAGAGCTGGCACAGAGTTGTACTGGGCTGGGGTTGTGCTGATGGAAGTCTTACCCCAAACATCCTTTTATGCTGGTGACCTCTGATGCCATGTCATTCATGAAGGACCTTGTGCGGGGTAAATCCTTACTCATCCATCGGTTGTAGAACTGGTGACCAAGAGCTGAATTTCCAACAGGCCTGACATCTGTGGCGCTCTGACTTTCCCTAAAGCTGGTGATGCTGAGCATCTCTGAGCCTATTTTCACTTGGTGCAAGTCATTAACTGCCCCATACCTCAGTACTTTATCTGAAAAATGATTAATTATTCTTACTCACCTTTGTAAAGCACAGAACTACTGATGGCAAGAGCAGAGCGTTATCACGGGTGAACAATCACTGACTACATAAGCTTTCACCACTTAACTTTAAAGTCAAGCTATGCCTTTAATGCAAGCTTTTACATTTCTGTATTTCTATTCATGTTTAATGACCTCAGTACTTGCACTTTGCCTTTGATCTTTTGAGTCATGCATGGTTGTACTGTGGATGTATTTATTGGAAAGCCACTTTCTTCAGTGCCACATTTTTCACCTCTACCGTGACCAGGTTGATAGCGCAAAGCACTTTGTGTAGGAGGCTTTCAAGTTCAAAGCTAGTCTTGCAAGGGCACAGGGAAGCTGTGAAGTCCCAGTTAATTTTAGGCAGTCATCACAGCGCTAATAGAGTAGGCAGAAATCAAGAGATCGCCTGGTGAAGAGAAAGCCTGTCCTAAAGTTTCTGAATGTTATTTACTGGTGTGTCATTAAAAAAAATAATCCTGTGTTTGTGTGAGGATGATTAACCATTGGAACAAATCACCCAGGGAAAAATATGGATCCTCCATCTGTGAGACGTGCAGCATGAGACTGCGTGCCTGCCCACGGCACACCTGCCTGGGAGCCTGCTGCCTGCCCAGCCGGGGTCCCTGCGCCAGGGTCTGGGGCTCAGCCCGGGCACGCAGGGAGAAAAAGAAATCAGAAACACCAGTAAACAGCACCAGAACCTTCTCTGTCTCGTGGTGATTCACTCCTTCCTTTTGCTAACTGTTTTACAACACCCATTTTATCATACCTTATAAATACAGTGCTTGCTTCCCTCAGAAATGTTAGCAGAGGTAGAGCTAAAATGGCTTTGTCATTAAAAAAAATCCACAGAGGGAAACACAGGAAGATTCAGAAGGAAGGGCTGAAGTCTGGGTGCTTTCTGACAGTGAGAGAAAGAGGAATGATTTAGTGGAATATTACCTCACTCCATCGAACCACTCAATCTGTCCCCATCTGTCACTGAGTGCTTGCAGGAGGGTGATAGAAAGGAAACTGTTGAGTAGCTTGATAGTCAAGCAAATCAACTGGGCTTTTTCCTTTTCCTCCCTCATTAGGCCTTGCACACTCACACTACACAGCAGGTCCCCCAGTGTGCTGTGCCAAGGGCGAGGGAGGAGAGGGGACGGTCCCCTGGGTGCCATGGGGCGGCAGCGGCCCCCGGACAGAGGGACCAGCTCTAGGTGCCCGCGGGGTCGAGCTGCCCCAGGGAGCGAGCTCCGGCAGAGCCGCAGGAGACATCTGGGTGTGGAGGAAGGCGGATGAACGTGCAATATGTTCAGCCAAGCTGCAGTGTGACTAAAGGGGGAGAACGTGGGCACCCGAGCCGAGGAGCCAGCAGAATCGCAGGCAGAGGTAAAGCTCGGAGCCATGGTGTGAAAGCAAGGAGGGACACGTTTAGGCTGAGCATCACCAAAGCGCTTCCCAGCAGGGCGGTGAAGGATGCTGCAGAAGCTGGGCTCTGCAGGACCTGCCCACAGTGCTGCCGGTGGGGACGGAGGTCTCCGCTAATTTTCCTCCCCAGTAGATCCTAAACTCTCAGCCAGACAGACTTCTTCTTACTCTCCGTTTGTGCAATATCTGTCTGAGCATAAGTGCTGATGTAAACCAAATCCAAATAGTTGAAGGCTGTTGCAATGTGTGAAGGGTTTGATAGCGACTTTGGGGAGTTTAATGAAACCAGGGAGGGGAGGGAGGTGAAATTATGACACCACCAGAGTCAGGAAGTTTTGCCATTGAATTTGAAGGGGTGGGGGACCTTCCTGTCAAGGTTTCACCCATGTGAGAGAAGAAATTGGACAGGGAAAAAAAAAAATCTATTAATTTGACAGGATGCAGTGAAATTTTTGGAAAGAGTGAGCATGCTTGCAGCTGCCTCACCAGTGCCTCTCCCTGAGCCGGCCTTTCTGGCAGGTCCCATGAAAGCGGTTAGAGATGTGCTCTGCTGCCTGCGTCCAGTGTAGCCTAGAGGAGTAAATAAAGGGTGGGCCCAGCTTTGCACCCCATGAAATTAATAGCAGCTTTGCTGGTTTGTGAACTCTTTGCAGCAAGAGCCGCGGCTGCCCATTTGCGCTGAAAGAGCCCACAAATGTCTGCATGAAGTGACATGAGTGCACTCACATGTACAAAAGAAAAAGTGAATAAAGAAGGCTCAGCCCTACTTGCTTGGCTAGAACCAGGCCATATTTTCAGCCTGCTTCTGAAATGCGTTACAGGCTTGGGATTTACAAGGCCGCATTACATTTAAAACCAGACTTAATCCCTTCCACATGTTGCAATGCTGTGACAGAGGCACGGCGCTGGGGTTTGGGAGGCCTGGGTGGGATTCCCAGCCCGGGAAGAGATACGCTGCCCACGCGGTGCAATGCAGAGCCCCGCGGGGGTCCCTGCGCTCGCGTCTGTGGGACGCTGGCAGGGACACAGCTACAGCCCATCCTTCCCATGCCGCCTGCTGGGACACAGCGCAGGGAGAGTTATGCATCCCAGGATAGCTCAGGCTGCAGCGGTGCAGGTACACCCTGCATACAGCACAGACACATGCTTCATCTGGTCTATGTGATTCGTAATCTTCTGGGGACAGGGACATGCCTGTAACACATTGATATCTGGTGCCATGGTACAAAGGAGCATCAATCTGGGATGCTCTGGGCACTCCTGGCACACAAGTAACATGTACCCATTTTCCCAGGCAAATTGGGGTTTGCAGAGGAGACTTTCTATCATTTTTGCGTTGTGCATGCATTCATTTCCCTCCCCCCCCCGTACTAAGCTGTCTTATACTCAGACCTTTGAGAAACCCCTGCCATAGGGGTGTTTAAAAGTGTGCTATATGGTAATATTGCTCATTCCTCCTTTCCTGCACATTTTGCTGTCACCCTGCGTTGTACTCCTTGCCATGAGACATGCTGCCATCCACCCTCCCTTCAGTGCCCCAGGCTTACTCAGCTTCAGCCCTTCACGTTCAGCCTTTCCCAGCCCTGATGACCGGGCAGAGCGGCCCAAAGGCTACCACCGTCCTCCGAGGTGGCTGGATCATACAGGGGAATCTGCCCTGCCAAATCATTGAGATGTATCCTACTGCATTCGGCTGGGTCTGCCCGCACTCAAGACTCTCCTTGAGAAATGATAGGTGATTTGCTGTATGTTTGATGTGCATTAAACTCCTCTCCATTCCTGTGCTCAGAATTATTGATTAGTCTAACAGCTGTACCCCCGCTGGTTTGGCATTTCATATCTATGTACTAGAGAAAGGCACATTGATTTTGCTGTTATCAAAATCCTCTTGTATTTGCACAGTCTTTTCTCTTCCTGCAATTTTCTAATTCCTTCTGGAAAACACGTTACACATCATCAAGATCAAATTCCTGAGACGTCTTGTTTAAGTCAAGGGATTCTTAGCACCTTCTATTTCTTTTGAATATCTATCTGTGCAGTAATAACAAATCAGAGAGCTACTGCAGCAGGGGAGGCATCAGTGAGGACCTCAGCCTGTGCTCATGCTTGCTGTTACCATACATCATTATGGTACACTATGCTGATGAGGCAAATTAGCAAAGTACTTCTTGACAAGATATACTATAAGATCTTTGAACACACTAGAGTTTCAGGATAACAAGGAGCCTAAAGCTTCTAGTTCTCCTACAAAGGAATAAAACCCACCCTAATCCTATCTCTTACCTTAGAGCTCAACCATACAGGTATGTATTACTCCATGCTGCCCTCTCAACCACCAGTATGATCTTCAACCTTATATCAACTAGCCTCACTTCAGCTACTCCTCCTATAAAACCAGGGTTGTGGTTAGGGTGACCTGTCTCCTAGGTAAGCACCCATGCAGATCTGAGTCCCATGTGCCACACAACCAGGAGAATTTATTTTGTGTCTCCCCCTCCCCCCCTCAAAGATTTTGTAACTTTTTTTTTTTTTTAAATGACAAAATTTCCCAGGGGGGAATTGTGGGCAGAGAATGCAGATGAAGCTGAGCTTCAGCTGGGTTTTCTCCTGCTGAGCAGCAGAGCTTTCCCTCCAGCCCCCCAGGCTTACAGGTGCATGCTTGCTCAGCCAGCTGTGCACCCACAAACCTGAAACACCTTGCTTCACCTTTCCTTATAAGCAGGTAATCAAATTAAGGCAGCAACTCACTATATGTTGTGGTGTCCTCTCCTGAAATGGCTCTCTGCTAACCCAAAATCTGGTAATAAACATGGAAACTCCTACAGTCTGGTGTGATATCATTATTATTCTATAGCATATCTGTAATATCAATATTAAAATAATATTAAAAATTAATGCACACATTTCTATTAATAATTAATAATAATACTTCAATATTAATAAAATTAAACCAAATGTTGGCACAGAACTCCTAAATGGAGTGAATAAAGGAAAGTGTTTAAACCAGGCTCTCTCTTAACAAGCTATGTGTACTGGAGAATGAGACTTCTCCCTTTCACGAAGGTATTTCCAGGGCTGCAAGAGTTTTGTTCTCTTTTCTCGTCCGATTTCTCCTGCAAGGGCCTGCCCCCCTCCCTTCCTCCCAGGCAGGCGGGGAAGCTGTTCCTGGCCTGGGATTATTGCCAGGGTGATGCTGAGGCAAACTGAGCCGCGCAGGGGTCTGCAGAAAGCCTTTCATGGCAGAGCTGGCGCGAGGCTGGCCGCCTTTTCCGTCAGTCATGTTGAGTCGAGTTTGCTGTGCCCCTCAAGTCAAAAGCTGGCTCAAGGGAAAAGCAGAGGGGCATGCATGGCCATTTACGTTTTGAAATACTTCTTGTGGTCACTGGTTTACCTATTATCACTGTAAAGCAAAGGTAAAGGAGTTTCCCCCCCCCCTTCCACTGCAGAAAGAAATTAAAGGGACTTTGCAAGTGTGCTTGGGTTAGGAAATCTCCCCTTTGATGGGAGAAAAGATAATTGATTAGGACAGAGTTTAGGAAAGAATTGGGATGCAAAAGCTTAATCTTCCTTCCAAAATGATCTCTCAAATCAACTAACCTTCATTGTGAGTGTCAATTAATAAGAATTAAATTACTAAAAGGGGAATTGTGGTAATAATGATTGCCAAGTGAATATAGTGGGGAAGTAGGACAGTGAGGTTTTGCCTTTAGCTCTTCTACGCCAGCAGCCGCGCTCCGGCGACAGCGGGGAAGGTGTGGAGAAGCCCCTCGGGGGCAAGTACAGGATAACGTCTCACTCAAAGAAGCACCTTCCTAATGCCCTGTCCAGGAGTGTCTGCAGGACACCAGTACTGCGACCTCCTATATACGGTGTGAACTTTGAACTCATGTAATTGGGGCTGTCCTCATTACCCAGATAAATGCCTAATCCCACAAGTTAATTGGCACAAATTACAACTACAAAGTTGCTCTGCTCTTGTCTGATAAACTCTCCTAGGAGTTCAGTTTGGCAGGTCTAAGGCAGTCATCAGATATAATTTTCCACTCACTTACAACGACATAAACCAGGATTATTACCTTCAGTGGAGTCACTGGTGATTTATGCCGGTGGGAGACGAGAAGCAGGGCTGGCGTTTCCTGCTACGGTTCATCGTTTTGAGCACCGTGACAATGTGCTTTGGTAAAAATGAATGGAGCAAGAGATGGGACACATACACATTTGGGCTGCTTCTATTTGCCTTCTTGATTTTCCCTTTGAGTGTAAATTGAAGTCCATGGTATTAAGCTAATTTTAAATTGATAGACATGGACAGAAAACCACCCCCCAGGCTCCCAGTGCGTTCCTCCTCTGCAGACTCAGACTGTGTGGGTGCACGGGGTGTTTGAGGAGCCCCACTATTAAATGACAGTGGCAGGATCAGGTTTTGGGTTTGTTTTTAAATCCAGGTTACGGGAATTTCTGCAGTGCTCACAGGTCACTGCATTAGCACGGGAATGAGCTGGTCTTTCACCAGCACAATCCAGCCCTTTGGGTTAGAATTGAGCTCCTCTAAGGCTTCAGATCTAATACAGGCACTTTGTACCTGATCACATTAATGCAAACCACATATAAAATTACCGTTTGGTGGCACCTCAGACTTTCTTTTTTTTTTTTCCTACAGGACCTGAGTCTGTTATCACTTGCACAGCTGCTGTATCGCCACTGCAAAGGGTGAAGCAAAATATATAGGCTTTGGAGCAGGAGCCCTGGGGTTGGGCTGTTTAGAGTTGGGAGGATGCAATCCTACCTCTCAAGACACTTATTCTTTTAACGTGTGCAGGATCCACAAGGATCTGACCAAATAGCAGATCCAGTTGTTCCTTTCTGTCTCCTCAGGGAGGCTGTGGAGCCTAGTGGAAGGTACCTGGTAAACTCGCTGGGACACTTCTCATCTTCTCTAATACAGGTGTTTGCTTTAATACAAGTGTGCTAACTTCTCTCAACGCACCCCCCCCGCATCATCATCAGCAAAGCACTGACTGTTGAGTGATGAATGACTTCACTTTTCCAGTTCCAGCATATGTTTGCATGTCTGAGAGCAAGAAATGTGTGAAACTCACACAAACTATTGGAATTCCAGCTCCAGGGACTGACAAGTAAATATGAAGTTGCACGGTATTTCATAGAAAACCCACAAATTATATGTTTGCCGGGTTAAAGTTGATCCTTTGAGGCATGTGCCAAGAAAAACCTCTTGTATTAGCTACACCAAGATTCCTCCATCGTCTGAGACTGCAGCTTGATTGAGGAGTTCATGCCTTGTAAACTGCTGAGTTTCCCTAAAAGCAGCCAGAGGCATATCATCTTTTGCTAAGCTATCCATAAGGAGCTCTGCTAGCTTGGGTGAATCAAGTATGTGATAACAGATTACACTGAATAAAAATGGAAAACCACAATGACAAAATAATGTTATAATATTAAAATAAATCAAATCATATAGTGCCATTATTCTGATACAGAATTTTTACACAGCAAATTTGATACATATACAAGAAGTCAGGCAGCCCATTACAATAAACTTCAGGGTTCCTTTTTTAATATAAACTACATCTTAATACATAGTTTGAGATGATCAGGTAGTTTTACACCAACTCAAGTAACAACAACTTCTTCTCATCTTAGAATACTAAAATAACAAAATCTTTTAATGCTTTGAATATTGAAATGCTTTGATTCCACCTGCCACTTTTAAAAAGTGTAAAAACTACATCTATTGGTTAAACTTTTACCCTAGAGATGTGCCTAACTTACAAATACAGTTATATTAATAAAGATATGAAATGTAATGTAAATACAGTTTTTTGGCAATCGCCATATGCTTCACACTATGCAATTATTCAACTCTCAGTTCAATTCAGGCATTCCGAAGTGTAAAAACGTGGCCAAAATTTTCCAAAACTGGCAATAATCTTGGATGTTTTCATTCTGGGGTTAAGCTGGAACCATGAAGACCATGAGACGGTTCAGAAATCGTTAAGCTCCTGCCCTCAGAAAGCAGTCTTGCTTTAGCAGGTGTCATTTTGCTCACCCCAAAATGAAAGCATCCGCCACCGTGAATCCCTCCTGAAAACCTTGGCCACTACAGCACAGTATCTCATCTCCAGTTTTAATGTTGGTGAGGCAGGAAAGTATGGTAAAGGGTTTCCCCTGGCAAGTACCTTGTTTGTCACAATAACAAGAAAAAGAATACATCGAGTGGCTCTTTCTAGCGCAGAATGGCTCCTGCTAAAAAAAGACATCTTCTTTTCTGAAGTCTGGTAAACATTTGAATTTGCTGGGAGAAGTCCGTACGCAGGCCAGGCTGGGGAGACACGGGCAGGTGTGGTGCATCCGCCGCCCAGAGAAGGGAACCTGGGGACAAAGAGCACAGACATCAGGGACAGGGAGCACAGGCAATGGTGCTTGGGGTGGACGGATTCGGATGAACAGCCGAGATATGGGGAACGCTGCCCGCCTCCCTCCATGGCAGAAGATCCCCACGAGCTGCAGCACAGGGGCCGGAGAGCAGATGGCAAAGCCAACCCCGTTGCATTTCCCAGTTAAGCCGCAGTTAAGAGCAAAAAATAACATTCCGTGTTGCTGTGTAAATCTACATCTGTGACACATGTTCTGCATTTACTTCAATTTCATAAAGGCATCTGTTGTGAAACTACAGTGGCCTTTAGCATCGTGTTTTGCGGTGTTTACCGTGCAGGGGTTTCTGCTTGCCCTGATTCCTGCATTGCCATATGGCACAGAGCAGCCTGTCAGCCGCATAACAGGACCCGGGAACCGCAGGATCCCATGGTCATTCAGGCTGGAAGGCATCTCTGGAGGTCATCTCACCTGACCTCCCTTTGAGCAGGATCCCCTCACCACCGGGCAGAGGTTTCTCATTTCATCCCACCCTCCTCCAGCCACGCTGTGTTGCAGGGAGCACACATAAGGACTGCATTAAACAAATTTAATTGCGCCATGACATGCACATGCACTGACACTCTTTAACAACTTGACTACAAGCTCCGTCTTTTACGGGAGCCGTGCCTCCGCCAGCACATAAGCCGAGCGGGACAGCCCGGTGGGACGGCATGGCCGGGAGCCACAGTGCTGCCAGCCAGCAGCGTGCGCTGAGCATCCGGCGGGATGCAGCGAGGGAAGCACAGAGGTACAAAGCCGCCACTGCCAGCAGGGCGGGCAGCCCTAATTCCCTCATTTCCTGATTTATGGGCATTTTGAGCCTGCAATTTTAATATTCCAAGATTGCTTTCTATCAGCGTGCAATTTTTCTCTTTAAGAAAGTCGAAGGGAGAAAGTCCCACATGTTCCTCCATGCGTCACGCCAAGGACCTGCCCGACCCCAGTGACACCCCGCCAAGTGCGGGGGGCGAGCCGGGGGGCTCACATTGCCTGCGGTGCCCTGGGCCAGCGCCAGCCGCCCACCCGGCACCGTCTGAAGAGCAGCCCCAGAGCGAGGGATGCCGTGGGTTTTCCCACGCCATCCGCCACGGCCCCGTGACCGGAGAGGCCACCGACCGCGGGTGCCAGGGACTCCCCATGGGAATCACACCTCTCGGGCTGGTAAGGCCGACTCAGAGGTACCTCTCAGCCCTCCGACAGCTCAAGTGATTTATTCAAGACATTACACACGCTGCAAGGAAACGTTCATTTCAGCAGGACTCCCACACTGAAGACGTGGCTTAAGAACACACCTGGCTGGGGACAGGCAGCGGGTGACAGCTCTGCAGGACAGGCGCCTTGCCGGGGCGTGCAGCTTCTGCCTGCACAGGCAGAGCCCACGTGCCTGGAGCCGGTGCTGGCGATGCCGGCTGAGCCGGTGCATGCTTTGCCACGCCGTGTGCCCAGCACTGGGTTTTAATGAGCACGGGGCGATGGGAGTTTGGAGGTGAAAAGGAAACAAGGGAGCTCCTGGGAGAGATGTGGGGATTATGTGCAAGGTGCGCAGTGGCAGTGAAGCCACCCCCGTGCTGCCAGCTCTTGTCTGCTAACCTGCCAAACCTCACCTGCCTGGCCCTGCCTGCAAACCCTGCCCTCCTGCCTGCAAACCCTGCCTCTGCAATGCCAACGGAGATTGTTAACGGCATCAAGCCAACGTCATCTAGTTGCTGAGAAGGAAACTAGAAGGTGGAAACCCAACCGGCAGCCATCTCCTCCAGGGTATCTCCAGGCCCCTCTGGAGGTCCCCGAGGCGGTGGCGTGGCCATGGTGGTGCCTTTGTACCTGACCTGCAGCCAGATGGAAGGTTTGGTGCTGAGGGCAACTGGTCTCCCAGCTGCCCCCTACCCAAACATTTAGGGGAGAGGAACCATTAAGCAAACTCTCCATCCTTAAAAATACCTAATTTCACATACTACAGTAAATCAGTTTACTTTGTGTTTGTCATGAAGAGCAGTGGGGTGAGGAATCTAAATCTAAAATTAACCTCATAAAGCTGATAAACATCAGTGGCTGTGACCGCAAGTCTGGGGTGGACAGGCGTCTTCTCTGATTGTAATTATGTGGGCAATTAGCTTAAAATATATCAGACAGTATAAATTATTACCCAATAGCAATAAAGTCATAAAAAACCTAGAAGACAATTTCTCCTATCCTGAGACTCCTGTTAATGTAAAGAGCCCTTACAAGAAAAACTTGCTACACTAGATAGTAAAAAAGAGAATTTGGTTCCCAACATCACAGCAGAAGATTTAAAAATTTAACTGTAATAGAACAGAGCCTTGCACTTCCTAAAACTGGGAAAATAATAAACCATAGATACTGAGCTGAGAAGCCAGGCGTTAGATGAGACAGTGAGAGAGGCAGCTAACCAGCTGCACATTTATAATCTAAATTTATTGCCGTGGTGTCTTTCACATGTGATGACTCTCGGGCCATACTCTTTCCTGAGGATGGCTCTGAAGACCACCAGGTTCTCAAGCTCCGTGGCAACATCCCATTCAATCTTTTGTATACAGATTGTATTATTTAGAAATAAACAAACTTTTTCATAGTACATGTACATAATTACATATCCTTAAATAAATGTATTTGTTAATATCTTTATATTAATAGTATAGTGTGTCATATAATAATGTACTAATATATAACTAGTGTGTTATACATGTGTGTGCATATGTATACATACATATATATTCAAAATTAATAGGTAGAACAGAAGCAAAGAGAGCCTGCGGTGAGTTTTCTCAAATACGAGTGTGTGCCAACAGTTTCTCAATGGCTCCTGAAGTGGCTCTCAGCCTCTGGAGCGCAACTGGACGTTGCTGTTTGATGGCAGGGACCGTGCTGCAGTGATGCGCCAGGTGTCCCAACACCGGCTGGTGCCGTTTTTATGCTTGTGATGGGATCTTGCCCAGTTCCACTGAGGTCGGTGGTGTTTGCTACGCCCCTGCTCACGCGCGTAGGCATTGGCAGGGTTGGGCTTGGGAACTGCTAAGGCTGTTTTGGATCGTGTAATGAAGCAAAACAGCAACAACAAACTAATAAGAAAACAAACTGAAAAGCGTGTATTATTTTCATCCTTGGATTCTCTTCAGCACAGTTCTGACAGTAATGTATTTCCTGACGTAGGTACCTTCAGCGCTATTTCCATACAGATGCGTATGGCTGGGCATTGTAATGCACGGGATGTTCCCCCACCTTTTCACCACGTATCGTTTTTATGCAGTGTGACGTACAGCGCAGTTCTGCCCTGCCAGCTCTGGTCCCACAGCCCCCCTGGTGACGTACTCACTCGGTGACTCAAAGGATGGCACTCCTCTCCCAAATTTCCCATTGGCGTGCACATTCGCAGGCTGCGGATCCAAAGGCTAACCGCACAGCACATCCCTCCTCCACACTGCTGGTCTCGGTCGCAGGCCTGGAGTTCAATACAGCATGAGGCAAACAAAATGAATAATAAATATATTCCATAAATAGGACAGATCAGGTGCTCAAGAGCTGCCTCTGACACCCCACAAGTTACCATGGCTCATTAGGGCTGAAAAACAAGATTTAAGGCTGATTTGCAATACTTGTGTCTCCCATGGATCTGAACATACAGGCTCCTGGCACGTTTCAGAGTTGAGCCCAGGTTGTTTAAAGCCACGACCACATACGGAGCGGCTCAGGGCCGAACCCAGGACTGTCAGTGATTTACAGTCCCAACTTCTGAGCACTGATGGACCGTGGCACGTCCCACTCTGCTTTCCCAGAGCCTGTGTGAGCTCAGGCAAGTACAAGGACCAAGCGTACCAAACAGTCAAGAATCCTGTCTTATGGAGAAGCTAAGATAGGAAATTATCCATTAATTTAAAGACTTTTAAGTAACTATTCCTTCTGGTTTCTTATGATAATATCTTATGGTTGAGTGCCTTTGCAAATGCAAGACTGCATGATAGTTTTATTAGGGAAGTCCAAGTGGAAGTAGCTAAAATAGAAGTTTAAATATGGATTCTGTGGTTGTTATCTAGAATTACATGTAACTAAAATACATCTTAAATGTGTAATAGAAAAAGCTTTGCATAAGTGTCCACATCCAAGAAAATGCTACTGTGGTAGCATTCCCCCCACAAGGGGAGGGGGGGAATATTTCAGCCACTTACCCAATACAGCTTAGATAAGCACAAACCAAAATGCAAACCATTGGGTATGTTTGAAAAACTAGAAACCATGAAAAGCAATTGTCATGCTAGGGTTTGGCAACAGGTTACTGCACATCTTTTGCCTATTTTTTAACCAAAAGCTTATCAGACTTTTTATTATATGAATTTAATGCAAAAGCCAATCTCCTTTCTCCAACAAGAAATTCCATTAGTTAAAGGTTCTGATTACACCCCAAAGGTAAGCTTGATTAACTCACTTCTCTGTTAATGTCTGACAGCAGGAGTGATAGACCAAAGGCACTGATCAGCAGTACCTAAACAGGCAACTTGTAAAAATGTACATAAAAGATGATAATGACTCTGGGGAAAACTGTGTATCAGAACAAACATTCGCTTGAGGAAAAAAGCTTACAGATCTTACCTTGGGATTTACATGATAAATGCCATTAGACTGTACTCTACTGGGTAAATATTACACTAGCTCAACCGGCAGAAGCCAGACCAAAATACGTATTTACAGATCGGCTAGTAACTTAGGAAAAAGCTGTTGCATTAGGGCCAAGCCACTAAACAGCGTGTGTAACCCAAACGGCTAGCACTCCTCCTAAACACACATTTAACGAAGCAGACAGCTCTATGCTACAGGTGAGCCCAAACGCACAGAGTATTTACTTATAAGACTAATATGGCCGTAAAACTACCACTACAGGCTGCCAGGTAGATAAGGTTTACTTTCTAACCTCTCTCTCTCTCTCAAAAAAAAAGTGCTCTAATGGTCTAATTTTGCTCTAGTCACAAAAACTGCAGGTCCAGTGATCTCGGCTGCCCCCGGCACGCCAGCATCCACTGCTCAGCTGGAGTCACAGGCTCTGCTATTCTTCACCAGTCAGCTCCCGACACCCTTTTTTTCTCAACCGTATCTCAAACCCCATCCATCTCCGTGGGACTGGTCCTGGAGTGAAGTACCACTCAGCCACAAAACAGACCTGAGTACGTCCTAGCCAGCATACACTGTGCTGACCAATTTCTTTTTAAAACTCACACACACATACATACATCTGGCAGAACTTTTAAGACTCCCCTTCCAAAAATGTATGACAAGTTCTGAAAATATTCAACCCAAATGTTCCTGCCCACACCTTATCTCCAATGTGTAATTCATACCAATACTCCTAATATTCACAGGACACAACAGGAAGGACATTCCTCTTCAGCACCCCATTTAAACACAGTTTAAAGATCCCGGGTGAAACGCCGGCTCCAAAGCCAACTGAAGTCAACACACGAACCGCCACTGAAGTGAGGAAGGTTTGAATCAAGTCTTTAAATTGCAAAGGAAAAGCACCTTTCAGGCTCAGAGGATGGGAACGGGAACACCTACATCGGCTCTCGCCTGAGATTTGCCTGTTCGTCAGAAGCCAAAAATGCTTCCAAGTGGTTTAAGCAAAAATGCACTGCAATAGTTAATAAAGTAACATTTTCTAGTTCTAATCTATTTTTACTTTTTGAATGCACTTTGTCCTTCATCTATCATTCAGTGCTTCACAATTACTTTATTTAATGGATTAATTATGCTGTAAAGGTGTAGCCACAACTGGAATAACAGACTTATATAAACTGGTCCTCCATTGCTGGAAATATTTCTGCTTAAAAGGAACTTGAAATTCTCAAATATTAAAAAATTCCTTCACCCTCTCTGCTCTGAACATTTATCAGTCCTGGGAACCGGTCTGACATGCGGAGAAATGCCTACGAGCCCTTTCATGAACTTCAGTGAAGTTCGGATGAGGAGCCTGGACAGCCACAGAGTAATCTGCTGCTGTGAGTACAACTTCTGATAGTTACAAAAGACATGTAAGCTCTTGAAGGAATGCAAGCGCTGGGTTATTAATCCAAAGCAAACACTAAAAAAATCATTTTACTTAAGAGTGATGCAACACCTTGGGTTAAATAACGTCTTTGGAAAAAAAATATTTTCACAACCAAAGTAAATCCCAAGCCTAAAAACAACAATAACAACAGAGGACTCATTTGCAACGGGTGGCTATTGAGAAAAAAAGCAGCACAGTCATACTTAAAAAAAAAAAAAAAAAAAAAAAAAGCAGCGTTTTGCGATGATTGCAATACCGGTGCCTGCCCTGTAAGCGGTAGGACCGGAGGAGCTGGAGGAACTCAGGGTGCACAAGCAGGAGGTGCGGTGCCCAGAGCCGGGCTCTCCCGGGGCAGGTTTGGGGGCAGCCGGGGCTGGGGGCTGCATGGCGGGGGGGCGGAGGGCGGGCAGCCTCCAGCCCTGGAGAAGCAGCGGGAGCCTCTGCACGCTCACGGACCAGCCTGGGGACACCCCCCCGCCGAGTCCAGGCATCCCTCGCCCCAAAGGGACAGACCCCACACCGTGGCATCCCTCACCCCAGAGACCCGCAAGCCCTGGTATCACCCACCGCAGAGAGACGCCCCATATCCTGGCATCCCTCACCCAAGACGTCACCCCAGAGACCCCCAAGCTCTGGTATCACTTAGTCCAGAGAGACCCCCAGCTCCGGGCATCCCTCACCCCAGAGAGACCCCCACGTCCCGGTACCGCTTATCCCAGACAGACCCCCAAGCCCTGGCATCTCTCATCCCCTGGCACAGCCCTCCCTTCCCCGTCCTGGTTATCATTTATCCCAGAGAGACCCCAGGTCCGGGCACCCCTCACCCTACGCGAGACCCCTCTGTCCTGGCATCACTTATCCCGGACAGACCCCCGAGCCCGGGCAGTGCTCACCCCAGAGGGACCCCCAGCTCCGGGCATCCCTCACGGCAGAGAGAGCTCCCCTATGTCCTGGCATCACTTATGCCGGGCGGCCCCCCACGTCCCGCTATCACTCACCGCAGACGGACCCCCAAGTCCTGTCCCCGCTCCCCGCAGCCGGCGCAGCCCCCGCCGCGGCACGCTTTCCCGCCGAGCCCCCGCCCGGCTCCAGCCCGCCTGCGGCTGCCGGTGCCGGGGCGGCGGGTCCCGTCGGTGCCGTCGGTCCCGGCCGGCCCGCGCGGTGCCGTGCGGCGGCGCTCACCCCGGTGATGACGGCGCCGTGCCCCGCGGCCAGCAGCAGCGCCAGCAGCAGCAGCAGCAGCAGCAGCAGCAGCACCGGCGGCGGCGGAGCTCCCCGCAAGCTCCGCATGGTGCCGTCCCGCGGCCGCGGTCCCTGCGCTCCCCGCGGGCGCAGCGCGGCGCAGCGGAGCCGGGCGCGGCGGCCGCCCCAGCCGTTATAAAGCCGGGGGCTGCCGTTGGCGGCAGCGTGAGTCACCCCCGCCCTGGCAGCGCCGCGGCCGCGGACCGCCGCGCGCGCCCCACCGCGCCCAGGTGCGCGGCCGCGGGACGAGTCTCCGCGGCTGCGGGGGGAGAGAGGGGAGCAGCCCACGGCGGTGGGGGGCATCCCGCAGCAGGTCCGGGGGACATCCCACGGCAGTCCAGGGGACGTCCCCGGGCTGGTCGGGGGACGTCCCGCGAATGTAGGGGGCATCCCGCAGCAGGGCTGGGCGGGACATCCCACAGCATGTTGGGGACATCCCTCAGCAGGTCTGGGGGGCCATCCTGCAGCATGTTGGGGACATCCCTCAGCAGGTGGGGGGGGGACGGACATCCCTCAACAGGTCTGGGGGGGACATCCCACAGCAGGTCTGGGGGACATCCCTCAGCAGGTCTGGGGGGCCATCCTGCAGCATGTTGGGGACATCCCTCAGCAGGTGTGTGTGGGGGGGACATCCCTCAGCAGGTCTGGGGGGGACATCCCACAGCATGTTGGGGACATCCCTCAGCAGGTCTGGGGGGCCATCCTGCAGCATGTTGGGGACATCCCTCAGCAGGCGGGGGGGGGGGACATCCCTCAGCAGGTCTGGGGGGGACATCCCACAGCAGGTCTGGGGGACATCCCACAGCAAGTCTAGGGGGCAGGTCCAGAGGGATACTGCAGCTGTTGGGGGGGATCCCACAGCAGGTTAGAGCACATCCCGCAGTGGGTCAGAGGCAGCCCGCAGCCACTGGAGCCAGCCTGGAGGCCTGTCTCAGCTCCAGTGCCCATGTCCCCTCTGCTTGTGCTCCTCAAACTCCCTGGCCTGCAGCAGCCCCAGCAATTCTCCTGCCAGCCCCAGCCCCGATGTTCCCCCTGCTCCCCTCTATGAATGGGAACTGCCTGCAGCCCCCGACCCGGCCTCTGCTGAGCCCCGGCAGTGCTGCGGGCATGGCTGTGGGGGGGGTCACACAGGCTGCATCTCACCTTGTCTGGGGCAGAGGAGCATCAAAGCAAATTTACCCCACAGGTCCCGAAGAATTGAATCAACCCCAGTTCTTCCTTACTGCACTTAGCCCAAGAAGTGCCAATGCTGAGTAAAAAAGTAATGCTCGTGTACTTCTTCACCTTACTCCTTTGTGGACCTGTCTGAGCGTCTGGGCACTCTGGAGCCCAAAACGCCTTTGAACTCATGTTCTCCTGCTCCTCCTCCTGCCTGCGCTTCTCCCCCCTGCTGCGGGCAGCCCCTGCCCCTGCCTGAGCCCTCCCGGCTCCCGCAGCACTCAAGGGCACAGGGAGGAAAACAACTCTCTCCTTCGGCAGGGCTGGCTCCCACCCAAAGATCTGTGGGGAAGATGGCGGGAAGAAGGGGCAGGGGGAGCAGGGACCCCCGTTTTAGAGGCAGTGCACCACTAGCTCCTTCCAGCCTTAACGCCAGGCCATGGTCTGATTGTCTCGGTGAGCTCCTCTTTCTAGATGTACACTGCTTAAATTTAACACAAGCCAAGGTTTAATGACTAATGGTGCTACCCTCGGGCACCTCCGTCCCCTGTGGAGGGAGGACATCAGAGCCCGGTGACAGTCAGTAAAACACATGCAGAGTTTCCTTCCCTGCCTCTCTCTGACTGTTTTTCTTCTCTATTTTCTTTTCCTTACTTTTCCAGCTCTTTATACTTACTTCTTTTTACCTTTCCTCTCCCTCCTAACTCCCTTTTTGTCCCTTTTCATCCCTTTTCCTGCTTCTCCGTCCCCACTTCCATCTCTCCCGTCCCTCTGTGCTGCCCGTCCCCTCCGGTATGTCCCGTTCTCACATAGAGGTCCCTGTTTTCTCAGATTTTTCACATTCTCTTTTTCCAAACAGGAAGGCTGAGCCTTTGCAGAGCCCACATTTCCCTGAGTCCTCAAACAGTCTCATTCTTCGGCTGAGGTGAGTTTAAGCGCAGCTGAAGGGGAGCATATAACACACCGAGTGTCTTGGCATGCTCCCGCTTGGTTCAGTCCCGGTCAGGAGCTGTCGAATCGACTCGTTAGTGGCATCCCCTCGGGGGCCTAGTCTGTCTGGAGGTGTTTTCATTACAAACGTGGCCTTTCTGGGTGCTTACGGCTATTTTGTAAAAGTGCACTCAAGACAAATACGGGCTGAGTAAATAGAGCCTTACTCCGAGGATGCTTTAAAAACAAATTGGGATAAGCCAATTTTGACGTGAAAGTATTAAAAATAACTGGGACGGATCCTTAGCTGTTGTAAACCCGTGTGGCTGGCCTGAAGCATCGCCAGTTTAAACCAGGTGAAGGGATTAGCTTGTTTTAAATTGTATTTGTATCCTAGAAACTAAAAATGAATGTAAACCAGGAATGATTATTTTCACAATCCCCAGGTGCCCAGAAATTTAAAAATCAAATTATCATTTTCAGCTCTAAACCTCCTGATCCTTCAAAAACACGGCAGAGTTGAGGGGAAATAAAAAGGGGGAAGGGAAGAATTTTGTGCAGTTTTATGTAGACTCGGTAATTTCTTGTAAAAACCATTTTACATAAAAGGTATCATTTATGAAAGGTTGCCAGTCATCAGCCCAGAAGGGCAGTATTATACATTAAGATGGGTATGCTATAGACCTATAGCATCCACCCTAATGCCAATATTCTTACTACCAACTTGTGCTAAAACTGGTTTGCAATTAGAAGAGATGTTACACATCTATATGGCCTTTAGGTGATTACAAAATTGTAATAAAACATTAAGTAAATCCAATTAAATGATTGCTGTTCTTAAAAAAAGTGAAAGGTGAGGAGGTGAATCTCTGAATTTCAGCGTCATTACCTCCTAGATAATTGTTCAACTACAAAAGTAGTAAAAATCCACAAAGTGTCTTAAATGTAAATCTTCATCTTGCCCATTTCACAAATGCACCAGAATTTCAGAAGTTCTTTTATTTCTTTTGATCTGCTTTGAAGGATAGCCTCATATTAGTTTTCTTAGTTTAAAAGGGTTTTTTGCATAGTTGGGTTTCTACTGAACCAATTCATTCTGAAACATGTAACATCTCTCTTAGTATTTCTTTCTGTCTTTGCCGGTGCAATACCAAAATTGCCCCAGAGTGCACCTGGGGACACGAGGGACAGACACCGTGTATAACCCAGCCTAGTGCAGAAGCAGCGTTCCAGCCTTTATCACAATTAACACAGGTATCTTCCCCATTCCTCCACGTAGATACTTGTCCAACTGACATCAGCAATACTATCCCAGTGTAAATGAATCTACCTCCTAAGAACTTTCTTCCTTCCATATGAAAGCACCCAGCAGTAGGATCCAGCGTGGTCACCCTGTAGGCAAGGCTTCAGTGGAGTTACAGCTTTGGCTATGCTTGGGTAGGGTTAGGCTTCTCCCCCAAGAGGGAACCCAAGAAGTCCCATTTTCAGATCGCCTTCACAAATCCACTAAATACCTTCTACCATAAAAACTCTAATATCAGAATTAGGAAATATCACTCCAAATTAATCATGATACTTTAGATTTGACACAGTACATTAACGATCATCCAAAAGTCCTCAGCTGCTTTAAGAACCCAGAGTGAAATACCTATTTTTAGCTTTCAGTGCAGTTGGTAGCTCGCTCTGGTTCTTCTCAAAGCCTCAATTTGACTGAAAACTAACTGTCTGTGAGTAGGCATTCAAATAATTATTTGGCCTATTCAAGTGATAATGCGCTACAGAGTTTACAGATTTTTGAAGACTGAGAATGTGAATACATTAGTTATCTAAAAAGATAATTTTCTCATAAAAGAAATGAGAAAAAGCATATAATGCGAGACAGGAGAATTAACTTTTTGTCCTAAAAACTCTCTTAATAATGACAGTATCTAATTTGTTTAATCTTTCACACTATGTATCCAACAATGGTCTGAATTCAGCGAAGTGGTGCAAGTTTGCTGACTCTCGTACAGGAAGAATACACTTATCTATATCAGATGTTTATACAGATTTATAGTCTAGGGGTGGAAGTTCACCCAAGGTATGGAAGACCTCAAATCAGTTGTCTTCAGTGCCTGGAATAACCTGAACACACAGTTCGTGCCAGAATATCTGAATCTCTAAGCTGTAACCTGGGTTGGGACGCCGTCCTTCTCTCACCCAACATTTCTGCTTTATGTCAATACTTAACATTCAGTGAAGCAGAGGCTGGCCCAAATCATCCTCTTCACAGGCAACCAGCCCAAGACCCTTCTCAATCTTTTGTCCTCTGTCTTGGGGATTGTACAGAAGGCAGAAGAGGCCCTTCCTGCTTGTATTTGCATTAATTTGGGTCTACCCAACTACCATTTATGGTTTTTTTAAGTTGCAAAGATCTTTGTAAATTACTTCTAAGTTTTCTACCTCTCTCTCTGATGTGGCTGGAGTTGGCCAGTGTCTTCAGAAGTTACCAGCTGCGGGCTGGCTGAGAAACGGAGGCTTTGTACCTGCAACTCTCACTGAGACTGTAAAACCCAGCTGGGATCTGAAGTGTAACGGGCGTAGCAAGTCTGGGCACCCACCAGTATGATTCTAGATCATATAGACAGCAGTTTGCGTAATTGTGTAACATACAGAAAATGAAAGGCAATTCTGACTGCTATCCGCAAGTCTCACACTTGTAGTTGCCTTCGGAGATGTCCATGAGGCTGCTGCTTGCATGAACTTGTAGGCAAGCCTGAGAGGTCGGCACGTATCTGCACCAGCATGGGCAAGGAGGCAGCGTGGAGAGCAGCAGCAGCACGTCCACCCGCAGCCACGCAGCAGCCGGTTGTACAAGGAACTGCTTACCGTGAAGGGGACGGCTTGCCATCCACAGTTCAGAGTGAGCCACAATGGTCTTTCTTCATGATTACCGCACCCCAGGCTCACGTCTGGCCTCTTCTGACATCAAATAAACTAATTAATTTTAAAAAAGCCTTAAGAGACGTGCAGATTTTAGGATTAGAAGAGGCACTGTAGTCTGAATTCCTACTAAATCAAGCCATAAATTTCATTAGTGAATCCTAAATATAGAGAGATAAGTCGTGTTTTAAACTAGCACATATCTCAAGAGAAATAAAGCATTGACTTAAAACAACGAAGAATTTACCACCTCCCTCAGCAAACTGTTCCAACTCTTAAAGCCTCGTTTCCTCTTTGAATTTCACTGATTTGGACCAGCAGGTGATATTATGCCCTCTAATATCAGGAATTTTCACCTTCTGCTTGTAATTATAAGCTGGGAACACATTCCACGACACCTGTTTATTAACATTGAGCCCTCTTAGTCTCTTGCTACGAAGCGACATTTTTATCACCATCAAATTATTCTGGTAGCTCATCTCCAAGCCCTTTCCAAGAGATCAACAAACTTTATAAAGTTTCTGGCATGATTTCAGGAATATTCTCACCCCATACAATTAACCACACAGCTCTCTCCTTAGTTATATATTCTTGCAGACCGAGTCAACTATCAGCGTATAAACAGAAACAGCCTTGTGAATACACTAATGAAAACGAAAGAGATTCGCAAAAATCTTCAGCAACAAAAAAGCATCTCAAAGTGTTTTTATTACTGAGGTCAGACAAGAATAGTTGTAATGAGCTGCTGTACTAGCGGTATGTTCCTAGTGCTCCTTGTGTCTACTACGCTGCTTTTCAGTGCTGCCGTTGTCATAGTAGTCCATGAAGAACCTTATGTAAGGAAAAAGATGATGGTTCTGCAGTATGTTAAAAAAGAGCATTTTACAGATAAGTGCTAATGTTCTAGATTAGAGATTCTTACTCCCTTACTCTGCCCTGGATCATGTAACTGCATGAATCATTTTGATTGCGAAGTACACGTTCTCCCGTCAGCTCAGAGGGATTGAAGTGGAATATTACAGTCTACTCATGAAACAGTGGCAGCGGTAGAACAAGAAAAAGCTGCGAACATACAAACAAAGCTAACAATTTCTAGTTGCTCTTGAAAAATTATTCCTTTGACTTGTACACAGATTTTCTTTAGACTTGTACACATCCGTGTGGCTGCATTTGCAAAGTCCAGGGCAGCACAATTCTGAATGATTCAGCGGGAACTGCAGATTTATGTGATGGGCGGGGACTCAATGCCTTTCTGTAATTTTCAGATATGTCTTTAAAAATTGTAGATTTTTTGCCAAGAAGATGCAGTACTGGTTTGGGGAGTTAGCTGGACTTCGGGGCAACATTCTTTCAACCTTTTTTCTTCGTACTGATTGCTTTTGGTAGGAAATTTCTTTCCTTTGCATGCCAAAATGGGTTAGTAGCTGCAAGCTGTGGGTAGGGGACCGGCTGGTGGAGCCACGCTCTTTCCCTGCACACTTGAACCTACTGAGTGAGGTAGCTTTTCATTGAGATGGGACTTACTGGGCCATGGGGGAAGGAGATGGAAATGCTTCCACAGCCATAGAGATCTACTAAATGCAAGAACTGCAGGCGGGTTATTCAGGAGGGCATCATTGTAGCTCTGCTCCCACCGCAGACAGGCGATTTATCATATGCCTCACAATGGGAGCCAGCTAGCGCACGTTTTGTAAGCCTGTATTTAATAAATCAACCAGCCCACGGTTTATTTATTAAATAAACCCTCCCTCGTGGGTCCCTCTGGTCCCTGCCACTTCTGCCTGTACCCTCAGTGGGTCCGTGCCTGCAGCCCACCCTGGTGCCTGCACACCCTGGGCCATGCTGCCTGCGTAGGTGCCCCTGCCTCCCACACCTCCCCAGGCGCCGCGCAAGTCTCCTCTGTGCCCCTCATCACGGAAACCAGTGGTAGCACTATGAATGCTGCTAATACCTGGCTTCCCGCTATCTCCAAGGGGACCAAGAAGAGGTCACTTGTTCGCTTTTTATTTACTGTACTTGTGCTGCATGGCTTCCTTGGATTGCCTACAGCGAGCAGGCAGAAGTTTTTTTTCTCCTTAACACACAGTTTAGTTTCTGTTTTGGTTCTAGTTCTTCGCTGGAACGCGGTGCTGGCCAGCAAAAGGATACAGGGTGGGCTGTGCTCCTGCCCCTATTAGCATATTAAGTCAGGAAAGAATTACCCTCAGAGGCAACACCCAGAAACAACAGTCAGTCGTTTGGTTTTTACATCCTGGGTGTTGCAAATTCCCAGAATCAACTGGGCATTTCACCCCTAAAATCCCTTGTCCTGCACCTTCATTCTGTCCCGCTGTCTTCATGAGGCACACGATGGCCGTAGCTTTTCTCCTGTTAATTTGGGGTATTTATGGTAGGTCTGAGGTGTGTGGCAGGGTGTGGGGGTGTGATCTGCAGGGAGGGAAGTAGAGGCAATAGTGCAGGTGGGACCACGTTCCTGTACATCCCGCTGGATGGGGCGTTCACCACTGCTAATGGGGAATTAGCAGCTTCATGGCTCTCCAGCCTTCCCTGCTGCTCTGAACGTTGGTCATCCAAGGCAGAGACATGGAGCACACATACACAGAAGGATCTCACCCACCTTCTGCTCTGTCTTGGCCTTCAGGTCACCCATGAGGTTTTTTTTTTCCTCCTACTTTCTCTCCCACTTTCCTCATGTTTGTCTTTTTCTCTCTCCCCTGTACTTTGTGCTGCTTCATCTTTCACTGCCACAAAAAGGTGGGTATTCCCAGCACAGCACAGCTGAGGTGCCTCCAGGACGTGCAGTACCACTGATTTCCTTTTTCTCCCTTTCATCTGTATGCAAGATTGCTCAGAAAGGTGAAAATTCCAGTGAAATGGCATGTTAGCAAAAAGCATGCATTAAAAACCCTGTGGGGATGGCTGCAAAATGCTTCCCCTCACCACAGCCACCTCCAACATGGAAACTTCACAGACTACTCTCTTAAGTACCAACTTGGAAAATTACAATGTCTCTCTAGTGACTTACATTCTGAGAATCCCAAAGCACTCAGTAAATTGCATTCTCCTGAACTACTTCAGCTGTGGCTGGGGTACAACCAGATCTGGGGTGACAAGTGGCAGCCGTTTAACTTCGCATGCCCACATTAAAGAACAACTCTGGCCTAGAAAAGAAAAAGAACCCCACCCAATGGCTTGGTGGTGGTGGGTTTTTTGGGTTTTTTTCTTAGGATGCAGAAAATAAAGTGCTAATGTGGAGCTTAGGTCTATTTGGGCTATTCTCAGGAAAAGCCATGGAGTCTTCAGCATCACTCAGAAGTCAGCATCTTGGTTTTATCTTTTAGCCGAACGTGGGGGACCCTGACAAACAGACTTGCGAGTCCCGCACACTCAAGTGAGGGCGCTGTCGTGGGCTGCAGTCCTGCAAACACTTTAACCGCTGGCTTGGCTGGGTTAGTCTGACCGAGAGGTTCATGCAAACCCTGGGGTCAGGGCAGGAGGAGGTGGCTGCGGGCAGGAGGCAGGCAGGGCCTGGCTGCCTCTGCAGCTCAACGCGCCCACCAAGCCCTGGCTTTCGAGGGAAGAGTGTGACCTACTGCATCACCTCCTAAAGACAAGCTGCTACAAAGGACAAATTATCCACCTCACCCTCCTACTCCCTGCTCTGTTCCTCCGCCAGCTCACTTTTCAAGAGCCACTAGTGCAAAGGGCAGCTAATTATTCCAGGAATTCAAATTGGTTGCTTTTATGGTAAAGATCAAACAAAAACAAAGCCCCAGCAACGCGGGCTGGTGTTGGCTGCCTGCCTCTGCAGCTAGCCGAGTGCTGGGAAGATGCATTTCATCCTCCAAACAGCTCGTTTTCTGGGTAGAAGTAACTAGACCACAGATGGGGAGGAATGGAGGGAGAGGAGGATGAGGATGGCACGAGGACAAGGGAAATGAAACAGCAAAAAGGAGCGTGGTTGGGGTATGAGAGGTGAAAGCTGCAGTGGAGGTTGTCTGTGGTCTGCTATGCAGCCCGGCAGCGCCCTCGGCAGCAGCTCTGCCGTCTCAAAACCGCTTTACTGGGTGCTGCCTATTGTCTTAATTCTGTCTCCTGGGTCACCTTGGGGCATGGCACGGGGGTTCGGGCTGTGCACACCTGGTGGGCTCATCTCTCCCTACCACAGACCAGCCTCGCTCGCCAATGTCCCCAGGCTGAGCACATGGACCTGCACCACCTATTTCACTGCCCAGGTCCACACAGTGCATTTTCCCCTTCTACTGAGTATGTCAAAACAGCAAAGACAGCCCAGGGACATGTGGCGATGACATTTTCCATTTCCCCAAAAGCCAACATCTCTGTCGCCGAAGGAGCCTCCCTCCTGTGACCAGGGTCCCACAGAGACAGCCTTGCCCGAGGGTAACACAGTTGTGGTGAATGGCTGAATAAGACCATAACATCGTTTCTTGTTGCCTTGACAATATGCCTGAGCTCAAGAGATCTCTTTTAACCCTGTGCTGGGGTAATACCAGCTGATGAAACCCTGCTGGAAACAGGGCAAGCGACTAGACTCGCAAAACCAAGTTTTCACACGTGTGGTAGGATCATTAGGATAAGTGGGCTTTTGCCCCCGGAGAGGAGCTGGCTGTTTGCCCAGGAAGAGTCTCCAGTCTCTCACTCTAAAGGCTGGATTTTCAAGTACTATATAGCAAATCCCTTCCCAGTACACCGCTATTTTTTGAAAATAGGGCTTGAAAACACAAAAATAACCCCAAATGTTCAAAACGCTCATGTTCTTTAACTAGAGCCTCATGCAAAAACTGCTGAGTCTGAAGATGATCTGCAGCCAACTTCCACAGGCTTCAGGGCTGTATAACCAGCAGGTTGTTTCTTACAGAGAGCTGTAATTCGTATTTTGCAAAGTGCTGTTTCTTTTACATTGCTATTAATTCCAATCATGGCACATCTAATTTAGGAATTCCTCGGTGACCAATATATTTCAGTGCCACGACAGCAGCGTGAAGCAGTGAGAAACCAGTTAAACGTGGTTTCCTAAGCTCAGTCCATTACTTGCTCTCCGGGGAACAGCACCATTTCCTAAAGCAACTTTTCCCTTGATCGCTCCATGTAGCGGCTCCATGAATAAATCAGAAATGGGCTTTCTTATGACCGTCGTTGCCCAGCCAGGATTGTCCTGCAGTGCTGGAGGTTCGAGCACTTCTCCGTTTCTGAGAAGCATTGAGACATCTGCTCGAGGTCCCTCAACGCATGGTTGCATGAACAACCGACTGTCTTCAGACCTGTCGGATGCATCGAGAGCGGAACTGGCAGGTACTGCTCCAGCTCTTTCTAAATCCAACTCTTTCTAAACGCAGTTACTCAACTTCCTGCAGCAAGGCAGAGCGATTACACTACAGATGATGAAATATTTCCTTCAGTTTACCCTAAATTCCAGCGAGTGATGTAACGAGCAATCCCTTAGTTTTGCATCGCCGAACACGGTAAAGAGCAGGAACAAATCAGTTCTCAGTGGATCACTCGGGTATTTAAATCCCCCAGTAAAACCTTTTCTGTTTCACCTATTTCAGTTCCCTTTCACGTCTGCCATCGTGGTGTCCTTACATGCTTCATCCTGCCAAGGTTAATAGTCAGAGCTGGGACAGTTCCAGCTCATTTCATTGTCTTGTCTGAGATGACATTTTAAGCAGCAAGTGCTTTGTGTTTAACTGTCGTAATGTCAAGTGACTTACCTCTTGTAGCCAATGCTGATATCTTGTTCAGTCAGAAATCTGCTAAATGGCTTGTTCACATAATTACGATAATTGCCTCGGAGAAAAGATAGAGGATTGTATCTTCCATTGAAGAAAATGCATAACTGTTAGCCTACGCTGACCTTTTCCTGCTGTTTACTTCTCCTGTGTGAATGAACGCTATTAGCTGAAACTTCCCCATGTCTGCTCCTTGTTCTGCCCTTCCCGATTACAGCTTGGTGTGACATGGCCAGCAATTTGCATGGATTTAAAAAAAAAGCAGGAGCAATTTTCATGGACATGGATTTTACTTTTCCTTAACTGCATAAACAGGATATTCTGTTGAAAATAAGGCTAAATGGAGCAACATATTCAATCGTGCACATAATTTTCTCCAACTGAATAGTCCTGTCTGCTTAACGTTAAACACAAACTTAGGGGAAAACAAAGTAAAGTGTGTGTTTCAATAAATCAGGAACTTAAAGACATCACTCCATACATTATCATCTTTATTGGCATCTTAAACAACTTCCTCTACCAGAAAAGTTGCCCAGAATGAGGACGGGAAGAGCAAGCTTTGCCACAGCCAAACCCTAACTTGAGTTCAACCAGCAGCATCCAGGAATTAACTCCTCATCCCCAGGGAGCTGTGGCTTTCCTTTGACCTTGGGAGGGCTATGGTTGTTTATGCTTCTTCCTCTAATCCAACATAAGCCGGAGAAGCTCTTGAGGTTTCTATGTACAAGGACAAATTCATCACGACTCTCTCAGTAGCAGGACACAGCAATCCCCTGCAGAAGAAACACCAGCTCCCTTCGCCTCGGCTTCCCCACTGCAGCTCCCAGCATGCTGGATGCCTGCTGTTATCTGCAGCCCCCCTCTTTGCTATGCCCTAACAGTTCTCCATTTAAACAACTGAAAGCTTCAGTTCTTCAGGATCTGTTTGTCCTCAGATCCACAGGCTGTCAAGAGACACCGAAATAGGCTGCAGCGGGCAAAAGCTGTGGCTGCAGTGCCGGGAAGCCTTTGAAGTTGACATCACTTGGGTTGGAGGTGTTTTGAACTGCGGAGAGGAAGCGATATAAAAAGAAAAGGCTTTTATTCTGACAGTCAAGCTTAAGCCTGCCCTTACTGTATGTAAAGTGCAAACTCGAAACTTAAAGAGGGAAAAATAAAAGGGATGGATTCAGCGGACAGTCGGGTTTGACTCCAGCTCAGCTGTCAGAGGAATAAAGCCTTTGAAAAAGAACAAACCAAATCCTCAGTTCTTTCCCCCAGCGCCAGCCCCAACCGTTGCAGCTTCAAAGGCTGGGCTATGCCATGGAGGTCCCGGAGGGGAGAGCGGGGCTGCCCCAGCGCCTCGGCTGCTGCTCGAGCCCTTTGCACGCCGTGCCGTGCCACGCCACGGCTCTTTGCTCAACACCATGGGACCCCCAGGCTGGTCCGGCTCCCCTGGTCAGGCTGCTGCCCACCTGCAACCCCAGACTTCCAAGGGAAGGAGGCCTCGTTCCCCGGCCCTGCCCGACAGTGTTTCTCCCCTTTGGGGTTACTCTCACGGCAGTGCTGTGTTTGGGTCAGCGCCACCTCTTGTGTGCTTGTTTGGGAAATGAGTGAGTAATTGCTGTCTCCACTTTGTACCTCCAGCATCTGCTTCTACGCTTCCAGACATGTGCTGGTGCTCCAGGCGTGGGGGGTGACCTTAGCGTCAGAGCTTGCTTGGCGGTCTGCTTTGGCTCCAGAGGCAAAGGTGTGTTAAGAAAATTTGCATGTAGAGACAGCAAATTGAATAGGCAGAGCTGGATGTCAAGGAAAAAAAGAAAGCGGCTCATAATTACTTGGATTGTATTTGCCTTTCCAAAGGGCATAATATTTTATGTGATTCATTAAGATTAGAGCCCTGGATGTATCCATGAGGGCTGTGTTAGTATGGAAATTAATCAGTTTAAGGCGCATGGCTGAGTTTTGATGGTGGTTCCCGTGAGGCTGTACAGGCTAGCCCTTGGGTGACACGAAGGCGCTAGTGCTCGGCACAGCATGGCCGGCTCCAGCCTGCACCAGGGGCTCGCTCTGCTGCCGATGCGATAGCCAAGGGTGCTGGCAATCCCAACCGCAAGCTCGGCTTGCTGGGGCAGGAGGAGGGAGAGCAGCGGTCCCGTGCCCCACCACTCAGCAGTGCAGCGCTGGGAGTGAGCAAGCCCCGAGGTATTTGTGTGCTCCTGCCTCAGCCCTTGTGGTGTTTTAACAGTGACCAAAGCAGATAAATTAAAGGGAGAGCACTGAACCGCTGCTGCTCCTGCTGCTGTAATCTTGCATGCCGGTATTTTTGGTCCCAATCCCCACAGCCGGTGCTTCTCCGTTTGTAATGGCCAGGATGGGATCAGTGAGGCAGCGGGTAGGATGCTCTGGCCTGGTGAGCTGCAGAGATCAGGTCTTGAGGGTGCTGGTCCTTTCGCAGGCTGGACTGCAGCAGGAATAGCCGCTGCCTTCGGTGCTGGGTCGCATACAGGCAGGAGGCAGGTCCAGCTCTGGGCTGTGGGATGCTGCACGCTGGATACAGTACGTGACCATCTCTGCACCCCGAACTGGCCCTTCCTGACACGGTATCTAGTCATAGCTGGGAGAAACTAATTCACATTTTGAAGTTCTCTGAATTAAAAAAAAAAAAAAAAAAATATTTCAAGGTATTTTTAAGATTGCTGTATAATAAACTCAAAGATTTATTACTGTTATATTCCTGCATAACTGCAAAGTCCGCAAGTAATTGCAGCTTTACAGCAGCCTAACCTTTCAAGTATTTGTACTTCACATTGCATCCTTACCAGGGATAAGAGATAACTGCACTCATCTGCAAAATGCCTTGGGTAAGACAAGATCATCAGGAAAATGGCAAAAAGTAAGGTGCATGCTCCATGTTGCACTGACTGCCCTGTCACTTTTGCTCAGTTTATTAGCAGAAAACATACTTTTACTGTGCTCCTGCCTTCAGATTTAATTTACTGCAGGAGGTGCACAGCCACAGAGTTTTTTTTGCTCTTTTCACTTTGCGATACGATACTGATCACTCTGAAAAAAGCCTTTTCTCTCTGCCGGCCCGTTGGCAGCAGCAATTCTACCCGGTGACGCAGGGAAGGAGAATAGCTGCGTGTTCCCAGTGTCTCCAGCCTGACCTAATCCTTTAGTTAAACGAGGCTGCTGCAAGCATCCATGGGACAACATTTCTTTTGGCGTAAAGCAAATCTCTGGCAAGTTTGCTCAGTAAGATCTCACAGACTTTCCACAAACATATTCCTGACGTAGCAGGAATCGGGGGACGATGCCAAAGACCTTTACAAAGGTGGCATTAGCTTTGTTCTTCCATACAGAAACGGAGCTTTTCTACAAACTTCAATATTTCTTTTTGATCAGAAAGGTCCCACCTTGGTCTTTCTGGCACAACCGTCTCTCTCCAACACTAAATCTTAGCTTTTCAACTAATCAGTTGAAAAGACTGACGGAAACTGCGTGGCTGTAAGAGGAGGAAGTGCTAAGGTTGTTGCTTTTGTTTCCAAAGCATGAAATAAGGTATTGAATAATGAGTTTTTCCTTGTGTTGCTTGAGCTCTGTGGGGAGATTGCTACAGCTGATTCCTAGTCGTGTATTTAACACACGTACAGGCAAGGTCACTTGGTCACACATCAGGTACGGGAGCCCCGTGTGTCCTTTGTGCAAAGAGAATTAGAAGCAAAAAAACACAAGCACTGATCTCTGAGTTCATCAGAAACCCAGCCAGAAAGAGCCTGCGGAATAAATGCTGTAATCCCTCATCTCCCGGGGATGGAGCAGCCATCTGACCCAGGGCACTGCTAGTTAACAGGATAAACTTGGGGAAATTCTGGGCTCGGCTGCCCAGAGACTGCACGTGGTCTGCCAAAGAAACTGTTTCTCTCAAAGCTGAAATGGTCATCCACAAACTCCCCATAGGAGGAAATAATAACCACAAACTTTCTCGGCTTGACACCACAGGACTGGCCACATTACAAATGAATTTTTCCCATTCATACTCGGGTTTCATCACATTACGAAGAAAGAGAAGAAACACTGCAACAAGAGAGAGGCTGGAAAGAAAGAGCAGAGCAAAGTAACATTAGTCATTATAAATAACATTCCAGGAGACCCTTTTCAAAAATAACACAAGCAGCTCACTTAACATCCTACGTCAGAAATGCTGATTCCACATCTGGTATTCTAGAATAAGGACTATTAACTATTAATAATAAATGCAAATATTAAAGAAAGCAGAGAAAAGATATTGCATGGGTAAGTGAACTAACAGGCTGACAATACATGATATTAAGCAACTCTGATTATTATTAAGCATTTTAAAAGTGCTTTATCAAACTCATACCAAGACACAAACCCTCCTTCAGGAGGCTGTGATAGTACCAAAGACAAAACTGACAAAATCAGGAAAATTGTTACAGCTTTTTGTGCACTGGAAGGGGACTCAGGAGAGGTCCCCATTCTACCTCCAGCTGCAGCCAGCTGCTCGACGCCGGCTCCTGTACCCCCACATGCGATAACATTCGACAAACAACAGCAAAATTAATGTCGCCATCCCCCAATTCCCTCATTTCAGCCATGAGCAGGATCAGTGCTGTCAGGGACGTGCCGGGACGTGCAGCAGGGGTGGACGTAAACCTCCCTCAGTTTGCACCTATTTGCCTGCCAGGAGCAGGATGGAGAGCAGACCTTGGCAAGAGGCAGGAGCTCTCAATGTTTTTATTTTGCTGTTTAAATGTTTTTTTCCTCCCTTAACTGTACAGCCTTGCGTCCATTACTCAGTCCATGTCTGAAATTAAAATTATAGGGGAAAAAGGCATCAGTGCATTTACTCGGATTCATTATCTGTCAAGTGTTATAGAAGGATTAAATTGGGAAGAAAATTTTAAAACCATTCTTCTGACATGAGTCACAGGAGTAAGCTACCAGAAGCCGTGTCAAAGGCACTGTAGTTGGCAAGAAACATATGGCATCTTTATGATTCTTCCTTTTATAAAACCCAAACCATAAACAATAGGAACGAGGGAAGGGAGAGAATGTAATTTCATTAGAGCAAACGTGACACAAATTTAATAATAAATAATAGCTGTTATCTAGAAAAATATGAAAAGCCATTTTCAAAATCATTAGCTCTAATCACAAATGAATTTTGCAGCTTCTTTTCTATTTTGCACCTCTGTAATGAACTCTGATAAATTCAAGGGACTACATGTTAAATAAAGAGATAGAAGGGTCTAATTTGCTGCTTCATTAAACCGGCTTATTTCTGGAACGTCTTGCGTCTTGCTCTGAATTTCCCATCTCTGAAAGGTGGAGACAATGCACTATCTCTAATGTAGTGTGGCACACAATTAGGGATTCAAAAGGATGTGAATCTCTTTCCATCAGAGATACACGCAGCGATTATTATTTTATTACCAAATACTGTCAGCATTACATATTTCCGACAGCTACTGTGACACCTGACTTGCACGTTAAATTTGCACAAAGCGTTGCAAAAAAAGTCAGATGGAGCTTATTTACACCGCATTATTCCTTCTTACGTAGGCCTTCGGTAAGTCTGGTACAGTAAAATATTCGCGGAGCTCAGCACTGAAGATTTGCAGTCGGGCAGGATATATAAAAGACGGCCTGCCATTCGGATGTATTCTCAACACGGTGATAAAGCTCAACTTTACAAACTCTGCTTGCAAATCAACCGAGCTTTCAAGAGCATATCTGAACCTATCTCTAGTCAGCAAAACACTTACACATGTGGATCTGAGACACTGGCCTTCTCGGGGATGAATTTTAATGTAATTGAAGAGCTTTCAGCTTCAACTGAAACTTAATTTTTTTCAAAGCACACATTAACACAAAAGTTCTGCAACCTCTCCTTGGCTCTGGCTGAAAGCGGATGTGCAGCAGAGAGGTGGCTGAAGCAGTCCTGAAACCATGAACAAACTGAAAGAGACAAACTTTGACCTGATAGAATAATGCAGATGGCTCCTTAGATGCAGTATGAGCTTGGGTTTTACCTCCACAATCAGAATATATCTAGTTATCCGCAGGAGAGACTCACCTGGTGATCTGAACAACAGCAGAAGGAAATGATTGAGGCATTTAGCGTTGTATTCTGCCTTCATACACATCCACCTACTGCGTGGTCAGGATTACCGCTTATGTACCATGGGGCTGCCAAAACAGGTCTGCAAAATCTGACTTACATCCCAGCCGCTGAGCAGCCTCTTCCCTGGATTCCATCCTCCTCCCATTGCCCTTCTCAGTGTGAGATGCCCGCGGCTGGAAGGGAGACAGCAGATTTTGTACCCAGGGCTGACAAGTTTTCCTAACAGTTTAACAAATTTATTTTAAAGGACAGCCAGGCAGTCATTATTGTATGCTAGATTTTTTTATGATAATTTATGTGAAAATTATTTTAATGGTAGATCAGTATCACTAGTAAGAGAACAGGGTAGCTATGTGAGGAATTTATGGAGAGTCTTCAATATGTATCCTTAGGATACCAAGTCCAATTGAAATGCAAAGCACAGAAGACTTTCTCTTTTAATGACACTTAGTGAAAATCTTCCAAATGTCTGAAAGCCTTATCTGGGGAAATAAAGTAGGAGTTTAAAAGAGATGTGCAAATTTATTGGCATGAAGACGACAGAGCAAATTGGCAGGACATAACTAAAGCCAGCTCTGCCCTGCTGAAGGTACCTGCGCTAAAATTTAAAGCAAACAGGCACTGTGATCTCCCATTATGCCTTTTGATTCACTGCCACGTAGGCATCCAGCTGATGGAGGACTGTCACCTCCACGTGCCCACGCATGGGTCGGTTCAGGTGCAGCACACACACATATCCAGAGAGCATGTGCTGAAGGCCATCGAAGGCTCCCATGCAGGTTACTAATGACACGTACTGCCCTGTCCCACCTTTCATTTTAGAGGCGGATGACACAGATCAGCATAAAGGTTTGTGGTACAAAGAAAGACGGAGCCAGCCCTGAAAACCTATGAATAATAACTGTGATCACCTTCTCATGAAGAACAGTCTTCAGCCACTTGCAGGATCCAAATTGCTGTGCCAGCATAAAGGAGAGCAAGAGCTGTAATACGTTTTGTAACTACAGGGTGCAAAAAGGAAAGAAAGAAACTACCCAGAATATTGGACTTGAGAATTTAAACTCACAAGTCAGGACATTCAAAATCATGGTTCCCGTAGCACCCATAACTTACCTCCTTGCACATATGTCGCATGTACTGCTGGGTATGAGGTTATATTTATGTCTTGCTCTTTCTCTGCCAGGAGCAGAGTTATGGCTGTTGGGGGAACCATAAGTTTGATTTTCCTGACTTTTGTGCACTGAATCTTTAAGAAAGGAAAAAAAAAACCCAGTTGTTTGGATGGTAGCAAACGTGTCTCTCTCTGTTTGCCTTTATTTCCACTTTCTTTTCTGGTCCTCTGCCTCTTCACAGCCAGTTAAAAGTGTGGACTTTACACACGCAAAGAGGAATAGTTGTTAAAAAGAAGCAACCTGTGCCTTCTTTGGAAGAGGCAACATCTTCCCATACAGTCCCAGTCCATACGGGACCTTGTTGGGGAGGCTGCATTAAAAACACTAGAGACTTCTAAATAAGTTTTCATTACTAAAATATCGCTTGCAGCCACCTTTTAAAATAAACCCTACCGCTTTCTTGCGGGTGACTTGCAACAATTTCTGCGACACAGCTATCCCTGTCTGGAACATGCTTACAACGCCGGTTGTAAGTTTATCAAAATGTAACCTATTTATAAAAGGAGCAAGCCATGGAGCAAGCCGGAGCCCCTATTTCAGAGCCATTTACCAGCGCTCGTTGCGTTGTGGCATTGGGAGGTGAGGAAGACTTAGTTTTCCTCTTCTGTCTGCAGCGGTGGTAGCTGTTAAGTGGCCTTTTTGCTGGAAATAGTATTTGGGAGATTGGCACATACTTTCAAAGAAAATTTCTTCTTCTGTTTCTCTGCTCAAGCTTATTAAGTAATGCCTGTTGCACTTGCTCAGATGTGGTTACAGTGAAAGGGCTGTGTCCTTGCGAAGGCTGTGGAAGCCCATGGGATGGTTCCCAATGACTTTGATAACCCTTGGAGTGAGTCCTAAATCGCTTCGCCTCTTCGGCTTCCCGGCTGCCCCCCCAGCGTTCCCAATTACCGTGCTGACACCCCTCATGGGCAATGGCAGCAGATACAGCCGTACGTGTGTCCAGGCATTTGGTCACAGCTAACTGCGATAAAGAGAGAAATAAGTAGCACTAACAAAATTAATACTCGGCATTTTGATGTTCAGTAGAGCACTGCTGCGATGGTTCGCTTTGTAAAGCGGCTGATGCTTTTCATTCCCTTTGGTCATTTATTTATAGGAGGAAGAAAAGAAAAGAAGATTAACCTGGATGCTGCTACTGTGTCTCTACACTGTAATACTTTCCTGTGGAAGCCCTACCGATTAGAAAATGCTTTTGATTTGATTTCCTGGAACATTATGTTATTTTCAACTCCAATATGGGTTTATTTCAGACATATTTCAGATGCTTTGAATGAACAAAGATGCAAGGAAATGTATTACATTTGGGAAAACCATACGAATGGTAAATGTCTTTTCAAATAAGTTATAATGATATTTCAAGGGCAGTTTAGACCTATTCAAATTGCATATTCTCATTACCATTCTTAGCAACAGGCATACGTCCTTCAATCTCCACATAGTTTTGTTACTCTCTCTCCACAATTTTCAATTTCCTTACAACTATTCAGCTGATTTATTATTTCCCTTCTGTATTTTAAATGCATTGTAACCCCATACATTTGTTTCACCCTCTCAGCTTCAACACTCAAGGTCGTTAATACCCCCAAAATATCCTTTGCTCATACCACAACTTTAAATGTGCTCTTTCTTGCCCAGTGGCTTGTTACGTAATTACCAGTGGTGATATCATCTTGTTTTTATAGTTTTATGATTAAAGAGATAAAAATGAACTCAATTGAATAAAATGTAAGAAGATACTTGCAGTATCTGTGGCAATGCTGCTGCTGCTCCTGTTGCACAGGCAATACAGAGAGATGCAAAATTAATCTTTCTCAGCGTGTTGCTTGAAAGTTAACTAAGATGAAATAAATTATATAGTATTAACATTTGGCCCTTCTGATTAAGTGCTGCTTAAACATGCATCAAATTTTAAATCAATTGCATTGTACAGAGAGGCAAAGTACATGCCAGTCGAGATGGTTCAAATTTGTCTTAAAAATACAAGCATCCACAATGCCAGCCACGTCCCCAGCTCCCACCTCAACGTCTCTGTGAGTCACACTTGGTCGGACACCATCCCCTTGGTCCTGTGCCCGTCCAGGAGCTGGCTCAGCCTCCACACACCAAGGCAGTCCCCGGGGAGCCCCACAGGTCCCCGCCACGCGAGGGCACAACCCTGGGCAGTTTTGCTGTAAAATGCAAATTTGTGGTTCACCCAAGCCTCCAAACCTCCCAGTGGAAGCGAGAGGCTCGTGTGAGGCCACTTGTCCCTGGCTACTCTGTGAATGTGGGGGCTGAGAGCCCTCCATGCAGGCAGCATCCCTCCCCTTCACACGAAACCAACCCTCCCCCCCCAAAAAACACCATGCCCACCCTCCGAGCATATCGTAGATCCCTGGGAATATACAATTTGTGGGAATTTACAGTTTCCTAACTCTGCTGATGGAGACAGCCGGTCTGAGCGAAGCTGGTTGTGGGGGGAGAGCAGGACGTTGCTGCGGGGAGCCACTTGCCAGGGCCGGACGAGTGCCGCTGCCGGCGAGCACCGGCTGGCCAAAGGGCTGTGCTGATTTAACGCAGGGTAATGGCTGCTGCCCGCTGCCATATGGGAGTGTCAACAGCGTTTACAGTGCAGAAACGCAGAGCTGCAGGGCTGGAAGGGACCTGGGGAGACGAGGCAGCCGGTGCCTTGCCCCGAGGCAGGATCAGGCCCTGGCAGACCCTCCCTGACAGCTGATTTTCTGACTTGCTCCTCCCTGGAGAGTGCTCCTGCTGCCCTTCCAGGTCGCCCGTTCAAGACTCCCCGGCTCCACCAGCCAAAGGACTTTCTGACACCCCATCCGCATCCTTCCTGCCACCCGTTCCTGCCAGCCCTTCGCCAGCTCCACAGCCAAGCCTGAGGAGCACCAGCTCCTCTGCAGCAACAATTTTGATATAGGCACATAGGGAAACAGTGATGCAGAACACTTCAGTTGTGATTTTTTTCTCTGTGTTCCTTAGTAACGCATTTTGTGTGCTGGAAACAACAACATAACTAATGTCTGAGCCCCCTAAATCATTGAAGGCAGCAGTGCAAAGACTACGAATGAGGGGCATTAGATGGAGCCACCCAGGTTCATGGCCAGAGAGCCCTGAGGGCTCCCGGGACTCCTCACTTCATGCACAACCTTTCTGCCCCCAGCCCCTTTGCACCGGCTGTAAATCCAATGAGGGAAAAAGAGGGGACAGTGGCCTTCCAGAGCCATCCCTGATGGGGCTGAGATCACTACCACTTATTCCATTGCAGGCTGCAAGAGGTGTGAGCATGGGACGTGCCAACCTCCCGTGGCGTGTTTACCGGATGGATGAACCCAGGAGCTCAGACGAGACAGGAAAGTATCCGCTTTCACTCCCGCTAACCCAGACCCTCCCCTTGAATCACAGACTTGGCTTAAAAACAAGAGGTTTATGTAAACATATAGCTTGTTTTCAATTTGAAGCTACAATTCCTTCTTCTCTACTAAAAGGTTGTAGGTTTTTTTCTGTGCGAGTCCCAGACCTGAAGCCTGCCTGGCGCAGGCATGGCCAGTTCTTGGAGCTGGGCTTGGGGAGAACCAAGTAAAAACCATCGCTGGTTTTCGAGACTGGTGCCGAAATCCCCTGTCCTGTCAGTGCCTGCGCTCATGTGGGTCTCTGATCCTGTGGCTTCGGTGTTTCTCTGGGCAAGCACGGTCCTGCATGCCCAGAGGAGATGCCTGATGCCGCCCGCAGCAGCAGCCCCCTGGGAGCCGTGGCCGGCGGGGAGCCCGGGGTTGTGGCGCAGCCTCTCCAAAGCAAAGTTCAGTCTCATGTTCGACTTGTGAAAACAAACGAAAGGAAGGGAAAATGTATTCTATTACTCACTCCCAGGGCAGCAGGGCTGTGCCGCTGCGGGTGTGCTGGTTCGCACGACCGCAGGCAGCGCAGCCGGAGCATCCCGAGACAGGCGCAGCCAGGGGCTGCAGGCTCTGACTCACACCCGCAGGTGGGAGCCGCTGTGTCACTGGGCTCCCCGCCACCCACATCCACCGTCCCGTGGCCGGCCAGGCCATCTGCGTCAGCGGCAGGTACCGTAACCGCACCGGCTCCCAGCCCACCCCGGCGCTGGGGGAGCAGCCTGAACACGGAGCAAGACTTTGGCTCACCTGGCGCTCTCCTCCACGGAGCTGCACCACGTTTTCCCAGCAAGTTTTCAGCTTTCTTCCCCTGAACTGACCCTGCTTTACCTCTGCCACGGCGGGGTGCACAGGCTCCTGCTGTGTCTCCAGCAAGACAGACAATGCCCTGTCTCCCTGCTCCTCACTGTTTTAGTGTCTTCTTACACATTTTATCCAAGTAAAATAGCCTTTGCTTCATTTTCACTGGGAGTTACAGTAAAACATCCAGATACAGACTTCATTTGTTCATTCAACTCAGCCTGGTGTAAAAAGGAGGTCCCTGCAACTGCCTCTGGACCAAGTACCTCAAGTACTTCCATCTTCCATGGCTGGTTTTCCTGGAAGAGGCTGCAGCAACCTCTTAGGTAGCTTTATTGCTGAGAGATCGATCATTGCAGCAGAGCCCCTGCTGCCCTGCCTGCCACACCTTGCCCTCCCCACGTGGGGCGGTTTTAAAAGGGGAGTTTTAGTGAGCTAGATGTTAAGAAAACAAAAGAAAACAACCCCAAACTCTGCACGCATACACACAACCTCCCTCACATCATCCCCCTACAAAAGCAAGCAAATTTTGCACAAAGTTACTAATTCCTGTCAGAGCCACTGGTGCATCTCTTCTCCAGCCACGACCCCTTCAAGCTGGAGCTGCCGTCCTCAGCGACCTGCTAATTTAGCATTCCCTAACAAAGTCTACAGACCCACGCTGCTGACTCGCTGTATGTTATCAGGACCATTAAAATACTCATTAGAGAAGGGCTCCGTTTGCTCTTTGGCCTGTGGAGCTCGGCTGAGTTGCTGAGTAGCTGGTCAGGCTCCTGAAGGAGCATCCTTAAGAAAATAACATCTGATGATAAATTTACAGCTACAGCAACTGCATATTAAGTGCATTTTATTCCAGCTAGTTCTGTGTCACAAGTTGTCAGTACAGATTGGTGGGAAAAGAGTATGAAATATTCATGAAGTTATCAATGGCACCAAGATATCTAGTTAATTATATTGCTTAGCACTTTCTCGCAGGCTTTGAATACCCAGTGCTGACTGGCTCGTTAGCGTAACTGCAATTTGATTGTGCCTTTGTGGCAGTGTTTTCTCCATACCACTGACACACCACTGCGCTCTTGGACCAACTCCATCTTAATTAGCTTTGCTGCCACTTGAATTGGGCGACATGTTGTAGAAGTCACTTAAATTAACTTCTGACTCCTCCTCAGACAGATGGGACCTCGGTACCCGTGCCTGCCTATTACGTTTGTTTAATCATTCTTTAAAAGACTGTCACAAAAAGACAACACGCCGTACTGTCTGGGTGCGTCAGAAATGTGACCTTGGCTTCAGCGCTGGTTTTTGAAAACGAATGCATTTCTTAGAAGGTATCTGAATTTCGCCAGGCAAGTTGATTAGTAATTTGGATCGCAGCCTAGAGGTTTCCAGGTAGCAAGGCCCTGTTGGCTTGTGCTACTCACAACCCAAAATAGCACCTGCTTCGGAACTCATATCCCACCCTGTCTCTGGTGTCCACCGCTGATCCCCAGCGCGGGGCCAAAGCATAGGAGCGGCTCGGGCCGGTGATGGGGCTGGGGTCCGTGGTGGTCTGTGCCGTTATGGTCCCCACCATGGCGCAGGCTGGGCACGCTCTCTGGTCCGTACACAGAGCACTGCTGATGGGCTTTGCATGAATGAGCACAGCAAGAGCAGACTAAAGCTCCCCATGCTCCCCTGGCCATGCAAAGCTTGCGTCGGAGAGCATCAGTCCATGTCTGGCCTTTGACACTCAAAAGACAGAGTGTCAGTGCCCTCTGTGGCCCGTTCCAGCCATGAGCTGTTACAGAGGGAGATGCAGCAGAGCTACAGCATGCTCACACTGTGCCTGCATGCTGACAGGGGCTACAGCATCACCTTCCTAAAGCTGTCTGTGCTGTGCTGGTGACTGCAGGAAAGCCGGAAGAAGCCCAAATGGTGCAGGACAGGCTATTCTGGAGTATTCCAGCCCAAATTCTGGACCAGAAAACTTCTTAAAGTCTCTACAAATGTTAGCAATGCTAAAAGGGGGGCTGGGGTGAGGCTGCTTGGTACCTGGAGGTCACTGCACTGGAGACCCGGTCCCATTGCACCTCCAGTCCCACCAGCCAGGGCTTTTGCTTGCCGCAGATGTGTTCCTCTCCCCACTCTGGGAACAGCACCCACTGCAGGATCTTCTCACCCAGCCCTTGCTTTGGTTCAAGTCTGGAACTACAAAGGGGTAGTGCAGCTCCAATGGAACCCCTGTATTTGGGTGCAGGAGTAGACCCAAATGTGTGAACTGATGCTTAGTCAAGAGACTTTTCTGAGACTTGCCCATCTACTAGACTTCATCTGAAGCTGTGAGCAGACACCGCTCTTAGTTCGCCGGGTTTTCCAGAAAGAAAAAAAAGAAAAGAGAAAGGTTCGCATTGCTTCCTCCCTGGAGGTTTGCTTTCAAGTTTCAGCTTCAAACAAGCCCAGATTTCAAAGTTCAGCTGGCTCCACCAGCGCGCACGTTGTTCTGCATGCAGACCATGCAGGGCGAAGGATTTCCCTGCAGCTTCCAGTGGTGCTCAGCCCCTGCTGCTCCCTGCCTGACGTACTGCAGAGCTTAATAGCAACATAAATAAAACTACATCACGTGCAGGAGCCAAGCTGACATATATGCATGTACATGGGTTTGGGGACATTTTCCTCATTTCTCTCAAGATGTTTTGTAAGATACCAGCAACGCCGTCATTCTTTTCTGAAGCCATAGCATGTTACTAGTAGGACCATATCGCAGCATTTGCAAAACTCACAGCTAGGAGCTCCAAAAAGCAGTGCTTCCACCAGTCATTTGAAACACTTCATCCTACTACGGGCTTACTTTAGTGCTGACAGTGGTGCCAATGTACTTAGATAACTCTAACTTTTGAAGGCAGGCTTAATCTGCCATACTGCGGCCTGTCTGTTGCAAGTCATCTTTCCTTATTCCAAGCAATTTAGAGCCTGATGCAGCAAGGCACTTAAGTACATGCTTAAGTGTCAATGCAAGGGCTTTAGCTCTTGCCAAGTCAGAGTTATAACGCTGTAAAATCCTCTACTGCCGTGTGGACGGGACTATACGTGGCGTGGTGCCCACTCCAAGGGGTACGCGCTGTCTCTGGGTCATGGTCTCGCTGATCTGAAGCTGCCCAGCTGAGCACATTGGCTGTCTGGGGAATTAGGGGGAACGATACTTCCAGCCGCAACCACGTTTCTGCAAACTCTGGAATGAGTCCGTCAAACTGAAGTGGGCTTGGAGGCCCAGGCTCCTAGCCCTTGCTCCATGTTTGTTTGGATTGAATATTAGTCGCATAGAAATAGCCACGGTTTGGCATTCATTCCCTAACCAATGCTAAGGTCTCCCAATATTTCTGCGGTGATCCCTGGGCGTTGGTCCCGCCATGAAGCGAGATCAGAGTCGCTGTCCACAGACCCGCAGGCCCCTCCACTCACTCTTCATGGCTCCAGGAACGCCGTTGCCCTCCCTGTGCAAACTGCCTTCTCTCTAAAGGAAAGAAACAGCTATCCTCCGCACAATAGTGCACAAATAAGGACGTGATTAAACCATACTGGGTGCTGAGAGGCAAACTGCTGCACTATGATGTTCAAAAAGCCAGAATAATGTGATGGTTATAAAGACAGACAGCTCAGGCAAAGATTGCCTCGAGCACAGAATGATTGTCAGGATGGGCAAAAATGTAGAAAATCATGTGAGTGTGTAAGCTGCCAAAGCCAATTAATCCAAAGAACATTTTGCAACCATTAGGCTTCTATTACTGTGCGTGCATTGTAATTACTATGGGTCTGCATGGATATGATGGCAGATCTTTAATGATATCGAGTTTCTATTTGAACCTTAATTATTTTCGTTGCATTTGTTTGTGCTGAATTGTTGCAGCATCTAAAGTTTAAAAAAAGTGATTTATTTTTTAATTTGTCATTTCAAGTGGCACTGCACCCAGATCTTCCTAGAAACAAAGTAGAGGAGTCTGGAAGGACTGCTCAGAAGAGAAGAGAGGTGCTGTGGTGTTGCCCTATCTCACATTACTTTACAGACAATTCATGCTGTTAGTATCAGAACCTGAAAAATAGCAGGAATGTGGTGATCACGGAAACCTGCTGATAAAAAGGTACAGAGAGCACTTTCGCTAGGCAGCTTTGACTGGATCATCATCCTCTATGGCAGGATTGAAGCAGACAGAGCTTAGAAATAAAGGCGAACCCAAACCTTACAGAAAGGACTGGATCCTTTCACATTTGTGGTTGGCTTCAATCAGTGTTGCAGCATCCTGGACCAGAACTATCAGAAACACTGTGTTGGTTAAAACTGAAATTTCACATTTGTTATTTAGGCTTATCCTCTGCCCAAAGACAAATAACATGGGTTTATGTCAAATTTAGCTTCACACTTGCTTTGGCAACCCATTCTCCCCATTAAACAGTACAAAAGCTATTTTATTTATCAAAGTAAGAACATGAAAATATGATATTTCTCAGCTCACTGTACTGCTGACCTGAGTAAGGTGTGACAACTATTTGACACTTTTAGAGAAATTAAGTGGGGCCCGTTTTTTAAATCTGGTGAATAGTCTTCTATGTCTTCTATCCATGTGGTAAAAATTACTGCAAAATGCTGACAGTAGGAAAAAGATACAACAGGGTAAGATTGCTAAATGGGCTTTGTTCTGTCCTAAAAATTTAAGACACACACCCCACTGACTTGCCACCAGTTGAAGCATCTTAAACTTCTGAAATTGTGTCTCAAGTCTGTAAGTTGCCCACCAGATCTTGACATCTATGGAGCTGACATCTCTTCTATACAATGGGTTGCCTGCAGAGCATCTTTCCAGTTAAGGTACTCAATTTCCTGGACAAGAAATGCTGGCCTGCACTCTCTGCAGTCATTGCTACCTTCCTAAAGCTCTTCTAGCCCTTTCCAGCTGATTTTCAGCCTAAAACTCTTTCCCGGTTCCTCCTGGCTTCAGACCTGCCCACCAGCTAGAGCAGAAAGAGCCATTTCCAGCCTCCGTTTAGACTTTCAGTCCTCACCCTTTAATATTTTCCCTCTAGTGCTATTTTCTTACAGCCTTGTACTTCCCCAGCTAACCAGGTGCTATCGGTGCTCCCCGACCGCAGCCTCCCCGCTCCACCCTGCACAGACACCCCGCAGACGAGAGGCAAAACGCAGAGACTCGGGGCAGCACTGGTCCCGCCGGGTGGTCGGGGTGCCCGACCCACCACGCTCTCCCCACCTTGCAGCACGGCGGAGATCGCACAGAAATCAGACCGTTCCCTTCAGGCAACATTTACCAAGTCTAGCACATGGATTTCCAGCAGAAATAGCTGCTGGGAGAGTCCAGGCTCTTTGTGCTCACCACCAACCTCGATCTTCCCTATTTTTTTGCCACCATTTGACCAAACAGGCATTTGGCAGAGAGTAAAGACAAACACATAGGTCAGACCAGAAAACTTGTTTTCTGTCTCCATAATGTTTATTCTCTTGCTGTTGTCCCCTCGCCCCCAGGGAAGTTGCGGGCAGGCAGGCAGAGAACAGACTCTGGGCAATGGCCTTTAGCATTGCGCAAAAGATCTGCCTCTTTCTTCATCAAAATCTCCCCTGAATTTTTCCTCTCCCAACCTAGCTGTGATAGCCAGCCTGCAAGAGATCATGCCAGTCCTTTGAGGAAAGTTGCAGTGGACCAACAGGGCATACCAAAGAGATCTCTTACTTTCATGATTTTTCAAAAAAAAAAATTAAAAGAATAAATTCAAGATACATCAGAACTGCAGCATTGCTAGTAGAAACGGTCATCTCAGGGCATTTGCCTAGCCTGGCCTTTTTGATGTCTCAAAGACATTAAAGAGATGAATTTCTTTAAACAAGCCATTAACTGTCAATTTTTTTTTTCTTTTTTTGGGGAACTGATTGTGAACTGTAAGTTAGAGTTTATTTTGTTTCTTTACCCAGATGTTATTTTAAGTGTCTGAGTTCTATAATTGCACGGTGCTCTGGGCAACTGAGACAGAGAAACACCATATAAATAAGGCTGCCTTGCCTTTCTGCTAGCATTTACCCAGCCCTGGTTGCTTTAGAAGAGGAGCAAAAAGAAGAGAGGCAAAGAAGGGCAGGAAAGCCAGTAAGGAAGGCACACAGCCCTGGCAGTGAGCACTGCAAACGGGCAAGGACACCTCTTCCAAGAAGAAGATAAAAGAGCAAAAAACCCCACTTTTGCAGGTCAGAGCACATTGCTTTGTTTGTTTGTTTGTTTTGCTTCTGAAGGAGTCCAGAGAGGGACTCTGCTCACCTGCTTCATCTGCACATTGGCAGATGAAGGTTTTCAACCTGATACGTATAAGCAGCTCCTCAGCCAGCGTGAGTCAGGGAAGCATTTGGGATTTTTTTTTTTTTTTTAATATGTCTGCATTACTTAGGAATGGCAAAGAGATTTGTGATTGACAAAACTTACAGCGCTGTCTCCCACCTCCCTTGCAGACCAGCCCTGACCTGAAATCCTGCAAAGCAAAGCGAACCCTGAGCTGCTCGCCTCCATCCCTGCCACCGTGGGCTTCTCTTCCCTTTTCTTTTCCCGGTTCTGTATGAAACACGCAGAAACGTTACAGGCAGTCCTGTAACCAGCAAAATCTTTGCCTTGCAGAGCCCTTCAGGGCCCATCACTGACCACCGCGTTATGGGTATTTACAGCTCAACCCACTTCCCCAGCCATACAACTTGCTCTAAAGATCGATCACTGACTGCAATACGTCCTCGTGAGTAATAGAAACAATTACTTTAGACGAAGGCTCACAGGTATTTAAACAAGTTAAAAGTGCTTCAGAAGCCTGATTAAAACAAGTGGGCCAAAATCCAAATACAGTTTTCTCCCTGGCCAGCCTTAGCAGTGGTCGTAAAACACGACTGGTCGTAATGTTATTAATTATTATTACAACTCCTTTAGCAGCATTATGGAGACAGAGCAGAAAGATCTCATTACAAGTCCAATGGACAGCTCTGAAGTGATCAGAAAGCTGATGAGCGCTCACGGGAGCACCTTTTTAAGCTATCAGTTATTTAAGCAATTTATAAGAATAGGGAGTTGAGTTGTGCTGGGAAGGACAGAGTGGCTCCTAGCTCCTCGCCGTGGAGAGAGCTTTCCTGGTTTGTCTACATCAAAGGCTCGTAGCTGCACCTCCTACTCACTTGATCTTAATTCAGCTCAAAAAAGCTCCACTTCATGCATTTCTAGGTATGACTTAGACATGAAACATGATGCAATGGTTCTTTGATGAATAAGGAAACATGGACTGTGAATCATCTGTGCCAGGAAGATTCGATCCGATTTTCAGAGAGGTGAACACGTAGCGATACACGCACATACATGCAGCTATAAATAAAGCAGGAGCTGTTTGCAAGGGAGCAGGAGCTGAAAGCCACTCCCTTGATTCAATTCATTGTCCCAGTTCATCTCTATGGTTTTATCACCCTAAAAATATCCACGCAGCCAGCGTTCTCTATGCAAATTATGATAAATTCAAGCAAAACAAGAAAAACAGTAGATGCCGTGGCAAAAGCATGGGGATGAAGCCGGACTCACCTCTTGTTCCCGAGCAGCGGCTGGTGGTGGCACCATGGGGAGCGGAGCCGGCGTTCCCAGTGCAGGAGCTTGGGCTGCCAAAATCCCTGGTCTGGCACCCGCCCGCTTCCCACAGCCCCTCAGCAGCCACAACTTCCCAAGGAGAGACTGCAAAAACCCGCCAATAGGTCCTGTGAGACACATTAAACAGTTTAACTGTCTTTGGAGACTTCTCAGTCACTTAAATGTGCTGGAATGAAATAAATGCTGTTTCCAGCGCGCTCTGAAAGGCAGCCGGGCTGTAAGCAGGCAGGCAATGGGGTGGGAGGCAGGGCACCAAGGACAACCCCAGGTTTGGGGTCCAGTGCTACCCCAAACCTCCTTCAGGCTCTCTCGGACATGTGGCTGCCCTGTCCCCACCCTGCTTGCAGGGAAGCACCCTGATTTCTCCCTCCTGATTTTCTTCTGAGATGGGTAAATAATATTTCAATACAAATAGTTAATCACTTGAGGACTTTTTTCAGCTCCTTCACTGGCAATGTGTCTGGGGTCAGTGTTTGCTCACAAGGCTGTGCTGTGTATCTCTCAAAACAGTGATAACAAATGATTATTAAATCTTTGTGACTCCCATTCAAAGGAGGAAACCACAGGCCAGTGGTTTCTGTCTAAGAAGCAGCAAATTTTCTCCTGTGTGTCTTTTGAAGCAGGCTGGCCAAGGTAGGGATTGCTCAAACCACAGAACACAGAAATAAGAGTGAAGGAGGTTTGGAAACCACCAAACCCTAACGGGTGTAGGCACAAGAGATTTCCAGGGACTCAGACATATGAGCAGAGAAAAAAGGTATGCTTTCATAGCAGATAGACCATGCTTAACAGCTGGATCAACTGAAGAGGCCTGTGTACACAAGGGGAGGAGGGATTAATTATTCAGAGGAGAAAATATACCAGGAACGGGAGATCCTCCTAGGACATGGACTTAAGTGCAAAAAATGTTCCAGAGAGGTGAAGAAAACACTTCACAGAAGTTTGCACAAGCATGGCTCTGGCTCTGGCTCTGTCAGTGCGTTTCCTCATCTCACTGCAGACCAGAGCTACTGGTTTATGGAAACTTTAAGACTGCTTGTTTTTACCCCAACTATCCTATGTATGGGGACAACCCAAAGGTTTTGAGAAGAGCGTGTCGCAGTTACGTGGCCTTTGGCGAGTGAAAAGAGGATGCAAAAGAGGGGCTGAGTCACGAAGACCATTTCTGCAAAGGCGCAAGATCCCCAGAGCGCTGGCTTAGACTGCAGACATGGCTGAGGTTGGCCACCACCGCAGCCTTCCTGGAGGCAGGGAAGGCCAAGAGCAGGTAGGACATGCAGTAGATGTTCCAGCAAGTCCTGGGCAATGCCCTCTTCCATGTGCAAGGAAACCTGCCTCAAACCAGAGAGGGTCAAGTGCCGACAGGCCCTTCTCTCCCAGCCAAGAGCAATCAGCACCAGCCTGTGTCATGAGTAGCTTCAAAGACTCCAACCACTGAAGAAACCCATGGGGTTCTGGTTGGCACCATTTTGTGGGTGTTTGTTCAAAAGATGTCCCAGCAAGGCTTACTAAGGAAGCTTGCTTCATAAACTAACATGGAGCAAAGCTCAGCTTGGCCTCAAAAATGAGTACCCTTCTCAAAAGACTACTCAGTGGTCAGTGAAGAGTAATTTAAATTACAACAGTTTAACCAAACCAAGACAGATATTTTTACGTTCAGTCATTGTGCGTTGAAGCAATGCTTACGTTGTGGATATACTGTTCTCAGTACGCTGTTCCCCATCTGTTACACGCTAACACGGTGTGGGTAACTCCCCAAGCATTATAGCTAACAGAATGGCAAGAGTCAGATATATAACCTAGAAATCTATTGGGTTTTTTGCAACAACCAGGTTCTGAATGATGACAGTGGGCTAAAAAGGTACCGTTATCTCATTGAATGCCCGACCCAAAGCCTGCTGACATACACAGAAGTCTTTTAGTGACTTTAATAGGCTATGGATCAAGTCTGAAGAGAGTACCACACACCATGCCATTTAAAATCAAGACAAACTCAATCGACTTTGCGAAGTAACAAGATTTACTTCACTGCAGCCTCCATAAACCCCTGCTAATGCCAGGGTTCAGGCTTTGAGAGCCTCTAACATGCAAACCAGCAAGTACTAATTTTTGTAAACCTCCTCCCAGACACAGGCATTAGCTCAGGGGGAAGAGCTGTGTACCTACTGCTCCTGAAAGTCTAGTAATTCGTTTCCATATTTCAGCCTTTAATAAGCTTCACTTGAGGCAGCTTTTAAAATAAAACTCAAAGCTTGAGGGAAAGCCCTTCATCCCATCCCTGTCTTGGGCAGCACTTATCCCCTGCCCTGCCACCAGTGCATGTCCACCTCTGAAGCCAAAGGCCATGTGGTTGTGTCAAACCCGTTCTGCGAGATCAGCTCCTATTGCAGCGTGTTACTCACTGGATTGTTGAAGATAAAGTGCCAGGCCCCGTAATACAAATAATTTCTGAAAGAAAAATTATTCTATAATGTCAACAGCACAGAGCTCCAGATAGGCCAGAAGAAAACAAACTGCAAGGCATTTTGTGAAGGTGAAGAAATGAAAAGGCTGTTTGCCTGCATTTCACCTTGCACAGATGGAAAAGAAGTACATGGGCACACTGACACTCATCACCTTTAATAGGTGTCCCAGGGCTAAATCCTCACTCACCGTGCTGAAAATGTAGGGGCAATTCTGCAACTTTTATACTTCAATAATACAAGAAGCCATTTATACAGAGATGTGAAATATTTAGGCTCAAAGTGTTTCACTTCACTTAATTTAATATCACTTAACACTTGGAAAACTTCTATAAATGAAATCGCTAGAGATTCAGATCCCTACTGTGTCCAAATGTATCCGGAAAAGAAATGCGTCCATTTTCTGTGCAACAAATGCTCAATTGCAGATTTTCTGGATAATAAAATCTCCAGCCTAGCTATTTAATTATGCAGCTGACTGGCGGAAGAATATGGAGCTACGAAAATCTAAAGTCATGTGCTGGAAACTCTGGAATAAGTTATAACAAATGTTTGCTTTAAAAAGACACCAACTAAGCTATTTAGAAGCTTGCACTTACGAGATAATGATCATTTAATAATTATGCAAGAAAGTGCCACCTTTGCTCTCATAATCTCTCCTCATACAGTCAAAAATATTTTCTTTCTTAGAGCTACATAAAATAGGAGTATTCTTCATGTCAGAATTTTCAACCAAGACCTTAATCCTGTAACTGGAGGCATATGGACAACCTCTTGTTCATTTCGGTGGGTGCCCATACGAGCATAAATCTCCTGCCATAAAATCACTGCGCTGAGAAATGCCCATGTCACACTATTAAGTGCACCCTCCAGTTATTGGGCTCCTTGCTCCCTCCTCTTCTGCCCCAAGCACCTCCAGGAAGGGAGTCACACCTTTGCCACCGCTCGTTATACTAATGGTGGAGACCAGCCAGTTGGTGCCATCTCTGCAACGTACCACGTAGAAATGGGAACGTTCACAGGTTTTAAGGCTGAAACCCCCACCCATACAACACGGACCCACAGGCAGTAATATTCCCTGGTTGCAGAGATCTAGAGGAGGGGAAGGGGGGAAGAAGGATGATGGCAGCGTGCCGTGCAGCTGGGATTTCAAGGAGGAAAAGGAGGAAACAGGGAGAGCGTTATAACGCTAAGCCAGCCCGTGCCGCCGGAGTGCTGCAGGAATTACACCACCAGCCATACACCCAGCCGGGGTTCCCTTCGAGTGGAGGGTCTCCCAGGATTTGGGCTTTTTTACCTGCTGGTGGAGCCATGCAAGCAGCCAGCACATGACCCAGGGTCAAAGCTGGGATCTAAATGTGTTCTTATGGCACAGACTGTTATTAGCCACAATATACTTCTGGCATTAGGCAATTTATAGTTACATTACTAATTACATCACCAATTGAGTACAATCTGCCATTTCTGGAATTCTCTCCCTAATCAAACACTGTTCTCGAGGCATTAAAAATACGCTGACATCCAGCAGCAGGAGTGGCAAATCACAGCATCCTTGTTATCACGGGATCCCTGTTGAGCCGCTGCTGATCGGATAAGCCCGCAGGAGCCTCAGCGTGCTCCAGCCAACTCAGACTGTGCCTTCGCTCATGCTGCAGCAGCCGACGCAGCCCAAATCGCTGAGGTGGCACATGGGAAAGAAGCATCTCCCACACCCGGGCAAGCCCCTGCCTCCCGGGGCGCACATCAGGAGGTGATACAAGCTCCTGGCTGCCCACGCGGATCCAAGAGAGACTGAAAACTCTCCTCCCTGTGCTGAGTTTTTGACTGTCTGGTTCAGGCCACACTTTCTGCAGACTGATCGCTGTGCTACAAAATCATCTTTTTCTACAGCCTAGAGACACGGCTGCTCTGATGAACGCTAAGCAGATAGCACGCGGTGGCAATCAGGCACCGATTTGGGACAGACAGAGTGGGGTGCGGGGGCGTCATGCACATGGGTATCCTTCTTCAGAAGGACCTTGTCACAGTGGCGCAGGAGCCCTTGGAGGAGGGATGGCAGCGACCAGGCGCTGGGCCAACCCTCCCTGCTAAGGAGGCAGCATGCAGCCTCTCCAGGGAGAAAGCCAGCTTCCAGCCAGCCAGCACGCTGGCGTGTTTGCCATGCCCTCTAGTCCTCTTTGAAAGCAGTGAATGTGCACAATGTAGCTTCGGGAACGGCTTCACTGGCTCTCCTCCACCACACGTTAACCCCACATGAAGACACCCTGGCTCTTCAGGCACAGAGAGGTTCCTCTGTACCACCTGTGTGGGTCTGGAGATTTTCCCCATCCTTCAAACACTCTCCTGAGGAGCAATCTGGAAGACTCAGCTGGTTTTGCAGATTGTTTTGCCCTTGGGGGACACGGCTTATTAAACTGCGCCTCCTCTTCTCCCACCCCGCCTTGCCACCAGTTCATGCTATCCACTGATCTCTCTCTTGTCACACACTTCACATCCAAACTGCTCACAGAGAAGATCCCACTTGCTGCTCCATACCTCGCGCCACCAAGCTTGGTGCCTCCTGGCTTGTTATGACAAAGCCAACCAGTCAACCACTCTTGGTTGGTTTATTTTAAATGCTTATGTATCCATCACGGCTCTTATTAAAAGGGGAAAAAGCAGGAAAATTGCACTGCAAGAATAAAAACCAAATGTCCCAGTAAAGCCTGTGCACGATGCCGTAAGACTAATGCTTATAGTTACGGCTTCTTGTTTGCAGAAGGGTCACTGAACGAACTAGAGCAGAAAAGGAAAGCGATGGCCTTCATCAAAGGGGTGCAAAGGGTGACAAACTCAGGCTGTGACCCAGGGACCGTGCCGGACCCCACTCTCTGCCCTCGCCACAATGGGACCAGGTTTCCCCGCACAGACCCTCTGGTCCCAAAAGTACCAGGAGAAAGATTTTGTTAGGTTCACCTGTAACGTGACAGTGACACCAGAAGCTTTTGCAACACCTTTGTCATCTACTGATGAAAAATGCAACAAAGAGTTAAATATTTAACTCAGAAAAGTGTTTTAACCCGGCTTTCCAGACTTAGGCCCCTTCAATATGATCAGTCTCCCGGACAAGCAAAGGCAAAGTGAAAAGTCATCAGATTTGCAGAGCGCTTCCCCTTCCTGTGCATTGATCTTTCCAGACCTGACACAACTTCACTCCCTGCATCCATTGCCTGCCCAGGAGGTCTCAGTAACCTCTAGAGTTGCAATATTGACAGGTTTTGCTTCAATACAACTTGTTGGAGGCAGCACTGGGGCAAATCAGCAAATGCCTTGGGGCCACTGAGTCCCAGTGTGGACAATGCCACTGGGAAAAGAAGAAACCTCCACTAAACACTGGGAGATGGCACCCCAAAGCACATCACAGGATCCCAACTGAGGTATGCAGAGGCCACCTATGGCCTGCCAGCTGAGGGGGACGCCTTCTCCTCCCATCCCGGCACCATGTCCCCACCACCCTGGGTGATGGCACAAGCCATCAAACATCAACAAAAGTCAAGTCCGCCCGCTTTACAGAAGGACTGATTTAATCTTTCTTGACAACTTGTCTTCTATTGTGTGGATTTGTTTAAAAGGGAGAGAGCAGTTGTTAATGTCTACAGGAAGGGAAAGAAAACGGTTACCACTCTGCTAGTCCAACAACCCTGCTGCCACCACTGTCTTGCCAGGGGAAATTAGGCTGGAGGGGTGCGAGTTCTGCAAAGAAGTTGTGTTTTCTTGCAAAATGCTCTTTAAAAGACCTCAGATGGCCTCTTTCTGACAGTGATACCTTCCTCCAAAAGTTTCCACCGGCTCAAATTTCTCTCAGAGGCAGAGGCCGGGCTCTTCAAAAGCTGGGGGGGAGCGAGATGCTTCCCTGGGAGTGCGTTCCTCAGGAGCTCTGAGCATCCTGGAAGCCGAACTCTACATGAAAGGCACGTTGGGGACAGGCAGCAAAGGAAATACAAATCATTTGCCTAATGAGTGGACAAACTTTTTCCTAGCTGTTTTCACTGTATTTCCAGTGGAATAATCTTGATTCCTCCTGCCAGGCTTCTGCTATTAGTCTGTGCTCTTCATACCGTTGTCGTCATTCCAGCTAGCCCTTGTCTGCTCAGGAAATTCATGGTATGTATATTTTTGCGCATGGTGCTCTTGAGATGTCTGAAAAATGTTCTTGTGAACCAGGCACTGATGTATCACTCTGTGGAGAATATAAATTTCTGTCTGCTTCCCGCATCCCTCCGTTAAGGTACAGTGTGAATACAAATTTTTTTTGAAAGGTTGCATTAAAACAATAATACGCCTTTCTCATATTTTATACAACACAGCTATTCCCATTTCACATTGAAAATACAAGATATCAGTATCTGAACAGATATTTGGCTTGGTTAGCTGAAGACATCTCATAATTGGCTAATGCTAACTTTGCCTTTAGGATTTTCTGTCTGATTTTCATAACTAAAATGGGAGAAAATACTTGGTCTTTGGTGGTTACAGCTGCTCTGATCAGCCGATCGCTCTGCAGACCCCCTCCTCCTGCCCCTAGCCTACTCCCCAGATTTCATCTTCCGCTCTGAATCCTCCCTGCGGTGAAACCTTTGGGCCGGATCAGCTCAGGCTAATCCTCTCCAGGGCACAGTGTTTGGGCGAAGCAGTTCTGAGCCCTGCTGGGAGCAGGCTGCAGCCCGGCGGTCCCCTCGACCATCTCCCCGAGGGCAGGGAGCTGGTCTCCAAGTGCCTCCAGGATTTCCCAGTCCTGCACAAGGACAAGACGTGGCTGGTTTCCGTCCCCTGCAAGGGGGCTGTTTGCAGTGGGCTGGCAACAGGGGCACAGGCTGGTGCAGAGACCACATCCCAAATGCCTGAGGTGCTGGGGGACGGTCACCGACAGCCACCCCGCATGGCTGAGCAGATGTGGGGCAGCAGCGGCAAGAGGTGACGGCTGGAGCCGGAACCCCCATCTCTGTCCCTGCAGCCCCACTTCAAGCACCAGGCTAAACCTTGTGCCCATTAAAGCTAATGGAAAAAGCTATTTAACAGGGCTCTGGGGCCAGCCAAAAATGATGAATGAAAATTGTTTAACGGTCGTATAGCCAGAGGCCTGACTCTGCCCGTGTTCACAGCTGCATAAATCCCAACAAGACGAACCCTCTGGCCCCGACAGGCTCTGCGGTTTCAACCACGTCCCTTCGTGTGCTGGCACCACGATGCCGGCTACGGGGCACAGGGACTAGGCATCGCACCCCTCCTGTGCGGGCAGCAGACGGGCCACTGCCTCCCCAGGGAGGAGAAAAGCCAAGCCACATCTCTTCCAAAAGCACTGCCAGAGGGGTCTTTTGGTGCTATCAAAGCGCAGGCCAGCTGCTGCCGTGCAAGAAAAGGATGGGCATTGAGTTTATAACTAGCAATCCCTCTCTTTCACCAGATCTTTAAGTCCAAGATGGGAGTCATCTCCTGAGAACAACAGCAGAACAACAACCAGAGTGATAGAGAATTATTTTAAGTAACAAACACAAATTTGGTTTTGTGGAAGTTAAAGCATTTCATGCCCCTAGTTCCCAGGCCAGCACCTTCAGCCCCGTGGGTCTGAGGGGCAGGCTGCTCCCGAGCTGGGGACGTACCTATTTCCGCTAGCCATCTCAATTCCAAGCAACCTTCGCTAGCCCCTGCAAGCAAACGAGTCTTGTGCTGCAGTTGAAGCACAGAGGACTCCTGCTTTAACAGCCCCCAACTCCTGCTGCCAGTCCTCACAGAGCCTGGCCATGGTGCCATGGGTGGGTCCATGAGGAGCACCACAGGGTGCTACCTGGTGTCCCTCCATCCCTTTGCAAGCTGTGAAAGGCTAGAAAAAATACTTCTTAATTATGAGACTGAGCAAAAAAAGCACAAATGTAGGAATATTGTCAATGAACAGTTTGCAAAGGAACTGAAAGTACAGGACTGCTTTCAAGATAAACTCACAATATTTTCCAGGACAACGAACCCACAGGAAACTCTTCCATCAGCTTGTTGGCAACTCCCAAGTTAAATGCCAGTAATCTGGCAGTGAAGAACTGGCACCCAGCACATCACAGGTTTAGAAGCTCACCAGTTTCACCCGTCTCTTTATGGCTAGTTGCGTTAACCTCATTACAGACATTACTCATGTCTGTAACAAAGATTTACCTTTACACTCGTTTTGCACCCAAAGCAATGCACCCCTTGCTCCCACCCTGACTGCAAAGCAGCTTAGTGAAAAGCTGCCTTCCCCTCAAGCCCATAAGAACGTAACTGAGATCTTAAGATCTGCCATCCTTCCTTATAAAAACGCATTAAGGGGATATTTGTAAGCATTGGATATCAGCTAAAATAAACCTTTTGTCCCATGTTCATGCAGTGCCTACTCCAATTTACTCCAAACATAATGAGATCTTTGTACATGTTGTGCAGAGTCCTAGTCCTTCTGTCCCCAGGTCCCATGACACGTGTGATGGAGACCAAAGTAGTATTTATTTGGTAATTAGCCTCATTATAGGCAAATTGGAAGCTCTTCAGTCTACTAAAGTATGCACTCAGTGCCGCAGAGATGCAGCACCTGACAAGTACGGACTGATAGACAACACTGATCTCTGATGCAGGACTCGTTAAGGAATAAAAGAAGTCCAGCAGTTGCAACCGTTCTGTAATAAGCATCTCTCCATTGCATCCTGCTGACACCACCATCCTTCACTGAAATTAACTGGGCAACCCCAGCACAGATACAAGCACAAAGGGATTTTTCACAATAAAATAGCCAGATCCCGGATGTCAAAGGCGAGTGGCAGTTAACAATACTGCCCAAAAGAAACTGGAGGAAACAGAAAAACACACCTAGTCCTTTCCTTGGACTGGCAGCTAGCAGCACTTCATAGGCTGTACTTAAATACTCTCAACCATAGTTCATCTTACTCAGGCAATTTTCAATAAACGTACACATTTTTAACATCCTACATATACATCAGACTCCTTTTGCAGATAATGACAAGAAAAACAAGGAGTTCCCGTAGTGATGGTGTGCCCACGTAATAGAGACAGTGTCTCAGGAGCTGGGAAAGCAGGGGAAGAGCAAAAAAGCAGGCTATTTTTTACATGGTAAAAACCCCTGTAATTTGGCTCATGATATGTCCTTGGACAGATCCCTCATTTTGGCCACATTTAGGGAAAATTACCCTATAATGGCAGCAGATGAGACTTTTGGTTGATCAACAGTGAGTGAAGAGGGAAGGATTTGGCCTCGGCAAATGTTTGCTTCTGCCTCCACATTATCACTCTACAGCATTTCGTTACTGAGGATAGTGCATGGCACGGCATGAGCCCCCTCCATTCTCTCAGCTGCTAGGTTGAAATATTGGTACTGAATTTACTATTAAAAAGAGAGAACAGAAGCAAAGTGAGCAGCAAAATATTTGCATTGTTGTAAACTGCCAGGTTGCACGAACTGTGAAGTCGCCAGACTATTTTGGCATAATTCGGCACCTTTCAACTGTCACGTAAAATTTCATGGGGGATGATGTTTGGCATTGTTTATATGACATTAACTTCACCTTTTCATCCTACTGGGGACCATCAAATGCAAAACTGGATTAAATTTGGCAAATCACATTATATATGGGGAAGTGAGAAATATTGCTGTATCACAATTGATTTTCCCAAAGGCACCAGCCAACCTCTGATATTTTGATACTGAGGCGATAAATAATTTTCCGCTGGTAATTTCCATATTCAGTAAGCTGAGAAGTTTTTCTCAGTATGCAAATGAGATTTATTTAAAGCACCATTCTACGTTGCTTACAATTAGATTGATTTGGATGGCTGCAGGAGGATTTTTGTCTTGGGTGATGCTGAATGGGCAAGAGCAGAGGTAGGTCCTTCATGCAACATAGACTTGCCTTCAAACTAAACCAGATTTGCTCACTGGGCTTGTCATAGCTGAACAAGAGACATGCCAGATAGAAGCATGTGGGTGATCAGGAGTTTTATGCCTTGGATGCTACAGTTATTTTACTTGGCTGTAAATATTTGGGCAGACACTGAAATCAGCAGGTCATGCCAAAGGTTTGGGTGAGCCTCAAAGCCGACCCTGATAGATGGAGGAAACTTCCCAAGTACCAGCCCACCTGAGGAGATTGCATTTGGGTTGGGTCTGCAATCTCCCGACTTCTTATTTATTTTGACAACAGAACTGAAAGACAACCAACACAGTCAGGTCTACTGATCTTGTAGCTGAACATAACAAGAGGATAAAAGCAATGCCCAGAAACTGAATAATTAATTTGATCACAGACATAAAAAGGGAGCTCTTGACCCAGCCGTACTAAAAAGAGACACCTGGCACCATCTTCAGTGGGACCTATATTTCCTTCATGATACCAATGCTAATTGGATAGACAAAGTTCAAGGTGGTTGTTCCCCAGTCCACCTTCACTACATGCTAGATACAGCTAAATTCCTGCATTGGCATCTACTGAATCTCAGGAGAAAGCTTTGGCCAGCTCAGCAGGTCCCAGCCCCCTGCATCATTAGATGAAAACCCTCCAAGACGTTTCTGATCGGCTGGATGGGAGACAGAGCAAGAAGCAGGGGAGAGACAGGGCTAAAAGGCCTGTGAACAGCACAAATAAAACAAGCTGAAGCGTGTGCAGCGGTGCTGTGCCCTGCTCTTCTACCAACCCTTCCCACCCCTGGACCCAGAAAAGCCCTCAGACAGGGACTCTTGGATGCGCTGCAGAAGTATCAGAGGATGAATTAGCAAAGAATAAAAGTCTTTCCTCGAAACAGCTCCTTCCTATCTCACTTGCAGGAGAAAACAGCCTCCGGTTGCACAGCAGTGGCCACGTCCAGAAGACCTCCTTCCCCTGGCACCAGCCTGCCCACAGCTCCCAGCCCGGCTGCGGGACATGCAGCCCCCCTCCGCCAGCCCCAGCTGCTCCCTCATCGCTCTCCGAGAGGTGTTCCTTCAGCTTTCCCTTTTGCTGGCGTGCCGCTCACTGCCGCTCACCCGGGATGACAAGGTTTGTTATTCTGAGTCATCCTCACTGCTGCTGCTCCACTGCAGTCCCCGCTGTGAGCATCACCAACGCGCCTGTTTCCAGTTTGCGCACCATGTGAAAGCAGTTTAAAGGAAATTTAGACCCATGGAGAGAGCCAGCACTAGGTTGATGTGTCTCACAAACTCTAATTGATGAGTTATACACAGCCTTTACACACAGAGATGAATTTGGCTCTCTGAATACATTTGCATTCGTCACTACTGCAAGCCTTGTGATGTCTTTAGGAAAAGCTTGCCCTTCCCCAGCCAGCCTCACGTTGCACTTTCAATGAAGGTGCCTGCAGGCACTGGAGAACAGCCCGTGGATTAATCACACTTGCACAGGTTTGCTGATGCTGGACCTCTCCAATGGTCCTGCACACTGCTGTATTGTTGCACCAGTTTTAAATTTGCTTCCTAAGGCTCCACTTTCAAGCTAGAAGTTTCCTTCTTTATTTAACTCGTATTAGTTGCTTCCTTCTGCCTCTCTCCAGCAGGCAGGGGTGCATCTCGGTGCCTGGTTAAGAATCTCTACTGACATAAATGGGTGCAGCATTATATTTTTGGTGCTGTTCCTCTCATGTAGATCTGGAGGAAATTTGATCTCCTGAAGTTAAGAAAACTCAGTCAAGAAAGTTTTAAATCTCCCTATAGGGAGACTTGTTCTGCTTTTTTTACAGTGGCATATGAACTACCGCCTGTTAATAAGGTGTTTCTAGCCGTGGTCTGTAAATCAGGGACCCTTGAGTCTTAATGCACTAACATAAAAACCCACGTTCATTTGTACATCAGCCGCTGTGCGCAACCCAGCAAGTACTGGAGGGATCGGAGATCTGTGCTGAATCAGCTTTACGGGCTGTCGTGGCATAGCAGAGCAGTCAAGAACCAGCCTACTCAGATCATCATCTGATGATTGACAACACTTGTCAAATGATGGTTAAGGTTTCCTTTAGCAAAGGGTGTTTCTTGGTGCCTGAAAGTTTAGTGCCCATCTTGAACACTTTTATAGGAAATTACATATTTGAAGGTACAAAGCAGCTGCCTTCCAAACAGCAGACCCCCTTCTCCACATCCCGAGTGGAGCACCCCGATTTAAAGGTTGCCATCTATTTGTCCTCAGAAGAAAACTCAGGAGCGACACAGCAGTCCACGAAATGAAGCCTGTCCTCCTCCCAGGGAGCTCAGCCTCCCCCGGAACTTCAGCTGCGACTCAGCACGAAGAGAGAAGAGTCTGAGTCACTTACAAGTTTCTCTTCCTTGAGGCTGTTACAGACATGATAAACCTTTTTTGTTGTTTATAAGTGCTGCCTAGAGTTTAATAAATGCTCATATGTATTATTAATCTGGAATATTAACCCCAAATCCTATAATAAAATGACTCAAACATTTCAAGCCATCTCAGAGGCTTGCAAAACCCTTGCAAGTTACTAATTAGGCTACATTGGAACAATTGTTCAGTAAATTTTACGGTCAGGTTTCATCTTCTCTTTAGAAAGGGCAGACTACAAATTTATGCAACATAAAATGGAAGCTAATGAATTTGGAGCATATACAGTATGGAGCGTGCATCTAACAAGTGGGAATAATAACATTAACAGTGCTTTGAGATAATAGACTATTTAAATTCATATTTATAGAAGCCATAGACTAATATGCAGTGATCTACAGTTTAGATGTTGTTTTCCTGAGGGCACAATCCCGAATACGCAGCGATACAAGTTTTCAGGTGGAAGAAAACTCACACCGTTCTCCCAAGTTGTGGTACCCAGTGAAGAGAGACCCTCGGAAAGCACTCCGTGCTGGGGATCTCGAGTGCAGAAACATCATATGGATCTCACACTAGAGGAGACGTCCACAATTTGGTCTCCTTAGAACTCAGGGTTGCCCCTAGGCTGGTTAAACAGCAAATAACAGATGCTCCTGTCTGGGTAGAAACAGAGGTTCACTCCACCCTGGTAAGGACCAGTGCCCAGACTGTGCTTAATGGTTGGCATAAGCAAATACTAAAAAGTAAATAAAGGCAGTTCGGGGCTTTGCACAATGACTTTTCGAGGGTTGGGGTATCCGGAGCTCTCATCAGCTTTAGAGCACTCCAGGGCTGCGTGACGGGAATCCAGCCCTGCTTATTTCCACAGTTGGAAGATGAGTTTTGTAAGGATAAATGCTACATCTAGCAGGGCTCAGGTTCTGGTGTCCAGCCAATTCATAAAGCCTTATAAAGCCTCTTCTTTTCCTCCATACGTGGCTGAATCAGTACTGGCATGTGATGAAAACAGTGAATCCTCTCCCTAAGCCAGCCAACACAAATCATTTAATTCCTGGTCTGCCAATGGCTGCATTTTAGCATTGTCTCACCAGACCTGGAGCTGAACGAAATTTGGACAGCCGTTATTATAGCTGTGCAACACCACATCCTGGCTTTTGATCTCCAGCACTGGCGTAAATCAGGTCCTCAGGGACCAGAAGTCCCTTGGGGTAGCGTTTCTGTGGCCCACATCAAACACTGCTGGGAAGTGTAGATCCAGCCTTTAGTATTTATATCATGTTTCCAGTTGTCTGCAGTGTTACAATGCCAATGATTTATTCATTTATTTATTTCACCCTTTGCATACAGTTTGTAATGCAGAGAGCAAGCAAGATGCAATCATGCTGTAGCTACGTGTACTATGGGTTTTTGGGAGCACCACCATGTGCTTAGCATGGCAAGGGATGGCCCCCCTGGCCTCCAAGAGCACCCGGGCAAGCACTAGCACCACCCCTCAGGTCCACAAGACACACCAAAAGTTGGAAGAAGGCAAAGCAGGGAAGGGGCTCCTTCCAAGAACAGCACCCCAGGGATGGGCAGAAGTGGGAAGGGTGAGAGAGATTCAGACAAGGGAAAGGGGAAAGCACCACAATTATCTCTGTTGAAATTCAGGACTTTCCTGGGACTTTCTCAATGGACTGATGCGAATTGCTAAGACATGAAGGAAGTCTTGCAATGCTCTTGTCCCTTGGACTGCGGTGACTACTCTGTTAGTCTAATGCTGCAAGAAGTAGTGATTAGTCTGGTACATGCATCATTTCACCCTATTTTCACCAAAAGGACACGAAGCCTTTTTCTCTTGACCATAGCAGAAACAGACCCTAATAGACACCATTCTTGCTCAGAAAATCTCCCCAAAGAGCCCTGGCCCAAGAAGCTGAGAGGGTGATGTTGTGCATTTCTGTCCCCTCTCCATCCTCTGCCTCCCGCTGGGGCCACGGCCTCCGGTCCAGCCTCAGAGCCGCGGGATGCTCCACCATCCCCACCACACCTGGGCAGCACATGCACTTGTCCAGAGGGTTGATACGTGCACTTGGCCCCGAGTGATGTGTTTGCACTGTGGGGAGCCAGCGAAGCTGAGAGCACATCTAGAAGTTGTCACGAGTACAGGTTTTAACGAGGGCTGGGGCTCCATTTGGATTCAAGACTCAATTTGTAACAGCTGCCCATACCTCTCACAGCAGAGGAGGGTATAAAACATCTGCCGGAGACTTCTGGGTATCTCAGAGCTCTGAGTGGCACGTGCTGGGCGTCTGGTTATCACTCAGATACAGGTGTGCAGCACAAGTTGCTCTGCAGTCCCTGATCCACGGGGAGAGCCACACACCACTCTGGGCACATGCTCCACAACATACACATCAGTGCCATAATTCACTTACACTGATATTTTTCATGACGCTGTTCATATAACCTCTAATTTTTTGCAGATGACGGAAAGCTTCTCTGTATATCCAGAAGGATCAAGCGGTGTCAGGCAGCTTAGCAAAGCTCCCCAGCACAACAGAGAAGACTTATGCAGCTCTAACCTCATGCACCCCCTCTGGAAGAACGCCAAGCAGAGTCTTGTGCTTGCAATAATCTCTGGCTGCGTACACAAACACAGAACAAAACAACCCAGCGCTTCTCAAAGTTACAGTTTTAAATTAAATTCCTTGGGCAAGACCTGAGTCATCTCAGTCCTCTTTTGCCTTGTATTAATTTTAACTCTGTTCTATGATTTTCATAACTAAGAGTTATAACTCATACATTTCCTCCTCAGCTTCCAGCAGGTCACCTGTTTTGCTCTGGCATCTTTGCTTGTGTTTAGCAGCGACTAAACTTTCTCTGTGCTCTTCCTCCGGCTTCCCAGCCCAGCTGCTGCAGGCAATGAACATTCCTGGGTCACACGCGGGTGAAACGGGAACGAGCACAGACCGCGGGTCAGATCCGGATCGAGCACAGCATCTGGCCTTGGAGCGGAGCCAGGAGCAAAGGTTATTGCTATGGTAGTAGCAAGTCAGAACAAAATTAGGCTACGCCTAATTCTAACAATTTTTGTGCTAATACTGCGGGTGAAAGTATAAAGCTTGGCCAAGTCAAGGGGGTCTTTACCCGAGGCAGGAACTCTGTTAAAATAGAGAGCCCTCACGCACTCGATTAAGAATTCACAAAGGCAACTTCCAGAAGCATCTCCAAGATATTGCTGTGCCGGTGATCAATTAGCATTGTTATTGTCATGGTGCAATAGTCTTCTTCATTAGTTTTCTTTTTAAAATTCAAATAGGGAGATGAGGTGTATTAGATAATGCACGTACTCAGACAAGGAACAAATATGTTGCTTGTATGCAGAGCATGCATCAGAAAGTACAAGTGTCTTTGAGCAGATGCGCTAATGGACACAGAACCTGGGCTGTAACCAATTACTTCATCATTAATAAGAAAAAACAAGTTACACATCCCAACGACGTAAAAGGGAGAACAAGAAGTTCATTAAAGGTAAGCTCGAGCTGGGGCAGCAGCACTTTCACCTATTTTTCTGGGTGCCCACCGCAGCACAGCACTCTCTTGCAGTACCGAACCTCGCACATCCTCAATCAGCCCTCCCCTGACAACATTACCCTCTGATTGAAGCTTTCAGAGACCTCTTTCATCTGGTGACTGGAGGGCTCGAAAAGCCTGGTGCTTTTTCTCTCCCTCCAGAAGGTCTGAAAAATGGAAGTAATAAGCTCAGAAAAGGGTCTCTCCAGGCTACTCAGCACACTGCTCATGCTGGGCAGCCGGGGCTGACGTAACGGCCAAAACAGTTTCTAATGATTTCTCCAAAATTTGGAGGATGCTGGGCAGCATCTCTCCATAACCAGCCATGCACTGTGCATGACCCCAGTGCCAGCCGCAGCAGGGAATCGAATATGATGCAGCAACCACCTCTGTCTGCTCTGAATTAAGGACAGTTTATAATGAGCAGAACCAGGTCATTACGAACAAACAAGCTTCAAATTTTGACAGAGCACCACCAGTGCCGGGCCCGGAGCATTTCATTGCTGAAATCTGTGGGCAAAACCCTGACACTGACAACAGGCTGATGGATGAAGATCATGAAGCTTGTCCTAGCTCCCAGAAAAGCAATAAATCAACGATGTAGGAAAACCCCAAGCCCCCGAGTGCTTTAAAAGTCAATAGTAAAATTTAAAATCAATGGGAAGCCTGGCAGGAAGGCAGCACAGGGGCGGGCACGCAGAAGGGATGTGCAGCTATTGTTCAGCTGGGGTAAGCCGCCGGTGTGCTGGATCCTATAAGCCAATTTTACTTAATAATCCCACTAATATGGAATGACAGTGGTTGTAATCCTTTGGTGATTACAGCATGGACCAATGCCTCAGCATCTCTGGGAGGACTTAAGGGACAGTACAGCATCCAGAAAGCTATAGCCAGACTTTTCCTATCAACTCAAAGGGAAGAGAATATCAAGGCACAGAAAAGCACAAGCTGCTGCATGCTCATTCATATTTCTATCTGGAGATAAAAAAGAGAGCAAAGCTGGAGCTTCCTCGCTTGTGATATCTGCCAAGTGCCTCTGCAAAGCAGAGCCCAAAACCAGAGAAGAAGCAAAAGGGGGACATGCACAACGGGACACCGCAAGCAGAAAACATGGCACAGCATGGGGAGAAGTGTTTGAATAAAACCAGTCCAGGAAATCAGGGACCACCTCTGGGGTTTGATAAATAGCAAAGAAAAAGGAGACAATATTTACAGTCGGGGGGATTTTGAACAGAGCACTGGAACTCCCTGTGCTTACACAAAGTGGCCTCAGGAGAGGAGCCACTGGTGAGCAAAAGGAAGCCAGTGAAAGGGAGCCAGGACCCCTTGATCTATCCCGTCTCCCTGGGGACAGAGAATCATAGAATAGTTTGGGTTGGAAGGGACCTCTAAAGGTCATCTAGTCCAACCCCCCGGCCGTGGGCAGGGACATCTTCAACTAGAGCAGGTTGCTCAGAGCCCCGTCCAGCCTGACCTGGAATGTTTCCAGGGATGGGGCATCCACCACCTCTCTGGGCAACCTGTGCCAGTGTTTCACCGCTCTCAGCGTAAAAAATTTCTTCCTTATATCTCATCTGAATCTACCCTCTTCTAGTTTAAAACCATTACCCCTGCCCTATCTCAACAGGCCCTGCTAAAAAGTCTGTCCCCATCTTTCTTATAAACCCCCCTTAAGTATTGAAAGGCCACAATAAGGTCTCCCCGAAGCCTTCTCTTCTCCAGACTAAACAACTCCAAGGACCAAGGACATCTTAAGGACCATTTCAGGGCCTCTTGTCCACACTGCAGAGCTTCCCTCACCACCAGAAGCCCGACAGCTTTCACTGAAGATGACCTTCAGATGATGTCACCTCTGAGCTTAGAGAGATCCACATCCTGATATGCAAGGAGATGCCAGGCAAAACCCACCTTATCTGTAAATTGCTACCAAGAGTTTAAATTACTGCTAATTTATTGGAAGTGTCGCTTGTACGATATTTTCAATGACTATCGCCAGACTGGGAAGCGAGAAACTGGAGCATGGTTAGGAGGTTTCATAGGGTAGTGAATCACCCAGGGGGGGGTGTTTCCTAAATTATCAGCTGTATATTGAGAACAGTTGGAACAACTCCAAGAGCCGAGGACAGATGCAAAATTGTTGGAAAGACTGATTCAACATCATCACCAGCAGCCTTGTATAAGCAATGCAGGCCAGGAGGCCTGAAGAACAGCTGGCCAGAGTGGACGCGCTGAATTATTGTAACAAAATCAGATAAAAAACACAGAGGAAACGATTGCAAACCCTTATGGGGAGGCAAGAGGCTTCCTATGCTGGAACAGCTGGAGGACTCGGAGAGACCGTTCTCTCCCAACAGTAATCACTAAATTAGTCAAATTCAGCTGGTGAAGATGTTTCATTATGAACAGATGGAAGTTTGGGGTTTAATTCTCTGCTTTGCATGAGCATATTCAAAGCAACTGGTAATTCCTCTGGCTGGGGGAGAAGAGATCCAAACAGCAGAGTCCTGGGATAGCAGGGAGCCAGCCACAGCTGGGAGCTGCCCAAAGCTCAGGGAAACCCCAGGATCCAGGAGGGACAAAAGCGAGGCAGATGTTTTACATCACCACCAACAAAAGTACCTACAGCACTTTTCCCAGATGAAATGCCCCCGACTCTTCCCTAGCAGTATTTCCTCTTCTCGCTCCAGCTGGCCGTTCCCATAGGTGACACAAGTCCCAGCTGGCTGACACCACTTGCCTAAGCTGCTAGCATGCCAAAGTGGTCCTCTTAAGATAGAGCATCAGAAAAGGGTGGCTGTCTTCTAGATTTTTATCTTTCATGAGATTCAAGGCCGAGGGGGGGGGGGGGGGGGGAGGGGGAATGCCTTCAGACTGTAAGTACAAACAAAAGGCAAAGGGTAGCACAGAACCATCTTTGCTGATCATGAGTGCACAGTGCTGCAGGCCTGGAAATGCCAAAATGATCAAGCTGATGGTTGTCCACACCCTGTATCTCTAGCCCTAAAGCAGCATTCCTGTGCAAGGCAGCAGCCTTCTAGATTAAAGTCAGAGCAAAAAGTGAATATCAGAGAAAAATCTTCCTATGCCCCAAATAATTAGAGGATGTTGCACAGCTTGAAATCGCAAGGGTTTACATTTACATCACAATCTGTTTTTAAGGAGCCTTGTAACTGTTCACTTGTTTTCTGAAAATTACCGTGCCCTTGGCATAAGATGCCTCTTGGGCAGGACCAATTTTTTCCAGACATGGTTGCACAGTGCCTCTGAAGGCACCCAAGGCTGCAGAAGAAGCCCTGTGCTCTGGAGTGGCACCTGACGGGCTGGTAGGATGCTGCTCTGAGCCTAAAACAAACTTAAAGATGCCTGTCTGCTGGCAAATGAATATTGCCCCTTATGAAAATCACTTGAAATTTCTTCTCTTTCATTAAATGAACATGTGCCTGGCAATACTGAAGCATTTCATCTCATATGACCTCATTCTCCATGTTCTTCAAGTTGTGAGCTGTCCCTCGTCATTCAGCATTTGTCCTAATATAGACTCTCTCTCCCCATCACCAGTACGCTGGTATGAATCATAAGTCATATTTGCCATTGTGAACCCACATGCCAACCTACAGCTGGAGAGATGACTCTTTTCACTAGCCTTAAATCTGCAGCTCTCTTTGTCAGGATGAAGTTTTACAGGTTGTTTTCCCTATCTCTGAACAAAGAAGCTTTTAAAAACCCGCAGTATTCAGAAATGCCTTCTTGTTCCATTTCTCTAGTGTAGGCAGTTTGCATGAACTTTGCTTATCCTCGTATTATATTAACAAGGAGACCGAGAGTGACTGAGCAATAACAGCTTTATGAGTTTCTTGCAACAGAATTGGAATTAACTCAGAAAATCGTCTGAAAAGAAAAATTCCGTAAGGAGGACAAAGAAAACTAAGATATAGCAACCACATGTTGAATCTTTTTGCCCATCTGACCAGAAACGCACATGGTGAGAAGTTCTGGAAAGTGCTTGGTCTGTGGTGGACCTGTGTCTTCACAGTTCAAAGACTTTAGCTGAAGGAAAAACCCATTTTCAGCTTAACTGAAGCATTTTCATAGCTTGGACCACACCAGGGAAAGGGCAGCTCAAAGACCCTCTCCCACCCCGCTAGGTATTCAGTAAAATTCCAAATGAACTTGAACAACACCTGGAGGAGGTGGCAAGCATCACAGGCACGAGGTACCGAGGACGCAATGATCACGTTTTAGTTAATGACCGTGTTTTAGTGAACTGAATTGTAATCATCTAAGAGCTAAAAGCATAAGTCATCTTGGGGACAGCGTCTATGAGCTATAATGGCTGTGGTATCCTCAGCAGACTGCACAGAGAGGGAAACACACAGTAACTAACAGACCGCTAATTTTAAACCTCCCTAAAACCACTGGTTAGTGTTTGCAAATGGGAGCGTTAACGGCAGTGTGGGAAGCGGCAGCGTTGCTGTGACTCACAGCGTGCTGGTCCCCCTGTTGCTCAAGCGGTTATAAAAGTGCTGGTGCCTCTCACTGCTTATTTATTTCCCTTTTCCCCGGCTGACTGAGAAAGGGAAATGATTTGCATCGAGAGATTTGTCTTCTGCTCTTCCACAGGGTAACCTTAGACCTGTTGCAGCATCCTCTGCTAAATCAGTTTGTATAAATGTATATGTAAAACTACAAACCCAATGCAACACTGCTGCAAAACCAAGCAAAACGAGAACCCAGAAGCAATGCAGAGCCTGGCCTGAAAAAGCAGAAAGCTCGGGCGAACCCTTCGCTACGTGGCCCTCCTAGGACAACAGGGCCCCACTAGCCTGGAGGAGCTGCCACATTTCAGACCTGCAGCCAACAGATCTGCTTTTTTTGTTGACTGAAACAAATTAAAAGCTCTTGACAGCAAAGCCCTGGGTGTAGAAAAAGAAACATGGGAAGATGTTCATTGCAAAGCAAAGATGCTCATGGCCCATCGGAGCAGCCCACGAGCCACCCCTGCCCCAGCCCTCTGGGGCCACGCTGCCCTAGGTGTCACCCACCCACAGGGACACCTGCCATGGCCCAGTCAAGGATTTCTGGAGGAAAATGTATTTATGAGAACTGCAAACTGCACCTAGAAAACTGTGGAGGAGCTTCAAGGCGGCTCCTGCACCTCTGGGGAGCCTGGATACTGGGGAACACCTGGATGGCAAAAGGGAAAACACACTCAGGAAAATAAAAAAATCATTTACACAGCGCTTCAGAGCCACAGACTGTCCCTGCCCTCCTGCCCCTTCATTCACAGGGACTTACAAAGTGCAAACCTAGTTTTAGCATGCTTTTATGCTCCAAGAAAGCACAAAAACGAGTCAAAGCTAAATCCCATAACCTGTTTCACTGGACACGTACATCAGCTGCTTTGGATGAGGGGGCTACAGATGTGCAGGCATTATGCGAATTTCTTGGCAGGTTTTTTTAATCATCCCAAAGGTATTTTGTGCACATGTACTGTATTCTTGGTATTCTTTTTGCCTTTTGAGTATTCCCCTAGAACGCTTCTAAACAATGAATTTTGCACCTTCCCTCCCCAAAGATGATGTGCTTTTATACCTGAAAACATTTAAGTGGGATTTTTGACTTAGCGTCTTTGTTCGCGCTGTTAAGCCAATCAAGCTATAGTACTTTGGAGAAAAAGAGAAGAGAAACAATGTTGTTTTGTCTGCTAACGTGATTGATAGACAAGTTTCAATTACTGTATCTTTAACTGACTGGGAAGCACTTAAAAAGAGACAGGCTGCTGAAAGATGGGTTACTTCCCAGCTCAGGGCTGTTTCCCCAGAAAAAGTATACAAGGATGCTCTCTGGTGGTAGCTGTAAGGCAGGGCTCTGCTCTGGCCACAGCATCTTTAGTTTATTTTATGGACTAAGTGATAGTGTGAAACCTTGTTATTAAAATAGTAAATATATATATTTTTTAATCACTAATTGGCTTGATTTATTTTGCTTTTAAAAAAAATTATCTCAGGAGGCACTTTCTTAATTCTCTTCGAGTATTCCCAGTGCATGGGCAGTCTGGAGGGTTTGTTTTCACAACTTCTAAAGAAACCGTGTGCTTTACCTAGGGCCCTGCTGCGGACGGGGATGCGATGTGCTCCCGGCAGAGAGCTGCGCAATGCCTCTGCTCCGATCTGCCCCCCAAGCCCCTTCTCCTGGGCCATTCGTCTCCCCACGCCAGCACAGCCAGCCACGCTGGGTTTTGCACTGAGCGACTCCCAGCCGTGCGGGTGCCTCGGTTTCCATCTCCCAAATTTAGCTGCTTCTCCAGCCATTTTCCTTCTACCCCAGCATTTCCACCCACAAAATAACTCTGTACCCAGAGCTCCATTGTGCTGGTTTTGGCCGGGGTAGAGTTAATTTTCTTCACAGTAGCTGGTATGGGGCGATGTTTTGGGTTTGTGACCAAAACAGTGCTGATAACACAGGGATGTTTTTGTTATTGCTGAGCAGGGCTGACACAGAGTCAAGGCCTTTTCTGCTCCTCACCCCACCCCACCAGCGGGGGGGGCACAAGAGGTTGGGAGGGGACACAGCCAGGACAGCTGACCCCAACTGACCCAAGGGATATTCCACACCATATGATGTCATGCTCAGCATAGAAAGCTGGAGGAAGAAGAAGGAAGGGGGGGACGTTCAGAGTGATGGCGTTTGTCTTCCCACGTCACCGTTACACGTGATGGAGCCCTGCTTTCCTGGGGGTGGCTGAACACCTGCCTGCCCATGGGAAACAGTGAATGAATTCCTTGTTCTGCTTTGCTTGTGTGCGCGGCTTTTGCTTTACCTGTTAAACTGTCTTTATCTCAACCCACGAGTTTTCTCACTTTTACCCTTCCGATTCTCTCCCCCATCCCACCGGGGGGAGTGAGCGAGCGGCTGTGTGAGGCTTAGTTGCCAGCTGGCAACTAAGGTTGTCATGGTTTAACCACGACAACCATGCTGCAAAGTCCTCTCCAACCAGGGCTCCTGCCCTGGGGCCAGATTTGGATCTTGCCTTTGCCCAGTCCTAACCAAATATCAAACCTGAGCGGATCACTCTCAGCCCTTTAAAACACTAATAGTCTTTCTATTAAATCACATTTCAGTAAATTGTGCCACTGTAACGAGTTCTTTGGCTTGACTTATCAGTGATGGATTTTGGACCGGTGGCCAGCTCAGGGGTTGGATACATTACTTCCATATCTGTAAGCATGAATCCAATTTTCATTTTACAAGGACTGCACTACAGTTTATGGCACATTAGTGTTAAGAAAAGACTTCTCGTGAATCCATTGTGATCCCCAAAATGACACTTAGACCCAAGGGCACCGTGCACACCTCGCCAGTCCCAGCACCCTTTTGTTGGCCGAGCGCGGGAGTGGTTTGTGTCACTTTGGTTCCCCTGCTTAAGGCTCTGAAATGAACCAAGTTCGTGCCTGGAAATGGAGATCAGTGGTGGAAATTAAAGCGATGTTTAGAAGGGCTGGCAGGTTCCCACAGCTGAGGTTTGCTCTGACAGCAGAGCGCGAAAACACAGGCATGAACCCCAGTTTATTGACACATTAATTTTTGTCTGGGTACAAACACACTTTTGATGCTGTTTCAGTGCTGCCCTCATCAGTGCCTTTTCTGTTGATTTTCCTGAATATCCTCCACATCAGCCCATTTCCTTCACTGCCCCCATGACTCGGTGAGGACCTCTTCTGCACGCGGTGGTCCCTGGGGAGATGCTCCCCCAGAGCCGCTTCATTGCAGATCGGCGAGACCCTGCCCCGGTGAGTGTGCTCAGGTAATAACCTCCATTAGGCAAAGACTGGCGTTCGCTAAACCTCTTCCCCTTCCCTCACCATCCTTAACGGCTGGCTTCTTTATACCAAGACCGATATCCGATACCTACAAACGCAGCATTGCAGGACCTCCAGGCCAACACACCTGTCCTTCACATGCAGGCGAGCCTCCCACAGGCATGCATTAGAGACAGAAAGCATCTTAACCATCCACCCTGCTGCAAATACGTTCGCAGAGCTTTAATTGATTAACAGACAGCCCTTGCCAGCAAATGAGCGGTTGGCTCCAGGGAGCTCTTCCTTGCTTGTTTTTAAACAGTGCAAAGTGGGAAAATGGAAGGAATAAGCAGCGAAAGCTCTAGGGACCACCAAGACGGGAGGGCTGGTGGGAGGAAGGCAGCGCTGCTCCGTGTGCTGACCTTATTACTGCAGGGAAATGGAGGTCAAGTGGTAGCAGAGCAAAACACCGCGGGGAACAGGGAGGAATTAAACTTCAAACCCCAAACTGTAAGCTCAACTTCAGGCCATGGGGGCCAATGATAGTAACAGTTTGTGAATCTTTAAAGTAGCTAAGACATTACTACAACTGCCTAAAACCCACTGATGGGTTCATCTCTGGTGACACAGTAGAAACTAGTGCTACCCCATGTCAGCCAGGCACAGCTTTCCACACCCCGTACCAGCACCACTTTGACCTGCATGTACGTGCAGGTGGGAAGGGAGAGAGCAGGGCCCTCCCAGGCAGCTGCCATGGCCACCCACTAGCTTCTCATCTCTTCTTCCAACCATCCTCAGTCCAGGAGAGTTGGCCTGATTTTAAAACCCCTTGTAAACCTGAGGAAGGCACAGTTCATAGGGAAAATGGCTACGGCAGCATGACCAGAGCACTGATGGCAAGTACCACCATCAGTGGACAGAGTCCACTGATGAACCATTGGTCCATTGATGGACCCCAGCTCTCCTGCAGGCTTCTAACCATCAGGATAGAAGCTGCTCGGGGAAAAGCAGGACTGCCGGTCCCCCGCTGAAGCTGTTTTGCAGTGTAGAAAAATACACAAGATCCCAGACAGAAAAGAATCATTTTCTAACCCCTTCAGCACGAGGCTACACAACACCTCCTGCCAAGTGACAGCACCACTGGGTTACGGCCACCCGCTCTCCCTGCGCTGAGCTCCCCTGGGTGCTGCCACCACTTCAGCTGCAAGGGGGGCTTTACACCCCCAGCTGCAGGGGAGACGCTCACAGGCCTCGCTACATCCAGAAAATCCCTATAATTAAATTAATGCAATTAAAAGTTGGCACAAAATCTGAGAGAGTTACTGGCGGCACAGGCAGGCTCCTCGGCATGGGCAGCTGGGTGCATGCCCTCGCTGCTCTCTGTCTGGGGCAGGTTTTGCTGCATGGTGGTTGTCACCCCACTGCACCCCGGGGTCCCCACCAAGGCCGAACCGTTCCTGAGCGGCTCCAGGACAGCCTCTCTCTGCAACCAGCCTTACTGCCGCCTCCGAGCTTTCACCCACCGCAGCCCAGCACAAAGCACCACGCTTACACGAACCATTAAGCTTGTGCAAACCGTCAATCCCGGTTTTAGCAGAGAAGGAAAGCAGTTTAACAAGGTGGCTGCAGCTAGACAGCATCCAGCTGCCAGCGCGCACAGCATGTGGGAATGCATTTCAAGCCGGTATGCAGAGCGCTCCTTCCTCCCCTCCAGCACATGCAGCCTCCTCTTCCTCCAAGTGCCTGTGCTGGCTCCCCCCCTGCGCTCAGCATACCCGCCTGGGACAGGCTCAACTAAACCTTCACCTCTCTAGACTGCATCTTTTCAGGTCTCGGGCTCAGTCCCCGGTGAGCAAGCTGCGAGGGAACCAGTCTACTCTGTCACATTCAGACCTCCCTGCACTAGGAGTTGCACCTCAATAACCCTCTGGACAAAAAAATCGCACTCCTGGAAACCTCTCCAGTACAAAACCAGTGTTGGCTAAGGCTACTTCTAGAAAGCAGGTCTAACCTGAGATGGGCAGAATACTTTTGGGACAGAAAAAGGGCCACTAGGTGCAATCACTGACTGCTTGTGTAAGTCAGATGGTGCAGGAATACCGTTCTTGCTATATTTTCTTGCAATCTTGAAATCCAGTTTATAACAGAAGATGAGAGAAGTTGCCCATCTGGATACAAAATCCGTACCATCAGGCTCAGAAGCTCATTTACTCCACGCAGCCCAAAAGCGAGATGCAATATGCTGCAGCACTGGGAATCTGGGGCAGTATCCAATAGTAGGAAGAGTCACATAAGATTCCAAAATGCTGTGAACCTCAGCCAAATCAAATTACTCCGATTGCCGAATGTATCATTTTCCACCTTAAGTGGAACAGCCTGCCTGCCCTTAACATGCTGCAACCTTGTACCATTGTGGTGCTGAGCATGCTAATAGAGATGTCTTTCCCAGGGCTGTCACGGCCGCCCACCCGCTGTTTGATGACTTTACACACGTGTGACAGGTAGTAATGTCACTGACAGCCTCTCCCTGGCACCCAGTTTTTATTCATACCAACACCCTGTCTGTCTTTGCCGTTCCAGGGGAAGCGCTGTGCTCGCTGCCGAGCCTTAGCTCGCTTCCCCACTCACGTTGTTGCTTATCTTTGCTGAGAAATTGGACTTAATTTTGTTGCTGCTCCATCATGCCAGTCTATACATCAGCTGCGAAGGCTAAAACCCAGATCACGATGGGGCAGGATCATAACAAGCTGGCAGCAGCAGAAATATACACAGTGTCAAATCCCTTGCAAAAGCACTGACAGTCTCCTGACAGAGGGTGTATCAGGTATTAAACTAATACTGCACTCGTTCTGAGCCAAAAGGCCAAAGAAGAACAATCCCAAAAGGGAAAACAACATCCCGAACCTCTGCCTATCCGCTTCCTCGCTAAGCTGATTTCAATTCAGATTCTCTTTAACTATTAATGCTGCGAGGACTGGCTTTCTCCCTGTTGTGCTGTCATTTTAGCTTTCTGCAAACCCCCCTTCTCCGCTGCGCTGGGGCACGGCGGGACCCCCACTCACACAGCCGCCCCCCCCCGTGGCTTCTCAGTTAGAGCAATGCCAAGGAGGTGGCGACAAATGCATTTCCGAGAAGGAAAACTAACTCATGCAATGGCTGGAAGCATGAGGGAGCAGAGCATTCCCTCCCCATTAGAGGGGTTTTCCCTCTAATGCTTTTGCTCATATTCAATATCCAAACTACTGGGGACTCTATCAAAATGGGTGTCTTCTATATTGCTGTCTCAAAAGAAAGACTAATAATAGAAGTTATTAGGCTGTAGAGAGGCTCAAATGATCACTAAGAAGAGTTCAGTAGGAGAAGTAGAGAAGCAGTATTTAAAAAAGCAGGCAGCAGTCCAGCAGCAAGAGAAGCTATTGCACTTAACTAAGAATAATTAGCTGTAAAAATACAAGATGCAAAATGAGTGCTTAGGCAGCAGCCCTGCAGAAGAGGACCTGGGAATTATAACGTGAGGCAGGAATGCCCTCTTTTGGGGCGGGGGGCGGGAGCCAATATCCCAATAGGAGCGATTGCCAGGGGTGAGACCAGTAAGGACCTTACAGTGCCCAGGGTGGGAAGGAGCAGCGGGAGCTGAGACAAAGAGGAGCAACAAGGTGGAGCACAGGGCTCGCCCCACAGGGACGTGCGGAGAGAATGAGCATTATTCAGTTCAGAGAGATGAAAAGCCTTGGGGAAGAGATAGTAAAAGTCCCCAGATCCATAAAAGGCTGCTTCAGAAAGGGATGGTGTTCCTTTTCCCTGCTGCTGGGAAGGAGGCAGGGCTTGAACTGCAGCAGAGGAGATATATTATAAGACATTTAGGAGAAAAAAACCCTTACTGACTTTCAAAGGCTGATTGAACTCTATCCTTCCTGAGAAGGCAGCATAATGCACAGGGGAGAGCCGGAGCCAGTAAGCCTTTCCATTTTGGGTTAGCTCTACCTTCCCCCTGCTTCGGGCTAGCCAGCAAAAGCAAGCAGAGTTCGTAGCAGCAGCAAACCCAAGCCCTGGGCCCCAGTTCAGTGAGATAATTAAGCAAGTGTTTAGACGTCTAAGCAGTCCTGCTGGCTACTGCCCCAGTGTTTCGGGAAATGAAGTCATCGTTTTGCTTCCCACCAGCTTCCCCCATAACCGTGAGACCTGAGAGATGGGACATGGAGGTGAAACTCTCCCATCGCCGGCCCCATGAGCCCACAGAGGTGGTTTTTCGGGTGAAGCTCGGCTCTTGTTGCCTGCAGACAGAGCCTGGAGTTAATGAAATACTACCAAGTGCCATTTGTGTTTTAGAAGGCATGATGATGTTAATTAGTGTTCAAATTAAGCAGTAAGATAGAAGTGGGCATATAATGGACCACTAATAAATGCCTTGAGTATGTTGAGAGATGCGGGTCTGAGGGAAGAGTGATTTTAATCACTAGGAGTATATTAATGATGGCCCATAGACTCTCTTATTGCTGTTCCAACACGCTGGAATGCTGCATTTTCCCATTAAAACACCCATTAGCCTTGAGCCCACTAAAAATCTATCAGTGAAGCCATGTTCAGCTCATTTCTGCTCTACGTATGATCTAATTAACACCATTGCAGGGGCTTGAGCCCAGCTCCAAACACCAGCCCCGGCTCAGGAAGCCTGCCCAGCCCGGGTGGTGGTTTTGGGGAGGCATTCGGGTAGCCGCCACGTCACTGCAAACACCGGCATCACGACTCAGAGCCAAAAACCCCTGTGCATCCCTGCACGCATGGGCAGCGCGCGGAGTGCCCAGCGCCGAGCCAGGCATGATTGATTACACGACGGCATCGGTTAAAATAATTGTATTTTTCATTTCCACGCAGATGAATTGCTTCTCCAAAAAGCCGTTTGTGTTAATGCCATTTGTCTGCAGTATGGTGCTAATCAACTGCAAAGACGTTTTTGTGCCGAGATTGATTGACTCCATGTAAATAGGTGGAACCTTTAATTAAAACACAGGCGCAGACGCAGTGTCTCAGTGTGCTGACAACACGTGGCACAGACCACTTAAGGGGCTGATTCTATTTTAATCTACCCTGGCATAAATCAGAAGAAAGGCCCAGTTCAGCAAAGCACTTAGCACATGTTTAAGTCCGTCATATTCAGCAACGTATTCAAGCATGAGCCAAATCGTGGCAAAGGCAAAGGATATCGCGGAAAGATGACAGTGCCTGTTGAAAGGACGTGGCTTGTGTGTGACAAGGTGATTCATTTACCAGGTTTCGCCCCCATCAGAAAATACAGTAGGGTTTATGGCTTTGGAGGAAAACTGGCAGGGTTCATAAAACCCCGCTGGGTGATTGTTAACCCACCAAAGAGGATTGCAATAAAAGCCTGAAGGAGGCTAAGCAACAAGAAGAAATTGTCTGGCTGGCTAAATGGCAGAGCTAGTTTCCACACGATGGGGTTTTCAGGGCACCCTGGCTTTGCACCACCAGCTGGGTGCTCGCCTGCACCCACCTTGGCCACTTTTGGGGGTCAGCACCCGCTAATGCCCTGCCTGCTCCTGCCTGCAAGCATTTGGCTGGGTCAGCTGCCTGCACAGACTCACATTGGGGGTAAAAAGGGGTTTGCTCTGCAGCATCTGATTTCCAGGACTGTTCCAGGTGTCGCTGCCCTCTGATGAGCCGGGGAAGCAAAGGCAATGGAAACCCTCACGCTTTGACTGCAGCACAGGAACAAAAGGGATCTTAATCAGCGTGGCCACAGCTTCTCCTATGGCAGAGGAAGCACATGGGTGCCAAGATCCATATGGCCCAGGGCACGCTGGCGGCTCCTTCCCGCGACGGGAATAACACCCCGACTCAGTGGGGACTCTGATAAAGCCAGTCGTACTGAGGACATCTGAGCCTTTGCACCCCATGCACGGGGAGTTTGTGCCGGTGGGGTAACATGAAACAGAGGATTAAAACCAGCATAAAAACATTCTTTTTTTTTTTCCTTCAGGTTAGCAAAATAAGCGATTAAAAACATTAAACTTGGGATAATAATTCCAGGCTCAGAAGAGAGAACTCCAGGACACGCTGGCACACGAACAGCAAGAGGATTTTCTTATTCATTTCTGCTTCTACCACTAGAACAAACCCAGCCCGGCATTTGCCAAGTTATCTGATGGCAGAAAACAGGTCTGAAAAATTGGCTTCCGTGCCTTCCTCCAAGCTTTGCATCAGGTTGTGCCCAACGTGCCAGAGGTCAGTGCTCCTGGGAGCGGCCACCCCTTCCCATGCCTTCGAAGGAGGGGACAGTCCCCTCGGCAATGCAGCAGCTCACCCTGCCAGGCTCGGCCATGGGTAATGGAGATTATGCAATCCATCAAGCGATTGCAATGCCAAGCGTGACGGGGAGAGGATCTAATGTGAAGTACGAGAGGAGAAACAGCCAAGGAACGACTTCTGCTGGGCTGACCTGAGCTGCTGGTGTCAAGACAAGAACTAAAATGGCTTTTGACAACTGAAATCAGAAGAGCTGCCGAAATTCTTTCCAAAATTATTATTATTGCTCTGAGGTTATTTTGCTTGAGAATTATTAATTTTGTTTCTGTATTATTGCATGACACAAACAGTCGCAGCAGTACGATACGTCAGGGCAGGTCACCAGATAATAATATGTCAGAACATTTTATCTCTGTGTCATGTTATGCTGATTTCCTTTTGATTATTGTATTTTTAAAATCCATTAGCGGCGGCTGCAACTCAATACCAATTAAATATACTGTCATGTTTTCTAGAGTGAAATGCTTCTCCTTTGCTTCATCGTGAAGCAATTTGACACTTTGAATAAAATAAGCATTAACCATAACAATTAATGGAGCAGATCTGCAAAGGTGATACCGGGCTGACAAAAGCATGTTATCCTGGCCTAAGCAGATGGAAGTAGTCTCAGAGAAGATACCATCGGAGTGGGATGTTACTACGGCTGTTGTAGGAACTCTGACAGTGCTATGGGGAGCAGGAGGAGAGGGCTCTGGTTTACTTTAAACCCACCTTTTCTGGACAGTTTAAGATACCGGCTGCCACATGGAAGTGGCCGAAGGGAAACTCTTTTCTGCAAAAGGAGGCGTGAAGGCTTCCCGCTGGCAGGAGGCAGAAGGGATGGGAAGGATCGGGGTGGGTTACATTTGAAAACACCAGCTCCTGTTGTTAGCTTTCACAAAACGTTCACATATTTGTTTTCCAGGATCTCACCAGCTCTATTAACTAAAAGTAACTTATTTAACGGGGAGCTTTATTCATAAATATCTTTAGCTTTTTTCTCAATGATCCCTTAATGCCCTATAGCTGACATTAACCAGTGCAGCTCTGCTCTGGATTCCCAGCAGGCAGTTTTAGGAACAGGGGGAAGTAAAAGCACAAATAATTCAAAACACTTTCTCCTCCTTCCTTGACGCAGGGAAAGGTATCTCATAAGCTCTAATTACAGCTTTCCCTCCACTATTGCATTATTTTTGTCCAAGACCCAGCTGCACCTGGACAGCATGACCCGAGACTGGAGAATCACACGCATACAGTGACTAAAGGGCTGGGGTTGCTGCAGGGAGAGGGGTCAGCGCCTACAGACAAGACCCACACCAGGGAGTGCTGCAGCAGAGCTCACTTTAGCAGCACTTTGCTGTTCCTCAGTGCAGATTGTGCTGCAGGGAAGCTGCACACGAGTACACCTGGAGAATGTTAATAACTCTTTAAAGGAATTGTGCGTTATCTAATTGCAACTTTCCACTGAGCCTATTGCTACTGACCTTGAGGACCAGGTTCTCATGCCATTGCCAAGTTAACTAGCACATCGCTGCCCAGGTACTCGCTCAGTGCGTGGGTGCCGGAGCTGAGTCCTTGCTGTCACTTCTGAAAAGCCTCGATCTTCTGCAGCTTCTGCTGAGCTATAAAATAGCTGCAGACCTGACCTTGACTGAGAGTAATACAAGCGTAGCAAAATAACACCATCATACAGCCAGGCTTCCTGCCTGTAGGATCGTCTTCTTCACCTTTTATGAATGAGGAACGATTTGTTGGATACGATCTGGAAATTGAAGTAGAAGTGACAACGCTCAGCGAGGGCTGCGGGCTTCCTTTCAGGTGACCAATGCACAGCTACGGCGAATCCAGCTCACGGGAACAGTCTTGTTCCTAATGAGGTTTGACAAGCACAGTTTACCCAGTGGCAGGAAATTAGAATAGACAGATTTTCCCTGTGAAAACAGAAAGCTTCACATTCAGATCAAATGCAGTGTCAAAGCCCGTCCTGTGTCTTTTGGTGAGTGTCCCTTGCCCGCGGTGGCTTGGTGGAGCACCACAGAGAGGCACAGTGTTCCCAGAAGGCTGACGCTCCGGAGCCTGAGCAGAGACAGCAGCTTGCAGGGGAAAAGGGAAGGTAACACTCCTATCTCAACCCTACTGATTTAAATCTTACTTATTTAAAGATATTTATTTAAAGCTTCCTGTGAAAGAGCTGGAGATCCTGAGCCAAGCATCCCAGGACGGGGCACCGCTCCCCTGGCAGGTAGATGGCAAGAAATTTTCAGTTGCCTGAAAGGTGACATTGCACAGGTATACGCACAGAAGCACTTGATGAGCTTATTCCTCACACCCTTAATCAACACAATCTTCTTTACAAAAACAGACCACCTGAACATTGAAGTCTAGGGCTCTCCTACAAAAGGACTGGAGTAGCAACAAATACCAAGCCCAGATTAAATGCAGACTGCAGCCCAAAGGTGTCTTTTGTGAATTTGTTTACATTCAAGCAAATCTTGAGTGAAATCAGTCAAACTGACTTTGGCCTGGGATACTTTTATGGGGCCACTCGCTTCAAAAGGTTGTGTGCAATTTTGCAAATCACCAGTCTCTGTCACGGCCTTGTGACTCCCACCTTTCTTGTTATTAAAAGCAGAAAATTTCCATCTATGCATTATTAAAAGCATCATGCAGCTGTTGGTATGTGCACTACGCCCGGGTTCAGGTCCATTGTAGGCAAGGAACGGTCCCCAAGGAGCAGGGACGAGAGCCTTGAACCTGCACACTCCCTGATCGCAGGATCACACTCAGATCCAGAACCAAATCTTTTTGGCACTAGTGTCATTACTACGGGCAGAGCTACAAATGCAACAAGAAGTGGAAAAGCCACAGGCTCTGTTACAGAGGAAGTTAAATAGATGAGCCTAGAGGTCTGTTGGCCTGAGAACAGAAAACCCTCCTTTGTGACAAGGTTTCTGACAGCCAGATCTGAAATTTCTGATAGTCTTTTTAAAAATTAAATTGCTTATTTATAAATTAAATTGTGTTTTATGATGAAGCTGAATTTAAAAAGCCTTTAATGGAAAGGTAAGTTAAGACAAAAAGTAAGGGAAAACCTTGTTTCGGGTCAAATGAAACATCTGATTTGATACAAGGCTAATTTTTTTGTTCTTCTCATCTTAGTAGAAAAAAAGTCTGTTTCGATTTCATCAAACTAATCCTCTTTTTTCCTACATTTACCAAGGACCCCTGAACTTAAAGCCCCCATATTTGTTCAGCTTTCCCACGTAGAGGCCAGAAACAGCATGGACCCCCCCAGCAGAACTGGTGCCCCGGCACCAGGGTCCGTACGCTCCCCGCATGCCCGGCTCCCATTGCAGGGCAGGGGAAAGGCAGCGCTCTGTTTAATTACAGCCCAAATGCTGCACTGATGTACTTCAAAGCCTTCAACCCTGAGCGTTTGCATTCTAACTGTGACTTGTGATTCAGCGTGGAGTCAGCTGAGGCTGGAAAGGCTCCCACACACACATGGAGGTTGCACCACAAGGCTGCAGGTACCTTTCCAAAGTCATTATTTTCCCCTCAAATTCGACGGTGGCCCGATGCGCAGTGCAGCAGCCAGAGGAGCGGTGCTGCTCCCTGCAGAAGGATGCTCCCGCCCCACGTCTCAACTCCCTTCCACATCCAGCTTCACTTGCACTCTCGCCTGCCAGCTTTATTATTTTTCACTCCCAGCTCAGAGATGTTCAGGTCCACCCAAGAGGTGGCTGCACTTCATTTGCCAGCCAATTGTGTATGAAGCCCATGTAAACTAATATGCTTTGGTGAGCCTTCAGAGGGAAGGGCATAAAACAGGATTATGTGTATCCTTCCTGAGCATATCCACCATTGGCTGGAGGCTCCCGGCTAAGAGGCTTCAGCAGGAGAGGACGAGACCGACCAGTGACAGCGTCTCCCCAAACCCATAGGAAAAGCTGTAGGAAGGGGCTGGAGACCTGCGTGTGCCGGCAGCCCGGCACCCCGCTGCTGCAGGGCATGACCGCCCGCGCTGCACCATTTCTGCTTAAACTGTTAGCAAAAGCCTTCAGTGGCAGAGATTTCCCAGCTGCCAGGTCTCATGCAGAGCAGCCGGCGGTGCTCGCAGGGACGGTGACCGGTGCTAGCCAGCACCACCTCCCGGCATGGCTCCATCTCCCTGCCAGATGCAGCTGCGGGGCCACATGGGACCACACGCAGGCAGGGGCAGACGGGGCTGTTCCCTCCAAATACAGCGAGGACATCCGCAGGGCACCGACACTGTTCCTGCTATGGCATTAGCTCCACCTGCCCTGTCATCCCTCCTGGTACAGGGAGGTCGACAGATCCGCTGTCTGGGAAATGAGCCTCCTGAATGAGTGGGAATAGTTACCATGGAAATAAAGAAGGGTTTCTCAGCCCAACTCCACCAAAATATTGATTTGCCTCCCAGTGTTTCACAGGCCACTTATTAATAACAGCAACAACAGCAGCAAAGCCAGAGACACGCTGGGGCAAGACTAACAAGTTGGGTTTGGAAAGGACTACTGGGAAGCATCGTGTCTCTGCTGGAGAAGTCACTGATGCGCAGGACGAGCCCACAAATCACCCAAGTATTTCAGCTCGTGTCTTGCACGCAGACATGCAGGTACGAAGATGTGCTTCGCTGTTCAAAGCCTTGAGCAGATCTGTTCAGTGAAATCCCAGATTACACCCCAGAGCAGGCTGCAGTTTGCCCCTGTTCTTTGAGGTTCCAGAGCACGTCAAGGTAAACCGAATTGCTATGTACCGCTACTGCCTGAGACGGTGCTCTGCTTTTGATCCTAAATAGACATCCATCTCTGTCCCAGCTGCTGGCCACCAGCACCCTCCCATCTGGGGCAGGGTGTGAAGAAATGCTCGCGGCTGAGTCCTGGCCAGCTTATAGCCCAGCGAGGACCAAATCAGCTGTTTAAATGTCATCTCCTGAGCTAGGCGGGGATACAAAAGTTGTTGATTATAAACAATCCATTTCTGAAATTAGTGGGGGGCAGGCAAAACAAAATACCCATCACTAGGAAGACGGTCGAGGTTGGTTCTTCCTGAGAGGCACCTGTAAGAGCATCCTGGACGCACCGAGGCTGGCCCAAGCTCTTAGCACAGCATCAGCTCCAACCCTTCGCAAACCGAGCACCCCGCCTCATCCTGCACTGTGTTCCACGTCTCCCTCACACAGCTCAGAACAAGCGTCATGTTAAAACACCGTTGAAACCCTTTAGGCTTAGCAGAGGGCAGACAGCATCAGGAACACGCAGCTAATGACAAACAGCTTTTGACAGATGCGCAGATCCAGAAAGTCTGCATGGCACCTGTGTAGCATTGATAATCCAGGTAGAAGCAGTGGGAGGGATGCAGGTATTATAGAGACCACGTGTGGCACAGAAATTAATTTCACTTTTGAGAACTAGCTACTGTTGTAGTTTGTTTTTTCCTAATTAAAATGCCGTGGGTCAGAAACATGGACCCAAATCCTCTCCAGAGCAACCTCAGGCCCCTAAATATCCTCAAAGATCTGGGATCTGGTCCATGATACACAACTGGAAATGGATTGAATTTGAATGCTTTTACTCATATTGCTGGAGCATTTGGGATATTAGGTAAAGCCTTCCCTGAGGAAGTAAACATCAAAGGTGTTGATCTGGTCCTTATTTCCTACACCCTGCCTGCTACTCGTGTAAGGCTGGGAGGGAAGGGGCAGCAGCCTGGAGCAGTCCTGGCAGTGGGCATGAGTAAATCCCAGCCACCTACACACAACACGAGGACTGCAGGGATTTTTTTTTTTAAGGGAGCCACCCTCACGTACATTGGTCAGCTGGAATTAGTAAAATAGAGTCCTGAATAAAAGATAATGAATGCAGACTTTCTTTGAGAAGATCATATGGGGAAAAAATGCAATAAATAGAGTGTTTTTTGCATTAGTGTGTCCTGTTCAGATGGGAAGAGCAGCTAAGCTGCCCTGTACCGGCAGTCCTTGGGGGTGATTCTTGTCTAGACCAGGTTACACACGCTGTTTGTCATTCCTTTTGGGGCACACTGCAGCAATTTGGGCAGTCAGCCTATCATTAGCATGCATATCTAGGAGTGCCGTGTCTCATCAAAACTGTCTAGGACATATTTTAGCACATCAGAGCTTAGAATTGAAGATGCTTACACAGAAATACACAGATGGGTATCGGCGCAAGATAGAAACACTTCAAAATATACGTGGTGCTTGCAGCAAACTTTCAGCTGATCCTTTCCTTCTTGGATGAGCTTGCAAAAGTCCTTGGGGGAATCTGGATTACACCATGCTCGCGGGAGGGGAAGGGGATGCAATTAAAACATGAAGTCGTATCTTCTATAAGGAACGGGCTGTTTGGTTTTTGCAAAACTTTGTCCCAGAAGCACAAGCCCAACCTGTCACAGGTGGGGTTGCAGCATGCTCCAGAGCTGCTCTGTGTTATTTCTTGGCTCTCTGCAAAAGCCAGCCTGCTCAGCCGCATTTAAAATACGATTGTCCCCAGACTCGCTGCGTGTAAATCACTCACCAAGGGCCGGGTCTGCCCCGCTCGCATGGCAGCCAGCTGAAAGGGGCGTTCAGCCAAAATAGAAGAGGTGCAAACAAAAACAGGTGGGAGAGGGAGCCCCCCCACCCTCCCCTGCCCGCCGCAGCCTATGCAGTAAGAGCAACCCAGCCTCGTCTACAAAAGCTTGGGGGGAAGCGAGCGGCTGAGCTGTAAGTAGAGGTAAATGAATCCTTCAGGGAATCAGTCCAACAACTGCGAGCTCCAAGGGGCTGGAAAGCAGCCTGAGAGGGTGGCAGATCCCGCGCTCGCTCCAAGCGCACACATGCTCTTACGGCCCCAGAGAAAGTTTAATTTGCTGCAACTGTTTCAACAAACCCAAAGCCCCGGTAATGCTGTTACACACTGAAATCGCTTAGCGTGAAACAGCGTGGAATAGAAAATGCTGTGGGCGCAGAGGAGCCCCTCGGCTTTTGTCAGGCGCCCGGGCTAGCCTCAGCACCTGGGCTTTGTAAGGAGAAGCAAAGAAAGCCTCCAAAAAACATCAAACCACCCCAGAGCACTTACAAAATGTGTTTTGCCAAAGCAGTCTCTTAATTTAGTAGGGGGGGGCTGAAGGGGTGAGAGGAGATGCAGAAACTCCACGTAAGGTCTTGGAATGTGTTTAAAGGAAAGGGGTAAGTGAAGAGCTGACACAACATATTTTTAGTCCAAAGAACGAGGACAAAGAGGCACTTTTTAGCACACCCCCACCCCCTCTGACACCAGGGTCTGACCACCCTGCCCAAAGTTTCTTTACTCTCCATCACCATCACCCGTGCTACGAGCAGAGGCATCCACACCATCCACAGGGAAACAAGTTTCTGCTGGCAGGACCCCGAGAGCTGCTCTCTTCCCCTGTCCTCCCTCCAGCCACGGGGAGGTTTTACCCAGCCAAACCAAACGAGCCAAACCGGGTTTCTCCTGCTGATGGTTTCCATCTGGTTCCTGCCTGACCCACGAAGCTGTCCAATTTGTATCTGCTCAGATAACGACCCTCCTCCCTTCAGCATCAGGCCCTGCCCGGACACGGGGTTAATTCTCACCAGGTTGCTCTGCTGCCCGTTCTGGACACGGCTGCAGTCGTCTGGACTGGTTTATCTCATGCTTTCTGCCTTACTCTGACTAGGGGAAGGTGCTTGCGCAGGCATGAAAGGTGTGAGGACGACACAGGAATCAGGTGCTGGGGTGTTAGTGCTGGGAAGGGTAAGGGTGATCCTTAAAAATAAAGGATCCTCAGAATCAACGAGAGTCAGCGTCACAAAATTTAACACTCTCTGAAGTTTCAAGGCCAGATCCTGATCATGAATATATGGGGCATCCTAACGTTGGCAGTGTGATGGAGAGGGCTTTGCTAAAGCTGTGAGGATGATATGTCCCTGGCTGGAGCTTAGACCAATTCTAGCTCCAATGGCAAGCACAGGAGATTCCTGCAGGGACCAAAACTCGCCGGAGGGAAATTAATGCAAATCCTTGGGCAGGCAAACAAGACTGGGCTCGTGCTGCTGGGGAAGGCTTGGGCTGCAAGCAGCTCCGTGCTCCGGGGAGCTGGCAGGCAGAGGTCAGGCTGGCCAGGAGTTGCAGGGAGAACCGAAAGCTGTGATCTCAGCTGGAGGAAGACACGCATGGGGCTCCCACCCGGGAAAGAGTAAGAACTGACAGCATGGGGAGGGCAGATGCCTTTGAGGAGGCAACAGAAGTAGAAAGGGGCAGTTCACCCCGGAAACCTGCTAGCTTTATGTTGGTTTAACATCCAGCTTGCACAGACTGGTGAAAGGGGAGGGAGGCCCCAGCTTCCTGACTACGATGAGAGCAATTTACTTGCCCCCATCAGCAGCCGAGGAAACCCCTAACACCACAGCACTAAACCACCGAGGCTCAGCTACGGCCCAGCCATGTTTCGGCTCTAACTATGGCAAGACACGACTGCGATTTGGCCGGACAGGCAGTGGTTCCGCCATTCGCGTAGGCACAGGTTTCATGTTAAACACCCCAGGCGATGCACACGTGCTCCGGCTCCCATGGGGCTGCCAGCACCGAGCTGCCGCACCCAGCCCTGCCCACGCTGTGCTGCCGAATTGCTCCCACTCTTGTTCCCCATCTCTCAGAGACCTCGGTTAGCAGAGACCTGCTATTCGAGCTGATTAATCCACTCTGGCTCGGTATGCCAGACCTCCAGCAGAAACACTGGGAGATGCGTTGGGATCCTGTGTCATGGCATGGCGCTCAGCCTGGGGCTTCTGTGGCCACTCATCCCTCCTCGTTCCCAGCCCTGGCATCAGCGCAAGCGCACAAGGCTAAAGGGTAGGAAGAATAGAAAAAAATGGTGGTTTCTTACACCAGCCTTGCTGCCGAGGCCCTGGTGTATCGCAGCTCCAGCTAAAAGGGTTCATTGGACTGGGACTTCTTGAAGGGGCCAGGGGGGACTTCAAGCAGCCCCCGCACTATCCCCATCATCCGTCCCTCTCCCCTCTCCCTGCGTCACATCCTCACCAGGGCTGATTCAGCCATACACAGACCACATGGTGAATCACACCAGGAACTGCTGCGAGCTAAAAATAACCCTGTGGGGTTTTTTTGTTCTCGGGTGGTTATTTTTAAGCTGCTCACTTCCCCCCCCCCCAGGTCACCATGTAGACCCTCGCACACTCATGCCAGTACTGGGGAAGGGACCACCTTTAGAACAGCCATAAAGGGGGGGCAAGGGCTGCTCACTGTCACCAAAAGTGAAGTTCAGGCTTCAGACACCTGCCAGAACTTCAACTAAGAGCATCAGCTGTTTGAATTTGGTGCAGGCTTCGGTGCACACCTTGTTTACCAGGTGGTCACAGCCAGCATGGTGTAAACCAGCAGCATCAGGGACAGCCAGGTAACCAGTCCTCTCAAACCCTAGCAGTGTGCCAGGGATGTGTGTCAACACCTATTCTGTTTGTTTCTGCACTTTTCTTCTCTTTCAGCTGGCGAAGCCGCCATCTCAATAGGGAGCAGCTTCAGTCAAGAAAAATAAGTATTACCTTACGTTCCCAGGCTTGTTCATCATTATCATGATGCTCTGCTCTAACTGGGAGGCTGCATTATGCATCATGCTGCCTACTTTCAAATAATAAGCTACATGTGTAAATAGGCTCCACTATTTCGAGTTGAATAGCTAACAAATGAGCAAACAAAAACTCCACAGCCCACCACGCTCTTGCTTAACTGATGCAATGGATGCCTTTATGCATCCCGAAGGTGATACATCCATCATGCTCACAGCTCGAGCAGCTTCTGCATCACTGTCAAAATTCAAATGCACTCGCACTGGCTGCAGCCGGCATGCACGTCGCTGAGGGTCAGGCTGGCACTGCCGGCTCGTCTGCTAGCCTCAGACCTAAAATTGATGTGATACTCCCTCCTGCTACATCATCATTATCACAGTTGCTGTGGAGGCTGGAGATGGATTCAGCTGTGCGAGGTACATCTCCTCACACCGGGCAGGAAGGGTAGGGCGTCGCGAGGGCTTTTAATCTGAGCAGGGGTCCCATGGGACACCCCGGCTCCGGATTAGGCCGTTGTAGAGTTCACATAACGAGCCCCTATGAATTTCTGAGCACTCTTCTGCTTCACAGCTTTCCCACTCTATTGAACCCTCTGCAAATGGTGTTTCCTTCATCACAGCTTTACCTCCTTTTATATTCCCTAATTTTCTTCCATAGTCTGTATTCTTATCTATTGCAAGAAGTGTTATTTAAGAACCTTTGGACTATAATGGGCTTGGCATTACAGGAAAATAAAGCAGCTCTCCAGGAAACTTGTGCTGATTTCAGCCTTCCCATTTATGCTGTGATGCATCACACTGTGCTCTAATGTCTCACTAATCTGCAGCTCAATCTGCTGTTAAACGGGCTCATGATGCAGAAGCTGCTCAATAAGGTTGCTTGATATTCATCTGTTGATTGAATCATTTGCTTCTTGTGATTTGCAAATGCGCCAAAGAGCCAGAAGCCCTTTTTCTTCCAGAAAAGTTAATTGGATCAGCATCCTGCGCTGGCAGGTGGCACCCAGCTCCTACCCAGACCTCCACTGACCCCAGCAACGCAGAGTGGCCACCCAGCAGGACGTGGCGCTGGGACCAAGGATACCGCAAAGGACAGATTCCCCAAGCAACCATTTTCTGCAGAAACCAAACACACCGATTTCTTGCAGAGGCCTCGAGCGGGCCATGCGGAGATGCAGGTTGCTCTGCTCCAGCAAGGCAGAGCCCTGCCCCAGAGTGATGCCTCTGTCTCCCAGCCTCATCGCAGCATCGGTACCCAACGACGGGGATGGCCACTAACAAACCTTGCTTCCATCAGACATTCCCTACAACAAATTTACCCCTCCACACTTCCACCTTTCTCATTTGTAAGAGCTAACCATTACCAGCAGCCCCTTTTGACACATCCCACCCGGCTATTCACAGGTACAACTACTTCTTCCTAGCCTGTAAATCAAGACCCTGCTTCAGCAGCACTTGGGTTTAGCTATTTTTTAATACTCCAGCACGCAACACACCATTTGCTATCTTCCTCAATAATTAAGCAGCTAGTGCCATTGTCAAAGAAGCACTTAATGACATTTCTATGAGGTTTCCAACCAACTGAGGTCCCAAACAAGGACATTTCAGGCACCAGGGCTGCATCTCTGTGATTATCTGACTGTAAATAATGCCTCAGAATATATGGTTTATCGTGGTGATAACACACATTTTGTAGGTTACATAAATTGGAGCAATCCTGCTGACAGAGGAAAAATAGTGGTGTGTGATGGTTTCCTCCGGTTGCTAGGAAATAGAGTTAGTGCTCGGATCCTTACATGCCTCGGTGCACACTCATGACAGATGATAGATTCGGCACATGTGTGGAGCCCAGCCTGTTAGCAAGCCCTGACTGAGGGGAAAGCAGCGACGCAGTGACAGCAAGATCCATTTAACAAAAATATATGCATTTTTCATTAAGAGAATTACATTTGTTTGCCCAAGGCATTTAGGAAAATGTAAGCAAAGAATAAAGTTAGATCTAAAGAGGCAGGTGGTCCATGCAGGCAAACCCAGAGCAGCTACACAGATGCATAGGATGGTCTATGTTAAGGATTTTAACACCTGTCCAAAACACTAATGCGAACGAGCTGTGATTTTTCAAAAATGATCTTTTATACCACTGCAAAGCCCACACAGCCCAAAGGGCCAGGGCTAGCCTCTGCCCCGTGGTCTCCTCCCCACCGTGGGGGCTCAGCACAGCTGTAAGGCAGGACCCTTCCCCTCCCCTTGTTACATGGGGGTTATGTTCTCTTGCATCAGGAAGCTCAGCCCGGTTCCTGCTTCTGTAAATGTTTGCTAAAGCAAATTGCAGTTTGTTCTATTGGTCTCATGCTCCAATTTGCTAGAAATAGCACGGCACTTGGTCAAAACGCATGGAAAGTGGTCAGACAGCAGCAAACAAGGAGCACTTTTATATATATGTGTGTGCGTGCGTGTGTCTATCTGCTTTTTTAAGTATACATATAGGTATTTACATATATATACACACACACTGTTAGGTCAGCTAATCTACCACCGGCCCTCAGGGCAAGCGCAGCTCTACCAACCCATCCCCGGGTGCACCCCTAACCTGCTTTTAACTATAGCAAAGCTGAATTATAAAGACAATGTTAAACCATACAGCTTAAAATACAGAAAACAATTGCCATGATTACACCTATGCCATGTCCGCAGACAGGGTATTTCACACACAGCCAAGGGCGCTGATCTGTCTTCTTGTGTCATAGTTACTGCTTTTACTATAGTGTTGCCCCGTCAGGACCGCACCGTGCCCGCAGCATGCTCTACAGGCGCAGTACTGGCTGGCATGAGCCTGATTTGCTTTTTAGAGTGATTAAATTCTCCTAAAAGTTGTTTCTAGAGTGAGCTGATCTCTCTGTGCCGCTCTCACCAAATCAAACTGGACATCCTCTGCCAAATTCAGCAAAGCAAGTTCAGAGGAAATAAAAAAAAGAGTTAGTGGGGTTGCAGACTGCCTGGTTCCTATAATTAACTATTTGGCACAGATCGATGGCCTTTTCTTTAAGAGATTCTTGAGGATTTGCTGGAGTGCAAACACACAGGCTGCGTTTCCTAAATTCCTGGTGCTCTTTGGTGCAAAAGTCCTTCGTTTTGGATAACCCCCCAGGCTGGGCACTGCACCATGCACGGGATGCAGCGGCTAAATGCTGCGTTTGGGCTGGGATGGAGTCAGAGAACGGTTAAACGCTTTCTGCCCCGGCTCCAAGAGGTTTCTCTAAGCTCACCACAACCACCACAAGAGCGGGATCTCCTGAGCTCAGTGTCCGACCGAGGACCAACACTCCCGGCAAGACTCGGCCCCGCGCCAGCCAGGGCTGTCACACGCCGGGAGGCAGAAGCAGAGCCCACTTCTATAGCCTGATAAAAATGTAATTCAATCCCAGTGACACAAAACACTTCCCTAAGCCTTTGAAAGGCCTGCTAATCCTCGATTTGCCCTCAAATCTTGAAATTCTCCTAAAGAATGAAGGGTGCTTTGTCTATCGAGTGCCTCCACGCTTAATGAGGTTATTAAGGCACATTAGGGTGCATAGAAGAACATTCTCTCCTGGCTTCAGCACAGCAGAGCTCAGGGCTTTTGTCTCTCTTAATCCAAGTTCTCTTGGTCTTCTGCTCTGCCCCTCACTATCCCCACCTCGCAGTGCCTTGAATTTGTCCCTGCTTGTCAGGAGAGACAGCCATCGCTTCGCTTCAACATCAGCGGAAAGCTCCCTGAACTGACTTTGACGTAGTGCTTTTGTTATTACACCTTCAGATGTTTCTGAAGAGCGTGCTATGCCTTTTCCTCCCTGGCTGGAAGACTAAAGTGGTCCATGGACCCAGATGTATATCTTGGGGTCTGTCAGCTGACATAAAGATTTATTTAATTTTTTTTGAAGCAGAAATCATTCTGTTTCCACAGAAAGCACAGTGTTCTTGTGTACAGACATACATCAACCCAGCAGCCCTAAACCCTTCAGCAAAGCAAGGTCACCTCCTTTAACACAGAAGGAAGCAGGGGTCTGACTTGTGCCGAGCATCAGGACAGAAGGACAATGCAGATCCGCATTTTTGGCCTGCCTCCATCTCCCATCACAACCACACGGGAAAGGGAACGTGCTTAAATAGCTGGGGGCTCAAAGCAAGCGTTTTCTTTCAGCTGAAGCGAGACGTATCATTTCCCCAGGACGCACTATTAAAGAAGAAAACCTTTGCCAATGTTATGCTTTATAATGCAATGATTTTCATAACAGCCCAACACGGTTCATCAGCATGTGATCTGGCATGGGATCAGCTTTCCCTTAAACCATCCCAACAGGCTGCGAGAGGTGCGGGAGAGTACAGACACAGTATCTGGCTGGGTTTTCAAGCAATCCTTGCAGCAGCCTCAGTGCACCTCAGCCCACACTGACTCGCACCTTGCTCAGAGTGAATTTCAGCCACAGCATCCTATTCCTGCATCGGGCCACAACTGGGCAACCTCACCTCACCTCAGCACGCTGCCCACAGTGCCGTGGGCTGGGGGGGGGGGGGGGCACCTCCGTAGCAAATCTGGGACCCCCAAATTGATAGGATTTGTTTCATTTTCAGCAAGAAGCTTGTCCCCAGGCGCTTATCTCCATCTACAATGACCACGGTTAAATAACTACCTAGCATCACCTGAATATTTAAGGCTGCTAACCTGAATTATTTCATCACTTCAGAAGGAAAAGAAGGGCTGCAACGCCAGCCCCCCCGGCACACAGACCCCCCTGCGTGTGCAGGCAGCCCGGCAGCTGCAGTGCTGGGTCCCCTCGGTGAAGCCCCCTCTAGGTGTGCAGCCAGAGCTGCTCAGAAGCAGCACAAAGGCACCGTCACAGCAGCATCTTCTCCTGGGGCAAAGCCCATTTAGGATGTTCCTACACACCAAAAAAAGAAAGAATTTTTCCCCTCTTTTTGTTTTTCTTTTTTAAATTCAGCTTATTTCAGTGATGTGGTTAACAGAGCAACCTGCGAACTAGTGCTCTGACATTAATGGATGGGGTGGTAAGGTGTGAAATACGGGTGAGAGAGCAGGGGGCAGGTTGTGTCCCCCAGGCAAACCCTTCTGCAGCTCTACCTGGAGCCGTGCCCCTGGCTGCATCTGGGGGAGCCGCCAGCAGCCGCAGCCCCTACGCACACACACGCTCCTCCACCACTTGTGCTTTTGCATCCGGGGACAATATTTTGAGAGGCGGGAGAGGGAAACCAGCTGTGGGACTTCCTAGAATTAAACCCTTGCTCCTTACCATGGTGCAGGATTATTTTTAACTCAGATGAGATCCCCCGTTCAGCTGGATTTTGTACCAGCGAGGGAGGGTGAGGTAGGAGCCAGCACCCGGACGTATAAGCTCCCCAGGGGAAACATCCTCAGGAGCAAGGCTAAGGGGGGCTGGAACAAAGCCCCGACCTTCTAATCCCCCATCCTTGGCTTTACGAGAGCTGGAGCATGTTATGCAGCACAGTTTGGCATGCAGCCCCATAAAGGCTTGAGCAACTGGGAGACAGCATTCCCCGAGGGAACGAGGAGCTTTAACTTTCGTAGCACAGCAAGCGTGCAAACGCAGGACCTTGAGGGAATAAGAAAGATAAGTTATGTCATTTCATCGCTGTTCTTGGAACGAAGACAAAAAAGCAAAAGAAAACAAAACAGAGCACCCCCTGGGATCCATAAAGAGGAAACTAACAATATGATAAATAGGCTGGATCATTATTTTCTGAAGATGACATATTGCAGCTCATGTTATATATCTAGATTCCTATTGTCACTAAGGATAAAAACTTTGGTACGAAGTAAGTAAAGGAGAAAAATTAAAATTTCTGCCATACCACAAACTAATAAATACTGGTAAAGAGCCATCTACTAAAAACACAAGCCAGCAATTCCAGTCCTGCAGGACAGGAGAGGAGAGCACCAGCTTTCCTTGCCAACAGCCGGCAAAGGGTTAAGCAAAGGTGTAATTCATCATGTTAGCTTAAACATTAGGAGACGCTAAGAGAATTACAAGATCAGAAAATAACTGCAAAGCGTGTAAAGATAACCATAAATCCGAGGGAAATAATACGTGCTAATAAATGCTCAGGAGATTATTCTAAAACACCTTCTGGTTTTATAATCAAGCAATAAGAGTAGCCAGGTACCCCACGGCAGCGGGTTACCTCCTGCAGCGTGGGACACCGTGGCCTGCATTGTGATTTACCCGCAGAAAAGACTCCCGGAGGAATCTGGGGATAAAGCAGAAGAGTGGAAAGATGAGTAATATTAAAAATAAATTCAGAGGAGGCAGAAAGCCGGGATCCTTCATGCAGTTTTAAAGGCACGACAGCATAACAAGAACAGCAGCCGACAGGGATGGGAAAACCCTTTTTTAGCGTTGTTTGGCACCAGGCATGAAATCTTCAATTTCAGATATTGGGGAGGAACCTATACATTAGCACGTTGTGACAAGATTCAACTACCCCGCTGGCTTTCACAGAAAACAGTGGTCACAGAGCCAGCCTGTACTCAGAGTTGGGGAATTTTTTCTCATTTTCTTCCTGACTCTGCTAAGTCATCTTGTAGCAAAGCCTCTCCTGGTGTAACTGCTGTTCTTTTAACTCCTGAAACCCCGAAATGGGACTGGGAAGGTTATGAATTTGTGGGATTTTTTGGTCCCTGAGGCTTAAAACCTGTTCCTGCTCCTTCACATCCCCACTCCAGGGGGAAGTGGGTGAGTTGGGGTAGAGCTGGCAGGATGCTCGGGGGCAGCCGGCCGGTCGCCTGCTTTGTCCGGCCCCAAGGCCAGGCAGCACAGGTTTCACATGGGCTTTTGAGAGATCTACTGAACAGCCAGGAAAACGTAATCTCTTAAAACATGAGTTTTTAGCATCACTGAATGGTAAAATAGACTCGGGAGTTTTGGTTACGTTGGCAAAACACCACATCAAGCAGAGGTTAAAAGCGCACAGGTTTGGTGCTGAACGTGAGGGTTTGTAGTGCATCATGAAAATGCCTTTTCAGGTCGGTTCGGGTTTTTTCCTAGTTTAAACAACTCTGAGTGAATGATCCCCTGCCAAAACCAGCGCGCTGCCAGGCGTGATACGAGTAGTTTGATTTGCAGCTCAAAGATAGCTGCACACCACGCAGGACGCAGGGCTGCAGCTGCCCCAAACTTTAATAGATCTCCTCCGAGAGCACAAATATGGACGTGATGCACAACCTGCACGTGAGCATCAACCAGGTAACCAAACCACCCGGGACAGAGCAACCATAACGCCAGTGCTTCTGCCATCACACACCTCTCGGTTTTGTGCACGTGTGTGTACAGACACACAGCCGGGTTCAGGGGAGCTCAGACATGCCACCACCACGGCGAGCAAGCTCAGCTGTTTACCCAAATGGGAAGGAATAAACCCGTATGATCACCTTTTTCTCCTCATTCTGGTGTTTTTGAAACCTTGCTTTGCCTGACCCATGCATTTTGGAAGCACACGTTTCATAAACAACATACATGCCTAAATAACCATGAAACCCATTTCTTTGATTTCCCCAGGCACTGCGGGTGGAGCGGTGATAACTCCCGTGGGAGATGAGGACGCACAGAACAGGTTCCCCTAACAGGGCTCTGTAGGAAATCCCATCCTCGAATGTTTTTCCCCTCCCACAGAACACGCGGTTTAACCCCTGTGATGGGAGCAGCTCACAGACCCATCGGCAGGCTCAGTACAACCTGCAGCTCAGTCCTGGGCACGCTGCTCAAAACTTTCCTTTCTGCACGTTAAGGAAAATATCCCCAAGTTACAAAATGCCTTACAGCTACACCTTTGTCTCAGGAAGAAGCGGAGTACCATCAAATACAGGATAACCCTTGAAGGAAAGGTTTTCAGCACAGTTTGGTGGAAAAGAGCAAGGGGAAAGAAAACAATGTAGAAAAGGAGATGACCAACTTCTTAAAGTAGCTCCTGTTTTCAACCTTCTCCTCCTGCACATTTGAACCGGCCCTTATTCACCTCTGAATCCTGAGCTTTAGGAAGATACAAGTACTACACCAGGCCCCTTAGCAGGCTCCAAAGAGTAAAATTTAATCTGGTAAGTCTAAAAAGAAAAAAACCAAAAAACAACCCAAGTTGAGTCTTTGCATTGAATCTAATACTGGGATAAATCCCTATGGAACACCAAGGAAAAAAAAGACAAAGCAAGATGTGTATAAAGTTATCTAATACAAGTCATTCCCCCTTTATCCCTTCATTTCATAGCAAAAACACAGCCGCTATTCACACTGCAGAGTTTTTCAGATGAAGTAAATACTGCTACATCCGTCCTTCATTGGAAAAACATGGACCTGCAATTTCCAACACTATGGCCCCATCGTGTCTTGGAAGTAATTTCTTTTCTTAATTATACCTATAAAATAAAGACTTCCTCCTTACGTAATTAAAAAGGGCACAATTGATAGATACCTATTTCTGGTCGATGATCTCATTTTGTTTATGTAGGAAAATTTCCAGAGGGTTCCAAAGACAAGAAAAAAATGGTACCCACACCCCCCAAATTATTCCCAGACTTCTCCAGTCCAAATGTATTTATTTGCAATAATGATTGCGGCTTTATGCGAGCAGATGGGCAGTCCCTGAGAGGATGATTTGTTTCCCCTCTTTTCTTACTTCATGATGTATTTTATGATTTCAGCAGGTCAGTGGCTGCCATGTGTTTCTTTCTAATCTGTGAGCGCTTTTCGTTTGCCTCATTCTTGGCAGCCGTCGTATTTACCAAAGAGATCAGACACGGACAGATGATGGCAGAGATCCAGGCTCCTTGAGAGTTCAGCGCTTGGATGTTGGCAGCAAATAAAGATATATGGATTGCTGTTGTTGGTTCAAACTTACAGGGGCTTTTTCCCTCACTATATTTCAGTTTATATGTGCACATATATGTATATATATGCGTGTGCGTGCTCACACACGTGTTTTTAAATTTTCTTTGTAATACCCTCAACCAGATAGAATACAGATGAGCTGTTATACAAAGAACAATAGATGTCAACTAGATTACTACTCCCTCTTTTTTTTTTTTTTCTTCTCCCCCCCCCTTCTTTTTTATAGGCCTGGTTTGTTATAAATCCTCCATGCCCATTAACCTCTGAACTGCATTGATGATATCTCTTCCGAGCTAAATTGCCTGTATTTCCAGACATTTGTTTGTTCACTTAGAGGTCTATTGGCAGTGGAAGGGGGAGAACAGCCCATTGCTGAATAGGACTCATGGATTATAAATGAAAATTCTTTCTCTCCTTGTAAGATGATGCTTTGAGACCTGTAGCAAATGGACGGCTCTAGTTTATATGCTCACAGGTGGAGGCCAACAGTAGAAAGTTAATCGCACTGATACCAAAAATATCCCAGCAGCATAGTGGGAGTACTGGATCCATCCCCATAGTTGCGTCCTACCCAGCAAAACCTCTGTGCCAATACATGAGGTCACCTGCTGCCACCGCGCTCTTGCTGCAGCACTAGCGGTGAGGGGCCGAGCGGGGCCAGCACGCTGCCCTGCAGAGCCAGAGATGGCAACACAGCCCCTGGAATAGACTGAAACAGGGACATGCTCCTGTCCCAAGGGCGCCGCCGGAGACGGGGCTGGCCCTGTGCGACCAGCAATGGGAAAACTGCAGGTCCGGTCGGTTCTCCCAGAACTTTCGCTCTCGTTGTCGCCCAGGAGCGAGCAGCCAGCTTGTCCCTCGGGGATGCAAAGCTAGCTGCAAGGACACAGCGTGCAGCGTTGCCACCCTCTGCCCCTGCCCAGGACCCCTGTGGCTGGACACAGCCTGCTGCCAGGCTCCTCGGGCATCTCCGCTCCGGCTTTCCCTGCTGCCCACGCTTTGTGAGGTTACGTCAAATCCTCTGATCACACACTAGCCTTTTTCTTCTACCAGGAGGAACCCTTGGCAGCTGCAGGGTTGTTGGTTGGGTGTTTTTAAAAAAAGAACAAAATAAAATGTGCAACAGGAACACAGAATTGAGAAGCAGCATTAGATGTAAATTTGCTGTTTCTTCCCTATAGCACAGTATGTCTCTGCTGAACCACAGGCTTGGTGCAAGCCACGGGCTTTGTCTTTTGGGTGGCTTTGCACGGAGTTAGGCCACCAAGCTACCGAAGACAAAACCCCTGTAGCTGTCAGTAGCTTCCAAATGGCCTCCAACAGGACCTACCATGCAGTTTCTTGGTAAACATGGTGTTAGTGCTTCCAGGAGGCATTTCAGCTCATTGGAAACATGCTGAACAGCATTTCCAGTATCCTGACTTTAAAATAAAACCTTGGAAGCAGAAAGCATGCTGGCATTTCCAATGCAGACCTCCTGCCTTCGTTACTGTTATATATATATTTAAATTTACGGTTCCAAAATAACATTTTAATTCCATACATTATTACACCCATTTAAGCATGGCTTCCATCTGATCTGTTCTGGAGCCAATTCCTCAGTCTTTCCCGCTTGCCACGGTGTGGTTCCCCAAACGCTGCGGGTGGTGGGAACAGGAGCGGTTCCCCCCGATGCTCCGGCATGCTGCATCCCCCCTCCCAGCCCCCATGCTTTGCATCGGGGACATCCTCCACCAGCCCCTGGTGGCTTATGGACACCATCCCCAGCTTTCTGCCCCTGCCTCCTGGTTCACTCTGTTCCCTGGGAACAGGTCTGAAAAGGCCTTCCAGGTGGGCTACTCATGAATAATTTGGGAACTTTGCTGCCTAGGGTTTGTTACACCTTGCTCTGACTCATGATCAGGGCCTTCCCAGCTAATTTCCATGTCCTGGTTATAGTTTATAGCTCCTCTGAACCGGCCAGTGGGCCAAAGCCAAGAGCTGCAGTGAAGAATCATAGAATCACTGAGGTTGGAAAAGACCTCTAAGATCATCGAGTCCAACCATCGACCCAACACCACCATGCCCACTAAACCATGTCCCTAAGCGCCGCATCTACACGTCTTTTAAATACCTCCAGGGATGGGGACTCAACCCCTTCCCTGGGCAGCCTGTTCCAATGTTTAACCACTCTTTCAGTAAAGACATTTTTCCTCACGTCCAATCTAAACCTCCCCTGGCACAACTTGAGGCCGTTTCCTCTCGTCCTATCGCTTGTTACTTGGGAGAAGAGACCGACCCCCACCTCGCTACAACCTCCTTTCAGGTAGTTGTAGAGAGCGATGAGGTCTCCCCTCAGCCTCCTTGTCTCCAGGCTAAACCACCCCAGTTCCCTCAGCCGCTCCTCATAAGACTTGTTCTCCAGACCCCTCACCAGCCTCATTGCCCTTCTCTGGACACGCTCCAGCACCTCAACGTCCTTCTTGTAGTGAGGGGCCCAAAACTGAACACAGTATTCGAGGTGCGGCCTCACCAGTGCCGAGTACAGGGGCACGATCACTTCCCTACTCCTGCTGGCCACACTATTTCTGATACAGGCCAGGATGCCATTGACCTTACAGAGCGGGGGTTACGTACGCCCCATAAACGTATGTACAACTGCATACCTGCTTTTCCGTGCTGCTGCAGCAGTAGCACACACAAACATCTTGCCAGCGAGGAATTAAACAAACTGGGATGGGGTTTTTTTGGACAGAGAGGGTAGGAAGCCATAACAATCCATGGGTTTTGGGATCATTCATGTTTTTCCTGCTCTCTCAGTAACAACTCCCAATTTCCATGGCAACCCTTGCATGCTTCGGTATGTGGTACTTTTTGCTTATGTGGAGCACTGTTCCCACATACCAGGATGACCAAGCTCCCCAAAGAGCCAACAGAAAGCTCCTGACAAACACTTCGCGGTCTCTATCCCGCTGTCCTAGCCGTGCATCTGCACGTTTCCCAGTGCCTGGGAGAGAACGGTATCACCAGGATATACACTACTGTCTGTTCCCCATCCAAGAGTTCATTTTAAACTTGGCCGTGGTTTCTATTTTAATCCCACACACGCATTTTTGGAAACACTTACTAAACCATTAACACATTTATATGAAAGGAAAGATGGTGATTAGCATTTCCCCCCCATCATTTCTTTTCGTGTCAATTTTTTGGCTCACACACTGCAGCAGAACGTGGTTACAGCCATGCACATAATTCTAGCGGGTGTGAATTCCTTCACAGCATAAACTTGATTTACCTCTGCCTCACTTTGCTTTTCCTCCATTTCTATACACACTATTTCACCAACGCTCCTGTGCTTGTAATAAAAGATGAACATCACGAGCTTTACCCAACATGAGAACTTCATCTGGGTTTGGTGCGGTGTTTTTCTTTTTTTAACAGGCCCCTGTTAATGGTTCATTAAGACAGACAGTTGATTTGCCTGGTCCAGCCCTTATGCATCTCCTTTCTACACCTATTGAGAAGTTTTCATAAGTAAGAATCATTTCCAATGTAAAGAAGCAGCAATTAGTACATTTATTTATTTTACTGTAATTCACACCACAGCACTAGCAGTCTCTGATGGCCAAGGCGCAGAATAAATAAACAAAGTCCACTTGAACTATCTTAAATTTCTCCCATATGATGGGTCAGATGAAAATCAAGGCTGCTGTGGGATCTCTGACCACATGAGATCGTATGTGCAAAGATGTAGCCAACAGGGCTGCAAATTAGTGCACAGGAGAGGGTTGGAGAGCGATGCTAACGAAGTGCAGCAGCTCAGAGCTGGGGAGACAACCCAGCCGCAGAGAGCTCCGGCAGGGCCTCCTGCCTGGATAGAAAGTCCTTCTGACTTAATTTCCAGTTGCATTTTTTCTTCACTGCATTGAAATCTCATTTGACACTTCCTAGCGGAGGAGCTGCATTCATCACGGAGATGGTACCCGTGACGAAGGGATCGCAAGCATGGACGTGGTACTGCATCAGAAGACTGCGGAGGAGGGCATGACACAAGATTCTGCCCAAAACGAGAGTACCAGCGTTTCTTTGGGTAAAGATGACTCTGAACGTATCCCAGATCCACAATGGCTTGGCTAAGGGAGCCAAATTTATCACTTGTGAATTTAGAAGAATGAAGTTATGCAGCTTACAGGTGGGGTTTGACCTTCTTTTGATTTTGTGGGCACTTAAAATTTTCCCAGTAGAGGCGGAGGCCATTGGATACTGGATTCCTAAGAACAGGCTTGCTTCACTTAGCTGCCTTTCATGGGGTCCTTTAAAGTTCCCCCAGGTCCTGCTGGACATGGGGCTGGGACAGCCTTACGCTTCTGCTTCCACGGCAAAAGCTCAGCTTTTCTTAGACTTCCCACTCTAACTCCCAGGCCAGCTAGCGGAAAGAAAGAAGCATCTAAGAAAACAGCATCTACCCACATCTCTTGATATCAGCACTTGCCTGAGATGTTGGGACACTTTGGTCTTTATGCTTCGCATAGGAAATAAATGCCCTGAATTGCAAACCACATCATCCACGTAAAGCACTGAGCCGGCAAAAGCGTGACTGAGAGTACAGGCTGGTTTCACAGAGGTGAATTAAGCCAGGTGCACCCAGCCAAACCCCACGCCCAGCCATAAGGCAGATAGCCAGATCTGAACGTGGGAAGGTGCAGGTGGTGGTCTTTCCATCTTGCATTTTCTGTTCAGTGCAGCCAGACTGCTCAGTCACACCCTCCTCCCCAAGCAGTGCCCTCACAGCCTCCAGGCAGGGGGCTCAGCTGCAAACCTGCTCTCTCTTTTCTTGGCGTTGGATACAGCTTCTTGCAGAAAGACAGAGCCCCTTCAGGACAAAAGCCACGGGTGGCCAAGAGTTTTACCTGCAGATGATTTCCAGGAGAGACATGCCGCACTCAAATGCATCGCAGATGTTCATGCAAGATGAAACCCTAACCCTGACATGGAGACTCCACCAGAATAGTCCCTTACAGTCCTGAGACAATTTTTTTGCATCCAGTTTTCCCCCTGAATTTGATATATATCAACAAGATAGTGGGAAGAGGTGATTCCATATAAAGCCTACTTCCTTTGCTTTCTTCATGCAAGAATCTAATCTAATCATTGCTGAGACAGCAGAGCCATCGGTACAGAGAGCTGAGCAGCGCAGTGTGGAGAGAGCATACCGCTCTCCTTACGGGTCTGCACAGGGCGGCGCAGAAAACCAATATATTGATTAAAATCTCAAGGCCTTTCCCTTGACTTACAGCAACTACAAGAATAAATAAAAGCCAACTCATTTTGTAAAAAGGACCTCTCAACATCTCTCATTTGTTTCTGGCCCTGGAAGGCCTGGACTCCTACCTGCATCCTTTGAAAAGCTATTCCCATGCTATTACGTTGGGTGCTGTGTTGCTTCCCACCTTCCTTGAAGGCTGTTCCTTGGTACTGGGTGAAATCTCGCATATGCCAGCGATCCTCAGAGCTGGGCTCACAAGAAAGGACCATTTCAGAAGCTGAACTTCAAGCTAAGGACCACACAAGAAACGATCCACTTCTTCAGGCTAGAGGGGTTGAGAGACAGCCCAGCCAATGCGCTGTAGATCAACTCTTTTTAGATGGGAGTCAGTAAGGCGGCCAGCAAACGTTACTGCAGACACAGCTGACAAAACCTTGTCATAACACGTTTCTTAGACAGAAAGGAGTCACTCAGGTTTACGCTGGCATTCAGACAAAGAAATGTGGGGAAATGGGTCTGTATGGCCTCCACGCACACGTGAGGCTCCAGATCATGGGAAGAAATCTCATGAGATGGAGAACAAAGAGGTTGGACTTTGGAGGTGGAAGTCCTCGGCGTATTACCATCGGCTACAGGTGGTCACCACATGAGCAAGCGAAAATGTGCCTGCAAGTGGAGCGATGACAGGTCTACAGTCACGAGCAATTTTCTCTAAGATGCACTTAGGCATCTGCTCTAGATTAACATTGTTTTACTTAAAATGAACATTTTGGAGATATTTAAGCAGGTAAGTGGCTGCACCCAAGCATAAGGAGGAGACATTGGTAAGCAGACATGGGGACACTTGGCAAGTTGGGTAAAGTCAGTCCCATCACCGAGATAAACACCAGAGCACATCGTGGACTGTGTCAGGGGACATGAAGAGCAGCAGTGGCTCAGATCAGCAGTACAGGATACTATTACTGCAACAAAATGCTGAGTAGTAAGGACTTGTAGGAGTTTTGAATATGTCGTGGTTTAACCTCAGCCGGCAACTAAGCACCACGCAGCCGCTCGCTCACTCCCCCCCGGTGGGATGGGGGAGAGAATCGGAAGGGTAAAAGTGAGAAAACTCATGGGTTGAGATAAAGACAGTTTAATAGGTAAAGCAAAAGCCACACACGCAAGCAAAGCAAAACAAGGAATTCATTCACTACTTCCCATGGGCAGGCAGGTGTTCAGCCATCTCCAGGAAAGCAGGGCTCCATCACGCGTAACGGTTACTTGGGAAGACAAACGCCATCACTCCAAACGTCCCCCCCTTCCTTCTTCTTCCCCCAGCTTTATATACTGAGCATGACGTCACATGGTATGGAATATCCCTTTGGCCAGTTTCGGTCAGCTGTCCTGGCTGTGCCCCCTCCCAGCTTCTTGTGCACCCCCAGCCTTCTCAGTCAGTAGAGCATGGGAAGCTGAAAAGTCCTTGACTAGTGTAAACACTACCTAGCAACAACTAAAACATCGGTGAGTTATCAACATTGTTCTCATCCTAAATCCAAAACACAGCACTGTACCAGCTACTAGGAAGGAAATTAACTCTATCCCTGCTGAAACCAGGACAGAATAACTGTGATAAAGAGAATGAAAATTGTTGGTCTGCTTCAGCTAGAAACTGTGAAACCCAGGCTTTATAGCTTGGAGGCAAGAGTCCTTTGGTTTTATGGCAGAAGAGCAGTGCAGATGACTTGTTCTCTGTAGTCAAAAGACTTTCGCCAACTCAGCCTGGCTCGGAAGGGGTCATGAGCTGGCGTACTCAGCCCTTGCTTACCTCAATGCTCTGCAATATCCGAGTTTATTTTTAAAGCCCTAGGAAAAAAAGAGCCCAAAGCCTAAATTAATAACTACACCATTCAGATCCACATAATACTCAAATACAACCAAGAACCATTGGGATGAATGAAGTGAACTCAGGTACGGGAGAGAACAGCTTCAAAGGCTGAGTGGTAAGATATGCAAACACCTAATAAATGTAACAAAAACCCCATTAGACCAAGAAGAGCCGACCTGACCTCGAGGCCGAGGAAGCAGGAGGAAGCCACTCACGTGGCTGAGGCAAAGGGGATGTAGAAGCAGGCAAGGAGTTTCCTGAGAGCCAGCCCTGAACAACGACCGAGGCGGTCAGGGCAGGGCAGCAGCACAGCTCGTCCTCAAATACCAGAGCGGGTTTGCTCCACTGCAAGTGCCCAGTCAGAAGCAATTACTTTTGTCAGCCAGCAGTACTCCATACCAGTGGGCGAGACAGGTTAAGCCTAAACCTTTTGTCCAAGACAGAACTTCAGCCTCATGAAACCCAACACAAGGAGATGGGTCTGGGCCCACAGAAACAGTCCCTTCAGTTTTCAGCACCAACTCACCCCCAGCAGTAACACGCCCTCCACATTCCACTTTATCCACCTGCAGTGTCTGACCGTCCAAGCATCTGGAAGTGCCTGGTCATGTTACACACTGCTGTGCACTTAGCAAGGGAGGAGGACTCCACAGACCCATCGCCCATGTTGGCTTTACAGTATGGAGACGTTGGAAAGCGCATGGGGGAGGTGGCCAGCCATGGTGTGCAATGCTCCGCTTCCCCCACCCTAAGGCCATCTGAGCACAAGCAAGGGGCGAGGTACCACTTGCTAACAGATCACCACTGCATAGCCACGGGGGCCACGTCAGGCTCTCCGACCAACCACCACGGTGTGGGTGTCGCTAGGTGTATCAGGTCCTGCAGCCCGTGCTGTGCAGGAGCTCAGATTTTAAATTCTTAATTGCACCCTTCAAACCCAACTTTACAAGCAGACGTAGAGCCAGTAACTGCCAGCAGACAGCGAGCAGCTCCTGCATAGTCCCCTACTGTCAGTCTCTCTATTTCTTCAGGCTGAACCGCAGCACATGGATGGCAGTCCCAGCCTTTTTCAGAGGCCAGAGCACAGGGATTTCACATAGAAGTTCTAGTTTGGGTTTTCCTCTCATTTCTTTTAGAGACTTAATTCCTTCAGTGCTCAGATTCCAGGATTTTAATGGCTTTAGCTCCGTTTCCCCCTTTCCCGCTCTGCATCTAATACTTCAGCCCATAAATCTCTGCAAGCACACAGCACAAAGAAAACAGATAAGGAAAGCTGTATAGCCATAAAACATGCTGGAAAGAACCAACATAAAACCCACCCAATACAAGGATTATAACCAACAGAAGAAGAGGCAGAGAAAGTCAGATTAAGTGTTACTGTCAAAGTTCAAGTAAGTCTCAGAAAAGGTGGTGTTGTACGATAGCTTAATTAAGCTACAGTAGATCATAATCAGCGATGTATGGTTCTGCTGATGGAAGAGCTTCAGAAGAGCAGATGAATACAGGACAAGCTAAGTTTGGGATGTATTTTGCAAATATGGTGCTGCACTAATGGCTGACAGTTACCCCCCCTCCCCATCTCCCACATCCCCGTACACCTCCCCTCTACCAGGGGTGCACATTTGGAAGGAGTCTGATGGACCCATCTCCTTTAAGGAGGATGTAAATGCCCCTCCCCATCCCACCAACCATCCTCCAGTACGGTGTGCATGAAAAAACCTCACACGGCATTGCCTTCTGCATTTGTGCAATGATGGCCACAATTAACATTAATAACTATTTCACTCCATAGATTTAGTCCTTTTCCTTTGGGTAGTTATGATCTTTCTTCCTCTCCCCAACACTCATTTCAAATCCTCATGGGTAATGTGCAGCCAGCTGATTCTACATTTATCTCAGTTCTATTTGTTTGACACGTTTCAAGCAAGCTCTGCTGAAAAACACTACAAAGCCAAAAAACTCCTGCTTGTTAATAACATTCACATCACCTCCTTCTTTGCTGCTTTAACATGCTGCTTTTATTTGGTCTAATTGCAACTCTCAGCGTGATTAATCACAACATTTTTGCGGGGAGATGGGAATTTGATATCCCTGTCCTCATATGGATCTGATCACATTCATGCTGAGAGTCCAGGCATGCTTCCTGCAATCTTAATGTAAAAGCTTAGTGTCAAATGATTTTCCTTGTCTAGTACACGCTAATTACTAGTGCTGCTATATTCACCTAGGTCCCAAACATGGACTGAAGATTGAAGCTAGATAATGTGGTCCTGTCCTGGGAGATAAAGCTTTCCTCTTACAAAGGTCTATCTTCCTGTATGTAGGCTCTCCTTTTCTCAATTTCACCTCTGGACCTAGACCTTTTACCAGATAAAAGGTTAGCAGGGATGTTGGAAGTTTAAAGTTTAAAGAATTAAAATTATACCAAGGAAGACTCTTAACCCAAGGGGCTGAGTTTCTTTGGAGAGAGACTGCAGAAATGGTAACAGGCACTATGGAAAGCAAGCTCAGAATTAATCAGTGTTAAGTTTTTCAAATGCAGAAAGATAAGCATCACCAAAGAAGCCTCCTCAAAACCAAGTTTGAGTCTTGCAATAGTTACAGCTTTAAAAAAAAAAAAAATCTCATTTTATAGTACTACTACTGAAAAGTTCTTAAATCAGCCATCTTGGAATATCATCTTTTTCTTACAGAAGGTAGTGGCAAAGCTCACATGGATTTTAAAGAAACATGAAGTGCATCAGTATACGTTTCTGAAGGATCATCTGGAGGTCACACATTAATATTTGAAGATGACACAACCCTGCTTCCCACTGTACTGGTAGGAGCAGCACAACTGCAGTTAGCTTCTCCGGTACCGGTTGAATCTTTCCCAGTTAAGTGATGACATAGGGTCTTACCCACTTTTCACCTTCCAACCCTCCCTTCCTCTTCCCCAAACCAGCTGGAAAAAGGGCTCAGGTTGTTTTCCCAGGAGTGGACTTTCCTCCCCCATTTACTCCCATTGAGACAGACTGTCAGACCAGATTAAAACCACATGGACACCAACAAGCATCTCCTACCCACTGCTCTCCCAGGCTGCGTATTCTCCACATCATTTGCTTTACAAAGCCCTTTAATTAATCAGTAAAGGCCCACTGATCATCAACTACTCAGAAAATACAATTTGAAATAAGGGAATTAACTACAGGCTCCTACTCGGTAGACTCAGAGTTTCATCTTTTTCCTGATGATCTCCTACAAGTGCTATTCCCCTTTTGGTGCTTCACCAGATGTTACCACTTCTACACTGAAAGGCTGAGAAAGCAAAGAGCTAAATGCAGGATTCAGCATGGTGCATTAAAGGGGAAGGGGCCCTTTAGCAGGAGGCAAAAGATCAAACCAGGTCGGGTACCCCATATTGCCAAGCCCGCCGGCGGCTGCATGCATGGAGGTGTGGCTGGTGCAGCACAGAGAGGGAGCTGTGATGCCAGCTCGTGCCGCTCTTGTCACCGGGGCCCTCGGGACACCACTGTGGCACAGGAGGATCTGCAACCGGGCATAAAATCTGCATGTGATGCCGATCCCAGTGCTGCAGAGACGCGCGCCGTGCAGGAAGGCAGTCCCACCTCCCCCTGCGAGCATGCATGAAGCTGGCTGGTCACCCACTTACCATAAATCACCCCTGTTCCAGCCAGCAATAGCTGACGGGGTGATCCCTGCACAACTGCACTGGCAGAAGGTGACAAGTGTGCAATAATGGGATGCGACGCTCCTAAAATCCTCCGCCTAAAATCTCTGGTTGTTTACTGAGAATTTCTCACACGTGCACATCTGCAACTCTTTGTAGCCCTGACAACAGGCTGCACGTGAAACGGTATCTCCGGGTTTAAGGTATTCACCCAGTGACAGGCCCCCCAAAATAAAATGGAAATACAGGCTCTGAAAAGCCCTGCAGAGCACAGGATAGCCCTGCCAAAACCGACACCTCACAATTTCTCACTTATCTCAGCTGGTCTCTGCGCGCCAATGCCTTTTCCAGGTGCCCAGCTCCCAAACTCCCCCCACCAATGCTTGAGCAAGATCTGACTGTAACAAACAGCCCTGAAAAAGCATCGCTGCTCTGAAATCACACAGTTTTGTTTATGTGCTTGAGTTCTTCAAGGAAAAAAAAAAAGCTTTCTTCCACTGTATATTTTTTAAAAAAACCACCACCTAAGTCACCAATGATATTCTAAACTAATGTTAAATTGCATTTCCACAGGTAAGCATTGTCATGCTCTTGACCATTACATAAAGAAAGGCAGAATCTGTAGGAAGAGCTTGTGTCACTTCTACCAAAATAAGTTCAAAATAACTACGAGTAAGATAACAACTATTTAGCTACAAGGAATGAAAGGATCTGTAACTTTACCTCTCTAGCCCATAATTTATTATCTAACCATACTCTTTCTTCAGGTTCCCCATTTAGATTTGCCAGGTATAAGGGATGGCACGAGCCTTGCATCTTCTGTTGATACAAGGCAATCAGGGCGGGTTAATGGAAGTTTTCACATTCATAGAGCAGCTGCAGGTCGGTGTCTGCACGAGCTCATCTCAGCCGCACCGTCCCTATCGCTCACGGCACAAAACACGCTGGGAGTGAAGGCTGTGACTTTTTTTTCTGCTGTATGTTATGCTACACGTGGTCCGAAAAAAATCTATCAAAGCACACACCTGAGCAGCCTGTTTCAGCTTTTAATGTTGCTTAATGTAGACTTCTGAGGAGTATCTTCAGCTCAGACACGGCTAACTTGAGAGCACAGCATGAACGTTAAACACAGACAGCATTGAAACCCAGTGGTACGCACAGCGAAGCGGCAGAGCCCAGACCAGCATAGGTCCCCGTCAAGCTGGAGAGCTCTGCCAAGCAAGTCCCTTGTCAGCCACCTCCCTCCGTCCCCAAAGGGCTCCTTCCCCCTGCAAGGGCAGGAAAACACCTGTAGGTACACAACGCGTCCTTGTTCCTGCTACACGCCATACACCCCCTTCTGCTGATTTCCCCCCCCCTCTAATCACTCAGCCAAGCGCATTCTTAGGTGAGTTGTGTCCGAAAAGGAGCACAGAGACAGCAGCAGGAGGTACAGCCGTTATAGTACACCGATGGCAAATTCAGTAACGGGTGGAGGCACTAGATGTACGCTGCATGCTGCTCTTCACACAACCAAAACACATCCTCCTAAAGAGACACCAGAAACCATCCTTCCCTGGATAAACACTAGGGCCAGCGTAGATATAGATTCCTGAGAGGATATCCTCATGGATGACAGCACAGACCACACACTGAATTTAGCCTTCTTTCCTTCAGCTCAGCATAAAAAGAAACCAAACCAAACACCCCACACATCCTTCCTCCCCGCCAGCAGATTTCAGATGAAAAAGCACATGAGCAGCACCCGTGTTTCTCACCGATAGAGCTGCGCGCCTCATCCAGGCTGACGCTGGCATCGGACGTGGGTGCCTGCGAGCAGAAAGGATGCTGAGGAAGGGGGGAAACTGCGAAGGGAGCTGAGTACACCTGACCCTCTCAGCACAATCTGGCTGGAAACGGGCCATTATCATCTGTCCCGGCACAGTGCAAGGACTCTCGGGTTTTTGTGAAATACAGGAATGCAGGTTGTGTTGGTTACAAGTAGAAAGACGAGAAGAAACTCCCAAGATAAAAGGGATGCTCAAACCAAACCTTTCTGATTTTCCTGCACAGATTAGAACCTTACCGAGCAGCAAAAAGGTAGGCAGTTTACACCAGTTTGGCCCAGCATTTTAATTGGAACCCCACAGGAGCTCGTATTGTTTGCTCCATCCTGGCGCGCGTTCAGACCATCCATTCACCGCCCGCGCTGCCGTGACTCACCTCCCCGGTTCTTCTCTTCCTGGTGAGTTCAAAGGAAGTTGCATCTTCTCAGGCAATTAGCACATCAAGCAGTCATTTCTGTCCAGGCTTCTACTCTTATCGGTAGTCCATTTCCTAAAAAACAAGAAAGAAAAAAAGAAAAAACATCAGCAAACTACGATCTGGTTGTTCTCTGTTCTTCTTAAAATATTAACTAGACATTGACATACTGTAGTACTTGCTGCATGAAACCTGCTGCAATTGGGGATAACTGGGACATTACAAAGGGCTATGAATCAACTCAACTGCAGAGGCTTCAAGTCCTTTTGCTAGGCAAAAGTGAAATATGCTCCCTTACAACCAACTGACCATTTCAATATTTTTTCCAGTTATCTCCAGAACATTTATTAGATTAGGAGGTTTTATTTATGGACTCTGAAACTTTGCTGTTTCCCAGTGATGAGAGTATTATCTATTTAACGTTCCTTTTGTTCTTCTGGACATTTGCATTTATTTATTTTGATTCATTGCTGCACAGGTACCAGGCTCCAAGTACCTACAGTTTTAAATACACTCACAACACACGCATCTTAGACATTTAAAACGCCTTTAACAGCCTCCCTAGAGCCAGAATATCTCCATTCCCAGGTGAAACCCAAGCATCCTAGGATCAAAACTGCTTACATGCGACAGCTAACACTAAACTTTCAAAAGCAACCCTGTGCAAGCATGCTTTGTAGTTTGGCACATCTATGGGAAAATCAGAGCTTGTTACAACTGATTTATTTAATATAAGGCTTCATAAATAGGGCTTGTTTCTCCAGTGCCTTACAGTAGGATGTTATTTACCCCCCCTAAATAAGCCCAGCCCATTCAAAGCTGGCCTTGCTAGCAGTGAATTTTCACCTGCCTCTGCCCATTGGCAAAGTTAAAACGTTGCCCGTGTGCCTCCAAGTGATTTGAATTTAGGACCGAAGGCAGAAAGTTTTTGCCTATACCCAAGCCCTCAAATTTGCATGCAAGTTTTATATTAAATGATCTGTTTAACACTGATGCAAACCAAAACCCAAGCTGCAGGCTAGGGATCTGAACCGTACCGCAGGACCAGGGCCCGAGCAAACAGAGAGCCCACTGTGCTTCTGCCAGAAACAAAATGAGCATGGAGCAAGTTTCCGATGGAAACCAGGCATGAAGAGTGGTCTCCACCCCAAAATACTGGATTTCAGTTTTTGCTGGACTTGGATGAGTGTGTAACGTAACTCTGAGCATCAGTCACCAATCCTACGGCACTCAGTAGCAGCTCTCCTTTGAAAAGGTGTGATGGGTGCACATGCATGCCTATGTTATGTTCAGACTTTCTTAGATGCCATATGTACTACACCTCTTGTAATGTATATTTTAAATTTTATGGATATTTTTAATGCCTCTCTAGATTAGTAAAAATCTGGAACCAAATAATACACAAGTAAAGGCAACAGATGACATGGGATTTGCAAGTTTTGGTGGAATTTGGGTGTAAACTCTGGGGACCCTTGAAATCAAAGTTGTTTTAATTGATTAATGCAACCAATGGATTTGGAGCAGCCCTGTAAAACAGTTGGAAACTCAATATATCAGGCTGGTTTTGAGGGTTTTTTCCCCAGCATGACTATCTGTGGTTCAACAGATGGCTATTTGGAGAAACAAGCAGGAAAAGGAAGACAAGAACAGCATTTCCCCCTTCCCCCAGACCCCAACAGCAGGGGAAAGACAACACAAGGACAAGGATTTCCAGGAAACTGGGATGTGCTGGAGGCTGCTGGTCCCCACCCACACGTGGGAAGGGCATCTCGGGAAGACACTGGGGTGCGGGAGGGTTCCCCGCAGGGTGAGCCAGGAAAGGGGCGCACTGGGAAAGCACACCTAGGGATGGCAACACGAGGTAAGGCTGCGACAGCAGCCTCTGCCTTACGCTAACAGCTCAGAGCCATATTATCTACCAAGAACGCTACCTGGAAAACCACTAATAAAGAAAGTCAGGCTATTCCCCAGCGGGGGAATCAGAGCTAATCACTGAAAGGATGCCTTCCCTGCCTGTTTCAGATTGCGAGCACAGGCAGAAGCTGCTCACTGGAAGTTTCAAGTTTACCACCATGTTGGTCTCTGAACAGAAACTGCAGTTGCTCTAATTTCTGTGTTAATGGCACCAAGCATCACCCCACTGCGTGAGGAGCTGCTGCCCTGACATCAGCCGGCAGTGCCACCAGGACTGCAGTCGCAAAGAACTAACCACGAGCAATCAGGACACTAAGAGAGCAGAGTATTACAGCAGAGGCACATTAAACCTTAGCACTTGGTAGCCATCATCCTGCTTCACAGACAAAACACATCTCCCACTTTTCAGGCTTTCTGTAAGAGCTCTTCCTATCTCCGTCAGCACACCGGGCACACAGCAGGGCATCCGCTATAAACAAAATCATCCTTAGCTGCGATGATACCAGCTCTGCCTTTGTTGACTCCAAACTCTGCTTTTGAAGCCAGTAAGGAAAGAAAACATGAAGATACAATCCTGGCTGCTACTCTACAACCATCCTTTTTTCCCCGACTTATCTCATTTCGCATATGTCAAGAACTACAGGCAAAATATCTCTGAAAGCAGACACGAGAACATGGTGTATCCCCTCCAAATCAGTGGCCAGCACAGGCAGTTTTCATTCAGTAAGTTTTTAATCTGTGCAAAACCTAAAGCAGGGGGGCTGGGGACCACTTCTAGCACTAAGGATCAGGAGGATCTGCTGAGAAGCTTTAGCTCTGCCACGATCGGTGATGGCTTTGGGATGGGTGCACAGCCCAAGTCCAGTCTGGGAAAGCACTGCTGGTCCTTAAGCATCTCCTGAGCAGGAACCTCACCACCATCTTTCTGACAAAACCACAGAACGGGCATAAAATCCTTCACTTGGAAAAGAAGGAAAAAAATCCCCCAATAAAAAGACAAAGGATCTGCTTTTGAACCTATTTAAAAGAGGACTAGCTTTGACAATGTAAATAACATGGCTTTAGACAGAAAGCTGTGTATGGAAGGATGGGACTGAGGTTGTCGGAGATGCAGGTGGTGAAGGAGAGTGCCTAGAAAGGAGCTGTTCTCCATGTTCAACATTTCTCCAATCATTTTCATATTAGCATATCTCTAAGTGCATATAATTTTCACATCAAAGAGTAATTTTTTAGGTATTTAAAAAAAAAAAACGAAAAACCTAGGATTGAAGTAGAGAATAATTTCTTTGCGGAAGTCTTTCAAGCAGCTCCTCTCTATGGCATGACAGAAAAATTACAGAGGAGACAAGCATTTAGAAAACTCTTCCCTGGAATTCAGATTATTCTTCAAGCATACAGTAAAAACGGTTCAGCCAAACTGTGACAGAAAATGTAAAGAAAGTCCTGGGAGCACCAACCTCCCGGCATCTTAACTCGGGAGCAACCTGCATCCTCTGCCCTTTGCTTAGGGGCTGAAGTTAGCAGCATTTAGGAGCTTGTGGTGGGGAGGAAAAATTGGAGATGAGTCTGAGCCCTTCTTGTCTCCCACCAGTTCTTCCCAGCTGGGGTGGTCCCTGTGCAATAGCCGGGAGCATCTCTTGCCCTTTCCCTCTACACTGCTCATCCTCTGCTCTGCTTTCCACAAAGCCCTTTTACTCCTCGGGGCCTGGACAAGAGCAGCATGAACAAGTGCCAGGCATTTCTCTCCAGCCCTAACCGGGTCCTCACAGGGGCCCGTTTACTCCCCCCCTGCCTCTTGAAGCAGCTCGCGAGGCTGGTCTTCGGTGTTCCATTCCAGCAATCTCAGGAACCGGGCTCGGGCAGGAGCTCTCCTTTAATGAGATTTTATTAAAAGACTCTATTACAAATAGCCACTTAAGCAAGTGAACCTTTGGAGCCTTTAGTCTATGATGTCAGAACTGTGGCTGGATGTTTCCCAGGAGTATTAAACCTGATGCTAATATAGGGCTGTTCTATATGACAGCTATAAAACTGCTTAAGCATACCAGGCAGGAGGCCAGAGGGGCTTTTTGTTGCCTATCAGGGCTTGGCTAAAGGTCTCCTGCAAAAAGGCAGCGGGAAGCAGGGCGCTAGGCAGGGATTCAGCTCTGCCTCATCTCCCTTGCAAGGCTGGAAAATCCCCCGAGGCTGGGAAGGTCCACGTAGCAAAGGCTACGCAGCAAAGCCTTTGCATCCATGCTCATGTCTCCTTTGCTTGGTGAAATTATCAGTTTCTGTGCCCAGTGTGTAGGGCTCCAGCTGGAACAAGGAGACCCCCGAAGCAGCGCTGCACCACCACCCATAAGTTATATGCCACACCACCTCTCCTTCCACATCCTGACTTGCAGCTGTGGTCAACGCCATGGGAACATCCAACATTTATCCTAAGCCGAGTGGGTTTATCGACACATCCAGTAGCACCATTTACACAAGCCTGGCTTTTAGGTCTGCCCTCCCCTGCTCTCGGGGAGCAGGTCTGCCTACCCACCCTCTCTGCACACACTTCCCCAGGGCTGCACGTCTGCCGGCAGCTGCCTGCCCGCAGCAAACCCCCTTGTTTGCAAATCACGCCCAAGATACACGAGGAATGCAAACCACGTTTGCCAATGGTAACTGATATTAAAACTAACAGTAAAACTGGTTCGACCCGCCTGTCAGCTGGGGAATGATATGCAGAGGGCATAATAATACGCGTTAATCACGTTATAATCTGCAGCTTTCCACCAATAGGTGGCACCAGCAATTTTTGGATATGCTACAACATGGTACTTCTGTTCCCTTGCTACAAGGCATCGAGCCCATCAGCGTTGCATAGATGGATGGACCATCTATTGCAATGGTAGCACCCAGCCCCTCTCTTTTTTGTTTGAGTTAAGAGAAAGGTTAAAACTCCTGCAAGCCAATTTTTCCTTCCTCAGACAAACTTATTTTCAGGAGTAAGCCTAACTTGAACGAGTCTTTCGGGGAACATGAATCTGGAAGCTAGATACAAATAGATCAGAAAAATTTGTTTAAAATAGACTGAGCCTCCATAGAAGGCAAACAGCAAGTGTACAATTTAACACAGCAAAAGCCAAAGCTTCTTGTAACTGAGTCTGGCCACTCCTGTGAAAACATCTAAGTTACAGTCTAACACAGTTTAAATAAACATGGTATAAATACATTACCTTGACCAGAGCATCCTACAGAAGAAAACCTCAAACCACACACATGCCGAGACACACATGCTCGATCCACGCACATGCAATAAAGGAGAAGCGACACCAGCCAGGTCAAACTGAGCCTGTGGCTGGCACAGCTCTGCAGGTAAAAACCCTCCGGAACCAAGGCAAGGCTGGAAACAGCCCGACAAGCAAACTCCCATCAGCTGTCCCACACCCACTACAGGTGTGTGGCATCTAACTGCTTCGGCTTACAACTCCACGCAGCTGAATTCAGCCTGTATAAATTATTAAAGAGTCTGCAGAACATTACACAGTTCATGTAGTTAATGATTATAGTTCAGCGTCTAGGTCAGATATAATTAGATGTTACATTAAAATAGCTTCACAGAGCCATTTATTCTGATTTAATTACTTAAAATGATAATATAATGAGCAGTGCTTTCAAAGAAAAAAGAAATCTTTTAATGAGCTCATTTTAAGTTAATGTAAGGCAAATTAATCATTTAACAAAATGCAGTAAAAAGACAAGTTCATATTTTAAAATATGATGTGCCTATGTCAAGGAGGTTAGTTTATTGCCATGCTGGGAGAGAGACACAAACGGGTGGCTCTTGAAACAACACCACATCCCAAATTGTGTACATCTGGAACATCTTTAAACTGTGTTTTCTTCCTTCCCCAGATATACCTGCTACGTCAAAGCCCTTTGAAATACAACCTGAGCAGCAGATTTATGACCATCAAACTGTGTCTTTATTCCAATGTGAAACAGAGCAATAGCCGTGCAAAGCAGCTACCCAGAGTAGGTGAGCTTGTGATGAAGGGTTAATTGTGAGTTGGTTCATTAATCATTCATTTGCTGGCTCGGAAAATTAGCTTTCACTTGTTTGTTTGCTCAAGAAGTGATAAGCCCATTCCCTCGCTAGCTCATCTATTTTCTTCCCTTTGCATTGTTTTAGAGATTTTAATCCTTTCCAATTTTTGTAATCAGTCATTTTGGTCTTTTAGCAGGAGCATTTCCAAGCAAGCAGCAATTATTGGAGTGAAAGCAAGCAACTCTCTGCAGGGAAGGCAGCAGGCTCTGGTTCATAACCCTGCCAGAAACCATGTCCCTCCTCTCGCAGCCCTGCATGGCAGCTTACGCAGCAGCTGAGCAGAGGTGTCCTCTTCGGAGCCAGAGCCACCCCATTTCTGCTGCAAACGGGACGTCCTGCACTTGCACAGGCATTGGAATAAACATCTATATCAGATTAAAAAGCAAATCAAAACATACTGAGCTGCTCCCAGGTTGTCTCCCAGCTGCTACCGCTCACCCTCTTCTATCCTCACCTGAAACCGCAGCCTCACTAAACTAGAAATGGAAAGCTTAGAGATATTTGTGGAGGGGGTAGAGGGAATCCTACTCCCAATCCATAGTTTTTACTCTGCATAAAGGAGGAAACGGCAACAACACAAACCTCTCTCAATAAAATGTTTGCAAACACTTCTGTAGTGTTGCCTGCAAAATGAGTGCTCTTCCAGCTCAGGCATCACCTGGACACCTTGGTGAGGGAGTAGAGGCTGACTGTAAAGCAGCAACTGCGCTGCTCCCACTAGGAACATAAATAATTTGGGGCTACACATTTCTTTCTTAATGTATCGTCTCTGTTCCCAATTAGGTAAAGCCAATGGCTTTCAGCTACCGCGCTTCCTCAGCAGCAGATACAGGAGCAGGAGTTTGGTGCTATGACAACACTGTGGGTGCTATCCATCTCACAGGTGGTACAGGCAGCCTTCGGGTGCACCCACCCATGACCTTCGCATCCCCTCCCTCCCAATTACTGGGGCTTAGGTAGACCGGGACTGGGATATCGCTCTCCCTTGTCTTTTTTTTCTTTTTCTTTTTTTTTTTTTCTTTTTTCTTCTTTTTCACAGCCCTACCCACCAAGCTTTAGAAAAGCAAAGCCACCCTGGCCACTTGCCCACGTACGTTCAGCGGCAGCAGACTGAAGCCGGATGCGTGCAGCCGAACGCAGCCTCAAACACCGCTCGCTGCCACTTCCCCTTTTCTCATCCGAAACCTGGATTTTAAAGAAAAACGCAACATCTCTGAGCCGCAAGGCCCCAGCGCAAGGCTTGTGTCATGCAGTCATTAATAAGGCTTTCCAGACAAATCTGACTGGAGAGATAATAGACTTAAACAATTAGAAAAAAAAAAAAGCATTTTCTGTGATGGAATATTTTTCTCATCCTATTCTCTGTAATTATTTTCTAAATGTAGATCATTTTACACGATGCAGGCAGAAGTGTTCCACAGCTAATCAGGCCATATGTTTTCACATTTTGAAAAGAAAACTAATTAAAAAGAGATGAAAAATGAAAAAGAAAAAAAAAAGGTTTCTAAGGAGGACTGGTAGGTTTGGGTCGGAGAGGAGTGGTGAAGGAATCCTTCAGGAATGTATACATTCGCTCTGCTTGGCTCTGCGTTTTGTTTTCAGAATTGTTTCTGGCAGAAACCTAAAGAAAAATATGAACCAGATGTACAAGGAAATAGTTTCTTCATCAGAAAGAGAAGAATAGCTCTCTGTCTGCCAGGAGATTTTTAGCCTTTACGTTTTACCAAGGTGATGTTAAAAATACCCTTCAATGTTGGCTTCTCCAGCGGCGCTGGAGGCAGCCTGGCCGCAGGGAGAGCATCTCTGGGCACGGGGAATGCCCAAGGAGAGCGATGGCTCATGGGAGAGCTCTGCGACACCCGGGTGCCTTCAGGTCTGGAGCGAGCGATGGCAGGCCCCTGCCATGCCGACGCAGCCCGTCTGCCGGCAGCGACCCCAGAGTCCCGGCGCTGCCGAGCCCGCGCTGCCAGGCAGCAGCCAGGGCGCCGGGCAGGGTACCTGGCAGCTGCAGTGGTTGCGTTAGGGTTTTTCCAACCGCTCCCAATGATTTAATATGCCGGGGGCTCAAGCCACAGCCATCGCCTCACGGCGCTGGGTGCTGCGCAGAGCCCAGCTTTCCCGAAGTGTTTAGGGACTGACTTGCCAGGGAGACCCCGGGGGTCTGGTGCGCAGAGGGACCCCCAGCCCAGTGCTGCCCACATGCTGCAGCGATGGGTCTGTTGGGGAGAAGGCAGGCGGCCTGGCAGGGGACGACGGCAAGCTCTCCCCTGCCTAGGGCAGCCAGGAGGGAAGCGGGGAAGAGCAGGTTGGAAAGTCTCATCTGAGAACAGCCCTTGGCAGAAGGGAGGCGGGAAGAGCCCAGGAGCACCCTGTGCGCTCCTCTGCAGGAGGGTTGGGTGATTTCTCTTTCATTGCCCCCTCTCTTTCATTTGCCACATGAAGCAAATCCCCTCCAACAAGAGGACGCTGCTCCTTTCTCCTCTCCTCCAGGGCTGCCGGCGCTGCCCGTGCTGGCGTCAGGCGGGGTGACGGCTGCTCCCCCAGCCCTGGCATGGCCCTGCAGGGTGAATCGCCCTGCGCCGCTGGGGCTCCCCGTGCCCACCTCCCCGGGCATCTGCACCACGCAGGGTGGAAACATGAACAGCATCTCTGCTGACAGATCTCTTCCCCTAGCTATGCTGGAAGACATAGGAAAGGTCCCAGAAACGGGTCAGCAGCTTCATCACAGCATCTTAATGGAGGGGTGAGGGGGGGAGGAACTAGAGAGCAAGTGGTGGGGAGAAGAAACAAAACCAAATTATGCTCCAAAATACTGACTTCTGATGAAACTAGCTGTAGGCAAGACAACAGGTACTTCAGTGCCTCCAAGCCTCACCCCGGGGCTGTGGCCGTGCCTGAAGCCCTGCTCCCCTCCTGGGCTGGGTGCTCTGGGGCACCACAGGGTCCTGCTAGGAGAAAGAGGCCACTCTGCACCGGGTGGCCTGCCTGCGGACACTGTCACCCGTGGGTGCTGCAGGGGTGCAGCCACCTCTCCACCCCAGCCGGGCTCCCGCGGGCGTCCCCAGCACCACCGGTGAGGTCGGCGGCTTGGGAGGGGAGTTCAAGTGGAGGTTAATTAGGATGGGAAGAGAGCAAGAGAGAGCGACCAAGGAACTTTAATCTCATTAAATACACCTCAAGGCTTAAATAGCCCTACCTGCTTATTAGTAATTTTGCCAAGAGGAGTCTCTTTCTCGCCCTTAGCCTCGCTCCAGCCTCCCTGCACCAGGAATGGGCTTCACGGGGGCTTGTCTTTCTCTGCTTCGGGCAGGTCAGAAACCTCTCTGATCCCTCCTACCGACTGGATTTGAAAGGAAAAAAAAAAATGTAATGAGCACTGATGACATTTTTATCTATTAAAACCAGCTTATTTTTGGAGAACCATATCAGCTCCAATGAACAGGCTTTCTGATGAGGATCTCCAGTGGCAGTGGCAGGCGGTGGGTCTTCCGTAGGCGTTTGTTGTCCGGAGTGGATGAATTTCTGTCTCTCAACAGTTTTTAAGTCCAAAAAAATGTTTCCCAAGGTTTTGTAATTAAAGGTAAGGAAACCCAAGGCCTCGCTACAGTAGTATTACAGAATCTTTGTTTTCTGGCCAGCTCTACTTAAAAACAAACAAATGCTGCAAGCTCTGAAATTGGCTCAGCAAATTGGCTTAGCCCTTGTAAGTCAAGGCACTAGCTAATACAAAAAGCAAGAAGTTAAATTTTCTGCACTGAACAAAGACAGTTTCATCTGTTTGAAAGCCAGCAGCGTCAGCTTCCCAGGTCTATCACAGCTCCTCATAAATTTAAAAAGCTCAGTTGTATTTCACGAAGCATCTAAAGCAGCTGAGATTTCACATGGGACACCCAGAAGAGAAGTTAAACAGCGCATGTTTCATGGCGATTGGCAAATTATCAGGTCATTGCTCCAACTTCCACAAACATCATCAGCCAACAGCAATAAAAATACAGGTTTTGGTCTCAGGAGCCTTCAAACTATTTTCCAGAGTTTGACTTCATGACAAGATGCTCACTATGACACTACAGAAGCACTAAGCTGCTTAATTAGAATAACACAGATGTAATTTAGTTTTTAAATCAGTCAGAACAATAAATATAAAACCACCAGGTTTTTGCAAGAATTACTGAAAGTTTTTCCTTGCTTCGTGTTTTAAATGCAATTTTTCTATTTTGTCAGTAAGTAACCCTGAAGAATCACGTGTCTTAGGCAGAGTGGCATCGCTATGGGTGGCCACTCTTCAACTTACCTGGGATTTGTCTTATTCAACGGTCTCAGCACTAGGAAAAACCTCCAGCATACACATTTCTTTCAGCTCCCCCATCTGACAGGGGAGCCGGCCTACGTACAGGGTGGATATCTCCAACCTCAGCATTTCCCTGACAACGATATCAAGAAAAAAACTCCAGGGGTTTTGTTAATAGAGAGGAACTTCAAACATCCTTTATTCCCAGGTTTAAGCAGGCTGTAATCCTACAGGGTTGATTTTTTTCTCTCACTGGCTAGAACAGATACCAACGAGTTGTTTCCTGAAACACTCACAACTGCTACTGATGGTTTTTTTTTTTCCTTGCTTGAAAAACTTCAGGTTCCTCAGAATAACCAGGCACCAGGTGCTCCCACTCATTTCTCCCCCAGCTTTGACGAGGCTGCTGCCCACGCTGGAGGCAATGGAGCACAAGCCTGCCCCATGTCCCCCTGGCCCTGGGGGGGGCCAGGACTCACCCTGCCCTGCCCATCTGCACCCACCCAGCCAGCGGCAGGTGGTGTTTCGCCCCAAAAAGGTGTTTGGGTTTTTTGCCCCAAAAAGGCGGCGTTTTGCTCAGTGCAGTCCATCTGCTAGAGGAGCCTTCAGATGCAGAGCATCCTCCTTTCCCCGCTCGGGGGTTTGCACCCGTCTCACCGGCTGATGCGCTCCTGGCCTTAACCAGGGCTCTGCCCTGCCTGCTCCTGCCCTGCTGCCCACGCTGCCTTGCCCTCCTGGGGCCGAGCAGCACGCCAAGGGGATAAGGGTTTGCGATTAGGCACTGCAATTCCCCACTCGCGCAGGCTGGCAGAAAATTACTGCTTAGCCAGGGAGGAAAATAACATCTTATTTACTGTCTCTCCCGGGACTTGTCTGAGGCCTGAGCAAGTGCTGGCTCACAGGCTGCGGAGAGGTGCTGAAATGCAAAACCCAGCCGCGAGCATCATCACGCGCTCCTCACCTCGGCTTCACCGGAGCCCGGCACTGGTATCTGTGCCAGCACCGGTACCCACACCAGCACCAGCATCAGCCGTCCCTCCTGGCTATCCCCGAGGGCAGGCTGGCAGAGGATGGGGACCTCCTGCCTCCAGTCGCTGCAGGCAGACAAAGGCAGTTTGCTGCGAGCAGCGGGTGACCGTCCCTCCGCAGGCAGCAGGCATGGGGCTGGCTTAGCCAACACGCTCGGGGAGTTGAGGCCACGCTGGGGGTGGCGGGGGCAGGCGAGGAGCCTCCGCACGCTTCTGCCCCACAGCACTGCCGAGAGAGCCAGGAGTTTTAAAAAAGGACCATGCCTCCCCGTTTCACTTTCCTGCTGAAAACATCTGGTCTGCTTGGCACCTATTCTGCAGCAAATATAGCAGAGCATCTTGCTCACGGGCACAGTGCCACCGCGACAGATGGGTACGAGCACAGGCAGCCAAGAGACCTTGTATCAGCATCAAGTGTGTTTGCTAAGGGCAGGATTCACAGCCAGAAATGTCAAAATGGCTGAGTTTCCATGCCTATAGATACTGGAGAGGTGAGACTGTGCTGAACCAGCTCTGGGCAGGATTAACTTTGAAATGGGGAGGGAAAAAGCTAATTTCTGCAGCTACAGAGCATAAGTTTCTGGTCATGTGGAGCTGGATTAGCTTCTAGCTCAGGGATGTTCCTGCTGCTTCGTCCCATTTCCAGGTGAGAGAGCCCACAGATCATCCTGGAGCTGGCGGAGGCGAGGCGAGAAACCCATAATCCCACAGTTGGGAGGGACATGGGCAACAAATTTATCTTTGCAAAATGGGTTAAGAGACCGGCTCTCGATTAACCTCAGGTCAGCTCGACAGGCACGGGGAGGTGCCAGCACGTCTCCGCTGTGCACATCCTGGCAGCCCCAGGCAGAGCTATGTCTGGCTTCAGCGGGATGACCACTGCCTTGGTTTTCCATCAGGAAAAGGGCAAAGGACTAATTGCACTAATTAATGTCGCCCTCATTTCACAGTGATTTCAGGGGCTAGGCAGAGCGCTGAGCCTCATGGTGGGTCGGGAAGTGAGGAGGGAGTGGGGAGGAGCAGATGTGCATCAGGAAAGGTGTGGGATGGGCTCCCCAGCCTTGCCCGCGGTCACCCCGGGTGGCACGTGTCCTCGGAGCAGCCACTGGGACCCGGCCATCACAGCGCCAGCAACAGAAGCGACGGGTGCGCGGCCAAGCATCCTCCATCCCCGCAGCCACTGCTGCCTGGGGCTCCCCCTGCACCGCAGGGGCTTGGCCGGAGGCACCCCGCCAGCCGCCGTAACCCATCCTCCATCGGCATTAGGCAAGAGAATGGAGCAGCGCGGGGACGAAGAAAGAGCAAGCTGCCCATGCCACACACCCCGCTGCGTACAGCCTGCCCTCCGCCGCCCGGCTCCTTGTCTCCGCCGGCTGTAATGAGCCCTCGCTGACAAGTGATTGACTCGGCCATTATATTCCTGGGTGATCAGAGAAACAAACACGCTCCATATAAAAATCTCAGCTTTCTAATCCCGGAGGCGCTTCCTGTGGGAAAACTTGGCCGGTTGCTCGGAGCGGGACAGAGCAGCATGGGACGAGCTATTCAGAGAGGTTGGGGAGAAATTAGGAGCAGGGCAGTGATGTTTTTTCTCCCCGCATTGTTATAGCCTGCCTCGTTCTTTCTTCAGCTGGTACTTTAAGAAAAAAGTAATACAACACACACCCGGAATGGGAAAGGAAGGAGAGTTGGCAGGAACCAGCATGTCTGCACTTGTTTTAAATTTTTATATTTATTAAAATGCTCTGGAAGTCTCTTGCATTCCAGCAGCCTTTGGAACAGCGCTGAAATAAGTTACATACTGGGAAGCGCTCGATTTCCAGCAGCTCTGGACAAACGCGTCTCCTGAAGGAGAAGGGCACGGGATGGGCCTGAAGCAAGGATGGGCACAGGAGTAAGTTATCTGTGCTTAACCCCATCTGTGAAATGTCCATATTCGCCAGTCTGAGCCCTTCTTACAGAGGCAGGAGTCAGCCCCAAGCTGGCCTTGAGTCTAACCATGAAGGACCGGGGTGTTTAAAGATAAATTTTAATTTTTTTTTAAAGATTTAACTTTGCGTATGTGTGAAATGCTCCACATACACAGATGCCCTTTCCTCCTCTTCCATGGGCTGGACAAGTTGCATCTTCCCTGGTGTGAGCAGCTTTTCCAGACACAACCCCCAGCGCCTGTCCTGGGGCAGGAGAGCTCAGGGAGGCACGGCTGCACCAGGCAAGCAGAGAAGAGGGCATCTGGAAGAGGAGGGCACTTGGAAGAGGAGGGCTTTGCTCAGCCGCATCCAGACCCCGCTGGAGTCAGTCAGAGCCTTTCCGTGTCAGGCCAAAGCCAAAACCCCATTGAAGCTGATGGGAATCTTTCACTAGGGAAGTGATCGTGCCCCTGTACTCGGCACTGGTGAGGCTGCACCTCAAATACCGTGTTTGGTTTTGGGCCCCTCACTACAAGAAGGACGTCGAGGTGCTGGAGCGTGTCCAGAGAAGGGCAACGAGGCTGGTGAAGGGTCTGGAGAACAAGTCTCATGAAGAGCGGCTGAGGGAACTGGGGTTGTTTAGCCTGGAGAAAAGGAGGCTGAGGGGAGACCTCATCGCTCTCTACAACTCCCTGAAAGGAGGTTGTAGCGAGGTGGGTGTTGGTCTCTTCTCCCAAGTAACAAGCGATAGGACGAGAGGAAATGGCCTCAAGTTGTGCCAGGGGAGGTTTAGATTGGACGTGAGGAAAAATGTCTTTACTGAAAGAGTGGTTAAACCTTGGAACAGGCTGCCCAGGGAAGGGGTTGAGTCCCCATCCCTGGAGGTATTTAAAAGACGTGTAGATGCGGCGCTTAGGGACATGGTTTAGTGGACATGGTGGTGTTGGGTTGACGGTTGGACTCGATGACCTTAGAGGTCTTTTCCAACCTTAATGATTCTATGATTCAGGTTTTATGAGGTCTTTTGGTCCCAGCCAAGCTGTTTCACTAAACCTGAACCAGGCTTGGTACTGGTGCCTATCACTACTATCTGTCAGCCTTCCTAAAACACTTCAGCCTCCACTGTCTTGTCATCCTCTGCCTTTACAACCGCGGGTTGGCAGAATATGAAAAAAAAAAAGATATTACTTTAATGCAGGATATGAAACCTCCAGGTTCTGAGCTTGCAGTGAGAAGGAGGATTTATGGTCTCTTGCAGTCGCCTTCATGACTCCTGAGAGGCAGCTACATCTGTAAGGGAGACAGCCCTATTTTAAATGCTGGGTACCCAGGACTGCAGGGAGCACCCTGTTACCAGACCCCGTTTCTAGCCAGAGGCAAGCAGCCAGCTAACAGGCACTTGGTTCGGGACCCACGAAGCATCCACCGCCTCCCGTAGCTCTGACAACCTCCAGCGAAGAGTTGATCTAGGAAAGATCATAAAGACAGTAGTTAAATACTAAAAGACCACTAAAAAGAGAAGAGCTGGAGACTGCTGGCAGTTCCCTGACCCTCTCAGCTGGTGCCAAGAAATAGCCCAGACCGCAGCAAACCCTGGTGAGGAAGGCAAACGCTGCCCAGACAGCCCAGTTTTGGAGAAAAAAAAGTGCCACCAGCCTCCTAATCTGCCTATAAGCCCCTGAGCAGGACACCAAGGAGGCACAGGAGAGATCTTTAATAGATCAGGAGCAAACACGCTGTCCAGCCCTGGTCTTTAGCTACTGTCAGTCTCCAATGCTTTAGGGAAAAGCAGAACAAAATCTTTCTAAACTAAAAGCTAAGGGAGGAAAAAATACATCTATCCTTTCTTCAGGTAAGCAGCAAAGGATGCAAACCCCAGAATGCAAATGCAGTGCAAACCATCAGCCCTCCATCCCCTTTCAAATCCCCCCCAAAGACATTCCAGAGAACCTGCTGCCCGAGGACTCCCTGTGCCACTGCCGGGGGTGGTGGCCGGCAGGGTGGTCACGCGTCCTCAGCCTTCCCTCACGCAGGAGGGGACCTGGTGGAGCGCAGCCACATCCAGCACCGCTGCCAACAACGTGGTCCCAGGTGGGCTTTGCTCACCCGTCGCAGCAACCCATGCGAGCAAGCGTGGGGTCTTCCTTGGGTGGAAGTAAGGGGACACCCCAGGGCTCCTCATTTCATCTCCTGTCCTCCAAAACTTCTATGGTCACGCACCGGTGCTGCCTTTGCACTGAACCCATTTCCAGGTAAGAGAGAGGTTTGGGCATGGTTTTTAGAGCTCAGCTAGCAGTATCTCCATCCACCGGTGCTGGGGAAGAGGCAACAGGGGCAAAAATTGTACCTCCTCATGCCCCTCTGTGCCGGATATGGGGATGGTATGTCTATTGTATGTCCATCAAGTACACCAAAGGAAAGCCGTGGAAGGGGCACAGCTTCCTTAGTCCTTTCCAGAAAATGCACGGACTTCTATCAGCATCCCTCTTTGGAGGCTGAACTCTGCATTGGAAAGGGGTAAGGAGAGGAAATCTGCTTGTGTTTGAAATAAAGGAGATGTAGAGTGGGGCTTTTAGATTGAAATGCTTTTCTCCATCTCCTTCCCCATTAGAAAAGGGCTTGGCTAAAAGTCACCAGCCAGCCAGCTTGGGAACAAGGACAGCTCCAGTAGCTCCCTCCCTGCAGTGGTGCTCCGGGAGCCCATCCTCCCTGCCAGGCTGCAGGCTGCTCCCTTCACCCCCCGAGCACTCGAGCCTCGGACCTCCAAAACATGATGATGTTTTTGCCTCCAGCAGCTTGGAAGCCACCCGGCGCTGCAGCCGGCGGCACAGATCGCTGCCGGCTGGAGCGGGCAGAGCCAAGGCTGGCACTGGCGCCAGAGGAGCTGGCTTTGTCCCCTGCCTGCAGCAGCGCGAGGGGCGAGTGGGGCTGGCTGGGACGTAAAAATATTTCTTGTCAGTTATTCTGAATGGGACCGGTGGGTGGCCGAACGTGTGTGAGGGAATCAGCTTGAGATCAAAGCAGTGCAACGATGTGAAATCCACTGTGAAAATACCGCACCCTGCAAAAAAAAAAAAAAAGTTATTTAGGAAGAAATCCAAAGTGGACCCAAGGGAAGGAGTGAAGGCACAAGTGAGAAAAAGGAAATAAAATAGCAGGAACTCACTTAGGCAGCTGGGAAGGAGAGAATGGCGGGGGGAAATCTGTGCAAATACTGAATGAGGAAGGAATATTTTGCACAGGAATGGGGTAAAATTATCCATACCTGAGCGATACAGTTGCTTAAGACTCTCTGATTTGCCACAGTCACATTTAAAAAAATGCATCTGCTATCTGGAATGCAAATCCAAGGCTGATTTTACAAGTACCTGGCAGCTTTGGAGACACGGCTAAGAGCAAACAAAAGAGCCCAGCTGCGGGTACAAGGGGAAACACACCTTTCGCCTTTCGTATCGGGGGAAAAAAATGCAGGCCTGTGGGCCCAGATAACTGAATTCCCTAAATACACACAGCTGGTTTATATACACCCTGCAGCTCCAGCTGACTACCAAAACACTCTGTGAGTATCATGAAGTGTCATAAAATACAGAAAGCATGTACCCAATAACCACGTCCTACAACGAGGACACAGACGTCCTTTATCCCCCTGCAATTACCTTCACGTGGCTCTGTCCTATTCCACAGCTCTGTAGTCTCCAGACTTTGGAGATTTACCTCTTACGTTTACTTTTTTCTTTTTTTCAGTTGTGAATATTACAGTTTCTGAGATAAAAAGAGGCTGGGAAAAAGAGAACTCTTTACCTGGGAGGAATAAGAGGGCACAAAAAACCAGAGTTTCTCCGCATACCTTCTTTGCATCCTTTATTTTCCCCAAGATGCAATGAAAGTGGTAAACGAAAAAACCCTGGTCCAGGACATATTTCCACAAAGCATCAAAAAAAAAGTCTGTGGTGCTCATAGACCCAGCAAATTAGGAGCATCCAGCAAAGAGCTAGAATTTATTGTTGATTACCAGAATAGACCCAAACATGCTACTCTTAAAAAATTAAAGAGAGAGAGACCTGGAAGCGGCTATAATCCCTCCAGCTCGGTGGAGTAGGAATCTAACTCAGCTTCCTTCAGGTGCTTATAATTAAAAGGACTTTGGAGGCCTGAAGGGGGAGATTAGGTTGTTTACAGTTTTGCCTTTATCACATAAATTAAGGTGTATCTGAAGTCAGCAGATATTTCCCAGAAGGGGGCATGTCTCCTGCTGTGCAGGTTCTCTGTGCTGTCCGCAGCAGCAGGAGTGTCCCTTAGACCAATACAGAAAACGTCTTTAAAAGGATAAAAAATGGGAAACAGACTGAATTAGCCCAAGAAAAAAGATCAATATCTATATAAGAGCACCCAAAGCCTATACCAAAGCCATGCCTGCAAATGAGAGGGAGACTGGAGCATCGTTCCTGTGTCTGCAATGGGACCTCACCACAGATGGAATAAGAACGATGCCTCCAGTATGCTAACGGCCTGTCCGAGCTGGAAAGAGGGGCAGGTGGAAACTGCATTGCCTATTTTAGTTCTTCGCTCCCAGTTCTGGAGGTTTGTACTGTTTTGTCCTGAATGACGCAATATGGGACTTTGGTAAGATGGGCCCTAGGTGAGCTTTGACAGTTAATGCCATTTGAAGGGCTGCCCAAAAAAAGGGTGCTTCTGGAAAAGCTCTTTCTCCAGCTAACCTCTCCTCCAATTTAGTACTTTACATCTGAAATTTTGAAGCCAATTTTCTTTTTACTGAAGCTTTAATGAAAGGAGCAAATGATTTATAATGGCAGTCGTTACTCTGGGAAGAGGCAAGTGAAGCTCTTAGGACTTTTGCCCTGGACCTCATGTCACTGTTTTGCACTGCAACAGAGACACGCTCACATTTTTTCCTCCAGTGGCCCATTTATTTCACCCAAATTAACACAAAACCTTATTAGAGCAAAGCTCTTCCCTGCCCACAGCATAGAGACTGGTGGGTCACCTTGGTAAGCAGGAGGCACGTGGGAGGGTCTCACACAGCCCCGGATGGTCTATGAACATTAGGTCTGTGACTGAGCCAAGGGTGGCCCTTGAGATCAGGCACCCATCAGCCTCAGTCCAGGTGGGTTTTGCCTTCTTGTTATCACGAGGCCCTGCTGTAGTACCCTGAGACGGGGCACTTCTTCGGGGAGCCAAGCACGGTCCTGCTCCATCCTACAGCCCAGGCACCTAACGCAGGTGGGAGCAGCGAGTGCCTATGCAGCTCTGGACCCCGGGCTGTCCAAAGTGACTCATTTAATCCATTATCAGCTTCTAAAATGAAGGCATTTATGGACAGGAGCAGCTGGGAGCAGGAGAACGCCCATTGCTCACGCGTGGGGAGGTGGCAAATGCTCCTGGGTTCACCCAGCTGCAGTGCCTGAGCCTCTGGATGTATAAGGTGAATGTACAAACATTTCAGCTATTGTGCAAAGCTGGATTATTTTTTTAAAGTAGCTCTGTCTGAGCACTGTCTGGGTCCTGACAGGGATGGCCAGGACTTGAGCATCCATCTTCTCTCTCAGTCGTCACACGCAGCCGCATGAGACCCCTAGCAGAGTGCCGGCTGTTAGCAAACAGCGGGGCCGGTGCTGGCTGGGAGAGTCTCTGGAGAGAGATGGGAAACATGAATCTTGCAATGAAAAAATAGACAGTAAAGGAACCTGAAACTGTAATATTTTTAACTTCTGACTTTCAAGACAACCTGGTTATTTTATAAGCTGAGAACTGACAGTAGGGTGAATATTATTTGGGTCGATTTAAATATATAAGTGAAAAAAAACTCCAGTGACTTAGGAGGGGGATCTGAGAAGGGAGAGGCATGGAGGTGGGAAACGACTTATTGCTTCGCAATAAAGCTTCTAAAGAAAAGAGAAAGGGGTGGGGGGAGAAGGAAAGAAAAGAGCAGCAGGAGGCCGTCTAACAAAGCAGATTCTGCCCAAATTGGCAGCGAGAGGCCCACAAGTCAGCGGGGGGCTCACGATGGGGGGAAAAAAAGCTCCAGCAGCCCTGAGGATGTTGTGAGAGCTGGAGAAAGACATTTGCAAAGTGGGAACAGCCTGCTCTACCGCTGAGGTCCTTTCTTCATTTCCTCAACTCTGCAAATCACTATCTAGACGGTATTTTGCAAAGGCAGCCCTTGCCCGGTGGGCTGGGCTGCTGCTGTCCCCGGCAGTTGGTGTCATACGGGGTCTGCATCCCCTTCTGCTCCAAAATAACTCCCGGGGCAGCTGCACTCTCAGTTGCCCTCTGCAGATTTCCCTTCGGACCAGGGGATACCGAACAAATCCTCGGGGCAGAGACAGCATCTTGTCTGAACGCCCCATCCATTTTGTGAATAAGACTTTAACTAAGCCGACGAGCAAGCGCTTCTTGAAAAATCCCACAAGTTGCTCCTCACTCCGTGCAAACCAGCACGTTGCTCCAAAGCTCACTCCATAACCTGCTGCATCCTCTGTGCTTGCAGACAGCTCTCGGCTATTGCTCTAACAGTTCTATTACTTTACTCTACAAACGTGTTAAAAAAATAACTTGTCACACTGTTGAGCGGTGCCTCAATTTACCAGCCCGTCAAAATGGGCAGTAGAAGCTGACCTATAAATTCCTGTTTCTTGTTGGTGGTGAAAAATCACTGCAAAACGATGCCGAGCGCTTCGGCGCTATTAGAAGCCGCATCGCCCACAAAAGAGAGCTCCCAGCCAGGACCGGCCTCTGCGGGGCAATGCCGCGAGGGGAGACTTTGAAGTCATGTCCATTCTTCTCTTTCAAGGAGCGATTTATAGCAGAGCTCGCTTCCAAGAGATTGATGGACAAAAGGGCTGGATCAGCTACTGTATAGTCAGGGGGTGAAAGCCTGGATCCATCAAGGTCAGTGGCAAAACTCTCATTGACTTCAATAGGGGCCGGAATTCAGCCCTGCTCCGTGCTTCGCTGGATGCACTTTCACATGCAAACCCTGTGTCGCAGCGAGACAGATGTTAACTTCGGCTTCTACTTCAAGACATGTACCACGGTGACCCACTAAACAAGGTGCTTCAAATAATCTGGGCTTGGAGTCCACACACACACGTGCACACACACATGCCGTTTTCCAAAGGATTTTAAATCTTGCAGAACTGCAGGAAAACACAGTACGTGAAAAGAAAGGAGCATAAATTATCCCAGCCTTGGGGCAGCAGCGACTTGCCTTCCTGCCAGCAAGCTCTGTAGGTTTTATGTGTTAGTTTACTCTGGTGATTAATAAAACATTGGATACTTAATGGGACTCGTCAACCTCTGCATCCAGGAGCGCGCACACCTCCTGGAAAACAGCGGCAATACTCTCAATTATACGGTTGGTGTCGGAGCGAGCACTCAGGACTTTGTGCAAGATGCTGTAGGCACATCGCCGAAGGTGGATCACCCCCGTGTCTTACGTCATCGATACAAGACGTCGAGAGCACCAGACGCTGATGTGAAGCTAAGCCAGGCGAGGTTTAAATGAGGTGCTGCGGGTACTAGAAGCAGCCTGGTTTCAGGGCAGAGACGTGTCAGCCCAGGCTGGCACGGCCAGACGGCACCTATCACCCAGCCCTGGGAGCCGTCCCTGCGCCAAGGGCTGAGCAGCAAAATGCCAAGTTAACGGGGACTTTGCTGGAGAAGTACCTGCTTGCAACTCTATCCGCCTGCACTTTTTTATTGACCATATGGTTTCCAGCTCCGCTTCCCCCATCCAAGCATTCATCAGCCCAACGCTTATCTGCATCCTGGCCCGTGCTGACTTTGCATTTTTAAGATGTCAATGGAAGAAACATCACACACATGTGCTTTAGCATCATCGTATGTCAGACGCTCAAGGTCCACAAATACACTTCCTCCTTCCCCTGTGCTTTTTATGCATTTTACCCAGTAAGCAGTTTTGCACTTAAATTTTCCTTCACAAACGCTTCTTTTTGAGCTAATCTTAATACTCAGGAGAGATGCAAGTCAGACAGCATGGAAGAACGAAATTTTCTACTTCCAGAGGAGATGGTGCGTTCCACACCAGCAGGCATGCTCATTAGATGCCCCTGCGATAACTGCCACAGAAAAGCCTCCTGGAGATAGCCCCCAGAGCAGTAAGCGCTTTTTTCTCTCACTGTCCCATTAAGCCCGTGCCGAGGGAGGAGGTAACTCTCCTTCATCGTTCCCACTGTCTCTGAGCCATCCCTGCGTGGGCAGAAACCTTGAGTTCAGGTTTTACAGGACACCCAGGGCAGTGGTGAGAGCAGCTCCAGTGCACGGAAGCGGGTCCAGTTCCCCACCAGCAGGAAGGAGGGCAGGGGGAGGCAAGAAGCCCACGAAGAACAAACACGTTGGATTTTAAAGACAAGCAGGGGTCCCTGGACCCCTCAAGCTGGACCCTGCAGTGGTGCTTTCCAGCTATGCCAAATCAACAGTCTGACCCCCCTCTCCTTCAGGACACCTGCGCGCCCCTGGCACTCCAGGAACTGGGCAAGCTGTGCCTGCTGGCAGCAAAGCCCATTTCAGAGGGCTTCAGAGGCTGGAGAGGCTTTGAAAATTAATTTACAGGCACTGAAGTTTCTTAGAACTTATTGTAGGGCTAAATCAAACGAGGGGGCTGGATAACATTCACAGGCTATGGCTTTTCAGACAGGGCTTCATCAAATGCGCAGCCTGTAAAAGTGAAAGGTCTGGGTGGATAGTCTTGCTAGCTCCAGAATAAAGCACACTCCATCCAGGTTTGAGTTCAAATTATGTTTTCTAATGTACCACCAGAGATTTTTGCTCTCTTGTTACTGTGCAAAAGGATTTGTAATGGAATGGAGATTTAATCTATTATTGATTATTGCATTATTAAAAAAATAAAAATAAAATTGTCAGTCTCTTTGAAGAACGAGGTAATATATTTTAAGAAACTCTTAAGTTTCATAGTAACTCTTAAAATAGTCTTTATTGCTGTTCCTTTTCCCCAATACAAATCTTATTGCCAGAGACAAAGTTTTACTCTTGTGCTGTTTTATATCTCATTGTTTTATTCTGTTACTGTCCACTACAGTCACCGTGATCACACTGTCCCCAGCATCGCCTGCTTTTTCTCCCTTTGGCACTTGTCAGCACTCCCTTCCCCTCGCATCCGTCTGGGGCCACATCCTTCTGCTCCTCAAGTATACTCTAACTTCAGTTACCACCTGGAGTTCCCTTTATCCTACTTACCATCAAAAAAAACCCCCACATACATATATAGAAAGATCACTGTACTTCAATTATAAATTACCAGATTAAACGCTCTAGTTTGGAGACATTTAAAATTCTCTGGGGCAAGGGCTTTGTGTGCCATACTGTGGTGTTACACGACACGGTTTCAGTGCTTTAGAATCATAGAATCATAGAATCATTGAGGTTGGAAAAGACCTCTAAGATCATCGAGTCCAACCGTCAACCCAACACCACCATGCCCACTAAACCATGTCCCTAAGTGCCTCATCTACTCGTCTTTTAAATACCTCCAGGGATGGGGACTCAACCACTTCCCTGGGCAGCCTGTTCCAAGGTTTAACCACTCTTCCAGTAAAGAAATTTTTCCTTACATCCAATCTAAACCTCCCCTGGCACAACTTGAGGCCATTTCCTCTCGTCCTATTGCTTGTTACTTGGGAGAAGAGACCGACCCCCACCTCGCTACAACCTCCTTTCAGGTGCGAAATGGTGGAGATAAAAGGTTGGAAAACCAAACCAAGCCAACTCTGATGCATTTTTGTAGGCAGGCCGAGGGATGGAAAGGCAGCATCGGAGCAAGATAGCATCTGCACGCAGATACCTGCACAAGTGAATCTACATGCTGGAAGGAGGGAGCGTCTCAGCTCAGTGGGTGCCAGGGGCTTCCTAAAATGAGCTGCCGGAGCCCTGACTCACGCAGGGCGTGGAAAGGGTCAGGTCCACCACGCGTGGCCGTGCAGGGCCAGGGATGCTCAGCTCAGCGCGGCAGCCACCAGCCTGGTGCTCCCCCGCCAGCTAGGTTGCATGTTGCTCACGTTTTAGGGAATGCATTTCTACAAGCAACCTGATATTAAACCCAGGGTTTTTTGGTAAAATGTATGTATTAGGGTTCACATCATAAAAAATACACAGGATATGCAAGACAATCAAGCTAACAGTGATGGAACCTTACCTTTTGGTATCCTTTATATTTTGTTCTTTTAACTGCAGATCTAAGTGTTACTTTAACAGAGGTTTTCTTTTACATCGTGTACAATTAGGCTGCTCAACAGTGGTTTGGGATAAGGGCGCATTGGAGATCAAAGCCTTGCAGCTACATTTTCCCTCATCACCTGGAGAACCACAAACAAAACTATGCAGATGTAGATTAGTTTACAGAAACCTCATTTAAGTTGAAAAATCCTGTTAGCTATAATCACTAGATTCTTAACAGATGTTGTGCTGGAGCCAGCAGCTCCACGCTATGGCATCTATTGTGGAAGAACAGTATTTAGTCACGAGACATTTCTTTCATAGCACACTAAGATGCTTGAACCCCAAGGAGAAAAAAAAAATAAATAATTTCATTTATAATACATTTAAAAGCAACCTTGAACCTGGAGCTGTTAAGAACGGGCGTGTCACAAAAGCATCTAACTACAGAGCTGTCAAACACCTCCCTGCCTCCCCACGGGCTGAGGAACCCCGTCCCGGCTGGGGCATCCAGAGTGGAAACGCTGTGAGTCACGGCAATAACGTCACCTCCCTCTGACCACGCAGCCAGAGGGCTGTCCAGAGGAGCCAGCCGCAGAGCGGGGACGGGCAGGAACGCAGGCACAGCTCTTGACAAGCTGCCATTTGTGTATCCCAGTGTGCCGGCTGCAACCGAGCACCGGTTGCAGCTTCTGCAAATGCTGGAAGGGAGCGACTGAGATGTCCGTGATTTCAGAGAAATAACTGGTCTGAAGATGCTGAGAAATTTAAAAAAAAAAAAAAAAAAAAAAAATTAATCAAGCCAGTTTCTGACTGGATTTTAATCTCAACGGTCAGGTTTGAGAAGGCATACGTTTCAGCCATTCTGTCACCTGGAGGAAAATGAAAACAAACCAGAACTATGATTTTGTATTGTGGCCATGCCTTCCGAGTCACTCCAGACAACACAGAGACTTTAGAAATTAAGAAACTCCTTAACGCTACAGAGGGAAAATACTCCTTAGGAGCAAGCCCTTAGCTCCGAAACACAGCGTGCTGGAGCTAGGCACCTCTGCAAATCCTTCCCTTAGGGATGCACCGGCAGCAGTAGTGCCATGTGCCATCCATCAGTGGTTGCACCCTTGCTCACTCCCTCCTGCTCTGTGTGGTCCAGCCCCTCAGGTGCCCGGACCATCCCCGCAGCTAAATTCCCAAGCCACCCTTGCTGCAGAGCCACGCTCCATCCCCTCCTACGCTCGGCGGCCGATAAGCAGCACTCACTTTTAAGATCTCATAAATCACAGTGTCAGGCAGCTTTTACAGTCTAATTGAGCCTGGAGTCCTTCAATAATAAGCCCTTGAGAAGTGGGGGCAAGAAAGCATTTCATAAACCCGAGCTCAGCAGGGTTTTTGCGCTTGCCAAATACTGCTACCCCCAAGGCACTTTTTGTTGAGCACACCCAGCAAAACAGCAACCATGAGCCAGTGATTAAGTGTCAGGTAAGTGTGTCAGGTAACTACATGCAAAGAAAACAATGCTCACCCGCAGTGAGAAAATAAGTCACCCAAAGGCCAGAGAGATAAGGCAAATCCTGCTCTGGATGTCTTCTCAACTCTCATGTCTCCAGTTTGCAGAAATGAAACATTACAGCCTGTTAACTCCCCAAAGCCCGGAACAAGATGTGATCTTGTCCCTCAGCAGAAAATGGACTTTTCAAGAGGAAGATTTACAATACTAGAGCTACCTGATCCAAGTTTGAAGTTCTGCCTTGAGGGTGGTTGGACTAGATGACCTCCAGGAGATCTCCTCCACACCCTGTTCTGGTGTGATTCCACGGGAGAAAAATCACATCTTCACCCGACCGTGCTCGCCTGCAGCCACATACCCATTCCCAGCCAGACTGGAAGCAATGAGCTCGACAGAGAGACTACCTGCCATGTCCCTGGGTGAATCAGCCACAGGAATGATTGCTAACATGCAGGGCGAAATGACTTCCTCTTTCAACCAGGCCCAGCTTCACCTCCCATCCATCAGAAGTCATCACATTTATCCAGGAGATTACCTTGCTCCCAAATACGCTCATCAAGCTCTTTACTTAGATAGATAGATAGATAAGGAAGATTGAACTCCTTCAATTTTCAGACTTCAAATCAGTTCTGGTAGTTCTGTATGCTTTTAAGGGTAAGTAACTTCCATTTTAAAATCACAGACACTGAAGCTCAACAATTGATAATTGATTGACGATTATGACACAACCCAGCAGCAATAACCTCTTGGCACCTTCCAAAGAGATCTCAGTAGATGCTCACCTTGGCAAAGGCAGATCCTGGCACAGAGACCACAGTCCTGGATCATCCTGAAATGCTTGCACAGATCAGGATGGGCATCACTGTAAATTTAAGGACCCCTTCCCTTCTAAGGACCTTCAAGAACTTTTATTTGGAGCAAAAAGAGGTGGGGGAAGAAGGCAAGCTGAATGAACAGAGCAATTGTTTGCAAGCATGCAAGTGTTAAAGTAAGTAAGCAATCAGAGGTGCTAGGTTTAAAATGAACCACACCTTTAAATACTCAATCAGTTAATTGTTAACATTTGCTTCAAGCAGTCTGTTAATTAGTCCATGAATGGCTTCTTTCATCATCTTTTTTAAAGGTTTTCTCAATTCCAGCAACTTAATTATGTGCCTTCATATTGAATCATCTCAGTGTAGACAGACAAAAAGCTTTCTTAAGTAGCAATAGTTTTTCTCTTTTTCTTCTGCAGCATGTAGCGTTTTTGTCTTTCATTGTTCCTAGGCCAAGAGTGAATACTTACTGGAACAGTGCTGGGAGTTTTAGACATGAATTTAGGAAATTCAGACTTGCTGGGACACTGGTGTATAAGCATGGATACATGAAATAGGAAAGGATTTCTTCTATCTCATGTATACATGCTTGGAGGTAAATTTCTTTAATATTTGACCATCTGCCTTTGCAAGTCAGCAGCATTCCTGCAGACAGAGGAGACTGCTGCAAAGAGGTACTGAAAATGGACAGTCCAGAAAGCAAGGGCACGGGAATATCATGGACGGGTTGGAAAGCGTCACTCATACCCTGTTCATTTTTTCCTTGACATCAGCTCAGCACCAGAAAGCAACACAAACATTCAGGCTCCGCAATTAAATCACTCTCCCTCCTCCTGCTGAAATGGCTTACCAGCTGTAACAGGTATGTCAGATTGCCGAGGGCTGTTAGCAGCGTGCCAGCACCCCAGGATGCTTTACACGGGCTTGTGCTAGACTCTCAAAAGTCAGATCCTTCCATTGATTTCGGTGAACCCAGGATAGCGCGAGCGAGAGAAGCCTCCGGCCAAACCTCTCCAAACCCACCGAGCATTGGCTGGGAAGGAAAGCTCGAGTCAGCAGATCTGCTCCCATTCCAGGGAGACCAACCTCATAAGTTCGTGCGCATCGAGGAGCGATAACATCGATGTCTCTTCCGAGACAGATACAAGGTTGGCGTTGGGCCCAGGGATTTTGCAAATCACTTCTATTCTGTACAAAGTACTGCCTTGAAATATGTTCCCTCAACAGATACTTACATTTTCCTTTCATTCCAACGTTAGGTACAAACCCTTTGCAAGGAATACGTCCCCCTCTCTGCTTCCTACCATCCCTCCTCTTTCCTGCCTGCTCAGTCCCCACATTACTCAGAGCCCTGGGTAAAGCTCTTTTCCATGCTAAATATGCATCCAACCACTGTTAATGAGCTTTGGCCAGCTCACAAGGAGTTTTGACAGGCCTGTTGAACCAGTGCCAAGCAGAGATGAATGTTTGGCTTGGACCAGCACAATGCTCTGTTTGTCTCATTGTTGCATTGGAAGTGTTAGCAAACTAATGTGACAGGATGGAGACTCATACAACTGAAAAATGACTGAAAATATAATTCCATGTCAGCAGTGACTCCTTAAGGATTATTTGTCTCCAGTGACTTTCAGGGAACTTTTCCTTACGGGCTTAAAATAAAGACAGGTCTGTGTGCTCGGGGAAAGCGATCAATTAGTTTTAAACCTAGATGTAAGGAACTGCACTCTGCTCTCGCTTCCTAAGATTTACTTCTAAATCAACCAGGCACTCTACCACAAATTTTTTTTTGTTTTTTTCCCTTTCCAAAAAAACCCATGCATTTGGCTGCTTGCACAGCCCTGTAAGAGCCTGAACTCTGCTCCCTGGTATGTGGATGGGCCCCAGCAAAACCTGTAACGGGGACCCTCCAAGTCTGCAGGTACAGGAACTGCCGGACGAGAGCAAACGATGTTCAGACACAACCAGTACCAGCACTTCAAGAGCAGAGCGATGGACCATTCACCATGGACCATTACAGAATTAGGCAGAGTATAAGGAGTGAAGAACAATCTTTACCACGTACCTTTTTGCTTTCTGGCACTCTACCGTGCAGAGAGACCTGTGAGGCTGGAGACTATCTAAACCATCATGTTTAATAGCCCTTTTGGGATCTAGCTCCTTGCACTTTCTTCTGGGGTCTTTTTGCTCGTTTGTTAGTTTTGGATCTGATCTTCATTCTTGTTTCTACAGCATCATTTTTCCCTTTACATCAGGTGAAGGATTTTATCTTTAAAAAAAGCAGAGTTATAGCCAGCCTCATGTTGTTCTTTCCCAACAGAAAGGCAGGGTCACCCAGGAATCCATTTAAACTTACCTCCCGGTGTTTGTCCTCGCCAGACAGGGAGGAGTGGGCTTCCCAAGCAGCTTTGGTGCTGGGCTTGCATGTTGATTTGCAGGCTGGTCTTTTGGTTAAAGAATAGATATAGGAGTCTGTTGACCAAGATTCAAATACCTGCTCAGCTGCAGATGTCCAGCAGCTTCACCCACTTACAAGATTCATTTTATTGTATACCAAAAGCAAAGTGTATTTTCTTATGTGCTTACATTAAAAATATTTGCAGAATTGTTACCTTAATGACAGGGTCCCAATTCCCCACTTAGAAAACATTTCTCCCATCCTTCGGGCTATCAGGTTTTGATTTATATGATAGTAGGGCAATCTGTTAGGTTTTCGAAAGGTATTTGGACCTCTAGACGTGAATGTATTAATTTAGCAAGACTTACACGAGGTACCCAACTCCTATTGAAAGTCAGGAGGAGCTGAGAACGTCACTTAGGCTTTTCTGCAAATCCTACTAAACGCTCATCTATCGCTTTCAATTCTTATAAACCTTTGTAAATCTGGCCCATGACTGTAAACAATATTGTTTATGTGCAATAAAGGTGGATACCGCCCTCACCCCCAGAACTACAAACTGCATATGTACCCACCTACCTCAAGGAATACTCAGCTTCACTGTACATTTTATAGTTTGTTTCTTTCATTTTTATAACTAACATTGCACTGATAAATATAGCTGTTTAGCCAAAGTCAATGTACGGGAGGCAGAAAAGAGATAAACCATGAACATTTATTTGGATTCCTGGTGCAACACTATATATACTGAAGTTCATTATAAAAATAATGTAAAATAGTCTCTGTAGCGTAAGGCTGGCTTTGCAAATCCTTTTAATTATATCCATATTTTCAATTGCTTGGATGTCAGAAGGAGACAAGCTGGTGTTAAACATGTCCAGTTTGTTGGGGTTTCATTCACCTCTTCGAACCACAGGAAGATTTTTAAAAAACTTGAGTCGTCTTATCTTGCCACAAGCTATTATTTTTTTTAGGCACATGACAGTTTACTAGCAACAGAAAGTATAAATATATATTGCACTCTTAGGAAAATTGCTAGGATCCTTGTCTAAAGCTCTCAAAGGGACTGATAGGGTCGGCAGGTTGTCATTTGGAGAATTCCATGTGCAGATGCTATTAGGTACAGCTCTTTGAGTATGACAACTTGGTTGCTGCACGTTCTGCTCATGCAGGGACTAGCACAAAGGGGATCTGCTATAACGCCACCAGAAAGGGCTACAAACTTGGAAAAAGATTTCATGAAAAGTCTTGTTTCCATTTTGGAAACCTCTGGTCCACTTCTGTGGAGCTTTTCCATGCTCTCCTAATGAAAACTGATTCCCAGGAGCCACATATTGCTGGTGAAAGCTGGGGCTTTGGTAAACACAGGAAAAAATTTATATTGCATAAAAAAATAGATAGTGATGGAAAATTTTAACAACACTGATTGTTTAGGCCTTCTTCCCCTTTTCAAAATGAAACACTTTTTAAATCAAACCTTTTTTTCACTGGGAGCTTTGTGAGCACATTTTTTCACCTGGTTCCAATCTAGACACTGTTGCAACGCAAACGAAGAGCGAGAGCATCCGGCGAGGGAGCGGGCGAGAGTGCGCTTCCAGCACAGCAAACCTTGTGCTTTCTGAATTCCCCACCAAATCCTGTGACTTATCACAAAGGAGCACAGAATAAGTATGACTCGATGCACAACATAAACCCTCTAAGGCATGGAGCAGCTTGGAGGGGTGGTAGCAAAAGGTCTTCCCTCCAGACTGGGGGTTTGGTGGCTGGAAGGCACCGAAACCACTTTCTCCCTGCTGATGGCTTAACGGATTTACACCAAACAAGATGGCAATTGGGGTCCAGTCCCTGCTGAAGAAATGGTTCCTTCAGAAGCAGCCCAGCAAAATATCATTGAAGCATAGGACTGGGAGGGGTCAGAGGGGGTGAAGAGCACCACCAATACCCCTGAACCCCGAAGAATCAGGGGACTTGTTGAAATGTGCAGGTGATCCAGCAAGAAGGACTATAGCGCAAGCTATGGAGAAGAGCAAACCAACCAACCATCCATGGAGCAATGCTGCCCAGCCTGACCCAGGACGGGGATGGGGCTGTCCTTACCCGTCCCGCTGCACCCACAGGGCTCCATGCCCCGGTTGCCAAGTGCCTGCCCTCGCTGCACCCCCTCTGCAGCTCATCAAAGGGAGGGGACATGAAAACTAACCCCAAAAGTCAAATATCTATCAATGGTACAAACCCCAACCCCCCCCCAGCGCAGCTCACGACCAGGGGAAGCCTGAATCCATGGAGGGAAGGAGCAAAGTTTAGACAAACCGAGTCCCTCTCTCCCTCCAAGCTGCTCCGAATCCCAGCGCTTGGGACCCAAGACACTGGTCCTGTGCAGCTCTGCGGTCCTCTCCACCGGCTTATCAAACTCTGTCTTGAAACAATTTCAGGCTTGAACAGATTTGTTAAACAGTACAATATGAAGATCAAGGAATAAAGATGAGGAAAGGTGAAATTAGATTAATGCTGTAGATAGCTTTTGAGTATAACTAATGCCAAATAGCCAGAGGGCAACATGTCAACAATTTAATAGGGCACAACATAAAATAATGTTTTCAAAACAAGCACTTCATTGGATGCTTCCCCTTTGAATCAGATAAAGTGTATCACTACAGAGAGATTTGCTTTGATCTGTTCTGCAGCAGAAGGTCAAGGGTGTCTAAAGCAGCTATTCAGAGCTTGTGAGTAATAGAATTAAACGGCTCAGATCACTCGATACATCTCTGAGCTCCAGATGTAGGGCTGGCCCCCGGGGTGGGGAGCCGAGCCCCGCGCCCCTGGCTGGCAGCTGAATTGGGTGCTGGCTCTGAGCCCAGGCTGCTCGTGCCACCCCCAGAGCTCCCACAGGAGCAGCCTCTGCTGCCCACGGAGACTGGCAGAGGTTGGCATCACAGTCCCGCGTGAGTGGCAGCTCAGGGACAGTGTTGTCTGGCAGAGAGACCAACCCCAGCTCACCTATACACTCCCATCAGTTTAAACGAAATAGCAGGGAGGTGTACGAACCCACTGCGAGGTGTCCCGGGGCTGGGGAGGGATCTGCAAGTCAGGATTTCTGCACCCACGTTTGTGCAGAAAGCATCACTATTTCTAGGAAGCCGAGGCAGCACCTACCTTCATAAAGGTTTTGTCCTGCACAAATTAATTCACATTAGTTGTAGGCATAACTATTTATGATAATTTATGATAGCAGATATTTATGAAACCTGATCATTGTAAGGATGATTTAAGCCCAAAGCTGTTTTCCACCCATGCTAAAGGTAACAAGCCCAAACTCTGCCACACCTTTTGCTTCTTGCAGACGAGGCACTTAGGGAGCTGCGCGCAGGATTTCACATTCGGTGACCCATCTTTCCGCGGCCAGCAGTGGGGAAAACACAGCAGTCAGTGCCGTACAGTATAAAGGAGAGCTTGCAGGTGCAGGGAGGGTGCAGCCGGGAGCCTGACCCTCGTGCACAGCACAGACCAGCAGGCAGCGGGCGAGCAGGCAGCGCTCCCGCGGGCTCGCCTGAGAAGAGCCAGGCCATAGCAGATCTTCTGTTCATACGCCCCTTGCAGAGAACACACTGCCAGGAGCCAGTTTTACCTGCTCTCTTATTCCAGTGGGCGAGAAAGATGCTTGTGGGGCACAGGTCTCCCCTCCCCTGCAAAAGGAAGGATGAAGTGGGCGATGGAGGCAAATAATAGGGGGAAAGATTAGAACAGTATATGTTTCTCATGGCCGCAGTACACAGCACCGCAGCATGCCATGTGGTTTGCTGCCTATCTCTGCTCTCCTAACTGTGAAGAGTGTTAAGTAGAGGCTGGATTAGCCCATCCACTTCACACCCAGCAAAGGAGGTGCCACACAAAACACCTCCAGAAGGTCCAGCCACAGAAGATGCCATCTCCCGACCCGGGAGATGACGGTATCAGGCTTGCTCTTGGCAGGGACTCCGCGCAGTAGTCTGCACTCTCCCAAAGCACGGGTACAGATTTCAAAAGCAAGATGAGGTTAAGAGCCCTTGCAAGCACCACCTGCGTGAACAGGCAGAGCCACGCAGGAGTGCTGCGAGAAGCCCTGTGCACCTCGGCCACCACGCTGCCAGGGCTGCAGCAGCTGCTGGAGCTGCGCGGGGGCCTCAGGGGACTGCCTGAGAATGAAGGCAATAATAGGACTCATTTATCTTCGGGATGTCACCCTGATAGCACGCTGCTGGTGCAGCACCGGCACGCGCTGGGTAGCTGCTGTGCTCGCTGGCTGGTACCCAACGGGAAAGGGCAGCCAGCACAGGGTCCCTCTGCGCATTTCCCTGTGGATTGGATGGCTTTTGAAGAATTATAACCTTAACTCATTTCAAAACGTTGGGAGCTTTTCACTGGTTTCTTTTTTTATGCTCCTGAAGGGAGAAGCGGGCTCTATGCAGCCCTGTTAAGCGGTACACACTTCATCCAGCTCAGCCAGGCATTTCTTCTTGTTCAGTTTTAATTTACCTGAGACACAAGGAGTGCACCATTTCTCTTGGCATTCAGGATTGCTCTCCCGTCACCCACTCATCTTTCCCTCCCAAATCACCTGACAGTTGTCCCAAATTGTCTGCCCACTTCAGCCAGTGCCCATGCAGCCCTCCGGCGCCCAACAGAGGCTTCTCCCAGCCGTCCCACGCCTCCCCAGCACCCAGCAACCAAAAGGTCCAGGGCTTTGTCAGGCATTTGCCCAAATGCCCTCTTTGCACACAGGAGCACCAAGCCCAGTGAAGCCACGGCTGGGATGAACCTTCGCTCGCTCGTGATGCTCCTCCAGGAGCTTCTCAAAGCGACAGGTTTTGCATCTGTTAATCAGCTTTGCTTTCTCCAACAGGTGCTGAGGAGCATTTTGCTTTCGCAGACTGTCACGTCTCAATTAGCTCTGTACCTTTGGCGGGGGAGCGTGTGACCAGGGGCCACGGGGTCTCCACAGATTTGTAGCTTTAGCATGGAAAGGTAAATACATCTGCAGCGCCCAGCGGTGCTTGGAGCTGCCCCTTCCCTGCAAGGGACTGGCCCTAGACTGGGGACACGGAGCGGTGGGTGCCACAAGGACCCCTAAGATGAAGGCAGAAGCCTCTCCTCATCCCGACTACCCAAACAGAACGGCAATTTGACAGACGCAACACTCAGCAGAGACCTGCCTGGACCACGTCTAATGACAGCCCTTAACTGCAGCCCTGTTAATGAGATGCTGAAGACAGGCAGCTCTAAACCTTGCTCCGCCACAGATTTTAGTGCTTTCTGCAGAACTGCCTGACAAAAGAGCCTCTGCCCTGGAGACCAGCATGTAAAAGAAAAGCAAATACCAAGTGGACCTATAAATTCTCCACCTCCCGCTGCTGGAGCAGCCCCAATCGCTCGTCCAGCAGCAGCTTGTTCCAGCTCTCAGCTCATCCCTCCCGCAGCCCAGCAACCCCAACCTACCTGCCTCTCATAATGCTGAACCCCTCCGTGCCTCCCTCTCCATCACCGGGAATGGGCTCCTACCATTACCCCGACAGCTCGGATGGCTCCACGGCTCTGACCCTAAAGCCAGGGGTAGAAAACGGGCAGGCAGAGCTGGAGGAAAGCCATGGGCTGTGCGTTGCAAGGCGAGCTCGGGGAAGGAGCACAAATTTAGCCCTGACTCATCCGGTATAAATTTGCCATCTTCAGAGTGGGGCTTGTCAGGGGTGCGCCAGCTCTGTGTAACTCTGGGTTAACGGGGAGGGTTTGATTGCTGTGCCGACCTGCGTTCAGTGGCCCATCGCCTCCTGGGAGGGAGCACCCAATCTGGGGCTTTGCCCATCACCTGCTTCCAACACGGTACACAGGGGTTTTGCAACTGTGGCTGTGAGGGTGGGACTAGGCTGATCGCTAATTACTATAGCTTGTAATCAGTGAGAGGCATGGCTAAGGGTTCTCTACCCTGAAAGCTCCAACTACTTGTGCTGACATTTTGATGCCAATTACTGAAATGCATGCGCTAGAAATAGCTATAATTGATAAGGCAGGTCAGCAAATGTTAATAAAGCTGAAATTTGGACAAAAATGGAAATGAAAGTTTGTGAAAATGCGAACAATTTTTCCGCTCGCTCTAATAGTTGGATACAACTACGTGTTATTTATGGCTGGATTTTCTATTACAGATGCTGAGAAAGAAATGAATTTCCACTCGGAGGCAGGTGCTCTGCAGAGAGGGGAACAAACAGGAGCGCTCCGGCTCGGCTTTCCCCTCCGCCATGGCAGCAGGGCTGCTGCAAAACGTGCTGCTGGGTCTCCTCGCCAGGGCCTCAATGGTTGCTTTTCCGTGTGCTCCTTACCTGCTTGCTCCTGGCTATGGTAACGCCCCAAAATATTGGAAGGAAGTAGGTAAAAAGAGCCATTCGGAGAAACTTCATCTGAGCTGTACAGCAAAATCCCCAAAGTACGGATGTAACCTTTTACTGTTTTACCTCAATTTCCCCTCTTGCACAAGACGACGACCATTTTTATCTAGCCCTCAGTTGGGTGCCACCTTCGACAGGGACACCACCACCCCAGCATTAATTTGGGGAGAATTTAGTTTTCTGGGTGATAGCCCATTGCCTTGACAGAAGGACAGACCGACAGGCACACGAGCACGAAACACTCCTGCTCTGTACTAGCTGTTAATGAGTAAAAGCTATTTTCTTCCTCCATGGCCTTTCCCTCCCGGCACTTTTGGCTCAGCCACCTCCTCCTGACGCGTGCCGTTGACAGCACGGCTGGCAGAGGGGAGGATGCTTGCTCCGTGAGCGTGAGCTCCCAAGCCCTCAGTCATCGGAGCAGGAACGCACCCTGGGTTAGAAGCGAGCTCTGTCGGCACCCATCGCTGATTTGCTACTTGTCTTATTTAAATTATTTATTACAAGAGAAATTGCCAGGCACCTGAGCTTGAAACGCTGGAAATAAATAAGAAACCCAAACGGAGGCGAACTCGTTCGGCCCCGTTGGCTCAACACCAAACCCAGGGCAGCGGGGGAGTGCACAAACCTTGCCAGACCTCCAGCCCCAGCACAGGGGCTCTGCGGGGTGGCCCCTGTCAGGGCACGTCCCTGCCCACCGCCACCTCCCGGTGGGGCTTTCAGCAGCAGCAGCTCCCCATCACCCCAGCAAGGGTCACCTCCGGAACCACCGGCACGGCCGCAGGGCCCTTTCCAGAGCTGAGCCTTGTCTCCTCCACCTTTGATCAGCCTCGCTCACCAGGGCGGTGCAGTCTGTCCCGAGCGGGCAGGTCCGGTTCTTCCTGGCTGCGCTGGGGCTCTCGCACCTCGCAGTTTCCCAGGCTCCAGGCTGGCTTCGTACCTTTGTTCTCGCAGCCGAGTTTTCCCTCCCTGTCTGCCCTTGCCTGCTGTGCGCAGCATTTGATTTGTGACAGTTTAATAGGAGATCTCTGAGTGCGGCCATTACACCCCCGGCAGTGGTTTCCTCTAACAGTTCACAACTGGAGCCGCACAAACCCACCGAGTCCAGTTTCTCCCAGCGTCGGTAAGTCGTTTGGGTCAGTCCCGTCTCACAGCCATTGTGTTTCACCCTAAAAGCCAAATGCAGAGGGGACAAGTGAAGGGAAAGGGAGGGCAACACGCTGCCCTTCCCCACCCCTCGCCCCTGCCTCCCCGCCCAGCAAAAAGGGGGATTCATCCTACCGACTCCACAGCATTCGACATAGAAGTGCGCATGTGGCGTAGCCATTGCTTGTAGGGTTTTCGTGAATCGTATAACAGTTAAGCTGTCGATGCACAGTGTTTGGTGCAGGTGGTTTGGACAGGTGGAAGTTGGGCGGCCCAACATGCCGAGCTGGCCCACCGGCAGCCACGGGCTTGGCTTGGCGGCATCGGGGAGGAACCGTCTCCGTTTTGGCAGGAGCCCGTGGCTAGGCGGGTTGCGGAGGGTGTGAAGCACCAGGCTGAGCCCGCTTTCTGCAAGGTGTCTGGCGGAGGTGCCACATTTTGCATCCCATGTGCTGGCACGGACCAGGCAGGACAGGACCAAGCAAGTGTCCGTGGCCACCCCAAGCCCATGAGGATGGGGCGGGTCCCATCCCCTCCCACCTCACCCTGAGGTGCACGGCGCAAGGGAAAACAGCGAGGGTGGCTTTTTTCCTCCCACAAACCAACCACAGAGCAGATGGAGGGGAAAATCCCTCCTCTCAATTCCTGCTAGACTGACATTTTACCTGCAAAATTGAGGTAGGAGGCTTTTAAATGACTTGTAGGTGGATCTGGTTCTAGAAACGTTTCTGTTTTACAACAAGTCTTTGCTGTTTGAAGGAGGCGGGTGTAACAGCAAACAAGGAAATGGTTAACTGCAGCCTTGGATTTGCACTTGCTTTCCCCAGGCTGCTGAAATGTAGGGATTCAGGGGTCGCAGTCACAAATTTACCATTAAAGCAAATGCCCGTTTCATCCGTTTTGAGGGTGGGTTTTCTTTAAAGCTTTCATCCTGGCAGAGATATTTGAGGAGCTAAAAATAGGCAGCAAAGTCACGTGAAAACCTCCGGATGTGAGAAATCACATAAAAGATACGAGCGTGAGTCCCTGTTTCCTTGGAAATAATAGTAGTAGTAATTCTTGAATGCGAGGTTGTAATGGCGAGATCTGAAGCCGGCCCGTTGTTCTCCAAAACCCTCTGTGAGCAGCCAGGGCAGGGTAAAACCCAGGTGGCCAAGAGAATAAACTGCCCCGGTGCACAGCACTGTGTGAGAAAAGCCCTCCCTTGCAGAGCTCCGGAGAACGAGCCGGAGCCAGAGGTTTCCACGTGTGCAGGATCAGACCCGGAGCCACTGCTCGGAGGGGATGGGAGAGCTCAGGCAGAGGGGATGGCACAAAGCTCCCCAAGACCTCCAGCGCTGGCTGGTGAAATTTTGGTTGAAGGTTTCAGTTTGGGACGAGCCCAAAGGAAACCCCTCAGTCACTGCACCCCGAAACTTTGGGTCTCGGTCTGGATTTAAATTCAGATCTGCAGCTGGTGCTGGGTGGGAGGGCTGGCTCCAAGCCTCGGACTCTGGGGAGATTTCAGATCGGGAGCCAAGTCTGTGGCATGAGCCCGTCCCTGGTGGGAGTCAGTGAGCTCAATGACAGCAGTAAAGGGCTCTCACCCATCCACATGGAAATTGCTTATATTTAAATTTTAACATCCCCAGCCTGGGCACTTGAAGGCACTGAACACGCTTAGCTCTAGACGATCCCCGGGGACCTGGGCGATGCTGAGCATTAAGAGAAACACGGTGACCTGCAGGATGAGAAAGCCAGTTTCCCGTAGCCACCATGGGGTGTGGGCACCGAGCCACCCTCCAGCCGCAGGAGCTGCCACGCGGGGTTCTGCAGCGGCACTTCAGCAAACTACGGCCCCGGGTCCTGCACCCATCCCGTGCATCACGCTCCATTTCCCATTCCCAGCTTGAGCTGCATGCCATCTCCTATAAATCCTTTCTAAATGAGCAACAGCATTTAATTTATTTCAGAAAGACTTACTGCTTTGTCTGTATAGATTCTGCACGGGAAGCACCGGTGAAGACCAGTGTTCAGATCCTGAAGCCAAACACTCACCGGTTAGTAAATGCCAGAATTAAGGTTTCATAACCTATCCTGCCAAGTCAAAGCTCTCTACTAAAAGGCAGCGGTACTCAAACTTTCCACTAAAACAGTTCCCAATGCCAAGCATATTATTGGGCATCACTGTGAGTCACCTAGACGCATAGGAGCAGATACGGCTAAAATCCTTTCACTGCTGCAATTGCGAAAGAGTCTACTGGCAGTGAAAAACTGCCAAATTTTTCAAATTTTTGAGCTGGAAATTCTGCTCCCCTGGGCTAGAGAAATGTCACTCTTGTCCCCGCTCCTAGTCTCTTTTCCTGTTGCTGCCACCACAACCATCATCGCATTTTCCCATCCCTTTTACCAGAAAACAAGGATGAAAGCAAGAGGAGCAGAGGAGGTGCCAGCTGTGCGCAGCGCTGTGGGTTGCACAGGAGGCCCCATGCCCCCGCGACTGTGGGTCCAACATTTCCGAGTTTCAGCTGGGAGGCACAAGGCCAGACGCCCACCCTCACCCACACCCTGGGTTATTCCTCTGAACGCTCAGCTGCGGCCTGGGCAGGCGGTACCCAGCGCTCAGCAGGGCTGGCAGACGGGACGCTGCAGAGCCCTCTCACCTGAATTTTATGCTCAGGCTCATCATAAAGACCTCAAAATCTGCCACGAGCACAGATTTTTTGCGGAAATAACCATCGTGCCTGATGTTCCAGCAGTCCACCACGGCCTGTCTGTCGCTCTGTTTGCCAGATGCCTACATGAGGTTTTGTTCTGGATGACCAGAAACCGAATTAGGCTGCTTCCAAAGAGATGGCGCAACGTTGCTAGGCAATTACGTCTGGCTGAAAGAAGCTGACAGTCATAGCGAGTTACTGATCTGTGCAGGATGCACTGATAAGGTTATCTAATTCTGCATATATGACTTGTACACATTTGTGCTAAATATGACTTCAGCCTCTCAGGTCAAGAGGACTTCGGCTCAACATTTAAGCCGATGGAGCTCGGGAGCTGGGTGGGATGGGGATGCTGGCAGGGCCATCGAGCAGCGCCCGCAAGGAGAAACAAATAATGGGACAACAGAGGGTCCAAAATCAGATCCCGCTCCTAAGTCTAAAAAAAAAAAAAAAAGAAAAAGAAAAGAACCTCCACCTTTGATGTAAGGTGACTTGCTTTCTGGCAGGGAAAATGGCTTTTCCTCCCCCCAGGGCGGTGTTATTTGAACAAAACCTTTGTTCTGCCTAACAGCAGATACCACCCACGACCCGAGATGGGCCGTTGTGATGCCTTTCCCCAAACAGCTGGTCGTCCTCACCTGGCTGCACCAGTGCTGCATCTCATGGCAGCGTGGCAGGAGAGCCACCGTCCCTGTCCCCCGCACTGCCGGCAGGCGCTTGGGAGATGCTACAGGTTAATTAACACTTACTCATTAAGGCTGGTGCCAGAGATCTTTGTGGGGAACAGCAGGGAAATGAAAGCAGCTGCAGGAGCTGTCAGGGCTGGAAGGGGAGAAGGCAGGAGGGGACCAAGCCGGGGGGATTTCAGCTGGGTTTCGGGGAGCACTCCTTTGAATTCTACCTTTTACTAACAAAATACTACCCGAAAAATTGAACTTTGAGGCTTTGACAAACATGCTTGCTTTAGGATCAGGCTGGCTGGGGACTACACAAAATTTCACCCTTGAATCCAGCTGGTACCAGGCACGGAAACTAAGCAGTAGTAAGAGGGCTGTTAAGGCAGAGGAGTGGGTAAAGGACATTAAAATTAACTCCTTGGCAAGCTGCGAGGCACAGAAGCCTTGAGCACATGCTTACCTGCAGGCATGCAAGCTGTCCCGGTTTCAGCAGCAGTGCTGACATTTTGGATCTCCCTGGGGACTGCAGAGACTTTGATTCAACAGGTTCCTCCTGGGCTGGGCTGGGGCAGGCGAGCGGCACTGCAGCAAGCAGCCTCAGCTCTGAAATCATGCACCAATAGTTGTGGCAAAGGCAAACCAAGTCCTAATTCATTACATCTCACTGTACAGGACACATCCAGCTTCCTCAGAGGCCCCAGATGAAAGGGCAGGAGAATATATATGTATATTTTTAAACAACATACCTCGTTTCATCTGCACTTTTTGGGTGGAGAAAGTTTGACACCGATGCCTAGGAGGAGAGGATGCAAAGCACTGCCTTAGCACCATCTGAAAAGCTAAAATGTGTTCCTTTGCCAAGATACCGTAAGAGCAAGCTCTCAAGCGTCCCACCAGCAGAGCAAGCATGCCCACGCGGCACTCAAGCATTCGGGGGAGCTGTGCAGCACCTCGCTTTCTGCTCCAAACCTCAGGGTGAATGACAGAGGCCTCCAACTGCTGAGGAAGGAGGAATGTGCGGCTCGCTGCCTTGCAGGATCTTGGCTTATTATAGCAATTGGCACAGAGTCATCCTTATCAGCTAGCACATTAATCTTAATTAACAAATCGACAGCAACAGTTCCTCCCTGAAGCTCCCCTGAGCATTCGCAGCCTTTGCAGCGCCACCGTTCCAGCATCAGCGCCTTTCCCGCCGCAAGGAAGAAGGCCAAATCCTGCACAAAACTGGAGCGGCTCTGCTGGCTCCAGCCCTCCAACCGCTCTCCCGGGAGGCCCCGCTGTACCCAGCCGAGAGCCCAGAATCGCATCCCCCCATAGCTGGGACCAGGAGCATCCTCTCCATCCCAGCACCCCAGGACCTGGTTTTGGCTGTGATGTAGCACCCACCACCCCCGAGCTGCCCCACCTCCTTCGTCCGGGGACAGGCCGCGGAGAGGAAGGGTTTCCCTCCTGCATGTTTGCATGTTTCTAGAAAGGAGGATCGTTTTTTTTTTTAGGGGGGGGGGGGGGGAAGGCAAAACCAAACCAGATGATCTATGAAAATGTGGTAAGATCACTCTAAATCAAACCCGAACAGCAGGGCCCCCTCGCCTTCTGCTCCCTGCTGCTGTCAGGGCTGGAAAATCGGTGCTGACTGTCCCAGGATCGATTCACACCCTTGTGCCTAGAGCTGATCAGCTCTTCATGCACGAATAGCACTAACGGCTGAGAGCTCCAGCAACAGGGACCCAGGCTTGCATGGGACCACAGACCCCACGTCCCATGGGGGTCATGTGGAGCACATGTGGACCCCTAGACTGGGGCCACGGGGCAGTACAGCTCCAAGCAAGCCTAAATCCAAACAAGCAAAGGCTCTAACTGGATGCATATGAGTAAAGAGAAGCAATGAAATGGCTGAGGCTCCATCGCAGGCAAGAAAACTAACAGCCCTGGCTGCTGTAGTGTGAATTTAGGGCACAGTCATTATTGCCAGGTAATTAAAGGGCACAGAGACAGTATCCATCGTGCCTCATCTAAGGACTGCCCAGGTCAGATGCAAAGCCAAGACAGCTCAGACTTGGCAGAGCTCAGAGGAGAATGTCATTTTTTTCTAGTTAAAAAAAACCAACAAGACAAAAAAACAAAAACAAAAAAACAATTCCCTTGTCCAGGTCAGCAAATCCCATCAGCTCTGCCCAGACTGGAGCCACACACACCACAGCTGAAGGAAGTGGTAAAGCAGCACGTTTCCCAGAGGAGCAGGAAAAATTACCCCCATTTTGCAAAGACTGGGCCCCAGCTGCCTGGGGTTGGGCAGCGGCGGACGCTGGCATGCACAGCCGCAGCAGCAACCTCGGAGGACCAAAATCATGACCGTAGTGATCAGCACACTGGAGCCGTCTGAATAAACACTGTTAATTCACTAAGGAAAGCATTCCCGGGATTGCGAGTGGCCGCTCCGTACCCTCACCCCCCTCCCTTTGCATGTCATCGCACTAAACCCTTGCGTGCAGCGGCAGCTGGGATTAGGGACCCGTTGCTTAACAAGGGCATGCCGGGGGGCTCGTTTTGCCGCCTTGCTTCTTGGCATGGGGCTGGAGCCAAACCTGGGGTGTCTGAAGGACACCCCACGTGACCAGCCAGGTTTGCTGGCAACATCAGAGGGTTAGGCAGGGCCGTGGGGACAGGCAGAGGAGGCAGTTTCATTGGAGGGTAACTCAGACCTTGCCATATTGCTTTCAGCTCCTCATTATTCCCCTTTTCCTCTTGGCAGCCCAAGGCAGGGCTGAGAAAGCAGAGCCAGAAGCTTGCTGGAAGAGTCGCTTTATGGCACGTTACTTCAGCTCAACACTCAAAACGCAGCCAGAAGGTATAACCCCAGGGACGGAGGCTCCAGACCTGCAACGGGGTCCCTGCGGGTTAGGAGAAGCTGAGTCTGGGGTGTTAAATTGGAGGCTTAGACCCGAGATGAAGTTATACCATCTTAACGGGTTGGCACAAACAAGCGGAGGTGCGGAGCCCCCTCTGCCCGGTGCAAACCGGTGGTGACGGGCGGCAATGTGCTCCTGCATCCCAGCGCCAGGCTGGGAGCACAGCCCTGACTCCCTTCTGCTCCCAAGTCCTTGAAGAAGGAAGGCTTTTTAGTTCACCTTATGCCCATTGTTTTACTAAATAAACATGCATTAATCCTTTAAGACAATTTTGCAACCAAACAAGAATTTCATTTTCTTAAAGCCATAATGTTACAGCACAGCTTAAGGTCCAAATATTTAAAAAATATGAACCTGAAGTTCAACTTCTCCTTTTGTGCAGATGCTACCAGAAAAACAGCCTGGTTTTCAGAAGTTCCTTTCAGGGGATGCTCAGTATTTGCAGAAGTTAGACCACCACGGGGCAAAGAGGTTAGCTCCAGGCAGTGACTTCTGAAAGCACTGACCTAAGTGTTTTTCCGACATAGGGGGGGAAAAACCCATCTCAGCTGAAATACCAAGGCTTTAAAAATTAGTTGCTGCTCACGTGCAGTAGCTCTTGTTATTAAAAACACCATAAAAGTTTTACTGTGCTGACTTAGGGTGCACGTAAAGAACCTAGCTTGTCTTGACAGACCATAAAGGAGCTTTTATGACCTATTGGGTCAATGATTTGCAAAGAAGGATTTACGCTGCTGTCCAGGGCTGGGATGCGCTGCTGCAGGAGGAACACATCAAAATGGTGTGCAGGCCTGAGAGGTGGACCTGCTACAGCTTGGCTGGGTAAACAACATGTATATCCAGCATGACTATGTGTTTCAGCATACCTGCTTGTTATATAGATTGTGTTAACTCAGAAGAGCACGGGATTATGTGCTGAGTGGATTTAACCGATCAACCTTTATTATTTTGGGGTCACAAGCGGAGCTTTAGAAGGGGAAAAAAAACACCTTACCTGTGCATCAGTTCAGTTCTCCCCCAGGGCTAAAGCTTTGGAAACTCAGGCTGAATCCCCAGTGTTGCAATTGCTTTATCTTCTGTTGCAAGATGTCAGGAAAACATCAGCTTCACTGGTCCAAGGTTCAGTCTCAACACACTCCTGGAGTAACTCAAGGAAGAAGAGGACCTGACTCGCTGTAGTAATATCATCTCGGAATGATGCTGCCAGGTCTGTTCAGGACAGATGAAATGGTGCAAAGGAAAGCCCCGCCACGCTGGCAGCCTCGTATCAGCATCAGGGCTTGTTTACCTTTACAAAGCACCAGCATCCATGGACACGCACAAGGACAGAGCACTGCAGCTGCAAGCAAAGTGCTAGTGAAATCCAAATATGCGGTGCACCTCCAGCCTTAGGGACTGGTGAGAGGCGCCCAGGCCCACCTGCGAGTGACTGAAGCTGCCCTGGAAAAGGGACTAAACCCAACTGCCACCCTCCTGGGGCGGCACGACCAGCCGCACAGCCGCTGCTCTCCCTGGCTAGCACAGCCCATGTCACCCAGGTCCCCTCCGCGGCTTTTGGCTGACCCCCAGCCCAGGCTTGGCTGCCCAAATTCATTGTGGGTGTTGGAGCCATCCCCCAGGGCTGGGCAGCAACCGGGACAGTAGCCAAGAGCACCCAACCCTGTCCCCACCAAGGGTGCGCTCGGCCGGTGCCAGCGATCCCCCGCCTCAGCAGAGGACAGAGCAGGGTGATGCCCGGCAGATGCAGACCTCCGGGGAGCTGCGCTCCAGAGCCCAGCACCTGCAGGAGGGAGACCGCAGCCCGGAAAGATCAAACGCTTCAAACGTTTCTCTCCCAAGCACTGGCGTGGGCTGAAAGGAAAACTAGTAAAGTCTTTTTAAGTGCTGGAGGGTGCTTTTAAGCTGCAGGTGGTGCTGCTCCCTGGGGCAATGGCCAGAGGGTCTCTGAGGGATGAGGAGCTCCTTCAGCCTCGGCTCACTCGGGCATCTGTGCCTCCGTGGGGATGCTCATGCAGGTCAAACATGCAAAGCTGGCCAGGACCCTTCAAGCCTCCCCCAAGGAGCAGCACCCACCTTCCTCCTCCAGCTCCTGGCCCCATCTGTATGGTCAGCATTGTGGGTATTGAGGTGGCTACACTCTGCAGAATTCCTTCCCCAAAGCCCTTTTCCTTTGGCCCTCAACATCCAGATGGATTGAACCAGATTCACTGCACACATGGCAACCAAATGAAATGGTTTCTTTGGCAACAATAATGAAAGCTGAGAAAAAATTTTGCTTTCTGTCTCATGCAACTTCAGCAGCCCAGGTAACGCAGACGGGGAAGCAGAGAAACTGCAAGCATCTCACTTGAATTACTGCCTCTGATAGGAATCAGACATGCACTCCAGCATGTCTGCTGCACGTTTATTTATTTATTTGGGGGCTGATTGATTTAAAGACTCCCTATTGCCTGAGCAGCAGCATGGCACAATAATTCACTTGATCTCTGATTTATATTTCATGTTCAAGTGAAGCAGGATGCTCCTGCCCAGCACAAGACTAAGCTGTATATGCCAATACCATGCTCGGCAGCTTCAGAGAACCTGGGTATGTACAGAGTAAAAGCCAAGGCTGCAGAAGGGAGTAAGCACAAGATAAAAGCATCCAAACCTGCACGGCCAGGTTCACAAACCAAAACAGGGACTTGCAGATCCCGGTCCCTATTTGCCCCTTCACACCATGCTCAGTCCCAAGCTGCGTTTTCCAGCCAGGGTCCATCCTGTCTCACCCTCTGCCCAAACCGCTCCCCTTGCCCAGCAGCTCCAACAGCAATCCAGGGCTCAGCGATGTTCAGCCCTGAGCTCTTCAGCCTTTTCGGGGTATTATGCTGGAAGGCTTCTAGCCTTTTACAGCTCAGCAGGAGAGAGCACAGGGGCTAAGGCATCCCCCACGACACCTATAGCTTTGGCTGCAGTGGGCCATAGATTTCCTATTTGACCTTAAGCCAACTACCCCGGGGAGCTCTGTCTGCAGCGAGTGAGGTAATTGCACCTAATTAAGTCCCTCTGCACTTCTGTCTCCCATATGGGGAAAGTGTCAAAGCGCTCCCCACCGTACTGCAAAGGCAAGAGGGCCCCCAGGGAGGGTGAGACAAGAGGGGTCTCCTGGGCTGGGGGGGGGCTAGAAATCAACCAGAGACCCCCCCACCACTTTCCCCCTGCCAGCATCACCCTTCCCCTGCGGCCCCTCAGAGACGTCCCCGGGTACCTGTGGCTCCAAGCAGAGAGGCAGGAACCTGTGAATCCCATGGGAGAAAGGGCCGGCAGTGACCCCCCCGTGTCCTGTCACCCACAGGGTGCCAGGGGCTGCAGGCACCTCCAGGTGCTTTGCTTCCACACTGGTGGTATTAAAAATAGATATAAGCTATTTCAAACATTTCTCCCTCCTTTTTACAGAAATGGTTACACAGAGCAGAGTTAAGACCTGCTATTCTCTGCTCTGCTTCCCACTTGGAAATACCCTCTAGAATTTAAGGGGGATAAAAATAGTAGCATTCAACAGGAATAGGAGCGAGCTCTTCAGAAGGTACCATAATCACGCAGAGCCGGAGCCCGAGCCCTTAGCCGCCGTGAATAGCGCTGCCAGTTGATCTCCTTCAAAGTATTTTTGAATGAGGTCTTAGCCTCATAATTTAAGGGGATGAAGTCCTTCCTAAGGTTGTGAAGATTTGGGCTTTCCAGATCTATTATTTTATATTAACTTCTCCTGGGCAGCCTAATTAGACGAGGGGGCAAGGGCTGTTCCCTCCTTCCCCCATTATCCAGGGACCTTTCTCCCCACATAAGAGATTTTATTTGTGCTGCACGAAAGATTTATCAACTGCCTTTATAGCCCTCCCTGCACTAAATCACATTCCTAATGGATAGCCTGAGGTAAGAACACCACTGTTTATTTTATTATTTTTTTTAATCCATTGAATAGCACGGCTACGTGCGCACAGAGCTGGCAGGCTGAGCTCTGCCTCCCCCTCCTCTCCAGACAGCACAGTTTTAAGACTCCCAAATGGCATTACTTGCACTGGCCAAAAATCACAAGACGCAGCTTGTGAAAGCCTCAGCAGGAGCATCTTAAGGTCCAAACACTCATGACAACCCAGGGATGGCCGAGGCGGAGAGACAGCCTCCCCTGCTCACCCTCCGCTTTGAGGGGGAATTCACAGTGGTGTCACCAGCTCCGGGCTCCCAAGTCCCTGTCCCCACAGGAACAGATGACCTCCGCCTTTGCCAGTGACTTGGAAATCATCCAAATGCAAAGGTTAAGTTAAAAAAATCTCCACCATTTACCCTAGTCCAGATGTTAAGAGTATGGTCGTTAGTGCCGGATAAAGGCAAGGGAAAAAAAAGAAACCAAACTCACTTAAATCCAGTGATATTTGAGATCCGCTCCACCATCCCAGCTTTCAGGAACGCCAGCACCCTTTTGGCAAACACAACTTGCAGGAGAACCCCTTAAGCACCAGAAGAGCCATTAATTCACTACGAATAAGCTGTTAATCTGCTGTTGGGAAAACATCTCCCATTGTCCAGCAGGGCCAGGCGCAGACCCCCTTCTCACACGGGGACGTAACTCCTAACCATGTGTAAAATACAATAGTCAACACATCAGCAAGAATAACTCAAGTGGCTCATTACAGGCTCCTCCTCGAGACTAGGGCTGATGGTGGTCTAGCTTCTCCTGGTTTCACCCAGGAGACCAGGAGTCTAAGGGCTGCATGTCTTGCTCCTTCCAGCTCCTGCTCCTCAGCCAGGGTACAGATTTGGGATGGAAAGGGACCACTCACCTGCAGTCCTTCTTCAGCTAAAAAGCTTTTCTCTACTGGTTACAGCTGTCTGGCTGACAGGCAGAGCACGGTGAGCCCACTACACCTAGCTCAGGGGACTCACCATCTCTACAAGAGTGCATATCGGCTCGTCACTGCCCTCATCTCCATCCATGCACGCTGCCCAGCCAGTCCTGACCCCCGTGCTTTGCATGGGGCACATCAGGACTGCAGCCCGCTCATCCCCCAGCCGCTCCACAGGCAGGGGAATCGCAGAGTCGCCTCCCAGTTGTTCTAACTCATCACCTTTAACTCAATCTTTTGATTGATGAAGCCTTTTGGCATATAGATCTGTGAGATTTATAACTTTTCAAGAAGGAAAAAATGATAATTGGCATCTCTAATAGGAGTTGCAAGAGGATAGATGGGCCCAGAAGGGCCCCAAAGCATAGCTGGTCCTGCTCAGTATGACAAACTGGTGCATAAAACAAGCGTAAAGGTTGGCAAATCTGTGGGCGAGGGGTGGCCAGCGGGGCCATCTCCCCAAGCCTGCTCCACGATTGCTGGAGCAACACAGCAGCATGGAGCCGCTGAATTCAGGCTCCTCTCCTGCTGCTTCAGAAGGAGCCCTGCTCGTGCTGCAAAGGCCAAGGGAACGGCAGACCCTCCTGGGAGCAGCGGGAAGGTGGAGGCAGCCAACACAGACAGCAGCCGGCGCTGAGTCAGAGCCACCAGCCTGCACGCAATTCCCAAAACCCGGCACCCCCGGCAGCCTCGCTGTACACCCGCCTCTCCCACCAACCCCCCCCAAGATTTCTCCCCCTCTGAGTGTCATCACAATTTGGGAGCGTTTGCAATCAGGGAAGTTTCCCATCACTCATTTTTCCCCGTGCCATTGTACTGTAGCGACTCCCAATTAGATCGCTGTCAGAGGCTGTCACACACCCATCACGCCCCGTGCTGCGGCAGCAATTCAACTCCTCAGGAATCACCATATTCCTTTTCCAGGGAGCGTTTCCGCAACTCCAGTCCACATTTTCCTTCCTTAACTTCACACCAACAAAACTTCGGTTGAATAAGGAGAACAATAGGAGCAGCTAAATCCATCCCCTCCGTCTCCTGGTAGCAAGCACAAATCCTGGGCTTGCAGGGATGCTGCCAGGCTTTCCACGGGCTCTCTGCTATCAGGCTTGTTAATGGCTGGATGCAGCCCTAGCCCTCAGCCAAAGCCTCAACCTCTCACAAAGGCTGCGCAGAGAGATCTGGAGATTGCAGAGGATTCTCCTCGCTGGGAATGAAGAACAGGCACACGTGCATGTGAGAAATGTTGAAAGATGCAAGTCGTTTGCTCCTGGGCGGAGGCACCCGCTGGGCTTCCCCCGGCTGCAGGGCAGCTTCTCCATCCAGGCTCCGCAAGCCTCTTCCAACAGCCATTGGGAGGCTCGAGGCTGACGGACTTCTCTTCAAATCTGGGAAAAAATCTGGATGTATAAATAAATTGACCCTCCCAGAGAGTAGCATCAGCCTCGAGCCCTAACCAGGTTCCCCCTGCCGCTCCATAATTTTGTCTTTCTTGGATCAGAAAGAAATGAGTTCAACGGAAAGCTACGTTTTTCTTGCCCTTTCTTCATCTTGTTTTTATAAACCCCATTGGGAAGTAAAGCGTATGAACAGAGACAGCCAGCCTACTTGCTGCTGAAGTCAATTTGCAGAGTAAGACAGTAATAACCACCTAAAAGGGGTGGGGGGGATTGTTGGCCCTATTTATACTTGGCTTATGCTGGCAATTCCTCAAGAGAGTCAACAAGAGAGTAAACCCCTATTAGAGACAACTTTTGACAAGTCATGCTTTTAAACTTCACCACACCTTTAGCCTGTCACATAGAATATCTCTACAACCTATGTAAAATCTAACATATATATATTTAAGATTATATATTATAGATTATATGTATTAGATAGGTATTAATTTCTGGGTGAAGGCAGAATTAAAATCTCAGTGGCCCTCCTGCTTCTGTACACTACTCTGAGCTTTAATCCCTCCTAAAATACACATACAAACGTGGAAAACTCCTTCTGCCAACTCCACGCCAAACCTCCCAGGCAACATGAATCATACAGCCCCGACAGCACAGCTTGAGGAGGAACAAAAATCAGCTTTATTCATTCCCATTCTTCTTACCTGGGCAACCGTGTGCCGTTTCTGCAGCATGCAGCTTCCTCCTGCTCACAGGGATATTTCGTACCCAAATTCAGCTCCCAAACTTGTTTTTTTCCAACGCTTGAGAGCAACTTAAGAGCAGCTTAAACACTTCAGACCTTCTCCCTCCAACTCTGGCCAGCTCCAGTAGCTGTGGCCAATTAATACTTCCTAAAAGCTTTTGATGCGATGTTATCAAGTGTGTACTACACTGGGAATTTCACGGTATTTAAGTGAACGCTATCGGCATTACAGGCTTTGAACGCCTCTGCCTCACCTGCTGGCAGGAGGAAGGGAGGATTGCCAAAGCAGGGGAGGCAGAGCAACGGGGATCCTCACACCGTAACTTCCTAGTAGTTAGTGTGCAGTTTTAAGTCCTTCTCGGAATGGTTTTGGAGAAGAGGCGATCTGCATGCTGGAACGGCCTCTCAAGTACATCAGAACAGTTTTGACAACTCCTAATGCTGAAAAAAAAAAAAAAGAAGCTGGAAAAAACTAGAAATGTTAGAAAGTCATGAAATCTTCAGGATCCTGGAAATAACAAACAGTCATGGTGGAGAGCAATTTCTCTTTTTTTCTTTTTTTTTTTTTCTTTTTTTTTTTTTGGTATGGAGACGTAGAGAACAAAGAAGTATTTGTTTCTTGATTCCTCATCTAGGAAGCATAACTGGCTCGTGCCTTCTGTGTTTCCTACGCAGCCAGGGCTGCCAGATCATTTACTGCTCTGCGAAAAGCGATCCCCATTTGAGGGGCAACAGGGGACTTCAGGCAAGTACTGCGAGATTTGCAGTACAACAAGACCTGGCTGCAGGAAAACACTATTTTCTAGCTTCAATATTAATATTAGGTGAAGACCAGAGTTAGGTAGAGAGCGCTCTTCACCATTGCAAGCTTCCACGCTATGCCATAGGAGAGTTTTGCAAAGTGGGTAATTGCGCTGGTGTGGCTTGAAATGCTTTGATTAGGAATTTCTAAAACAGCCTTTTGATGCTATTGCTGGTTTCTGCATGCAGCTTCTGCATTGCAGATATCTAAATCAGCAATGAGAAAACACTGTAGAAGTTTCCAGTGTCTTCCTATTAGACGGGTTCAGCCAGGATCAGCATCAGCCTCAACCCTGCCAAGAAAAGGGCTCCATACAAATATCAAGCCATCAGCCATCATAAGGTGGAAAATGGCAAACAAGCCTCGCTGCACCTACCACAGCAAGAGCAAAAAGACAAGCAAGACTCACACACGTAAGTATTCCAGAAAGAAACAACCAAGAGAAAGGTAGGTGGAAAGACCTGACATTTCGCTGTCCTTATTACAACTAGAAAAGCCACGAAGGAATCCAGGTGTTGCAAATTGCAGCCGTTCTCCCTCCTCCTTCCAGATCCTGCTGGTTTTCCACAAGCGATCAGGACACGCTGGCTACGCTGTGGCTCCCAGTCCTCCCTTTGAAAGGCTTCGAACCACGCTCAGGCTCCGTGCTCGAGAGTCTGCACAGCCACGACATCCGCCCCACGAAACCCAGATTGCCAGGCAGCACCGGGAGGGGATTTAAGAAAATAGCAAATAGCAAATGCATTAAATGCAATCTCTACCACGCTTGTGTACTTAATTTCTTTTTTGGGGGGCAAAGGGAAAGAAGCACAGGGAAAAAGAAGAAAAAAAGGTTTGCAAAACAAGGATTCATGTTGGGAAACCTATATACTAGGGGTTTTTAGGGGTTTTGGTGGGGTTTTGTTTGGGGTTTGTTTTTTTTTTTTTAGCTTTTCAGTTTGTGAATCACAAGTGAAGTTTCACAGCTCTTGCTCTCTTTAAAACATCATAGACTCAGGTTTACCTTTAAACAACCAAATAAATGGGGCTGCAGCACTCCATCCAACCTGCTGCAAGGCAAGACACTTGCTGGAAGCCAAACATTTGCACCCTGGAGGAATCCACACTCAAAACCACAAGCGCAGCAATGCATCGTCTTCATACCCCTCTCCTCCAGTAAGTGGCACCCAGTTTTCCAGCCGGTTTTTTTGGGGTTGGCTTTTTTTTTTTGGTCCTGCAAACAAGGAAAGACGGGCAGTAGCTCTGCAATCGCAAATGCAATTTCTTCTTGATGTAGCTGCCTCCGTGAGATGGGAAGGAGTTTGCCCACCGTCAGGATCCAAACACAAGCCCTGTCTCAGGGCACTTTGCTGACTCAGCACAGCACTCCGTGTCTGGCAGGTAAGGAACACGTACAGTCCTGCCGTGGGTTCCTAAAGCTCCTTCCACACTGCACGGTGTTAGCATTTTCTCATTTTAATTGCCCCCAAACCGCTGCGTGAAGGAGGTGTGTTCAGATTTAAATAAAAATAGTTTAAAAAATTAGCTGACACATGAGCCTTACAGAGGAGAGGGCTTTTTCTTCTCTCTCCCAGGGATGCGAGTGGATGCTGATTTTTGTTACACCTTCAAGTCTTAAAACAATTGAGTTTAGCTCAGAAAATTTACAAAACCCAAAGGAGCCATGAACTAGAGCTCCCCATCCCCATCTCCCCAGCTCTTTCTGTACTCCCTATAGGTACCAAACGCAAACCTTTCAACACAACACTTAAGTGCAGTACATACCTTAAGTCCAGTACATACCTTGAAGCAGCCTCGGGTGCCCTTATCCCTGCAGCCTTCACTCTCCTTCCCCCGCAGCAGGGCTGACTCCGCAGCTCCACCACCCAACATGGGTCTCGGCTCACGCGGCTCCAAGGCAAGGGATTTCCAGGAGACCGGTCAACCAAAATCCCAGTGAAGTGGTGAGCGGGCAAGGCTTGGCGGTGACCAGCACTGCCATGGAAATAGTTTGCTGGCTCCATTCAAGCCTCCACCTGGCGATGAAGGAGGTGGATGCTGATGAAGATGAAGCACATCTCCTCCACTCCCCGCAGCTCTTGCTGCTTTGCCCAGGCGGCTGCTCCGGCACCTTCGGCTGGTTGCAGATTGAGGATAGGGACCGTACACTCTTCGAGGCAAGGACTGTTTCTCTACTCACTCGTCCAGCATGCCAAGCAAGTGCTTTTCGGGTCTGTAGAACAACCGCTACCTTTCCTGTTTCTTCTTATTCTTGGCACAAAGGATTTTGAATCATTTCCAACTGAGGTTAAAAGCATTTAAGAGTCTGTTTGCACAGTGTTTTTTTTAAAGCGACCTCTAGTTGTAACACACACTTCCCCCCGCATACACAAAAATATCCAAATGGCTTTTACCTTAGTAGCTGTCCTCATATTCCTGAGGAAAAACTCTATCAAGATTTTTTTTCCCCCTTTGCATTTTACCTATTGCTTGGTTTTCAAATTTCAACTTTGTATTTGAACAGTTACGTTGCACATGTCCCATCTCAGGTGGGGGGAAAAGTATGAACTAGAAAGAGCACAGTAATTCACATCACCTTGTTTCCTAGGCAGAGGACTAAAATACTGCTTACAAAATACCAGTATTTTTACACTACAAAAATACAATTAGGCTCTCAATTAAATTTTATTAATTTTACTCGTGGGACTTTGTTAGCACGAGACAGCCGAAGGAACTCCCGAGGGCTCTCACTAAAATCCTTTGCACTAAGCCTCGCCATTTCGGCAGCTACAGAAAGGGGAAAAAATGGTTATTTCAAAGTACCAGAACCCAAATTCTGCGGACACATCCACCACAAGCTTTCCGTATGTCGTTAGTCCCAGGGAACAAACTGGATTTACTCACTTGACTGAAGTTTTCTACGCGCACAACCCTGCGTTTGCAGAAGTGGGGTGCTCAAGCGGTGGCTCACGGACAAGACGTACAGACTGACAAACTGCTTCAACAACAGGACTCTCCGCTTTTCTGAATACTGGCATCTCCCAAAAAAGAGAGCTTTCAGATTTAATTAAATTTTACTATTTTATTTGTGAAAAAACTACAAGCAGAATTCATAAATAGACATTTCTATTTAAAGCAGGAAAATGATAAAGTGGCTTCTAATAACAGTCGTGCACATGCCAGTAACAGGAATATATTAACATCTTTTATTTGCTAGACAAAGAGCAGTGTCCAATATAAATTTCCCGAAAACATTTAAGACCTGTGAATTTCTGACCAGTTCACAAAACCACCATTGACACTTTAGCATGAAGATTAAAACAAACCTAACAGGACTGTCAGCTCTAAAGACTTTACAGAGCGGAAAAACTTTCAAAAGCGTTATACAAGCTGTCTTTCTGGGCAAATGAAAAATATAGCTCGTATAATACATTAACATAAAAATCCACAAGATAAGATTATGTTTTGACATACTTAAACAAGCATTCTATATTTGTCTCCAACAAACAAAGCTAAGGAAATAATGTAACCATCTTTACACAGTAAATTAAGGTTACAAGTCATACACAAGAACAGAACTGCTTGCGCATTAAAAACTGTTCAGCTCCATTGTCATACTCTAAATGTTGGCTCTTAAAACCATTCGGTTACATACAAGCAAAGGTTATTATATAGTCAGCAATTAATAAATTTTCAATAATTTAAGTTTATGGTAGAGCTTAAAAAAGTAGACTGAGAATGATCTTGGTAAGGCAGGTGAAAACATCTCAGTGGAAATAAACTCACGGAAGCTGCTGCCAAATTTTCGATCTGTCCGATTTGAAACAAGCAAAGTGTTCCAATTAAAATAAATAGCCTGGTGGTGTAAAACGCTGTCATTTCTCCTTTGCAGAACTATGTCAAACTGAGCAAGTCAGGCAAGCTGTGTTGGTGTCTCTGTGTGTGTGTGTCTGTGTAAGAGTTGAAACTTCGCAAACGTTAACACTGTGCTTTACTTACCTGCTTTCTGTGCCACTGAACACCACGAATCTGGTCCTTCCCCTACACTAGTGTTTTGGTTGGTTTGGTTCTTAAACACGCTCCCCACCAACAGCGGGATAAGCCACGGACACAGCGCGGAGGGAATCCCACCCGCGGACGCGTGCCGTGGGGATGCTAACTTCAGAAATTAAGTGTAAAAGCAAACGCTATCCTTCAAATCCACGACACAACAGCTACAGATGAGGCCGGGGAGGTTCAATGCTTAGCTAGCAATTTCTACTGAATGCAGAATTACAGGTCACTTGTTCCAAAGAAATTTTCCCACTTACTTATAGCAAGCTACTTTATTGAGGAGGCACGCCCAAAGAGACAGATGTTACCGACTTTACCAGTAGCCATGAGTAGCTGGTTACGGCGTTAAAGCTTTTTCAACTGATCTACAGGTCCATTTTCACTTGAAAAAGAAGCAATTTCCTGGTACACACAATGCTTTTTTTTTTTTGCACAAATTCCCCGATTCAATGAAGAAGGCGAGCACGCGGTTTGACTTGAAGCACCAGAATTAGCCCCGCTGAAGCCAGAGGGACTCACCACTCGCTCACACTCTTCGCTGGATCACGGCCGAGATGCACGCAAGCCTAATTGATAATGGATCATTTATAAAGCAGTGCAAAATATACAAGTTCAGGGGCATCTTCAAAAAATCTCTCTTAAAAAATTATTCCAATACATTTCAGTAAAATAAATAAATATGGCTGACCAGTTTACCCTCCCTGAGACCCTTAAAGGAATAGTAAAAACTGGAAAAGGAATGTCTTTGCAATATCCCACTAATGTTAAAATGTGGATTGAGAAATTCATAGTATTTAAAACTATGTATAATAAATTGTCTTGATGCTCATAGGAAGCATCTGGTTTCCTTTGGTTCTTTAATAAATACTTTAAAAATGCTTAAAAAGGTAAAGACAGCCTATACTGTGAATATAAGCAGAATTAAGTCAGGGTGCCCACGTTAACGTATTCAGAATAAAACCACTGCTGCAAAGGCACTGCCACTGCACGCACCTTCGAGCAGGGGCTGTAACGGATCCCTTACTCGCACATTTCTGTCGCCAGTGTGAAAGGAACCTACGTCTGCTACTCAAAACCACAACAGATTTTAAAAGAAATCTTAAATCAGTTGCCTCCACAAAGAGAAATTACTCTTGCTAAGCAAATAATTCACAATATAACAAGCTGGCACAAAGTTGTCAAAATGTGGCCCTCTTTCATCATGCCCAGAAGTTATGCATTTGATGTCAAATGAAGCCACAGCCTCTGCACCTGAAATTACTGCAAAGCACCCTGGGGCCACTAAATAAAGATGGAAAGCCAAAGAGGTTTGGGGTTTTGGGTTGTTTGTTTGGTTGGTTTTTTTTTTTAAAAAGTTTGTTTCACCTCTTCAGCCTAGTGTTTTAGCAGGATAATGCATGGAAGGTAAACTGTAAAGCAACACTAACAGGCCAGGAAAAGAAATTACAGTCTGAATAGCTTTAGAGCAAGAATGAAGGAGATGCTGGTCGTGAGCGCGAGCCACACGTGTCGCTCACTTGCCAGCATGAAAGCTTTTCCCTACTTCTGCTCCCGCAGCAGGAGACCCAGAAGCATCCAAACACTGACAAGCCCAATGTCATCCCTGGACAAGATGCTGTTCAGAAACCACTCTTGGGATACGGATGGACTTCAAGGAGAAGAGCCACCCCATACGGACGGGACAGACGGAAGGGGGCTGACAACAACCGACCCACGCGCCGCCGGCTGGAACGAGCACCAGCTTGCTCCCTCAACCTGCAAATCGCTCCCAGCCCTACGGCTCCCTGCTGCCTTCCAACCCAAAGCAAACCACTCCAGTTCTAAAGTTACCTCGGTCACTGATGCAGGTGGATGAAACTCATTAAATCTAAGAAAACCAAACGTCTGTGGGATCGGCTATACACGACATAGCGATGCTCACGTTACCAAAATACACGAATCCGTGGCATGCCGACACCGGTCTGGTTGCGAATGCTTACGCTCCAGCCGGGCACGAACTTGCACATCGCCAATCTGAGTTACCCTAGTGGAAATACAAGCTACCCAGAGCAATCTTTTCTCATGTCAGATCCCAAGCTATAAAAATCAAAACCGTGTGTCCAGTACATTTTAGCCATCGTCTGGGAAGAAACGGGGAAGGAACAATAGAGAGAACGGGTCCCATCCAGGTTCAAACCTTCAGGAACGCTTTTCACCTAAGACCAGTTCCATTTCAGTTTCAGTACTTTCACAGAAGGGGACTGTCCCAGATCTTGAACTGTTCAATTATTTTTTTTTCACTTCACAGTGTTTCAAGCACCAGCGTTTCCATGTATTGGTTTCAAATAACCCTTTATATATATTTATTTATATATATATTTATATATAATTTATATCAAAACTGATAGTACACAGTATAACTGGAAGAAGAACTGAACTTAAAAAGGATATGTTGAAAGAGGATGGAGTTTGTGAATGCAATAAATAAAGCCCCCTTCCCTCCCCACCCGCTCCCTACCCCAAAACAAAAAGTTGTAATGTTCATGGAAAATTGTGCACAGCAGATATTATAAAAAAGTAGATTCAGGAGCACATCCAATTATAAATGATTGTTAGGAAAATCATATAAAACAATGGAATACATAAAAGTGTCAAGAGTAATCGTTAGGGTGAGAAATTCCTTGGTGGCCAGATGCCCACGGCAAGCAGAAATTATCCTGGTTGCATCAGTAAGAGGTCGATGTCCGAGAAAGTGTGTGTTCAAGCACAGAAGAGGCTCTCCAGGATTTGAACAGCATGGGCAGGTGGAGTGTTTGAATTTCATACCCTGATTCATAGTTTCCACAACTCCATGTGCAATTTTCAGAAAGATTCGTCGTTGACTGCCGACATGTCCCCCTTTGGCGTGGAGGAACGGGACGAGCCCTTGTCTGTGCTCTCAGAGCCCGAGCTGCTCTGATTCTGTTGTTCTGATCCTGCACTGGAGGTCACTGTAGAAGACGACGTGGAAGAAGAGCGAGTCTTTTCTTTAAAGTCTGTGATAATTACTGTGACATTTCCCACTGTGACTGCCAGCTGCTGTGCGGTACTTCTGTCCACATTTTTCAGCCTGGGTCTAAAATAAATGAGAAAACATTTATAAAAAGGATAAAAATAAACGAGAAAGGCAGTTTATTAGAAAAAGCATTTGACAACAAACTCGGGGTGACTTGTCCTCTGCTCGCCTGCAGATAGCAGTAACTGGGAGAACCTAGGTAGCAGTAAGCGGGCAGCTGAGGATGAAGGTTTGACCTGCTCCCTGCGACAGCCAGGGCTGCGAGGGCTGCAGCAGCACATTCAGCCCGAGAGGAAAGACCTGTCTTGCAGAGCTCTGCAAAGGGCGTCTGCTGTAGACTTATCCCTAATGCAGCTCTGCCAGAAAGGAGGACACTACAGCAGAGCCAAGCGGACAGGAGCCAGACAGAACGAAGGATCTCCTCCCCAAGGGGCAGATGAAAGAGTTCTCTTATCTAAATTCACCATCTGATCATGTGCCCTGATGTTATGAGACAAGGCTGTGACTCTGCAATACAAAACCACATGAAAGCATTTGACCACGGCTCTTTCATTTCCATATTGGAACTCTGCAGCTGCAAACAACACAGGCACTGGGACAACTTGGCTTCTCTTTCAACTGCTTTGAGCTTATACAAATCAGATGCCCAATCAGCCTATGTATAAAATCGCTCAGAATGTTCCCTCTGGAACTGAGGCTATTGTAAATAAAATCCAGAATGTACAACAGTATTTCTTGCAGCTAGCGCTTTTGGTTAGGGGAAGGAGGCAGGGCGGGATCAAAACCACCAGAAAGGAACACACTGGTATTTATAGCTCAGGATTATCTCAGTAATTTGCATGCTGTGCTATCATTCAATTAGTAATGTAGCTAATAAGGGTCTAGACTCTAGGAAGCTGACATTCATGCACATTTCAGGGGCTCGTCCAAAGCTCTGATACAACAAGCCTTGGACACTCCTCCAGTTACCAGCAAATTCCAAGTCAGCTGCAGCGACTGCTGCAATTTACAGCTTTTGCTCCTAATTAAGGGTCAGGCTTAAGCAGCAGAATATTCCCAATAGGGAAATAAAAAACAAGAGTCTTTATACATCAGTGAAAAGTAGCTTGCTGAGAACTGCCTTATTCCAAGGGATGGCAGGAAGGTGAGTTTACTTTGGGATCAAGCTCTAGCTTTTAAACCAATCTGCCTTTCCTCCTCCTCGTCTGCAGCACACTAGGCTAATGCAGACAAAACAAAAAAAGAGAAAATTAAGCTGACTTTGTATTTGCCTACTCAATGGCTTGCAGTGCTAAGTTAACAAGGGGAAGGTCCTTAAAAAGTAGTTATCCAAGTGGTATTCTAGAACTAGACAGAATTGAATAAAGTATTACGGATGGATGTACAGCTTCAAAAACAGAGCAATTGTATTTCTGCAAACTTCCTTACCAAAAATGAAGTTACTGCACCAAAAATAGTATTTTCATATCTAACCTAGGAGGCTGTTTCAATTTTTAACAAGTACCACAGGAAAAGCATTTCTGATAGAAAATACAATTAAAATACTACTGTGCTGGGATAACCATCAGTAAAACCTCCTACTTGAAACAGCCCCGTCGTTTAGTGACCAGCCTTTTCAAACCCGTAGCTGTGCTTCGTGAATTCCCGCAGCAGTGAGACACACGCCCACGCATATGCGTCGTACATACGTGCTTGCAGGAGTTGGCAAATTCAACACGTAACCACAGGCTAGATTAAATGATGTCACCTTGTTTGTGGGTTACAAGAAAGGCCGGCTAGCTCAGCAAGTTTTGGGGTTTCCGTCGGCTTTCAGATAGCATCTCAGCACATGAAGGCTGCCCCCAAAGCATCGGCAGCAAACACAGCAGCAAGTGTTCCGGGAAGCGTAGTACGCATACGTATTTTCCTCCCTAAGCCCCGAGTTCCTCTAGGAAACCCAGTTCTTCCTGTAATTTGCCTGGGTCATATGTTTTCTCTTGCACTCAGAAACGGCCAAAACAACACTGGCCTAGATAGAGGAACAGACCTTACTGCCTCCACCTTTCTACAGGGTTAAACATGCACTCCTGCTATTGCTTGTCAAAAGCCAGCACTGATAATAATATTTAGAGAAAAAAAAAAAGAAAAAAGAAAAAAGAAAAAAAGGAGTTCATATGGCCTAAGCTGCATTAAGTTTTGCCCAGAAAAGCTCCCACTACCAGCAGCCTTTGAGATAAGCCACGCACCAAGCGCCTGAATGAAACTACCCATGCATCTTTAAATACCATGACAAAGTAACATGGAAGGACTGGGGAGAAGCAGGGCTGAGGTGCAGGATTTCTCAACAGTCCCGCTCACAAACATATTCTCAATGTCAGTTTTAGAACTGAGCCCTCCAACCATTTCTGCAGGATGTTTCAGGGGTCTCCCCTGTGCAAAGAGCTGATTAAGCACAGATGGAAACCTCCGGGCAATCTCTTCAGCACACGCATACAATTTTGGCTTCCTATAGAAGGCAAAGGGATTGGCCCATTCATGTTATTTTGCAAAATTAAACACCTTGATGCTTCATGTTTATAGCTAAAAACATTTATGGCCAAATAAGAAGTGTGTTTCAAAACAATCAATCTGAAAGGAAGGCATGGAATAAACCAAGATATTTTTTCAGAAACAGGCACGGTATCCAAGAAGTTCAAAGAGGATTCCTTAAAAATCCAGAGATCCTTAAAAGACCATTTACAAAAAAGCAGTTAAGAATTCTGGGCATGAAAAAAACCTGAATAGATAACTTGTGACTCTGTAAAAATCAGATCCTTTTAAAAGACTCTTGACAGCACTCCTGAGGGCAGTGAATTGCAAGGGAAGTTCCACTAAACTAAACACTTAAAAAGACAGTTTAAGAACTGAAGCAGATGATGTATGCCTTAAGAATATCCAGCTACACCTGATACTATTAAGGATTAATTAGGAATGACAAAAGCTTGCCACAAAACATGGACTAAAAGACTCTGCAGTAGACAGAGTGACTCCTTCAAGGAGTAAAAACAATTATTTGATGTAATCTATCAATTTAATATTATGTCATTAGTCAAGCGCATCAAGTCTTCTGCAGCCTAAATCTCAAATTAAGTAGCATTTAAAAAAGAACAGGACAAAAAAAAAATCATTGCAATAAAGCTGTATTTCCCTAATCAAATCACAAATGGACACTGATCTTTGGGGGCTGAGGAAGAGTTAACAGCAGCCCCCGCAAACAGCTCAGTCTTCTAGCACAGCGAATCTCACACTGCCCTCACTACATTCAAGTGAGTTACTGTGTAAAGGATATTCACTCTTATTAAACATTTTCATTCTACTATTTAAAAACTTCCAAGACAACAGTTTTCTGCAGAGTCATGTCTTGCCAACCTTAATGCTAACAGCAGTGCAAACCATAGCTCCCATGTGCTTTACAACTGCTTGCAGCTAACTAATATTGCTTCAGTTCACGTGGCTTCACTATAAAATACTTATTACAGCACATTTTAAAGAGAGATGCAATTCTTATATAGCCCACATAGGCAAAGCGCCCAGTTGAATTCTGCCTCTTGTAGCTCTGTAAGTTCAATAATATAAGAACTGTACTTTGATGCCAAATTTTTTATTTAAGAAATAGAGCACAAGGTACCACTTAAAGAAAACAAGCATGGAGTATCAGTATAGGCAAGACTAGGAATAAACCTCTCTCCATAGACAGCTACTCATTTGAAACAGACAAACATGAAACCAACCATTCATGCTTTTTGTTGATAGCAAGATTCTAGCAAATCTGTTCATGCAGTCTTTTAATTCCCATATACTTGGAAAATTATCTTGATAATTACAGTGACTGAATTACAGATAAGGAAGTAAAAAAGTAACCTTTGTTACTGCTATCAAGTGATAAGAATTTGATAAAGACCACTATGATTGCTGGTTCATCCCCCCCCCCCGCACTCTGTTTTACAGCCAAAAGCATTACTGCCCAATTGACAATATGATTATTTTAGCAGAGAAATGAAAACTGAGTGGACAACAGAACAAACATTTCCAATGCCTGAATCTGTCCTCACCGGCAGAGTGTTTGAGTGCTTGTACATGGAGAAGGCTCCTAGCCACTGATGGTCTTGCCGTACTAACACTGACAGACCCTGTGGGTTACACAGTACCCAGTCTCTGTCAGTCCATCAAAAAAACCCTCAGTGTCTGCTCTCTAACACAGTTCTGAGATACTGAGAGCTTAACTTTAGGATAAAGTTACCTTGAAGTGTGATTTGAGTCGCTGGTCTTTGTTGTAGTATTCCCAGACTGTATACTGTTCACTTCGCTAGGAGGATCTTTCACAATATCTGACTTTGGTCTGTAAGAATTGGAGGGAAGAGGGAGAGTATGATGTTAGATTAACCACACAATTAATCAATGCACAGTGCTACTGAAATCACTCCACATTTAATAGTGCATCCTTCAAACTTACTTAGTCTTCTTGTTAGTGTTCTTCTTTGTAACACTTGGACTAATTTCCTTCTCTTTGTCAGGTTTTTCTTTGTCTTGTTTTTCCACTTTCTCCTTCTTCTCCTTCTTAGGCGGTGGTGGGGTTGCATATTGCTGGGCAACTTGTTGTGCCACCAACTGAGAGTTTATTCTAGGTTTTCTATAATGACAATAAAAAGAGAGATCTACAGTCAATTTTACACAGTAAAAATGACTTCACCAAAAGCAGTATGAAGATTTATTTCAGCAACCACGGAAGAATACTCCACTTACGAAGAACCAAATGGGTGTCCTTATTTAATGTGAAGTACTACTGCTGCTATCAAACAAGACAGAATTTTTAAAATTAAGAAATACTCCAAACTGCCGTTTCATCATTTTTTAGCCTCATCTAACATTCTTAAGTATAATGCTCCCTTTCTTCCATCCATGTCATGGAATCACAGCCAATTTTGGGGGGACAATAGTGAAAAAGCAGCTTTCAAGAAGTTGCCAGCCACGCGCTATGGCTACACTTTAAGAGAAGGAACAGAGCGAGTGATAAAAATAAGTTTCCTGATAAACACTCCTTCATATCTTTCAATTTAATTTTTCAAATGAGCTTCTGGTTCCCTGAAGCAGCAAACCTCGCACAAATAACAAAGAACAAGAGAAGGTAACTGAGAAGACTTTGTCCCCAGGCCCAGGACCTAAGCTCACTGGCAGGAACACAGAAGACAAGAGGGCATTCACGCTTCCACGGGGGAACGGCCGTGCCAGCCTCCGACACACCGTCTTCACACAATTGTCTGCAGTCCCAATGGTGCTCGGACAAAATACACAAGCAAACTGTCTTTCAAAGACTATTTCCATTTCAAATTATGATTTATTTAAAAAAAAAAAGCTTCATATGTAAGCCATACCTTGGTTACTGATCCTCAGATAGTCTCACAGAAATTTGTACCTTCCTCTCTCCTGCATTCCTCATCCAAACTTATATCTCCTCTCAGCTTAACAACTCGAAACCTCTCCCTCCTGGTCTGGCATATCACAAAGCAGTTTATACTCCGAATACTCTGACTATTCATGATCGATTCAGCCCCTTCAACATGCCAGGAAGATCTATGCTCCCTATGCCCACACAGCTTAGGAGGGGAAGAAAACCAGGTTATCAACTCCATTAGTCTTCCATTATGAGCTGAATACTAATTGCAACAGTTGCTCATGCTTGTCCATAGCTGTTATATTGGTCATAAATATGATTCAAATTTTCTGCATAGATTAGACTACGATGGATTGTCAATGAAAGTAGTATGCAAGTATCATTAAGTCTACAAACTGGAACATGGGAACTCAAGGGTTTCTGCTGCTGAGCTCTGTACCTGCACCCAATTTTTACTACAAACATCTAGAGAGACTTTCTTATGAAGCTACTCAGTGGTTTCATGTGTTCTAAAGAAATAAACATACAAAACACTAATTGCTCACATGTAACATCTGCATTTAAAGATGATACATACAGATAATGGAATACCCAGAAAAGTTCTACTCCCTGTCACAGGAAAATCCAAGTATCTAATAAGCCTCTCCTGGCACTGGTTTTCTGTATAATGATACCAAGATGCTCTTACTGAAGCCAGACATACCCAAATATTTCATTTCACTACCACAGCTTATTACAAAGTCTATGCAACACGTTGTAATCAGGCCCCTGACCCACCTCAACACCACTGGCATTTGGATTTTTCACCCAACACAGAAACTATAACTCATTTTACGCTAGAATCTGCGTACATTTCTGAGTGAACATAAGATGATCTAGTCTTCAGCCTTAAATAACTATGATGCTGAAATGTTTTGCAGATCAGATCAAGCAGTTACCTGTTCCACTGAACAGTGAAGATATTTACCATCCTCACATTTAAAATCCCATATACAGCAATTTCTGTCTGTGTGACTGAGAATAAACACGTAAGAAAAAGTGTTTTGGTTATATGGAAAAGATTTTTCAGATTGATGCAACCACACTAAAAGCTGACAACATTAGCTTGTGTCAGGCAACCTGCTAACCGCCTACTCAAAAAAAAAAAAAATCTACCAGATAAAGTGTCAAGAAATCTTCAAAGAGAGGGCAGATACCATCTCCCTACATGATTATACATGATTAACCTCACTGCTTGAAGCTGCCACTTCTGCCCAGACTTACAGTTATTTGCTGTTTACACAACCAGCTAAGTCAGAAACCCAAGCCATTCATGGGAAATACCAACTCAAGAATTTGAGAGCACCTTCAAAGTTTTTCTACTTTGCACGACTCTGATGTGCCTGCTTGCGATGTTATTTCCAAGCCTTACGTCCAACCTCCGCAGCTGCTGAGCTGCCGCTCCTGTTGCGGGAATGCTGCACTGCTTGAATGAAGATACAAATTTTAAACTGAACTAAAATAAAAAAAAAACCCTAACATAAATAAGTCAACTGCATTTCCCTAGAGAAGGCTGGAATCCAAAAAAGACCAGCCTTAAAGTGCTCCTGCGGAGACACCTCCCCCCGTGTTCTCTTGCTCCTTATCTGTGCCTGTGACGGCACACTACATTTATTAAGTTTTATCATTTTCTGGCCAGCCACTGACATAACTAGCACAACTTCTCAAAAACCCATTTTCGCATATTCCTTCTTACACGCCACAATGGCTCACTGGGTAAGGGCAAACCCAAAACTGAAAGCGAAGAGAGCAGGCAGCAGCGTGCACAGGCAGGGGACCTGTGGGAAGGGGGCCAGCCCTGCTGACGGGGTTTCTCCTGCTGCACAGGTGAACGGAGCAGAAAGCTGCTGAGACTTTGGCCAACACCGAGCATGTTTCAAGATCTGCTGTACTACAACAACAGATTTTTTTTTTTTTTTTTTTAAATAATGCAAATAACCCAATAGCTTTCCAGTTCCTAATTTGGCCATTTCACTCACACTAGCAGCAAGCTTAGGAAGGTTAAAAAGCAGGTAAGTTAAGCAACTGGCATACTAATAGTAAAAATAATAGGAGTAATAAAATCCTTCAAATAAGGCCCACACTGCCACTACAGCCAGGATACACTGGTTACAAGCCCTTTACAAGAAAGCCAAGCACAGCAAGTAGAGCAGCGCATTTTTAACCACAGCAAACTATAACAACAGTATCCACCATCGAGTAAAGTAGCTGCAGTATCCAAAACTTGCTTCAAGTTTCCCTGCCTACCAAAAACACACTTCAAGGGCTAATGCTGACGATCTAATCTAGCACCCCTAGCACAAACCATCCCTCCAGACACCGTTACTGCGTCTACAGCCATCCGTGCCCTATCCTAGTCACGCTGTTTGTCAAAGCAGCCACCCTCTCCATGAGTGTTGTGAATTCTTCCCCAGCTGTGGCAGCAGGTAAGCTTGCATTGCATTCTAGAAATAAGGAAAAGCATAAATCCAATAAAACTTTGTAGTGGATACTAGTTGTCTTCCCTTTCAGAATTTGAACAAGGAAGGGAAAAAAATATCAGTGGAGAGAAACAAGCCTCATTCCCACTTGGGCTACAACTATTTAACGTGCTCCGGCTTCTACCGCAGAATTTGTATTCTTAAGAACAGAAGGATCCCTTTTTTTTTTTCTGCCTTTGAACGCTATAATGTGTCCGAGTCTCCCTGCCCCTAATTTTCTTCCAGCTGGCTTTTTTTTTTTTTTTGCAATCTCCAAAAAGAATGTTTCAACCCAAATACACAATTATTTTTTTAATATATCATTTGAGCAGATATCCTGAACAGGAACTTGTAGCCCTTTCCAAATTTTTTGTAAGAATAAACAGCTCCAGAAACAAGTATTACCCCCAAAATCCACCCACCAGTTTACTTTCTGCAACATTAAACAATTCATGTAAACAAAGAACACATCTAAGTGACAAATCAAACCCCAATTCAGCCTCTTCCAAGCCTTCTAACCAGCACTCACACTTAAGGAACAACCAGTTTGTCATTTAGTAGAAGGTTTAAACTAACAACGTTACACACAAACCACACCTAACAAGTCTCAACTTCCAAAAAAATTATTTGAAGAGATGCAATACTTAATATTACACTTGGTTCTTGAATTCCTAAGCAGACATCAAATGCTGAGCCACAGTGCTCTGCTTCTTGCAGGCCATCAGGTCTTCCCGACGAGAGGAAGATGATGCACGTTTTCCACATCTGTTGCCCGGTCCGTGCTGGGTCCCCTCTGACACCAACAGGCTTGATGGCACCGCAGCTACTCGCCCAACGTCTGCTACAAGAGACTCCGACTGATTCCCCCCCACCTGTGTCCCTACAAATAGGAATGTGCTATTACACCTTGGTGGCCACCATTACTTATGCCTACTCTGCACCTTGTACCAGGCGAGTCCTTTCAAAACCAGAGAAGCCAGTATTGTGCAGTAACACCTGCCAGCAGGTAATGCCAACAGATAAACATTGTAAGAACAAATTTTCAATGCAAGTATCTGAAATAGGTACATTTCCTTCTACCTGAACATTAAGGTAAAGTTATGCTTTGCTTGGACAATTTTCCCCTCATTTAAGCGACAGCCTGGGTGAAGACTCAACCACCAAGATCCAACCCTGATGTGACAAATAAGTTAACATTATCCTCCTCCTTTTTTTCAATACAAAGAGGATTATCTTCTATCTAAAACTAAGAGCCATTAAACTAAATTAAACTGTGCTTTCAAAGTTACGTTCAGCCAAATAAACTGTTTCACATTAGCTAAACTGTAGTTTATATCACAGGAGCAGATATTTGTGCAACAATTAATGATCTTTGCAGCAAGGACATACTGATGCATAAAAAAAGCTGCAATACATTTGTCTATTCCGAGCGTGGGTTTAGCACCTAGGTCTTTACCATCAACTATCGTAAATGATGCACACAAATACTCTTTACTACCTTTTCATAACAGACCCACACAGAAATGTTATGCCTGGAAATACTATACCCCAATATTGTCATATTAAGTGACACTGGGATGGTTTGGCTCACAGGAAGTGGAATAAAAGCAAGACCTTTCATGAAGGGCTCACTGCCTATGTTACTGTCCTCTTGAAAACAGAAAAAAACATGTACTTTTAAGGTTCTGGCAAATACCTCGCAGTGCTTCACTACCTGCATTTTCTTCTGTATCTCAAAGCTTTCCTTTAAAGCCTGTCTCAGGACCAAATCCAGGGCACTGATGCCCAGGAATTCTGCTGCTCCACTCCTAACCCCTGCAACTGGGCTTAGGAGTAGAGCAGCACAAGTCACACCGCACACCCAGCACCTGGTAGTTACTTGGACCTGGATTTCAACAGGGATATAGGAGGATAAATTGCACCATATTTTTCATGTGACCCTAATTTCTGGTATCTGTTCAGGATTTCTTTGGTCCCTCTGCCTTGAGAAAAGGCAAGTCACCCGCCTCCTGCATACACTCCAGAGCAGAGACAGCGGCTGGCTTTATACCCACAGCAACGCACTCTGGCAATCCCCAGAAATGTGGATCTAATTACAATTGCTCTTACTTTCCTACAACTATGTTATCAGAAGAATGAAAGTGGCATCAAGTGGGATTTCAGAGTCAAAAGCTTCATGTAACGTGAAGTACCAAGGATTTGGATAATTTCATGCTGTTCTGGCTTTGATGCAAGTGGCGATACCGGCAGACCTCCGTGTGGCTTGCCGTTTCTTTGAGAAAATGCGTTTCATACGCTGTGCGGTGTGAAGTACATGATTATTTTAATAATGCTAGTCACACATGAATATATCTTTGCTCAAAGAAAAACAAGAAAACAAGACTAAAAGTATTTACATGAGTGTTTATAAAACAGTACCCGAACAATAATACAGTAAGCATACTTCTGAGCAATACTGTAAAGCAAGGTTAGAAACTAACCCATGAACACATAAAAAAAACCCCAACATCTCCTTAAAAGAATTTAACATCTAGAAGAACCAAAGCTTTGGAGAAAATAAGCCATAAACATGCCAGGGTGAGCACTCATTCTTGCATGCATATTTTCCAGCTCATTTGTGATGACCACACGGTCCTTTTTAACAAGAAAAAGGATGAATGGACAAATTGTCCTTAGCGTACAACTGCAAAGCAGTATGGAAGCTGTATACATTTATCTGATAAGTTCTCCGTGTAATGCAAGACCACAAGGCAACGATAAAAACAGTAAAAGACAAACAGCAAGAAATACACGATTGAGCAGTATTTTGTTGAAAGAACAGAATTTTCCTTTAACACTGATGTGCTAATGCTGTGCTTTTATTTAGAGGACAGATGTTTAAAAATAAAGAAGTTAATCTAAGGAACATCCACTTCTGGGCTGCAGGTGTTGGTTTTTCACGGCATCACCAGCAGGACAGGGTTATCTTTCAGCTGAAGAAGAGGATGGCATTTGCTACTAACCTCTTGCAGAAGGGCACAGCAATGTGTTTGAAAGACTCTGAGTGGTAAGGCTGAACATTTTGGAAAAAATGTGAAAGAAAGTAAGAGCTTCACACAAACAAAACAATTGTTCGCCACAAAATAAAGTAAGTACATTTTAAAATGTACAGCCACCTCCCAAAAGCCTCCAAACTGTTCAACGTCCTCCTTGACCATCCAGCCCGCTGCCTCCCATCTCCTCGGAAGAGCCAAGAATAGGCAACGCAGAGATAAAGGAGCCTCAGCTTTGCGATAGCTATTCCTGGCCACGACAACAAACCTTGAGCTGTTCAGATTTCAGAAGAAGAGTATTTTAAACTTTATCTTTGTCCACCAGAAGTTTTTAGACTTCAGGTCATTTCTCACAGTTTCAATACCTCCCACAGTACTTCAGTTTTTAAACTTTAAAAAGTTCAAAATTATTAGCAGTACTTAATATTTAGTAGTCTCACAAAGCTGCCAGCTCCCCTGCCTTTTAGGGTGAAAACCTGCTTTTCTTCAATTTCCCCCCCCTTTTCTTTTTTTTATCAAATTAAGAACGGGAAAGTTATTTAATGAAATACAAGCTGCCACCTCCCTTTACACAACACGACAGGCATTACTGTTTGCTGGAAAGCAGCTAGTCACTGCCTCTGTGCCACTATAGGGCAGCTGAGCCTCTTTGAATGATGCCTGTGAAAAGAATACTCAATTCTTACTTGTTACAGGAGCCTTAGCATTGCTTATTTTCAATTATTTGGACGTATTTACAAATCAAAGCATTTTAGTCCCCGCGTTGCCACTGCACAGATCCTGCAGCTCACGTTTCTGATTTTTTTAGTTACAATATGCTAAAAATCGCAAATCCAGTACTAAGCGAGTTCCAGAATTGATCTATGAAACTATTTCAGTATGACTGCACAGTGTAATAGGTTTTTCAACGCTTTTACAGTTCTTTTTTAATATACATTATTTCATATAATCCCATTACAAAATAGTCTAAAGTCAGGGCCGTAAAATGTTTTTGGAAGCAGTTTGACCAGAATTTTGCCATGCTGAAGCTGTGATTAGACACGTAAGTTCTCAAAACACCCACTCTAATACAGTACAGAAGTGAAAACTGGAAATAACATTTCTTGTAACTGGTCGCATAGGCACTACCACAAATCCAAATGTGAAAGCAAATTGGGACCATTAATCTCATATCAAATTAACTTGCACAAAACCTCTTCCCTCCCTTCAAGGGAAATTGATAAATCACAGACTGGGCTTTCTGGTTAAAAAGTACTGAGCCAGAGACTGATCATAAAGCTGGGTCTTCTCCACCCCGTCTCACAGGCTCTGCTTACCTTACTGCCCTGGGTCTTTGTGCTTCTCTACCACACACTCGTATAAATAATAATTAAAAAAAAAGATGTCTAAAATTGTATGACGCATATGTTTCGGACTACAGGTATATTCTGATACGCCGCTGTGGAGGGTTCATGATACCAAATAGTGTAAGACAGTAGCAAACAAAAGCTCCTGTACACTCTGGAGAACGCAGAGCCATCCGTTCAAGGTCTCCTGCAAAACAGCACTTCTCAAGAGCAACAACTCTCCCCTTTTGCAGCTATTTAATTTGAAATCACAAGAAGGCAAAAGGAAGAGTTAAACACAAGTTGTTCTTCAGGCTTCTTTGATACCAGAGCGTGGAGGGAAAATAGCACTGATGGTGAATAACAATGCTGAGTATCAGTTATTGGAAGAGAGCTTGAGGTTTACTTAACCACTAATACCATAAAATTTAGCTTACTATGTCTGCAGGAGGCAAAACAAAAGTCATACTGAAGGTTTGGAAGAAATACTGCTCTGTTTCTTCTTTTAGAGTAAGAGCCTGCGTGGAAGCTCAGGCAGCACTGGCAGTCCCGCCCATCCTCTCATCTGTAGCATCTATCTCAGCTGCAACAGGAGATAATTTCATATCTCATCTGCAGCAGCTAACAAGCACCAGCGAAAGCCCTGAGGCTGTCCCAGCAGATGCTCGCCCTGCAGTTGCTTTCTCTGCCTAGTCTGAATCCCTGGCAGAGACCCGCTCCAACAACAGCGACTGCTCCCGACTGGTCTCAGCTCCGTCCCTGGAGCTACCAGCGGAGGCTGCAGCTCCCATGCCTGTCCTCGACGGCTGTGCGGTGCCCACCCACACCGTGGGTGTCAGCGGGCACTGCAGGAGCTTGTGGGTATATATATATATTTGGGGTTTTTTTAATATATTTTTATACACAGTAGCAAGGCAGTGCTGGAAAGCTGTGTACGTTGCTGAAGTTGCACCTGCAGTCATCTGCTGGAATTATTTCCAATAGGAACATCCTTTAAGGACTAGAATGGCAAAAAGCCTGAATTATTTTCTTCTGCTTTCATTACAAAATAAAGCACATTTCCTTAAATAATGAGTTCAACACACTTCTAAATAAACTTAAAATGAGTAAAGAATTGGCAAAGCACCAAATTTACCACATTTTAAGCATGTTTTGTTTTGTTTGACAGGGAAGCAGAACTGTCCAAATGATCACAACTTCGTTATGCTTACAAATACTATAAAGCTACTTCTGATTCATGACTATATATAAAATCTAAGACAAAAGTACATAGCCAGCATTACAGTTTTTCAGATGCTTTCTTGCTCCACTATTTTACATAAAAAATAATTTTCTACTAATATTTTTAATGGCCCATTTAAAAAATGATCAGAAATTAAGAAAAGAGAGCACAATACATCTCTCCGGCTTAAAACAAAATCTGCAATATGTAATAGGTTAAAATAGCATCAATTCCCAATTGCAACATCACCCTAAATTCCAGCTGAACAACTTTACAACTCCCCTTCTTGCTCTCTGCCTAAGCATTTGCTTACCACCAGTAGTAGTTAGGTCCACAGCTAAGCCTTCAGAAAAATGCACTTCCTCCTATTCATTTATTGCATTTGTAGGGAAGAAGTTCTACAACAGTAGAAAAACTGTGCTAATATATACAAAGTCCACAACCGAGTGTTTACAAAATGAGATGCAACCATAAATGTAAAGATCACACCAAGCCTGAACTCGAAAAGATGGCCTTAAGATTACTAAATCATTTTGTATGATTAGGTATGTGAATTTCTTTGGTTACTAATAATTTTAGTCTTATGTTGCAAGTGCTGCACAAGCTTCATTTCTAAAAACTTACTGCAACCGCCCTCATCATGCTATTGACCCATTCGCTGATCCACTCGGAGTTTCAGTTTAATCCACCACTGAAAATTCAACTCAGTACTTCAGCAGGTTGTACACCAAAATGGTAAAATTTGTTGTGCAGCTCCTTCTGGTGTTTTCATCTACAGACACACCTTACTGCAAAATGGCAAAATAGCAAATGTTCCATGATTTATGAAGACTTACAAAACTGTTATGGAAAATTCACTTATCTGAGCACAAAATTTACTTGCCTACTACCACTGGAACGATGATAAAACTAAGGCGATTTTACCTGCTTGTCAAAAACAAGCTGCACTCACTAGCAAAAATTCAAAAACAGTTCATAAAGCTGGCAGCAACCACAATGTGTAAAATAAAATACTCAGATTTACAACAAAACCAATTACTTAAATACTTCGTCCTATTTGACAGTTTATTAAGCTATGTATAATCCTGAGGAAAGCGAACAGGCTCAAAACTTCCTGTTGAGTAACAAGGTGCAGTTGGCAGCACGAGGGTATAAATGAGTCTGATGAAAATTTAACATGTAGATTCCTCAAAGCAGCTGCTTATGGTTATTGTATAATAAATTAAAATAATGAAAATATCAGGAAAAGAATAGTTTTAGCAACTAACTAAAGCTAAAAACTAGGAATACCAGACTTGGTGTTATCAAAGTGCTTTATCACTGCTGCTAATATATATATATTTCAGACACTGAAATCTTGAGTGGTAACAGAAATTGTCACGTATACACCATCCTTCAATCCAACTTGACATGTCCCATCCGGGAGCATCTGCCTCCAAGTTTCAGGACACTTAAGTTTCACGCTTCAAAATCACAGCAGGAGAGAGACCAAACTTGGAAAACAAGCAAGAAAAAGGAGAGATGCTGAGAAAATGAGTTCCCTACCGAAAAAGAGACGTCAGTTTAATTCTGAAGTTGATCCCCTCCCCAAAAGTTTGTGTTAAAACTAAAAAGTAAAATACATTTCCAAAAGCATCCTTGTTAAAAGTATGCTACTGGGTAAGCACAAAGAATAACCTGTACTTTTGTAGGAAGATGAGTGTTAAGAACATTCTCTCTTTAAACGTGCCCAAGCACCTCCAAATTTGAATACATATCAGATATACAATGCCTACTAATGCAGCATCACATATAATACCATTCTAAAGAAGCCTGTCAATATTTTTTTTTAAAGGAAGAGAAATAGTCTAATCTATGTATACAAAAAAAATAATCAACATTTAAATAATGGGTCTAAAAACACCACCTGTTGTATAGCTAGAGTTGAATGAGATTTTAAGGTTTTGAAGCTGCACACCAGTATCATCAGTCCAGAAGTTGTGTTTTGACAACACATTTCCAACATTCATAACTTTTATTAGCAAATGGAAGGTAAATTTTAACTTTGGAACAAGGTGAATTTCTATCAACTTGGAGACTGAAATTTTAAAACTTATAGAGCCTAAGTTTTAAAATCAGCTCTGATGCCGAGAGATCAAGAGTCATAATTTTGCAATCGCTGTCACTCTTTCAAACACTGTCCCAAGATTAGTACGAACAGGACTGAAACAGCCTCTGAACCTGTGAGTGGTGGTCACTAGCAAGAACTATGTAATGGGTTTCCAGTCACTTAAGCATAATACTTAAATTTACATAATACTTACTCTTTGAGAAATGCAGATAATCCAAATACCTAACCTGCGGATAGAGAGGCACGATAGCTTTGCTTAAAAACAAAGAAGAAATTTCTGAGTAACTCTTTTGCAGAGCTCCTGGCAGTGCAGGGATGTGCTGGTTTAGAGTAAAATGTCACTGTGTTTGCATGACACTGGAACACCGTACACTTAGAAAAAAGACTTCTCTATCATTTACCAACCAGGCTAAGTTCAGATAGAAGCAAAATAAGAAGCTACCAATTCTACAACAGATGCTGAATAGTCTCAATAGGCCCTAAATCTCTAGGGATGCCATAAAAAAAAAAGCGCACAGCTAATTGAGCAAGGCAGTAATTTTAATTCAGCTACATCAGAAACTGCAGGCTTTACCTAAAAGACAGAAATTGAGTTTTTCCAGCAAGCAAAACCTCCTTTTTATTAAAAAAACAAACAAAAAAACCCAAAACAAAACACCCACACACATCTATGATAGGATTTCCTTTCAGATGAAAACGACATTTCAAGAGACCTTCAACAACCAGGAACGTAGCTTTGCCGACAAAGCTCCAGCCCGCAGCAGCTATGCAATTTAAAAGACACATCAGGGCTGCTGCAGTGTGGAGCAGACACTGCTCCGTTGCTCCCCAGCACTGCCTGGGAAGCCAACGCAGCACCAGACAAGAGCATGGGCAGCTGGTACCCACTGGTACCAGTAAGTGGTACCCCACCTACTCCTTCATACCTCTGTCCCAGTACAATCTGCGGTGAAATAGTCATTGTCAATGGTTTAAGAGGAAACCTTATTGTTCAGGAAATCAATTTGCTTTCCTAAACACAAGAAGAAATAAAAAACACTAAAGGACCATGAGGCAGGCAGATGTGTTTTCAAAAGGCCACCATGTGCTCAGAGGAGCTTTCCCCCCCGACGCATTGTGCCCTCTGAACACAATCTGATAACTGAACACAGACGTACAAGTGACATTTCGGGGTGTCCAGCTCCATCCAGGCAGCACAACACGCGGCAGTCCTGCACATGCATGCACCGCTGCCCAGGAAAGCCAGAGGAGAAGTCAGGTGCTGGGCTACCATTGATAGCAGGTGTTCAAGCACCACGGGAACACCACAGCCCAAGAGCACAAAAACTTTTGCTTTCAGAATTATTACTCCTGGGCATGAGGAACTGACCCAGGCGGTTTCAGAATTTGCCAGGAAATAATATTACAATACTCAGTTCGGAAGCTCTTCCTCCCCCTAACTAGAAAGCCTTAGAAGAAACCTACCTAGTGAACTGTTGGTTCCCTACTTGTGGTACAAGTGCGAGTCATCTACGTGCGCCCAGCACGCTGTAGGATAGGGGAAACTCAACTGCCTTTATAAACAAAACTAGCAGAGAGCGCTATCCTGCATAACAAAAAGATTAATTAATTCAAACAACAGAAACATTTCCAAGTCCTCTGCAAGCCAACTTCTGATCTGCGTAACAATGACAACGACTTGTCCAGACAAAACTATCATTTTTAAAGAAAGTTCTCAGATAAGGTAATCTTGAACCTAAAATGCTCATTTTATTGTATTCTCGAGTATCCTAACACTGTTATCATCCTATGACTACTACTTTGCAGTTTTGCATACACTCACATGGCTTGCATTTATCTGTATACACACAGACACACATGCACAACCAAAATCCCAAATTGCCATCATTCTGGTACAAGCCCCAAGGAGGGAAAGCAAGCAAATTCAGTTAAGAGTTGTGTGGTTTTTTTGTTTTTTGTTTTTTTTTTTTTTTTAATTCTTCAAAACAATTCTGGTGCTCCATCCTAAAGAAGTGGTTAGTCTCGCTGAAAACTACCAGTTACACTGTGAACCTGTGCCAGCTGCAAATCACTCCAACTGCCCTGGCACTATCATTTAAAGTCATTTTTCATTTAAAGAGTCTCACATCAGCGCCAGCACAGCCTTTCATTACCCATCCCACTTAATACCCACAATCTCTCCACAGCTCACTCGCTCGGTCTCCACTGACCAAGCAGCACACGGAGACTGATGTGCGGATTATTGGGATTCCTAATGCCTTTTCTCCCCGCTGGCTGAGCGCTTGGCAGCCTGCCTGACCCGCAACACGTGTGGGTTTGTCAGCCTAATGCACTATGTCATCCGGAGAGTCTCGGGATGAAGCGGGACCCAACGGCGTCCGCATAGCAACGGCCGACAGCTCCCAAAACTTCCAGCTACTACACTTTCCAGCACTGGTGCAGAAAGAGGTACAGAAGTGAGCGTGCGGGTGCTTGCCACCGCCTGCTTTCCGAGAGGCAAATATGCAAGGTAAGAGCAACAGCATTCAGCACGTTCCCTTAACCAAAGACTGGAGAGTCAACACAGGGCTTTCCCACATAAAACATCCATCCTCGCTTGATTGTTATCTTGCAATGACTCAAAATTTGCACGTAAAGATTCTAGATTTGAGTAACTTTTTTGTCACATAAACCCACCTTTCATTAACTAAATAATGACAGTAAAAATTCAGAGATACAGGCTCAAAATGAGTTGTGACCAAGTCAGTTGTCACTCACCACTTCAAGAGGTTGCTATTTAACTGCAGCTATGCCTGACATTTAGTCAGGGCAGAAAGAAATGAGGCTTGGGCATTTTTTCTATAGAAAAGATATACTGAGGTTTTTTCCAGTGTGAGGCAATACATTAGCCCTGTAAATCCCGCTGTAAATTCTTACATGATGAATATACAAAAGGAAATACCACACAACGTGCAAATATCAAATAAATGCAAATTCAACATCATGCCTAACTAAAAAGTCTAATGAAAGTGAAACTGGTTTGTAGATGAATGAAATACAGAAGCTAGCGGAGGTCTTACTTGGAAATGAAAGAAAAGAATATGCAAAATACAGCTGAAGTTTCACTTCCTCTATACAAGAAGATACAACAGAAAGCTCAAGCACAGCACATGGCACGCCCTCTACAACCTCCTCAGACACCACATGCTGTCCATACACACACCAAGATTTTCTACTTTATATCTGATGTCAGATTACGGATTTTTTGTGAATTATCATCTGAGCAGAGAAAGATAAAGATTACCAACTATATAACTAAACACAGGGATTTTCAGACAACATATTGTAAACCTATTTTTCTGCTAATAAACACATACTAATTATTTTATAATAGCAAACACAATAATAGAACAACTAAAAGAAAGTCTTGAAAAGCACTACTAAGCAGTCCAACTGCATTGGGTTTGGTTCTGGTTTAAGCCTATCATCCAGCTCTCCACATTCACAATACCCAGGCACCTCAATCTCGGGTGTATTTATCAAGACATCCCTTGGTTATTTCCATTTAACTACGGGGAAACTGTGACAAACAGTGACTTGCTTGCTTGAGGATGACTACAGCAGAAGAAAATAAATGAAGTTTTTCTGAGTCCCAGGATTATACCACACTGGTGATATACATCTACCAGATTAGAGAAATTACTTGCTTCTAGAGATTTGCAAAAATGACTCAGTGGGATTCTACTATTTTACAGTGCTTCCTCCTCTAGTTTCTTCCTGGATTTGTGCAGCTAATTGCTTATCACCAGAATTTCCAAGTTAAAGCAAGCTAAAAACAGAACCTTGTTTTTACTCAAACACATTGCAGAAAACAGCGGGGACCGAGTTGAGCAACCACTTCCTAAGGAGCTCCGATCCTCACTCTGCACCAAAAAGGGGGAGCAAAAAGAACAAACGCTTTCAGGGATAGCATAACTTTGTGAGCAATTACATGCATACAAACCATCTAGAGGAAAAAAACAGAAAATATTTGCTCATCATCATCTCTTTTATTAATCTCTGGGGTCACTTGCAGCAGCAGCAAGTGCCAGGATTCAAATCGTCGCCAAACTTCCCCATCCGCCTGCACTGCCCACAGGAGACAGCCCTGCCCCAGTCCCCACGGGAGCCCCCTCCTTCCACCAGCTTTTCAAACCCGCCTATTCCCCCTCGCCAGCTCTCGACGCAGCCACAAAACCAGCTGGGTCGACACCGGTGCAGCAGCAGCTCCAGTGCTCGTGGCAAACAGCAGCAAGGAAGGTCATGAGCGCTGAAGCCCCGGCACGAGTATTTGCAGCCTGACCTGGAACCCCAAAAGTCTATTTAACATCTTTAAAGACTGAGTGGCAACTTAGAAAAACATGTAGGCTTAAGTTCACTACCTGAAAATGGTCACTTCTGCTAGAAAACCTGGCAGTACACAACGTAGGAAAGGTTGAAGCAACCACCTTAATGCTGCAATAACACAACTGCTCACTTTTCAAGTAAGTTTCCTCAGAAGAAACTGAAAGCAATCAAACAACACTGAAAAATGCATGGAAACTATCATTATGGCAGAAAAAGAAAAGCAGATAAGCTTTTATGTGCCTCCTTTTGACAAAAGTCTAATTTTGAAACAGCTGCTTCACTGACTCAAGCCCACGCCCCAAGGCAGGGGCTAGGTTTGGGTTTGTTTCTGTTTATTTCACAGTTTCCCTGTTTATTCAGCTTCTTTCCTCTCCCAGTGGCAGCCACGGCAGTGCGGGGCAAGCGGCTGCATCCAAAACCAACAAGCAGTCCTCGCCCCCGACAGCCGCTCCATGCTGCTCTTCAAAACACAGGTAGCTATGTCCTTCTGAACTTGGAATAAGCCTCAAGTCTACCTTTCTAAAGGAAAAGGTAGCAAATCACCTCAGAGCTTGCTTGAAAGAAAAAATCCTGGTTTTTTCCAAGTGTCATATCAAGCTGAAAGAAGGTAGTGAAGGTGAAGAGTGAAAAGCCAATGAGTTACACAGTCTAAGCTCGATGTAGCTTAAATGCTACTTATACAACTGTTAAAAAACCACCAGCACGAGTTGGAAAAGTCTCTGCTCCTTCCCTGGAAGCTGCAGACATTTCCTGGAGATGCTGGTATGGTCACTAAATGCTTGGGAAGCATCAGACTTCTCTGCTTACGCACAAATGCACTTCAGTGGCATTTCAGATGATCCATCCTACACTGAAGTTTAACCTCAGTGATACCAATTCCACCAACTTCAAGTGAACGACTTTTGCCTTATGCAGGCAAAGGACTGACTTACTGAAGGATCAGGGCTAAAGAAAGAGTAACAACATGAACCTTTTAAACACACATTTGTAGCAGGAAACCTGGATACTGAACATCCTTTGCAAACAAGTATGCTCATTTTGACATCAACAGTAGAGCTCTTCTACAGGGATTTTCACGGAAAGCCGGTGTTTTGACAGAGCACAAGTCTTGCTCTACTTCCTTTGGGAACAGTGTGCTTGCATTAAGGTGTAAATCCAGGTCTATCGTTCTCCTAATCTCTGGCACACCTAGCCAGCAAAAAAAAAAGGAATGTGACTGCAATATATATAAAACACCGCACTACTTGTGATACTGTAACGTGGCTAACAGTAGCAGCGCTGGGATCTAACCCATCTGACATCAGGACAGGACTTCAAAGCCCCACACTGACCACAGCAGAGCCTGCGCAAGCGTGTGCTCCCACCGTAGCCAAAGTACAGATGAGCAGTCACACCGGCTGGCTGAGCACACCTGACACTCTCAACAGGCTGCAGTCCCCATTCACAGTTGTGTTTTACGCAGCAAAATAAAGCAGTAATTGTCACATGGGGCAAAATGAGCAGCAAGGACTTGATGGTTGGGGACGCAGCATGGACTGAAACAGGAATCACACTGGCAGGAGGACATACGGATCCTGCGCTGCTCTGTCTTCAGCATCATCAGGAATTGTTCTACAGCCACACGTGCATTCACCTTCAGCCTGATTACAGTGCTTTTCCATCACCATACTGCACCGACAGTCCCCCTGTTCCTCTTGAGTAAAGGTCTTTAAAGTAACAGCTAAAACAAGAGTTTCACCAAAACAGACGGACTCCCATCAAAGTATTTGATAAAAGAAGTCACCAAGAGAAGGTGTTTTTCAGAAAAGTGGATTTTTAATTTAAACAGATGTTGTCTCTTAAAGGCTACCATTTCAATGACTGGCATGTAGTGACATAAAATACCTGAAAATAAGCTTATAAAAAGAACCTTGAATCATCAAGTCTAATGAAGCTGGCCCGTTAACGAGCAGCAGACAAAGCATGCCCATGTACAGTGCCCACTGCAAAACCAGTATCCAGGCCTTTCACAAATTATTTCTTCACTGCTTCAAAAACAAATAAAACCACCACAGCAACTTCACAGGCACGCTCATCTACTGCTTTTATAAGACACATTCCAGCAATAAAATCCTCTTTGGTATTTCTTTTTTTTATATCAGCAAGAACTTGGGGTCATTTATTCCCCTCTGGTCCATTCACAGGAGAAAATCACTCACATAACACAGAGTCTAAGGTTTGTTTGTTTTTTTCAGAATTTTACAGATGGGTGAAGCAAAGTTCTCTGTGCAGTTAAACTATTTCAATCCTATATGCGCACACCCTCCATACCATACACAGGCACACAAACAACTTGCCTGGGTTACAAGTGCTCAGTAATGAGCAAACCTTTTGGACTGCAATACCTGTAACTGCATTTTACAGAAAGCAGCAGCAACAGCAGTACTAGGGTCGCAATGGTTTTAAGTTCAACAATTGCTACAAGAAGATATAAGCTTAGTCTAAACCAGCCCCATGTAGCTAAAAAAAACCTGACCCTCAGACTTGCAAGCCTGCTTTCAGGGCAATCACGCAAAACTGGACAAGTTATTCTAAATACTTCATACATTATTGCAATCATGGCATCTCAATCACAGCATCTCTCAAATTCTTTCACCCTGGATAAGATATTTTTACATCAGCTGGACTGATTTTCCTACCCATCTAAACTTCCCTCCTTTTCACAACTCTCAGGAGCAGCCTGCCCATTACACAGGCCTGAGTGGGTAAGGATCAACCCCGACGCCTCGGGACAGAGGCAATGGCAGAAGACGGGTAGGCAAACACTCCTGGAAAAGTAGGAGACAGTGAAAGAGCCCATGAATAACTAACACCTGCCTACCCACTGAAGTACACTAATTATAGAGAATAATTGAATGGCTGCTTTCCTCACTCAGGGAGGTGCAGATAAGAGGTACGGGTCTTCTCATACCTCAGATGCAAGTTTAAAACGCTCTCAGTTGGCAGCAACACACAGAAAAAAAGTCACCGGCTGTGACAATTAACAGCTTCATTTTAAGTCTCTTTTGTTCAAGTGAATAACTCTTCCACTCAGACATACTACATGAAACAACTCTTTCTCAACTAAACAGATATATTCAAGGCACACAGCTAAAACCTGAATGTAAAATTTCTAAGGCCCCCAGCGTCGGGAAGCAGCCACGCCGTATTTTAACACGATGGAGTCCAAGCCTCGCCAGTCCTGCCTGCACGTACAGAATGTGTGAAAGGGATGAGGGCTCCAGCGTCTTCCTACAACCCCAGCAATACTCCACTGTATCAACCCCTGCTTTTTTAAAACCAGATTCTCAGGGAAACTCAAAAGCAAGACCATGCAACAGCCTGCAGAGGAGAAGGAGAGATGTCTACAAAATTAGTTATTTCACGACATGCACAGACACGTGAAAAAGGACCTAGAACTCAGTATAAGCAGTAAATCCTTAAATGAGATGTTGTAAAGTAAGGTATGGATAGATTTCACATAAGATGTTCTTTACTAGAAATATTCCAGGAAAAATGTATTTCATTTTAATAGACCTATGTTGATTTTATCCGCAACACAGTCTGTCCACTCAATCACCTTTCTCAGAATCGGATGCATGGTGGGAATTGAATTTCTTTGTGGGAACAGATGTGAACATTTGTTGGAGCTGCATTCAGTTCTGCCTTACCTGTTATAAACAGAATACAACCTTCATTAAAACATCTCAGTTGCAGGGTTTATTTTGTGCCACTTGCTGCCTGAATTAAAAAAAAAAAATTTACACTTTTTTCTGTCATACACTTTACACAGTGGCTGAAAAGAGACTGCTTGCATAACAAGTATTATGCAATTTCCCAAATAAATAATACCCTTGTAGGGGGGGAAGATTACGAAGTCCCAAAGATTTTCAAGGCTGCAGATTTGGCTTCAAAAGCAAAGAGTCTGTAGAAACCACATGCCATCCCAAATCTTCCTGATAGTTATTGACACTGCCTCAGCACCCAAAGATCCCATCAGGAACAGTGCCCCACCATGTACTAACAAAGGACAGCCTGGCAAAATACGCAGTTTACCACCACAGTACCGTCTCTAAAGAAGGTAAAGAGGTTGACACCAGCTTTAAAAAAAAAACCAGCATGGATGCAGCTACCCTTATAAAGCTGTGCTTTGGTTTGAATAGCTTCTTCTAGTCCTAAGATGGTTTAATTAAATAATAATTAAAAAAAAGGAAAAAACAAACAAAAAAGCAACTTTAACTTTATTAGCTATCTTCAGCCCAGAGTACTTTGCCAGCGCAAATGTAGTAGTAGAGCATCTCAAGTGGAAAACCTACCCTAAGAAAAAAGCCCACCAAAATACCATGCAACTGAGTGATCATCATGGAGATGCTTAAAAAACAAAACAGCCCTCGCATTGTAAACAAGCATGTACTTCAAGTCACAAATGGTCCAAGTAACTCATGGAGAGCAAACACAGAAGTGAAAAACAAAGTCCAAGTGGCAGCACAGAGAAAAATAAAAGAACAAGGGATGTAGCAAACAGACCTCAATGCCCACCAGTCCCCTACCTTCAAATTTTGACGAATAATTTCCACAGGCCTGAAAAAATTTTGCTTCTCCTTAATTTTTTGTTGCTTTTATGATTCAGCCTTTCCTCTCCACTGGTGTTTCTCTAATCTCCACTCAGCCCCCAGCAGACAGTGCCAGCAGCCCTGGCGCGCTCCAGCTCTCAACAGCCAACACTGACACCAACCCTGTTCTGGAAGAAGAAAGTCCACGTGCTCCAGCCACTGCACCGGCCAGGAATCTCAAACCCCCACCCGGTGCACAACTGCAGCCTTGTATTTGCACTGAAAATAGGCTGGAAGTGAAAAAGTGATTCACTAAGTAAAAGAATCCCATATTAGTTTAAATTCATTTTCATTGGAAACTGAAGAGGTCCATTGCAAGTTGCAGACCTTGGAGTCCTGGGAGATTTTCACCAACAACTTCAACTGGGTATCAGGGAGCACAAAAGAGGGACATCAAGTTTTGCAAAGGCAGCATCCATCCTGCCAGAAACTACGACATAAAATTACACTTTCACAACTGAGCTAATCAGCCATGTTCCAAACATAAGCTGCATTTATCTCCTCAGAACAGCAGACTTTTTTCTTAATTACCCAAGGTCAGTGACAGTGAATATTGAGCAAACTGACACTCAGGGAAGCAATGTAGATACAAAACTGGAGGGCAGGCAGCCTTACATTTGCTTAGCAGTAGTACCACATTTTAATATAAAGTTGCCCTTCTGAGATGCGAGAATTACTTTCTAATTAATCACCAATCAATGTTTGATAAGGTACCTTTTTAGAAACAGGAATACCAAGTTCTGTACCAGCATAATTCTCCCTTTTTCATAGAATCATAGAATCATTTAGGTTGGAAAAGACCTTTAAGATCATTGAGTCCAACCATAAACCTAACACCACCAAGTCCACCACTAAACCTTGTCCCTAAGTGCCACATCTACACATCAACTAAGAGAAAAAAATATTTTTAAATGTTGGCGTGTAAGCGTTTAAGACAACTGAAGCATCCAGTCAGCCAAGGGAATAATAATTACGTTAATTTTTTATGAAATTCACCCAGAATTACAGCAACACCTCAGAATTTTGATCACCATCTCTGTGTGCTTAAGATATTCACAGAAGTTAATATAAACAACTTGAAAGCATTACACCTCCAGTTCAATACCTACAAGACAGGAGGTCTCAGGCACAGTCTCACCTGCTGCCTTGCTGAAATACACAGCTTTCCCAGACAGGTTTGAGCTTGTCACAAAACAGAAACTACTTTGGAAATCTCAATAACCATTTCAGCTTCCCTAAAAACACAAGTGGTAAAGGGCTGACAGAGTTTTACTAGTACTGTATAACAGAAAAGTATTGCATAATTTCCCGGAAATTTCTATTCAAAAACGCAACAACAAAAATGCGTATTATTCTCATGAGCTGAAGAGTTATTTCATGTAGCATCCATAATTACACAGCAATTGAAGATTTCTGCAATCACAGAAGCAAAGAATAGCTCCAACAAGCCTAAGGTGAGCACGGTTCTTGGTTTTACCAGGTCCTGATGAGACAGGCAGAGAAAAAGAAGGGAAGGGGAAAGGCACAGAAAGGTGCTTCCATACATCTTGTGATGGAACCAACACAACAGCAACAAACCTGCCCTGACCGTAACGGTCCCAGGAAGAAAAGCATCATCCTTTAAGTGCACGGTGGTCGTTAGGCAATGCAGGGATTGCATAGGGCTGTATTTCTTTCCAAGTTACATTCTAGTTTCCTAAGCTTGTTGGTGACATTGTATAACTATTAATTACGCCGCTGTTCGGCACGCTTTTAACTCCAACGATTCAAACTGCTTCCAATAGTTCACTAATCCAAAGTACAATCCTCTTGACAGCAACTGACAGATTCGGAGTATTCAGTTCTAGCTGAAAGGAAGAAAAATCAGAACCCTCATCTGTCGACTGAAAAACCAGCCAATATTCCTGCTGACCAGACTCACAGCTCGGTCAGAGCCTGGGACACACCGCCGATGGGGCTCCAAGCCTTGCATTAATGGGCTCAGTAGCTCTCCTCAGCCCAACGAACGGCAGACAAGGAGCAGCCAAGACCTACAGAGTGGTAAAATACAGAATGTGGGTGAAATACAGAGAAGTTAAGAGCAGTGTGCCAGACAAGGCAGTGAGCCGCTGTGATCGGCACCCTGATGCGGTGCCATCTCGGGGGGTTTTCCACCCTTCCGACGGCACAGCTAGACCCCAGCCGGACACCTGCTCCACTACTCCGAAAGGCGACCTCCCAAAAGATGGCCGTGCTCACACCCCAAAGCCCAACTCCACCCACTCAGGACCGGCTGGGCAGCTCCAAGAAGCAGCTGGAGTCAACCTGTGCTAACAGAGCAAAGGAAGATTTCTTCCCAAAGGCCATCTTGAAACTGTAAGGAAAACAGAAAATTGGGTCTCTCTTGCATCTTCGTTATCACAGGCACTGAAAGGTTTCCATCATCAGCTACCGGACCCAGCAGATCCCCTCCTCGGACACGTGCTCTGCCTTTGCCCTTCCCACCCACTCTGCCAGCACGAATCTTCCTTGCAAGCTCCAACACAATTCTGCATGCATTATTTATTCCTCTTGCAAAGTCATGCAGTGGGATAATTACTTAACTATTGTAATGATATTTTGCAATGGCTGTACTCTATTATTCTAATTGATTTTCATGGGATTGCTTTTGCTGCATGTTTTGAGCACAAGAGCATATTTTCCTGGAGTATAAAAAGCTAAGTTTTACATTCATTTTAAGCTTAAGAGCTGGATGTCAAAAGTGAATTTTTAGGAGAATATCAATGTATTTTTAATTAAAACAATGTTGATGTACTACTCAGATTTTTGCCATCTCTGCTAACAACCACTGAAGACATGTTTTTTTCATAAATCTAATGAAATATAAAAATAGTTATTAACTATTTGTCAGTGTTAATCACAAAGTTCTTTTCCTTCCATAGGATGTTGTTTTTCTTGTAAGACTTCAGTTTGAAACAAATGTTTGAAAGGTGGGAGATCTGCAACATTTTTATTCACAAACTAAAAGCTTAAGTCAAACCACATTTGCATGTCTTGCTTAACACCACATTAAATTTTACTAAGATAAACACTCAGCTTAGGACTCGGAGAATTGTTACAGTAAAACACTAAATAAAATCAGTCCTTTCCATATACTCAACATGATATAAGCTACACAACAGAGCAGCCCAATTAAACAATTATTTATGTCTCCCTACCCCCAGGATATTCTTCAGGCTATGCATGATTCAAGATGTAACAGTTTTGTGAAGCGATGAATAGGATTTCAAAAACACAATAGTCCCAGTAGTTCAAAACTGGTAAGAAAACTTCTTCTGCCTCAAGCCAGAAATTCTTCCAGGAGGAGCCTTACTTTAAAAACTGCTAACGATAATACTCTGAACTAGAGCAGGGAGGAAAAGCAGCAAGCCACTGATGATCGACCCATCTTACCTACTAATAATCTGCCGGCTATATAAGCAAAGACATGGATAGAACTCCATGGAGAAGGAATATGATCTTTTTGATCCAAGTGAGTACACAGGTATATGAGGACTAGCATATTTGTACACTAAGATCAAAATCAAGAATTTTATACAGTCGGCAGTAGAAAGACTAAACTTTAGACAGATGAGACTCATTGAGAGCTACAGCTCTGCAAAGTTTGCTGAGGATGTTGGACTTTCTAGGTATTTCATTTCTTTCCACTTAAAAACAAGAAAATGTTTGGCCACCATCTATGACACTTTTAAAAAAAAAAACCACACACAAAACAGATCCAAAGTTTTATCAGTCTCAGCCCCTGTTCAAACTTTAGACACTCCAGGACGACCAAGAGCAACAAACTGTCTGAGGAGTCCTCCGCTTACACAGACACAGACCAAGTTCTCCCCCTGAGTCTCATTTAGGGCTTTATACAATACAAGTCATTTCTCAATTCTTTTTTATCTATTAAAAAAATCTCCCTGGAAAAGAACAGTCTTGGAACAAAGCAAGATCACAAAAGATAGCCGTGTTAAGTTTCACATCAACTTATTCCCTTTGTTCTGGATGCATCGGTCTCAGAGGCCTGATCCAGCCCTTGCAGCTGACGACAAAGCGCTGCACTGACTTCTGCAGCCTTTGGACACGATTCAGAAAAATCAATGCAAACAGCAAAAAGTCACGTTCTCCAGAGGCATCAACTACCTGACGAACTAAGACAGATTTGCAAATGCTAGCACACTCAGAAATAAAGCGACCAACTGTTATTAAACTAATTTCAGCGTCCATATTCCCACACCCGTGACTAAGTAAACCTGTTCCTTACGCTATATGCCTTCGTGTGAAGAAAAAAAAAAAAACCCACTCATGCTTGTGACAGGCTTTTAAAACCAAGTAAGTGTAGTACATAGCTTACAATTTCATAGCTTTGAATTCAGATGGCCAGTGGGAAAGTCAGTCTGGCTTACAATGCAAAAAAAAGGCAGAAGGGGAAAAACCAAAGAGGTGGAAATAAAACCAACCTACTTGTAGGCGTTATCCTTCATTCTCCCTGCACATTAGGAAAAACCCTGAGAACTAGCACAGAATTGCAACAGGTACCTTATTACGGACCTTTTTCCATTACTTGCTTGACAAGCCCTAGCCGTTGGCAGAAGCAATGCCTGTTCCAGGCACAAGCGGTGAGACTGTCCTCACATTTTACATCTTTATAAATGCATACGCTGAACATGAAGGTGTGATCTCCCATGCATTTACAGAGTAGGTATGCGGCACACGGGCATGATGTTCTACCGCCCTGTTTGTTGTTGATTTTTGTATCGATTGGTTAATTTGTAATTGGAAGAAAAAGTCATCCTCTTCATACAGACATGGAAGCTTTTGTTTATGATAAAGTTTCACTATCACTTCTTTGAATGCTGGCTGAATTAAGAGTGACTCTCAGCACAACAGCATAAATTCCCAGCACACACTTGTACGTTCCCAGCTGATGCAACCTAGTCATAGGTCCAAATTTCTAAATGCAAATGCGTGATCCCAGCTTGCAGAGGTGCTGCGAAACCGTCAGTGTCAGCAAGTCATTTAATGAACCTCAAAATTTCACAGTTTGAGCTCTGGTATTACAGACCATCCCTGTGGATAGCCCCACAGTCCCAGGGACACTAATAACACTTATCTCGGATGCATTAGATCTTCTTGACCTCAGAAGTTAAGCAACTTACAACTAACTTGAGTCACATCCGGTAATAAGTACTTCTAATTAATGACTCTTAATTGCTGCCAGAGTACTGTATTCCCATACCCATGATGAGGCATGTTCCTTACTCTGCTAACCCACATGTAAAATTGTGCAACTCTAACAATCCCATGCCTTTAGCACCCATGCAGCACACAGCTGTGCCATTCCATCGGTGCTTTAGGAACAAAGACATCGCTGTACGTGACAGTGAAACAGAGCGTACAAAGTCTACCCACCACGCTGTTCCAGCAGCTGTATCATCATTTGCTTTCTTGCTGCCCTTGCTCTTATTTTTCAACGATTATCTATACAGTTCAGAGAAAGGAAGATAAACATTGTTTTTTAAGTCTGACTTCATGTGCAGTTTTTGAGGAGACATTTCAGAACTTCAAAGCGTTTTCCAAAAATTAACTTTACCTCCTATAGGCCATATGTGGTAGGGATTTCTTACTACATTTGCTTTACAGACAGTTAAACCTACGCACGTGAGTCACTAACTGTCCAGAGTCACAGCGAGTTACAAGTTGGGGGGAAGTCCCCACAACAAGCAGTGCCCTGGGTGCCACCTCCCCACTCGCAGCACTGGCAGGTACACTGAAACACCCACCAGCCATCCAGAATAATGCTTTTCTGCCAACATTTATAGTTTCATTGTCTGTCACATGGGAATTAACCATCTCTGAACACCAAGGTACTGCTTATGCAAGGTTTGCAGCCCCGTATCACATAATCAGAGTGCTCCTGCCCACCCCGGTGCAAGCCCATGCTTGTTCCTGACGGGACCACAGCTACACCACCTCCGCCGAGAGGCAAGAGCCCCAAAAGGAGCAAAGCAGCCATAGAGGAACAGTCACTTGCAGGTTAACTCGTCCTCCTGGGCAGAGCTGGATGATGCCCACCACCTGGAGCACACCGAGCTACCTTTCAGCTAAGTCATTACTGTTGCCGCACAGCAGTGCGCCACCCAGCCGTCCCTCGGACAAGCCACCCGCCATCGCTACCACATGCTTTGCCTTTTGCTGTGATGGAAACCCAATGCCATCAGACACTATTAGAGTAACTTCTGCAACCCACCAGCTTCACTTTCAACATTTCTCCTCCAATTAAGACACACCGTCCTTCGAATCCCATGCTGGCATTGGGCAGCTGCCAGTCTTTCCTACACAAGTCAAGCTATTTGTGTATAAAACCAATAAAACACACGATTCCCCCAAAATAATTCACCATTTCTATGACAAGCAGTTTTAGGCAATACAGGTTTACACTTGCTAATACCACGCTGAACTGGAAACATTTCCTAGAGCTTATTAAATATTTTTGTTAAATTGATCCACACCCATGACTGTTACAGATAACAAATGAAAACCGTTTTGTTTCTCCATAAGGCACCTGTAATAACTGAGCAATAGCAACAAACAGGCACCAGCACCAACCCGAGCTTCCTCGCCCTATTAGCATTACAGGGGAAAGCCTCCCCTTCTGCTGCTAATGATGTGCTCTACCCTGTATCCCCAGGAGACAAATGACTGCACTGGCTGATTGACTCCATCACAGGGCCATCGTCCATCAATGTATTGCCTCTCTCACCGAAATCTCATCTCAGGAAGAGAAAGTGCTCAGTACCACTTCCGAAAAAACAGTGAAAGCACTTTCAAGCTAAGAGCTCCAAGATACATAATTAGAGCCAAATGTTTCAGCAGAAACACACATTTCCAACAACCTGAACATATATGCATGCTTTGTCCAACCAGGACAAATAAGATCTATGCGCTTCTGCTAATCTAGATTTTTTTTTTTTTTTTTTAAACAAAGGAATGAAACACCTACCATAGACATAAATTTCTTGGTCAAATTAAAACACAGACAGTGAATACAGCCATACAGATTAAAGAATGGCAACTCGAGGATATTTAGCTAGCTGATTTGCTAAAGGGTGAATTCCAGCCTCTTTTACACAGGCTTAAATCACACCAACATCATACTATCCCCAGTGACACCTGCGAATACAAGTGAAAGAAAATACGAATCCTTCCATGTATTTAATTAGTACACAGACAATAAAATTTAAAACAGGGAGTAATCCTATTCAATTAAGAACAACCCCTTTAATTCAAAAAATGCTGCACATTCAGGAGCGGGACCAGGGCACAGGGGGTAACCCATGCTCAACGCTCACCAGGAAGCGTTCTGATCAACTTTGCAACATCACTGAAGCTACCAAATCCTAGTACTTCTACATCCTCCGTCCACCTCCCCAATTCGACCATTTTAAGTTGCACATGAATTACCCAGACATAGTTCCACCTGCACAAAAATAATTTAGTTCATGAAAAATATTTCAGATTATAATCAGTCTCATGTCCGTCTACTCAACAATATATGTCTGAAGAAGATAGCTTTATCTCAGGCAAGATATTTTGTCTCATTTAGCACCTCTGCATGTTACAAGCAATCCATTGTAACTCTGAAGTCCCGGAGAACAATCTGCTTGAGAAAACATGTCCAAACATTTATCCCTTGTTTACCCCTAAAGAGAATCCAAAACTAACTTGTTTTGCTTCCATTTTATTTAAAGACAACCAATCTAGTAAGATCCTCAAACTAAAGTTTCTAGAACTCCTGAACATATTCCCACATACGTTGTAAATACAGTTTCTGGAAGTTTGCACCTCCATACAGCAACTGACATAAAGCATACACTGTGCTTACTTAAATGTGGAACGTTTCAGCTCTCAGCAAATTACCGTAAAATGTATGCTTCAAAATGTTTATCAGTCAGAAGGTTAAAATCAATTTGACTATTACAAGACTTCTGTGGTAAAGAACATAATTACAATTTTTTAGTATTTTGATCTTTGTAGCACAGGGGGTTACTCCACAATCTCAGGCCAGTATCTCAAATAAGACCACATACAGTTCAAAATCAGGCCTCCTGGTTTCACGATCCATACTTCAGATCTCTACAACCCCTTTTTCTCATGCATTTCCAATATTACTTAACAGAAGATTGGCTGTGGGTGTACTTTTAACTTTCAGAAACACAGGCAGCACTTCAACAATAAAATACTATCAAAACAATGCCCAGTTTTAGCCAGTTAGTTCTGTTTTTTCTAGGAAGGAGTTGAGATTCACCTGACTGAAGACAAAGAGCTACTGAACAGTCAAACAAAACCCGCTAAACCAGCAAGGAGAAGCGATGCTCTTCCCTCTCATTTATATTTGAGCCAGTCAGAATTACAATCTTTCCCATGTTTAACAGGCAGTGAATTTGTTGATGTACCAATTAGCACTCTGCTACAAAGAACATGCTCCTAATTAATAGCTGGCTTATGGGAAGAGCGATGTTAAGGATTTGGTCGTACCTCCGGATGTACCCAAAAAGTGTGAAAGGAGCTCTCGTTGATGTAAAGAAAATCTGTCTCACAAAGAGACAATCAATGTATTTAGCATGTGTCAGCTGTAAAAGGAGCTTACATAAATGTAATGGAGGCATTTCCACATTATTTCTGTCATATTGTGTAATCCTGGACATCTGCCTAGGGTAGCATGTACGGGTTACTCAGTATTTGTGGTCTGCTTTTTTTGCCGTGTCCTTAATAAACATGAAGTGGCAATGACGGTAATTTGCCCTTACCTGTCTGAAACATGCACGCTTTAAATAAAGCCTCACAAACCCTCCTGTAAGACCCCTTGCTCTGGAAGCACCCAGATTTCTCCTTTTACCTTGTGAAGAAGGACGCCAGTGCAAAGAGAGATGTGCAGCTGCAAGACGCAGCCACAGAGAGTTTGTATGAATCTTATTTCAGGTCAGAGCTACGTGTTACGAAACTCCAGCGCACCTTGTGAGTGACCTACATTGTGGGACTGAAACCTACTAACCTACAGAACCACCCAAAATACCACAAAATAGGTCAGTGGGTTTCTTCATAAGAATTACACAAGGAGAGATGCACATAATAAAGGACAAGCAGAGCACATCCTTTGCCTAATGCAGGAGCACTCTGCAAGCCGCATCTCTCACCCTGCTGCCATATTCCTGCACACCGGCAGGACTCTCCAGAAGTGCCGTGAACTTCTGTGTTTCCCACCAAGGGACCCTGGAAGAACCTGTCTGCTCGTTCAAGCCTGACAGAGCAGGAAGAAAAGGAGCAGCACCACAGCAAGGAACGGTGAGCCTACCAACAGCAAAGCTGTTTAATTCACGTTGCTAACGCAAAGCGGGTCTCGCAGCAGCCAGAGTAAAAGTGACACCTGATTCATGATCATCCTGGAGTTACAGCAGGGGTATCCAGGCTATATAGCACAGAAGCTGGATGTGGCCAGCCAAAATAACCCATCCAGCCCACAGCACGTTACCTGCCAACCATCAACCCTCATTGGTCTTGGGTCCCACGCGTTGCTTTCAGGGACCTAACAGTTCAGCCAAAACAGAGCCCCACAGCACTACGAGCTGCTGGGGAACGCTAACAGGCAGCAGAGGACAGTCAGCCAAGATCCCGCAGGAGCCGAGGGTGGCCGCAGAGTACCACGCTTCGCATCCACCACCTCCCTCCTCCCAGCTATTGTGCCAGTCAACACCGCACAGACATTTTTCTATTTCCAGTTCATACAAGGTTCCACTTATTAGATGAACCCACATCAGTGTGCAAATACACAGGCAAATCATGCAAATGCAGCAGCCCCTCCACAGCCAGCTGATGGGAACATGAAACAATCAGGGCAATTAAGAAAGGCATGCAGAGAAAGTTGCTCGGCATTCCTCTGCCTACCAGTTCCCCACGAGGACCTGCTGAGAGCGAGGGCCAGTATCCCAGTGGATGCAACGTCTGTTTACAGCAATAAAAGAAAGTTACATGCCCTCTCCTCCTACACACACATACATACTTTGATTTAGATTCCTGTCTCCCAAAAAAGCAGTCTATGGAGGAAGAGAAAAATGAATAATATCCATGCTGCATATTATCAGTGATAGACTAACACACTCAGTGTCGCAATTTATCTATTAGACCTTTATACAGTCTCCAACAGAAATCAGAGATCGATCTTTAAACCCTACCATCCACAATCATTTAACCCAAATGGGTAATCTACATGGAAACTGTAACACAGATTTTACTATGTTGTTTAACATAAAGGCTTTTTTTTCCCCCCTAATAAAAAAGCACCACAACAGGTATAGCCATTATTCCTTAATAAGATCCTATCCAAGTGATTGAAGCAAAGTGAGTCACAGCAGCCACCACAGTACCTGCTGTGTTTGTCACCTACAGCACTTCAGGCACCCAAATTTGGCAACCATAGCAAAGGGGTATTGCCAAGGTGCTGCACATCAATACTGAGGATCCTCCCTGCTGAGAATGATTTCCCAGCAGTGCTGAGACCCAAGAGAAATCCTGGGGTGATGGTAATGAGATCATTAATGCCAGAGCCAAACACTAGCAAAGAGCAAATCAGGACATAACTCTTATTTCCTTCAAACAGCCGAAGTACAAGATGCAGATCTTATGCCAGTGTTACGCTTGCACCAGGATGACAGATAACAGCTGATCTGAAGCCGAACAGCTTCATCTGCTCAGATGAAGTCTCACAGACTAACTCCATGCTAGTTAAAAAAGGTGTAGCATGAATCTGTACCAGTAGTCCGTTTATAATGGATCAATACCCCAAGCCACGTGGCTGAGGCACCTGGGGTCCAGCAATACGAGTCATGAAGTCAAACTTAGTGTATTGTCAAACCACAGCCCAGAATTCGGGGCTTGCTGCCAACCATCAGCAGCATTGTCTTGAAGTGCCAGGTTTGCAAAAGGCTCCTCTTGTCCTTAGCTCCCATGCCCTGGTGGGTTTGCCAGACCTAGCAAAAGTGCTCCTCATCTACAAATTCAGAAAGTAACAGCTAATTACTTTTAGACAGTGCTGGTAAACAAGGTACAAGACAATAAAGGTCTGAAGAACTCCTTGCATGTGGGCAAACATTTTGCAAATAGGTATCGTGCATTCCAGCACTCAAAACCACCTAGGCAGAATTACGCTGCTCCCATCCATTACCAACAAAGCAGTCCCCGAGGGGGCACATCTGCAGGATCTAGATGGCCCCGTGGAGCACTGGCACAGCTCCAGGCTGGTACAGACCACGCTCCGCTCCACCTGATCCAACTGCCATTTAACTTCAGCCATCAACGGGGAAAAATAGGGATGATTTAACCACAGATCTAAACGGCCAATTAATAAAACAAATATTCCAGAGTAAAGGCACCAACATTCCTTCCACAACAGCTTTTTCCAGACGAGTCACATACTCCATTTTTATAGAAAATAAGCCACTTAAAGGCCAGCTATGACACTAAATAAAACCCACCTTAATGCAGGTGAAAGCTATTTAACTTGAAAGAACTGAATGAAACCACTTTGCTTCCAACCTACACCACAGCTACATGCCAAAGCAAGCATTTTTAGAAGAACAGTCCTGCAAATACATGGCAAATAAGCAGGGCATGTATTAGTTGTATGGAGGTCAGGATCATGAGCCTGATTCCTCATTCCAGGAATAGCAGGACTATCTGGTGTCTATTCTGGTCAGCCCAGCTTGGATGCAGAACAAGAGAACACTTTTTTCCAATGGTGACACGGACAGTAGTTTACATCCTTCAAGGTGCTAGCTTAGATCCTGCAAACGTGCAAAGGAATTTTCTGGAGAACTGAAGGGGAACAAAGGCCAGTATCTATCTGAGACACCTGTTCTACACAAGAGGAAAGTAATTTTGAAATTATGATGAATAGTTTCAGCTCGGCCTCCCCTCAAAAGTAAGGATGGCAGAGTGAAGCACTACTGACATATGCTCCTTGAGCACTCCACAATGAAACATATGTTTGAATCACTTGATGCAAACTCCAAACCATGCACTTTAGGCATACAGGTTTTAGCAACAAATACAACAGAAATGCTTACTAAGTGCATGCCTTGCAGAGGACATACACACTACAACTTGTTAATTTCGTACTAAAAAGTCCCGTTGTTTTGTTAATTTGCATGTCAGACATCCAGTTCTTGCTCTCTCATCTTCCACTGACTTTTTTTAGTGCATTTCTCTGTAATCAATTCATGATAGAGGATGTGAAGTTCGGACAAGAAAAGCACTTATCCTAAAGTTAGAGAAAAATTGACATCAGAGCAGCTCTATCACATTGCATTGCTTGCCTGTTTATCCAAAAGGAAAGATTCAGGAAATAGTAACTACCTCTGAAATCAGAGGGAGGGGGGAATATTCTCCTTCACAATTATGTCTGAAAGCAATCTCACACAGAAACAGTCTGCGCGGCCGTGCCTGGGAGGAGAGAGGAAGCTACAAGAAGAGGTGTACAGGAACACAACATACGGAAACCATCAGAGAACCAAAGGGGAAGAGGGGCAAGAATACCATTAAGAAAAACAAATGGAAGCATCGTCTACCCTCAAATAGGAACACACAGCTCCCCATAACGGGAAATACAAGGCCAAATTCTGCCCTCATATTCCTTGGAAATCCAAAATAAACTTTCCTTCCGCATTTGAAGAAGTAATGGATATTGGAAGGGAACGTATGTCTGTAGAGCAGACTTCCCGGCAGAAGTTTTAATTCAAGCCTCCTCTTGTGTGCAGGAGCTGGTGGGGCCACACCAGTGCAAACCACCAGAAGAACCACAGGACGCAAGTGGAAGCGGTGGCCAGCACCAGTTCCCTGCATCATTGCACCAATACAAAAATCTCCGGGAAAGAAAAAGTATTGTACACCCCAGCAAACACATTACCACTGCTCACTCCCAAGCTAGCCAGTTAAATCATTGTCTCGCCCAACCAAATGTTGTGTTGAATATAGCTTATATCTTTGTCATGATCCTCACAGAAGGAAAACTGTAGAAAAACTCAACATACTTGCCTAAATAGAGCATAATAAAGTTTAACCATAAAATAGCAAGAATAAAGTTGAGGAAAGGGAGTTAGTGACATACTGTAACAAATCCAGTATTCAAGTAAGTACTACAGGTTTAATGTAATCTTTGCACGACAACTCCCAATTCTCTTGAGATGGATTTGACCTCATTTTTATTTAAAAGTGCAACTGAAATATTTATAAACAGCACCTGAAAGAGTATTCAGGTGCAATTTAACTGTTTAGCATCTACAGTGATTTTGACTTGGCACACAACTCTAAAACTGTGTTTGAAGCTCCTTTTATGAGATCCTACGGAAAGGCGATAGTTGGATCTGAGAAAGTAAAACTTCTAACTGCTGCCAGCCACCCCTCCCACACACCAACAGATTATATCGAGTCTGAAAAAATATACACACGGTGAGAATTAGCTAACGTCCTAACTAGTTCTCAAATCAGAGAATATTTATCAGCCAAAGTAAATTCTACAGCAAATAACTGGCTTCACAGTGGAAAGGGGGGGGGGGGAATAAGTCATACCAGATCTTAATAAAAAAACTAGGCATACTGTAAGTGCACACAATAATTTGATGAAAACCAGTTGCCTCACCACATCTATGATGTCTGTCTTTCACTACTTTGTTGAGTTTTTTTTAAAAAGCGAGTTTGATAAATTTCCGGTAGGTGTTATTGAAGTAAGCCCTAATGAAGCAAGGCAGTTTTAAATATGGAAAAGTGTCATCAACTTGTCAAATTGCAACTTAAAAGTCAAGCTCATCAGACACCTTGTATTTCAAGTAACAAATTATCAATCGTAACTCGTTAAGTATCTTTACATCAGTCATTTATTTAAAAAATTCTGAAGAATTTCCCCGGCATCGACTTGTACGTCACATACTGTAACACTCAAAGCAATACCACAACAAAGAACTCTGACCTCCCAGGTCTTCTCGATATATGACATTCACTCACAACATTCAATCACTCCTGCTTTCAGTTATATTTATTCATAAATGATATAAATATGCAAGACGACATGATGGTCCATTGAATATTTTAAATACTTTCTCAAATTCTACAAACAAAAGCAATTTAAAAAGCAGCAAAAATGAATAGAAAACTGATGAATTAAATGAATTAAAATTAGAAGCCATTCATAAGGGTCCATTAAAAGCTAAACAGAAGTACAACGTTCTAGACCCGAGGATCACATCTGCAAGTAAGGCTACAGCTCTTAACCTGAAATCACCAACTGCTATCCCTCTTAAGAGTCCTTTAAAAGACAAAACATCCTACTACCTCAAACAGTTTGAAAATTATCATTAAAAAAAAAAAAGTAAGGGCATAGGAGACAAAGCTGCTGCTCTCAAAATGAACATCAGCATGGTGGCCAAATGAAAATGATCGAGTCTGATACAAGATACAACCCATATGGGCTCTTATATCTCATTAAGACTCTCCTCCTACAAACACCCATGCACATGCTTGACGTGACGCTGTGAGAACTCCCGGTGACTGCAAGGCTACGCGCTGTAGTAGCACAGTTAAATACCAGGCGACTGCAGGATCAACATGTTTCACCTTAGCCAACAGGGAAGCCAAGGAAACAGAAAACCACAGAAATCAAGCATGCTGTGAAGGTTTAGTTGCATGACAACATAAGATTGAACAAAATGAGTGAAGAATCAGCTCTAGGTGCATACAGAACACTACTGTCCCAAAAGCTCGACCTTATTCAATGCTATAACTACGCTATTTAAAATTGTTTTAAGTTCAACACCTCTGTATATTTTGTAAAAAGCATAGGGATACTTGTAACCAACGTGCATCAGAAAACACAGTGAAGCACTTGCAGCACTGTTGCTGTAACTCAGAGAGTTTCAATGGCCCAAAAGCATGCTCCCCATTAAAAATGTAGGCACTTCACATTGTCTAAAGCACAGTGCGAACAATAACCAACCGAACACGCTTTCACCTCCTTTGTCAATCAAGTCAAGACAGCCAAGTCATGCAAACAGCCTGCTGATGAGAGCGAGCATCTCAATACACTGCTTCACTCAAAGGAGGAAAACGATGCCTTTCACAATGGAAATCTTACGGACTACTTCCTAGGCAGAGCAGAGCAATGGGAACTCACATTTGGAAGGCACAATATGAACAAAATCAGAAGTCAACATGGTAGAACACATCAGAAGAAGAAAGAAAAAGCCAAGCACCACATGCCTGTTTCAGTGCCAACTGGTATTTCCAGGACAAACTTTCTGAACCCGTTAACTGGTAGAGTGCAAGTTTTTGGTTGTTTTGGGGTTTTTTAATTAAATTAACTACTGAATGTCATCTTCTCCATCTCATAAAGACTTTCACAGTTACTCTGCGCAAGGCAATCAGAGAGACCTGGCAGCTTTCAGAAATCCGCACCATTCCCACACTGAGCACAAAGCCAATGCTTTTCGGATGACAACAGACACCAAGAGATCAACATCTCAGTTAGGGAGTTGTTGTTCTCGTGGCAGCTTTAGTTTCAGCCGTTTCCCTTCTCGCTCCCTAATCCTCAATCGTTTCTACTCCTGTAGAAAACACACGTAAATCTCCACCCAAACCACAGAAAACCGTCTGCCCCAAACCACAGTCAGAACGTTTCTGGCTGCCTGCGGATCTTCAAGAGGTCCTCCGTACATCAGCGACAAAAAAGCACAGAACAACAAAAAGATTCAGGTCGCTGCCACATCCACGAAACGTGTCTTCCAGCTCTAATTAAGTGCTTGAAAGAGAATTTTTAAAATCCACAAGCTTTTGAACATGGACAGAGGGACTGCATCAGGGGGAAGGGGGATGCAACCAGCCGATATCCGGGCAAGAGCGGAAAAAAAATCAACAAGTCGGCGCAGCCCAGCACGGAGTGAAAGCCAGGTCGAAAGGTGCGGACGTACCTTGTGGAGGTGCCTTTCCTGACATCGCAGATGCTGCATTTGAAGGCTTCGGCGCTGTTCCTGAAGGTGCACACACTACAATCCCAAAAGCCTTCGTCAGCTGCAGGTTTGGCTTGCCTTTTCGGCCTTGAGGAGGGGGAGGGAGAGGGGAAGCGTGTGTGTGTGTGTGTGTGTGTACGTGTGTGTTTGGGGAGGAGGAGGAGGGAGAGGAGAAGGAAAGAAAGAAAACACACACATGAGAAACCATGTTACAGAGCCCCGAAACCCAGCGCCTGCTCTCACCGCCGCTCTCCCCCCGCGCCCGGGAACAGCCGACAAACACCTACCGTGGCCGGCGCCCGGAGAGGTGCGGTGCGGCGCCGCGCTCCGCCCCCGGCCCCGCGCCGCGGGAGGGCCCAGCCGGGCCGGGCCGGGCTGAATCCAGCCGGGCCGGGCCGGCCGCGTCCCCCGGCGCCCCCCGCACCGCGGCGGGGGCCGCCCCCCTCCCTCGGAGGGAGGGTGGGAGAGTTTGAAGGCTGGGAGGCGCGTTCCCTCCTCCACCTTGTTAAACCTCCCTTTGTCTGGGAGCAGCGAGTGCGCGGAGCGGGAGTGCGAGCGAGCGGAGCCGCCATGGCTGCTCTCACACCAGACCAGCCCTGGCACCGGCGGCAGGCAGGGAGACACCGGCACTCCTCCTCCTGCCCTTCCACGCTCCCTCCATCTTAGGAGCCTGCCTCCCTGCCTCCCCGCCCGCAGCCCCCCCGCCCCGGCCCCCCGCGTACCTGGCGGGGCGGCGCGGGCACGCCGCCCCCCTCCCCGCGCGCTCCCTCCATCTTAGGAGCCCCTCGCCGCCGCGCCCCCCCTTCCCCCGCGGCGGAGCACACGCACGCAACTACCAGCCAGGGGCCTACCCACCGCCATCCCCTCCCGCCGCGCCAGCGCCGAGCCGGGCCCGCCGTCGCCGCCGCCGGCGGGGCAGGGGCAGGCAGGAACGGCCCCCGCCGCGCTCCCTCCATCTTAGGTGCCTCTCCCCGCCCGCCCCCGCGCCCCCCGCGCCCCCGCTCACCTGGTCGGGCTCTTCTTGTCGCCCATGACCATGGATCGGGGCCGCCCCTGCCCTGCGCACAAAGAAAGAGGCGAGGGGGAGGGGAGGGGGACGGGGCTGCCTCCGTCCAGCAGGCTCTGGCTGCTCCTCACCCCCGCGCCGCCGCTCCTGCCGCTGCCAGGCTCCGCTCCAGACTAGCAGCGCAGCGCAGCCCGGCGCCCTCCCTCCTCCTCCTCCTCCTCCCTCCTCTCCCTCCCCGCGCCGCGCCGCTCCGGCGGGCGGAGCTCGCCGCCGCGCCGCGGCCAATGGGGGCGGCCCCGCCGCCAGCCCTGGCGGGGAGGAAAGCGGGGAGCGCCCCCCGCGCCGCGCCGCCTCCCCGGCGGGTCCCGCCCCGCCGCGGCCCCCCGCCCCCGGCCGGGAGCCCCTTCGGGCCGCCTCCCTCCCTCCCCTCAGCGCCGCGGGCGCTGCCCCCTGCACCGGTACCCCGCCGCAGCGGGAGGGCGGGCTCCTCTCAGCCGGCGGTGGCGGGTGGCCCCTTCCTTTCCCGTCCCTTCCCCCTCAGAGGGCTCGTCGCCTGCCCGTCCCCGGGGGAGCGGGGCTGAGGCCGGCGGCGCCCCCGCCGGGGCCTGCTGCGGGCGGGAGCCCGTGAGGCGAGAGAGCGGCCGTGCGGCCCCGTCCTGCCCGCGGGGCGGGAGCGGGCTCCGGGCGGCGGGAGGGGCAGCAGGTACCGGCGGCAGTCAGCGGGGGACGGGGGATGCGTAGGCCCACTCTCTGAGGGGAAGGGCGGCCAAACTGTGCCGCGCCCCGCCGTGCGGCTGCGCTGGCAGTTACCCGGTAGGGTTGGGCAGCCGGGAGCAAACTCCTGCTCCGTGCCCTTTCCTCGGGCACAGGCTCCCTGTGCCTTCACGAATACCTCGGCTGCTACCTTTAGGACTTTCCTTTCTGCTTTGGGTCAGGTCACTAGCCCGTACAGAGCCAAAGGTGTTCCGACAGCACTGCCGTAGTCTTCCAGAAACGTTCCCATCAATCCCTCAGTGATCTATCAACTCCACCGAAAGCACAAGCTGTGGTTCTGCAAAACTCCCGAGGTGGCAAAAAGCGACATTTCCCAAAAAGCGGTAGTCCTGCCTCGAGTTTTCCCCCTGCCCCTTCAGGCCTGCGGAAACGCTGGCGTGGCGAGCTGGACGGCGATGTGCCAAGGACAAGCCCTTGCCGTCTTCCCTGAGCCACTTTTCATGCGGGGCCAGCTCCTCAGCAGCGGCCGCAGGAGGAGATGGGGGCAATGAACAGCTGAGGGGTAACGAGCGATGAGTAAAGACAAAAGTTGGTGCAACCACTCCTAGCTGCACGAGCGTGAGCCTTGCAGGGCAGACATTTTTTCGCCGTGCTTTCCCAATTTCTCAGCAGCGACTAAGCCAAGCTAACAGCTCCCACCAGTGAAGAGCAAACTTCATCCCCAAGCAAGAAACAGCGCAGACAGGATGATGTCTGTGGGCTGCACAGGGCTGTGCCCGGGGAGCAGGGCTGCAGGGCGAGGGTGAAGACAGTCTGAACAAAGTTAACCTATGGCTGAATACGAGAAAAAAAAATAAAATTGCTATTTAGAAAGCAAACCAATGTAAATGGCTTAAGGCAGGATACGATCCTACCATGACAGGAGGAAAGCATAACCGTGTCCTGTGCTTTAAAGCTTTAGTGATCTGGACTCACTCACAAGCCACAGAGGTTTTTTCCCCTCCACCGATGTCCATTTTAACAGTCAAATCATGCTGACGGAGTCACCTGTCCATATTTAATAGCTGCACATAATCCACTTACCCTACCCAGCCCCCCAGCCCCACACAGGTAATTTAACCCTTGGTTGGCAGAGGTGCCAGCAATTTAACTGCGATTTGTACAGACAAAGACTTCCAATGACTTTTTTCTACGCCACGCAAGTTTCCGAACAATACAGCGAGAAGCAGACATACTCCAAGGGCAGAGTTAAGGTTGCGCAATTATCACATGTAGGAAGTGTCATTTTCCCATTGCATCTGCTGTTTCCCATTTTTGCTCTTTTAGATTACAGCAGTAACGTTTGCTTCGGGAATCTGTGTAGGAACAGTAACTCAGCAGTGCTCACAGGGTCTGGTAAGCGCAGAGTCCTGGTGTGCAATCGCTACCAGAACTTCATGGCAATGATGTTTATGGGGACAAGAAGAACGCCATGTTTGGGGACGAGGTCAGTGAAGAGCCTGAGAAGGAGCACAGAAAGGCAGAAAGCGCTGAAATTTTGACTTGGGAGGAGATCTAGGCACAGCTGCTTCCCTTAGCTCCCTATTGCTGCCTTAAGCAGAGCAGCAGCCACCACAGGCACAGAGTAAGTTATTGTGGAAACACCAAGGAGCTACGGCCCTTTTTTAGAAAGCAATTTATCTCCTCAGAAAAGTTTCAGGGTTGCTGTTTTCTTTTCATAGCAAAAGTTGTTTTCTTTCCAAAAACCTACTACATTCTTTATTATCAATTCCCCTGGAAACCTTCCTTCCTCAGCAAATAACACTTTCAAAGTCACGTGTTAAAAGCTTGGCAACCCAAGTATAGCGTGACTTCATTCAATCGCGTACATGCAACGGGACATGATCATTCCCAGTTTGTTAAACACTCTTCAAGCCACAATTGTGTGTCTCTACCTTCACGGACAGTTCTTGGAGGAGCGCCATGGCCACCGGTGGGCTCATGCATTGATCCAGCCGGAGCTTTTGGGATGCTGCATCCTGCTTCCCTGTTCACCCCTTCAGACACCGACGCACCGAGACAGGAACCATTGGCAGAAATCAGGGCTGAAAATACAGTCAAACTGAATTACAACTGCCTTGGTGGGGTATTTCTTTCACACCGTGGTGTTAACACCGTGAGTTATCCTGCCGGCCTCAAAATTCACCAGGGTGGCGTGGGCAGCGCACCCCACTGAGCATTTGGGGATTTTTAATGGCGTTTGGGCTCTCGCATGCTTGCAAGACAGCCTCGGGCAAGTCATTTAGCACTTCTTTTCATTAACTCCAGCACTCTTGATTTGAAAAGTGAAAGGAATAAATTTCTAGGCTCACACATGAATCTATGGCACCAGTTTTCAAACCAAACTCATTCCAGCTAAATGTTTTGGACTCCACGGTGCTGTTCAGTTGGTGGTAAATCCAGCAGAAGAAATTCCCACCCTTACCTCCAGAAGATGCCGCTTTCTCAGTGGTGCCAACTGTGTACAACTGCTTGCTTGAGAGCACTCTCAACTGCAAGAGGATCCTGTTAACCCACTTCTTTCCACCTCTCCCCTTCATGTGTGTTTTTAACGACAAAAACCTTGTAAAGAGACACTGGTTGCAGATGCTTCCAGGGCATAACCAGAGACACAGCACTGGGGCAGGCACACTCACAGCGGCTGGGAGAGCAGGGCACGAACATCTCAGGCCAGCCTGGCTGCCACAGCCTATGCTGGGAGCTCATGCGCAAACGGCTTTGCCCAGCAAAGCTTTGGCTGTGCATCAGTACATCCTTCATATCAGGTACGGAGATGTTGGGATGGGACAGACCCCTCTGCACCGGCTCGGCATCCCCATCCCCCTCGCCCAAACCATCCCTCACCCCAGCAGTGCCGCAGCTGCTCCTGCTTCTTTGCTTCAGCCCCAAAAACAGGCGATGGTCCAAACCAACGGTCCATACCCTCCACAGAGCAGCTGGCCAGGGATGCTGGGAGGCACATCCCCGAACTAAGCACCCTGCTAATAGCCTCTTCAATGCAGTGAGATCTCCGAAACCTGGGGTGCCGAGAGCGCAGGGATAATTCCCTGCACCTGGACCGTCGGTATAAACGGATTTAAAAATAAACCGGGACGCTATGCGCACAGCCAAAGTCAGTATTTGTGCATAGGGTTCAATGCCAAATATAAATATTAACTTGAGCTTCTCAGCCCTGTTGGTCACGGTGGTAAATACGCATTTTTGTAATTTTGCATCAGATGTGCGTAACTTCTCAGAAGTGACTGCTGTCCTAAACAGCCTGAAGTCTAACCACTGGTAAATGACTTTTCTGTGGATTTAATAAGGAATTTGTTATACAGGAGTTGGAATCAGGCTCAGGACATAGGTCTCTCTATTAGTTTAGCCAGAGCTAAAAGGATCAGAAGTGATGATGCTGCTCTCTGGGGCAGGGAAGTTGCGTATCACCACACGATTAGCACCTTTTAGTAGAAGTGGGTGGAAAGGGAAATTAGCAATTGAGGGTAGAAATGGTGAACCAGCTACACTAGAGCACTTTAACCGCCAGCATTCATTTCACTGTGTCCTGCTGAAGGGGATGAAATGTGTTTGGCCTCCCCAGGTTTCCAGGATGAGAAGACATCAAGGGGTGGAAGAAAAAGAGACTGTGTGAAAGCCGGCGGACTTAACACAAAGTAGCATGATGTTTGCTGTACCATGAGAGCATCCTTGGCAAGGGAAGCAGAAGCCTATGCTCAGAAGCCTGGAAATCCTTACCACAAAACAAAACACCAAAACAGAAAGCACGCGTTGGCCAGAGATACTGGTGGCCAACTAACCGCACCCTCTCTTGCTTTCAAAGCAGAGCATTAACTGCCATCGGCTTCAGGTGCCGATGCCAGCGAGAAGTCAGGAGGAAACTACTCCTGGAAGTCTCACTTAGCACTTGACGGCATCTTTGAAAATGTGGCCCAGGCTGAATTTGTAAGCTTTTGGGGAAAAGCGTTGTGCTAGGGATTGTATAAACACAGAACTGGCTGATGGATGGCCCTGGTGTACCACAGAGATTTATGCATGCTCCGGCAAGATGTACTGAATTAACAAGTGTCTCAGATTAATACAGGGACACTAAGGGACTTCACTGATAATTGTGGGAGAGAAACAAATGATAAGGAAGAGTTACCACACAGTGTGCCATTTTCCAGACTTCAGTAAAGGCTCGGATGCACGTTCAGATGGGATGTTTTTAGCTGAGCTGGGAGCACAGGCATGGCAAAGTAGGCAAGGGATGAAGCAAGGAGAACCACAGGGCTGGAGGAAGATTGTTGGTAGAGCTCCTCAAAAAAACTGCCTTGGGATGAACATTACTTGATATTTTCCTTAGTGACCCCATTAGGAAAAGGAGGGATTGTGCTAATAACCTGAAGATGAGAAGCAGAATGTCACATTGGAAGAAATGAGTAACTTTGAAAGAGAGCAAAATGGAAATGGGGTGAAATACAGTGTTACCGACTTAAGCAGCTGGGTGCTCGTAATAAAATTTTCTGACTTAGAGCAGAAGCTCATTGGTATGGCACACAGGAGGGAGAAGACCTGTCTCAGGTGTTTGTGTGCTGCTGGTGTGACTTAGCTTCTGAAAAGGCCAATGTCAAGCAGAGGGTATCAGAAGAAGTACCAACGAATAGACAGGAAAACATATGACTGTACAGTGCACAGGCAAGATCTTGTTAGAATTACCATTCTCCAGACAATTCTCCAGTTGAAGAAAAAAAATGCATTCAAGCTGGGACAAGCATAGAGAAGAGTTTCTAGGATGGTCAGAGGAATGGAAAGCCTATTTTATGAAAGAAGTGTCTACAAAATCAACTTGCTCAGCCTAGGGAGACAAAGGCTGGGAAGGGATATGACCACTCTAAAAAATACACTGGGGAAGGAAGCGGCACATTGCAGCAATGAAAGAGCTAGCAGGCAAGAAAGAAGAGCACAGCTGATCTAGCTGGACATGTAGGCTGGAAACTAGACATCTGTTTCTAACCTTCAGAGGAGCAAGGAACAGAAACAGCCTTGCAATGGGAAGAGCAAAGGCAGGCAATGTAAAGATGGACCTTGATCACTTACAGAAGGAATCGCACAGCGGAGCAGCTCATGCGGTCCCTCCTGCCCCTGTGACCCTGCTGAGGCCAGACCCTACTGCTGTCATCAGAGCCCTCCTCACCCAGCCATACCAAATAATCTCATCTGACTTGTTTCCAACCCACAGATTTCAGTAGATGCTCTCTCAAGGGAAGGGGAGAGGTACAGGGACAAGAAAACTCTTCATCCAGCTTTTGTGCCTAGAAATGGATTTTTCAAACACCCAGGGATTTCCAATTTGCTTCTAAATTTGGTATGTGTGGTTTTCCTCCCAGAAAACTTAAAACTTCCTCTATTCAGCAAAATAAGGGTATTTTTAAAGTTTTCTTTCTTTTTTTTTTTTAATATAATCTATTTATACATAGTCTTTCATGTGTTCTTTGGAAAATAGTTTTAGAACTGAATTAGCAAGTGATCAAATGCCGACTATCAGAAACTTCAAACAGCAAGCCAAAAACTTTCTATCAGAAACAGCCTGCTGAAGAACAACGTAGTAGAAAAAGGATCTGAAAGATGAGGAGCAATATGCAAGCAACAGCCAGTGCCAAGAATCTCCAGGGTCTGCAAACACTTAAAATGCCAGACAGACAGGAGTAGAAAACAGCCTGAAAAGGTAGAGAGGCATAAAAAACTCTGCGTGCAACAGCATTAAATATAAAACTCGGCTGAGTGGAAAAGAAAGCCAACAAAAACTAGAGGCTCTAGCTAAGCATCCTGCACACTGTATTCTACAGATAGCAAAGGCTGTGCAATTTAAATCTGTAATCCCTTCCCAGGCAAAGAGGCTTTTGCAATAGCGCAATCTGGATGTCACCAGCATATGAATAGGCATCTTGGGACTGCTCTGGAGAGCAGAGGTCAAAGTTTAGTGATGTATGTAGTTGTCTCCCTAATGGGTCTTATTGATTATTATCCATAGAAACAAGCAACGTCTCCAAATCTGCCTCCCCCTTTGTGCTACGTGCTGGCGACCAAGAAAGAGCACCTTGATCTTCTGGCTCCACGGAGTTTGTAGAACATTGAAGCCTGGGAGGAGGAAAGACACAAAGTTGCTGAATAGACTAATGAAACACAGCAAGTGGAAAATGGTAAATAGATCTGTGTAACATCTGCATAGCAATGATACATGGGAGCACAGTGTCAAAAAATATCTAATAAAATACCACCAAAAAAATCAGGATAACATGAGGGGGGGGAAAGAGGAAATCAACATTGCAATTCAATCACCTATGTAAATTATCCATTGTGGAAGGGGCTGAAAAGCCCCAGTACAGATAAAGCCAAATTCACACTTGTCCAACCGCAGGTATTCCAGCAAGCTTATCTTAAACATTGCAGTGGAATTGTCATATCTGTGATACAAAATGGTGGTAATAGGTTGGTATCTTCACAGCACAAACACAATTCTGTTGTGGCAACTTCAACAGGAGAGCAAAAATAGAAAAAGCACCAGAAGGACTGGACCAAAAGTACCAATGCTATTTTCTCCTATTCTAGTGAGCACTGCTGTGGCAGCCAGCCAGCACGGTCGTGTGAGCAGAGCCGTCTCAGGTAAGGCACTGGGAACCCCCTCAGGCGGAGACTAAGCTGATAAATAAGCAAGGGTAAGGGTGATTATCAGACCTCTTCAAACTTCCTTGAGTTTGCAAGATAGAGCCAGAGAAAGCAGGCTCACCCTCAAGACTTTGGTACTTCCACCTCTGGCTGCTGCTAGAAACTGGAAGTGGGGGGAAAAAAAGCCAAAACAACCCTGTCTACAATATTTCAGAATCTCAGAAGACATCCCATTTGGGTTCAGGGTTAGGAACTGTCTCAGGCGGCAGGGAGGTCCTGGCTCTCTCTGAAGATACTTGCCCACCTCCATATGGAGACACAAGGCCTTTAGGGCTGGCCCTACTGATGCGCTGCCTGAGATCTGGCTGTCTGCTCTGTCCATCGTCATCCTCACCCATCTCACAGCTTGCAGGCTGAAAAGGGACAGAGGAGGTTGGCAGTGCCGCTGGGCTCCCCTGGGCAGCCAGGGACCCAACACTGGTCAGCAACAGCCGTTTCCCACCAGTGCCAGACACCAGTTCCTGGGCTGTTCCTCGCACACCCACCCCAGCACGCAGAAATACAGGACGTGGAAGAGCCTCCCCGCAAGAGCTCTGTGCACACCCTCCTGCCACCTCGTAGCGAGTCCTCCAGGCAGGGCAGGGATGAAGTAAGGCTTGCTGCCCATCAGAGAACCACGTAGGTGACTCCTGCTCCTGGCTCCGTGGGACGTGCAGCTTGCTAGCACAGGTTATATGAACCTAGTTATCTACCCACACACCCTCACATTGAAAAAGATGGGTCTGCACACCTGAAAAAGAAGAAAAGCATGTGAGTTATAGACTGTATCACCAATATGGAGGCCATAGCACAAACCAGATCAGCAGTAACTGCATTTACTCCAGTGGAACTGTAACAACATGATCCCAGCCCCTGCCAGGGATGTCGTTGTTCAACACACATCTAAGTCATAGAACAGAAACAAGCCTGCCGCACACTCACTTTTCTTACAGGTACAGCAAATCTGGCTTGCTCTGGGGTGTGTGAAGGGACCAGCTCCAGGCAATCAGAGATGCTGTGCTCTGCGCAGCTGGCATTAGGATCACCGGCATCTGGTGGGAGTGCAGCTCTCAGGACTCACCAAAACAACAACAAAAAAAGCCTCTTTTCTCACAGAGTACAGCTGAATTCCCTTCCTCCCATTCCCTTAACAGATGTCAGAAAAAAGCATGAATAGCTGCAGCTCTGTGCTTGACTCGCAGCTTTCACGCTTGCTGCAGAGCTGGCCTACTGCTTCTGAACCCAGTTCTGGAAGGTGTTGCTTTTTGAAAAGAAAAATAGAGAGAAAGGAAAAAAAACCCTTAAACACTTAATAGTAAACTCCTTCAAAAGAAAACTTGCTTCAAGCCAAAAACCATTTGCCAAGTTTCAACTAAATGTGAATTTTCACAACGCTGTAATAAACACCTCAATATGGGGGTTTCAAAATGAGAATGCTGAGACAACTTTGCTCCAAGCAGTTAAAAAATATATATATAATATATAACCTTTTTTTTTAAAGAAAAATCAAACTACCCCAAGGAGATATTTTATGGTGCTTCAGTTATATATATATATATAAAAAAAAAACCCAAACCAAACAAAACAAAACACAGAGAAAGCAAAATGAAGAGCCATGGTTTCATCTGTTGCCCATCATCCCAGTCGTGCAGGAGGATGTAGGCAGGAGCAGGGCTCTCCCCCCAGAACCAGATCACAGGTCTGGAGGCTATTGCAACGGATTAACCTGGGAGCACTACGGGAAGGAAGCGTTTCCAAGAGACAGAAGTGGTCTACCGCAGAAATGCTCTTGCAGAATGTACCTGGCCATTTTACCTCGTCCAGACTCCATCCAGGGTTCCCGTGGGCTCTGTGACACACAGTGCTGATATCTGAGCCCAACGCCTCCTTCCCCGAGCACCGCACCAAGTGGTGCCTGCCATGGCTGTAGGCGTCAGAGGGGCTCCAGCGAGGTTCTCCAGCAACGGATAGCGATGGCGTGAGCCATCAAACATTCCTAGGGCTGGAAGAGCCTAAATTCTTGACTGCTCAGACGTTGAATGGCTTTTCTTGTGCTTAGGCTGGTGCGTAAGGTGGGATCCCGAGAAAGCAGAGCTCTGGGTGCGAAGCGTGAGCACATCGATCTTTTCTCAGGGCCAAGTCTAGCTGCCTGCTTTGCAGACAGCTGCTGATTTGTTTTGGAATGTACAAAAATGCCCTTAAATCCAATTTAGGCATTAAGGGAAAAAAACCGTGAGTGCCGTATGGTAGCTTTGCAGCCCCAAAGGCGTCTACAGCTCCTGGGGGGACGGCAGTGGTGCCATCACTGGTCCAAAACTAGTGTTGTGGTGCTGCCAGCTACAGCACCCTGCCGAGACGAGCGGTGGGACTCTGCTGCCAGGGGGACTGATGGCCTTAGGCTGGTTTTAATTCTGGCCAGCTCCCTCACGCCGTTGCACATAGGACGGATTGGGAAAGCTGCAGCAAGAGAACAACCTGCGTTTCTGCAGGGGAAGAGAGGACCACATGTGGGACTGCAGCCATGAGTTAGCTAAACTTGTGTAAATAAAGGGGGGAAAAAAAGCTACTTACATTGTTTCCCCAGCCTCGGAGAAATATGTTTCCCTAGGATCAATTCAAACATAACAGGTTGCTGTATTGAGAACTAAAATTAATCTTACACCAGTAGAATGAATAAAAAAAAATGAAGAGCTTGCTGCGTTCATTGCTAAAAAATTAATCTTGTGCTGAGAGCTTCCTTTTCTACTTTCCAACTGGCCACCTTGCTTTCATTCAAGGAAAGCCTGAGTAAAAATGTAAAACCGTTTCCAGGTGGTTTTGGTTAAAGCAAACAAAGAGTCATGAATTGTGTCAGTGCCTGGTTTCAGGCATGGCAGAAGGTGGAAGGTTAGCCAGAAAGAGAGAACCACCACTACTGAGATACAGCCACTGGCCTAATTAGGTGGAATAGCTATTAGCAATTCCACCTAATTAGATAATTAGATTAATTATCTAATTAACTGAGATTGTTGTTAGACAAAGGCAGGTAGAGCCTCAGAGGTGATAAGGAAGATATCAGGGCAAGGTTACTCTGTGATTTATATTGATTTCTTTAACAGTTCAAGAACTCCCCTGGTTCTCACATTTATTTACCCTAGTCTCGCTCCTCCAGGGCTGTTTTAAAGTGATTAAAGCAAGGAAGAGGGGGGCTGTTTTTTTAAAAAGAGAAAAAAAAGAAAAAAAAGAGAAAATTTCACTGCAAGTTCCCCCCATGCTATTGAAAGGTCAGGACTCAGTGGAGGGGAGCAACCAGACTGGGCAGGGGGATGCCTTGCGGACGAGGACCGCCTGTGTCCCCCCACTTCTTGTGTTTGGATTTTGCTGTGCATCCTCCCTGCAGACCTTTTTGGCTACCCCGGTTGTTTGTCTTTGGGGAGAGAGACGACACGTGAACTAATGATGCACCAGCACCGAACGGTAGCTGTGGTCCTGACAGATTTTTCTCCATCGCTTGTTCTTTGCTTGCGGTGCTGGTGGGAACTGCAAGCCAATTAAGGAGGCCTCGTTGCGGTAGACGTGGCGTAAAAGTAGCATTAGAGCATCCTGCCCCAGAGACCTGGCAGTCCTAAATACCCAAGGGCTAACGCAAGGCAGGTTTGCAAGTTTAATAAGCCAAGTCCTCCTCACTCAGGCGTGAAGCTAATATTATGCCAGGCAGGCCCGGGTGGAGGAGGCACAGCCAGAGCCTCTGGCTTCCACGATCTCAGCTGCCTGCTTGGAATTTCACCACGATGGAGTCAGGCCCACAGTGGAGCCCAGATTTCAGGAGGCGCAGGAGGGCGTGCAACCAGATCGACCCTGCCCTTCCCATCCTACATCTATTGTTAGATGCATCAAGGAATTTGACCCACTTTGGGAGTTTCTGGTGGTTTTTCACATTCCATTTGTCCTTTCTGACTAACATTTCGCGCTTGTGTGTCACAGCCCTGGCTCTGTTCCCTGTGGTGGATGTTCAGATTGCTGGAAAGAGATCCAGCTGCTGTATCCCACTGTGTTTAGAGCTTCTAAGCTCTGAGCGGATCCAAAACGCTACCCACACTGGGCTTTGAGTTGTCTCCTCCATGTGCCAGCTCCACCTAACATCCTCCCTTCTCGCCAAGCTTCCCTCCTCCAGCCGGCTGGTTGAATTCGGACCTTACAGGCATTGCACACTCACTCACACCGAGTACACAAGCTTTACAGACTACAACATAATATACGTGGAGGCCCGTAACAAGTGCAATCACAGGTGGGCTCTTCCCTGAGTTTCAGAGCTCGGCTGGTCTCTGCTCATGCCGCAGAGCACAACAGCATTTAGAGATCTGGTAAGCAGGACATCCTCGGTGCGAGGCCAACTCTTTTTCTCACCTCCCTGTAGGAATCTTCACAAATCAGCCATATGGCAGAAGAAAATGGTTTACACACGTTTTCAAGAGCTCAAAGGTGACTTATGGTTTATCTTCTCTAGCTTTGGTTGGTCCCACAGCTAAACGAGTCCCTTCCCACTATGAATGCATCACCATCGCTCCCCCTAACTTCTGTGCACCTCTGAGGTTTCTCTTTCATACACCCTCATAACACTCGACTTCTTCGTTCAGCCTTAATACCTGTATGTAGTAATAGCTTAATAACTTCATAATAGCTCCAGCTTCTCTCCTGAGAGGTACAGAAATAAACCTGTCTTTCCTAGTTGCAGAGACTATGTTAACAGATCCATTATTGGTCAAACCAGAATCGTTACAATTATTAGCACTCATTGCCCCTGCTCCAGTGAGTGTGCTTTGGCATCCTTTTCAGCAAGATGCTCCATCCAGGCCTTAGCAGCATCCCGTGGAAGAGCTGCAGAGTATAAATGTCATGCTGGTGCCTTAGGTACCGTGTGAGGCTGGGCAGGCTGTGCCCCACCAGGCACAGGGCATCAGGCTCCCACTCTCCTGCCTGCACCCCCCATGGCCCAGAGGCCACGGCCACGATCTCAGGCAGGGGAACTTGCTGTTTCCTAATGAAACATTTATGTCTCCACGGGAGCTAAAGGGTTGCAAGCGCAGACCAGCCACATTGCTGCAAGCAGCCATCCATCTGAGTATTGGAGCAAGCGACTTTCAAAGCCAACAGACACTTTTTCACAGAGTTTTCCCACTGTAGAGAATATCACAAAAACTTCTATTTTGTTGTGTCATAATACTGGTAACTAAGAGAGATTTTTATCATTTTCAACAAACCGCTTCTGAAACCCATCCCAGGCCTCGGGCAGGGAGCTCTCTTCAAGCAGCCGCAGGACACGCTGCCCAGGGAGGAGAAGACCTGTCCCCAGCCACCCCAGAGAGTCACCTCGCCTCCAGAAAAACTTCCCCCAACCATTTTGGTGTCCTTGGAAACCGGTCACCAGTGTGCCGAGGCTGTCCCCCATTAGCCAGCAGGACGGAGGGAGACCACAGGCCAAGAGGAATGAATTTAAGTCATGCCCAGCAGCAGACTTTTAATCCCTATCACAAAACCTGGCTGTTCTGCTACGGTTTTCATCTGGTTCAACAAGTTTGCAGGAATCGGACTGCAAGAAATCAAGCGACTTAACTTAAAGCTGGAGGCTGATCATCCACAGAATATAGCAGCGTTAATGTGCTGATCACATCTGGCGCTGAAGGGCCCAGGTGGGCAGTTATTTCATTTTCAGGGCTTGGAAATCAAACAGCACGTTTCACCTCAGCCGAGGTTCAAACCCCGGAGGACAGTGAATCATGGAATGGTGCACAGGCAGCGCATTGACACTCCTCGGCATAAATATCAATTTTCACACTGTGGTCAGGTTCTGTAAGTGTGGGGAATTGGTGTGGCAACGGGATTTTAACGAGGTCTGGTTGCGATTAATCCCTCTCTAGGCAGTTCCTCTAAATGACTCGATTCCTTGCGATCACTCAGTAATTACGAGACCAAACCAAACTGTAAGGGACTGCAATGAACAGTTGCATGAAACCATCCAAGTCTAGAAAACAAAGTTACTTGCTGGGAATTATTAAAACAGCACAAAAACATGGAACTTACCTGAAATGGAAGGTGTATTGGAATGGGTAAGAAATATCATATTGCAATTAATGCCATGCAGGACACTACAGCAGGATGGAGCCTACCTATGAAAGAGCATTGCAACACCGGAGCAAAATCCACAGCTGAGCCTGGCCACTGCAGAGCAGCTTGTGCTGAGCTGCTCCTGGCCACACTGCCATTCGGCGGGGGACACCCATCCCAGGCAGGGGGAGGTAGGAAGCAGCAGCAACCCCGACAGGGCAAGATAAAGCAGAAGTCTACAAATAAACTGAAGTTGGTCTCTCAAGTTCCTGCTCTTACATCATCCATCCTCTTGCTTTTACCCCTGTGGCAGAGAAGATTCCCTACCCAGAGGGCAGCCCGGCTGCTGCCAGAGTACACTGCGAAGAGGGAGGGAGAGTTTGCTTTGCAGGGGAAGCAAACACCTTCCTCCAGGCGATCTCCATCGCTCTTTATCTGCCCACAGCTGCTCGCAATCTGGCCCCGCAGATAAGGAAGGCAGCGCTCCCCATCCTTCCCATTCCTCCAGCCAGTGAGGTCTGGCAGCTCCATGTTTTCTGGAGCTGGGGACAGCAGCACTGCGCAGCAAATGAGTGCGTGGCCAAGTCCCATGTCCTGCCATGGCGTGGCAGCTGGCCACGGGGACGGAGGGCACGGCACAGCACGGCAGCGCAGGCACACAGGCTCAGCACACATCTGCTCCGACCCCGCAGTCCTCCCCGTGCTCCGGGAGGGTGGCAAGGGCAGGGGCTGGTCTGGATCTCTCTGCACCCTTCCAGATCCATCCTGCCTCTCCATCCTTTTTGCCACCCCCTCCCCGACTGTAACAGTAACTCAGTACCCTCCTTTCTTCCAGCTTAGCAGTACGGCTCTGTCAAGTGCATCCACTGTAAAAGGGCCAAATTCATGCCAGGTGTCCATGCAGAGGCTTAACTGGAGGGACGCTTGGGGTGGATTTAGCCCGTTACACAGCATGTTAATCATATTACTGCAGAAACCTGACGCAGTTCCCAAAGCGCGAGCCGACGAATCCTCCCGGAGCCCGGCAAGCCTCGGAGCCTCGTTCCAGCATGCCAGAGGTTCTTTTATTCATTAATCATATTTGCTTAATAACCTTGTATCTCTCCAGTGGAGGGAACTGCCAAGCTCACATAAGGTAATTGTGGGATGGCTCTTCTGGAGAGCTGGAAGTACCGGCATTTTCAGCTGGTGCATGTGGCACAGCTCCGTGGTAATTTTTCTCCCCGGCCTCAGCCGCAAGGGCACGGGTAGGGACACAAAGCCCTGCAGATGCTAGGTACCCTTCTGACAGCGCTTCTCCCTCAATCTGGCAGCAAAGTTTATGACAGTGAATTTATGATGCTCTGGGTCTGAGCCACCTCTTGATTGACAAGCCCATGCGCCGCAGCAGCATGTTTAGTGCAGGTAATTACTGATGATGTCAAGGAAAAAATTGCAGAGAAGATCCTGTACGCAGCCTGTTAATTGTACCTGTTCCTCTTGCTAAAAGTTTTGATAGGTATAATCGATCAAATATGCTTTATGCAGCTTTGCAGTGGTTGACTAAAGGCCAATTTTATTGCTTTAGAAATCAATGGGAGCAGCGTTGTTGGGAGCAGAAGATCCCGTTGGCATTTCCCATGTCCTGTATCAGCACCCGGTGTGCAAGGGGAAGGTGCTGACTCCAGAGCCTGCTTCCCTCTGCTGCTCGCTAGCTCTGTGCGGTGTCTGCTGTTGCTGTCCCAGGAGCATTTTTTGCTCTTATACTCTATTAAAGCCTCTGAGATTAGTGCTCATGTTGTTACAGCATGGGGTCTCACTTTGTAGCTGAGGTTCAGGAACTTCCCTTTGATTAGGCTCATCGAGAATCAAGCTTTTTAAATATCCTGTGATTATATCACTGAAAATCTCTAACTGGCACATTTCCCAACTCTCTGCTGTTTGCGTGATGTTTATCAATCAGCCCAGGGTTCTCCATCCCCCAGTACACCCATTTCTGTACAACATCGCCTGGGCGTCAGTCCCAGAGCAAGGCAGAATGACACCCCACTACAATCCCCAATGTATTATTTTCCCCACTGTTGATCAGGGAAGGGATTCACAGCTGGCAAATACTGTGGCCAGAGCATGGAAGAAGTGGTATATTTGATTGCTCGTTCCCATGCAGTGTTGTCCACCTAACCCACAATTCGGTTGCACCCCAGCAGATGATGCACCATTTATTGGAGGGCTGGGGGGCTCGGACGGGCCGGGCAGTGCCCGCGGGGAGTATCTGGCGGCCGCTGTTTCCTCTCTCTTCCTCCTCCCAGGCGAGGAGCGGTTTCGCATCAGCAGCCTCATGGATGCAGTTAAACTGCAGCCTGGGCCGGTTTTAAATCAACCCCAGATGGGCCATCTTCTTCCAGGGGGTGGTAAATCCGCTTCAAGTCCAGCCAGCCTCGGAGGTGCTGGGTGAGGCTCCTCAGACTGGCAAGATCCAGCTTTTACCTAGTATCCTGCGTGCTGGGAGCCCTGCAAACTACTTGTTAATCCTCACGAGATGGATGATGAACTGCATTCATTTCCCATTTACAGATGGAAAAATGAGAGAGGACAGCCACCCAGGGACACCCGGGGACCACAAGTGAGGGGTGCTGCTCAGGGCACAGCGAAACGCTCCTCTGCTCCTCCTCGGCTCATCCCACCGCAGCAGCACATCTCGCTCCGATGCAAAGCAGAAATGATGCTGACGGAGTACGACGGGAATGTCAATGCTCTTCCCATCAATGGCACATGGAGACCAGGGAAGGCATATGTGTCTGGAGCTGTGTCACTCTTCTTTCTGAAATGCACTACCCGAGTCCCCGTTCTGGAAACAGAAAATCAGGGACCTGCTGGCACATATGTTTGGGGGGGAAGAACTTAGGAAATTCAATTGAAATGCTTTTAAAAAGCAAAGGGAAAGCAGACACCCTCCCAAGACAAGGAGACTAAAAAGTGCCTCGGCTATTGGGAACAGCAATAAATACAGGCAGGCTGGTTCTGGTGGAGTCATTATATTGTTTAATAACATTGCTGGAAGGCTAATTGCATAGTTTAAAAGCAAACTTAATAAGTAGTAACTATGAAAATGTTAGTTCTGAAGTTACAGGATTATAAGAAAGCAGACTAGTCTATGCTGTATGTTAATGGCTGAATCAATGTATTAGAGCAAAATCTGTACTTGGTCTAGCTGTGTAAACCTGCTCAATATTTCAGCAGCAAGATATTTTTGCCTTGGTTCTCACAGAGAAAAATACACTCATTTATTTCCCCGAAATAGCATATTATGATGGATGCAACTGCCAAGCTATAGCTAATGGATGTAACATGATGGAAAACATCATTATTTAGGTGTGGGAAATTGTTCTTTAGGAATCCAGTGTCTGTAGCAAACCTGCAGTCCTTGAACCTCAATTCCACAATGCATTTCAGATGTGGATTTTAAGTGACTGTTTCTAATTAGCGTATCACAGAGCCCTGTCAAAATACCTTTTGGTGAATGGCAATAATGTGTGCACAGGATTTTAAATCGGATCTAGAAAGTGGCTGTGGAACTCGACGCCTGGCTGAGCAGCAAGAAGATGAACGTGGGGACCAGACCCAGCACTCGCGGGTGCTGCTGGTCCTGTGCCACTCGTGCCCCCGCACCCTCTTACAGCGAAGGTGCCTGGGGAGACGATGCAGCCGGCAGCGCAGATCAGGCCGGTATCACTACATCTGCGAGAGGCTTCTCTCAAGGGCTGTGCATGTCCCAAGGGCCATGCATCTCCCGTCTACGTCAGCACAGGTACCTGAGGGCCACGCGGTAGGGGGTGAGATGCCTGGCACCGCTAAGAGATGTTCCCATCTGCACAGGGAAATCGTAAGCTCCCTGGTGACACATGGCACAGGAGGAGGGCTTTTTCTGCTGTTTCCCGCAGGAAAATGAAAAGGAGCGATCAAGGCATGTAAGTGCTGGGTACAGCGACATGCCCAAGCAGCCCAGCTGCTACAGAGAAAATTCATTCTTGGTGTGGGATTTCTCTTGCTACCCAGACTAATGGAGTCAGCCTGGCGTAACGCCTGCGGAGAACTGCTCTCTGCCCGCCGGGGCTCAGGAACCAGCCTGCGCTGAGCTTCCTTTGGCCATTTATTCACGGTCCAGCATTGACTTGCTGTAATGCCCCATCACACTGCTCAGCCCAAGTGACACAGGCCAGAGCCCAGCAGCCCCAGTCCAAACACACTTACTTGCAGCTTACACAGCACTTCCTTGCAGTGGAGGAAACCCCTCTCTGCTCCCCCGGCAAGGGCACGAGTATAAACATTTGCAGCTGGCTCCCATCAGCCACACAGAGGCGTGTGCTTCAGGTGTTTGATAAATGTTCCTTGCTTTCTATGAATGCTTCTGCTGTGTATCAAAAGAAGCATTAAACCTGCCTCTCCAGCCTTAGCAGGGGCACTCCTGATGGTTTCGGGTGTGCTAGAATAACACACTTTGCTACTTCAGTGCTCATTTGTGCTCCTGGAGGTGTACAAGCAACTCCCATTGAATCAGGTCTGTTCAAGGGATGGGTTTCTGAGCACTTCGCGGGTGCCTTAGCCAGTTTTGAGAGGTGCACAGCACCCACAGGCTGGGTGCTTTGGGATGCTGCCAAATCATCCCTGTGCTCAAACAGGTGGGAAACTCCAGCTGTAGTTATGTGGGCTGAGCCTTTCTGGTCACTCGGGCTCAGCTGGCATCAGAGTGGCCACCAGACTTGGCTCTTACCAATGCTGCTAGCATTAAAAGGGCACTAGCATCATTATCTCTCATTAGCTGGTTGGGAAATTAATGATAATCAACTTGTACAAAACCTCCAACTCCGGCAGTCGTGTGACTGTCACTGTCATGTGTAGCGTCCTCTCTTGCTTCTCCAGATTGCCCCGAAAAGCCTGGTCCATGCATAGCCTCAATGACCACAGTGCAAAAGAAATAAAGCAACAAATAATTATTATTTTGGAATCCCAATTCTTAGATCACTATCACTATTTCTAGCACCCACTATATGTTTTTAAGCACTTGGCACAGTCCTAACTGTTAGAGGAAAATGTACCATTCTGTATCCAGCAGCCTGAGAGAGGGGAGGCTACTGCAGCTCCGTGCCCTCAGCAGGCACGTGCACGGTATACAGTACATATATATATATAAACATATGTACATGGCTGGCCACACAGATCACAGACAGGCACACAGGGCACCCACACAAACGGAGCCAGCACCAATGGCCTCATCCTGCTCCCCTCTCTGGCTGGACAGGTTGGAAGTCCACTAGTGAGAACACGTGTGTACAGGGTGGGTCATGGACCCCTCCTCCTGCCAGCAGCAAACCCAGTCCCCCACGCAAAGCTTGCCAGGGAAGCCGTCATGCTGGGAGCCAGCTGAATGCGAAGGCTCAGTCAGCTCGCAAGCCACTGCACGTGGCCCCTCGAGTTATCCTCGTTAGAGCTGGTACCTGTTGCAGAGCCAGGCTGGAAGGAGAATTGCATTAAGCTGTTTAACGATGAGAGCAAAGCTGCCGGAAGGAGGAGAGCCGTGCCGCAGCCGCCGCCACCCACCGAGCAGGGAAAGCCACCCCAGAGGCAGCGCTCCCAGCCCGGCAGCCAGGGAGCCACGGCCACCTCTCGTAGGTGCAGCACCCACGCGGAGCCAGCCCCTGCAAACGGCCCTCATGGAGGGGGGTCCCCACGCCAAACAAATGGGGACACTGCCTCCGAGCAGTTGGCAGCACCCGGGTCAGGGCATTGTTCCTGCCATGCTTTTTGCTGGCCAGCATGCACAGAGAGGGCCTGCCTGCCCAGGCTACTGAGCAGCTGCTTAGGGGGGGGTTGTTTGGCTTTTTTTTTCCCTCTCTCTCTTAGCTGGGAGCTTATTGTGCATTTCCAACAGCAACCGGGTGACCCAGGTGATAATTCAGCTGCCACTCAGCCTGGCACCGGCACAACTTGGACACGTTTCAGACACCTGGCATCACACAAGGAGGGAGGGAGACAAAGGGGATCGATACCCTCTGCCCCAAAGGCAAACAGACTGCATCGGTTAACTCCAGCGGCCGTGGACACTTGCAGAAGTGATCTGGGTTTCAGCAGGTCTCACGGAGACAAACTCCTCCACGTGTTTCTCTCCCTAGGGAGGTGGTTCGGCAGCCCCCTGTGCCTCCTTCCCCAAGGAGAGCTGTGGGGTGAGCGCTCATTTGCTCCATCTCTCAGATGTCCAAGGCCAAACCCTCCAGGAGCACACACGGGAGCAAGAGGACCCAGAAACCTGCCAGCCCCCCGGGATCACTCCTCAGAGGAGACAAACGTGAAGTATAAAACACATTTCTTTGCCGCAACCTAAATATGAACAATGCAGTTACAAGGTTTGGAGACAGGCGTGGAGAGAGAGAAACGATCCATGCCTGTAGCTGCCAACGCTTCATTTCAGCTCCAAAGCATCCTCTGTTTGAAGCGGCTGAGCAGCTGTCGGGTTGCACACACAGCTCCCACGGCCGCAGTCCGGGACCGCAGGCTGGGTCCTGCTTTCATGGAAATGGGTCTTGGCCCCGGGATCTTTACATACATGTTCTCCTCCTGGGGTTCAGCTCAGACTCTCCCCTCCGCCCTCCCCTTCCCCATGGGCCCTCCCAGCTTTTCCTGCAATTCATGACTTCATGCTTGGTGGAAGTCAGGATTTAACACTTTTCTCTAAATTGGTCACTCTGAACTGAATTCTCCTCTAAATTTTGGAGGTGCTGATGTTCCCCTGGCATGGCTCGGTGGGACCCCCCCGGCCAGGCAATGAGCAAAACTCCCCAAACCCTGTCTCAGCGCTTGCCTGTAAACAGGTCACAGCCCCCTGTGAGGGGCACACTGCTTTGTAGGACAAAATCCCATCCTCGCCAGAACCGATGTATGCACTGAACCTGCGTGTGATACAGCCACGTAAAATGACGAGCAACCCTTATACAAAAACACCATGCAGGTAAGGCACCGCTCTCTCTGGGCGCACCCCAAAATGGTGCTGGGCGGGAGGGTTTGGGGAAGAGGGTGGCTGCTAACTGTGGCTCCCAAGGGCCGGATCCGGGCCAGCAGTGCTGCTGGCAGCCCACTGCTCCTCTTGGGAGGTCCCAGGGGGTTTCCCGCAGAGCCGTTGTGCTCCCGCTGCCTTTCGCTCTCCTCTCCCTTCACCCTTACACTGTTCTTCTGGCTGCCCAGCTTGATACTCAGCCAGCGAGGACATAAGCCACTGATAAAAGGAGAGAGGCTTTTATTTATTATTCAGCCATCTCCAGGGTTTCAGTGCCACAATGCATTACCCTACTTCCCATATACATTATTTATTTCCTGGTTCAACACAGGTAAAGCTAAAGTGAATATGAAAGATGTTTGAAGCCCATACACAAAAGACTAATCCAGCCCAGCTTCCCCAAGCTGAAATCCCCTCTCTGCTCAAAACCCAGACTAAAGATGAAATCTTGCTCCTGCTGAAGTCAAAGAGAGTTTTTAATACTGGATTTCAAGGGCTCAAAGCCTTAACAGATGTCTGAAGGAGGAATGGTCCTGGATGCAGACGTCCCCTCCCAGGCAGCACAAAGCAGGTCTGCCCAACCACCCACCCGTTTTGGGCCAGGGCTGCCCCCATCGCCTCCAGCACAAATGATTGCAAGCTCTCAGGCAGCAGTGACACCAGCGTCACGAAACCAAAATGTCTTGGGATCTTGCTGCTACTTTTTTTTTTTTTTTTTTTTTGGCATCGAGCGTTCGAAGGGAAGCAAATTCAGGAACCGGAGATGTTCCCGAGCCTTTGGGTCACAGCCTTACTGCCATCTGCAAAGGAAGCAATCAAATTTCACCTCAACCCCGGTGAATCCCAGGCCGGCGCCGGTGGCCATCCCCGCAGGCTGCCCGCTGAGGCAGGAAGGCGACGTGTGCTGGGCAGCTGCCATGCTCTCACCTCCCCGGGCTGGCCGGGGCAGGCATCGGCTCTGGTCATTAGTGCCGAGTTCCCGTAGACACCATTCCTGGATTTCTTTGGATAACAACGGGATTTCTTTGGATTAGCTGTGCTTCCAGGAAGGAGGGAGAGGAATTTGATCCTCCACACCTCGGTCCCGAGAGGGGAGTGAAAAAAGATCAAATGAGCTTATTCAGGCATTTACGTTTTGATGAAAACCGGCACTCGCCAGGAGTTACCTTGCAGAGGAAATGCTTTTTTTGTCGACCCTGCTGCAAAGGATTGACAAAGTCAGACAGGGTGGGCTTGCAACACTCCCCTTTCAAAAATGTCCTTTGCCATCCCTAGACGTACATGCAGGGACGTTGAAGGGGAGCTCCTCAGCACAGGGACACGCTGGCTTCCCTCCTCGCCTTCTCCCACCCCTTCCCACCTGCTGTCCCACCAGGCCCTGGCACCCTGACGGGTAATTAGCAGAGCAAGCGCTATTAATGTGCAGCGTTTAGAGAACACTTAGCCAGCATTCCCTGTCCTCCTCCTGGGAGGTAAATGAGCCCCTTACCTGGCCTGGGGGCTTGTCCCATATGCTGGGGGCTCCCTGGGCAATGTCCCTTCCATGGAGGGCTCTGGGATCCCACCTCCCTGTGCCACCTCCATGCCTCACCCTGTCCCTGTCCCCGTCCCCTCCCTTCTCGCTCCGGGACCGGCTTTTGAATTCGGACTTCAGCTTTTTAATCCAGGCTTCAGCTTTGCCCAGAGGCAGCAGGACCTGGGGAGATGGCCCACAGCTGCTTGCACTGGGTGTGAGCATCACGGGACCCCCCAGTCCCCTTCCGCCAGGGCCGGCTCGGAGGAGAGATGCCCGTCACGCAGGCAGGGTGCTGCCGGTGCCCGGTGTCAGGCAGGGGTCAGCCACCAGCTCCCAAACCCCATGTCTCCCTCAACGCCTCTGCGGCTGCTCGGCTGGAGCTTGCTGCAGAAGCGCGGTCGAGGACTGAGATTTGCTGGGCACCTCCATCCCCCACCGCTCCTTGCGGGAGGATCGGCCATGGCTCTGCAGGAGCGGGGTCAGGAGGGGATGCTCCCCCTGTTCCTGCCACCCACTTCTCCTATGACAAAGCATCACCATGCCAAGACCAGTGGCCCTCCCTGCAGCCAGCTCCCGGGGGCTGAAATCCTCCTCAGATATGCAAGATCTCCCGGCCATGAGTGTTGATATAATGATTATCGTATTTGTTATGTTAAATACCACTATTTAAACAAGTGGTGCCCTTAAGCATGGTGTTTGGGAGCCCATGTCAATATTAGCTTGTGAGCAGCAGCGAGCAGATAAGCTGGAGCGAGTGAGGATGTCTTCTCCCATGTGCCACACAAGTAACGCCTTCGCCTTTACTTTCAAACCTTCTTTGATCACTTCCCACAATTGTCTTGTCGTCAGAAAAGGAATGTGGCTCTTTATAAATAACAGTTGCTTTGATGTAATATCTCTACATTTTCTGCTAATAAAATGGCCTTGATTCAGCCCAGCCCTGAGCAAAGCCCATAAATATTGCTTTTCCCTTCTTAAGAGCATGCTTAAGTCCCTCGGATAGCAAGGGAAGGTGAGCACATGCTGCAACGCTTTGCCGAACGTGGGGAGGATTCATCACGCGCTGCAATTTAACCGTGCACTTAAGTGATTTGCTGAATTGGAGCATTAAATGGGAAGCAGCGATTTCTTTTAACTGCCTATAAATACCATAACTTTTTCTCATAGCTGGAGCTATTTTTTAATGACTGGTGCTTAGCTACATTGAAGTTTAAAACTCCGTGGCAAAAAAAAAAAAAAGCCCTACTTCAGCACATGGCTAACACAAAAGCAACATTTCTTGTCCATATGGAGAACATATTGGCTGAACTCAGCTACAAAGCGACCTTTATCTTCGCTCGTGAGATGAGACCAATTAAGTCAGTGGTGGCAATGCTGCCGGTGAGTTATCGCTCTCCTTCCTCAGGCAGATAAAGGTCAGGCGTGAGGCGGGCGATGCGACGCTCGCTGCACGGCGGCTGGCTCGGCTACCTGTTGCCCTGAGAAAACTGCGGATGCCCACAGGCTGCTGCTCCTTGCATGGCCCAAAGGCTAATTTTCAGCTAATTGGGAGATTTTGGACCCCCCCACGTTGAGCGGGATGCGTGTGTGTGTGTGTGTGTGTGTGTACACCCCCTGGCACTGTGCATGGCGGAGCTCCAGACTGAGCAGCCTGAACCGAACCCCTTCTGCAGCCCCGGCGGTTTCTCCCCCCGCCGCCAGCCCCGTCCCACCATGGGGCACGGCTGGGGACTGCAGGGCACGCGGTGGCCTTCGAGCCATATATCACTGCAGCTGGGTGTCACGGTCGGGGCGCAGGGCAACCGCCTCCCCCGGGGGATGAATTACGGAGCAATAAACCACGCTCGTCTCAGCAGGAGGGTTTTATGCCCACCATCAATCAGGAGACACAAACAGCTCCGTTCCCAGCAGGACTGGCAGAAAGCGAGGCAGAAATGGGTTCACAGGGATCCTGGGGATTTATGCAGGGGGGTCCTGGCCAGGGTGGGAGAGCTGGACACCTTGGCACCCCCCGGCCCCGGTGCCCCCGCAGTGTAAAGCATTGCAGCACCGGGGATGTGGTCGCATCTCCCTTATTACCCATCCAGCCTCTCCCAGCACCTGAGAAGGGACCAGGCGGAGGCAATGGCTGTGGCCGTGGTGTCCCGGCAGCCTCGGGTCTTATTTAAGCCACTCACATTTAATCTGAAGAAGTGCCAACAAGCCCGGCAGCTCCCAGGCTATATATATGTGTATATCAATATATACTTCTGGAGTTCATGCCCATGCACCCGATGCTGCTCGGTTCAAAAATTCAAATCACAGGGTAAAAACCCAAACCTGCCCCGAGGAGCCGGGGAGGTTTCGGGAGCCGGGTCCAGGGGCGGTCGGGGCAGAGGCTGGCAGCAGCTGATCTCTAATTGATAAAAGAGCATCATGTGAAAAAAAAAATAATCCTCCTTGTAGAGATTTTGGAGGAAGGGAGTTGAAGATGTGCGGTTGGGGCTTGCAAACCCTACAGCGGTAGTTAGACACCTAAGTGCCTTGCTAAATATGGCCCTAAACATCTGCTTTCCCATTACTTGCGATTAGGAGAAAGAGCAAAATCCAAGCCAGCACATCCAATTGACTGTATCCTAAGCACAAATACCTGGACAGAGAGAATATCTCTCACCTGATACCTGCTCTCCGGTGAATTTGTGTTTTCCTACTAGGCTTGTTTCACCAGCGGAGGGGAGTTGCTTCCCGAAGCATCCTGAGCAGCACGCTGCTAGCTCTCTGGGGCAGTCAGCTACAAACCAGCCTCCTTGTCAAGACCTTAACCAAGATGAAAAGGCAATAAAACTACAGATCCCGGTTCATTCTTCAAGAGAAGAGCCTAGATCCGAGCAGCAGAAAGACTGCAAACCTGTTTCGCTGTGGTGCAAAGGGTAAAACGAGCCGCAGCAGTGCAGAGACACGTCATAACCTCGAAACCCCTCAGGATGTCCCCCCTACATTTCTTTGGGCAGAAGAGCTGCCTCGCACTCCCAGGCAAGCAGCAGACCATCGCCTCTCCTCCCATAGCCCAGTCAGATGTTCAAGCCACCCTCCCGGCCAGGGCCCGCTCCTCCTGCATCAGCAGCACGAGTCTCACTCATCTCCGTGGGATCCCAACAGGCACTTTTTTTTCTGCAGGAGATACTTCAAGGGCGTGAATAATACGGGATAACGACAGAACAAAGTGCCATTCATGTATTTATGTACAGTCTTTTCCCTGGCTCCAGTTAGCTTCTACAAAGCCGTCAATTTTAATGAGCGTCTTGTTGTTACCCTAACATCGCAGGATCTTATATCTTTTCCTTGCTCTGCTATGAAAGTTTTCCTTGCTGTTGTATAGATGTTTTTCCAAGCTAAAAATAGGATTATCTTTTTACCAATCAAGTCTGTCGGGGATTATGTATTCATAGAGCATGATATGGAAACGTGGAATAAAGGTTTAATGAATCACAAAATTGAATTCTTTCGGGGCTGGCAGCATTTTTCTGAATAAAACAACAACTTAACGTCCTACGTGTTGTACTTTACAAACTGGGACCTAAACTTATCTTGTACAAAGGAAATTACAGAGGCAATCATGGGAGGTCTTTTATTAGTATTTCTTCTCTCCCCGGCACAGAGTAGAATATGAATTGATTGTCAAAGATTTTTTAAGTGCCTTTGATTGAAGAGATGATCTCTGATAAGCTGCTGGAGGAAAATAGAAGCCAACAGCTGCTCCATTTAACATCAGTTAGCCTCCAGTTCTGGCGGTTTGCTAAATAACTATTTTACATTCATAAACACATCTCCGTGTCACAGCCACACTTGCACACACCTCCCCGTTTCTGTGGAGCGCTGTGTGATGCCAGCTATTCGGTGGTGCTGTAGAAGAAGTTTAGTTGTGATGCTGAAAACATACGCAGGTCCTTCTCCATCTTACCGGCCTGGACGCTGGCATTTTAAAATACCCCAGCAGCTTCTGACAGTGCTATATCCCTTCTTAAAGTGGGGGAGAGATCGTCATCGGTGTTTCAGAGCTGAGGAGAGAAAATAAGTCATTCCTTGTCTGCAGCATTGTGTCTAGCAGACAATTAAGACATAAATACCGAACCTTTGCCGTTAAGAAATTTTGAGGGGGTTGCTGATCCCTGGATAACTCTGCCATGCTTTCTCCCGGCTTGCAGCATATTACATCGGGTCATTGCCGGACCCATTTCATAACTCTGGTAGCTGCTTATTGCCATAAACCGCCTTCAGCCGCACCATGCAAATTGTCTTTATTTTAACACCATCACTGCCCATTCGCTTCCCAGGCTGCGCGATGGCTCACAGCCCTGAGGTGCCCAGCCCCAGCGGGAGGAGACTGCCAGCTCCGTGCCCGGCTTTCGCCTCCCCGCCCTGCCAAATCGGGACAGATGTGGGCACCAGCTGCCCCAACACGTGCGTGGGTGCTGGGGAGAGAGGCAGCACGGGTCTCTGCTGCTGGGGCTGCTGGGGCCAGGGAGCCCCGGCCTGGCTCTGCTCCCCACGGGGAGCATCCCCCAAGGACACCCTTTCCTGCTGCCATCTCCAGGGCACTGCAGCTATAAAATGCATCTAAATGACCTCCAGTTCATCAAACAGCGCCGAATGCATGGGTGTACGTCTGCGATGCCTACCTTTGCATGCAGGAGCAGCCCTACATGAGCACTGCTATAGGATAAAAAGCCCTCGTGCCCCTCAGCCGGTGCTTTCCAGCAATGCGTCGCAGGCGACTCCCCAGCCCAGTCCTGTGACATACAGCCGCCGCGTGCACAAGGTCACCCCACAGATGCAGGAGCAGGACCGGAGCAGTGGCCCGGGGCAGCGGCCTGCCCCACGCTCTCCCCTTGCCCGGCTGCAAAGACCGACCTGACAGAGGAATTTATGTCCCACATCTCCCCTGCAAGTAGTGCCCTGAGGCACCAAAAATGAATCCCTCAGTACAGTTTTATTACTCAGTTCAAGGTGCAGTCGAAAGATGCTGTCCAACACAGTTGTGCTTTCCTCCTCCTCCCTCCCTCCTTGTAAAGGAGAGGTGGAAAATCAAGTCGCAGGCTGCCATCGGCACCTTCCCTGCCCTGGGCACTCCCACGCCAGACCCGGCAGCCCTTCCGCACGCGTTGCAGCCTGGTTTATTGGCAGCCTGCATTTGACGCTATCCTGGAAAGGCTCTGAGAAGCTCACAGGCTTCACATTTAGCGCAAGCAAAGCCTTTTCCAAAGGAAACACTTAAAGGCTTATGCAGGAACAAAGCTAAAAGGGCTTGTAATTATTTAGAGTTGGGCAGTGGCTAAATTAGCCAAGCAGAGTCATTACCCACTTCAGATCCTCGCTGTAAGGCAGTGAGAGGGTGCAGACCTCCTTGAGCTACAGAGCTGGCCAATTTGGAGGCTTTATTCAGCCCAGGAAACCTTCAGTCTCCCAAACCAAGAGCAGCTGCAAACCACCGGCCCTGCGGAGCGGCCACCTTGGCCCTGCTAGACAGCAGAGAGGAGGAGCCAATGCTAAGCAGCTAAAACTCGCTCCAAACCACCCTGACTTGGCCTGGCCAAGTTTTGCAGAGGGTTTTGGGCCCTCTGATCCCTCTTGCAGCTGACCGACCTCGCTGGGGTGGAGGAGAGTGGAGCCACTGATAAACTGAGGTGCAGCAGCCCTGGGAGTGACTTTGCAGGCTCCCTCCCTCCTCTCGCCCCAGATTGCTGCGGCTTAAAAAGCCAGTGGGAAGAAACGGCAGCTTTTGGCCATCGCTCCTGATGAAGCACTCACCGAGGCAGATCCGACTTCTTCCTTCTGCTGCAGGGCTCTTTCTGTTGGAAAACATCCCCTGGACTATGCCTGGGATTGAGGGATCAGAGCAAAAGATGCCAGCTTGGACCTGTGCCAGAGCATCATGATCAGACATCGCTGGGAGTGTTGCTATCACGGAAAACCACCTCCTGCCCGAGGGAGCAGCATGGACTGGAGTCTGACTCGATTGCTGAGGTCCCCGAGCGGGAGCAGCCATGGCAGGGATGGGCAGGGTTTTCCAGCACGTTTGAGCTGGATTCAGAGGCAGGGGGGAGGCAGGAGCGGGGAGGGGACTGTCCACAGAGGTCAGGTCTGCTCTTACCGTGTCTTCCTAACAGACAGGGAGAGGAGCTGTATTTGTACCATGGGTAAGTGTGAGCTTATTGGAGAGATGGAGGGGAAACTGAGGCAGCACCTTCTGCAACACGAATGGCTCTCAGGGTGCCGGAGGAGCATCGCTTCGGTGCCCTGACCCAGACGTACGTCCCTCTCAGCGATGGCCCCAGGGAATGAACCTGCCTGTTGCTGGAGGCCAGCCCTGCGGCTCGGGGAGGCACCGTGCCGGGGGCCGGGGGTGCCAGCATGGTGGCTGCGGGACGCCCTCCCCGCTCTGCTAGCAGCCCGAATGTTGGAGGTGCAGTCTCTCCTGCAGTCTCCGAAACACAGAAACAAACCCGGGAGAATTTGGTTTCGAGACACAATTTCACCATAATTGGTATCATAAATATTAAATCAAACAAACCCTTGTGCACCCTGCCACGCCGGGAGCGCTGCCTGCAAGACGTGTGTGTGGAAGTGCGGGATGAATTTCTGAGCGCTGTAGTTATAGCAACAGGCGCTGTCGTTTATCGGCGGCAGCAGTTATGCAACTCTCGGCTGCACCTTGGAAAGTGCAACTCGCTGCACAAAGCCTCTGAGCAGCAGCGGCGACCAAAAACCCGTGGGCATGGGCGAGGGGGGCGGCTCTCAGGCACGGCACGAGCCCCTTGCTGCAAGACGCCTGCCTCAGATGCCCTGGGAGCTCCCCAGCCACCTTCGCACTGTCACCCGTGGGCATAGACTCATAAAAAAGCAAGCCCCGTGTGCCTCCTCTGCTTGCACAGCCCCCAAAGTGTTCAATCGACGTTATGCAGAAACAACACAGACGCCTGCTGCTGCCTGTGGAAGTAAAGCCAGCGTGAGCGGGGTCAGCAAGGCACACCGGTGTCTTTAAATGACACTTTGCTGATTTTCTCTTCTTCACAGCACGGGGCCAGGCTAAAGAGCAGTTCTCTGGCCTACAACTCAGACACCCTGCTAGAAAATCAATAGTCATTTGGTGATATTCTGGCACTTGGCTCGCTGCATTGCAATACCTTGGGAGGAGCAACTCTGATTTGCCAGTCTCCAGAGTAAGCAAAAACCAGTAAGGGTTGGACTGGCCTTGGGCAGATACTCTCGGGCCATTTGAGCAGCACAGCCTGATAAACCGATCCGAAACTTCAGGAGCCTCATTTCGTGTCCACCCAAGGGGCTGCCCCAGCCTGGGGAGCAGGCTGGAAAAGTCCCTTGGGTTCCCCACGGCAGTGCATCCTCACCGCTGACCACCTGCTTATCCTAAAAGTCCTGAAAAATGGGGTGCACACCTCGCATCAACCTCGCCAGAGCCCTGACAGGTTTATATGTCGGATTGATATGAAACACATCTCAGCCTACACCAGCAGCAGGTATCTCCAGCTGACCCCAATGCGGAGCATGGATACTTTGAGCATCTGTGGCAGGAGAGCGGGCAGAGAGCTCCCCTGGGGCCAGACCCGGCACTCACAGCCCTGCTCCCAGGCTCCTCCAGAAAGACTACAAGGCACGAAGGGTAGGCACCAGCTTATTTGCCTTAGCTTAGCTTATTTACCTACAGAAACAGAGAGAACAGGAATTACAGAATTCAGTGCTAGAAACAGGATCGCTGCTTCAGGGCTGGGAACTGAACCTGGATTTCTGAGTCGGCACCAGACCAGGCTAAAGCAATGTGTTTCTGTTCACCGGCTTGACCAGGGAGCCAGGGAGCAATGGAAGGTGGGCATGCCGAGCACCAGCTATGGTTTAAAACAATCAGGAAGCTTAAAATAAATAGATTTGAGCAACTTTGAACCACAAAAATAAAAGCCGATGGCATCTTTGTTTAATGAAGAACAGAAATTGCTCTTTTCTGTGAATTAAGGACAGCACCAGCAGGGCTGGATTTCAGCAGGTTTCAAAGGGCAGCAGACATATTATTTTTAAATGATAAATAAAATGTAATAGCCTGACCTCAGGAATACAATCGTCTGCTTTCAATGAGCTCCGGTTTCTTTAATTCTTCTCCATCAGCGCAGATATATGAACTGCCACAAATCCCTGCCACCTCCCCATCTGCGTGCATTACAGCCTGAAGCACAGGACCTGCTCTGGGTTACAACCCAGGAAAGCAAATCCCTCCCGGAGAGCAGGAGGGGAAGGACACGACTCTTTTCCCTGGGCGCTGTCTGTGATAAGAGGAGAATTAAGACCTCCAATCTATTTCTAATGGAGAGGTTACGAGAGGGCATTTTGGAAGCAATTGAAAGGTTGGTAAAGGAGCTCAGCCAGGAAATGTATGGAGTCTCATTACCTTTTATCTTCTGAGCACATAAAGTTTGCAGAATCTCTGTTTAGGTTAGCAGGAAACCTCTGCAAGAATTATATATGCTGCTCGCATGCTTATCAAGGGAGAAAGAGCTGTGCTCTATCAGCCAGCTGTGGGGCTCGGCGGAGATAAAGATATCCCCCTGCCCAGCAGTGACTTGGGATAAATCATCCTGTCCTCGCGCTGCCATTACGCCTAACCTCTGCTTGGCCCCTTCCAATCGTCACACAATTTAGCTGCAAGAGCCAAGGCGAAGGAGCGTGGCTGGGTCTTTTTCAAGCGTCCTAGAGCTCTCCCCGCAGTGTGGGAAAGAAGGGAGTGCTTAATTTACAGTTCAACTATAAATGCCCTGTTCTAGATAGCCTACCGAGACCGCAGCTTAAATACGCACCCAGCTGGCCCAGTGTTTGGATCCGGCTGGTTTTTAGGCTGGATCCCACGGCTGGAGGCTGAGGGGCGGCCGGGGACCGGGCGCCGGCTGGGCAATACCCCTTTTTCTGCAGACAACCATCACCAGCTTCACAGGCGTCACCGTCCCTTTTTGCCTTCAACCCCGGCTGCCTGTCAGGTCCCACGGGAGGCCAGAATGTGCTGCTGCCCCACCACACCACCAGACACAAACCCCACGGAAACGGCTGACTCCATGACACGCATTTCCCCCCCAAGACCTCCAAGAGCCCCAGGCCTTCCGTGGGATGCAGAAAACCACGTGGGCTGAAGCTCAGGTCTGCCCTATTGCTATTGCAAAGAGGGTTTGCTACGGCCCGAAGCACGTCGGCGTTGCCGGCAGGGTTGGGATTGCGGTCTGCGTGGACGTAGCACATCGGCAGACCGGCTGGGCTGCTGTCAGAGCAGCCCAGGCTTCGCGTGGGCGACTTCACCGCTAGCGCTTAGGGACCGTCACGGCTGTGAAGGCAGCACAGAGATGTCCTCAGGTGCAAGAAGTTGGTGCAAATTTCAGGTTATGGATAAAGAGAGAGACAGCCGCTGCCTGCAGCGCTTGTTAAGTCCAGAGCATGGGCAGTGGATGGTGCTAAGGGGACTTACAGCGGCCACAGGCACCCGGGGAAATCTGTCCCTTCCGATTGATTCAGCGATGATTACGAGGCACGCAGTATTCAAGAGACTGCAAACGGAGCTGGCTGGGCATAGATATATAGTGTAAGGCCTGCGATATTTGCTGTCGGCCAATGCCACCGAGTCATGAAAAGTAGCGATGCATATAACCAAAATCCCAGAAGACTCATTGTTTTATGTAAGCACCATATATACACCCGGAAAATAAAATTGTGTGTGTGAAAGAGAACAAATTAAAATTCAATTTTGTCTATAACAAATAGATGCTATCATCAGTGGGAGGATGTTAGAGATATATTGGTACTCACATAATTCCTTGGTGAACTTTTATGGGCCAATTGATAAAAAGTATCCTCATGAGAGCAATGCACATTATTTCTAGAGCTCCAGTATTTTACTAGTGAGTCAGTGCAGAGATGTGTAATTTACACAATGAACACAGAGGGCTACGTCGACATGGGCAGGACAAGCACAAGTTCTTTGGGGGGAATTCTCCCCTGGAATCAATGCACAATGTCTCTGTTTGGCCTGTGGAGAGTTGACGATCGAAGCCAGGATTTACGTGGATCTCTCCTGTTAGAAAAGTAGCAGACACTTTTAACAGCAACGTTCCCAAGCAGGACAAAATCCAGCGCGATGAAAAAAATAAAATCCACAGCAGTCCTGCATCTTTTCTTACTATTGTCTTAAACGCCTTCAGCAGCGCGGAGCAATTTCCTCCAGCTCTCCACGTGTTCACAAAACCGAACATGAAAATCTAGGTAAAATATATTCATCTGTGCCATCTTTCCAGATGCGTGACACTGGGTCGAATTCTTGCAGAGAAACAAACTGCTCCGATAAGGCCAGCGCTGTTTACTAACTGTGATGTCCGTCCTCGCACGGCGCAGAGCAATGGCTAGCCAGTCCATGCGGCATGCGGGGACAGTCACATTCAAGGTTCCTGACGCCTGAGGATCTCAGAGCACTTTCTAAATAGCAGTGAAGTGCCAGCTCCTTGCCCTGATCTGACTGTAGCTCTCGTGGAAATCAGTGGCAAAGGTTCCTCATGGGACAGAGGACGCTGGTTCAGACCCCCCATAGATCATCGGTCAGGATTTGCTTATGGAAAACAGATGGAATTTGTGCTGTTTAAAATGAGAACTACATTCACTAATTTGGTCTCGTGGAGTTCAGGGGTGAAATTTCAGCCGAGAAGACGCTGGCTCTGCCTGTCGCAGGCCAAGGTGGGATGCAGAGCTCACAAGTGATGCTCGTGGAGCCGAGACATGCAGTGGCTGCTCTACAGCACCTCCAGTGCGCTTGCTGTGTGCGCAAAGCCCTCCCTTAGTTCTGTGCTCTCAAGGGACTGAAAATTTAAATAAAAGAAAACGAACATCGGCTTTCTGAGCTCGCCCACCAGGTGCAGTTTCTGATTTCTTTGAATTCACAAGTCCTGTCTGTGTGGAAGAGGGCTCATTTAGTTAATTAGTGTCATTTACATAGAAAAGAACATTCAAAACCAAACCTGAAGCGGCACAGGAAATTTTACCTGAAACTTGGAAATCAGGTGCTTAAATGATAACAGCGTTTTTGCATTTTACTACACCCATGCTGCCTGCCCCTGCTCTGCTGACTCAGGCAAATCATGCAGGCCCACGACTCCAAGGATGCTTTTCTACGTGATTCACCCCACCATTCACCGCAGCAGGAGCAGCCGAGCTCAAGCTCTTCACCTCGGGCACAAAGAGGTCCGCAGGCAGAACCTCTCACCCCTGCAATCAGGAAGGAGACAAGTCACTCGGCTCTTCGTGCAGTGAAGGCTGCGAGGGGAGGGTTGTGTCAGGAAATATTTGCTGGGGCTCAGCGTTCACCTGATTAGTTTTTAATTTATACATCTTTGCATTAACCCATATCACAGCTCAGCTAACTTTTTTTTTCATAAATTTATAATAAAATATTCCAAGATGGTTAAAAACAAAAACCTGAAGTTTTTATTTCTTCCTGCCCAAGAACAGATAAGTATTTTCTTCAGTCGCGAGGAGTTTCGTGGCCTGCAGGAGGAGGCCGGTTAAGACCGCGTGTCTAAGCCGTGCATTGCAAGTACATTGCAAACACCCACCACTGGTCACGCTGTCATCATCCTGGCACGGATCCTGACGGCTCCGCTCCGGCGGGACAGAGGCACCCGGTTGGCGGTTCCGTGAGAAAAAGGATCAGGATGAGTCTCTAAGGAAAAAAACTGCTGAACATAATGACTTCGTTACTTCTAGCTGGCACGGTACTAGTCACCGTAATCAGCTTTGCTGCGTTTTAGCCTATTCAGCAGTTTTGTCTTCACTCATCTGTCTGTACTAACATATGTAACTATTTTATTAAAATCTAATCCAACTACAGAATAAATAAAAATCCAATAGTAATACCGAGGTCTAATTAAAGACAAAAACCTGTTGCCGTCTTTCTAGATTAAACTGTTTTCATTTTACTTCACAAATTTGTACCCATGTAAATCAGCCCATCAGGCTTTTTTAGGCACGTAAGTGACTCCGAGGGAGGGATGGGGGCCCCAGCGAGAGCCCCCCCGGGCGATACGACCCGAGCGCTGCTCAGGCGGGTTCAGGTAAACAAAGATTTGATTTTACTGATTGCATCTTGGTTGCATGGATCACATCTTACTTTCCAAAAGGCATTTCCCACGACTGCTGACGACCTTACCCTTTTGCTTCCTACTGGTCAGCGGGGTTTTCACCATGAGGGTTGGTCCACCAGTGATTTTGGGTATTTCGTGGTGTTTTCAACAGCAGGAATAGCTGCTGCATCCCTCAGCCACAGGTACCAAATTTAGCATCTCGTGGGAGGCAGCACCAGTTATAGCTTGCAGGACTCACTCAGGGACTTCAGCCTTAGCAGACCCTATCGCGCTCTCCTAAAGTGCATATTTTGCCTAGATCCAGATGTTTGCGTTCCGATACCATTTGGGTCCATCAGATCTGAAGAAATTTTCAGGTCCGTGCACAAAGGTCATACCAGGCAGATCAGACACAGAGGATTTCCAGGCTGACCATTCGGTTCGAAATCAAATGCCACTGCTGAAATCAAATGCTTGTACTCTCATCTCTGACCTCCCATTCCTTTCTTTAAGTGGCAAAAGTAGCTTCTCAGAGTGCCAAAACAAACCCGAACGGTGAGAAGGCACAAGGATGCGACCAGACACTTGCGAAGTGCTGCAGCGAGCAGGGACCGGAGCCTCAGCCCTCCGCAGCGCTCTTAATGGTAACAGCACCGAATGGATTTGCACCCGTTGCCTCCGACACGATGTGCCTGCACTGTCTTGCGGGATTCGGGGATTTCTCTGGCTTCTCAAACTACAACAAACACACATAAAAACGTGTCCTAGTCAATAATTTATTATACTGAGATGGCAGCATAATTAAGTTACCAGAGGGCTCTGGGCAAATATCTGGTAGCATAAGGTGCTACGTGCTTTTGGCACGAGCTTTATTTAAACACATTGGATCAATTTGAATCAATCTGACATGTACACACTTCAGGGCATGGCTAGTTTCAAATCAATTAAACTCCTTATGACTTTATGATTAGAAACCTGAGGTTATAAAACATTAATATAAAATCACAGTTTATTAAGTGAAAAATAAAATCCCAGTCTAATGTTTCATGAAGATCACAGGAATCATTATATAAGCTTCATTAAACAAACAAGGTAAGGGTAATTAGGCTGTAAATTGAGTACAGTAGTTAAAAAAAGAGAAACTATAATTAGGAGGTGATGGCCACTTAACCAAAAATAAGAAAGTATGGGTAACTAGTTGCCTTCTGCACTATTTCAAACAAAAAAGCAATTGATTTCTTCATGAGACGGTGCATCTGAACAAAACCTTCAGCCATAGAAGTTGGCTGTAGCAAATGACTCTGGGACAAGTGAGGCAAAGAAACTGATTCGCAATTTGCCTGGAAAGAGAAAAAAACACACTGAGGAACAAACTACATACAGCTCTTGCGCAAAACAGTGAAAATCCTAAATTGTATTACAGCCACAAGTCATGCTCTGAAGACATGATGCAGCAGAGCACCCGAGCAGGTGCTCGGGCACTTTCTTATGCCATGAACACATATGCATGGGCATAGCTGGGGCTTCAGAGCGTTTCTGGGGGAAGGGCTGCCAGTAGATTTTACCTCCTCGCGCAGTTCAGGTAGGAATTGCCCCATTCAAAAGTGCCGCCCCCTGCTACGCCAATTTTCATTAACAAAAGTCCCAGGGGAACTAAATCCTTCCAACGAGCGATCAATCTGCAGAAGGGGCATGATGATCTTGCTTCTTTTCTGCCTTGGCACGAATTACCCAACTAGATCAAAAATGATTCCTAACACAACGGCGTTTCCTGGGCAGACACTTCAAATGCTGCAAAAGATCCTACAAGCGATTCTCAGAAATCTGGATGATGACTTTGCATGTGCTTTTATCAGACCTACCAATAAAACATGTTCAACACAACAAAGTGTCCAGTATTAAAAAAAAATGCTGTGGATGGGAAAATGGAGCGGGCTTCTCAGCAGTTCCCTCTCTTACACGTGGGGCACTAATCGGTTCCTACAGCACTCGGACATGCGTGGGGAAGGACTGGGTCCAAAGTCCACTAAGTTAGCAGAAAAACTCATCAGCTTCAGCAGACTTTGCACTGAGCCCGGGGCACGCAGGAAATATCCTTTGCTCCTTGTTTTAATGCGGTTGAAACACGGGATAGCCACACACAGCTTTTGTAGCTTAACCTTTGCTCGCACCCGAATGGATGTTGGTTTAAAGATGTAGAGGATCTGAAGAGAAAAAATGTAAAATGTAGAATGGGACAAGGAGGAATCGTAACCGATGCTGAACACAGGAAAGCCCTTCCAGCAGACCCCGCTGTGCAGGCAGGGGCTGGCAGGGGCGCGGACAGCCTCCGGGCTGGTCGGACTTCAGCCTAGGTCAGGTATCGCCCTCCATGGTGGACCTGCCCCAGGAAACCCAGGCGGGACAGTCTTGCCCAGTCTGCCCAGTTCCAGCAGCCAGTTGAATAAGAGACAATCCCCTCACAGCACAGCCCGGCTGGGAAATGCTGGACGTTTTCACGCAGCCCAGCTCCCGCGTCCTCCTCTCCTCGTCCTGCTCCCCGGAGAGCCCCCATCGCCCGGCCCGGGCTCACACAGCCCCGTGCATCCCGTCTGTCTGTCGCCAGATGGTTTCACTTCACATGTAACGGCATCTGGCCCCCTCCTCCAGGCCTGCCGGGGGTGCCGGAGCCACCACACCGGGTCGGCCATCGGCACCCTGCATTTGCTGGCCGGAGGGGATCTGCAGAAAACACAGGACCTGTTTCAAAGCCAAGCAGCGGGCAGAGCTGGGAGAGCCTCCCAAACCCCATAACAACATCCCGACGGCTCAGAAAATAAGGTATCAAGACTTTCATGAGGCTTGAAATAAAACCCAAATCTGGATCATTTCAGCCTCGCGCTGCCACTTTGAACTTCTTGGCAACTGGTTCAGAGCCTTTGAAGCTGCATCCCGGTCCCACCTCCCTCCCAGTTCAAACGCGGCGCGGCCGGCATGCCTCCATCAGCTGGCCAGCACATTGGCGGCAGCACACGGCCGGGCGACTGCTGGATGGGCGACTGCGGCACCCCGGCAGACCCGCCGGCACACCGGCAGCATCTCGGTCTCGCCACAGTGCCCTCAGCCGGGCACCATGTCTCAAGGGAGATTCAAGGGGAAGGCACCAGCTGGGGGGGTTATTGCGGGGAATTAATAAGCAGAAAGAAAGGATGAGCCTTTGTGAGCCGTCAGGCCCCCAGGATCAGACCCTAAAGTTTGAGGTATCTGAGTCAAGCCCCCAAAATCATGACCTTGGTTTAGAGCACGGGGAGGTTTAACTCACTGCCTGAGGCTCATCTGGTTCCCCAGTGGGTTTTGGTTTGGTCTTCAAGGGTGGGATGAACCAGTTTTCCACACTTTCCCCCCCACCTGGAAAGGTGAGAAGCAGCTAAAGCCAAGAAGAAACCCCAGAAGTCGGTGATATTTCACGTGGCCGTGCTGCAGATGCCAGAAACCGTCCAACCCCCGGGGAAAGGGCTCCGTGTGTGTGCAAAGGCGGAGGAGAAAAACTGGTTCTGTCACAGAAGCGATGGGGACGCCGTGGCCGGGTGATGCCGTCCAGCCCTTGCCACCTCCCCGCAGAGCATGGGGCGACGAGTCTCAAGTCGGACTTGGGGGGGTCCCAGGGACCTCCCTACCCGGCTGTGCCACCACAGGGGTCTCGAGCGGGGAGCGGAACGTGAAGGGGAGATGGCAAGGGAGGGTTTTACAAGCTGGCGTACGGTAACTCACCATGGACGCCTAAGCGCTGGCGGGGAGCCAGCACAACGCTCCTGCATTTATTAGGGGACCCACTGGCTTACCAGGAAATTACACAACAGTTAAATACTTTATACATTGCAGTAGTTTATTAAGGGGCTGCTCGAGATTTTTTCATAGAGAGATCGTTCTGGAAATTATGATGCTGTGAGCAGAAGCCAGCCCCGCGATGCGGCACGGCTCGGTGGCACGGTGCTGCTGCATCGCCGCTCACGGGGAACAGGAGCACAGCGCGCAGAAAAAAGAGCCATAAAACGGGAGATCTCTCCCAGGAGCCTGCAAACAAAAGTAAAAGAGCAAATCCCAACAGGCAAGCGTGAGCGGGGCTGCGGCTACGGCTGCACACCAGTAAAGTCACGGCTGCAGCACAGGCTGCCAAACCCACATGGGTTTTTAATCTGTGAGTGTGGGCACCGCTGGACAAAAACCATGGCAGGATACATCCCATAGGGAATAAATGCTTGTCCCATGCCTGGGCCAGGCTGGGGAATGGACACATCCCCACCGGGGGCTCCCGGCGCTGGCAACCCTGCCCCCTCCGGAGATGGGACCAGACCCCAGCGCTGCTTCTCAAGTCACCTCTAAATTTCCATGAAAGCAAACCCAGCTGTGACCCAGTCTGGCCTCACGCACCAGGCAGGAACTCAAGGCTGCCAGGATGGTAAATGCCAGCACAGCAACTAATGAGGAATAATCCCTGCCAGGTAACGAGTGACTCAGGCACATACCCCAGGCTAGCAGGTGCCAAAGCCAACACAGATAAATGGCAAACGACAAACCTTGAAACTAGAAATAAAACAATGTGCTGAGTGGAAAGGTCACGATAGGGACTGACCAGAAAAGTCACCGAGGCTGTTGCAGATAAGCAAAGAAAGGAGGAAAAAAAAAAATCCACCCACTTTCTTATGGCAGTGGGAAGCAGCGAAGGAGCGCTGGGCTCCTGCCTGACACCCTCCCTGCGATGTGCTGGTGGCAGAGGGACTTTGCAGAGGGACACGGCTGTGGCCAGGGAGTTGCACGCTCATTCCTACAACCCACCCAGCCCCAGGGAGCACCCAGGTTTTGTTCGGTGGCAGCAGGCGCAGCAGCAATCATCTGCAGGGACAAGGAGGGGAAGGCGACTCTTTCGGATTAAGTAGGAAAATCGGGGAGCCTATAACTGCCAGGACGGCTCCGACCTGTGAGCTCCCCAAAGGAGTGCGTTAAAATTGTGTCTACCAACACAAAACAAAAAGGTTGCCCATGGCAGGAGGGCGTGCAGCCGTTATCGGGGTAACGGCAGCCGTTCTGCATGTCCCAGTGAGGAGTGGCAGAAAATGCGTTTTCCATGGCAGGCATAACTGTCAACACAGCACTTGCATTGCATCGATTATCTCTGGAGAAAATGGGGACTGCGAGTGTATTGACCTTTACAGGGAAAGCACCAAGTATCTGCAGTCTTTCCGCTGCAGAACAGAAGTGCACCGCTTGCCTCTTACCATAAAAAAAAAAAAGGAGGTGTCTCGCTACCCCCTGCCTCGAGGGCTCAGGAATCGTGTCCTTCCAGTACCGGTGTGCCCTTGGCTTTGGCCAGAAATCACTACGTAGCTGCACAAGACCTTCTCCCAGCACCTGGCCTCCTGCGCTTTCACTCCTTCGCCTTTTGACTTTGAAGGCAAGGTTGTGGAAGACACTCGTGGAGCTCAACAGCACTCTGCCCTCAGCCACCTCTAATCCTGGACAATCCAGGCACGCGCGGTCCAGCAGGCAGTAGATCATGTACAACTGCTGGAGTGTCACCAGTGAGGATGTGGCAAGCAGCAGCTATGGCCACTCACCCATGAAATGTAAATTTAATGTAACTATTTGCAATGTAAAGTGCTTTGCACTTTGAAAAATATGCTATTATTTGTGCCTTTTATTGGGGGGGGGGGGGAATATATTCAGAAACAGTCTCTTGTGCATGTTCGCTTCCTCCTGCATCCAGAGTTATGGAGTTTATATTGAAATTTAGCAGCTGTGGGATACACAGCCCAACAGTGCCATCACCACTAAATCATCTCTTATTTAGCTAATGCCCTTCATCGCCCGCGCTCTCCTGCAAAAGCTACATATGGAATAGAAAATTACCTGCCAGGCTTACAGCAGACTGGTCAAAAAAATTCCTCTTTCGTTGAGTTCCTCCAAAATGCACTGTCCCAATAATACCAACAACGTGTTTATAAATATTTCAGGACTAATGGGTTTATTCTTGGGCAGTAACATTTTCCCAAGGGTCCTGTTTGTTTGTTTGTTTTCATTCACCTTACCCAAAGTGTCCACCTCAAACCAGTTAAGTCAATTGTGAAGGAATATATGTAAATGCATTAAAGAACATCTAATCCACTACTGCCACTATTACACTATTTTATTCTATTTAAAATTATGATAAAGACTTCTTAACTGTCTAGTCTCACACTACATATTAAGGAGCTGTCTTTTTTTAACTGTACATCTGTAGATATTAACAAAGCAAAAAAAAAAAAAAGGCTTGCATATAGAAATATTTCAATTATTTCAAAATAATGTGAGGGCTTTGCCATCTCCTGTCTTTCAAATTCATCTTTCTCCCACTTCCAGGTCAGCATCGTAAATTATGAGTTTTGCAGGCAAGGAGTTGGAGCCACTGGTAACTCAGAAATTAATAGATTGGGGGGAAGCAGTTGAGAAAAAACAGTTGTTGTTAGAAGTAATGCAAAGAAACTTCTTTATAAACATCACTCTGCATCGACAGGCTCAAGAGGAAACGTCTCCAGCAAATCCCTGCAGAAGGTGGTTTAAGCAGAGCTCTTGCATCACATTGCCATGGGCTATCAATGCTCATGCAATCAATTAGTTGAGTGCTGGAGAGGAGTGATAACTTCTTTGCTCCTCTAAATCGCTCACAAGCACCTGGCCACCTCCTTGGTCTTCAATGAAAAGACAAGACTTGAGGCTGGCATGAGGTAGGTAACCTGCTCCGAAATGCTAACGTACATCCACGGCGGGTGGCAGACCTTCGGCCAGAAGAGCTGGGCACATCCATCCCACCTCGTGCAGGCAACGTGACATCCCTTGTTTCTGCTTAGATTTAACAAGTTAACTATTGCAAGCTAGTTACGTCTTTATAAATCCCCCCCAAAAGAATACACTTCTGCCAGTGAAGCCAAATTATGAAAGACCATGTGGCATGACCTACAAGAGAGCGCGACCGCTTGCCAATTTCTTTTCTTTCAAAATAAATTAGCTGTTTGTATTGTATTTTTTTAAACTGCAGGTCAAAGACTTGTTTTCCTCCAGAAAATGTGACTGAGCGCCTGGCCAGGCTTAAACTGGTGACGAGTTTAGTCAATGGAGGTGACAAGTGCCTTAACAGCCTCAGATGCTCAGTAGGGAATGTCCCCGCACCAAGCCTTAACCTTTCACTAAAAGTCGGGCTTGTTAAACACTGTAGCAGAGTATCTGGTATCCTGGTATGAGACCAGACGCGCGTCATCTCAGGGTGACACCATCCCTCATCAGAAACTGCGGCAGGCGGCTGCAAGGGACATTTGTCAAGAAGCCCTGCAGAGACACCCCATAGCCCCTGTCCCTCAGCCAGGGGAGCTGGAGGGGTTACCTACTGGGATCAACCTGTTGATACAGAAAGTTGAAGATTGATGATGGTGAACAAGATTTTCATCATTCAGTGAGATAACAAGAGGCAGAGATAAATACTTCTGTAGGCTGCAAGGCTGGTAGGAGTGGTCTTACCTCGCGGTTCATTAAGTTTCCAGAAAGCTTCATCTGCTGTCATTAAGTGCTACGCTAACGGACTGGGTGGTTTTCCAGTGACTTGACTCCAGGAGACACAGCAAAACTTTTACCGAGCACTTCTTTAAGCCACAGCCTTAGTGATGACTAATACCAAAAAACTGGGAAAAGAGAGAAATGCGGGTCAATAAAAGCTATAAGGGTGGTTCTGTCATCAATTTGCTGCTCCTCGAAGGACAGACAGCAGTAGGAAGGAAGGCGACCTGGAGCAGAGGCGTCCCAAAGCCTTCTTGCAAGATCTGCAATGCTTCTAGCATGGGAAAACAAGCACACATAGCACTGGGTGCAGCAGAGAATTATTATGGAAGACTTGATCGTTTTCTGACTTACATCAGTGTAAATCGGGAGTGCCCATGGAGTTGCTAAGGTAAAGCCTAAAGTAACAACTGAGCAACAGAAATATCCACCCCAGAAAGTCAAATTGTGCTGAACTCATCCCAAGCATGAGGACATTGGCCCCAGGTCCCCTCCCAGGGTGCAGAGAGGACACATTTGCATCTGCCAGGGGCTCGGGCAGAGCAGGCTGGACTCGGGGAGAGCCTGCTCATGGGCGTACCTGCACCCGCTCCACTAAGCCAGCCGTAAGTCTCACCCACTTCTCTTCACTCCCCCAATACTACTCCCAGCGCCTTCCAGCAGACCCGTCGTGTGCAGGGACTGGAGGAACGCAGGAACTTGCAAGCATCCACAGCAGCTGTCCCCGAGGAGGACCACGGGCTCAGCTCTCCTGGCCCCACAGACACAGCTGCCAGGAGACCTGGGGCCGGTGGGGTCCCATCGCATCAATCTTCGCCTTCGCAAGCTTCTGCCACTTTTATGCACCGTTTTCCTTCTCATTTAGCATACACAGTGAAACAGGTTAAAACCCAAAGCCATTTATAATAATTATTTTAAAGGTTGTCTACAGATAATGCAGAAAATAACACTGGATTTGGAAAAAAAAATCCCTTTTAGCTTTAATAAAAGCATTTCAAAGCACTAGAAGGTTATTTATAGGGTGTGTAAATGTAACTGGAGGGGAGGCAGAGTAAAGGGAGTTCAAAGGGTGTCTGTGAAAAGAAAAAACCCACTGTGTTATTGACACCGCTTCCTGCTTTCTCACACTCAACAACCTTCTTTAAACAAACTAGAGGAAACAACAGCAACAACGACAAAAAAAAGCTACTGAGAGCTATTTGAGATTAAATAATACTTTTTGACAGCTGGTAGGAAAAGGACTGGTCCTGCATTCATGCTTACAATAGCATGCTGCTCCGTACCCTTACTTGCATTGTAGAAGCATCCAAAAGCCCAGAGGGAGCCGCGGGTCGGGGCTGGCAGGGGGACAGGGACAGCAGGGGGAAGGTGCCTGCGGGAAGAGCTGAGCCCTGACCTGCAGCATCAACAAGCTGGGGCGAGAGCCCCAGAGCCACGAGGTTCTCCCTTGCACAGTAATCCTCCGGCATCGCCTGTGGCTCATGCCTGGTATTTTTGTAGGACAAGTGGTTTTCATTCCCTCAGACTCAGGTCACCAGTCTCCATCTCGTGAGGACCCCAGCTATTTTGGGATGCAGCTCTGGCCTCTCCGCCACAGCCGCCGCCACCGGACTTTGGTGGGAGACAGCACCAGCTGCTGGGGGCTGCCCACGCAGACTCAGATCGGGACGCGTGGGAGAAGTTTTCCTGGCAGAAACATGGCTTCAGGCAAAAATAAAATCATGCAGTGCCTCCATTTCCTCAGGGCTTTGGAGCATCCGTAGGCTGAACAGGGCTAAGAGCGAGGCTGAGGGCTGCCCTGCAGCTCCCAACTTCTCCAAGGAGCAACAGCATCTTCCAGCTCATGCTCCCTGGCCATGCCTGGCCCTCAGGAAAGCCACCCCCACGCATCTACAGAAAACCCTCAGATTTTTCCTTCAGCAGGCTCACCCGCAAATGCATCCATAGCATTCTCCTTGCAGGTTCTTTCCAAACGCAATGTCTTACCCCTTCCTTCTGGCCTGTCTGGGGAATGGCCACTTTCTCCTGCACTGGCCCATGTAGATAGCCTTGCCTGGTCTTGGGTTTCCCATTCAACCCTCCTCAGCACGCCCACCCCACTGCCCCCTGCAAATATCAGGTACCTTAGTCACACATGAAGTGATACACATATTCTGACCCACTCATTTCCCCATGAAAGAAGAAGTTAACTCCTTCAGAACAATAAGAAACACAGAATTAAAAACTGCTAAACCAAGTCACACACAGCACCTTAGAGAAGATGAACTGCCTGCCCTCCCCTCTCCCCCAAAAGGCAATGAAGCAGAAATTAAGGACATGCAATTTTGCCATATTAACTCTGAGATTTCGTGCATTACAGAAGCCATCAGCAAGCAGGGAGGAGAGACGACGAGCACCAGCTGGCTGGGCACCTCCTGCTCGGAGCAGCAGAAGAAACTACAGCTTCTGGAGGTCTTTGCACATGCAGAGACGCCGCTCTGCAGATAGTACCACAGTATGAGAATAGCACTTCTGCATCAGGACTTCTCCTGTAATTGCAGCTCGCTAGATGTGCACCCAGCGGTCTTTAGTAGTTCAAAAATGTGATGGAAAAGAAAAAAAACTGGCAGGTGGCTTGAAAACTGTTTGAGAGAACATGCACTAAGAGAAGTCTGCAAATGCATGAGCATATTAGAGGTGTGTATTCGGCTGGCAAGAAGCCTACGTGGGGTTGTAAGAAACGTTCTCCATCCTAGCACTAGGAAAAAAAACCCTGAAAAGTGATGGAGGAGGAAGAGACAGTTAAATTCCTTGCAAGAACCAGGGTGGGGAGGGGGGCACACTGGGATAAAGACCCAGGATTACATCCCTCCCGTTCATCCAGCTCCAAGAGGGAAACGGAAGCAGGTGCCCCTGCTGTATCCCGAGGTCCCACCGGGAAACCTGCACCAGTCCTCCAGAGGTGACCTTCCTGCTCCAAGCAATTTGCACCAAGTGTTAATGAAGCCGAGAGGATTCGAAGCACGGGACGTGAAAGCTTCACAAACATATACGCTTTAAAATGTCTTCTCTTCTTCATCTTTTGCTATTCCCTTAAAAAAAAAAAAATAAAAATACATTACATTAGATTACTAAATGAACAGAAAGCCTCAGGGCCTGGGAGCCCGTATTCCAAATGAGGAAATCGTAGCCGGCCAGGACCGGTCCTTTAGCTCTGGGTTGTCCTAATGAGTGCTAACAACACGGTAAGGGTATACAACGGCAGCTGAGTTTCGGGGGCTGGATCTCAACCCCCCATCTTGCATGGTTTGGGGAGGAGACATCTTTGAGCGGTGGGGGAGGAGAGTTTGCTATGTGCTTCACTGAGCAGTGCGGCTCAGAGATGAGCGATGCTGGGTGAAAACAACAGGCTACAAAGGCGCCTTCCTATTTTAAAAAATCAGCATGCTGCAGGAAAGCCATCGGTTCGGCTGGCTGCTTCCCTTCTGTTTCAGGAGAGCCAGCCAGTGTATCGGATATTCATTCATTTTGGGCTAACTATCTTTTCCATTTCTGAACAGCTTCAATTTTCTTGATGTCTCGGAGAATGGTTTATGAGGAAATAGAGCCTTGAGGGTGGACAGATGGAGAAAAATCTCCCTTCTCACCAAATTGATCACTATAATCTTTCATCTGCTCGGCGCAGACCCGGGCTGCTGGCATTCAGAGGTGCCACAGCTCTACCTGCGGAGCAGCCCATCCGGCTGCGTGGTGCCTGCCGGTGCTGCTGCCGGTGCCGCTCGCTCCTTCCCTGGACCGAGACCTGGGAGGAGGATGGGCGGCACAAAACCCAAACCATTTCACGTGACAGAAGGAAGAGGAAAGGAGATGGGGGGGTTTAGATCTGAGGTCCCGCTCCGGTGCTGAGCAGCCTGAGGGCTTGCCCACAGACAGGACTCGCACCGATTTAATTGCTGACCTTGCCCCCTCCCTCTGCTACTGCTATTCTGTGGCATAAAGGAGCTTCACGTCACTACTGCTAATAACGAGAGGAAGAGAAGCCCACCGTCCTCGTTATGAAGCACTTGTTTAATAATATACCTATGCCATGGGCTGTAACCAAAACCGTAATGGCGATGGCCGTGAGATGCTGCGGGATCTCCAGTGTTGGCAGAGCTCAAGAATGGGTTAAACAAACAGTTGCTGGGAATGATTCTGACACAGATCAACCTGCCTGAGGGCAGGAAAACGGACCTTGCAAGCTCTGTTCCCTTCCCACGTTCCCTGATGCAATGACTTTATGGGTACAGTTTTCCCTCCCGGTCCTGGAAAGTTCTGGGGATGATGAAAATGTGACCAGCTCAAGCTGGCCACTGATGTGCCCGTGGTAGAAACCATCTTCCCTCAAAGGGCAACCTTGGTTAGCTGGCATTGAGCAAAATAACTACGTAGAAAGGAACATGCAAGGAACAATCATGACACACAAAATTTGACCAGGTCTGTAGGGAAGACAGCTAAGCTTATAGATACCAGCCTACACATGATGTAGTTCAAGTGCCCGCACCGACATACTCAGGGTGGAGCTGCGGTGGCTCCCGAGACAGTTTCTCAATCCTCCTCCTCCCCCAGGGCTCACTCCTCACTTCCAGGCTCTCCGAGGTGCTCCGGGGAGCAGCCCCAGCACAGCCAGCTAACCCCCACACCGGGGACCAGCGGCCAGGGTGGCAGGACATCTGCCCAGCCACGGGGAGGTTTCTTGCCTGGGTCCCTATCAGCAGCAGCTAATACAGACCTGGGGTGAACGCGTTCGTAGGAGATGTGTCGGTAAAGCGCACCATGCGGGTGACACAGCCTCGGAGCAAACGCCCAGCAGAGCCATCCCGGCAGCTCGCCCCCCCCCCCCCCCCCATGCCCTTCTCTCCTTTGGCTCGAGTCACTCCTGTGACTCTCAATTAACATTTAAGATTTCACTGAATAGCTGGCTGATTTATTTTATTTCTCGGGCCGGTAATTTATGGAAATATATTCATAAAAATCAAACAAAATGCACTTTACTAATAGATGGGCCATTCTCTGACATTTCGCAGAGTAAATGAGCATTTATGCCCAGTGGCATGTTGTCCCATGACTGAACCCCTATAAAGAGCTTCAAAAATATCTATTAGCCAAGCTCATTAGTTTAAATATAATTAAAATAAATTGTATTTTTCCACACAGGGCTTAGATAGGCCCCAAAGTGAATACTACTCTCAGTAGTTACAGGTCAAACACTCATTTACTCTAAGGACTCTTTGCACTGAAAATAGAAAGGGTGTTAAAATTAGTTTACACAACTGCAGTGGTACAGAAGGGTCTTGGTACAGAAATGGATCTGCCCATGCTTCATTGCTCAGCTTAAAAGCATAACATCGACTATGCAGAATTTATGACAGATTTTCTTTACCATAAGAATCAATTTTAAAGGTTTCCTGCTCGTTCTTCAAACATTAAAAAGATCTTTACCTTAACTGTACTGCTTTTTTAGATTTATTCTCTTATCCATTTAACCTGTTTAGAGACCCATTTTAAGGGAATACTTGAAGGTGGGCTTATTTTGGTGTAGCTCAATTTCTCACATTTCTGGTTTCAGTTTGGGGGGGGGGGGTCGGTTGGTTTGTTTTTCCATTGATCACTCCAAAAAATTTAAACAAAAGTAGCACCATCTCCATACAAACTGCACAAACTCAATTAGGCTGATTTAAACCATTCCCCACCACCAGCACTGATTTACTGCCCTCGGCTAAGCCATTGTGCCGCTGCCGCACAGTAACTCCTTGCACGTCCCGCTGTGCTTTGACACTCCTCTGTCTTCAGCAGCAGCTTTCACTAATGGTCTCGCTGCTCGTCCCAGCCCTTGCCCCGAGCCAGGATGCGGCGATGGGCTCGCTGGTGGCCCGCAAAGTGTCCCCCTCGCACAACGAAGGCCACAAACGATGCACATGTGCATGTACGGGGATACCTGGAGACGATACAGCAACAAGCGATGTATTTTCAAACCAGAGCCTGCATAACTGCACCGCCTCTCTGAATGCTTACCCCATAAACCAATTATTTTTGAACAGCAGAGATGTAGCTGTTGATTTATGTTTTCATTGTTGTTGGCTTTGCTGAGCCTAGGCTGCCAAAAGGGAGCATTTCCTTCTATTTCTTGTCATACCTCACCAACAAAATTGTTTCCAAAACTCCGAATAGTTGCATTTTTGTTAGAATATGAAAGTTAATAGGATGCAGTGGCATCACTAATGACATAACTGGGGTGCGTGTGGTTGCAGAGAGGTCACACGACCCTTGCTGTGCTCTACTCGGCCCCTCTGCTACCGGTGATATAAGGGAGAAGAAATCTAGGGTGGCTCCAACGTCCCTGGACCGAATTTGCAGAACTAATAGTTACCGATGAATAATACCGTCAAGGCAGAGTGAACACGGCAACCCACAAAGGGATTTTCACAGCCCTGTCACAGCAGGCTCCGAACAGTCTGAAGCCATCAGGACCTTCGGCCAGGTGCTTTCTACGTCTCGAAAGAAAACCCTCCCAAAACGCCACACCAACCGAAGCGGGCAGTTATACCTCCGGCAGGTATTTGCAACCAGACCCGCAGCTGCTGTAACTGCAGACACAAATTAGACAGCAGGCAGTTCTGAAGGCTGGATCTCAGTCATCTCTGGAGTGAAAAGTGCGTGTTATTACAAAAGCAATTTGTATGTTGCTATTCTCAAAGCATCACATAAGTTGTACTTTCCTTGTTAGCAGCACCTCAAGAACATTACCGCCAGTGTTAGAGAAATCCAGCACTAAGGTCCCCCTGTTAGGGCTATGACAGATTGCAGGGAGAAACAATGCGGTGATTGAGGACCTGGACTAATCACGCCAATTGATATAAATTACCATGTCAGCTATACCGTTGCCGCAGTCTGCAGGTTTACACCTCATTAAGCTTCCAAGTGCCAAATGAATCAACAGGGTTCAGCAGAACCGTTCTTAATTAATTGTTGGAGCAATAGGGAAAAAGTAACGGAAAAAGAGAATCAGAACTCACAGTGAATGCGGGCGGGTTTGCACAAAACTGAAACTGCTTCTCTGATTTAGCATTTGAGATTAAAGACGCCCACGTACTAATCTCAGCCAGCAAATAACTGCCAGGGGCTGGTTTTGGACTAGGGTGGAGTGAAAATGCAGGCTGGTGACTTGGAAAAGTTTTTCATCAAGTTCTTCGGTTTGTTTTGCATAGCTCTTCAGGCCTCAATGTTTTGTTGCCTGTGAAATCTCCAGGTTTCCATTTCCCACCCCACCCGCCGCAGGCAGAGGCCACTGCTGGGCACCTCGGCATCTCTTGGAGCTGATGGAATTTGCAATTCAGCAGCTTATTTTTAAGTTTAAGCCGAATGTGTCCATTTTTTCCTGTCTACGTTCCCCAAGGCAAGATGCAAACTTAACAGTGAGGGAAGAGGCCAGGAAAGCTGTGGTCTCACCTCTGGCAGAGATCCCAGCCTCTTGCTCTATCGAATCTGCCGTGCCAGGCTGCTGTAAGGACACAAGGTCGAGCTCGAGGAACAAAACAGCAGCAGCCACAACAGTTTGAAAAGCAAAGGACTCTCCTGTCCCTCACCTGAGCACGATGCCCTTGTCCTCGCAGGTGGCTCTCCTCCAGCCCACGGCAGCACCAGAAAGTCTCATCAAAGCCTGGAAGACCTGGAGCTCAGCGCACGCTGCAGAAAACACAAGCACAGCCCGCGGGACTGCAGCATCTCCTGTGGCTGAACATACAGCCAGCCTCCACAGACACTTTGCTTTAACATCTTTTTGTTGCATCTTTAGGATGGATTAAACACAGCCCCTGTGCTCCATCCCAGGCAGCAAACCTGCACTGGCTGCCCGCTGCACAGCCCCGCAGCTGGGGTGCTCTCCCGAGCAGGAGCAACGTCTCCACAGGCCGGCAGCCCGGGCTGGCAGCAGGGTTGGGTGCAGGCAGCGGGCAGGCAGCTGGGCGGCATCCAGCTCAGCAGAGCGGAGTTACACCATCACACCAGCACGCTCATGGACCAAATCCAGCCGGGACTCCAGCGTGCGCGGCTCATGCTCTCCAGGGGAGTTTTGTGTATCTTCTTCTGCCTTACCTCACGCGTGCATTACACCAGTTTAAAATCTCCCTGGAGTTCACATCTGCTTACCGCACAGCTTGTAATTGCTTGTGTAATGCAATGGTCAGTTTAGCGCTCAAACCACATTTCCAACATTGAATGTCTACAGGTACTTACATTTTCCCCGTCACTGTCAGTCACCCAGCCCATTTTCCCTGATCTATAAAACATCCATCCAATATTTATATCGCAGTGGGGCTTTGACAGCTACAGCTTGTAGCTGTCACTGTTTTTCTCCAACATTCAGGCCTAGTTACGCTAGATCGTCCAGTTACTCTATACCATCGATTAACCTGTAATTTAAGTAAAGTAAAATGTAAAGTTTAAGATGAAAATAGAATATGAACACAGATTTCCCCTCTTTCATGCTTTCAACTGGGGAGCACCGCTGCACAGCAAGGCAGCGTTACTACGTCCATTTTAAGGGAAGCGGGGTGCCAGGAGTGTAAGGGAGGTGCCCGTGGTCACTCAAGAAAACGGCAGCAGAGTAATGAGCCAAAATTACCTGTCCCCCATCCCGCATCCTCCTCCTCAACCCCTTTTTTTTTTTTCTTTTGTGCCTGGGGTTGGATCCAGTGGAAATACTTGGCCAATTTCAGGGAACTCGGGGCTGTATTAAAATAACATTAGCAGCCAGGAAAACCCGGTACTGCAACTCTAGACCTTTTTGCAGGGCCTGGTTAGGTCAGAGGCCCCCGGGGAAGGCAGACGTCGATCCCCGAACCGAGGCAGCAGGCAACACACTCACGCCTTGGTGCTCCCAGCGCAACGCCTCCTGCATTCCCATGCACGCGAACACGTGCGTCAGGGTCTGTATGACACTATCGATGAAAGTATCTTCCCATGACTTGCCAAAATCCAACCGATTCTTTTAAAGGACTGGTCTGGGACTTCACCCGCTTCCTCAGATTAATTTCAATCATACCTCCTACCGACCTAATACATCGTTATTTTCTTCAGTTTCTCTTTTTCCCATATAAATCTATACTAAATTAATAAAGCTGATGATTCATTAAGCAAAAATGATCTTAAACCATATTTCTAAGCCTCAGAATTCCTGTTCTAGTAACTATCAGTATTAAAAAAAAAAAATTAATTGCAGTTTGGTTTTGATAAAGTTGGGGCCAAAAATACTTATTTACATTATAAATATTTTGTTCTCTTACATTTATTACTGCAATCGGTGCGATAACATTTCCACATTTGTTTTATTTTAAGGGATTTAAGGTCCAAATTGGAGGATTAGCAATCCAAACAGAATAGCAGGAATAGAAATAGGCTTCCAAGCCCATTTATAAACAGCTAATTGCCGAAAAGTCTCCGTTAACAGCGCTCTGTCATGAAACAAGTGAGGAGCCCAGCACTGGAAGGCAGATTCTTGTGTGGAAAGTCACTTCACACCTCAATTACAACTGCTGCCAACCACTTCAGATCTGAAGTACGATGTTTTCTCTGGTGAGAGGATACCATTAGCGCAAGGAGCAGTTAGCACCGAGGCTGCGAACTGAGCAGCACCCAGGGAAATCACCTTGCAGGGGTTAGCCACTTTGAAAAGCAAATTGATTAACACGCTGTGCTGGTTTTGGCTGGGGTAGAGTTAATTTTCTTCACAGTAGCTGGTATGGGGCGATGTTTTGGGTTTGTGACCAAAACAGTGTTGATAACACAGGGATGTTTTTGTTATTGCTGAGCAGGGCTGACACAGAGTCAAGGCCTTTTCTGCTCCTCACCCCACCCCACCAGCGAGCAGGCTGGGGGGGCACAAGAGGTTGGGAGGGGACAGAGCCGGGACAGCTGACCCCAACTGACCCAAGGGATATCCCACACCATATGGCGTCATGCTCAGCATATAAAGCTGGGGGAAGAAGGAAGGGAGGGACGTTCGGAGCGATGGTGTTTGTCCTCCCAAGTCACCGTTAGCGTGACGGAGCCCTGCTTTCCTGGGGATGGCTGAACACCTGCCTGCTGATGGGAAGGAGTGGATGAATTCCTTGTTTTGCTTTGCTTGTGTGCGCGGCTTTTGCTTTGCCTATTAAACTGTCTTTATCTCAACCCACGAGTTTTCTCACTTTTACCCTTCCGATTGTCTCCCCCATCCCACCGGGGGGGGAGTGAGTGAGCGGCTGCATGGGGCTTAGTTGCCAGCTGGGGTTAAACCACACACACACACTCGTGCGTGCGCACACACATGCTTCCTTTGCCACCTGTGCTACTTAGATATTCATTGACATCCAATCAGCTTTGCAGTTAATAAGAAAAGCGTGATTTAGGACTTTTCATTAGGGTCATTAAGAGCATGGTATTAAGGTTCCACAAGCTTATTGTTTCAGCAATATAGAATCGGTTCAGGAAAGACATATCACTGTAATTATTCATAACTCAAATCCCTAAGGATTTGAGAGCATAATCATGTTAGCATCAGTATCTTCTTGGAATAAAGATTTTTCCCAATTTTTAGACAGTTACTATTCCACTTACTCTGAGACCCTACATATCCTCCACTACTGTGACTGATGAAGTTTGCTGTCGGACATCTGAAGACAAAAGGGAACTTTCTGCCAGCGCCCCACGCCAAATCCTTGCCTAATACTTCAGACCACGGATGAACGACTGGAGTGCTGCCAAGCACCTCGGTTTAGTTTCATAGCTCTCGTAGATGATCCTCACAACTCCAACTTTGATACAGCCTGGTGCATCACTGCGGATCCTTCCCACACGGTGCCACAGCGAGCTCCCAGGCACGCCAACGTTTCTGCTTGTGCGCCTTCGCCTCTGCTGTTTCCCAAAGCAGCAGGCACGCCGTTGCTTTGCAAGCCTGAGCGGGGTACACGTACCACAGAGTTAAGAAGAAAAGCACATTAAGTTTTAGAACTTAGACCGGATCTCATGGAGAGGCAATTTCAGCTCACTCCTTTATACTCCCTATAGGGAGTATATACTTTATACTCCCCTAAAGTATACTTTATACTCCCTATAGGGACCAGGCACAAACAGACCGGTCACTCAGGACAGGTATAAAGCAGTGCGAGAAGGTGATTGGAAGGATGGACCAAAAAATCTCAACTTTCTATTGCACTCTTGGTTATGTGATCGTTTCAGACAATTTAATTCCTAAATTAATGACAGGACTAACAATTCTTGAGTAATCTGCCAGGTCCAGCAAAGTTAGGACATACCACGTGGACACAATCAAACCTGCACAGATGCACACAGTGTCTAATTCCTTGCAGCGCTGTTCCAAGGTGCAGAAGCACACAAAAAAGCGCTAAAACAATTTAAAACACAAAAGGATACACACCACAACTTTAACAGCCTTCCCCCTTCCAAGTGCATTACTCCCAGGACATTACAGTCCCTGTGCATTACTCATTATGATGGCACACAACACATTCTGGCCATTTTTTATTCCTCAGGTATTTTCCAGTCAGTCTAACAGATAGACTGATCTGATGAGTTACCTGCTTCCAGTTGTTAGCAGCCTAGCAGAAATCAGCAGGAGAGTGAGCAACACATTATCCTATCACCACTATTGATCCATCAGCTATCCTGAAAGCGTGAAAGGGAGAAGCAGCTGTGGAGGCATTAAGCTACTTGTCCATGACAGCCAATACTGAAAAGCAACGGCAGCTCGTCCCCGTGCTCTGCCTGGCACTCCCCGCTCTGGCTCTGATAGTCCTGAGAAACTTCGTCCTAAATCCACAGTACAAAGTATTGCCCTTGCTTTTTAGAATATCATCACTGAAACAGATTCGCAGGCTCAGATGCTTTGACCTTGTCTGCTTTTACACTTCTACATTCAGATTTTAAAATTAATCATCTAATCCCAGGTAACTGCTTTTAAATTCAGCCGAATGGGACATGAATCTTGCTGAATGAGAAATGCAGGTCTCTATAGTGAAATAGATTAAGCACTGCTACACTCCCCATTTTGTTTCAAGACTTCAGTTGCAATTGCCTGCTCTAATCTGAGATGGGAAGTCTCGCTATAGGGTAATTAAGCATGCAAGGAGCTCAGAAGAGCTGCCTGCCAGCACCTGGCAGTGGGATTCCCCTTCCAGAGGCACCTGCACTAAATGGTAATTCCTTCCCTCCATTTCCCACTTCACTCATCGACGCTTCTCCCAGCAGCTCAGAGGAACAGATGGAGCAATCACCCTCCTCCTCTCCACAGTACCGACCCCTGCTGCTACCCAGCGCCTTATGCAGTTGTAATACACATAATTAGGCAAATCAATGGACAATGCAGCGTATTAGAGGAGGAGGAGTTACATCAAGGCAAAACACGAATCCCAATTTATTTACTGCAGGAAATGGGATATTTCTGCATAATTGCCAAAAATTGCGGACACGAGATGAAAAGTAATTACAGCCCTGGCAGGTAGGGTGCCGCAATCAGGTCACTACCTGGACTATTTGGAGTACAGCTGAGGGGAGTTCGTTCTCATCTTGATATGCAGTTGATTTATGCCTTAAACATCTCATTATCATTTATGAGTTATACTCCCAAATCTCTCACACATCCATAATTAGAGAGAACAATGTTTACTGCCATTCACCCTACCACTGACTCCAGACCGAAAAGCACAACTGAAGGTTGCAAAATCCTTGTTGCAAGCAGCAGCCCTCCCTGCCCTTCATGGAAAGCCACAGTTTGCATGGCAGAGGCCAAGCACACACAGCTGCTGTCTCCTGACAAAACCGGCTGCTGAACTTTCTCCTCCTGCTGCTCCCCAGGCACAGCTTTGTTTAAGGTCAACGCCGGCTCCGTGCTCCCGGCCCAGCAGCTTCTCTCCTCTCCTCCTTCGCCCCTTGCAGCTCCCATACCACGAAAGGCAGGAGATGGTGCGGTCTCACCATATCCGAGTGGCAGAACAGAGGCGTGAGAAGTAAAATATATTGACATAAAGAGCAGGCATGCTGCGTACAAGTGCCCAGTGAACAGGCGAGGCGACAAGGGGAGCGATGTAGAGAGATGGGACCTCCAAGAGCAGCTTAGCACACGAGAAGGGGGGTTCTGCACTGAGAGCGGGGTCATGCACAGAGAAGAGTGGTGCAAGCCAAATCAGTGATGAGAATGAGAGAGGCTATTAAATTTCTGGGCTCTTCAAAGAAGGTGATGTGCCTGCCAAAAAGAAACACCAGGGATCCGTTTCTGGTGCTGGAAACAGTCTCGCACACGCACGGTTGGTTTTATCCTTGTTTATTGACTCGAAGCAAGGCTATGCCCAGGGATCGCCCAAGAACAGGACCTTTCCAGAAGACAAGCACCAAAGAATTGTTCAAGTGGTGATGAGGCCCCACAGATCCCCCTGGGCAGAGGGCTAAAAGGTCCATTTTACAGAGGTATCGATAGTGGAACAGAGAGCCAAGCCTTCAGGCACATCCTTTTATTTATTTATTATTATTTTTTAAAGAGGTTTCTGGCATCTAATTTTGGCCAGGTTTGTCTAATTTTCAGGGGTTTAGAGGAGCAGTGACTCTAGCTGGTGCGGGTTAAAATCGCAGCTCCCAAGGCCCCGACAGCCTTGAGTCACTCAGATACTGATACAGAGACAGATATTTAAGACTACATCAGAAATTGTAGATTTTAGCCTCTTGCCCTTGATCAGCACAAGTCAGTAGCAGAGAAAGAAGTCTCCGCTACCAGATTTGAGCTTTATTCCTTTTTACTCTATTTCTGTGTTCCCTTTCCAAAGTCTGGACCTTCCTGAGTCAGGCCCAGCGCCTCGGTAAAACCAGGGAAAATGATTTGCAAAGTCATTCAGAACATCAACAGCGAAGAGAGGGACTGGCCAGTGAGCTCCTGGGGTTACTGGTTAGTAAGGTTACCACCTGGCTGACCTTGCTAGCTTATAAACCTGAAACTTTCTGTTCTTTTCCATGCTAATCACTAACCAGCACTAACCGACTAAAGGAAACTTCTCCCACAGAACTGACCGGCTGTTGGGTCAGAGCTGTCCTCCTTCATGGAGCTCTGCCAACATCTTAGTCCTCACCTAAGAGACACAGCTTTTGTTCTTGTCCTCGAGCATGCGCCAACTGTGCTGAATTGCATTGCGGCTTTTGAATATGAGAAAACTTTTTAACGAAATGCAAACCGACATTACCAAATGCATTTCAGAGACAATCTAAGACAGGTCTCCAAATGCAGCATTTGTGGAAGTGGTACTGTCACTTCTCCAAAACCTAAGAATATAAAAACAGAATGATTTATGGGTACCACAATACTACAAACCCAAATTTGCGTCAATGCAAAATCATGCCTCACAGATGCCCACATAACCACAGGCTGCAGCCCACTTACCACTAAAAAAAGAGATAAATAGATCCAGGACAGGCTCAGAACATACTTTAAATTAGTGACTTGCTAAGACAACTGACACTAATGCCATTTGTTTGTATGCTGTAACAGTGTAAATATCATCCACTGCTGAAATATTTAAGAAAATAAGTTTGCAAGTTCCCATTAGACATTTCCCTGGGTGCTGCACCCTGCTCACTGTAGAGACCCCTGGGGTGGGGGGACCGTATTTGCTCCGTGTGTAAATGTCCAAGTATGACTATAGCAATTCCATATTATTTTGTTCTCCCAGCTTATCTTCTCACAGCTCTGGAGTGTCTTCTTCCTTATCTTGGAGACAAATGGCCTCCACAGAGAGCTCTGAACAGCAGAGCTATTTATCTGTTTGACATGTGTTTCCCTGTTTGTTTTCTCCAGCCTTGAGACAGTCGGCTCAGGCTTTGACAATATTCAGCTGTGTCAACGGCAGAGGGTTGCCTGGCCCCTTCACTCCAGTGCTGTGAATCAATTTCTTTGCCATATTTATAATTTACTGTAGTAAATCAAGTCTAATCGATGCTTTCTTTTGATATAGAGCAAACCCTTTACAAACTTTACAGAAAGCTGGCTGGAATTAAAAAAAGCTGGGGGGGGGGGGGGGGGGGGAGAAATCAATTATTTAATCAATTCAGCACTAATTTTCAGTTTGGGAAAAGAAATGAAAAGGTGGCAATGTTCTGTGGGTGGCAGTCCGCATCAAAAAAAAGGAGGGAAAAAAAAAGGTTTATCTGCTGATTGTTTCCAGTATTTCACTTGTTGCTTTTAACACCTTGTTCTTAAAGCACCACATGAACAAGTGTCTCCCTGTCTAACACAAGTGCATCCCCATTCTTTCAGAGCCAACTCCTGGACACAAGGGACTCCCTCCCTCTGCACGCACACATTGCGTTGCCCCCTCAGTCCCACCAAGCCGCGGAGCCAAGTCTTGAGAGCACTCGAGTTGCCTTCGTTCTCATTTACCAGGACTGTTACACTCGGGCAGCTCAAGACAGCAGGGCTGGCACACGTGCCACCAAGAGCACAAACAGGGCCTGCAGATCCCTCTCCTGCTATCCTCGGCAGGAGCAGCGCTCCAGGCAGCAGTAAGGATGGAGAACAGACTCCCCCGGGGCCTCAGGCAAGAATCCAGGCTGCTGCCATTCGCTTACCCAGGGAGATCAGCTTTCTGTAAGGACAGCTCACAAACACCTCTGCGAAGATGTGGGGCTGGGAACGAGGCCTTGCCTTCACTTGGGTCTGGATAAGAATGGAGGTCGGTGCTGTCCCAATGAGAGTCTGCTGTGGCAGAGAGGTGTCAGGACATTAACTGGAGCCATCTTCCCACGGCCACCTTAATCGGCTTCGGGGGAGCTCTGCACCACTGCCACAACATAAGGTTGGGACAAAGATGCTCTATTTAAACAGCCGAGATCTCGAATATAAAGTTAACTGATTAACAAGAAGACATTAAACAAGTTCCATTTCCAACTCCATTTAATCTCTCCCCCAGAGCACTCCGTACACCTCAGACAACCTGCTTTCCCCTCCTCCAGCGAAACCCCACAGCTCTTCCCCTCTCAGGCTTAGCTCATATTCAAACTTATTTTCAGTAGGAATTTTGTCCAGACACTGCAATTCTGTTCCCTTCGGACTGATTACGATGATGAGCAACAAATGCCTTAAAACAAAGTATTGGCTGTGCTACAAATAAGCTTGGGTGGATGGGGTGGGGAGGGGCACTAGAAATAAGGAGAATTTTAAAACCAACAGAGCACACTACGTGTGCATTGAGTTCCTCCTGTATCAACAGACTTCCAGCCTGGAAAACCTGCGAAGAACAATTCCTATGGATTCATCCAATTCATTCTCTACATAAATTTGACTCCTTATTGGAGTTCACTCACTTCTTTCAGAACCCGCAGCAGCTTACAGGATTGAGGGGTTGAGGGTGGGATGGGGTTTTTTGTTTTTCCCAAGTGTTTGTGATTCATGGATTCAGCGAGCCTCAGTTTCAGCTAAACAAGGTTACAGAGCTCCACTTTTCTTCTAAGTGTCTCTGTGTGTTCTTTTTAGAAAAGCAAGGCGTCTTTCATATAGACATTGCTCATCCTGAGCACTCTGGGTGTGCTGCATAATGCAGCCGCACGTGAAATTCTTAATCACCCAATATGGAAAAACTTCCCACCCCACCACGACAAAGATCACATAAAATTGCCATCAATCAATATATAAATCAAAATTCATTACCAGCTCCACAACCACTAAACACAGAGTTCTGCAAAAAGGCAATGATGAACATCAACATTGGAGAAAAAGGGGAAGAAAACTGGGAATGGGAGGGGGCCTCAGGGTACGACACACCACAGCATGTTTCCCCAGGTGCAGACGTGCGAGGGAATAGCAGGGCAGAAGCAGAAGGGAAGACAGCACGCTGCAGACCTGCAGAAGTGAGCAGGCACCAGTATGCTTTCGGAGGCAGAAACAGAGCTCAACTACGCAGGGTCTCAAAGGTGAGGACATCAATGACATCTAAGCTATCTGGGAGTTAACATCTGTGTGCATGCCATGTTCTCATCTGGCATTTAGTGTGGCATCACATTGTATGGACACTGAAGATATTTACACCCAAACTGGATTCACACAGACATGGAAAAGGCTCAAAAATGGCATAAATAAATTATGCTTTTAGGCACACAGAGGAAAGAACAAAAAGATTAACCAAAGATGATGTCCTCACTCCAGAAGAGGCAGCCAGCCCCTGAACGTAAGCAGGTCTCTTGGAAAAAGAACAGTCTCCTCAGTCTGCCACAAAATGGGAGAATGGAGAAGGGAAAAAGAAGAAAAAAAAAAAAAAGAAAAGAGAGAGCTGAAGACATGGGATATTGCAAATACCTATCAATTTTCACAATGTGTGTTTCCTAACTCACAGTAATATAGCCTTCTCCAGCCCATGTTCAGTCGAAGGAAGTTTCAGAGTTCATACCTGTAATTTGGGGAGAGAGGGAGGAGGGTTACTTTTTTTTTTTCCCCTTTCTTAAATGCCTTTTTTTTCCCTTCTCTCAGACATATGCTGCATAATTGCAGCTCCAGTGTAGATTTTATTGCTAGCATTTAGAAGAGTAAGTGCTCACTGACATGCAAGATGGGAAAGGTTCCTCCCCTTGGGAACAGAACACACAGACTGATTAAGCGACCGGTAGGTGTTTAAGAACATAAAAAATATTGGCAGATCAGGGCTGCAGTTCTTACTGAACAGGAGTCAGCACAGGAACAGAGCTAGCCTGCTGGTTTCCAGCAGGGTGTAGCATTGGTGAAGAATAAGTCTTTAAGCTTAGGATTTTTATACATTTTTTAATAGAAAAAGGTTGAAAAGTAATCACGGCTTGCTCCTCCAGAGGCATGAATCAGGTGCTCCAGTTTTGTCAGACTGCTGAACCAAACCTGGTGGTCCATGTCCCATCCTGCCTCCCTCCCAAATCCTTTTGAGGAGACTGAATAGCAGCGTATAATTTGCAGTAGCCGCCTGATTTCAAGAACCTATCTACAGTTAACAGAAGTTAGCACAAAATACATTGACTGATTGGATTATTTTAATGTTATAAAGACAAAAAGGAGCAAATGAGCTGGCCAAAGCTACGTGACAGACTAGTAACAAAGCCAGGTCTAGACAGCACAGGTTTGCTTTCAGTCCTATACTCAGGAGCACTGTACCATGTTGTTTCTTCATTTTGGTTAACATTACTGTGGCGATATTAAGAGCATTTGCAGAAAGAAATAAGAAATAATTAGGATTTCTGTTCTTTAAAAAGCAACAGTAGTGTCCACATGTGGAAACATTTCAAAAACAGCACAAAATAATAAATACATGACAAAACTGTTGAAATAACTTACGTAAGAACTGCAGAAATATAAGTTATAACCCTTCTATCTGGTAGAAATAAGCCATAACCCTTCTATCTTGCACTGATGATAAAGAAATTTCCTTTATTTTGTACAAAAAATAGAAAATATTTATATATTTAGAAATAATTTGTCAGCACTATTTAGACTTTTAAAGTTATAACCATTATTTTTGAAGTGGTTAGCTATAAGGCATTTTAAAATTTAAAAAAATGCAGCAAAATGTCAAAAACAAGTTTATACAAACATAATGAGGATATTTTTCAAGTAAATCCCAACAGCTAAAGATAACTAAAATGCTACAGCTCATTTCAGTTGTATTTGATTAGGACATCATTCTACTACCGAATAAGCTTAATGAAAACTGTTTCTAGAAGTTTTCTGAAATTACACATTCCCACATGTAGAGATCAAATCTGAGACTCTGTTGAATCAGAGAAGAAAAATAAAAAACTATGAGCGTATCTATCATACAGTCATATCAATTCTTTTCAAAGCAGTCTTGTCCTCCAAACTGTCAACACAACAAAGAAGAAAAATATCAACTTCTTTCTGCAGCTCAGGATAGCCTTGGGAACACCTCATTATAGCAATGAGCTGTGCTGCCAGTGGGTCACACCGTGTTCTAACATGGTCCTTTAGAATTCATCTTCATTTGTGCTGCAAAGAAAAAGCAATGGGTTTGTCTTTGAAGACACCTCCAAGAAGTTTCCCTTCCCAGTAGTATCTTTTGAAAATCTGTCAGGTTCAGATACACGGTTTTCTTCTTGTTTCTGTAATACGCAGCTTGCAGTAGCCAATCCTTCAGGCTGTTCTGAAAGTCTAATTGCAGTGTGCATTTGCTTTTCTAATTCTTCTACCAGTTTTCCAGGAACAGATGTAGATGGCAAAGAAACCGTTGATTTTTCATCACTAACCTCAAACGACGAAGTGTTTGTGCCCTGCCTTAATCCATTACAGTCAATAAGTGGAGCTGTCTTCTCCTCTTGAAGCGTGCCTTGTAAAGAATTTATTTTCCCATCTTCACTGGTTGAGGACTCTCGCTCATCTGAATCAGAGCCTTCTGTCTCAGATGAAGTACTGCTTGATTCTTCAGAGTCACTTGTCTCCGACTCAGAGGAAGGCAGCTGTTGCTTGGAAACTGTGCCAGCAGCTTTTAACATGCTCTCTTCCTCTTGTACCAGCACTGCTGCTGCTTCCAGCTCTTCTAGTTCAAATCCTATGTGGGACTTAGCAAGTGTGGTTTTCCGCAAGGATTCAGAGAGCGCAGCCAACTTTTTTGACCTTTAACAAAGAACAAGATATATCGTTTAACTTTACAAACAGAACTTTCCCATTTAATAATGAGAACACAAATCTTAAACATTTCTACTATTTGCTTAGTTTGCAAACAACTTTCTTCTTCAATTATGATTGTAAAAGTAGATGCTATAGGGAAAAAAATATCAAAAGTATTCATAATTACTATTATTTTGGATAACTTTTCCCACAAGGCTAGACAATATCCCACTGAAAGTCTTCAGTGACATTTTCAGAAAAGATACTGCTTCTTTGATGTTTCAGCAGTGCACAGTAAGGGAAAGCATGGATTTCAGAACAACCCTCTTCAGGATCACTGTCTTTAGCAGTGAACTCTGCAGTATGTGGCTTGCTGGATTAAGTTCATGTGCAGGAAAATCATTTTGTTTTACTACCCTTCCAGATATGTCTGTTAAATGCAGATGAACCGATAGAGCATAGCTGATCAGGTCCATCTCAGTGATATATTATCCTCCTTTCACAGCTATCTTGGTGCACCCATGATAGCAGGAGATGTTCGATACACTGTCCGTAGATGTGCTTTACCTTTAATTCGTAACTCAGCTGAAATATAATTCAACAAAAATATCAGGACCATTTAGATAAACACCTCTAATAAAGCAGGCACGCTACGTCAGCTTCAAATCTTTGGTACAGCCACCATTTCCTCAAGTATTTTGAAGTCAGCACATGCTTTACCAGAAAAGTGCATTGTGGATTTATAAACAGAGGGAAGAAAAAGTAAGAGGGTGCCTTGAAATGGAGGGGCAGGGGGCAGAGGAGAAAACGGGTATAAAATAACAAACATACATCCTGTTTCTTGTTGTAGAGTTTTGCCTCAGACTATCAATCAACTTTTCACCACTTCCTGCAACAGCAGGTCTACTATAAATCCTGCAGTAACTGACTGGGTTTCATTTCCTCTGCCAAACCTGCTAACCTGCAAGGCATGACACACTGACACTGGAGCAAGTAGCTGATAATGTAATACATGACTCCTGCGAGGCAAAAGTTAAAGTGCTTGTTCTCTCAGTTGAATGATTTTAAAGATCTTTATATTCTATTTCCCAGGGGGCATAATTACTCAGTATAACATAGACGCTTCAATTTTTTTTGTTCCTAAAGGAATTGTATTTAAAAGTGGGGGAAGGGAAATTCAATGCAGCTTCTTACACGTTTTACAGAGAGAGTGCAACATTTAAAAGCTGAACTTGGAATAAAACATATTAAACTTCCTTAGTTCAATCCATAGACCAGAAAATGAAGAAATAAGTGTTTCCTAGAAGTAACTGAAGCAACAGAGAACAATTTATATTTCTAGGATTTTTAAATCTAAAGCTAAGAATTAAATCACAACGTTATCCTAGCGGCCTCCAATATAAACACGAGTACCAAATTTTAAAAAGCTGCTTACTTAACACTATTCTAATTTGTTCTTTTTGGTGACATATTTCCATTTTATTTTTGTCAAGAACTTGCATTTTTCTTGAAAAGTTATGGAGGATTTGAGAAATTGCCAACCTAACTGGGAACAAAGAAAGCATTGTCCCTGCTCCATAGGTAAAAAGAAAGAAAGAGAAGCCAAGTGATACATAGAATGGTTCATGAAGCCTTGCAGGTAGGCGGTAACAGATTAACTGGCTTGCAGGGGAATCTGTTTCCCGAACACATTGGTGAGAAGCTGGTTTATACCCCGAGTCACAAGAGTTTATATCCCTTTCAGAAAGCGTTTTGCTTTGCTTTTGAAACAGTCTCTTTCCTTCCTTCTAACTATACACATGTATGTGTGTGCATGTGCCCCCTTCCCCTGTAAGAGTTGTTAATAATATGAAGGTACAATCCTTTTTCCTGTCCTATTATTGCCTGACTGTCCACAAGAACACAACGAGCTCCAAAAGCTAGATGTGCATTGTGACAGAGAACACTGTTTTGTACCCATTTTATATGTAGTTCCTTTTAATTTCATTGACAGCCATGAGCAACTAACTGTAGGCACAACGATTTCCTCTGGTGATACATCTTCAGCTCCAGCTACCTCAGTCTCACCTGCCTGTTTTACTATTGCCATTACAGATAAAAAAATCATTTTTTAAAGTCCTGTTTGTCCTCACATCTCTTCTATCGTCTCTGTCACTTTGTTTCCCAATCCTATATGTATTTTTTGCCTTCTTCCTATTTCTGCTATTCTAATTTTTCATGCATATTTTTCTGCTAGATACTCTCAGTCCTTGAAATCACTCCCTTAAAATCCTCTCCTCCTCTTTTACTATTCTCTTATAATGCAGTTAACACCTTAGATACAGAAACATGTCACGTAACTAAATCAAGTATTAAGGAGATGTATGGCACCATGTACTTTGTGGCATTAAGAAATCCTTCATTGTGCTCCAGATTACTTAATGCCAAGCATTAAGGAAGAAAATACACAGTGATATACTAACACATTATGTTACTAAATTAGATGTGGTATTACTGACAGATAAAAGAATGGCCTCTCTAAAGCAGCAAGTGTTTGATCACTCTATACACAAATGCATTTTTATCAATGAGTTCAAAGAGAATGAATGAAAAGGCTGGTGCCTGACAGCTACAGACACACACCTGTCCTACAGACAACTGTAAAACTGCAAAAGGCATTCTTAGACTGAAAATCTTGAGTTAATTCCTTCTGAGTGATCAAAATACACCACAACATAATGATAATAACTGATTTCGTAAAACAACTGTGGCTTCAAGTGTCATGTTTAGTGCTTTTTCCCAAAAGCTTTGGTAGAACTACTGAGAGAGGACATGCTTTTTAGCTTTACAAAGGATTACAGAAAAAAAGCCATTGATTAAACAGCCTGCTCTTCCCTTCTAACAATAACAGCACAAATGGATACTCTGCTTGGATGAGTAAATGCCTGCAAAAGGCCAACAATTTCATCTATCCTCTTAACTTCTACAACTGCTTTCCTTCAGCTCTCTCACGTAGTGGCCCCATGGAGCAGTGTGATTGCCAACTCCATGCGCAAGGACACAGTCCATGAACTACCAACCAGCATGTTTCAGGAAAGGGGAAGGGGTGTGGACTTCACGCAGACCTGCACAACCTTCTTTCTCTCTGCACCATCAATGCCCCAAAGATCATGTTAGGCCAACCACAATAGGAATCTTCTAATAAATCATGAAAAAAACTAGAAGATTATTTTACTACTTTTTTCTCTCAGCCATATCAGATATTTGATTTAAACTGGATTTAAACAGCAAGAAAAAGTCTCTTTTCAGTTACTCAGATTTCTTAGTAGGCTAAAAGTTCCCTCCCAACTTTCGCTCTGGTCATCAAGTCTCTTCCAGAACAAAAATGGACAGTCTACAGAGCTCGACATTTCAATATGAGAAACAAACTCAAACTGTCACGCTCTTGAAAAATTTATACAGAAAACTCCACTCCCCAACTTTCCAGTCTTCTACTAAAAGAAAAAAAAAAGAGCACCTGAAGAACAGCTTTTTTTTTTTTTTCCTTCTCCCCCTGTGCAAGGGACTCACAGAATTACAATTAGCTATCAGCCCATCTTGTTTAAGGCAATTATCTAATTTCAAGGAGAACTGAGTTTCAGGAGTGCATTTCACATCAGCCTTAAGAAAAGGTGGCAACACTCCCTGGACAAAAAACAAGGCAAACAGCATAAAAATCAGAGCATGGAAATGCTTTCAATGGGAGAGTGTGGGTGTCTGAGCTAATAACAATTTCCCTAGCTGAAAGATAAGCAACAATTCAGGAAACAAAAATGAGACACCAGAAATGAGATACCATGTATGAGAGACTTGTAGTAAACAGGTCCTGCTGTTTCCAAAACCTTTTGAGTAGTGTTTTAGAGATTAAAGAGCAAATACTTTAATTTTTCAAGTATGATTAATGGAATTGCATGATTACTTTAAGACATGCTCATTCAGTATGCACATTTGCGGTAATGATATCTTATTATTATGGTAATAGTGTTCTTACATAAACATGCATAATAGGCTTTAAAGGTGCTACACATGATAATTATTAGTTATCAAGATGTCAGTTGCTTAAGGAAAATGTTTAATTACAGGTTAAACTGATCAGATGCATGTTTTGTTTAATGTATAGCTTTGAGGAACAGATAACAGGCATCTCGGGTCTTGTCCATGTAGTCTGGAATTAAAATTTCAAGACAGAACTACTGTAGTCTTCCCGGATTGATTATCCTTCCTGAACTACTGTAATCTTCCTGTAAACTTCCTGGAATGCATTGATAACTTCCTTCTCCAAGTGACACAGCAGCCAACGAGGAGAGGTGCTATGCTGGACCTTGTTCTCACCAACAAGGACGGGCTGGCGAGGAATGTGAAGCTCAAGGGCAGCCTGGGCTGCAGCGACCATGAAATGGTAGAGTTCAAGATCCTTATGGCACCGAGGAGGGCGCACAGCAAGCTCACTACCCTGGACTTCAGGAGAGCGGACTTTGGCCTCTTCAGGGATCTGCTTGGCAGAGTACCATGGGACAAAGCCCTGGAGGGAAGAGGGGCCCAAGAAAGCTGGTTCATATTCAAGGGTCACCTCCTCCAAGCTCAGGAGCGATGCATCCCAACAAAGAGGAAGCCAGGCAAAACCACCAGGAGGCCTGCATGGAGGAACAAGGAGCTCCTGGACAAACTCCAGCACAGAAGGGAAGCCTACAGAGGGTGGAAGCAAGGACAGGGAGCCTGGGAGGAATACAGAGAAATTGTCCGAGCAGCCAGGGATCAGGTTAGGAAAGCTAAAGCCCTGATAGAATTAAATCTGGCCAGGGACATCAAGAGCAACAAGAAAAGATTCTATAGGTACGTCGGGGATAAAAGGAAGACTAGGGAAAATGTGGGCCCTCTCCGGAAAGAAATGGGAGACCTGGTTACCTGGGATATGGAGAAGGCTGAGGTACTCAATGACTTTTTTTGCCTGTCTTCACCGGCAAGTGCTCGAGCCTCACTGCCCAAGCCGCAGAAGGCAAAGGTGGGGACTAGGAGAATGAAGAGCCGCCCACTGTGGGAGAACATCAGGTTCGAGACCATCTAAGGCACCTGAAGGTGCACAAGTCCATGGGACCCGATGAGATCCATCTGCGGGTCCTGAAGGAACTGGCGGATGAAGTTGCTAAGCCACTCTCCATCGTATTTGAGAAGTCATGGCAGTCCAGTGAAGTTCCCACTGACTGGAAAAGGGGAAACATAACCCCCATTTTTAAAAAGGGAAAAAAGAAAGACCCGGGGAACTACAGGCCAGTCAGTCTCACCTCTGTGCCTGGGAAGACCATGGAACAGATCCTCCTGGAAGCTATGCTAAGGCACATGGAGGACAGGGAGGTGATTCAAGACAGCCAGCATGGCTTCACCAAGGGCAAGTCCTGCCTGACCAACCTAGTGGCCTTCTAGGATGGAGTGACTACATCAGTGGACACGGGAAGGGCTACAGATGTCGTCTATCTGGACCTCTGTAAGGCCTTTGACACGGTCCCCCACAACATCCTTCTCTCTAGACTGGAGAGGTATGGATTTGATGGGTGGACTGTCCGGTGGGTGAGGAATTGGTTGGATGGTCACATCCAGAGGGTAGTGGTCAACGGCTCAATGTCCAGATGGAGACTGGTGACGAGTGGCGTCCTGCAGGGGTCCATATTGGGACCAGTACTGTTTAATATCTTCATCAGTGACATAGACAGTGGGATTGAGGGCACCCTCAGCAAGTTTGCAGATGACACCAAGCTGAGTGGTGCGGTCGACACGCCAGAGGGACGGGATGCCATCTAGAGGGACCTGGACAAACTTGAGAAGTGGGCCTGTGTGAACCTCATGAGGTTTAACAAGGCCAAGTGCAAGGTCCTGCACCTGGGTTGGGGCAATCCCTGGTATCAATACAGGCTGGGGGATGAAGGGATTGAGAGCAGCCCTGCCGAGAAGGACGTGGGGGTACTGATGCATGAAAAGCTGGACATGAGCCAGCAACGTGCACTCACAGCCCAGAAGGCCAATCGTCTCCTGGGCTGCATCCAAAGCAGCATGGCCAGCAGGTCGAGGGAGGGGTTTCTGCCCCTCTACTCTGCTCTGGTCAGACCCCACCTGGAGTACTGCGTCCAGCTCTGGAGCCCTCAGCTTAAGAAAGACACGGACCTGCTGGAGCGGGTCCAGAGGAGGGTCACGAAAATGATCAGGGGGATGGAACACCTCTCCTGCGAAGAAAGGCTGAGAGAGTTGGGGTTATTCAGCCTGGAGAAGAGAAGGCTTCGGGGAGACCTTACTGCAGCCTGTCAGTACTTAAAGGGGGCTTATAAGAAAGATGGCAGCAGACTTTTTAGGAGGGCCTGTTGCAACAGGACAAGGGGGAATGGCTTTAAACTAAAAGGGGGGTAGATATAGACTAGATATAAGGAAGCAATTTTTTACGCTGAGGGTGGTGAAGCACTGGCACAGGTTGCCCAGAGAGGTAGTGGATGCCCCATCCCTGGAGACATTCAAGGTCAGGCTGGACGGGGCTCTGAGCAACCTGATCTAGTTGAAGATGTCCCTGCCCACAGCAGGGGGGGTTGGACTAGATGACCTTTAGAGGTCCCTTCCAACCCAAACTATTCTATGATTCTATGAATCCTTGTCTAGGCAGCAGGAGAGTTTCTCCATGTGCTAGAAGAAGAAAAAAAATAGTTCCACAGGTCTCAGATTATAAAAGCACAAAACTGGGGTGAAAAGAAATATTGTTCCACAGGTCTCAGATTATAAAAGCACAAAACTGGGGTGAAAAGAACCAAGAATCAAAGGAGATTTAGCAAATATAGGGAGATGGATAAAACGGGGCGGGGGGGGAGGGGGAGATTATGGCAACAGGAAAGGGAAATCATTACAAGTTTACAGCAAAGCCTGCCTGTGGCAGCATGAAGAGAAGTGATGGTGATGGGGACTGACTGCAGTGCTGAGACACAGGCAGCAGCCGGGGTGGGAGGGAAGCAGGACACAACTTCTCCAGTTAAAGACTAATGCTTCTATAAGCTCTGGTTCTACCTTCTGTTCCAAGGAGTAAAGAGCGCACTAGGATCTGATGAATCAAGATAGCTGTTATCTCCAGAACATGGAGCTACTAGACAAAGGTCTCACAGAAGAGACACATTAGGGATTTGATTGTTTCCAAGGAAGATTTAACATAAGCTGGAAGGAAAGACAAAAGTCAATCTAGCCACAGAAAGTAAAAAAAAAAGGAAAAGGTTTAAAGAAAAAGTCTTTATGGGCCAGGCCTTTCCATCTGCCTGGTGCTTGCCTTACATCCAATTCTCTTGCTTTAGCAGTTTAGTTATGTTAAAACAAAACAAAAAAATCCAAACAAACAACTCAAAGAGAACTTGAAAGTATGAAAATCAGCATTCTGCTCCTTATTCTGTATGATGGGTGGCACTGCATACTCTATCATGGCATGGGAGTTACAGATCTAAAACACTGTACAGAGTATTTGCAAGCATGGGAGTAAATAGTCAAATTGGCAGCGCAGCCTTTCAAAGCAGGAGTCAGTAACATTTCTCTATGGAATGAAAAGGGACTTTTCTTGTACAGGCACAAGCTCTAGCTTGCTTTTGTTTTTGTAAACAATAGAAGGATTATTTCTACTGCCTCATAAGTTTGGCTTTGCATTTTGCAGATGTAGACAAACATCCACTTTTCTGAAGTACACAGTGTAAACTAGGTGTAAGACATGGCAAAACACAACTATAAGGCAACAGAATTTTTTTTATCATCTACCCCTGCTCAATCACAATCAAGTCAGTGTACGGTGCACAAGTGCTGTCATGGCAGATTGAGCTATTCTTGCCCAAGCACAACAGAAAAGCAACAAAGCATGGGAACCTGTACATCAGAAACATTGACAACAGCTTTGGTTACCAACCTGGTGTTTGAATGTGACCTAACTGGTCTTGGAACCAAGCTGGAACCTAACTAATCTTGGAACCAACTAAAGTCTTGTTATATTATGTCGTTCGAATGTGGTTAGGGCCTATTCACTGTGTTACAATGGCAATCAGTCCTCCATGGTAGCAATGCTCTAACTTGGCTCTACAGGGCTGACAAGCCCTGTTTTAAATGTAAAACACTTTACATTAATTATCTTTAAGCCTTACAGGCAAGATAAACAAGTCTCAAAGAAACAGTAGATACTTCAAGTGCAGACATGCCTTTGCAGTGTCGCAGGTTCCACCAAATATGAAAATGGGCCTGTCTCATTGCCAAGCTGCCACCCCCTGGTAGGCCTACAATTCCTTGAGATGCATTCAAATACAAACTAGCAGGAGGCTGTGTCAGTCAGCAGGGCTGACAAATGTAAAAAGGGCAGTTATTTAACTTATCTCCACTCAACAGGAGCTCTGGACACAGAGGATCTATCTAATAGTAAAGCTGTTGCATTAAGCAAAAGGCTTTGTCTGCTGGATCACAAGGTATTCCCAGCTGCCTTAATTTTATACATTTACTGTATGAGAGGCTACCAAGTTTAAGGAGAAAGCATCAATCTATATTTAAACTACCTTTCTCAACAAGGCCTGACAAAACTCAGACTTATGAGAGAAAGTTTCATAGACACCCTCTTTCTAAGATAAAACGGATAAGATAACAAGCAATACAACCAGCCAAGAGTATAACCACTTTAAATGTGTTCCAAATTACATACCTGGCAGCATTGCTTACGAGTTCCCACAATTATTCTTTTAGCCAGAGGCAGCGTAAGTATTAAGACAATTCTAGAGTTAATATTATCTCAGACATCACCAGATATTATCCCAAAGTAGAGCCTCAGCAGTTCAGATACTGAGGATGTGAAAATTTACTATCTGCAAGACACTGAAATGTCAGTTAAACTATAAGGGATAATGAAATTTTCTGCCTTGCCACAAGGCTGATTGAGGACAGGTTGCAATAGGACATAACTGACGTTTCTGCATGGACTGTCACTGGTTAACCAAAGGGCACCTGCAAGAGGGCCAGACTCTCCAGACCCTTCAGATCATCTTATTTTTCCCCTGCCCAGAGTAGTTCTTGCTGGATTCCATCCATCACTGTCTTCCAGCCCAAGCCTTATCTGCCCAGACACAAGGGGTATGAAGAGACATTGTTCAATGTTCAGTCCCCTGATAACGCCAACATTAACTTCCCACAGGAACTCTGTCACGATCTTGATGAAAATGAGTATCCCTATGGCAGTAAGTCTACTGCTTAAGCTCCCTTAAAGCAGAAGGCTCAACAAGTTACAGCCAAATATGATATCAAAAGATAAGAAAGTAAGCTCATACAAGAACAACACAGCTGACAAAGCATCCAACTATTCGTATACGTATTTGAGAAGAAAATAAATTGTTCTTCAATCTAAAATTCAGATGTCAGCTTCCATCTAGTCCTGAACAGCTGCTTGAGCAACCAAACTGGTGGTCTTTAGGGAAAGTCTCTTGAAGCTGATAAATGAGCTCACCCTGTTCAGCAATGCCGTAAGTCACTGGAACAGCATATTCTGACACCCAGGGGTGAAGTGGGAGATAGACACATAATCTTGAATTAGCCTAACATAACTTGAACTTCAGGGCTTTAGACCAACAGTAGCATGCTTCCTTCAGAAAAGCAACTAACAAAGTCTAACACCCCTCCACACTTGAAATACAATTTCAAACAGCTAGAAAGAAAAAAATAATATCATTTAATTCTTATGATACAGAATTGAAAGACAATTTGATTTTAATAAAATATTCAAGACATAAAAGAGCCTAGGTTTGATCAACCCCAACTGGTAAAATATAGAAGCGGTAACGATGATGGCGTTGAATGCAAAAACAGACTTCATTAATGTAGAAACATCTAAAGTCAACATGCACAAAAAAGCATAAATGGTTGAACACTGAGATTAGATAACAAAAAAAAATCCTCCAGTTCAGGAAAAGAATCCTTACAAATGGATATTTAGCTGCAATAATAAGAAACTCATCACACTGAACACATCATCCATTTGCCAAAACTACTCTTTAAAAAGTCATGGGTTACAAAAGAACATGAGCCTCAAAATCTGCCTGGCGATAGGAGACTTAAGACTCAATTACACCTTTTAGCATGTGTTTTATATGAGATGCCATATTTCACCATTTTTTATTTCACTTTCAAGGTGAATGCTAATGAGTGCTTCAACTTCTACACTAGTCAATGACCTCCAATCATAGTGAAATAGTTTTGAAAAAGCAGGCTCAGAAACAGTGAACAAAAATACTCCAAATCAAGTTCTGAAAGAAATTCATAGCAGAAAGCCCATAGTCTTGGTAACTTTTAACAGACAGTGACAATCACTTTGCCTATCTGTACACATACTGCTGTATTCCAGACTATAACAATGAACCTAACTTTACACTTTTTATTGTAAAGTACCTTATAAACCCCTTTATCCCAATTCCCCACAAGCTTGGGGAAACTATGCACAGATTTTATTTCATCCAGTTCTGGAAACACCACCATTCTCTACCGTGAAACATGGCTAAAAGTTAAAGCATAACAGTACTACCCTGAAGTTTGAGGCATGAAGTGGAAAAGAAAATACACACAGCACTTGAACCAAAGGGCAACCCTTCCATGGAAACAAAAGGCACTCATTCAGAAGAGCACAGATAATATTCTTTTATTCTCACCCCCTGCACAGATAATGCCACAGGTTCCTAATGAACAAAAAAGTCTAAAACCTATTTCACATCCCTTCTTCAAAAATGGCACCTCTATCCACAAGATTCCTTATTGTATCAGTTAAACAGAAAGATGAATATGCAACATTTACTAAATCACTCTTTCCAGCCTTTATTAGCTGGTTAGCTCATCATAACCCTACCTGGCTTACGAGGTCTGAAAGAATCACAGAATAGGTAGTACAATTAACAGCCAGCGAGATAAACACAAACAGCACCATTCAACAGTTTCATGTGCCTAGTTTATTATACATTTTTACAGTAAGAGGTAGAACCGATAAATAACTCCATTAAAATCTCATTAGCTCTGATCAATGAGTACGGAAGATAATATAAGAACAAAGCCGAATTTAGTGTGTTAGTGAAGGAGAAACAGGACTATTTTCTTCAGGACTCAGGTAAGAATTGACCTAAACTTTAACTAATCTTCTACATTATCTGCAGCAAAAGAAAGACAGATGAGCGTAAACACAGAAATAACACAACATTTGTTCACATGATTTAGTACTAGATTAACACTGTCTTCATAGGAAAGAAACACCATCTCCACAACACAGCACTAAAGCCTGCTTAATTTCTACACTTCCTCATGAAAAGCCAGCTGCTAAAATAAAATGTGCTCAGTCTATTCAAGATATTTTATGCAACTGCAGGTAGGAATTCACTCTTTCCATTTCTCAAGAGGATGGATTCTGATTTTTAGCCTAAATAACTTAGGTTTACACAGTTATACTGTCCCTGTCTATACTTACTGTTAATTCCTTTCTAACAACTCTTAGAAATACCAGGCAACTTCAATCAAATTTAAGAGCAACTAGAGGTTAAAAAAGATCTTTAAATTCCTACATATTTCATGAAAATAAGCAGAGGTAGATCCAAAATAATGACCCTCATGAGAAAAGGCTGGCAGAAACACAGCTATTGTGTATTGGCTTGGTAGGAGATCACAGCATGCACATACCAACCAGCTGATCAGTGCTAAGACCAGCTACCGCATATGCTGCCTCTTGCCTGGTGTAGGCTTCAAAAGATGTGGTGAAGAGATTAGGGCACAAGGCTTGGGTTTGTAAGAAGTTTATAGAATCTTTTTTTTCTTCCCTCCCTTGTAGACATCAGACAAAGTGGAGACTGGAAAAGCGTTCACTGCACACCGAATCTTTATCTTAACTACAGGAAAACCACACCATAAAAATGGGAGCACAGGGTTAAAAAAGAAGTCTGGAAAATACATCTCCCTGTAAGCAAGATGCCACCATTTTAAACTGACAGGATTAGAAGAGCAGAAATCCAGCATAAAGAGACTACTTTTGAAAAGAGAAACCCACCACTTCAGGTGACAGAAAGCAGTCCTGAACCATAAAACAACGGCTGATATGGAAGAAGCCAATGGGTTTATGGGGAACATAAAATGCTTTCGTCTTGAAATTCTGGCTTTCAAAGGGCACTACATGGATTCTGAAGCTAAGAGTGATATACTTACACTGCAATCCAACTTGCAGTCTTGTAAACATGAACTGCTATCTACATAGCTTAAAGTATTACAGTTTGTTAACCATAAATCAAATATAAAACACAGCACCATCGTTTCAATTTAAGTGACTTCTTTTATGTTAATAAGGCTGAATATTTCAAGTGACTTTCCCTCCATATTTATTCTGAAATTCTACAGTGCTTCTTTCATAATGAATCTAAATACTGCATGAGCTGAACTTCACATTTATAAATATTTTAAAAAAAGATGAAGCTTTCCAATATAACATCTTACTTTCATTACTTGGTCCTTTTGATAAGTTGAAACCAAACATATCATGGATTATAAAAGAAATCAAGTACAGCTTACTTATGTAGATGATACTATGAAAATATTCAGAAGAGAAAACAGAATTAATATTGGACTATAAAAAGAAACTGAACAGTATGTATATGTTTTAAGAATACTTTAACTGAGCTTAGAAGCAGCTCAGTGTTGCCAAAATAGCTTCAGTAAATTGCAGCCAGTCCAAACATCTAACAACGGCACAGCTTCCAAAGTTGTATATGATAAATACAAATGATGGAAGATGAATAGATAACTCACCACAAAACAGATGCAGAGAAAGGAACAGATTTTATAATGTGATAGTAAGTATTGGCTGCATTACAGAAATGGAATGCTGACAGTTGTTCTACATTAGCCTCGTCTCCCTCAAATTTCTTAACTGCCATTACCTAGAACTTGGTCTTCACCATCACCGCTGGTGATCTAGGAGACAGTACTCCTAACACTATAAATTATACAATTTGTATTATAATATGGGAATGAAAGGTACTCACACAAAGCAGCGCGGAAGATGTGAATTTTAGCATCAGGATAATGCTAGCAAAGACATGTATTACAAAAATAACAAGAACAATGACAACAGACAGGCTTAAAGGCACAGTTACAAACACATTACTCCAACATGATCCTACCTCTTTACAATGGAATTTATCCACCAAACAACAAAAGTCCTAGTGAGGTCGATTAGAGTTTTAACGCTGACACTGCTCCGTTGCTTCTGACTGACACCCGTAACACTTCAAGGGAAAACACCACCTGTAGCCTTCCCACTCACAGTCCATTCGTAACTCACACAATCTAAACATAAAAAGATGCTCACCAAATCTGAGCATCTTGCAAATTCCTGGCAGGAAAGCAGATTTTTGCAAGGGCCTAAACGGGACAGCCTGCTCCCATCTTCTTCCCCCCCCCACGCTCTTGTGTTTGTAGGGCACCTAGTATCAGATGCTCTAGCGCATCATCATGCCTCTTTTGAATAATAATAATAATAATTAATAATAATAATACCACCACACCCCACCGAATTGGCTGCAGATCTGGCTTCCTGACCGCGACAGGGAAACTTGCAGGCCATGCACGCAGCATCACCTCGCTGGCCCACACTGCCCAGTTCTTACAGGAAGGAGTCCCCAGGGAATACCGGGGAGCGGGCGTTAGGCCACAGACTAAATTATCGTCTCATTCAACATTTTTTCTCTCTCATTCTACCTCTGTTCTGTCTTCAGATTTATGGGGCAATCACTGCAAGGGGCGGGGGCAGGCAGAAGAGACCAAGCTAGCTACCGACAAGGTTGGAAACAAAACAGGAAGACTATCAGCTGCAGATCGGCTTCCCACTTTGATCACAGCTGCACACTCCACCTGCTTAGAAAGGCAACAACTACACAAGCTCATCCTTCCCCTAGCCAAAACAGAAGAAGAGTCAGCTGAGATGTGCTGACTGAAAAGACATGACACAGATCGCTGACCCTTCTGGAGGCAGATAGGAACTGCCTCCCAACAACTTTGGAAAATCAAAGCAGTAGCCTGGGGGGGGGGGGGGGGGGAAGGCTTTATTCTTTGCCTTCTCTACCCACAGCAAGGTGCATTCAGACACAGCCTGAAGGAGTATGAGCTACAGGAAAGTGATGGAATAAATAGAAAAAAACAACAGAAGAAAGGAGAAGAAAAACATCAAAGGAAACTGCAGCTAGCAGCTGGGAGGAGAGATTAAATCCCTTGTTAAAAATCCATGTTTTACAGGGCTTGCCAAAACATATATAAAGGGGAATTTCTGGTATTATATCCACCTGTCTGTCACATTTATCAGCCTTCAGGGCAAACAGTGTTTTGCTTTAAGCCTCTTAAGTCAGTATATTACATTACTTGGGTATTGTTATTTACACAGTGCTCTATGTGCACCTACTGCTTTACAGACAATTGAAGTGACAGCTCAGGCCTTAAATAAGATGCAACATTTAATGAGAGGCATGGCAACTCAAGACAACAGTAAACAAAAAGAAACTGTATTAAAAACATGCATCAAAACAGTGAAAGAGGAGACATATATAATATGCTTGCAAATTATTAGTTACTATTTTTAAATCAAAGAACTGTGATCTAAGGATTAAGAGCAGATGACTTGGGATGAAAATAAGTAAGTCTGGGTTCTCTACCAAATTCAGGCACCAACAGACAACATACTCTTTGATAAATTGGTAAACCCTTATCTAAGTTCTAAGGAAAATGATAGCATTTCCTCTTGTAAGACTATAAAAGGCTGTTTTAGTAGCATAATAAATTGCACAGAATCTCAAATACTTTCTGCACCAGACCCATAGCTAGTGTTTGAACCACGAGGGGTTTTTTTTGAGCTGTGCTATCTTGATGGAAACAAAAAAGACGGTACAGAATTACCCAACAACCTAGGGAGAATGAGCCAACTCATAATTACTCTTCACTAGTAAAATGTGAAAACTTATTGCTGTCTGAATTTTTCCTGTTTCCTGTTCAACTAGATGGATTTTATTTGTAATTCTTTTTTGTTATGCTGCACAATGGCTAAAAACCAAAATCTCTATCCCATCATACTTGCAGACAAGTCCAAATCAATCTTTAACATTCTTATGTTACTACTGAGTTACTACTACCAATGAACTACTGAGTTTATTTGGTCCTTCGCCATAACATAGGTCATTCAGACATGTACATTCATGGAACCTTTTTTCCCCCCCTAATTCTCTCCATTTTTCAACATCTTTTTGAATAGACACTAGAATTAGTCTGTGTTGTAGCACAGTCTCACAAATGATGCATTCTAAGGTCATGCCACTTCCTTGTCCTAAATGACACTACTCTGCTTCTTCAGCTGAACATTGTACTCACTCTCTTACCTCCTCAGAGATAAATAGGTGCTCAGGTTCAAACTGTTCTCAAGCATGACCCAACCTATTTTTCTGGAGCTGCTGCCCTCAACTGTCTTATATTGTCCAATCCGTAACTATGATTTACAATCTTTTATTGTGCATGTGCCCTCTTATACTTGATTGTATTAAAATGCACGTTGTTCAGATAAGCACATGTTGCCAATCTGGGTCAGTCTGAGCAATTCATTTTCTACCTTTACATAAATAACATTTATTGTCACCAGAAATTTTTATCTAAAAAGACATACACTGTATTTTCTTACAGATTGTTAAAGATACTGGACAGTACTCTGACAAAAACTCTGAAAACAATGGATGATCTTAACTTTATAAAGCAACAAAAACTTATCTGTCGTCCCCCCCCCTTTTTTTTTTTCACGTTTTCCAATCTTTCCTAGAACACTGACATATTAGTAACTCCTACGGTTGGTGGTATGCAAACTGAAATATACGTAAAATGAACCTCCAAGAGCCTGCAAAGAGGCTATTTCAAGTGGCCACTCCCATTACTGGTAAAAGCTTGAAAACCAGCTGGGACATCTGAAAGTTAATATCCCACTACAGGCCACCAAAGAAGTGAATGAAAAGCAAACCTAATGCAGCATGATTACTCAAGGCAGTAAGCAAATGTAGTTCTGCGTGCTGAACTAGCTGCCAGCAGTAGTAATGCCAGCTTGTAAAGCCTGCTAAGAAGGAATTACAATAATTGGGGATTGTAGTCATGAGCTACTATAGCAAGTCATCACAGAACCATAAGGGTGAAGCCTATGTAACCAGATAAAACACAGCTTTCTTACTGCGTTCATGGAAAAGGTGTAATCACAAGCAGCACCTAGATTTTTTTGGTTTACATCTTGTACCTGTATGGCTCTTAAGCCAAAACAGCAAAGGAAAGAATAGCCTTCAAATTAAAAAAAATCTCCAAAATCCAGGTTGTTTTGTTTTGCAGGGAGGTGGGGGGCAGGGAGTTAAGTGGCTTCCGTGTATCCACAATGACAATACCATTAAAGAAGGATAGTGAAAAACATAATCCTCTAACTACAAGATAGATCAAAAGAAAGGATTTTGCGATGGTGGCAATGGGGTTGTTACACTATCTGATAAATAACATAACTGGCTACACCAGAACATATGCTAAAAGCATATGCTAATAGCAAGGCCGCTTTCAAAGCAGCAACGTGAAAGCAATTTGGCTTTTCTCTGCACCACCTACTTTTAATACTGGAGTTTTTATCAAACCTGAAATTACCGCAGCCTTCACTAAGCTAAGGTTAACATGGGCAGCAATTAAGGTAAAGTAAAACCTAAACTACAGCCAAAGCAGAGTACAGTTGACCATGACACTGTAATGCACATAAAATACAATACTATGAGGTGTATGCTTCCCGAGGTCTTAACTGTATGAAGTGCTTTAAACATGCTGTATGAATCAGTTTAAACCCACAGAGCCAAGAAGCAGGATTTTCATCCAGAATATATTACTGCTTATGCCTTTGTTCTTCTGAATCATGGCTGCTGAATCCAAGAGGTTAACAGCTGAAAATTAGCATATTCCTCTAACATTTGAGAGTGCTTTAAAGCACTGACTAGTTTTTATCTGTTAATATATTCCCTCCTCCCCCATTACAGATTAAAAATTTAGTAAACTAACATGTTAGTAGTACACCACTTGAAAACGTTTTAGGATAGTTTTGTTCCTGAATCCTCCTGTCTGAACTTAATACTTTCATAGTAGAGGTCACAGTCAACAAGAGTTACTCTATTCATCCCTCATTTAGCAGTACAGTCCTGAGTTTCATATGTTACAGTTGAGTCTTTCCCAGGAACATGGCAATGCCACAAAGAGAGAACAGGACTTTGTGAATATCAACCCTGCAAGCAGCAAAAAAGCAAAGACCAAAAGATTTTTAAAAGCCTGGTTTTCCTCTATTCAAGTATTTTAAGCTTTACAAAACCCTAAACCACTGAAGAAAACAAAAACGCCAAGAAGAAACAGCTGCAAAAATGGCACAATCAAAATAGTTTCTACATACTTTGAAACACTTTTCAAAGTTTTCCAGATCTTAGCAAATAATAACTGGGTCAAATTTCCTCAATTTGCAGAGAGACAATCAGTTTCACATATAATTTTAACATACAATTGGAATATACATTAAAATTCTATTTACAGTCATCTAAAGATCATAATATTTGACTACACAAGCTTAAAGATGTTATGCATTACAAAATATTTTCCCAAATCTAGCAAAAGCTTAAGGTAATTCTTTCAGGAAGGCTGTCATACATGATCTGTACTCAAATGTTTTTTTCCCTACAAGCAAGCACAGCATAGGATATGCGGAGCTGGTACGTGTAACAAGATACAAGGAAAATAAATAAGATGCTTTATAGAGGAGAGAACTTACTGTAAATTAATAACAGACCTATACAGCTGTGCAATTACTTACATGAACTGAAGAGAGGCTGTTGAAGATTCAGTGTGGTACAGTGTGTTTAAATGGGCACAACAGCAGTCAAACTATCAGTGCTACTCTGATTATCAAATGTGTGTTTTGAAAAAATGCTAGTAAGCTGCCTTATACATTCAAACCCGTTCTTTTTTGCAAATATAAAGAGATGCTCACTTGTAAAATAAATATTTAAAGTCAGTTAAAGCCAAGAAAGAGATCAGAATGAACGTAAAGAAATCTTCCCTCTACCAAACTTTAACCAATGCAACGGACTGAAACTATGAAGCTGAAGGTTCATTTCCTTACTTCCTTGTATATTTTAAGATCTGATGTAACACAGGCAGTAAAAATCCTAAATCACATAGAATTTTTTTTTCTTCCCCTGAAAGACTTGGGCTCCTTAATGCCTTTGCAGCATCAGGCCTTAACACTTCAGGCCCACATTATTGATTAAAACAGTAATTCAGAAAACCTAGGGAAAAGAAAAGGGGGGGCTGAACAATCACAGTCAATCTCATCACCTCAATGACATGCTGTGAATGTAATTAATCCTACATTTATTTAGAGAACTTCACACCCTACACATAAAGCAGCAACTCCCTGCTGGCTTCAGACTAGGTAATTATGTTGTAACAAGGACTAGGTTTCCATTATAACAAAAAGATTAAAAGGAAAACAGACCTATGAAGCTAGCCTATCTTTTAGGGTATGTCTCACCTGCAAATCAGGAGAAGCAAATATAACATGCTTAGGAATATCTGAGTTAGCTTTAATTTAGTTAGTTCCAATAAAGATAGCAGCTTCTACAGAGACTGCATAAATGGCACCAGGAATCCTGGTTTTTACTCCAAAGCAAATAGTCCATGCTTGAACTGGCATGTTACACCTACAGTCACCAAAATCAGCACGATTACATTTGTCTTAGGTTGTGGAGCACATAGACTTATACGCGAAGGTGCGACTACAGAGCACGCATACTTTAAAGCAGCCTATATACCGGTATAACAAATCAAGTTGCAGATATAGTTCCACAGGACACAGCTCATCTCTCTTAACATACAGATCTCCTTTACTGCACGAGTTGAAGCTACTACAAATACACAACACAAATAATGATTTTATAATTTTTTGCAATAGAACAGATAATGAATAAAATTTGAGATAGTAAGTTAAAAAGTAGAAAAATAGTGATAATGAAAAGTAGAATACAAATTACATGGGATCAAACACCTTACTCTCCTGCATTCCTCATACCCATAAAACTTTGAGAAGTATACAGCTATACAACTGTGCATAAGTAAGTGTACTAACCCCTGGAAAACTGCCAGGAACACTAACAGCTTCACCTCCAATTCAGGAACACAGAAAATATACATTTACTGATACTAAAGTGGTACATGTTTAAAACTAAACATGTATTTAAATGTTACGTAAAAATATTTTAAATCAGCATGGGCTCAATTGTTTTCTTACGTAGGGATGCAGAACAGTAGGCACTTAACTGCCTGCCTGGACAAGGACTCATAGGAAGTTGCTCAGCCTTCCACCTAGCCACTCATGTTGTGGCCAGCAGGCATCACGCGGCCGAGCTACCAGAAGGCACATATGTACAACAGCGGACAACAAAAAGCAATGTGAATAGAGACTGGCACAAAGGGGAATACAAAGCACTGGAGAAAGACATCAGGCTACACAAAGGAACCTCAGCACAGCAAGAGTCAGTGGGTAAACTACTCTGACTTCTATAAAGGACACAACTCCTGTGGGGTCACAGACACATAACTCCTCTCCGGCAGAAGGGAAAAAGTTCTCTTGCAACAAACCCACGCCTAGATTCCCCTGGTCTTAGCAGCCCGTATTGCAGCTACAAGACAACCAGTGGTTTCCCCAAAGCTCCTTCTCCTCTCCCTCATCTCCTTCTGCTCAGAGTAAGGCATGAAAGATAGAGAAAAGCTCAGACTTGTAATACAAATTCAGTTAAAAGTTCACCTTGGAGTGGCTGCCATATGTATCATAGTGGTTTGTAAAAGCTCTGACCTAAAGAAAAAAAAAAACATGCAAACCAGACAAATTAAATTTAATTTTATTATGGAAATGAAAGTAATAACAGAAGTGACAGCAGGGTGGATGATAAGCTCACTTAGCAGGGGGATCAAATGAAGTGATGACATGTCATTATGACCTCAGGGGTTAAAGATGCAATTTTCCATCTGGCTGCATCTGGCTTTTCAACATAAATGTTGACACCACCTGCCGAGATTTACTACAAGCTGCCTCCATAGGTCTTTGTCTAGCTTTTGTTACCCAGGTTAACATTTACTTTTCCTTCTTTTCTGATCAGTTTTGCTGAGCAACGCGCTCCCATTCTTCAAAACCCAGCAAACAGTTAAAAGGATTTTACATGCCACTTTATATAAATAGATCAAATTATTAATAGTAACTTCACAAGCAGCTCAAAGACAGATACGAGAAACCTACAAAGCAGGTAAAACTAGCCTTAAGATTGCAACCAGGAAGACAAAACTTTAGCTACACTTGCTAATATCTTGCATTGTCTGAGACTTCTAAGAATCTACTTTTCTAACAGGTACCCGAATGAAATAATTTATCTGAAAAAAATCTTTAGAATTAAAGAACTAGATTGTACTCACCATATCCAACTGACTATTAGCCACCTGCATGGGTTTTATTCAGCAGTTTAATAGTTTCCAATTCCAGATACACTGTGCTTAAAATAAATCTTTTGCCAGCCTAGTGACACATTCACTTATTCATCTAATTTAGCCACAGCCAAACTATGATCTCAAACCAAATTTGTAATCAGCTATTGACACAGTGTTGGCTATAAAGGTTTTGTTTCCACATTGAATATTTAAAAGCTACCACCAGTGGTGTTCCTCTCCTGGAGGCTTAACCTGGAGTAGGACTGTATGCTTACTACCACTTGATACACCCATTACATTTTTGCCTGCGCCAAACTTTTTTTCTAAACCTACAGCTGCCAGACTTTTCTCTGCCAGTACAGGTGAGCTAAAAAGCTTGCTTCCAGCTGTTTTTAGAGTGCCCAGATTCTTCACTAAAAAGAACCTACAGTATAACTGTTTAAACAAAGAGGTCCCAACCTCCACTAGGACTTGGTTACATACCAAGGAAAGAGAGGAAGAAAAGAAAAACCCTCCACAGATTTTGAGAGCACCCTGGGACTACAGCTATGAAAAGACATGAGAAAAATGGAGACAAAGAAAGTTAATGAAGCTTGCACGGAGCAAAGAATAGCTAAGAAACAAAACAGAGAAAGTATCCAGAGTGATCGGACACACAAATAACCTCATTGAAAGACCACCACAAAAATACCTATAAGTACCTTCCCCTCAAAATTCTTCCACCACAAAGGCAATTACCAGAGGGATGTCATAACCTTCTTCCCCTGGAATGGAAGATGTACCACCCCCATCTCCAGATGCCTTACTCACCTTGGAGAGCTGGGAACCCTTGTTCTTAAGGGTTCTATAAAGAGAACCCCTTTTTCTATGTTTTTTTTTCTATGTCTGTTAAGGTATTTTCTGAATGACAAGTGAACTTTGTTGTTCCCTTCAACATAAGGGAAAAAGAAAGTGTTCCTGTTTACTTCGCACATGCTTAACTTCAAGCACATGCTTCACTGCTAAACTGAACAGGAATGACTTAAGCATACGCTTAAATGCTTTCCTGATTCAGACCCTAAAAATAGGAATGGTTTCTGCAGTTCCTCTTTCTCTTGTTCTCCTAATGACAGACAACTATTGTGCCATGTCATTATGACAATAAGATAGCTTAATTGCCCTCTTTCCAGAAGCTGTCAGTTCTGCTTAACTGGTACATAATGTATGCGTCTGGGAGCAAATGTGTTAATGTATCAGTCACTTATGTCTACCATACATTTTCTTCTGCTGTATTTAAAGAAAGCCTTGGTTTTTATGACTGACTTGCTAGACATTATATTCATTGATATGGGCAGCAGTGTTATTACTGTCATGACTCATTTCTTTGTGAAAGATGCACGAAATAACTTTCTCCTTCATTTACCACACTTTTTCAACTCAACTTCAACCTGGAATTTCCCCATACTTGTATTTAAGGTTTGGCAAAAAAAGGCCTCCTGAAAAATGACAGTGTAAAATGAACTGGCTGTTCCTGTAACTAATCAGGATTGATGAATCAAAATGTTTGGAAACACCTGTAGTTGCTTTAGAATATTTTGTGCATTCTTTTCCTGTAGTAACATAGTCATTGAAAGCATACAGAGAAGAACAAGAATCAACAACATCTACAACATGTAATAAGCAGCTATGAATGGAAAGCCTTTAATTCTTTAACTCAGAAGTACTGGTAAGGTAACACCTAAATATACAGCCTGTGCAGGCTGGCTCAATTCTCTTTCATATTGTTCTTTCTGATCATGATTATTACCGAGCTCCCGCCGTATCCCCTCACTGCTTCTTGTGTCTTGTGCACTTAAGAAGTTATTTTTTCTCCCACAGTCTCTTGTTAAATTGTGAACTGGAATGCAGAGACTATTTTTAACCATTGTTTTACGAGTCTATATGTTGCTATATTAACAAATATGACAATGGCGGTTTTTTTGTTTGTGTTAGTAAGGCCTCCCTTTTCAGAGAAGTATTACTTGCAACTCATACACATACTTTTGTAGGCCTTCAGAGAAGGCTGTGAAGACCTTAAAAGTGAGGGAGAAAAAAAAAGCTGCATGAAAAATAGAATAAATCTGACAAGAACAATATAAAGCTTAGTAAGATTTGAACACGCAGCTTTCTTTGTTCATTTAATCCATTTCTCACTGTTTTCCTACCAATACTTTTGTTTTTAAACCATGAAAGCATGCTGATACTTATAACCAGTCTGGTTGCAAAGTTCCCAAGACTCTGGAACTAAGTAAAGCCATGCTGACTCCGTTGAAAGAACACAGGTGAGACACAGAAGTGGTGATGTGTAGGGACTTTGCCTGAAGTGGCAGAGTCACTGTTTCCTATCAAGTGAAGCGGAAGCCAAGGCATATTGCCAGGGAGAGTGAGCTGGCAAGCAACTACAGGGGCAAGAGTACACAGCACACAGAGATTTGTGACACTTATTCTGGTGTTAATAATCAATTGGTACAACTGCTACAGTCCATAAATCAACTGTTTCATATAGACGTAAATGGTTTGCATGTGCTCTGACCGGAATTGAAAGTTGTCAATTCTACTGGAAGTTACAAATTCAATCCTGAACCAGGAGTTGTTTCCAACCTTTTTCCCAATGTTACATAAGTGCTATATAAACATTTTTGTTCCCAAGAAAGATCACAATGGAATGAAAATTCCACAGAAGCTGGTTTTTCCCCTCAAAACCATCATTAATGAAAGTTCACATTTTTATTTAAAATGCAATTCCTCCCTCCCTTCTCCAATGATGTCACTACATTAAAAAAAACGCACTGAGTGTCTTTGCTTATGTAGTAAGAATAGCTGGATAGCCAAGGTTACTAAATGAAAAAGACTGATCACACTTCCATTTATAGGAGGTAGCATTTCTTTTGATTTTACTGATACTTGTTCATAGATGATGTGGGAAAGGTTTTTAGCATACCTCAATAACTACTCAGGAACTTACTTGGTTTTTTGAATCCAGACGCAATAGTCCGTAATGAAGAGATCATTAAGTATGTAGGCAGGGTCATTCTCCATAAAAATCTTGTGAATGTCCAGCAGACACTTTAAAACTGCAGCTTTTCCTGGAAATAGATTTTTATTTTTGTAATTCACTAGAAATCGTAACAGATAATCTTTACCATCTTCTCACCTTTGAGGCTTTAATAACCATGCTATCTACAACCATCTTGTAACTTTGATTCACAGTCTCAGAACGCCAGTAATATGACTATGCCTCTCATATCTATGAGATCCACATCTATGTGGATGTGGAGCCTCTGAATTCAGTAGGAATCTCTCCGTACGACTAAAGCCTCAAAGCATAGTCATGCGTGTAATTCTCTACAGCTGAAGAAGCCCCCTCCCCCAGTTTTTCCACTTCTCTCTGAGCTCTGCTGGCCCAAACTTTAGCACAGTCATACAGTGAACCATATGGGGGGGAGAAAAGAAAAAAAAAAAAAAAAAAAAAGAAAAAGGGAAGCTGAAAAGTAACTCTCAAATAACAAAAAGTTATGCTCCATCATGCAGGTGAAGAAAGAGAAAACCTATTTCCCTGTATGCCTACACAAATACCTGTGCTGGAAAATAATAAGGTTGGGAACACACAGCCCACAGCAGGGTCAAGCACGCAGGAGCCCCAGCAATTGTGTAAGCCAATGTAAGCGATACCATCGCCTAACATCTAACCATTGCCTTAAATTAAGCAGAACTTTTCCTACTTCAGTTAGTTACAGAATAATTTGGCAAATTGAGCCCCCAGAAAGAAAAACTCACTTCAGGCTCAAGAAAGTGCCATTTGACACACAGCTGATAAATGCAGTAAAAGATTAAAAACTTGAATGTTTTCTCATCCACCACCAGAAATCTTTCTGTAGTCAGTTTAATTTTCTTCATATGCAACCATTGTTTATGAAGAAGAGAACTGATTAATGTAACCTCCAATTAGCTGGAATCTCCTCCCTTAGTTTTCTGATTAAAGTTGCTAAAGAGTTAAGTGCTGGAACATTAAAAAAAAAAAAAAAAAATTTTTTCACTGTTTAATGGGCAGGGGGGGGGAACCCAAAACATTCAAATGAAAACAGCCACTACTGCAAATGGAATCTAATAACCCTCTCCCAAGAGGCTGGCTCCTCCTAGGCTATGAAACCTGAACATGGATGAAATTACATTTTACAGATTAAAAAAAAAAAAAGAAAAAAAAAGAAAAAAAAGATCAGAACTCCCCCTGCTGTTCGAGCACAAAATTTGTTTGTTTGTTTTTAAGTAATTCTGTGCTGAAAAAAATATAGACAGAGAATGAAAGTTAAAGGATGTGGAAGATGGCAATAAGGAGAAAGAACCTGGAGAGTAAAAAGCCATGGCAAACAGAACTGAAAAAACCCACTGGTTTAGAAGAGAGCAGCTGAAGAAAAGTCAGGAAAGAATGCAAAAGAAAACATAAAATCCCAAATATAACTGATGAACTTTTAGATTGTATCACCATCAATGCTTGTCAAGCCAAGCTTGTCAAACTTCACTATTTTGACTAAAAAGAAGTGTGCTCTTTTAAAAAGAAATGATATGTGGAATTAAAATTTTGCTAATTTTTTAGGTTCTAGCTGTCAAGCTGCCAGCCTGAACCATTTACAACATCCACTACTGTTACTCATCTGCCAAGTAACAATGTAAATTAGTGACTATGACACTAATTCTCAATAAAAAGTAGTCTTTCTTCATAAATTAAAGTTTAAGATTATAGTAGCTTAATGGGCCTCTGATCAGAAAGGTTGAAAATCTAGCCAGACTTAATAAAATAGGGAACCCTACATACAGGCAAACACACAGAGCACGGCAAACTACCAAGCTTCTGCTTTCAGAATATGCATCTTATACATGCACCCTATAAAGAAGAAGTCCTTATACAAAACCGCATCTAACTCCTCACCACAGGAATAAAAAATAAGAGCTGAAGAGCAAACACTATTTAAGCCTTAACGTAGGATATTCCATAACATGCAGATGATTCTTGGCCTATTTCTGTGAAATTCCACACCGTAGGTTCTGTCTTTGACTATCTACTTCAGTCTTCAGTAGACATCTGGTCTTAACTTTCAGGCTGTGCTTATGTATTCAGCAGTATTATTACTTACACTGGCTTAAGTACTCTTTGCTGCACTCCTCTGCCTCCCTCTTTTCCACAGCTCTTTGTGATGTGCCAGTACAAGTATTCATGAAACCATACAGCAAACTGGATCAGAGAACTGATGAAGCCAAAAGGTGGACAGGCCAGGGGCTTTTTGGCAGTTATGTCAGTCCAACTCACTGAAAGGTTGTCTATCAAAGCAAACCTAAAATGTGCTAGTTTTAAAAGTCTTACTACTTTTGCAGGCCTAGGATTGTCATTTTTTATAATTCACTGTATACTGGAGTTAAGAAAGCCATAGAATAGAAGATGAAGACATGCCAAGGATTACCAATTTCATTTTCTTCACATAGCTTAAAGAGGCAAGCACTTTTAAGTTCAAGGGTGGAGAAGAAAAATCATCTATTTAGAAAAACAGCAATAAATGTTTAAGAGCAGGCACAAGATAATAATCTCAGGAAAATATTAATTATTTATTTTTAAGTCAGTTTTTGCATATCTTCCGTGCAAAGTTACAGCTTTGCATTATACTGATCAATAAATACACTGCTTTTTATGTACAGATACTATTTCTTGATTATTCGGAAAAACTAGTTATACTTAAAAGTACAAATAAAACGATTCCAACTTCTATAATAGAATCAAAACTATTAGATCTTCTAAGTTATTAAAATTTAAGATGTAGAACTTAGAAGTGTATGACTTAAGACAGACTCTAATACCGTCTATTTTTTGGCGTGAAGATCTGTGTTAGAGGTAAAGGAGGATAACAACCAACTTGAAATTGGGATATATTGCAAGATGGGGTATCAAATCTAAGTACTAACCCGTGGTTTTTCTGAGACAAAGGTGCTTTTCTTTCACTGCCATTAAAAATCATGACACTGCTGATGGGGAGAGGATGAGTTGCAACTGCAGAGGAAAAGCAGCAGAGTGGCTGAGTAGACAAGGCAAAAATCATAGAAGTCACAGCATATGTCTGCAGATCACTGGATTCTTCTGGAGCTCATTGCTATGACAGCTGGTAGACGACAGCCCACAACTTTAATTCTACAGTTTCAGAAATCCAGTCCTCTTTCCACAGTTTAGTTCAAAAAAGGATACAATTTGACCCCAGCTCTGTATCTGCCATTTGATACAACCACCTACTGATTTTACACCAACTTGAAATTCTACCAGCTTTCACACTGAATATTTGGAAGCAAAGGAAATTAGTAGTCCTATCATTCTATTTTACATTAAGTTATTTTTCCTGCAGACTTCTATATGTTTTTCCACATTTTCAAGAAGGAGGAGCATTCATCTAAAAAGATAAACTGAACTTCACTGTCTCATTAAAAAGTGAGAACAGCAGCATTCTTAAAAACAAGAAAAGAACTCTTACAGACTTTTAAATGAAAACATCCTGGTAATAACTTACCCAGCTAGGCGACAGTACTATCTGTTTTTAATGGACAATTATATCATCCTAAATCTATTAGTGTTAACTGCTGTAGGGAAAGAAGCAAAGCATATTTTGTCGTAAAAAAGGGCACAGTTGAGTTTTCTCTTTATTATTAGCTCATAGACAGTAACTTCCAAATCAGTATTACACAATGGTAACACAGCGTCAGTAAATACTGACAGAACCAGCCCACACTACTTACTTATTACAGGTCTACTGAAAAGAAAAAGGGCTCCATATATTTACATAAAAACCACACCTGATTAATTTTTGTTAGTCAACTGTCAAATGCAGTATATACCTTTTGTTGGAAATAGCATAGTAGCTGGATGTACCACTGCATTTCATTCCCTTTTTTAATCCTATCCAAAGAACAGATAAATACAGTAGATATCCTAGATAACTACGCTGATTTTTGAACAGTTTTGCTGAAATATTTTAAGTATTAGGTCACTAAAATAGCATATGAAAAAATCTGCTGAGGACCTCAGCATTAATCAGCTTAATGCATTCATCTTACAATCAACACTTTGGCAGGTAGTCTTAATTGAAAAGTGTTTCAACCACATGCAAGGATCCTTAATAGCTTAAAAAAATGCAGTATCCTGTATCTTGGAAGTGATCCACCAACATAGCACTAATATTTCTAAAGTCAAGTCACATAATTTGAGGCATAACAATTCAGTCCCATCAGAATTCTTTACTATTTTTAAATAAAATAGTTTACTGTGATGATTATTATTATTATTATTATTATTGAAACATCAAACTATGTCCCAACTTCTGTTACTGGCATCCTGAAAGAAACCTCAAGTCAGGATGAGGTCAACTCAAACCAATTCTTCCTTTAATTTAAACACCAGTCCTCTTGCATCTACATGAAAAGGAATAGTTTTGTGGTTCTATTTAACTGAATTCATTATCTGTTACTTGACAGTCATTTTTACCTATGTTCATCACATATATATTGCAATACAGTGCCAAACTGGTGAGGCATCATTTCCAGTAAACAAAGAGGGTAAGAGAGTACTTAATGCTATCTATAACTACCATGCTTTGCACGTTGCATAGTTTGCTAAGTATTTTGTAAAAACGGAAATTCCTCAAAAGCATGGCTCCCACTTCCACTGAAGTTTGAAGGAGGAAACATTTTGACCCAACGGATGTGCCTTGGCAGTAGAAGTGTTATCTACAAATCCATTTCTTTTAAGAATAGACACACACTTCCCTCCGCTCCCTTCTGATTATAGACAGGTAATACATCCATTTTCTATCTTTCCCAATTCTTTGGTAGTTGGCTATTTAAAAAACTTAGCGCTTTTCACACTATACACGCACCATAATAGTAAATACTAATCTGATACACAAACCCCAGAACTTTCAAAAGTTAACATTAACCGCCATTACTTTTACCACTACACTGCTAACTTGCTAATGCCCCTCCCAATAGATTTATGTCCACATGAAGGAAGTAATGTATTTGTGTCTGCTTCCCAGGCAGCACCTGGAGATTATCATGTCTCATACTCAAGACAGCGTCCTCCTCTCTACTGTTAACAACTCCAGTTGAAACGACCATGCATTCTCTTTTCTTGAGGCTTGCACGTGCCTTTTCAGCGTCTTGAAGATCCACGGCCAGCTCTGCGGAGGCAGCCGGTCGCCCCATCCTGCACCGTTTCCCAGGCAACCAGCACAGCACAGACATGCACAGAATGAAGCCAGGCCTGCTGCATTTCTTAACTTCTTCCACTGCTTCTAAACCATTCTAACCATCAACTAAATAAAGCTGAATTTCTTTTAAAGCTTATGGCAGTAATTTTTATGCAAATCACCGAGGTCAGAAAAAACAAGGTTAGCCTATCTCCCATCTCCCATCCCAGTAGAGAATGAGTTAGCGTACCCAAACTACTCCTCCAGAGAAGATGGGGACTTTGCTGTTGGAGCAAGACCATCATGGGCTCCCTGTGTTGACCCATGATGATAAACACTACTAGGGCCACAGTGTTTTGCAAGTAGAGGGTAAGGAGGCAATAGCAGCCACATGTCCAACGTAGGAGGATGGAGCAGGAAACCTGACACACAGTTATTGTAGGTGCCACCTCCCTTACCAAACCACTGAAAATATTTTGTTGGATCATTGAATGTTCACTCCAATACCATTTTCCATCATAACATTAAAAGAAAAGCGAACAGCTCACCTCTCATGTACTATCCTCTTAAGACAAAAATCTAAAAGGCTGGCAGCACTATATCATTTCAGTTTTGTTATCAGGGTTTTATTTTTTCACACTTATGAACAGCAGCATAAGCCAGTGGAGATAAGTGAAGAGGGACAGCATATATCTTTCTCTTAAAACTTCACTACCCGACTGTTATAATGTAAATGGTATTTTAAATTATCAATAGTTTCTGGCAGTAGTAGAGATTAATATTGCCATTTGTGGAGTTTTTTAATCCTACAACTCACAAGCATTGAAAAAAACCCACCAAAGTGCTGCTTCTCAGTGATTCTTCTGTCCAAAAAAAAAAAATTTAACACTGAATGCTTTTTTTAAAAGTAGTAACTCACAATAAATAGAAAAGTTGCAAGTAACTTTAACAATCCAAGATATAAACATGGTTGTGTACAACTGCACAACTGAAGCTGGAATAACCATAGGTTTGAAAATTTGTACTGTTACATGAAAGCTGTCTGGGATAAACAGGGACTATATAAAAAGAATGTCGCTGCTGAAAGAATAATTCGCAGTCATTAAGATGATGACAGCTCCACTCCTGAATGTGAAACAAAACAAAGCTACAAATATGTAGTGTGTAGTCAGTTTTTTATTCTTCGGTTTTAAGTAATTTTTTTTTTAAAAAATCATTTATTTATTTTTCAACAGAACAGTTTTCATGGTATTCACTGCTTGTTTTTTTATGACCAGCTCTACTTGGCTGTTATTTAGAACTGTCTTATTTTCCTCATAACAAGCAAAGAACTAAGATAACATAAGCAAGTCAGAGATTTTAGCCTCTGCTCCTAAGAGAGAAAAATTATATAGGAAGTACTAAAAGAACAATGATGCAAAACAAGTTTTGATGCTGATACAAATTCAGGATTTCTGTTCTTCCCAGACTATCACTGGACTCACCACAGAGTCATCTCAACCATTTTGCTTAATCCTACAAAGAACTAACACTGAATATGAACCACAAAGTTACCCCTTGCTCTCAAATGTGTGATTCTATATGGCAATACTAAACTGGCACACACAATGGAACAGTTTAGGAATTAAGATAGCTAGATGTCAAACACAGTTATTTTGAACAGGAAAAAAAGAAAATAATTAATGGACTGGCTCAATTTAAAAAAATAAAACAAACCAAAAGAAACCCCACACAACCAAACAGCAGAAGATTTAATTCTAGAAAAAGAAACTGGCAAGGAGAGCAGAAATTCAACATTAGGGTAAGCTTCCTTTCTGTCAAAATCCTAACATCACTGACAAGGGTTAAATTAAAACAATAGTTCTTCCAAACAGTAAATTATGCAGGGAAGCTGCCCAGATTTGCAACTATAAAACCATGATGAGCAGAACTTAATCAAACAGAACAGTTGGAACAATTGAAGACGATGATGCTTTAAAAACTTCCCTTAGATGGAGACAAATCATGGAAGTTACCAGAAATCCTTCCAATCTTTTTTAACAGGGTTTCAGTCAGGTAATTAAAGAACACAAAGAACAACAGAAAACAACAGGACTGCTGCTATACTTGTACCAATAAGTGACCCTGCTTTGAAATAAAAAAAAAAAAAAAAGACACCTTTAGAATAAGGTCTAAAAAAATCATAGTTTCTAACCTACCGTAACAAAAGTTTCATTAAAATGTTCTTTTCCAACAGAAAAATCTCTTTACAAACAAATACAGTATAGAGAAAAGTACTTTGAAGACCTTTTCTCTAAAGCTTTACAAATGACGGTTGGACTATCCTGATTTATAAAGATACAAGATCTGATCAAAGATTTTTCTAAGGATGAGACATTCATAAAGTTTCTTCTGTGTAGATTTTCTGGCGTGAATAATACAGATGAATTTACACCACAACTGCATGTATTATCCCCTGATTAATAAATGAGTAGCTTCAGGGACTTTTTCCTGATAAGGACACTAATTTTGTTCTCTTCTCTCCCCAGCCCCATTTTCACATGTCCAGAAATGTCAATATCTATCAAGTTTGGGTGAAACTGGCCAAAGGATTCAAAAGCTATTAAAAAACCCCGACATACAAACAACGTGGCTATATAGGCATCACTTCCAATCCCTAAAAAACTTACCTAGTTGCAGTATCATGACTGTATCATTGAAGGCACGTGTCACTAATCCAAAGTGTCTGTGTAGGGGATAGCATAGCACTCTTCTTCCAAAAGATACCAGGACATCATGAATGCTGGTGAAACTCTGTGTATATCAGTGAAAAATCTGAATTAGTCTGTGTGCTTTTCGATACAAAGAAATAGTTTTTTATTTGTTTTCCTTTAAGGAAAAAAAGTCATAGCAGAATAGGAAAAAAAGCACATTTTTATGTATTATGCATCTAAAAATCTGTACTTTAATAGATATGGAAATCAACATGTTAAATAGAAACAAGACACTGCACATTTAGTTTGCATGGCAGGATAACAGAAGTCCTATACATTTTAGTGGTTTTGAATTAAAAAAAGAATATAGAGAACATTAGAATAAAACATCGAACTCGACTGCCATTCTTTAGATTAAAGCAATAAATTACATGTCCCACATTATTATATATATTAAGGGGAAGCTATAAAAAGCCTTTTAAGAATAAAGAAAAATTAAAACCACATGATATTAACAAAATACATGTGTACATTTAAGATCTTTAAAAATGATACATGACTCTGCCTTTCATGAAAATTATAGATATTCAAGGCAGGGATAAATATATCTGCCTAGGGAAAGCAGTTCATTGTCCTCCTTTACGAGTGAGGAAGGCCTCTAATTTACTCAGGCCAGACGCATTAATGAGTTATTAAAGACTTTCTTAAGAGAGTGATTTCCTTTCCAGCTTTCACTTTTCAAGACAAAATATTCCATTTATGAATTCAAATAAAAATACCTATTTCATCTTGAACTCTCAATTTATTAAAATTAATAAAAATACTTTGCTGACAGCTGGCACTTTTTTGCATTATATGACTACCTCAACCCATTTTTCATTTTAATGGATCGCTGGTAAGCATTTAAATAATTTATGTTTTGTTATTTAATATTTAGAGTCTAAGGTGTGTACATGTCATGCACAGCAAAATGGCAGTCAGTTCAAACAAACCATAGCTGAGGCAATTTTGTTTACAGATTGACGAAAACACCCGCCTCTACATGGTTTGTATAACAGATATAGTTATTAACAGCTTGGTGCCAGGAGACTGAATTTTCTGGGTGTGAAATATACTGTTGGCACAGGCTGCGCCAAGAACTGCTATATTATAGGATAAGCACATGCAGAAAACTCCTTCACTATGTTAGGATATGGATCTGAAAAAAAAAAAAAAAAAAATCGAGAGTTAAGGCAATCACTGTATTTCAGCTGCACTCCTTTGTGACTTGCTACTGCAGAACATTCAACTGGAAACAAAACTAACAGATCTAGAAAACCAGTTGTCACAGAATGAGTTATTACTGAATATAACATTCACCACTACTAGAAACGTTTGAAGGACTGAACCCAAAAATCCTGTCAAATTTAATTTTTGATCCTACAAACTGAGACTTGGCTCAGTAATTTCAGGAATGAGGACGGGACAGTCCTTTCTAGCTTGCTGCCATCATAAGAAATAATGGATTACAGGCCAGGTTAAGTCCCTTCCACTTCCAGCTCTGTAACAACTTAATTACACAGGCCCATGTGCTTTCAGTAAACAATCTGAAAGTGCAAAGAATAGAATTCAGTTTGTTTCCTCTAGTCTATGCTGGTTGCAAAGGGCTAGCAGCAACTAAACAAATAGGGATGTGGCAATAACACTGAAAAGAAGGGGGCGGGTAAAGCAACACATGTCCACTAACTGACTCTGCAAGAAACCTGAAACAAAAGTATTCAGCGTGTCTGAAAGATCACACAATCATTAAAGCCTTAATGAGACAACAGTTCTACAACTACAGAACTGAGGTCTTTTTGCTACAAGAATATGGAAGTCAGCTTCTCCATGATGGGGGGGGGGAGGGGCAGGGAAAGACACCTTTTGATTGAGTTCTAAGAGCTTTTCCTATCATTGGGTTTGCATTTACTTCTGGGCTTCCCAGTTCCACTCTCTGACATACTCTGAAGTCACATAGCGGAATGGATGAGAAGCCAGAAGCCACCTGATTTGCAGCCAAGAAAAAGAGCAAGCTAGAAGTGCAGAATGATGAACTAGGAAAGCTGAAGAAATGGCTCAGCAGTCAAAACCCCCAGAAGTGAACAATAAGCTGCTTTATTAAGACCTGCCATCTTCAAAAGTTATTAAAACATATATCTGAGGTAGGACTTAAAGGACACAAGAACATCAAGAAATTACATTCCCTGCTTTTTATGCCCTTTCTATTTTAACATGCTTTAGCCAGTTAAACAGAAAGATACCTACAACTTCTGATCAAGGAGCTAGTAGGCTGTATTTTCTTGCCCTAAGCGTGGAGTTGCACACACATACTGTGGACATATGTTGAGGAGTAATTACAGTTACTTCCTAAATAAAGGTCAGGACTTGTGAATCAAGCCCAGGAGCTAGGGACAGTGTGTAGACGAGCAGCTTTTCATAGTGCCTATTCTTAGCTTTTCCAGAATGGGCCAGAAGGCGGCCCAGCACCCAGACAGATGAGAGGTCATACTCCAGCCTCTTGACGCTACTAGTAGCTGGGAGCCCAGAAGTCACAATCAATTTCTTGTAACATTTATTAAAAAGAGGACATACACTTAATTCATCTTCACTACTAGAAGAGTAAGCTTTCCACAAAAGCAACATGCAACACCAAAAACAAATAATACAGCAAACACATGATGCAAAACTTAAGTTTTAACTTACCTCCAGCCAGCACAATGTTGCACTCAGTTTCCTGACATTCCAAGATGATTCAACCTGATTTTAAGAGGAGACCATAAAACAAGTATTATCTAATTCAACATTCAAGACTGCTGGCAAACTATTTAAGGTAACATTCTGGCAGCAATTTAAGAACCTTTGTGAATATGAAGCAGTAATTATATTATGTGTATTGAAATGGCCACAGGACAGCATTAAAAATTATATTGCAATGCAGATGTTAAATAACTGAATTGGTTTCCGTATTGGGAATATCTAGCCCATGCACAACGCCTTTAAAATACAACAGTAATCACAGAAAAACAGTATTTTAGTGGAATTCAGTCCCTTTTCACCAAGCAACAGAAACTTGAATCAACAAAGCTCAAGCTAAAATGCCTTGTTTCCTGAAAAGAGCTCAAGACTGTTGGCTTTCAGAGAGGGTCCTAAAGCCAGCAGTACATGTAAAATGCCATTATTCTTAAAATGTGACAGATTCATAGTATTTGTGTGGTAGTGTGGTCTAGTGGGATGATTAGGGCAAAAAGCCAGGAAGCCTTGATCTATAATCCTGGCTCTAGTAAAGATCTGTGTGGCCCAAATGTCTTGGTTTTCCTATTAAAAAGGAAAAAAACCAAAAACAAAAACCCCACAGCGTGTTTTCCACATATACCATATGGTTACTGCAAAGATAATAAAGAATTGTACAATTGTGTTCCTCACATATTTGCAATTTTGTGCAACACTAACACGCAATACAACCACCATCCTAGATTATTCTGTTGAATAAGCAGGTCTGGACATTTCTGCCTGCCTTTCTAAAATCCATGCCCCACAATTTAGTCTGATTAAGACAGGATGGTTTTGCTTATATGTTCCACTATTTTGATTAAAAGCATTGAGAAAACATCTCACTGGTTACTATCAGCAGAGGAGATGCTAGGCACAAAGTTGTATCTGGGAAGCAAGTCCATTTCAGAAAGGCAAGCTATCCACAGAACAGCATGGAATCCATTCTAAACTTCTGCTATTTTCTTAATTCTTTATATTCTGTAAAAAGCCTAGGATACAGAACACAAAATAAAGCTGGTTGCTGCTTGTGTAAGAGATGGGCAAACACCAGAATCCTGAAAAAAAGCCTTCCTACTTCCCTCCAGTGTTTGAATACTAGAAAAAGAAAACTCTGCATTAGGATTTTTTTATTTTTTACGTGTGTTAATTTTAAAAATTTTAAATGCCTCACTCTAGTTTCCAGAATTCCTCAGGAAACACCTTCCATACTCAGTGCATAAGCTTTAAAAAACAAACAAAAACCCACAAAAACGCCTAAAAAAAAATCAGTTTTGCTAAAGGCATATAATGGTAGCCTCTATAAAACACTAAAAACATAGTTTCAGTCCTACAGACTTAATGGTTTCCCATGCTGTTTCAGAATCCAAATCAGTAGTGGTGTTATTAGAGACAAACATACCTATTATGGAACTGTCCAAAAAACAGAAGGAAGAACCATCAATAGAAAAGAACAATTATTTTTGTGAAATCTGTATTTACATAAATCAAGACACATCACAACACAAAACAAATCAGAAACAAACAGAATTGTCTGGAGTCTCCTGCATCTCCACTTTTCTCCTACAGAAAATGCTACTCCAGCAGACCAGAAGTATTTAGAAATCATATTAATCCCCACACGCATCCCAACAGCTCAATCTAGAGATATAAAGTCTTTCATTTTAACTTACTCATTTATATATTTTTAATGCTTGGAAGTAAATTCACTTGAAAAGGTAGGTTTCCTAAATGACAGTACAGGGTCCAGCACTAGGTTCCTAAAACATACTAAATTTGGGGGGGGGGGTTTAATTTTTTTTTTAACTTACATTCTTGTCTCCTTCATTGACACAGACTTCATAGCAATATGCCAGAAGGATATCAATTAAACCAAGATATACATGATGACGGCTTCTTTTATCCAGAAGATAAGATTTATTTGTGAATTTTCTCAGCTGCTCTCTCTCTTCCTCAGAGAAGACAACTATAAAAAGTAAAAGGATAATCGATTATGAATTTAAAGCTGGCACATTCATTTCAATAGGTGGTAATACTACTTCAGCAGTCTCTTTGAAAAGAAGCGTGTAACTAATCACAAGTCACTCATCACTCAAGAAAAAGCCTAAATCATTCTTACTTTCATTTTTAACTTTTAAACTCTGATATATTCCTTTCAAAGTCAAGTTCCAGCCCTGCAAGGTACTGCAAGTACACACTGGCAATTCTGAACCCCTCTGAAAGCGCCAAGGATTTCTATGGATGCCTGGGTATCTTATACAGAGATAAATGCACAATCAGCATCGGAGTAAATTGAAGTTTCTTAAGTCCACATTGTCTGGGATAAAAATAAGAAAACAGGAAAACAACAACAAATATATTTTCTTATTGTAGAAAAGGGTAAGAACTAAAGAAATAGGGAAGGGAGAAAAAGGAAAGGTACAATTCTGTATTTCTAAGCCTCATCAATTTCGACTCATGACCTAGGCATGATTTAGGAGCTTATTTATGCTGTCTGATAACATCCTTCCAGTGTCTGGGGAAGACTGAAGAAAGATCAAAATCCCATCCCCACCGATGTTGGTATGAAAGCTGCATCTCCTTCCAAAGAGCTATGGTATCCACCATCAGTGACCATCATATTTTGCTTTTCTTCAGTGTACCTCATTTAGTTAAGAATGGCTATACTGAGCCAACCCAAAGATTCTTCTCACCCAGTACTTTCTCTTTGGGATGCATAAGGATGACGACAACAACAACATAGCAGGCATGATGTGACAATGCATCAAAGTATTTCTCTAGGAAACAGCGGTATAGACATGGATAGCTAAGATTGAATATTGAATAGTAACCCTTCTGAAGCGTACTTAAAACACTTCAGAAAGGATGGCAGAATTGCCTTGAAATAACAGTAGAGATTAAGTAGATAACTGACTACAAGCCATCTCTGTATAAACCCAAAGTAAATCAAGAAGCCATTTAGTACAATTAAAACAGCCAGAAGCCAGGGCTAAGAGATTTTCATCCAGGCTGCATGGAGCGCAGGTATTCCACGTCAACAGGCGCTGATCTACTGAACAGGATAGATGTCATGAGCGCATTTTGGTCACACCACAGGAGAAAGTTACAGGCACAAGGTGACTTGACAGGAGAAAGAAGTGTTACTAGCTTGACAGCTGATGCTTTGTTGCATTGAGGAAGTCCCACTCCATGATTTGTTCAAGCACCAGTAACACTGGAACCAACCTGAGTTTAAAGTACCACACACTGAACGGGGTTTCTCTGAGGACAGGAACAAGCCTAATGCGGCACTCTTATTACACTTTCAAAATAAACCCTAAGTGCCAGGGGTGGATACATGATGTACTCCTTAACTAACTGAATTTTAATTATTTAGTCTAAGCAGGGAGGGGTATCAAAAACAAAACCTTACAATTAGTATCGAAATGTCTCTTCAATTATTCTTTTACCACCCCTTTTTTGAGTCACTATGTTCTGGCATACTTAGCTGGGGGCAGAGAAAAGCTGTAGGCAAGATGTACAAACTTAAAAACGTAAAACAATTAATGGTTTAATCATTAAGATGAGGATGTGATACTGGCTAAGCGTTAATATGTTCATCACCCCTGATAAAGCACCTGAAGAGTCCTTGCTATAGCCAGGCAGGCAGCTGGGAAGGGTCAGCCTTTGTGGCTCCATGAGACAGATCCTTGAATATTGTTGAGCTGCCATCTTCCACCAGCTTCACCAGCACTAACAACTTGACCTGCTAACCCAACAATTCCTGCCCCAACTTGATTCTCTGTTTTTCCAGTTGAGGATTTGATATCTTCCATGTTAGTATTGACCTCTGGAATCCTTGAGCTACTAATGATCCTGTCTCAACAATCCTACCTGCAATTTTACTGTTCTTATTTTTCTGCAGACTTTCTCACAGCTCTTTCTCAGCAGCATGAGCGAGCCAGGGTCATTATGGGCAAAACCCATAATCCAGAGCCCTGGACCCTTGGGACACAGGCAGCTAAATCCCCAGAGGGGGGGTTACAGCACGGATTACAGAAAGAAAAGGTTACAACCCCTAGTAAACTAAGTTCCTTTTTACACCCCTTGCCCATTTCTCTATCATAAGGATGATAATTGCAAGTGTGCTTATAAATGTTTCTCCTCAAACACTGCTCATCATCATTTTACATGATCCACATTCTCAGGGATACAATCAGTCTATAAGACATGGTCTTCTCTATCCCCAGAGCTTTCTACAAGCTTTCTAATTTTATTACATGCTTTGAAACAAATGTTTGTGATGCCAAAGGCATGTACATAAGCACACACCTCATCTCGAGACATAAAATTACGAATTAGGGAAAACATTTTTGAATGTTTCTTCTTTATGAACTTTTTTAATGTTTCTATCAGCTTCATAACCATGAAATACTTGATTTAAATTCCTATGGCAACTTCTTGATGAGCTAAACATTTCTCTGGAGTCAAGCCAGTCTCCATTTATTTACAAGCTCCCACAAAAAGAAATTCCAGCTTTTATATCATCTTGAGAAAGCCAATCTCTTCCACTTGCTATGATCTAGTACAAAGTGACAATTCAGCAAGACTACGGCAGTTTTAACTCTGTTTTTCTATTAATGCAATGCAGTTCAGTATTACCCCTTAAATCACAAATATAGATGATGTATCTGTAGTCTATCAGCAAATTTCTTTATAAGTTCTTAAATCGCATTGATTCTTCAGTGAGTCACCTCTATCATTCATATTAAAATTGTCCATAAAACCGTATGTGCAATGTTGTAGCACATTTGAAAAAAATTAGTTTCTGAAAAACATAACATAAAACCACTTTGTAAGTTGCCACAGTAGGGTGGGTTTAATGAGCTATCACAACAGGGTGTTAGAAGAAGGTCCAATTGGAAAGAAAAAAAGGCGTTTCCGATTTCAGCTAGCTTTCACCAGAAAACCCTCTCCTGGAGTACAACACAATTTATTATAAAATCATATGCAAGTGGCACTTTCACCCTGAAGAGAAGCACAAAAGAGGAGAGGTGAAACTGAAGCTAAAGATAGAAAAGAAATACCAAAAAGCAAACAGCCAAAGTTTGTTAGCAAAGACTACTGCAGCAGGTCAGATACATAAAGCTTAAAATCACTTCTGATGACTACAGTAAAAAGTGTGTTACAAAGCAGCTAAATAATTCCTTCTAAGCACGTGAGAATCTATCACAGCCAGAATACCTGTTAAACAGTTATGCCAACACGCTCGTATTTCTAGGCCCACCTCAATGCACTTGCTACAGTTAGCAGTCAAGACGCACACTATCAGGAACGCAACTGTTCTCCTTCAGAAACTCATTATTTTCAGTACTGGATCCACTACTGAGAATCCACTCTTCTTAATCAGCAACTACAACCTTAAGTTTGTTTTTGTCTCACAGCTGATGAAAATTAACCTCTCTTATCATACAGATAAGAAACAGTCCAGCACTGAGAGCAAAAAATTGACTTTTTAAAGTTTTACTAACGAGCATTTGTTAGATTCCCCAAAATCCACATTCTAGAGGAATATGTAAATGTGAACCATACTTCCTTTCTAAGTACAAAGCAAAGAAACTCCTAGTGAAGTTCATGAAACATACGAGAGAGAGTTTTCTTCCTCTAAAATGCAAACTCTCTGAAGCATCATAACATATACAACTGGACCATAAACACAGAAATGGCAAGTCTACTAGACAACAGCAAACAAGACACAGACTAGACAATTCCCAGAGGTAAATGTTACAAGTTGTTCATTAACTCAGTGCAAAGTGCCAGGTGTTCTAAATAAAATTTCTCTGCCTGGCAAAAACACTGCAATTTTACAAATAAATATCTATCCATTCCTTAAAGTTTTTGAACAATAAATTATCCAGGCCTGAAACTCATTATTAACACGTCAAAACCACCACCTACTTTGTTTTCCCAATTCAAAAATACAAGCACGTAGTATAAGCTTAACAGAACAAGTAAAATTGCAATTGCATTTTCTGCTATATTAAGCCCGTACACTTGCATTACCAATGTTTTATCTAACAATAACTGTACAATTAATATTAATCTAATGCAAAGCAGCATCTATTGCTATTTATCAAGTACTAAATTTGTGAGTTTTCCTTAAGTTTAAGATGTTTTGTACGTGTGTCAGTGCCAAAATCATGCTGCTTCTAGCCACAGTACAACTGTGTATTAATATATGTATGTCTAAAGGAATCAAATTAATCTCACATATAAAGTTACTGTTAGACGATATCACAGAGATGACCCTTACTTTTTAATCATCTCCTTTATTTATTTTAAACTAGCCCTTCCTCATGTTAAAATAAACATATTTCAAATTGCCCTTCAGCACCCGACTGCCAACGAAGTACAGTTTAATCTCTAAAGGGGAGAATGAGGTCTGACAGCTAGAGGGTGTTTTGTTATGGTCTTACTGATATTTTACACTGCCCATCACATCACTTAAATCAAGCCAGTGTAAGATCTGTATCTCAAGACTAGTATGACACGGTTCTAAATGTGTTAGGGGTACTTAGATAAAACATGCTATCTATATCTAGACAGATAGCTGACTCAGTGGTCAGACTCAGAAAATTACAGAAAAGTGTAGGTCAGGAAGGGCCTCTGATAATCAGCTGGTCTAGTATTCTGGTGAAAGCAGAGCCTTGGCTTACGGTCCTGTCAAGCCAAGTCTTGAATTCCACAGCTATCTCAAAGGAAAATAACTGAGCAGAACTGATCCCCCCGCTTTTTTTTCCCACATTAACTGAAATATTATGCTACAATATTAAGGTTTTTAAATATGTACTTCTATCCCTGTAAGTTAAGGAATCAGCAACACCAGATAAAGGAGATTAGTCAGCAGAGAGCAGATTAGTCAGGAATAAAGTTAGCTATTGATTTTAATCAGTAGCAAACAAGTCTCTTCTTTTCAAGCTCTTCCTAAGATATTAAAAGAGGAAAGGCAGCACTACTCTGACTAGAAGGACGCTGTCCTGGTTTCGGCAGGGATAGAGTTAATTTCCTTCCTAGTAGCTGGTACAGTGCTGTGGTTTGGATTTAGGATGAGAACAATGTTGATAACGCACTGATGTTTTAGTTGTTGCTGGGCAGTGCTTACACTAGTCAAGGACTTTTCAGCTCCCCGTGCTCTACCGACTGAGAAGGCTGGAGGTGCACAAGAAGCTGGGAGGGGGCACAGCCAGGACAGCTGACCCCAACTGGCCAAAGGCACATTCCATACCATGGGACGTCATGCTCAGTACATAAACTGGGGGAAAGCTGGCCGGGGGGGCCGCTGCTCGGGGACTGGCTGGGCATCGGTCAGTGGGTGGTGAGCAATTGCACTGTGCATCGCTTGCTTTGTATATTATTGTTATTATTATTACATTATTAATATTGTTGTTATTATTTCAATTATTAAACTGTCTTTATCTCAACCCACGAGTTTTTCTCACTTCTACTCTTCCAATTCTCTCCCCCATCCCACCGGGGGTGAGGGGGAGTGAGCGAGCAGCTGTGTGGTGCTCAGTTGCCGACTGAGGTTAAACCACAACAGACGCCCAAAGGCTTTGCTCAGGATCAGCATTTCCCCCAGTGCTGGATATTGCCTTAAAAATACTTAACAATAATACTGTAAACTTAAACACGTAACAACTAATGAAGCTGATTTTCTATTGATTTGTCTCTTGTGCTTGAATTTGTTGCTATCTGATAAGGTATGAAAGGTTACCGAAACTTTCCACATGTGCTGACATGCTGAAATAATCTCTTTCCTGTATGGACTCTACAACTTCTAAAAAGATGGCACTGAAGATTCAATAAAAGCACTCGTTCCCTTGTACACAGGGCCATTTTCACAGAACTTGTAGGAAGCAGCCATCTCTGAGACCCCCTAAAGCTCTGTCAAGGAGACTGTGATCAGGCGAGCCTCAGTTCTTCAGGAAGTGAAGTCCTAAAAACACAAAGCTGTCTTCCTCTGCACACCTATATTCACTCTAAACTACGACCAGTCAAGTCTGGTTTGTTCATCCCTCCCCTTTCTTTACAGTTCTTCCATTCAAATTTTAGCTCCTTCACAAATCTCTCTTCTTTCGTGTCAAGCTTCCACCCTTCTCTAATTCTCAAATCAACATTTACAGCACATTTCCTCCATATCACTTCTGACCACCTTCCTCCAGGCATTCTCCATACAGTCACTGGACTTGGACAGTCTTTCCTGGATCTCGCAATTTCCTTTATACTATTTTTTTTGTCATTATTCTTTAACAAATCTGCAGTTCCTATAAACCATATCAACAAAACCATACATCGTTCTTTCTTCCATGTCTTACTGTTCTTGCCTTTTAAAATCTGAGATACTTTACAATAGAGACCTATCATTTATATGTTAAGAATTTTGCATGAATAAACAGCAATCTTTCCTCACATGAAAAATACTTGCTCTGCAGCAGAACAGTGCCAGGAAGGTACACATGCTGCAAAGGCCCAGAAGACTGAGTAAAACAGGCAGACAGAACAATTGCAGAAATCTGATAAAAAAGGAAAGTTAAGTGATTCATCTTAACCTTATGAATCTACCAGTAATGGTATATATTTGAGCAGAGCCCTACTGAAAGGTGGATCTTTAAAAAGAAATTACTTCTCATTCTATGAGGAGATCAGAGAGAATGGTCACTGGTAAGCATGATAGGTTACCATAAACAAAATAAATTATCCCTAGAGCATAAAAATGTTAAATTAAATACATATGTCAGCCTGAGTCCTTGAAGATTATTGTGTTGCCTAAAAAGGAGTTTTTACAGTTGTGTAATTTGAAGTAGAATAGAAATGAACTTTTAACTAAGTTGAATGTGACTGTTACAAAATACAAAACCTTTCATCTGGAATCTGTAGAAGCAAGACTAATGTAAACTTCAGCAGCAGCAGAAAGCAAGCTTTCCAAAAGGTTTACTCCCTCATGGGAAAGGCTGTGTAATTAGTTAGGCTTTATGGAGTATTACTTGACTTGCATTAGACATCGTAAGCGTGAAGAAAATCTGGGCCTTTCAGCTTTAGAAAACATCCACTCCAAAAATGATATTTTGCTACAAACATGACGGTGAAACCTGCTCTCTAGTATTTCTTCTGGTTCCTCAGCCATACTGCAAAGGCAATCATCTTACCTACCTGGTGGCTAACAAGCCTAGGGGCGAAAAAACAAACAAAAAAACTACAAACGGCAAGAAAAGACAATACACAGTAAAATGTAAAAAAGGACAAAAGAAAGAAGAGACACTTAGGACAATAAAAGAAGAAATTAAAGCAAGACAAAATACACACACCATGCACACAAGCTGGAGAAAAAGTAAAAAGGTTAAATAAAAATAGATTCAAGGTAAGGACAGAAGAGAGCTGAAGACTTTAAATGCTAATGAGAAGAGCTGATCCAAAAAGAAAAAAGATCTGGTAATGAGACAATAAAAAAACCTGATGATGTAAAAACAAAAGAGGGAATAACCAGGGATGAAAGTAAGAGCAGTAATCAACCAAACAAAATCTTCAGTTAATTGTAATGCCATGCAAAGAAAAAAAAGAAAAAAAGCTATCTGTATTTCTAATTACTCCTTGTAGCCGAAGACATTATAAAGACAATAGTAATCAAGTTTTTGGTTCCAAGAAACCAATGAAGATAAAAAACAAAAGGACATCAATATAAATCAGCAAAAGGAAGAAACAAAAAAATAATTCTCTTGGTTCAGTGTTTCTGAATAAAAAAATATACTTTTAAAGAACCTGCTAATTTTTATGTTACTTTCCCACACTAAACTCACTTTTCCATGTAGTAACTTGAGGAGTCAGTTTCCAATGACATTCCTGATTCCACAGACACTCTGTAGGTGGGAACTGTCCTAACAGCAGCAGTAACAGAGCACAAAATACAGGGACTCTAAAGGTACCAGGTGTCAAATTCTAGTGCCAATACCCCGATATTGTGGTAGCCTGTACTGCAATCTACTGTCAGTTTTAACATTACCACTCTTATCTTCTTGTCTTACCAAACAGTCATTTACCTTCAATAAACAACCCTCTAAAAAGATACACCATTTCATGTTCAAGGGTAGCGGACTTCCGCAGTACAAGACGCTGCACATCTGACAGCATGCGATTTCCATCCCATCTCTCAGTTTCCATGTTCTTGTGTAACGGCTTTGGACAGCACATGTTTAATCAAGAACACGACCTTCCTTCACACAGGACAGACAAATGTTTCTGCAAGCTGGCCATGGCAGTACACCTACCATGAGTTGTACATGTTTTAAACACCCCAATATTGAAGTCTCTTTGCAAGCTGTATGCTTGGAAGTCCTCATCATGGAAGATTATGGAAGTTACCTTACTTTAGATGCTTTCCTTAACACAAGATATGAATTTGGAACTCAGGAAGAGTACAAAATCTGGGTACTCTTTATTTTACGCCTCTTTTCCATAAGCAATAAAAAGAAACTGCATGAAGGTTTCAGTCCCTCCTCCTTTATGCCCTTAAACAGGTTCAATAGTAAACTGGGGACATTTGTATCCAATAATAAATTTGTATCCAATAATAAATCCAATAATAAAAAAGATTTGACCTCACACCTACCTACAGGGGGATACATGCATACACAGGCTCAAAGAATCATCACACATCACTTTATGAAACCCCTTGAAAGATACTGCAATATGTATAACGTTTGTGCCCCTAGAGCTCCTGTGCTCGAGTACCCTTTAGCTTTTTGTAGCTAAGCACTAGTGTTCAAAGGCTTCTTACTACAAGCACACTCTAATACCAATGACAGCCTCCTTATCCTTCTAGCTATAGAGCACACCTTGGCTTAACGCAGTCAGACTTCTCCCCAGTTCTAGTGGAAATAACATAAAATTTCTCAAGTAGTAAAGAAGGTCCTTCACTTAGCACAGTCCTTGTTTCTTTTATGTGCCTTTTCTATGTCACTTCCACTTACTAAGCATGCTTACTGGAATACATATTAACGCAGATATGGAGTCAAATTGCACTCAGCTTGTAAGAATTTCTGAATCTGTAACTCAGATTAGCCAGACCATCCCTTTGATTGGGTAAAGCATGAAAACAACATAAAACCACAGGGAACTCATCCTATTGATGATCAGATTCCAGGTCCAACAGCCTGGACCCACCTCCTGCCCTTCTGTATTTCCATTCATAAGAGACCTTCAAGTGGAACCTGTACTCCCTCTCATGGTGGTTTCTTTCACCACAACTCACTCTGGTTTAGGAACCTCCAATGGTTTCAGATCCTCATTCAGCCACTTGCCATCCCCAGCCACTGCTGCCATTCAAACAGCAGTAACAATGTTATCAAAACTGAGGTCTTTCTAAGGGAAAGGGTGGGCTGTTGTCATTAACATAACCCAAACATGGCCTCTTACGTTACTTAAATTTCCTCAAGATCCACAAAACTACATGAGCCTCTTCACTCAGCCATACGAAGGTCAGACTAAATTTTTTTAATCATCCTTATTAAATGTGTACCTGTTATAACAAATGGTTTAGAGAAAAGATGATCCTTTATGTAGCCCTGTTTTCTGTGTAACTTCCATTAGCAGGCTTGCCAGGCTTTTGAGTAGTTTGTTGTTGTTGCTCCTAAAAACCCAGCAACATACGTATGTTTTTTTCTTCAGAATCTCAATTTGGAGTAAAAACATTCTTTATCAATAAAATCATCCAGCAGCTCTTCATTTTCATTATATTCCTTAACACAGGAAAACATTAGCAGTGTTTCATTTACTAAGGAGTGAATGGATAAAAACAAACAAAAGAACCCCTCATTATTCTATTTTCAAGCCTCTTGTACCTTTGTCCAATGCTTTTTAAATCAAATGCTTATGATGGATATAATTAACAATTTCTGGCTTCAGAGGCTGAAAAGAGACCAGTAATGAAGATCAGATTACATTCACAGTAAAATACACAACATTTACCCAAATTCTATTGTTGTTCTCCTGTAGAAAATGTGAAAGTGCAGGTATTACTAGTGCACTAATATTTGTTAGGAACCTCTGGTGAAGGGAATATCATTATCTACCTTCGTAATATCGGATTTTCATACTACATAGGAAATGAACAAAGTACAATAAAAGAATATGCATAATAGTAACTTGCAATGCTCTCTGCAATCACTGTGTACAGAAAGGTAATTTCAGTTATCTGTTAACAGTACTGTTACAAGGTCATCCACTAAACCTGGAACCATCCCTTTTAGTTGCTAAATGGACACAAAAATTTTCCTTTAAAAAAGTCTTCGAGACCCATAAAAACAGCAGTAGAGTAATAAATGCCATGAACTTCCGTCATACTGTGTAAGTAAAATAAAGCATCCTACAGAAGATGTGTTCATCAGAGATAAGGGCCGATATTAGTACAATCTTCCACAGCTGATTCTTGGAAAACTTGCTGTGAAGTGTTGCACCATATTTGGAAGTGGGCACAAAAAACAGTTTTGACTATTTTTTCCATTGAAAATACAACTCGGAAAGGGAGAACAACTACTTGAAAAATCTGAAAAAGAGAGGAGATAAGCACCAGCAACAAAGGACCCACTTTCTAGCTATCACAATCCCTACAGAAAGATAGGTTTGATTTGATTTCAGATGCAATGACTTACTGACACTGGCATTTCCTTTGAAGTCTTAAAGATTACAGCATACCCTTAAAAGGGAACTTTTTCTTCATAGATACCTGAAATTCTAGAATGGCCTTTATGAACAATAAACTCCAAAATTTGTTATGCAGACGGAAAAGATCACACACTACACTATGTAACTAACAGGTAAATGCTTAAGATGAAATAACCACTTTATAATATACTGTCAACTGCTCCACACACAACTGTCTCAAAGATTTCAGTATATAACTGTCCCTCAGAGCAAAAAATTTTTCTTTGAGGACAGGAGAAGTAACAGAATACTCCTCTAAGAAGAACAGTTAGGACTGAAAATTGTAGGGTAAAACCATACTTTTTCCTTTAAGAACAATAACCCTGAACATAACATGAATCACAACAACTATCATTCAAGCAACAGGTGCACGTATATATATATATATATATGTTCTCACCAAACGTATGAGTGTCATGTTCCTGATGACTTTCTCCCTGCAAGGCTATCATTTTTTTATGAGCATCAACCCACCATGGTTTGTACTTTAAGACATGCTGAATAGCTTCATCTTCAAAAAAATCAGCTCTAGGGGGGGGGAAAAAAAAAAGTGTCATACGCTATTTATTTCAGTTTATAGTGTATGTGGGTATATTTTAATGCATACATAGAATACACCTGACTTGGCTCCAGGCTATTTTCCATACATTAGAAACACAACAAACCTGACCAGTATCTGTTGTTTTACTTAAAACCAGAAAATAATCATTATTAAAAGCATAAGCAATACTCTCTCATCTTACAGTACCCCTTCCTTACTTCCTCCACCTTTCCTGAGCCACCCAGAAGCCTAGGAAATTGATGAGCTTGCAGCATGACATGAAGGTGAATAAACCTGGTGTGTTCTGGATGAATCTAAAGGAAAACATTCCAAAGAGAAGACTTCTCAGAGAATGCCACTGGCAGCAAACTTGATTTTACTGGGAAGCTCTCCCACCTCAAAACTGCGTATACTTCGGGGAGGAAGGGTATGCAGCTGAAGGGCAAAGATGAAGTAGGGATAGGGACTGACTTTTAGGTAAACAAAGGCATGTTGTAAGCAAAGTAGAAAAAGAGGAGTTGTACGTGAATTCTGGAAGAGAGATTACCTCCATCTCAGCATAAAGCCACTGTAGTAAAAATCTCAATATAGTAATTCTGGGAGGATTTATACTAAAGGATTCAAGTTCTAAGCCTCCTCTTATCATTTTAGCTTTTTCTTCAAGCTAAACAATAGTATAAATACTGAGAACTGAAAAAAATGCAGGAAATTTCTTAATACCTTCTTAATCATCACACAAAACCTACCCAGTCTACTGAACACAGAATGTAATTTGCTTTACTCTCACACTGACAGATTTTTTGATGTCTTCCTTCAGTGTCTTTATAAAGTAACTTAAAGATATCAGCCAGCATACATTTTCCTCAAAGGCAACAGAACACTTCTGTTTGCCACCGTTCCTCCCAGAGCTATCCTTCTCATCAGGGTACACAGGAAAACAATTTTTGTTGAAGAAAGGTTGGTATCATCTGCTCTGAAGCATCCAAAACACAACCATTAAACTAAACAGTTGTAGCTCATCTACCAGGCTATAACACAGGGTCCAAGATGGAAACTTACAATTACTGTAATTTGCATCACATTATAGGTTAGGAACTACTTCAGTTCTAGTGAAATGTACTTCCAAGTGATGTTTCAAGAAAGCTTTTCTATGTGCTACAGAAAGACATGCAGCTGCCTCTGAAACACCTGACTGGGGAAAAATTCCAAGTTTGCAACGATACCTTCTGAAACAACTCAAAATGGGTTAAGCCTACCTCTCCCCGACAAAACACATCACAAGTACTAATTCTCCCTACTGGGGACTACACTCTTCTCTCACCAAATCAATCTTGCAGGAATCGCGGTATTAATAGATCTCATGGCTTCAATTTAGTTTACTTATCTGGAAGTTTCTGAACCTAACTTGACCTGAAATACTCCAACTTGAAAGGCACAAAGAATCATTTCCACCTTCATTACATGGGATGAAGCACAAAGAAACACAAAGTCTTGATTTGGAACTTTTCCTCATTCTGCTGTAAAAAAGGTTTCATGTGATGAAGGCAAAAACCAGAGTGGCCTAGACAAAATCTTCGTAACTTCAGAACTCAAATTTACTTCCTCATAGACCAGGGTGGTTCAGTAATCCTTGTTTCACAAGGGGAAAACAAAGTTCTGACATCTACAACCCAAAATGCTGGCAGGGATTGGCTACTCAGCTTCTCAAGAGGTGAACTATGAAACAACATTCTGCAACAGCTCACAACAGCCCCTGCTTGAATATAGATTTAAGCAGTAATTAAACAGTAGAGTAACCACAAAACAGAAAAGCAAGGTCTTTTGTCAGTGTCACACTTAAAAATACCCCCTAAGGCCTGCTGTGACAAGACAAAGAAACAAACAAATAAAAAATAAAGTTATTACTTCCAAAAGTGATCTTAAAACCAATCATTTATGAAAAGAAAAAGTGAATATATTTCAACTGAGGTACTTTTACTTGACCAGGTGAAGTAAATCAATACTCACAGGTAATGATCAGGCTCAAACTTGGCAGTCTCAGCTGCCAAGCGTTTCCTCCTACGTTCATCTACAGGAGTTTGGTCTGGATCCTTAATGTCAATAACATCACTGAGTTCATCCTGCAAATGGAACAAAAATTATATGACCAAGCCGCAGCTACGATACGCAAGATTTATTTAGTAAGAGTTTAGGAAGGATGCTCATCAGCATTGCACTGAAATCCCCAGATGCTCCCAACCTCTCTTTCAAATCTTCCGAATTCAGGCTCCATTGTACAAATAAAACATCAAAATTCCAAGGAAATTCAATTATTTGAAGCTCCTTAGAATTCATAATACTACGAAGTCTATTCAGGCCGTTTTATCATACGGAAGACAGGTTATTTTGCATTACGGTAAAATTTGCAATGTTTAACAAAAGCACACAACCACAACAAAGACAAGATAAAAACCATAGATACTGTTCTTGTGACTTTTGAGATTACTCTCACACTCTGAAGTGGCCATACATTAATTAATGGGCAACTGCAGTGCCCTTTTAAGCATCATTAAGTAGTGGTACATTAATGCTAATGGGAAATGTACTTCTTCGTGAATTTCATGGTAATAAACCAGTGTATATATCCTAACAGAATGTAAATACTTTCTCCATAAATAGCAATCCTTCTGCTCCAAACCCTGAAAATACTACAATTCATGCAATAATGAGTTAGAGTTACATAATTAAGTTGCTTTAAACAGCTACAACTTAAATTGCTTAGAGTAAGAACACTACAAAAAATTAAGTTATCATCTATTTTAATAAAAGCTCTGTATACTATGAATATTGTTATATCACCTAGCATGCTACAGATTGTAGATTAGCTTCAATCTATTCATGAATTAAAGAAATTGTTGAATGCACAAGAGCACAGTAACTGCATTTTAAAGCTCCTATCCTACCAATCAATCCACAGAAGCAAATTTCAGCGCATCAGCATAACCCTAGTAAATCCCACAGATACCAGGTGGGCAGTCACCTTGAAGAGTACACGCTTCAAAAGTTATTGTCTTGTGAGAAAACCAAGTCTAAAATAAAAATTACAAAGAAAAAAATTACCATGAATTTCACAATGAAAAAAAATTTAATGCAACAACCATAACAGGACCTATAGATTAGCCAGCTTTATTTTGTATTCAAGGGTTGTTTTGAGTAATTTCTTTTTAATTTAAAAACAAATTAAAATTCATGGCATCTGAAATATACTGTACATTGATGTTAAATATGTTTGAAGTCAGAATAGAAGACAATACCAAATATAAAGCAAAAGTGTTAACAGCCTGTAGGCTGTTTGCAGCTTGCCAGAACTATTCACCTGGCACATGACCTACTTCATACAGTCCTTTTTCTCTGTGCCTTCACAGGCTAGCTGAACCGTGCTGGTGACAGCAGCCCACTTCCAGAGGCCATTTTTACCAAGGACCCCACTGAGCCCTTTCCTCTAATGCTGAAATTATTGCAGAAACAGACCAGCCTGTTGACTGTGCTACACAATTAACTCAGTCTCAACCACCCCCTACTTCTGCAGGAACAAGGATCTGTCTGTACTACCACATGCAAAAGCAGAATATTCTCAGTCACAGAATGGGATACTGGAGAAGAACAGTTACCTAACGATCCCCTCCTGACTACAGAATGAGCCAGGAAGCCTACCCACAAGAAAGTTACCCAGAACTTTTATGATAGGAAAAGACAAAAATGCATCTACCTGCAGCTGCTGGAACACCCCTGACCGCAAATTCCCAAATCCATAACGGTACTGTAGCGGTAGAGTGCTTTCTGCACTTTCTTTGTAAGGGGTCTGCTCTATTTCCCAGTCAAATTCTTCTTCCTCCTCAGACAACTCAGCGGAGGCAGCTGTATATATTGCATGGTCAGAGAAAGAAAATTATTACATAGAAAATATATGTGATTTAATAGAAAGGCAAACACTGATAACACAACAAGCCTTTCTCATTTTACTACATCTTTTAAGAAATCTTATACAACACTGGGTCATACAGGCAGACGCTTATATCAGTAATCCATAGGTCCTGTTCCAAATTCTCCAACTTTCAAAAATGAAGACCAGGAACACTAAAGTTTTTAAGTATACTCCCTCAAAGACTGAAATAATTGTTCCACTGATTTCAACAAGATCAGAATTTGATGCTAAGAGAACCCTGACAGGAGCAAAGTGATGTTATCAATAATTTAGGATAGGTATTAAAAAATTAAACACAGGTAGTCAAACATTCTTGTCTGTTAAATACCGATGTTAAGCAAGTCATCTACTAGAACCTGTGGTTTTAATTAGCTTCTATCATTTGAGCTAAAAGTCCAGTTGCGCTAGCTTGTGGGAAGCAGAATACTCAAATGTGTCTGTATTATACAGCCACTAGAGGGGTACAAAGATCTACAGAGGATTAGCATTTGTTAAGCACATTTTGGAAAAATGTAAACATAACTAAGCCTATAAAGATGACATGTATATCACCTACAACACATTTATTTCTATACTTGTCCATACTTTCAGATTCATTTACACCCTTTTCATACCTTGGACTAGACAATAATAGAAATACTGTATTTTTCTACATATATCACTACGTAGATCTGTAACTATTTCATTATGTACATGTATCACTAGTATAAACAAGATTTTTTTTTGTCATACCTATCTCTTCTACTAAAGGTTTTGCTGATCTTGATTTCTTTGGTGCTAAAAGAGATGTCAGCATGTCCAGTCCCTCAAAATATTGGCCAGGAATCTCCTTAGGTAACCGAATTGTAAAAGTTCCTTAAAGGGAAGTCAGAATATAGTTACTGCATTAAAATACACAAGACAAACAACAACGTGCGTTTTTCCTCTAATGAAAAAGACTCATAGAAACTGGGACACATGCAGGTAGCATTTTATTATGCATCAATCTCTGTGCGTTTTTAACCTTACTTCACAAGTTTCACAAAAATCAAAGATTTTAATGACAAAGCATGAAAGAGAACATTTAACCAGTTGTGGTCTCTTGATTCACATTGTATAAACACAAACCAACAGAATACAAGCTTTATTTTATTTTTAATCCTTCCACCAATCAAGCAATCAACAGAAGATCATAGGAAACTACATTCAGCAATCTGTTTATTGTCTTAAGCCAAGCACGTAATAAAGGCTTTGCAAGCAGCAAATTATAGGTTTTATTGCCGAGTTTTTTTTAAACAAATACATTAATTCCAGAAGGTACATATTTTATTCCAGAAATACATTCCACCTCAAGGTGTGGAGAAAGGCTAATGTCTTCTCTCTTAAGATGTAGCCAAGAGACCGCCTCAGGATTCTCTCATTTCTACTCAGCACTACCTGACTTCTTTGCAGATTTACTAGACTAATGATCTCGGTACAGTAACATGTCTAGCCCCCACAGGGCTTGAAGAGGACTTGTACATAACTTTTTCATTATTAGGACAGTTCTGAACACGTATTTTGTGCTTAAGGATGGCCTAAGTACGTACAATAAATCCGGAGCGAGATTTTTTTATACTACATAACATAGGAGAAACTTTACATTTATTTACAGTATCATATACTGCACTAAAGTTCTATGCAATTCCAGTGCAGCAAAGTATAAATTATTGGAGAGTTAGTAGCATTTTTACTGACACATATACCAATAACATTAACTAATACCTTTGTCTGTATTATAAGATGCTTTTTCTCTACCATCTTCTACGATTCTTCCAGGAAGCGTCAATCTGTGGGCAAAAAATGAGATGCCTCATTGAATGCCTGATTAATTCTGCAACTTCATGTCTCAGCCTACAAAAATGTAAGGCACATTCCAAAAGCAGCACAAAGGACTTAACGACATGGCTCCTTTTGATAGTAATGGAAGTCATGCAGTTAAATCCCCATGTACTTCAAAATCTTTTTCCCTAACTATTGGCACAAGAGATCAGCATCTGAGACAGAGACAATTTGTGACTCCTGGTTTCCCAGCTTGGACGAGGTCACAGCCACCACAGAGATGACGCCCTTGGCACTATGTGCAACACTTGGAAGAGTCTGCAATTTAAAAACTCTAAGCTAACCCACAGTGACAGGATACGAGAAGTCATCCAGAGTTCTTGTACTGCTTATTCAGAATAACCAATTCACTGCATTCTACCAGTCCACTAAAATCCCTTGTGGTCTGCTAATGTATATAGGGGAAGCACGTCCAAGAATACAGGAAACAGAAAATAAGAAAGATTAATAGCTCGTCAGCTCTTACATGTCAAAGATTCTCCTAACACTTTCATACTGAGATTGCCTCTTGTTCCTTTTCTGTAACGTAGTGGGGAATTTGCTATCTAGATAAAAGATACAGCCTGGAACCTCACTTCCTACTGCCTCCACTCGCATGACTTTTCTCCCCTTACGTTATCACGAGGGCATCAAAATCCATTCTTCACCAAATATACTGTATCTGGCTCTCAACAGGGAAGAGACACACTTATTCTACACAACTTGCATACATCCAGAGAATTGTTTTGCCATTTTACAATTAAAAATCTATTGTAAAGTAAATTTAGAAAAGTATTTCTTTAAACTCCCTTTAACATGATTTAATGCCTAGAAACAAAGAGGCCAGATCCATAAAAAACAATTCTTTGCACAAAATAGGCTGTCTGCTGTCTGCAGTCTACGGTGTAAGAGCTGCAGATGAGGAATGTTCTGAAGGGGCCAAAATGAAGTTCATTCTCTAATGACTTTTATTTATTTTATGAAGTTCAATTTTTTTAAAATCCTTCCACTACTTGCCTGAGAAAGTACGGCTTAGCATAAAATTTAAAATCTTCCCCTTCAAAATACACGTCAAACTCTGAAGCTCTGGCATAAGGTACTTTGATTATTATTGTAAGAAAATCCGGATCCTGGGTCAGCTCAAAAGCTGGAGTTAGCATGATGAATCCAGCAGGAAAAGCAACCACTGGCTGTGTGGCCCTATCAAAACAGGAAAAGAAGAAAAGATTATTGTAGTTTCCCATTTATGAGAGCAAATAGTATCTCTTCAAAGTTCTGTAAGAAGAACATTCTTACAAAATTATCTTCCACACGCTCAAGAAGAAAACATGCACAACAACGGCAACAAAACAAAAAAAAGCGTCATCAAGAATTTGAAGGTACCACCTCTCTGCACCTTAATGAAACAATTGAACATAAATGCATGCAAACAGAAGCACAGGAAAGCACCTATTATATTCCGCATAAAAAACACACTAAATTTGGTCCTAGAACTTGGCAGCTTTTTGTAATTGTTGTTTATAATTTCACACATAGCAGATGTTAGATCTCTACAGTTCATTAGTGAACTGATCACAAATCACTATTAGAAAATATTGAAAAACAGTTAATACTTTCAAAAAATTAGAGCTGTATTTTATAATTCATACACATATTAGCCAGAATACAAGCAACAGATTCGGTACATCCCAAGCACGATCTGAGCATACACACTGAGCATACTGCTCTTCATGTCAAATTTAATGCATAAGCCACTGGGACAGTACATGCAAGTCAAAGATGCTCCTTTCCAGTGGGATCATGACACAAGAGCTGTCTGAACAGTTTAAACATGAGCAGTTGACACACTCAGGATGTCCAACGCAAACATGCTTACTATTCTGATCGGTTTGCAGGGTTTTCACAAATCTTGAAGAAGCATCCTAAAAACCTCACATTCCTTCTGAAGATTCAGTCAAAGAAAACATAAATAATACAGTAGTTGTAACTGAATTAAATTATCTAGAGGATATCTGGGATCTTCCTCACCAAGTGTTTTTAAGGACATTTTAGGCCAACATCCATCAGAACCATATGTATGTATGTACATGGGCATGCATATATATTTAGCACAAGAAAAGGAATTTACATAGTACCATTCACCTGATACACAGCTTGTCTGACTCTTCAATAGCTCTGAAATGCAAGATAATTCCTCAGGTTTAACTTAGAATCCAGTTTTTTAATGGGGGGGGGGGGCAGGGACCACACACTTTTGAAAATTAACTTTTTAAGACAAAAATAGTTTTACCAAAAAAGTGCAAAACAGAACTATTATCTGGGAAAGAGCTACTTTTCACTGATTTTCATGGTTATCTTTATTAAATACATCTCCATTCTTACAACTCCATGAGCAAACATGGAGCATTAACCATTAATAGGGCTAAATTAGCAATTACCCTTTTTTTTCCATATAGGTAATTCATATGGGTACTCTACCTCAATTGACAAGTATGAAAGAAGTGAAACTCCCCATTTCATCGTATCACTTGATTCCAGGGCAAAATTCCCACCCTTTCCAGGCTGAGAAGCTGCCACGTGCTTATCGAGTTGTAACTAGGTAGGAAATACCTGGCTTGAAGAACACTTGCAAGCCAATGTACATTTCTGTGGACTTTCTTCTTATCTATTTAAACACCACACGCTGTCTAGCAACATGGGATAAGAGGTAACAAAAATCCACTAGCTCATTTAGACCCTTCAAGGATGATATGCCAGCCGACATTTTTATTTTCCCAAATAAGAGGTTCAGAACATTTAACAGCAGCCCTGAAGCCAAGCCCAGCTGTTCCCGCTCAGATCTTCTCAGCGCTGCTGCACTTTTGGCATCCTTGACACAAATTAATGACCCCAAACGAATGCGGAGGTCCCCACACAAACCCCAGGTGTTTCACAGACCACAGCCTAGGAACCGTTGATATCCACCCCACAGCACCACAATATTCAATCCCCAGCAGCGCTTGCCACAACCTAAATATCAGGTATCTCAAAATAATTAAACTTCCCAGCCTTTTCTGTAAGAAGACCGCTATGCACTAGCGAAAAAAAAAAAACCAGCAAGCAGAGCTAAAATGTTTCTGTTGGAGCAAGGGGCTGGCAGGAAAAGGGCCAGGCGCTTTGCTCTGCTCTCCCTCAAAGGCACTAGAGTAAGACATAATTTCCCCCCGCTGCTCGTTAAACTGGGTTAATGGCCGACTTTCAAGCCGTACCGCGGGGCACACAAGAAGGGAGCCCGTCAGCCGTACCCCCGACGACCACGGGACAAGCGGAGAAGCCGCTAAGACCGCGGGGACGCCGGTGAGGGAAGGGACGAGCCGGGCTCCCACCAGCAGACCCGCACCACGGCCGAGGGCCGCGAACCGCCGCCGCCGCCGCCACCCCCCCGAGGCCTCTGACAGGAGTGAGCCCTCCGAGGACGCGGCTGCCAGCGGGAAGAGCCCCGCGCCGCTCCCCTCAGGCCGCGCCCCGACCGAGGCAGCGGCCCGCCCGGCACCGCGCCGCCACTCACCGCGCCCGCGCCGCCGTCCCGCTCCCCACGGCCGCCCGCCCTCACCGAGCGCGCGTGGCGCTGAGGCGGGCGGTGCGCATGCGCAGGCAGCGCCGGCGAGGCGGGAACCAGCTCCGCCCCGAAGGGCTGCCCCGGCCCGGCCCGGCCGCCTCCCTCACGGGCCGCCCCTCTCGCCGCTGCCCGCCTTCGGAAGAGAACGAAAACGGAAGAGACGTGAGAGCGTAGTACCGACCGGTGAAGCGGCCTCCGGCCCGGGGGGAGGCAGAGGGAGCCTCCGCCACCCCTCGGGCCTGGCCTTCCCTCACGCTTCCTCAGGGTCTGGTGGTGGTCGGGGCGCCCCGGGCCCCGCCGGCGAGGGGGACCCTTCCCTCAGGTTCCCCCCGCTGGCCTTAGTTTTTCACAAAAGTGATGCTATGGTGAGCCAGACGTCCTGGCTCAAGGGAGGTCTAACGATCTCAAGAGATGAAAGCAGTATTTGATAAGATCCTAACCCTCAACTACTGTCATCCTGATAAATCTATCGAAATGCTAGTCAGAGGATGGGGTGCTGCAGTGTGGAGATTGCCTACATAACCTCAGCTCCTTCCCCCTTTGCGATACCTGCAGCCATACCTAAAACTGTAGGCATCTGACACGGTCACACGCTGTTTCTTAAACATGACAGGCTACTGAAAGTAAATTGTGTGTCTCGCTGCTCATAATATAAGAAATGCTTGTATGTGAAAAGCATGCAGTGAGAACTAGTACCTCTGGAAAGGAGAGAATGAAGTTAAGAACTGAGTAAATAAGAACAGAAGGTTTGGACCTAATGTAGTTAAAATTGAGGTGGTGAGGATAAAATGATTTCAAGAACTGAAATACATCGAAGTGGAGGGCTGCAGAAATAGAGTAAACAGAAGAGTGACCCCATGAGCACTCTCGGAACAGGAATTCCCAATTACATAAGTCTCTTCTAAGACAGCAGATAAATGCGAACAAGATTGACAATGTGAAGAGAGGCAGATCCTCAGGAATCAAAAGAAATACAGCATTAAGGAGAAAATGCAACAAGAAGCTCAAAAAATTGCTAAAAGCAGAAAAGTTGGTGTAAAAGCCATAATTTACTTAACTTTAAATATAGCACCTAATGTAGAATTAATATGATTTTTCTGTCATTAGACCATGAAAGGTATTCTGGTTCCAGATAATTGTCTACATTTTTAAGTGCTACGGACCTTCTTCCTCTCCCTGCCCCCTCTGAAATGCATTCAAATGTTTTTCCCAGAGGGAAAAAAACATAATGAATTTAAATGCTAATGAATTAAAAAAAAAAAAATAGACAATCTTCCAGGCTGATAAAGATTGATTTTTCTTGCGGGAAATCCACTGAATCTGACATCTCTTCACGAGACGACATCTTCAGTCTTGTACAGAACTGAACCAGCCGTTTAAATACTGCACAAAAAATAAATACTTCCTTCAAAATAGATAATTCTCCCCATTGATCTAAAATTGATGGATGTTTTTAATAGTCGGCCTAAACTTTCTTGGGTCCCAGGTTTTTACATGCAGAAATTGAAGATGCAAGGGATATAAAATGCATTTTTTTATATTAAGTTAATGACATCTAATTTCAGATGCTGATTTGACTCAGAACAAGGCCTCGATCAAGTCCTCAGAAACTTTTGATGCATTTCCAGAGAACTTCTGCACTAATTAACTTTTGGACCTTACCAATTAATCTGTAGTAAGAACGTTGGACAGGAAACTGAATTATGAACCATCTTCTCTAGATAAGTTCAAATTTGCATAAGACAAGTCTATGAAAGATAAGGAAGAAGTTTCATCAGAGAGTTTATTCTTGTCTAACTGACACTTTCCAAAACTGCCTCAGAATTATTTTTTTTTAGAGTCTAAGAACTCCCAGCCTTTTTTGTCTGGTAACACTTTCCTTGTAAAAGAAATATTTATGTGCTGATTTCAGTGAAGGAACCGGTGCATCAGCCGTTCTGCTTTTCCATCCAAGTAAAGCATGAAGGAACATCTCTAAGAAATTTGTACTGCTTTCTTCTGTAAAAAGCATACTGAGTTTTTTAGAACTGTAATGAAAAAGTTTCATCTAGAAATGTAGAACGACGACATCTTTTGGTGCATCTTTCTGATTAAGAAGTGAATTTGGCTGCTATATGTTTAATGGAGCACTGAAGAATGAAAAAGCATTATCTACAGTGTTTTGGGCAGGTAATTAGTAAAACTTGCTGTCCCTTTGAAAAATAGAAACATGAAGCTTTGCAATTTACGAGCACAATTGTCTCTACATGGCTAATAATAACAAGTAAACCTGGCATAAGCCCACGGATACAATACATAATATATTCTAGATCTGTAATCGGCATGTACATAAAAATGGTAATCAGATACAAAATATGCATTTCATTTAACACACAAAAAGAGGAATAAAACTGTTTCTCTATCCAGGAAACAAATGGAAATAAAGTAGGTATGTGTTTCAATCCGAAACATATTTCTCTGTGAAATATATTACGAAATACAACATAATACATAACTATTTCCAATATCTAAATTATCAGAGCTATAATTTTTACAAAGAACTAGAAATAGTTCCGTAATTGTCAGAGTTAAACTTTGCAAAAATTCAGTGTAAGCAAACAATATAAATGATAATTGAGGGCTTTTCCTGAGATGGAAATAGAAGATATCATTGCACACTTGAGTAAAATTCGTATTATTCTTCCCTTTAACTTTGAAAACAATTGACAACCAAATATTTTGACTTCTTTTGTCTAAGTGGCCTGAAGCATTCCTCCAAATCTAATGCATTTTAATCTGAGTTTCCTTTCCCCGTAGATTTGATTTTCCAGGAGTTTATAATCCTTCACAGTTTCACTTACAGAAGTACTGTGTTCATAATACCATGATATCTTCATAGCTTTATTTTTGCTCTTTCCTCTTGCAGTTTCCATTATCCAAAGATAATGAAGCTTCTCATTTTATTTCTCCAGAGGAGGGAAGGATCCTGGATCACAAAGACCTTCTGTGCTTTTTCAGATAAGAATAACAACATGGCTCTCGAGGCAGGATGGTGGTCTTTCTAAATTCAGGAACAAACTTGCAATAGTCTTTACAAGAATAAAATCGTAACAGTCAGGGATGTAGATACGTAATGTGTTTCTTGGTGTTACATTTTGTGGTGTTACCTGCTAGAGAGATGTCCGACTTGCTTTGAAGTAGGTGTATGCAAAGTTTGCACGTGAGGGATCAAGTTATAGTTTCGCTTCTTAGTGACTGAAGGACATAAACTGTAATATCAGTAACTGTGACACAGAGGCCCTAATGAACCTCTGTGCAGGCCTGACCTGCCGCTGCTAAGCAAGAGAGTTCTTAGATCAATGGCCCATGGAGTAGTGCAGAGGCAGGCACATCAGGTATGGCTCATATTTGTGGCAAATGTGGGGTTTTGTGCTGAAGCAACTTTCAGGTTTTTAAACAGCTCCCTAGGGATCTGTCGTGGTCTCTCGTGTGTTAAGAGCCCTTGGAGTTGTTCAACCTTTACTCCAGAAGTAGCATACAAACACCTTTGTTTGCTAGTCTGGATTTTAGTTGTAGGACAGGGAATTTTTGGAATTTATTACTCACTAGGTAGTGTGTGGCACATTTTTCTTTCTATGCCTGATCTGTAGAGGGTGTATTTCTGTTACAGCCCTGTTCGCTGGAGCCTGGCTCTTTTAACACAGTCATTTACGCTCGCACTGAGTTGCTTGAATCTTTGGCTGCTGTGGAAAATAGCACCTGTTACACCACCTTAGAAACTGTAATAAAAAAAAAAAAACTTGACTAAGAAGGCTTCATTTTTAAGCTTTTCTCAAAATATAACCACTTTAAATTAGTTCCTTCCAGAGCTACCTAACAAAATCTTACATTATAGTACAGGCCTTTGAATGATTTGCCTTTTAATATATATGAAGATGCCACGATACTGTGTCTGCAATACAAAATATGCCAAACGCGCTTGGTATTCATAAATTTGTTCAAGCCTAAAATATGTGAAGTTTTACTTAAGCTGGCTCTCACTATCGTTTTAGATCTAAGCCATCAGTTTGACTGAGTATCTCAGTAGCCACTGCCACGTATCAAGACTGCGCATCGTGGCCAGTCCATTGCCTCGCTGCCGAAGTTGAACCCTTCGGAGAGTGCAGTGGATTCAGCAGCGCTGATGTGAAGCTGCGCAACGTAATTCTGTTTCAGTCCAGCAGTGGAACTGATTTTGAGCGTGCACGCTGGTGGCACGGAAGAGATGGTATTTGCACAACTTAATTTGAAAGAAAATGGTGCGAGTAGGCAGGTAAGTGGTACGCTACCACATGCCACAGAAACAAGGGGAAAAGTCTCTAAAAATCCCTTAGAATGTCTTTCAGATTTCATGTTTACCTTGGTATTTTTATACAGACATTGCTAACGCATCTCCTATATATGAAAGAGATTTTATTAATAGTATAAAATGACGCATTTGTACAGGTCGAGGATTTCAGGGGGTTGCTACTGGTACTCATTTTTTTAATTAAGTATGAAGTTTTGTAGGGTTTTATTGTAGTACGTATATTCTCAGAAAAGAACATGTGTTTATGCATTGTGGTTTTTCTGTAGTTTCTCATTTAGCATCGCTATTTTCTCTTAGCATGAGGTAATTTATATTTTTACATCTGCTCAGAATCTGAGTTGGACGAAATTCTGAAGCAGTAATCGTTCATTGCATTTGCATTGATACTAAGGTAAAGTACATTTTGGGATACCATTAGTGAAGGCATGTTGTGACAGCAGTATAGAACGGCCAGGCTGCATGGCTTCACTGCCAAGTGAATGCCATTTGAGTAGCAAAGGACCAACTCTTGGAATATTTATCCTAAAAGTAAACCTGACTTTACAGAGTAGGGCTGCGCAGCAGGAGGTTCACCCTTTTGCACAAGATGCATCATTTACAATACGCCGATCCCTTACCTTGGCAAGGTCCCAATCTGGAAGTTCAAGAGACTGTGTCCTCGCAGCCCACGTAGTTACCCCTCCGAAGTGTAATGCTTCCCCTCAGGTAGCCCTGCGACTTCAGTGGTGGTCTTTGCAGGACGGCTGTAGCACTGAGCATTTATTTTAAAACTAACAGATCAAATAGCCCTACAGAGAGCACACCTCCACAGAGGTGAGAGGCACGATGAGAGCTATGCTGGGCACCAGCCCCGTAAGCCCTTAGAATCCTAGAATCATTAAGGTTGGAAAAGACCTCTAAGATCATTGAGTCCAACCATTGACCCAACACCACCACCCATTAAACCATGTCCCTCAGCGCCTCATCTACACGTCTTTTAAGTACCTCCAGGGATGGGGACTCCACCACTTCCCTGGGCAGCCTGTTCCAATGTTTAACCACTCTTTCAGTAAAGAAATTTTTCCTCACGTCCCTTCTCCAGTGTAGTTCAGCGGCCTGCGGTCATTGCACCGCACAGCAGTCCCTGGAGCTGAAACCGGCCGTGCTCACTCCACTCAAGTTCCGCTCAAGTTCACTTCCAGCACTAACACCGCGAGGGACACGTGGGGCTCCCGCTTCCCTGCTCTCCCTGTTCCAAGGTTGGTGTCTCTATTCTTGGCACAGCTTATACTCCAGCTCCACGGGGCAGCAAGAATACTTGTATTTCTGTCATATTCTACATGTAAAAGTCATAAATCAGGTTATGAACCCCGGTAGGATTTATTTCTGTGAAATTCCCAGTGCTGTGATTTCTGCTGATGTTGCACAGAAGGCCAGCCGAGTAACTCGATCAGTCATACGAGGACAAGTTCAAAGCCACCCAAAAGCAAGCGAAGGCTTGTGTTCCTTCGCTGTTCTACAAGTATTGCAGTTTATCCCGATACAACCTGCCTTTGTGGCAGGTGGGCGAGAACAGTGTGTAGGCAGGTGATAAACGGGGGCTGCCAGATGGAGGGAAACTCGGCGCTGGTTTGCCCGTTCCTTAGCACAAGCAGATGAGACGTGTCTCAGAGACCAGGCTCCTCTCTCACCTGTCTCCTGCTCACCCTTCTGTGCACACTCGCGCTCTTCCGGCACTGCACACCTGCACAGGCAGGGGTCTTTGCGGGGCGTGGAAACCCAAGGTGCCCTTGAGTCATGCGACCTGCCGGCAGCTAGGATCCCGGAGCCCTGCCGCGCCTTTCGGCCTGTAACGAGGAGACGCTACTTGACGGCTGCGTTAATAAACGACGTGATTTTTACAAAGCCTCTGCGATCCCGTTACCGATGCCTGCGAACCGTCTCCCAGAGGTTTCGCGGCCATCGGGCGAGTGCCGCAGGGACCGGCGCGCCCCGCCGCGCTGCCGGGTGGGGCGGCCCCGGGCCCCCGCGGCTGCAGGCTGGCCCCCCTCGCGGGGGCCGACGAGGGGACGGGGCGGCTAGTCCAGAGAGTACGGTAGGGCGCGCCCCGCCCCCGCCGCCGGGAGCCGGGCCGGGGCTCGGCGGCCACGTCCCCGCGCCGCGCCGGGCCGCGGGCGATGTCGGCGGCGGGCGGGCTGAGGGGCTGGCGGGGGGCGCGCCCCGCGCCCTGACCTCCCGCGCCATGCGGCTCTCCTGCAAGGTAGCGGCGGCGCTGCTGTGCCTCGGCAGCCTGCTGCTGCTCTATCTGCTGGCGGGCAGCGCCGCCGCGCCCCCGCGCCCGCCGCCCGCGCCCTCCGCGCCCGCCCCGCCGCTCGCCCGCCGGCACCCGCGGCTCAGCCGGAGCCCGCCGCGGAGGAGCCCCGCCGGGGGCAAGCTCGCCAGCGCCAGGTAACGGCGGCGGCTCCGCCTCCGCGCTCCCGGCCGGCGCCGGGACGCGGGAGCTCGCCCGGCCCACGCGTGACCGGCCGGCGCCCCGCGCGCGGCCGCCCCCGGTCCCTGCCCTCGGCGGAGAGCCCGCCGGGTCCCTCCTGCCCGGCCGCTGGAGCCCGCCCGCTGTCAGGCGTGCCCAGCCCCACGCGTGCCCGCGCCCTCCCGCCCCGTGGGTCCCCTCTGCCGTGGCCGCTCGCGGGTGTCTCTTTGCCGCCCGGTCCTTCGGGCGCTTCCCTTTCCCAGATCTTTTCCCCCGCCCCCGCGGGAGCGCGGTGATTAGAAACCCGTGTGCGAGCTGCTCGGGCTGTAGAGGTATAAACTCTTTCCCGCGTGTTTTCGCTCGGAGCGTGGTTGCCAGGGCTGCCACGAAAGTGCGTGGGGGTGTTACCTCCGCCCTCATGTCCCCGCGTCCGAGCGGGGCGATACCCCCTCTGCCTGGCTGCCGCGAGGGCGGCCTCTGAAATTGCTGCTTTTCCATTAGTTCTGGCCTTGTTTTGAAGGCTGACGTGGGGGATGCGGTACTCGCTGGCTCCAGCCCGCGAGGAGCCGCCGCCGGTCTCGGGAGCTCCGCTTCTGCGGGTTTTCCACCCGTGCCACGGGGCGAAGGGAGGGCGGCTGGCCGTTCCTGCGCCGTGCCACCGGGTTCCGAACTGCGGGGCACCGGCGGATTTTAAGCTGTTGAGCTTTTTGTTTTGAATGCTTTTTATATGTAAATCAATTTAGCAGAACTTTAAAAAGGAGTTTGAAATCACGGTGTGTTGCGTTCCCTCTTGCAGCACCTTACAGGCGGAATATTTTTTAAAAAAGCCTAATTACTTCAGAAAAAGATAGGGGCAGCGTGCTTTCGGTGGGTGGAGGACTGTTTTCCCCTTTGCATTCCAGCTGTATTATGGTCAGTGTGACCTCATATATCTAATTAACTTGGTATGTCTTTGTGTCATTGATTCATGATTTCACAGAGATGTTCTGAATGAAAGACGATTCCTGTTTTTTGAGCTTATTCCTTAACTTATTAAAGCAGTTGGTTTCTTACAAGCATTGTTACCCTACTGAATGCAAGAGATGTTTACTGTGGCTGAGAATGGATCATGGACAGAATTCAAATGCATGTATTAAAGCAGGATTATTTCCACTAGCAACTGTACCTCCTGAAGTCATTTTTCTTTAAGGCATATCTCTGCGATTATCACGGAAATCAAGAAGAACGCTGAAGGAAGGAGCCCAAAAAGTATGAAATTGCTACAGAGTGTAAACAACTGTTCCATTTCAATGAGCTTTTCAGTGGGCATCTTCACGTTCCAAAATTTGACGTTATCTAACTTTTCTATTATTTATTGTCTTTGTAAGTACTTTTTACAAGGTCTGCAAGACAACAAAAAAAAAAAAAGAGAGGAATGCTGTATTTAAACTACGCCTTTTCTTCAAATTTGTTCTTAGTTTTGGTTTTTTGTGGGTTTGGTGGTTGGGGTTTTTCTTTTCCCTCACATCTGCTGTCAGGGCATGATCCTGCACCGTTGGCACCAGCAGGAGTTTGTATAACTGAGAAGCACAATTCTGTGGGTCCAGTTCTGCCCCTTGCTGAAAGATGCTGTATTGTGTTAGTTAATACTAAAATAAAATTTATTTAAGTGAGGTTATCCGTAAAAGAGAATTTTTTTGGGGGGGTGTGACCTAACATGGTCCAAGTCGAGGAGCTGCCTGCCTTCTCGGACAGGCAGAAATACCCGCCAACGGGTGCCATTCTGGAACGTATCACATCCACACTCGCACGGTGAAGGCATCAGGTGGTGGGATCTGCTTGGTTTGAAAAGCCTGATCCAAGATAGACTGAAAGCAGTGTGAGGCTGTTGCCAGGGGGCTTGAGTTTGGCGTGGAAGAAGCAGACAATGATTTAACTAGTTATTAACTTCAGGAGTGAGTGTTCCCGTTGATCTAATAGGCTTTGCTTATGCATGTGCTTACAGTAAAGCACATCCAATGTAACAAACTGAATCGGGGTTGTTACTGCCTATTCATTCCTATAATATAAATTATTATTGTAGTTACTGCTTATGAGCAAAGGAAGTTTTTTTTATTATTATTATTATTTGATGTGAGAGATCATATATGATCTGACTCCTTCAGGATAATAAAAAATCTGATTATGACCGTGTAAGATCGTGTGATCTGATCAGGGCGTATGTGTTTATATGTAGACCGCACGATTGATTCAAAGAACCTTAGTGAAGTTTTGTCTATGTGAATGTAAAAAGTTGTAAATGAGTTTTGCCAAGCTGATTTGTGTAGTTTCGTCAGAAGGATGCAGGTTTTGGGCTGAACTCAGAAATAATCAAAGGCGTTGTCTAGGATGTGCGTTTGCTTTATAGGAATCAGTCGTGTTGCAGGCAAGGTGAATTGTAGTTTAAGTGGGATTTTGTAATCCCGCTTTCTGTAGTCACGTGAAAATAATAGAAGACATTCGTTTTAAGGTTTTAAGAAGTGCAGGTTTCTTCTAATGTAAGTAGTCGTACATGATAAAAGCTTAACTCAGTCGCATATCATTAGCTGGCTGGTACCTAGCTAATGGTAGTAAATACGTTCGTGTGTCCTGCTTTGGTCATTAGATCATTTTGGGAAATCTAGATAGGCATTGCATTTAAGTTTCTGGTTAGCTTTGAAAACCGATTTTTGATGGTGGTTTTACTGATCCTTCCTCTTGGAAGTAGCGAGTCCTATGCCTTCAGTAAGATTTTTTTCATATGAAGAATTTTAAGTATGTGCCAAACCAATGTGTGCAAAGTATCAAAAAGCAAAAGGGTTATTTTACATTTGAAGGGCAGATGTGAGCACACTTTCTATTAAACCAGCGTGGCAAGGCTTGGGAAGTGAACCTTTGCCAGCACATTTAGTTCCCTGGAAGTAACTTTTCAAAAGCAAAACATTTCTTACATGGCAACCTGTCAAGATGCTTTTTCTTTCTTTGCAGCCTGTGTGCACACACACGCGAGTTTGGCTTGAGTTTGATAGCCTATAATAACATGCTGAAGGCCCAAATACCTCATACTTGTCTAACAAAGAACCCACTTGGTAAAGGAAGATACAAATGTCCATTCTGGTTTTGGGTGTTTTCCTCCCTTTTCTCTGAGCGGTGGGAGGAGGTTGAAACTTCAACAATTTTTTGATTGTCAGCAACTACAGGCCGTTTTGTGCAACTGCATTGAAGTGAGAAAACTTTATTTAAAAACTTTTCTAATTTATATTTTAAAGTGTGTGAGAGAATGTGTTTCGTATAATGGAGCCGGTGTTGGGACATTGACTCAGCGTTGCCTGTCAGGAAAGGAGCCTATTTAGTGAATCACCAGTTTTGATACATTGCCTGAATCTAACCTTGTTTATGCTGCAAGAGTAAATGAGATCATAATACGAAGAAGGCTTCAAAAACTAACAAGTATATTGCATTTTGTAAGAATCTGCATGCATTATCTTTCTCTCAGGAATAAATGTGAAGGCTTGAACAGATTAGCAGGCTCTGTAATGAGATGGGAATGCATTATTTGGAGTGGATCTGGATTGATTTAGACAGGTTTTGGGTTAATTATGTTTGAGACACTTTGGCTGTGACTAATAAGAAAATTGCATGTAATCTAAACTTTAAGACCTAGAAATGTACACTATTGTGCTTGAGCACTCAGGCTTCTTCTGCGATGTCAATACCCATGCCTGTCAGAAAAAAAATGTATGCAGTAAATAAAATACCATTGGGCAACTGGATAGGAGTTGGTCTGTATTAATTGAAGGCCTTTGCTATAAACATTTTCTCCTGCTACGTCTTACCAAGTCTGTCTTCAGCTGTTTCACAGGGATGTATTCTGCAAGTATTTTGCGATGCTTTCTGTAGTGCTTCATCTTAGGCAACAGTGCTTAATTTTAAAGCCGTTTAATAACATAATAGGAGAGCAGGAGGAAAGGGAGAGCGGGGAGCAATTTTCTCTGAACTGATGGGTAAAACAGGGAACAGAGCAAAGAGTTTGACATAATGTTATATTAGTTAGATTTATCATATATCGACAAGCTACGTTTATGTACTGAAATTAGAAGAAGGATATCAAGGCAATGAAGACCTTGTGTATATATAGTTTCTTTACTTGTTCTTATCAAACACAAGGCCCAGGTCACGGTATTGTTTTAGATGCATTTAAACATTTAGTTTAGGTCATAAAATCCAATTATACCTGTAACCAATAAGACTATAAATGAATGAATGTGCATATAAATATTATTGTTAGCCAATTCTTCCTAATAATTGTAGTACTCTGTGGACCTGTGTGCTTTTTAATGTGCTTGGAAGTCTCTTGATGTAGGTAACTGTTCCTACTGTAACAGCTGTTCCCATTTTACAGGTAGGACAACTAAGGCATAAAGAATTAATGACTCACCCAAAGCTTTGCAGGGGCTGACTTAGTGAAATAGAGCCAAAAACGGTGCTCACGTTCCCTTCAGCCGCTGCCCGAGTACTTCTCTGTGTCAAAAGCCTATTAATGTCTTAGGTTGATAACCTGGCAATATATTCTTTCTTGCTTGCCAGCTGTTTTTTAGTCTATGTAACAAATTTTATCCTTTGTACAATTTACCACAGTATTAACATACTCCATCCTTTAAAACAAAGTATGCATCTTTCGTCTATTCCATTTGTCGTATTGTCTAGGAACACCTGAGCAGGTAGTGTTTCAGAAAACTCTTAGCTTCCCAGTATGTTTGCATCAACCACTGGTAACTACACGATAAACAAAACATTTGCAATTAGAGGAGATAGACTGTACTGAATCAGGATTCAGTGTGTACCTGATATGAAACCTCAGCTTAAAGGAGGCCTTTCGCGAAGCAGTAGGTCTGTTTGAATGAGAAGGCTCCTGGTGCCCAGCCCGACCTACCCCTGGTAGAAATGAAGTAGCTGCTCCACTGGTATGAGCAAGTTCTAACCTCCAGTTTCTTTCTTGACGGCACATGGTGGAGGCCCGCTTATCTTCAAGAGGGCATCCAGATAAGCCAGCATAGCCATTTATTCTATGTAAAGCAGAAGCATCCTAGATGCTGTTGGTCAAACTGCCACTGTTTTGGTTTGAAGACATTGGCCGTGTCCTGCAGATCTTTAAGGCATATCTTTTCATCCAGATGTTATTTCTCCCCGTCCCTTCCCTTCCTCCCTGCACTGTCTGTACGTGCAGGTGTAAGCGGAGGAGGGAAGGGGAGTTGTGATGTCCTTTGCTGTAATCTGCTTGTTTGCCTTCCTGGCAGTTTGGCTTTGCCTTTACACCTGCCTGTTTCCAGACTTCTGGATAATAATAGTAATTTTGTAAAGGCTAAGCTAAAACTGCTGCTAAGTGCATCCTGCTATGGCGCTCTTCTATCTCACTTTCCATCTCACCTTTGTTCTCACAGTCCTCTTGGTTTCCTTATGTACTTACAAAAAAGATGCAAAGTGTTGTGTCCCAGCGTTCTTCTGTACCTTGTTGCTACTTTCCTCACTAACTGTTGCCCTCGGTGTCCCGGACTACTACTGAGGTAGTTCAAATACTACCTCGTGCTCCTTTTCTTGAGGATTTTTATTCCTGCTTAGGCCATTGCAGGCTCCTGAACCTCTTCAGCCCAGGCCTTCATGACTCATAACCACTCGTCTCCAAGGCTCAGCCGTCTCCACGCTCTGGGACTGGGAGGGTGTCTGTGTTGGCAGGCGGGATGTCTCTTGTTCATCTGTAGCTCCCATGGGCTTACGGGGCATTCTGCTTTCATCGAGGGTTGCTTCTGCCGAGTCTGTTCGTTGGAAGTGCTTGTCTACATATACTGGATTTTTCACGACAGAATAGCTGCATAACCAAGAGTTCACTGTGGCTAAAATTTGCAAGGAAAAGCCTAGTGCTTTGGTGTTGGGTTTTGAAATGTTGCAATAAAAGCTTAGAGTTTAGTCCCTCTCCCAGTGAATTCCATTGCCACAAGCTATATCAAAGCAGTTCTCATCCTGCACATGGCTTGATTTAGAGACTCAATTAAGAGGAAACATTAAAGAGATAGGGAGAAGGGGGGAAAAGGGGATCTGTGTGAGCAGCTAATTATTCACTTCAATAATTCAGTGGTTTTTACACTAATAGGTTGGAAAGTAAATACCACTTCACATAGATGTAGTATTCCATTATTTATACAGATGAAATTGGGGTTTAATTAAGACTAAAGCCTAAGACTTTACACCCTTAATGAAACATGTTGCTTTGTATAGTCAGTAAAGTACCATTGGCTGGTATTCCTTAACACAAAGTGGATTACTCAGTAGCATAGAACACTGCTGTTATACAGAGCAGCATTTTAATGTCTGGAAAAAGATAATGACAGCTTTATTAACTGTCATTTTTCTGTTTATTTAGATCTTTTGTTTCTAGTATTAACTTTACTGATTAATTGTATGTATGTAATTGTGTGTGCTGAGAAGAGGCAGGGATTGATGTCCTCTGTTCAGCGATATGTCAAGAACTGGTAGTGATCTATGATTAGCCTTCTGAACTCTCCTGTAATTATTACGATGCTTGTAATTTCATTGCTTTGTCAGCACACATCTATCTAACGGAGTATAAATGCGATCCGCGTCGGAATGTGAATACAATACGGTAGAAGCATTCCTGGAAGATGTGATTTTACCTGCATACTGATTGGGGGGGGGGCCCACACAACCAAAAGGCCATATTTTCCAAATGTCCTCAACTCCCCAAAAGAACCCTGATTTTTCCAGCTAGCAAGTAGCTTCAATGTGCCTTTTACACGCAGATTCCCTTGTAGTCTATCTGCAATTTATTTAAAGCCCGCACAGATGGATGCTAAGTGAAAAACCCATAGTTTGGCCCTTGACTGCTTGTGGAATATAGTCTGATTCATCTGGGACATGTGAATATGTTTGTTTTTAAAAATCTCTGTTTTAGCAAAATCTCAGGGATTCCATTGGGTGAAATGGAGAGCAGTCCTTTGAAACTATGCCAGTACCTTCAGGCCAGGATTAAGGCATGCATTTCTAACAGCAAAATTAATTAACTCTTAGAATAATTTACATATGGATTTTTTTAAACTATGGATGTCTTCTTCCAGTCTAGCCAAAAGTTACGGGCCTGGTAATGAAGGTACTGGATGTAGTTCTGTATCTGCATTGTGTTAGAAAGTTGCCTAGGTAGTAATAAGTCCATTCTGGCGTCATAACCTCTAAGCTGGGAAAAAACCCTATCATTTTCACAGAGCTAGTTGTCTGGTTTGAGGCGCTATTGAATTAGTTTCATCTGTGTATGTAGTGCAGTGATTTATGCAAATCCAGAGATGTAGGAATAACCAGAAAATTTCTGAAAATAGCATATTCCTTTGTGTTGTAATTTTAACACTCTTGATTTGTACCATTGACAAAATTGGCATGACACTTGCATGTTTTGTGGCTATCTAATCAGAAAAAAAACCCTCCTGATCCCGTGCATAATGAAGGGGAAGGAAAAAAAAACCCTGATTTCTACTAATGCGGAACTCTTCGTGTTTACCCCAGTATTTTTTATATGCCTATTTATAATTTTTCAGGAAGCCTGGAGAGCAGAAACATTCAAAAGAGCCTTCATCTTTGCAATGCATGCATCTGGCAGTTGTGGCATGTGGGGACCGGCTGGAAGAGACGCTAATCATGCTGAAATCAGCAGTTCTCTTTAGCAACAGGAGGCTCTGTTTTCACATTTTTGCTGAGGATTCCCTTAAGCCTGAATTTGAGAAGAAGGTGAGTTTCTTTGTCATTTGGTAAATAAATAAATGAGTTAGTTATAAGCCGCAGATCTCTGAGCAAAATTACATTGAAATCAACAAGTGGCAACTAATCACGTTTTTACTGTACGCGGTTTATGAATTCCTTATGCATGCATTTTTTTTTTTAAAAAAAAGCTATGTAACGTGTAGTGTCTGATTCCTCCCCCCATGTCTTTCAGTTAAAGGAATGGCCTTCCTCATATACAAAGAAGTTTGAATACAACATTTACCCAATAACCTTCTCAGTAGGAAATGCTCAGGAATGGAAAAAGTTATTCAAACCATGTGCTGCCCAGCGCCTTTTTCTTCCGGTAAGGCACCTGGATTTCTGAGTAGGTCGCTTCAGGAAAAGGTTAATTCCACAGAAAGGAAGCTTTGCTGGTGTAATATTAAAACCATTTTCAGGCTGAAACATCTGCTTAAAGATATTTTAATCTGTGCTTTAGCTGCTTAAAAAACCAAAACACAAAGCCAGCCTCGCTTTTTCTCCTGCTAACAAAGAATGTGTGTTTCTTATTTGTCTCTAGTTCCATTAGCCTCTCAGACTCTTAAGACTCAGTGCGAGAGCTCTTTCAGGGCAGATGCTTTCAGGGTAGATGCTGCATGCCTTCCATAAATAACATTCTTTTCAGCGTGCTCTTTACCCACTATCTCCCTTTCCATATGTTAGCCCTTAGACTTATGCTTTCAGCAATCCCTTTTCCTTGAGTTTTATTTCTTTTTCCAAGACTGTCAGATTTGTCCTTAAGGTAATAATTCCAGTGTGCTCAAAGTCAGATTTCATGCGAGAGCCCTGTGTATCCTGGGATCTTCAGGTTCACTGAAAATTTGTATTCCTTACTGTATAATACTTATAGTGTCATAGACTTGGAAAATATTTAAGGTTGCTGGAGAGAGAGAAAGAAGGTGTTGATAACAATTTTGCGTATGCAGAGGTATCAGAAATTGGAAGAACTTTTGCATAAAGTGTTTTCTGTGGAACTGAGAACATCTATCAAAAATATCTTGTGCATTGCTGTTGATTGGGGTGACTCCAATAAAGTGACAGGCTATTCACATGATCCAGATTTCTTCATTGCTGTCTTATGAGAAATGGGGGGGACAAAGAAATCTTTACTTTCTCAGATGGAAACAATCAGGAGACAGCTGCATGTCCAGATACGTAGACTATGAATACATATGTGAGAAAATATGTGCTGTCAGCAGTTCTGTTTGTCTGCCATTTAGGGGTAGACTGTCAAATGCACAAAGGCCAGATGGGCTGAAAGTAACTCCAGCTTCAGCAGGGATACTCTCTTCCCTGAGTAAATATTTATATCACCTGGAAAATAATCCCTAAGCATTAGCTTTTCCAATTCAGATTGTTTGTAAGGATGTACTCGAATGGAGTTGTTTTCACTGGGTAAACACAATTCTTTGTTCTTCCTATTTCTGTGGTACTTTTTGTCATTTTGGTAGACTCTCACAGAAACAGTTTCACTTTTATTTGTCATCACCTTTCTGATGACAGAAAAGGGTTATGTATTCATGCAGATTCTTTTAGGCTGGACAGTGCTGCTTTGGTTCCTTTTTTGTCACTCACATGTTGCCGAAGTTCTCCAGTAACTTCTTGTAAGGCATATTAGGCTGTTGCATGTTGTCTTAGCAAAACCAGGAGGCAGCCTGAACTGTAAATGTTTGTTTCTCTTGGGGCAATTGCAAAATGTTGTGTGTGGTCAGGCTGAGGTTTGTGGCTTTGAATGGGAAGGGTTGTCCGAGAGGAGTTGCAGCTGACACCAAGTTGATACGGATATAGTAAAGAAAACAAGTTGTAGTAATAGCTGAGGTGGCAAGTGTCCAGTTGGACTTTTGGTACTCAGGTTCGCAGCCTGGCAGAACCTTAGGCTGTTTATGGGTAATTTCAGCCACCATTATTTTTATCGGTGCTTGATAACTAGGTTCTGATATTCCCTTTGAATGAGACAACACTGCAGAAATCCAGTCTGCACACAGCAGGAGCGGAGGGTTTCTAGTGTTATTGTTTAGAGAACTATTTTGATTTGTATTTTAAACAAATACCAGCAGGATGTCAGTATCCTTTTTTTCTTATCCTTCCCTGTCCTAAGCATTTTCTCCTGCAGCGGCATAAAATGTGACTGGATTTAGGAAGGACCCCAGGAGAGCAGTAGTTGAGTTTATCAGCTGTTTACCCCTCAGTTGTGCAAATTGTCTTGCTCCTGATAATGCTAAGCCCGAGTGGAATGTGAGTCTTTGATTCACAAGTGCCTCTCCTGCCAAAGAAATCTTTCTGCTGCAGCACCAGCAGGCATGTGAAAGTGGACAGGAGGGTAGGAGGAATGTGTTAAGGGAAAATTGTGTAAGAATCTTTCAATGGTTTTACTCACTGACAAAACTAGAGCTATGGGATGTGATCCTGCAGCTTGTAGTAATGAACTGGTTTGTCCTGGGTAACAGGTTGATGTACACATTCCCAACTTGTTGAATCTGCTTGGGTTACTAAAATATTAAGGAAGATCATACAGCATCCTACATTTTGTAGAAGCATTCTGTGACATCATGTGATTGCTGCTTATGTACAGGGAAAGTAGATTGAGCCTCCACGTAATCTCACAAGTCTAAATCTCTTGCTGCAGTCTACTACAACAAAACCATCAATGGGATTTGCAAAGGCAGAATAAGGAAGGTGTGGATCTTAAGAAGAGCACAAAATGAAACTTTTAAAAATAAACTAGGAGGGTAATGCTCTCAGCAATCACTTGAAACTGTTTTGTAATACTAATGTGGATGTTAAGACACCAGGTGAAAAACTCTTCTGGTCTCACAAATGTTGCATGCCACAGAGCTGGCTTGCCGCTGTCTCTATATTGCTGTTTTGGAGCTACCAAAACAATCAGCTAAATGCTTAAGGGATTTTTGGATTACTTTAGTTGTAATAATAACTAACATTTAGAACACTTCTCAAAACACTTAATCTGCTTTAGAGCATTTAAGGTAGATTAGCAATATCCCCGTATTATAGGTGTCCTCTTGAGTACACTGAAGTATCCAACCTGGTGGATCAGTGGCAGCACTGGGAATAGATGCCAGGACCTTATCTAGGCAAAAGTTGCCATCTCTGTTGTAACTTGAGTTAATTGCTTACTACAATTAAGTTTAGTAACTCAGCTTCGTGGTACTGCTATGTTAGCGTCAGGATTTGTGATTTGTGCCTAATTTTGGATAAAGCTCTGATAAACTGCCATGCTAGCCGTTGCAAACCATTAGGTAGCACAGCTTCACAATACACCAATATGTGTTTACACAGTACTGTGTTATTACTTGCCAACCTTGCTAACACAGGGAGAATCTACGGAGACAGAAGTTGTGAAATCAAATTACAGATAATTGAGTATTTAAGTGAAGTGTCAGGCTAAATATAGCAAGTTCTGTGCAGAACTTTTTGACGGATTTACTGAGAATATATAGCTGCAAAAAAAATCACACTTCTTTTAAGCTGTAAGCGCCTGTAGAGCCAGGAAGAAGACAAGCACAGTCAAGCCATATTCCTGACCATTCGTTTCAAAAATCACAGTCTGTCAGGTACGTCTACATGGTTTGTGCTAGCAAGCATGAACTCAGACTACCAGGCGCAGTCTTGCGTTGCTTATGCTCCAGGTCAGATGCATGTTGTCTTTAACCTGCAGTCATGTCCCTCTGGTTAGCCCTCCTGGCAGGCTCGGTGCGCTGCCAGCCCTAGCTGTGCAGCGTCTGGTTCAGGCAGAGCGAGCTGGAGCAAGGTCTCGTGTACCACAGGCTGCCTTGTGGTACTCAACTGCTTTTGACGTTGAAAATCAGCAGAGTCAAAAATTCATCGCCTCCTCTTGTATGCTTTTGAATAAGTAAAAGCTAAATATTATTTTAAAGCCTAAAATATTTTTTTGAAAACTCTTACTTAGTTTGGGAACAGAGCTACCTGAAAGCTATGGGACACTGGGAATGCCGGAGTTACTTAAATGAAGTTTATCCCCAGCGTAACTCCATTGAAATCCCGGGAGCTATGCAAGGAGCTCTTACAGCCGCAGTTTCTGCAATTAAATTCCCCTACCCAAGGCGAAGTTAAACGCACAGCCAGAAGGGGATGTGATCAATTCAAACTGACATGCGTAGGTTTTAAATAAGTCCTAACACTTCACATGTGAAAAAGAAAAGTGTGAAGGGCTTAAAGGAAGTAGCACAGCTTTTCTTTTAGCCTGTTGGGTGTCACTGCAGGGCAACACCTTGGACACAGGAGAGGGAAGAATCTTTTGACAAACCAGAAGGGAGAGCGTGTGAATCCTGAGTGGAGGAATACGAGGTGGAAAGCATGGGGTCAAATGCTGGTAGGCACCCACTTCACAAAGAACTGAAATACCTGCTTGAATCCATTTATATATCGGAAAATTATTACAGTCCATTGACTTCCACAGACTTAAATTTATGTGTATATTTAACGTTGCTGAAAGAACAGTTTTCTGCTGGAAGAAGTGGTGCCCAGGCTGTCACTTATGCTTGGGAGGAGTGTCTATATGCACCCGTTAAACTTCCCCCTTAACCCTCTGCTGGAAAATGCCGCAACTTGTCTCTCTAGCAGGGCACCCTTAGGAAGAAATCTTATGTCGTATACAGTGTGCTGTGGATCCCTCAGGCAAAATTTAACAGCTTCTGCTCTCTTTGTATTCATGTGTTATCTCCTGTCTCAGAATAAATTTTGGGGTGATTTTTTTTTTTTAATACATTTTAATTTTATATACCTTCATATAGTAGGTTCCTATGAATTAGGGCTTCTAGGTGCTGCAGAATAATATACAATACCCAGGATGTCCTTAAGCTGAAAAACCCTTTCTTCTTTTCAACTGTCTTCTATTGATTTACTCTTAAAGTAGCTGTCTTTTTTTGCTTGGGTTTTTTTAGTACTGCACTCCAGGATACTTAACATTTGCAAATATTTACCTCTGAGCTCTTAGTGTGTTACTGAACTATTTGTGTCACTCATTTATTGATACCTCCACATGTTGTTTTGTATTTTTTGTAGAAAAATGGTGTATTGCTATAACCTTCCATCCAGCAGAGTGATCTGGATTGTGTTGGACTTGTTTACTTGGAGTTTCTTGTAAGCGTAACTTTTGTTTAACATGTAGAGACACTTGCCTTCTCCTGCTTGTCCTGCTATGTAGGAAGAACATGTAGTTATCACATCAGAAATACAGGTCAGGGATTTGTTAAACTTGGCTAAATGTCAGTCTGAATCCCAAAGTGTTCGGTCAGGTGAAAAATCTCATTTTCATGGATTTGGCATCTTAGTGGATGCCTGTTGAGCACGCTTAAAGGTAATTTTTTTCCCCCGCTTGTTCAAAATCTTAATGTTGTTCACTCTATTTCACAGGTAATCTTCAGTCACAATACATTTCAATTTATGTAAAATTCAATTTCTTTAGTAGAATTTATTGTTACCTGCATAAATAGGAGAGTTTGTCATTAGTATCATTGCAATTGGATGAGAGTGTGATTGTTCTGTTCCATGGCATGGTGAAAATCAATAGCCTTTTGGATTTGCTTTTCAAAGAAAGACAGAGAGAAATAGGGCTTTTGACTGAGTAAGAAAATTTCAGTCCTTCAGGAATTTTTGGACAGTTTTAGCAAATAATGAAGAGCAACAAAAACGCAGTTGGAACTGATGGTCAGCTTCAGCTAATGATACTTATTACTTAACAAACAACCTGACAAATAGCTGGTGCAAACGTCAAGGGAGTTTTCCTGGACTGTTGAAGCACTATTTAATTTGCCTTACTAAAATTAATGAATGAGCATGTAAGGATTTGGATAGCCACAAGGGGGAACATTGTCAACAAGAACAGATTAAATATCCCGGATCTAATTTACAGCTTAAACCTTTCTGACTTGACTGACTTTACTGTGGTTACTCCTGATACAGAGTCCGATAACAGAGATCAGAATCTGACCTGATAAGTTTTAATATGACGTTTCTATTTACGAAGCAAATTTTGTTCCTCAGGAGGATGCATATACATTTTTGTGATCGATGGGGTTTTCTTAATTAATGTGAAACATTTGTATATATTAATACTGAATGTAAGTCTCCTAGGAGCACGAGGCTGTAATAGGAAAAACAGTCATTAGAAAGGCATAAGGAAACATGATACCAAATGGAGATGAAGAGTATTCTGTTTTACTAGCTTACCCTTTCTGTCTACAGAGAAAGCTGTATGTTTCACCACTTACAGATCTTGAGAAGAAATAACAAAGCTATGTAGATATGTTCTTTGCATCTTATTTCTGAACTGATACTAAATAGTCCTTGCAGGTATTTTTGAGAGCTCAGTGGATCACTGTTTCCTATTGAAGGTTAGAATCCAACTTCTGTGGTCTGGTAGCTGTTCTGCTGTGCAGTTCAAAAAAAAAAAAACCAACAAAACAAACAACAAGCTAATAACCTGATAAGTGTTGTTCCTATGCATAACTACATTTAGCTGATAAATCAATAACTTCTTTCAAATTATCAGTTTAAAATTACCTTTTGCCAATAATCTTCCTTTTTGTTGTCTGTTTGGTTTCTTTTTCATCTCTTCCTCTCCTCGCTGTGCAAACCCAAAAGGTCATTTTAAAGGATGTGGATTCTCTCCTTTATGTGGACACTGATGTTCTCTTCCTGAGGCCCATCGATGACATCTGGCACACCCTGAAAGAGTTCAACTCAACACAACTAGCTGCTATGGCCCCAGAACACGAAATACCAAAGATTGGCTGGTATAGTCGATTTGCGCGTCACCCTTACTATGGGACAACTGGAGTCAATTCTGGAGTGATGCTAATGAATTTAACACGGATACGCAACACTCAGTTCAAGGTGAGAAGAAATACAGCTGTTGCAGAAACTAATGATTTATGTATTTTTCACATCTTGTAAAACAGTATAAAATTATATAAAGTTTGTAATATAAAGAATCTGAAAAATACAGAATATATATAATTGGATACTGAAAGCAATTATAGTGAAAATGATTATTAAAACAAGTGAACCTTCCTCGAGAGGCTGGAGCACTGAGAACTTGCAGATGAAGCAGTCTGTTAGCAGTAGTAGAAACAGCTTCTTCAACATTTCATTTTCCCTTGAAAGATGCGTGAAAGAATAAACTCAAGGATCTTCAGTGCAGTCACTGTATTGTTTTCAAAATTGGAAAGCTCGATGTAAATATCCAGAGAAATTGGTAATTTTTTGCATCTGCTGTAAATACAAATTTGTATCCTGCTGCAGATCAAGTGACTCCATGAATTGATATAAACGAGAAGGGAACATTTTCACTGACATCTGACATCTCCCCTCTTGTGTGAAAGGCCTGACTTGTAAAATCTCTGTTTCATTGAGCACATATTCTCTAATCTCTTTAAAAACTTTATTTACCCCAAGTGGTCTCGTTCCTCAGTCAAGGCCAGGGGTTTCCTATACTGTTACAGGAACAGCTTGAGTAAAAAAAGCCCTTGCTCTTTATATCATAATTCCCAGGGAAGATAGTTTTTAGTCTGCACTTTTCCTCGCTTTTATACCTCAGTTTTCACCTTGTCCATGCATTTTTGCATTTTTCCACTTTTCCACTGTTTCGCCCTCCTGTTGCTCAGAATAGGAAGATTGTGAATAGCAGGAGCTGACATCAGAGCTAGACCCAGGAGACCTTGCTTTCCTGTTTAGATAAACAGGAGCACAGTCAGCTCTGCTGTTCCAACCCTATCCAGGTTTAACATTTCCTGGCAGTTCTTAATTTTTCACCTAGGTATCTGACATGGCTTAGCAGACTTACAAATATGTGGGTGCCACACTCCGAGTCATATATTGCATCGCTGTTCACGGCATTAACCCATTGCTTCTGTTTTTCTGCCCTGCAGAACAGCATGATACCAAGTGGTTTGACTTGGGAGGAAATGTTATATCCATTATACCAAAAGTACAAAAATTACATTACATGGGGAGACCAGGATTTACTAAATATAATTTTTTACTTTAACCCAGGTAAGTAATGATTCTTGGAGTCGTGATTATCTGTGTTAAGAATATTTCTTGAACTTGAAAAATTTTAAAAGAAGTGCTATTTGTTATTTATAATATGCATAATGTACTCTGGCATGAAGTTAATGTGTAAGCGCACCTAGGATTTACAACCTATGAAATAGTTCTGAACATGGTGCAGGTGGCGGGGCTTGGTTCCATTGAATATGTAAATCTGTTTTCTGGAGATCCTGAGAAAGTAAGGAAGTATAACATTAATGATCAAAGGCAGGAATGAAGTTCAAGTTGTATGTGTGCTTAAGAGCGTCACTGGACCAGGGCCCAGCTGAAAAAGTGGTTTTGTTTCAGATGTTTATCTGAACGTGAAATTGCCAATCTTTCTCCAAAGCTATGCTCTATTTTCCTGAAATTCAGCCGACTCCTGATATTTATGCAAATGAGTAACAAAGCTAGTATGAACAGAAAATGGACACAGCCATTAAATTTCTCCTCTGAAACTGTTTCCCTCCCTACTTTCGCTCCTTCACTAGAAGTTACTTTTTGAGAAAGATACTTCCAGCCTCTCAGCTGAATGATCCAGCCTCAGCAGGCACCAGGATGGTGTCATCTATATTCTGCTGCTTAGATCTGCGCATTTTCTACTCGTCTGTGTTCTGCTTGCTCTGGGACTACGAGGAGCTACGGAGGACTTCAAGTCTCTCAAAACCTTGTTCTCAAAGAACAGATGGCATAACCCGCCTGTCCTAGCGTGGACCAGCGTGACCAATATGTATGTGTGTACTTGTCAGCCCAGCAAAATGTCATATTTGATTCCTGCCTGTCACTCTTGCACAATGCCTCCATAAACAACTTGTAACATTTTTGGTTTGTCCTTTGTTTCCTCTTGAATTGGAGTCACATTCTCATGAGTGTGTTATTTCCAAGGAACTGGCAAGTTTAGGCATTGTTATTTTAAAAGGGTGTGACTTTTTTTCACAAGTGCTGAGACAGTTTCTGGAAATTCAGCCCCTTGTAAGTATTTTGCACTGATCACACAGAAATTACTTCAGGCACTTCGAAAACCAGTAACATCTGAGAAATGCAAGGATTTCAAAATTGTAGCACAGTACGTGCTTCCCAAAGAAGCCGAGAACCTTATTTCATGCTTCTGAATATGCTGAGTATCCATTCTTATTTGCTTTTCCTTGTTTCCTATGTGACCTTGTATTCCCTCAAGTGATCTTAAGAACAGAATAAGTTTGGATTTATCTTTATTTATTCTGTTCCCTTTTCTTTTTCTCTCAGGAGTCATAGGGTAGGTAATTGGATATACCCAAATCCAGGCAAATAAAAGGAAAGAGCAAAAGCAAAGCAATAAGCTAACATCTGTTGACTGCAGACAGAAGTCAAACATCAGTGTCCCTGGTACACCATGTATTACCCTCAATCCCAGGGAAAAAATAAAGTGGAAGAAATCTTCATTATGAAATCATAAATTAATTGCCAAAAAGAAATAAATGTTATGGGAATAGGGTCTACTGGAGGAAGAAAAAGATGAAGCCAGATTAGTTGTGAAGTCAAACTCAAGCTGCTATCTTCAGTGTGGAGGAAAAAACCAAAGATTGCAAAAATATTTTAATTTTGTGATGAGAGTATTCTCAATCAAATCCGCATGTTGAGACTCTTTTCTGTGCCATAGTCTGTCTTTTCTTTGTAACTGGTAAATAATTTTTTACGAATTACGTAACATTGGACTGCACAAGAAAAGAAAACAAAGGAACTGGATACAATTAAAACAGAAAACTAGACTTTCCCGAGGTTTTAAACTGCTGGAGATTGTTGAGACCGGCCTGGGAAGGAATCAGTCAAGACTGCTGCAGGTGGCTTTTTATAGATGCAGTGCATTGGCTTAAAAATACACAGAACTGTGTTACCTGGGGCCTGAAGAGGTGCACCTTTTTTCCTATTTCCGAAGGCTGTTCTGATGATGAATGGATCCAAAGGCTCGCAGAGCAGCTGGAGCTTGAGTCCAGCTGTGACAGCAAAAAATGCACAAGAGCGTCACGGTGAGGAGAAGATCAAGAATACTCAAGTGACATGTACAAAAGCTAATAAGCACCTGATGACATCCTCTCCCCATAGTGACCTGCTGATGAGCTGTACTTGCAAACATCTGTTCAGGGTTACCAAAAGGATCTCCATTAACTGTAACAGGGTTTGGATCAGGCGTTCCAGCTCTTCCTGCCCTTTCAGCAACACTGGGGAGCAATTCTGAATGTGTGATAGGTCAGACTGAATGAAACCCACTTACAATCTTGAGCAGCCTCCTGCTAGAGAGGGCTTGAGGGAAGAAATGTTTCAGAAACTTTTTCTCCCACTTCTTCAAGAACCACACAGGACCAGCTGCAGACTTCCTGGGAAGCAAAGAAAGGCCAAGTGAAGAATTCAATCTTCAGTGCTTCTGACGTGACCTGCTGGCGTAGTGCAGTGATTCATCGTACTCTGTTTCTGAAGCAAAAAAGTCACAGGGATTGGCGTGATTTGTTATAAGCATATTGCAAATACTGTGGGTGCACGGAGAAAGTTTAAAAAAAAATCAGTTGGAGAAAGGAGGTTATAAGCCCTTTTGAGAAATTAGGCTCATCTTTAAATAACATAGACCTGTGAAATTAATGGATGACAACTCTTAGAAGGACTGTGGGTAAAATACACTACTGCTTATGCTCTGCTGTATCTCGGTATAACGAATTGTCATTGCCTCAGTGAAAGCTTCAGCAGCAAACATTGGATATACTATGCAAGCTTTCCCATGCTATCTCCAGAAGGATTCAGGATTTTGCATAACCCTTACTGCTGTGTGTGCTTCCCTAATCATTTCTGTAACTCCAGAAACTTCTTACTAGGGCAGAGGACCCTGGATAGTGCCACCTGGTGCATACTCTCTGGGCTTGGTTCTGTCACTTTTAGCGTTGTAAAATGCTCTCTTGGTTTATGTTTGCACCCAGTCTTTGTGTTGCCCTCTCCTCCTGTTAGCTCAGGTCTAACAGTGCTGACATATGTATAGTCATCCCCTGAGGAAAGGAAGCTTCTGTGTCTCGCTGCTGCTTGGGATATTTGCAAAAGAAGTAACTGAAATTTTTCTGATCATCAGTGCCAGCTTTTTCACAGAAACATGATTTAATTTGTTGTAACTCTTGTTTGATGTGTCTTTTTTTCCCCCACCCCACCCCCCCGTCTCCCCTGACCGACATTGGCAGAGTGTCTCTATGTGTTTCCCTGTCAGTGGAACTACCGGCCTGATCACTGTATGTATGGAAGCAACTGTAAAGGCGCAGAAGAAGAAGGTGTCTCTATTCTGCATGGAAATAGAGGTGTCTACCATGACGACAAACAGCCTACATTCAAGGCACTCTATGAAGTGATACGTGATGTAAGTCTCCTATCTTGACAGAGGCAGTCCTTTTATTTCAACGTCAATTACTGCTTTAACCGGGTGGCTCAGATTGCTGTTCCAGGAGATCAGGCTGAGCATAGTTGTGCTTTATGTATACCCATCAGACACAAAGTAACCAGGTTGCTCTGGCCTCTCCTGTTTTACTGCATGCGTGTATTTGAGATGATTTAAATGATATTCCTTCATATTATAGTAAACTTCTAATCAAAAAGGCTGATAAATTGCTTTTCTATAATACTGGAGGTGGAAAAAAGTGTTTGAATGGAGTTCTTCCTGCTGGTACTGCAGCTCTGGTCCATAAATACCCAATGAAAGCTTGTCCTCCCTGAGCACCTAGCGCCTGGGCACATGGAAGGCAGAAGCCTGCATACAGACACAGGTCCATGTCTCTACTTTGAATGTTGTATGTGTACAACTCCACTCTGTAAATTATTTGTTTCGTTACGGTATCCCTCTGTTAGTAAACCTCCTTTAAATACAGACTCTAGAAATACGGTTTCTGGGAAGCTGGCTATTTCAGGTAATGCGCCCAGACAAACTTTTCTGAAAGCGAGCGCTCTCAAGCAGACCAGTGGTTGAAGTTGATAGGCTTTGATGACACTCTGGGAAGGTGAGGGACAAGTCATTGCCTACTTATATAAGGTTTTATCTTACAGAAACTTCTAAAATGCCATTTTGTAACTAGTGAAAACTAATAATTCGTTTTTTCTTTTCTTTAGTTTCCATTTGAAGACAATCTCTTCCAGTCTTTGTACTATCCTCTGCAGTCTAAGTTTCTGGATACAGTGCACACTTTATGTGGGAGAATTCCACAAGTATTTTTGAAGCAAATTGAGAAAACTATGAAGAAGGTGTATGAAAATCGTGTCATTGTCTACTTGGGGGCCAACCACAGATACTAAATGTAGCTATATTTTTACACAGAGTTTTTCATTCTTTCACCCCCATCTCATGAAGCATATGAATGAAGAGTATGACCTCCTTTACTGAAACTCAGACTTAAAATATTTTCCGTATCCAATTTACTAATAACCCCTAAAATTACAAAACCAGAAGAAATCCTAGAAGTCTACCTAAACTGTCTGTTCTTAGGCCTTTTGTTCTCTTCCTACAGTTCTCTTGGTTGCAACAGAGAGAGTTGATGATTCTCAACTTTTATTTGATGAGTTTAGTTTGGTTATTTGTTTAAGAACAGCTGTATTCACTGTAACTTTTTTTGAAGTTATGCAAAAGCTTGTGCTGTTCTTAGGCTTAACAAAGAAGTTATGGTATGAGCTGTGTAACTTGTAGGGAGTATAACTCTTGAAATGATAGGGCAAATATTCTTGACTAATGAGAATGCTGAATTACAGAAAAGATCACTCTTGTGATAGGATGAGTTAAAATTTACTGTAGTAAAGGGAAAGTATTTTCTTAAAATTGCCTTCTGTCTGAAGGTATATTACCTGCTATTCTTCACACGTAGGACCTAAGATTTCCCTTACTTAAAAAGATTAGGGGAATAGAAGTGCCTATTTACTTTGTATTTTACAGCACTTTTTGTCTAGTGATTGTCATTTTTCCTCTCCGCTCTTCAGTAGTTTTGTGAGGGCTTCTCATGAAGGAATTAGAAGGAAAATTATTACAGCATAAATAGGAAAACTGTGTACAAGAAACGGGAGGGGGATGCAGTGGAAGCTGTGGCACCTGCACAGCTAATGGAGAACAGAAAGAGAATCCTGTCTTGGGTGGAGTACAGTCATGTTCTTCCCCTCCAGTCTCTTACAGTTTTAAGAATGTATTCCCTAACTTGGTAATACTAATTACATTAGACACAATCCAAGAATATTGTGAATGAAGAGTACAAAAACAGGTACTATTGGTCTGTTTTCCTCTTTAACTAATCCTCTTCAATTCCTATTTACTGCACAGTAACAATGGTATGCCACTGAGAACCGTTCTTCCATGCCTGTGTTGGGAGACTGAGAATGCTGCCTCTGACCTCCCCCCCCCTTTCCTGCTTCGCCAGAAACCGGGGGCACGGAAACATATTTCTGCCTGGTACTTTCGTTCCTGGAAGTAGAGTTTTATGCTAGGATCATAATGAAGAGCCTCAAAGTGAAAGAGGATACAAGATGGCTTTGATGTTTATTTAAAATACTTCATTTAGTTTAGATTTCGAAAGTATGATGGTCAGCTTAGGATATGCACAGACAAGAGCTTATTAAAACTCGCAGTAGCTGAAAGGTGCTTGGGACCAGTCACTGGGGAGTTGAAAGTGAGGGCACTCTTAGAGAGCTGTGATACAAGAGCAGACTCCCAGAGGGTATTTTCTAAGTGTAAGCCCTAAGAGGGGTGTGTGTAGGTGAGTGCTTAAAGAAAACAGCAGAGAAAATGATCTTACTTTTCAAGTCTGTTCAGCAAAAAGAATTAGCCATTACTTGGAACTACTCACTTTTATATCTAATAGGCAAAGTAGGAGAGGGGTGCAGAGGGTGAGGTACATGAAGCTTTTCTCTGATGAAAGGAAAACTGATGCAGATAGCGTATCTTGTACATGTAACATACCCCAAATATCTCTAATAAATGTATGTGGGTGAGGGAAAGGATATGTTTCCTAACTTAAGAAGTAGGATTTCTGAAGAATTGCAGTTTTAGGGGTTTCTACGCTATCCAGTCAGGACTGATGCACAGTTTCATAAGAAAACAGTCTCCAAGAGAAGGTCCTTTTAGCTTGCACATTCCTCTCTCCTTGTGTGGCAGCTCACGAGAGGAGGGAAAATACGGGCCTTGCTGGCATCTCAGGCTGCCAGATAAACAGGCTGTACACAGCATGAAGTGCCGACAAACTTTTTCCAAACACTAGAGTGTGAAAATGTCTGTGACACATCCGTAAGCGTGCTGTGTGAATGACACAACATGGGAAACAGCATCACTACAGAGTCATGTCAGTAGAGGAGGTGTTAAGATAGAGGCTTGGAATAAGGGGCATGCGGTCTTGGTCCTAGCAATTTCACTGCTGGTCTGTGCTAGTCCTCACAGGCATGACAGACAAACAGAAACGTCTGTTGTTTGCGCCTCTGTGTGCTGCAAATTCTTATCAACAGTTTGTGCATGTTTCTGACTCAGATCGGTTATCTTGCAGTCCTTGCCACGTAAGTGTAAATTGACATGCAAAGGACAGAGGCAGCTCTGCATCTATTTTGACTGAAAGCCTGGAATTTCCTAGTGGGACCCAGAAGGGCATTTAAACTTAAGAGTAGACATTACTGTCTCTCGCAACTTGCTTTAGTATTTTCTATTTTAACTGAAGTTCTGGTTGCCACTTAAAAAGAACAGTACATTTCTAGCTACAGAGAAAAGTTTGAAAATGTAACCCAAATGAACCTCGAAGACTTCAGAACCAGAAGGCAATGAGAGGAAAAATTCAGCATGCTGTTTTAAAACATTTAAGATTAACGTAAGCCTAACATACGACAGGTAAACCTTTTAAGCTAGCAATACTGAGAACTTGTAAAAAATATTAGCTTGCTTTTTGATCTTTATTTTCGAGTATCGGGGTAAAGCTGACTGTAGGTCAAATGAGGATAGATGAGACGCATGCTGGGCACTCTGAATTCCTCATTTCTATGGTATCTACAAGCCACAGAAAGTTGCAGAGCAAAAGTCTTGTTGCCCAGACAGTTGCAACTCTGGTGCTAAGCCTCTGAAGTTTAGGAGGCTGTGATTGTGTAAGCTATGATTCAGCAGAACCCTGCAACTATGGCCACATTAAAATGAAGGAATGGAATTCATTACAAAACAAAGGCATTGCATATAAAATGATTAGGGATTAAAACAGTGCTTTTTATGTTTACAGGAGGTGCTACATTAGGTTTAGAGAGAACTGTGTTATGTTCTCAACAGCTATTAAAATATATGAAGTATATGCTTTAACATGAAGACTTTTGTTAATGTAGTACCAGCTTGCAGGAAGAATGGGGGAGATGCCCCCCTGCTGTGCTTTTTCTGAGAAAAAAAGCTATAATTTGAGCTCTCCAAAGTGTTTTAAAACAATTACGTAACTTTGATATTTTTTTGTTGTTAGAATTATTAATTTATATTTTATTACAGCTTCCAAGACCATGTTATATTTTGGTTCTAACAGTAGTTGATTCTAATATTAATCTTATTTAGAAACGAGTTTTCGCTGATTTCGTATTTCGTACTTGTGGCTAATTACTTGTTAATTAGCCTTCATTTATTTTAATAATGGGATGTGTAAATACTTATATAGACTTTATATCCTCATTTCCCCTTCCTCTCATATATTTTAGTTATTTCCAATGGTATAATGTAACCAAAACACCTTTGCTAATGTAACACCTTGAGCAGTGTCATCATAACATAGGGGGACACCTAAATAGTTTTCTTTAAATCAATAGAAACTCCAGCACACGGAATGTATTGGTAACAAAGGAAAAGAATCACCTTTCACACTGAGGAAGAAACAGCAGGGTGCAGCCCAGAGAACCGTGCCCGGGTTATTTGAACTATTATTGCCCTAACCCAGCAGATGTTTGATGCTCTGAATTTTGCCTGTGTAGTCAGTAGGCTTATATGCAGTGCCTAAAGTTAAACATGTAACCAAGTCCTTGCTGTATCAGCGTCAAATATTCAGGTTTTAAATTTGCTATGTTATACTTGAACTTGCCGAAGATAGATAAATAGGGGCTTTATGTTAAGAGCTGCTGAGCACCTCCTTTTAGCCCAAAGCCATTTATGACAGTGTCAGGCTACCAGTGCGCATTGTACAACAAAGAACTGCCAGAGTGGGAAGCATTTGGTTGCATCATTTATATAATGTGAGAGTTTTTCTAGGCTATTTGCCTGCGTATTACAAAGTGGGCTTAGATAGCTTCGCTATCATTTCACTTCCAGGTGGAGACTGGAAACTGCTCTGTGTGCGTGTGTGTGTGTGTGTACACAACAAGAGCGTATGCGTAAAGAACTCTCTACCTTTTCTCTATCATTTAATTGCTTGTGTATTTTTACTTGACAAGTGCACCAATTGTTTATAGCTCCCAAGGAGGCCTAGCAGTGCATTTCTGTGTCGATTAAGATCCTTTGGCTTACATTACAAATAAATGACGTTTTAAGCAAGCTCTGCATTTTGATAGTTTTCTTTTGAATATAAGATTGTGTGTGTGTGTGTGTGTACTGGGTCTGGCTGGGATGGAGTTTAGTATTAGTGATGTTATAGTGTACGTATACAGGGTATGCCTGCATCAAGCGGAGAAAAATGTTCCTCTTTTACAATTTTACCATAGTGAGAGAGTATTAGATTGGATATGTTACTGAAAGAGACAAATACATACGTTTAACTTTCCTCAAAGTGCTAATGGGTCATGCTGCAACTCCAGTTGTGTTATGATGACCATATATCAGAACGTGGTCTCAAAGGAAACTGAAGTTTTACCTGTTACTTCTTACTGTTTCTCCGCTATCTTCTGCTCCTTAGAGGATTTGGTCATTTAGCATCATTTCCCTTCCCTTCTTCTTGTATTTAATCTTATTTCTTCGACGCTCTGGTATGGTCACTTTTGCAATGTCCTTAGTTTTGCTGTGACATCTCTGTGTGACAGAAGTTTGTGAGTTGTCTATTCAGCCAAACCAGTTGTCTGCCTGGTGATGAAATTGTTTTCTCACTTGCTCGACTTGCTCAACTGTATGGAATGCTGGGCTCAGGCACACTCTCTTTGAAGTAAAGAATAAAACTTCCATTGATATTCATGAGAAAAGGTAAGGCCAGCTGTGAAACAATAGTACTCTGTATAGCATTTCTTCATCTCTGGCCTGGGAAGTGCGTAGCTGTGGGGGGTTTGGTTACTTGTTCCATAACCAAACTGGTCAGTGATGTTCTGATCCACAATTTTTCACTCACAAACATGGCTTCAGTCAGTATTGTTGTGGGGAGAACACAATTTTTCCAGGGTACAAGCTAAGCAGAAGTAACACAGGCACAACAGCAAACAGGATGGGCATTTACCTGTTGCTGGTGATTCAGAGGAAGGGACCTGAACCGTGATTTCCCACATCCCCTTTGCCATACTGCTGGATTCGTTACCCCAGTCTAGATCTCGCTGGCTGCAGCTCTCTTATTTGGAACAAACTCTTCACTGAAGCAAGGCCTTGGAGCTCGGTTACCCACAGCTGAGGGACCTGGGTACTGGAATAGTCTCTTTCTCCCCTGCCCTCACTGCTGTATGCACATTGATAACCGTGGCTCTGACTCCAGGAGACACCCTCGTCGCATTGTTGTGGAGCACGAGTCTAAATGGAGCTCAGCTATGATTTTACGTTCATCCTCGTAAGTATGATCCTAGTAGAGATAACTTCTCTGCGTGTTCTGTGATAGTTAAGAGCTGGGAATAAAGTACCACTAACTGAAAAATACGCGAGACTTCAATACCAGGATAAACCGTGACACTTTATCAGCTTTAACACAAACTGTTGATCATTTAATTTCAAATAATTTCCTTCCCACTTCCCCAAGAAGAGACTCCTAAGAATTGGGTACCTGTAACCATAAAGGAGCCAACTTTCAGAGAGTGTTTCGCTCCTCTCCATCAAATATAGTCAAATATGATGCTAGTAAATAGACAGTAAGTACCCATCCAGAGATGGGATGGCACAGGTACACGGGTTGTCCACCACAGAGGCTGGAAACATTCCCCCTTTGTGCTCGTGAGGCAAGTGCGTATCTACACTGGGATCCATACAGACTACAGCCTCCTGAAGAACCATCGTTGGCATGAGAAAAGGAATCGCTGTTTGTGCTTCAAAAGAAATAGCAATGTTTGGAAATTTTGCTTTCATTCTGGATCGGAATAAAAAACAAACTGTCAACACTTCATTGAAATGAAAATGAAAATTGAGACAAAACACCAAAATGAGAATCGGCATTTAAGATTAACAAAGCACTTCGTTAATGTTTTCTTTTGAGGTAGAATATTTTGTTTTGACTTTTACATTTCTATAAATGTACTATAATTGCTTATGTTATTTTGTGAAAACTACAGTATAGTCCAAAAATGTGTAGCAGTGTCTTAGAACGAAAATATTTTGGTCATACTGAAATAGTGATGCTGAAATGACATGGCCCTTTTTTTTTTAAAGAAGTGTCATCAGTTGACCTGTTCCTGCAGAAACGTCTTTCCCAAATCCTTCTGAACCAGGTTAGTTCCCTGCTGTGGTGGTTAAGACTGTGCAAAGCAGGTGCCTTCTCAGGGTACACACCTTTAAAAAAAGATCTCCTTCCTCTTCTGCTCTGCGCTTCTAAAGGGCAACTTGTTTTGAATACTGGCTTCCTCACACCTGAGGCTCCAGGTGAAAAAACAAGTCTGGTTTTAATCTGAATGATCTCGTAGTTTGTAGAGTAGTCTAGGAGAAGCTTTCTGTCCTAGGGATATACTGGGGGGAAGGTGTGAGAAAGCAGGTTGGAAAGCAAACTGCACTGGCACTGGCTTGCCGTGGGCTCTCGGAGTAAGAAGAGAAAATATGTTGGGACTTGTGTGTTAGTTTAGGGGTTAGACACTAACTTAGGTAAAGCCTAGAATGCTTATCACATCTAACTGTTCCTTTTTTTTTTTTTTTAATCTCACTGTGAGTACTCTTTCAAAATAAACCCCAACTCCCACAAATACCATTTCTGTTTTCAGCCTTTTCTGGATTTAAGGCACCACACATGAGCTATTCTGATCTTTCGATACTCCCAAGTCTTCCAGATCTATTAAAAGCCTATTAAAGATTTTTAGTCATTTTCTCAGAGGAAGGATGTAATTTGTCTCGAGGTGGCTATGATGTACTTTAAAGAAAAAGCAAAAACTTTTCCATTCGGAATGGTTCAGAGACACACAATTTTTTAGTGTCATTTTATTGTACCACACTGGAGTTTCTGCAGCTATAAACTAAAACTCAGAACAAACAAACAAAACCCCTAACCTCCTTTTGTAAATCCTTTGATGTGTATCGATGTGCAGTATTTTCTGAAGATCTAAGTGGGTCTCGAAACAGGATTTTTCCCATTTTCTTATTGTTCTCACTGTTCTTACTCTGCTGCATCTCACTTGCTTGGTATTGTACTGAATTGCTACAGATTCTTTCCAAGCATGCCAATCAATTTTAATTCAAACTGAGTTGAAATACCTTACAAATTGCTGTCACACATCAGTGAATGAAATTACTTTAAGTCAGGTTAGGTCAAGGATCTCTAGATACCTAAGCTAAGCTTCATTATTGAAAGCAAAAGTATCTGCTGGTCCTACGCCCTCCATCATTTTAATCAGCATCGGGCCTATTGATCTGTGCCCAGGGGCTGGACAGTCTATAATTCTGTGGAAACTTTCAAAAGTCTTACAGTCCTAAAGCTCAAGAATCAGGTTTTGGTGTTTGTTGTGGAGTTGAAGGCCTTCCAGGGCAGTGAGATAAACTAGCCCGGCTGAGCCCTCACTGCTGCCGAGACAAGTAATTCTCTGTTCCTCTGCTTTCCCCACGTGCTGATGCTTTTTCCCTGCATGAGCTGGCCTGGCCGTGCTGCGCCAGGAGAGTCGCTGATGGTGTTGAGAACTAACTTTGCAAAAACAATAGTTTTCAACTAGATCGACACAGAGGAAGGAACAGGACATGCAGGAATGCCCTTTTTGGGTAGTGCATGTGGATCCCTTAAAGATCCATCAGAATCAGCAAGATAGTATTTTCTGCCCTTTTTTTTTTGTTTTTGTCTGCAAAGAGCAACACGATTACGTTGCTGTCAACTTGGTTTGTAGTCTGTTCTAATTTTTGTTGGTATTTCAGGAAGATGAGAATGTGGCAGTACATATAATTATGCTATATAACTTAGATGTTACTTCTGTGTCTTCCTTCAGTATAGATGAATATGAATGTAAGTCTTATCAATGTTTCATCTGAGCTTATCAAGTGTGAGATCAAGTAAGAAAATAGAGATTTGTCCAAGCGCATCAGGCAGAAGTGGACTCATTGTAGGCAGGACCTGGTCCTGCTCACTTTTGAAAACCTCTCAAAAAATATGTTTTGCAGAAGTTTAAAAGAAATCTAAAATGCAAATCTGAACAAGGCTTTGTGTAAATTTAGTGCAAGAAGAAAACCAAAATCTGGATTGGAAAACAATTTCTCATCGTTCTTCAGTTAAATGTTTAAAACCACCACATCTTCTTTCCTACCAAGGGGATTTTTTTCCATTGTTGATTCTCAGTAAATACTCCACAAGCAGCACTGGGAACTCACGCAAAATGAAATCATACTGTCTGTGTATGTTTTTATTACAAGGTGTGCCAAATACCTTACGAAGAAGAGTAATTATAATTTCTGTTTCATTAATGAAGAAACGCAGGTATGACTGCCTAACTCATTTGCTTGAGATCACACAACAAATCAATGATGAAACTACTTACAAGCTTTTTTGTATTCTAGGATTATATTTACATGTTTCTCCTTTGAAAATGAAAGGAAAAGATGATTTGCTGTGAATTGAAATATTTTTCGGTTAGTTAAGGAGATGTGGGTTTCAAAACATGCAAACCTCCCCTAAGCTGAGCTTCATCCTAAAATACATTTGAAATAATCTTTGTTACCGCACAAATATGTAAGTCATCCATGTGCTTTCTTTGCTTTATTGCCATAGAAATAATTGTGGTTTTTATTTTGTTCCTGCTCCAGAGAAGATGGGTTTAGTTTCCTCAGAAAGAGGTAGATATTATTTGCATATCTTTAAACATTTTCCCTGAAACAAAACAACAGAATACAGTGTTTTCATTAAATCTACATGCCTGTCGTTGAATTTCCAGGACCTCTTGATGTCATAGTTCAATGTCTTTGGGGGGGGGGGGGGGATGGAGGAGAGAGGGAGGAAAAATTCAATTTAAAATGGCTTTCCTGTAGAAACCAAAAAGGTTTTGGAAGTATATTATTTGAAAAACTGGTCTTTTTTCCTCTAATAGGGGGAATAAGAGAGAGAGGGGGCTGAAAAATGGAAGGCATTTTCTCTTGCAGCTCCTCCTGTGGTAGGAGGGCAGGAGGAGAAAAGACAGGGAATGTGGCTTCAGTATTTATTGTCTGTAAGTTGCGGAATTACTTTTTTAAAAATGAAAGATTCCTATCTCTCTGAAATACTTTTTCAGTGCAAACAGAGTTTTTATAGTTGGGCTGGTAGATTTGTGTACACATTCTCTATCAATGAACACTATCAAAAAGAGGACTTCAAGAAAAAGAAAAAAATCAGACAGTTCCTGGTGAGTCAGTGCATGCAAGGATTCGAAGGTATACTGAACTGTAAAACGGAAACTTCTCCATGAATTAGATTCAAGTTTTTCCAGACCATAAGCATTGCTTTCCACAGCCTACTGGTATCTTCGAAACCTTCAGTCATGTTGCCTTTTTTTATGATTGTCTGTGTTTTGTCAGTTGAATTAAAACTTCTTTCAATGCAAAGATATTTTTTAACCAGCACATAACATTTTGACTCTCTTCCAGAAGTTTTGGCTTTGTCTGGCTAACAATAAGGAAGCAGGCCCGAGTCCACAAAGGGCCATGATTCAATGTTTATTGAATGGAGTTACTGGCCAAGTGGCAGACTTAACACCATTGTGCAGTGTCTCTTATGCATCACTCATATACCCGTGTAAACGATAAAATGCTGTCATTTTTTAGATTTAGAATAGATTTGCCATCTAGTCTGACCGAATGGAAAGAATTAGAAAAGCCGCTCAACAATGAAAAGTCAACGTCAACATACAGGTGGTTCACTTCTTGTGGATTCTACCACAAAACGAAACAAAGATCTTCCTTCAGCGTCATCCCCAGCATACCACAGTGATAATTTATTTAATATACTACAGATATGTGATAAATGCTACACTTTCAAAAATAAAAGTCCCCTTTTTTCCAAAATAAGAAATAAAAGGATCGGAATGAAACCAGAGGCGTTTTTCCCGATCAGGTAAATCCTGCAGAAATTGTCCTCTTAGCTTGTATCTTACTTTTAGAGACAAGCTCTGAGAGCGGTGGCCCCCAGTGGCTTTACCCATCCTCAGAGCAGGGTCTGTGTTACACAGCAGTGCCAAGGACAGGTGTAACTGGCAAGTAGCAAAGGTGCAGAAAGTCATAGGGCTGCAAGCACACCTACTGCATCACGCAGCATGAGAATCAAACCTCGCCTGTTATTTTGTGAGTGCAGAGGCGGCTCTAAAGTGCTTAATAAAACGGTGGAGTGTGTTTTGTTCTATTACAAACTGTTAAATTAGTTTTGTATTTCTGTACCGAATGAAGTACAAGAATTCAGAAAAAGCTTATTTCTTTTTTTTCTGCAGCTTGCTTTTTTAGTGAAGAAATGATATGTTGTCCCAGTTTTCAGTAGTAATTCTAGGTGTCCTGGGAACAACTGTATCTTTTTTTTTTCTGTTTTAAAAGAACAGGCTAGCAGCACAACTTTTGAAATTGACAATTATGGGCTTTATTTTGTTGGTTTTGGTGATACCTGTAAATGGAATGAGATGTTGTTTGGGATGATTGAATTTGCTCTCCTAGGGGTTTTTTAAGTAGGTTGTGTAACTGTTTTAGACTTTAATATGCATGTTTATGCCTCTCTAGGTTTGTTTTGGCTGGTGGGATTCTTTAAGAGCAATCATGCTGAGAAATGCAGTTTCTCGGGAAGAGCTGAAAATTGAGAGCATGTGACCAGCTCTGAGAATTATTACAAAGAGCAAGCTGTGCTGGGGACGGGAGCTAATGGGGTATCTGGGGGGAAATGCAGTCAGCTGGGGTATAGAAGTTATTTAAGAGAAGCTCTGCTCTAGGAAAGGTCTGGTCTCTGCTCTTCTGAAGGTTGCCAAAGGTAAGCTAGTATTTTTGTTACTTTAACTGGACTTTGATGCCTCTTTTAAAATAATAAAGTGGACCTCAAGGGAAAGGACGTAGGCTAACCTGTAATCTGATTGTATTGCCCTTTTCTATTGTTGGTGCATCTGCATGTAGGCCTCAGTGTTTCTGTTTTCAGCCCATATGCACTGCTTGCTTTGAAACCTTCCCCTGTCGTCTCTCAACTCGTTTCTCAATGCAGCTCTTCCCATGTTGAAGAGATTTTTCACTGATGTTTTGGGGGAGGATATTGTTAATGCTGTAGAGAGTGTATTATTGTCTAATTGTAAAAGCAAACTAATGTTGTTTCAGTTAATACAGATGTCTAATGCTAGAAAGGTGCCTGTTCTACAGAAGGCTTGAGGTAGGGAGAGTCATGGTAGCAGAGCTGCGAGGGCAAGGTGGCCAATAATGAAAATTGCTAACGGTGCCCTTGTCTCTGTGGTGAACAAAGTGGTCAGAAGAAAAATGGCAGCTAAATTCACCATGATTTTAATGTCATCTCCTGCACTGGGGTTAGTTGTTTGGGGTTTTTTGGGGGTTTGTGTTTTGTGGTTTTTTTTCCTTCCCCTAGAGGTTTGGGCAAGTCATATCTTCTTTGTTTCTCTGGTCATTTGTTTGGTTAATAGAGTTAACGATGCTGGCTGGCTGCAAGGGAACATGTAACACAAGAGGCACGTACAAGAAAGTAAAAGTGCCAAGTGCTAAGTATTGTTGTTGAGATTTCTCATGTAAGTGATGTCCAGTGAGGAATAATGCCATTTTCCGTTTAAGGAGCTGAGAATCGATCTGCGGCACAAAAAGTAGACAATTCCCTTGTAAAACGCTCAGAAGTAGTAGCACTCTAAAGTTGCGCTTAAGCAAACTTCCAGCTATTCATATTTGGTCAGAGAGTGCCCAAAAATACTAAATCTGAGTTTACCTGCTGTAAACTATTTTTGAAGTGTATAGAAGAGATGCTTTTCCTAAGCTCCCTGTCGTGCTATGGCACACGAGTGCAGCAGCTCTGCTCTCCTCACGCTTATAGTCACGACCACAGCTCAGCTCTCCTCCGCTCAGGCTAGAGGTGACTCAGCCGCCTCCTCCCACACGCGGGTTGCAGGATTCCTACCATTAAAATCCACATTTGGCCCTGCCGGGTGCCTTGAACAACAAGGCCCATCCCAAAATGTGGGTTTGTTAAACCCTGCTGCCGCTTTTCCCTCCTCCTGCTGATGAGGTAGAGGGGCTCGCAGAGATTCATTAGGTCCCCTCTGTCCAACCACAGCCTTTCTTTGAACCAAAGAACCCAGAGCTTTCTTTGTAACGTCTGCTTATTTTAGCAAAGGTTTTCACAATAGTATGAAAGAAGAATTTTGTACAGCGCATCTGTAAATATGAAACCTTAAATATCCCTATTAGCATTATGTAGTCCTCCAAGGGTTAAAGAGATCTGAAAGATTCTTGATTTTAGAAGTTCTACATTTTTTAAATAAAAGTTGGGGGTTCTGTGTGGTGCAGTTGCCAGCAGAGGCCATTAATTGCCTATCTTGTGGACCATTTCCTGCATGATAAAATCAACACAAGGGGTCCAAGAAGGCAGCTTGCAGCATTGCAATGCTTGCTATGGGTGCCAAGTTCATCTCTTAGCCATTTGTGGTGGTTCACAAACCGTGTTGTTTTGCTGTGACGTTAGCAGCATTTCTATGAAATGTGGCCATGTCAGAGGTTCTCTGTTGTCAAGCTGGCACCTGGGAGAGCAGAAAAGTCAGTACAGCCACTGGCATTACGATCTTTTTAGGGACTCTGAGACGGTACAGCCGAGTCTGTGTTTTTGCTGCAGACAGCTGATCCACTCTCACTTACGACCAGCCTCGTGCTCTGCCAGGCCGACCCTGGCCGCGAGAGCAGCCGGGGTGTGCCCGCAGGGGAGGACGGACACCTCCGCACACATGGCTGCCTCTGTGCGGAGGCCTCAGGAGGAGACTGGGGCATGATCCAGGTCTATATCAGGATTTTGCCTAATAGTAAACCACCGCAGATGTGTCAGCTCACATATGCCTAGAATAACAGTTGGCATTGATATTCGGCTACCTTATTTACAACTCTTTTTGTGTGTGTTAAATTAGCATTTCCCTTTCCTTCCAGGAACCACCACACACCCCTCAGTCCTACCGAAGCGTTTGGGGTGAACAAGCCCGTATGTGGCTGGCTTGAGCAGGCCAGGGGAAATGCTGGCTGCTCTCTGCCAGGCTCCCCTCACACCTCGCTTGGGGACCCTTTCCAGAAAGGAGTGACAACAGGCTGCCTGGACTTCACCTCCCCTTCGTTAGAGTCATGGTGAGAGAAGGGATCGTCCCCAGGAACATAGAGCAGTGTGTGCCCAGTGAGAGCAGCTGTTGGGCTTGAAGGTGCACAGAAGGGTGGGAGAGGTAGGTAGTGAAGGAGGGGGAAGATAGCTCCTCCTTGAGAATAAAAGAGGGCCAGGCATATCTACGCACAAACATGTTAGATTTGAGGGTGGGGAAGAGAGAGCAGTCGCCCTCAGCCTGAGGGGGGAGGAAGGCGCACAAGCTCCGTGAGGGGCCGGGGCGGGGAGGCCCCGCCGGTCAGGCAGGAGCTCCGCGTTCCCATCCCCTTCCCCGAGGATCTGCGTGGCGGGGCCGGCGTGAAGAAAGCGCTAGCCCCCGGCCCGAGGAAAAGGAGGGCTGCGGCTGGAGGTGACCCAGCGGCGCCGACCTCGGAGCCGCCCGCCCCGTCGGTCGCTCACTCGCTCCCTCCCTGCCTCGGAGCCGCCCCGCCACCTCCCTCAGGGCCGCCCCGCCCCGCGGCCCCGCCTCCCCGCGCGCCACCGCCCCCCGGCGGGCGGGAGGGAGGGAGGGGGGGAGGGCGGGCTGTCGGGGCCGCGCACGGGGACGGCCCGGGCGCCATGTTGGAGGGTTGCTGAGCCCGGGGTCTCTGTGTGTGCGCGGCGGCTGGTGCCCGTTTCCTGCGCGGGGCGGGGGGGGGGGCTGGAGGAGGGGAGCGGCACGGAGCGGGGGGGAGACGCCCAGGCGGATCATGGATGTCGAGAGGCTGCAGGAGGCTCTGAAAGGTGGTGCCGGGGCTTGCCGCGGAGAGCGGGGGGTGGGGGGAGCGGTGTCCCCACGCTGAGGGGGAGACAGGGGTCTCCCTCGTAGCCGAGACTCTCGTGGGCGGAGAGAGCGCCCTTCGCTGAGGGCGGCAGCTCCCCTCCGCCGGGGACGAGGGTCGGGGTCCCCGTGCTGTGAGGAGGGGGCTGCTCGCGTGGGAGGGAAGGGGGTCCCACAGAGTGGGGAGAGACCCGGGGGCTGCCTGGGTGGAAGGGGAGGGGTGAACTCCTAGTCCCCACTGCCCTAGCGATCCCCCTGGGCTTGCTGTGGGCTGCGTGGGGGGGAGCAGCAGAGGGAGGTTAGTGACCCCACCGGCTCCCCTCCTCCTCCAGGCCCGGGGCTCCCCTCGCCTGGAGTGCCCTCTTCTCCCCCCGCATGCCTGCCTGCCTTCCCTTCCTCGGCCCTCGCCCTCACCTTTTCTTGTTCTCCCTCCCCAGTCCACTTCTGTGCTAGCTTGCCTTGCTGGATGCAGCCTGAGGAAATCAGCCTCTTTCTCTGTTGTAGCTGCTCAGAAGAAGTTGCAAATCAACTTTTGCTACTCGGATGCATGTAGTTTCTTCACACGAAAATATTAAGTGTTTTACAGGGCTGGGAAGCTGGTGGAGCTCTTGGGAACAACTAAAGCATTGTGAAAGCGTGAAAATATTTTTGTCGGAGCTGTACTGATCGTTAAAGCAAATAAATAGCTAATTATTATGAATTTTTGCTCTGTCCTATCTTCTTTTACCATTCTTCTTGTGTCGTTCTCATACCAACAGATTTTGAGAAGAGAGGAAAGAAGGAAGTGTGTCCAATACTGGATCAGTTTCTTTGCCATGTTGCTAAGACTGGAGAGACGATGTAAGTGACTTTTTCGGTGATCTTCAGTTGTAGCTCATAACACTTCTGCATTTTAAGTCAATGAGATGCTACCTGGATTCTCTTTTTGTCTGTAGATTGCTTCCGTGAGCTAAATAAGCTTGCCTTAGTTCCCATTTAATTTTGGGTGGATTAGTTTTGTTTGCTGGTAGTTAGTTTTATCTAACAGGGAGACTTTTTGTATAGGCTTTGCTCAGGGGTATCTGTCAGGTCTTACTGATCCTGCTCAGTACAGTAAACCTGTTGCTCTTTACATTTTATGTGACATTCAGGTTTTTTAAATGGAAAGTTTAGCTCGCTGTTGTAATGTCTGTTGTATACTGTGGTAATACTTGTTGTATACAGTATCTAATAGTATTATTTACATAGAGATGAATGGCTTAGATTATTTCCTTCTAGGCTTTGTATATCACGCTGTGTGATGATTGTGTCTAAATGCTTTTGACGAAGAGGGGAGAGTCAGTAGGTGCGCTCTGCAGAGGAGACGTGTGGGCACTAACTAGCTGCACTGAATTTCCGTAATCGCCCGTTTGTCAGCTCGCACCGGAGTTTCACTTTTCCTGGACTTTCTTTCACAGATCACCCTCGCAGATTTCCATCCGAAGGTGTGATGTAGCTGGAAGGAGCGGTGTTACAGGCTCCTTGTCAGGGATGAGCGCTAGTGCTGCGCTGGGTGACTTCCTTGCTGGATCACTATTTGGCAGGAAGGGGAAAGGCTTCCCTGGGTGCCTTGCTGTAGAGTTGCTCACTTTCTGGCTCCCGGGCTGTCTCCTTGTTTTTGAGGCCTAGTGCCAGACTACAGGCTTCAGCAAGAGATACGTGCTTTTACCAGTGTTTTGTTAGCAACCAGTGATCGCAAGGGCTTTGTTTGGGTTTCTACAATCCCTCTAACTTGTAAGAGGTTTGTAGGTTTTGGTGGGGTTTTGTTTTTGGTGGTTTGGTTGTTTGTTTTTTTTTTTTGGTAGCTTGCTAGTACTGCTTGAATTAATGGTTTTCAAAGAAAAACAAGTTCTGAAATGTACTTTGCTCTTTGAATAGAAGGCTTTGGCTCAGCAGAAATATACAGCTGTAACGCTTAATATTTTAGGGTAGTACTTGTTTTAGTATGGGCTTACTGTGGTGTGTTTTGTCTGTATAATATGTTTAAAATATTTTTCCTGATCTGAAATAATTCTTCAGGCTGTTTTTATTGTTTCTGCCACTATTGGCTATATTCCAAAGTAATTTTAAAAAGTGATTGTATAGGGGCAAGTTCTTGGGAAAATTCTTCCCTACGTGAAACTTGGAGAATGAATAAACTCCTGATTTTATTTCCACGTGGGAAACCTAGATTTTTTTTTTTAATTATTATTTGATTATTACAAACTATTGCTTCAACCTGAACTGGTATCTATCGTCTAAAACTTCATGCAGACCCTGGCCTTCTATGTTTCCAGGGTTTTCTTTGTTTTTTTTTCACGTCTGTAGCTTTTTTCAGCATTCTTGAAGCTTTCAGTTGCATTCAATTGTTTTTTAAAAAGTGTCGGATGTGAACATCAGGACTATCTAATATAATCTGGAGACAGACATGGAAATACTGTTCCATAATGTTTAATTTGCTTCCCATTATCTGCCAAAGTCTGTATTTCTTCATCAAATATGCTTCTGTTTTCACTGATGTGTTATGTATCGAAGTATCAGGAAGAAATGAGTAAAAATTAAAATCTCATGGTAAACATTCATGTAAAGGTTGGTAATATGCATTATAAGAACTTAATGTATTTTTAAGCTAGTACAGCTTGACCACTGTAAAAGTGTTACTGACTACACAAACCTACCAAATACATGTTAATTCAAAATGAGCTAAATATTCTTTATTTCAAGTTATGCAAAAGTAACTTATTTAATAGAAATCTAAACCACTAATAAATAAAGGTGAAATCTAAAATAATAGTTTGTAGTGACATTTTTTAGGATTTTTATGAAGTTCAGGGCTCAGTGTGGGGGGAAAAAAAAGGATGGTTAAGTCAGGGGTAATTACACAAACGGTTTGCAGACTTATTTATTGAAAAACAATGGATCTTATTCAGTCACAGCCTGTTCCTGAAGTAACAAACAAAAAGTACCCGTGTAAGTGAGGACCAAGGCAAATAAGGACAAGTGAAATGTGAAGTATTTTTGCTTTGAGTTATTGTTGTTTCTAGGAGAGTTATATAGCATTCATGGGGGTTCTCTCACTTTTTAACTTACTCTATGATGAATACTGATTTTTAGATGATATACTGCAGTCTACATCCTGGGTTAAATGTAAAGCGTTCTCACCCCCCCACACCCCATACCTCTTCTGGACATAGTTGCAGCAGATCTTGTAAACAATTAGTAAACTTAGTTTGAAAGGGTGCTAATGAAGTAAATTAAAATTACTTTTAAGGTTCTCATCAAAGCATGATCGTGGCATACGTAGCTTGTTTAACAGATTGAAAGCATGGGCTCATGTCAGGCCGTTGGGTACCTCCCTGCCCCCATTTGTTTCAATGTGCTTATTCATCTGAGTGAGTTACGAACAGGTAGACGCAGGTTTAGGTTAGGCTGTAATTTTACTAGTATTTCTCTTGGCAGCAGTCTTGGCTAACGCGGCCCTTGTATCACTATTTAACTTGTGCTTGTTCAACTGTTTACGTAGCTGCATAGTAACCTTGAGCAGGAAACTGCTCGCAGTTGTAAGTAACTTTCTTTTTGGCAGTACTGTTTTTAACAAGGTTCAGTTCATTGATCCAGCTTGTTTTGTCCATTGTAACTGGTATGTCAAACCCTAGCACAACTGAAGAGGCGGTGTAGGGGAGGAACAAAGGGTGAGAGTTGTATAAGCCAGCGCTGCAGCTATGATAAGGCTCTTCAGAGTGTGTCTTTATTGTAATTAAAAGTCTTTTTCATTTACAAGGAAGATCTAGAATAAAAACGTTGCTAAATTTGGTTACGTTATCAGCGTAAACTTCGTTGTGTTATCAGTACCTTGCAGTAAAAGCCTATAACTTCATCTATTTGAAGTTTAAGCTATCTTCTTGTGCAAAGTTAACCATTCACTTAATTGTTTGTGAAATTATGTCCTGCATTTACAAAAGCCAGTCTAAACTTCCTTTATTATAGGTGAACAGAAGCAAAAGCTTGATTGCTTGGCTACTCCAAAATATTTTTGTTTCTTAATGGTTGCTATGGTAAGACTTAGCCTTAGGTGAGATATAAAGTTTATGGTTCAAACTTTTTTAATCTTGTGTTGAGTCTTGGGACTTTTTTCTTTTCAGGGGAGTGATGTACTCCTTAATTGAATTGACTTTTTACTAAGATACTAACATGGAATTTCCTTAGTGAGACCAAGTATAGTCAGGGAAGATCATTATAACCTCCTTTTCTCTAGTTTGTAAAAGATCAGCGTGACTTGCGAAACTGAGTAAAGTGAAGAGATATGGAATTTGTTACTTTTAATACTTTACTGTGTCTGAAAGGCTTCTTTAAAAACAGGATATGTTTTTGTGCTTGTTTTTTGCATAAGAAATCCACTGATCTACCTTTTGTGAAGTAGAAACGGCTTTAAGAGGTGGTACAAAAGTCACAGCACTGCAATACTAGAAGTGAAATGCAAAAGTGAAATATTTTTTTGTTCTTCTGAAGAATTCTTAAAGAATGGATATGAAGATCACTTATCGATTGTGATCTTGTGTCTTGTATTTAAAATAACATTTTTCTCTTACCACTTAGGAAAAAATCTTGGATTTAAAATCACTCTGCCCCTTCAATAGCAAAAATGTTTCTAAACCATTTATTTAGGTACTTCATCAAGGAAATCCAATTTGTTGGACTGGAAAGGAAAACTGGAATTTTCCTTTGGTTGTAAAGTTGAAAATAAAACTTAGAAAACAAAAGCAATCACAAAAATTTACGTCAATTTTCTCTGCATTTCCCCCACTCCTGCTCTGGGGCAGGCAACCTATAAAGCACAGTTTTAATGGCTTACTATAGTGGAAAGTATAATACAGAAGCTTACTGACAGTGAAGGAATCCAGAAATAAGTAGTGAAGTACCAAAATCTGGGGAGATACAGTATATAGGCAGAAGTGATTAACTCTAAACTAGTTCTAGGCTTAAGTAGAGGACACTGGCCTGGCTAGGATGTAATGTATTTATACCAGTTCTTGCCCTGAATGCAGTATAAACAGCCGTTAAAATACATTCTGTTTTTATTTCTTTGTGTAGTCAAATTCTTTCCTCAGAGTTTCCCTGGAAGATCTGGAATATTAATTTGCACCTCATCTAAGCCTGAATACAGAAGTTGTCTTTTCGCTGGTTTCCTTCAGGACCAACATAAATGCTTTTCTGCCAAGTTTCTTGAGTCAAGTTTAATACATGTGATTGTAGAGCAAATATGAACATCTGTAGCATCACCATAGAATAATGTAATCTGGAAGGGACTTCTGGAGGTCATCCAGTCAGACCCTGTACTCGGGGGGAGCTAATTCCAAAGTTAGTTTAGGTTGCTTAGGGCTTTGTGCACCTCTTCTGAAAATCTCCAGTGATGGCAATTGCATAGCCTCTGTTTGGCTCCCTGTTTCACTGCTTAACCGCGTGTGCACTGGAAAAAATGTTTCCCTTGCAGCAACCTGGAGTTTCCCTTGGAGCAACCTGGGACCACTGCCTCTTACCCCTCATTTGTGCATCTTTGAAGGGAGTCTGTTTCCATCTTGCCTGTACGCAGTTACCCCTTCAGTGGTGAAAGACCAGTTAGATTCCTCCACCATAGCCTTCTCTTTTCCAGAAGACATGCTGCCTTAGCTTCCCGCCTAGGTTGTGTGCTGCAACTCTGTTAACCATCTTAGTGGCCTTCTGCTCATCTCAGTCTTTCTGCTGTCTTTGGCGTTGCATGACCCCAAACCGGACAAAGTGTTGTGGTTATGGACTCGTAAGTGCCAGGTAGGAGGCGTAAAAACACTTTATCGGATATTACAAATGTAACCCAGTGTGCAGGCAGCCTTTGTCACAGCAAGGCCACGCTGACGGATGTTCAGCTTCCCGTCTACCAGCACAGGTATTAGTCCCAGTATTGACTCTGAGCAACGTCATTTGTAAGTGGTTGCGGTTAGACTTTGGACCCTGTTGATCAACCGCTACTGTGTAGGCCTGATGGTCCACCGAGTCTGTAGCTATCCATCTTGGCTACAAAGATGCTGTGGGAGACTGTGCTGTATGTCTTGCTAAAGCTGAGTTAACAGTGTCTGCTCATCTTCCCTCATCGACGGAGTCAGCCAGGTAGATCAGGGACGATTTGCTGTTGGTAAATTATATAACTGTAAATGTAAGTTACGTAACTGTAGTTCTATCAAAGATAATGGCAAAAGGTATTTTTGACCCTTTGGTACTGTTTCATGTACCTTATGTAGCAGTGAACATTTTTTTTTTTTTTCTTACTACATCTTTGGAACACTTTTTTGGACCAGTTTAGCTTTTATATTATTTCGTTACAGCAGTGAAATAGTTTGTCAGCTGTAGAAAAGATGTGAGTGGAGATACGAACGTGTATGAGAATAAGTTCCCATTCTCAGCTTTAGTGTTTTAATGATGTATTCTGAACTCTCGTGTAGTAATTTCCTTTCTTATGTTACAAATATGTAGGTTTTTGTAGCCATATGTCCTTTGGCTTATTTTACGTGCTTAAATTTGTCTACTTTTTTCTATAAAGTATGTTCTCTAGTTTTATTCAACTAGCAGTTTTGTTGATTGACATGTGCATGCTAGTATTTTTTGAGTAGTTTGAAAATTTTGTTCTGATTTGGAGGCAAGTCATTACCTGGAAATCTTTAGAACTACTGGGGGAATGTAATTCCTTATGTTGTGGTTTTTTTTTTTTTTTAAATGAAATAAAACAATTCTCAAGTTCCTGCCATAATAAACAGGATAATATTTTCTGAAAGAAGTCTGTGTGCCTTTGTTAGTATAGGCCTCTTCCATTTCCATGTTCTCAGTGAAGCAAGAGATGTGAGTAAACTTCCTTGCATTGTTTCCTACTATTATTCCTCACTAACTCCATTCCACTAAGTGGCTGGAGTTATTCCCCACTAATTCCCATTCCACTGTGTTTTCTGTCTCGTAATCCACTGATGCCTCCAAAGGACAGGAATCTTGGTTGAAATGCCTGCTGATTTATCTTTGTCAAAGATAGTTTAGCTTCCTGGCTCTCTTACCTGTATTATAAAAAAGCATGTATGTATCAAATGTACAGTTGTAGTACTTCAGAGGAATCAATTGTGATACAGATGAAATCGCTTGCTCCTTTAGGAAACGCACACTATTGTAGTGTTTTATTTTAAATGCTGACACTTCATATCTGTTGGGAGTGGGGTGTACAGTATAAAGGTCGAACTTTAACTGCCATTATAAAATGTGCGTGATGAACTGATCCTAATAAACTTTAGTCTCTCTATAGACTACACATGTAAGGAAAGACAAAAGGCAAGCTCCTCATAGCAATGCTAACTTTTCAGTGTAATTGGACTATTTTAACTGCAAATGTAACTATGCGCATGTAGACTTGCATTTGTAACTACGTCTTTCTTCCCTGTTGCTATATACAGTCTGTTCTTATAAGCACACTCCCTGCCAGTCTTTTTGCAGACAGTTCACTGTTACTTTGCACAGAAAACCACCCCACCACTCATTCTGTAGCAGTTAATACAGTTGCATGTGCTTCTGGTGGTCACCTGTAGTAGTATTCTGTTCGCATCCTTCTACTCTTCAAGCTCAGTTTTCCTGCATTGCTTAATTGGATTTGTTCTCATGCTCAGAGTTTCTGTCCGTTCTTACCTTGACCTCTTAGTAATGTTTCTTCACAGCTGTAGTGGCTGCCTCAGATTACCTGTCTCTTTTCCAGTGGGCCTCAAGTCTCCTGTTCCATGGTGGCCTTGCTCATTACTATTTCATTTGGAGTACTTTCCCAGACATTTGGGTGTTGTTCCATTCCATACTACACTTTACAGTAGCAAGGATGTTTTTCTGTTTTGACCTTGTAATTGATGAGCCCTGCTCCCTCTTCCTGTCTGCAGATTTTGAGAAGGTTCGTGCTTGATGGCACATGTTGGGGGGAAGGAACAAGGCAATGGTGCATGCAGAAGGGAGGATACGAAGCAGTCTGGTTGTCTTGGGGGGGGGGGGGTGGTGAATTATCAAGTTTGTGGATAAGCCAGACTGATGCTGCTCTTCCACAAAGCTGGTATGTGACTGGCAGGTCTCAGTTTTAGAAATAATGCTACTTGAAGACAGTTACAAGATTTCCGTGGTGGCTACACCTGGTGAGGCTTTGCTCAGAAGTGGTAAGGGAGTGTGATGTTGCAGAAACGCCTAATGCCTGTTATTAGGTCATTGAAGTAGGGTATACCTTGTCAGCCGAAGCTTAGTGTGTGTCAGCTGAACTGCATTGTGTAGAAGCCAATTGGGTGGCTTTTGTTTGCAGTTTTGGAAGGAATTAGCAATAGAAGTGCAACTTACCTGATCCTAGTAGTACTGCTTTCAGACCTGAGTGAAGCCTGTGCTTTTGTGGGACAATGCATGAACTGGCAAGCATAGGAATACAGTGCAAACTAAATTCAGATCCAGAAGTAGTTGCACAGGGTGCATTTTCCTTAACCTCGTTTCCCAGCTTTATTGCTCAATATAGTAAAGATATGGTAGTATTATCTTGGTGTGGTCTACTGCTCTTCTGAGGTAACCTGTGGATCTCTATGCACCGGTTGTTTAACAGCTACACTTACCAGAGGAGTTACAGCATTTCTTTTGTTTCTTTGGCTATTCTGTGCAAACTGGTGATACCTGGAAGGACTTGAGTGTCCTGTATTAGTAGATATGTGGAATTTAGTTTGCCTATGGAAGAGGTGATATATTTATATATGCAATCATCCAAACATTAATTTTATCTTGCTCGGAGTGATTTTTCCATAGGTAGCTCCTATAGAGTTGGTAATTTTAACTTGCTGCAAATTCAGGAAGACTTTTAAATATGCTTCACTTACTTTTCTTAAATTTTGTCTCCTGGGCTTCTGCTGCTATACAGTTTTATTGAGAAAGTGTCATCTATTTAATGTTTCTGTATTCTGCCTGCATCAGCTCCAGAGTACTATAGAATTATATTGTGCGTTTGCCTGATGGATTATTTTTCTGTGCAATTTCTGTTGAATGGATGCACTCTGAATTGTGCTGTGGAATATGCACAGCATCGCTCTTGAAACATGCCTTAGTGAACGCTAATCTGTTCAGGCAAATTTTATCTGAAATGGAAATAATTAAAAGCTAGGAATAATCCACAGAATTGTTAGAGTTGAAATAAATACGGTTGTCTAAATTTCAACAAAATGTCCAATCATGTTAAAAGCAGATCTAGACTATGTAAGTGGTTTTTGGGAGGTATTTTGACACAGATAATGCCTGTCTGCTCTTGACGATCTGTTTGGCTAGTGCTATTCAAATGCAGCTACAGTTATCTTTGGTAGAGCAGATGAATATAAATGTTCTTAGGGCTCATGTGATTGTAACTTGTGAGAGAAGTCGGATACCTTCCCCCCTCCTGAACTTTTTGTACTAGTTGCTTAAGTGATACTGTTTACAATTCTAAGGTTGATGTGAATGCCCTTTAATTGAAGTTTAAAGATTAAAAATGAAATTTCAAGTATATGGTCACTGAAATCATGCCTCTCTGAAATAATTAGTCCTAGTATAGTTTGTTGTAGTAATAATTGGATCAAAGTCTTGCATTAAGTGTTGTAGAAATGTGTAGTAATCTAGTCCCTGTCTTGAAGATACATTCTACAGAAATGAGGCAGATACGGGCTGAGAAAACAGTTGCTGTACACAAAGTGATGAGAGTTCTGACCAATTCTGTGTGTTTTATAATTAAGTTATGCAGGAAATACTATTTAGAAGATTGTCAATCAGATTAAGAAGTACACAAAACTCAAATGATTTTAAGATAATCTAGTACAAAGGGTGCTAAATGAATTTTTTTACAAAGGTAAATGTAATAATTACACAGAATATTGGTGTGCTGGTTTTGGCTGAGGTAGAGTTAATTTTCTTCACAGTAGCTAGTATGGGGCGATGTTTTGGATTTGTGCTGAAAACAGTGTTGATAACACAGGGATGTTTTTGTTATTGCTGAGCAGTGCTGACACAGAGTCAAGGCCTTTTCTGCTCCTCACCCCACCCCACCAGCGAGCAGGCTGTGGGGGCACAGGAGGTTGGGAGGGGACACAGCCGGGACAGCTGACCCCAACTGACCAAAGAGATATTCCACACCATATGGCGTCATGCTCAGCATAGAAAGCTGGAGGAAGAAGAAGGAAGGGGGGGACATTGAGTGATGGTGTTTGTCTTCCCAAGTCACCGTTACACGTGATGGAGCCCTGCTTTCCTGGGGATGGCTGAACACCTGCCTGCTGATGGGAAGGAGTGGATGAATTCCTTGTTTTGCCTTGCTTGTGTGCGTGGCTTTTGCTTTACCTATTAAACTGTCTTTATCTCAACCCATGAGTTTTCTCACTTTTACTCTTCCAATTCTCTCCCCCATCCCACTGGGTGCGGGGGGGGAGTGAGTGAGCGGCTGTGTGAGCTTAGTTGCCAGCTGGGGTTAAACCATGACAATTGGTAAAAAAATTATCCAGAGCTAGAGAAATAAAATCTGTTCGGATGAAGTATCTTGTAAAATATGTGACAGTAGGAAGATACTAAGTCTGCATATATTGTGGCACAAGTTTAGTGTGGTTCCCTGAACTAGTGATTTTTCTACATAATAGGGGGGAAAAAAAAAGTAGCTAAATTGTAAATAAATTAAGCATAGTTGATATTGCTCAGATGGGAGGACTTAGCTGGTATTTGATGCTTATCCAAAAGTCTATGTTTGTAAGACTTGGAAAGCTTTGTAGTTGGTGTGCGCTTTATAGGAAAGTCAATATCTGGGGTAATCGTTCCACTTGTAATAAATCTTGAGATTTATAAAAACTGTTATTTGAATATGTGCATAAATGAAATAACATGAAGAATAAGAAACCGGAGTAAGGTAAGAATTTACTTATTGGTACACAGTGCAGAAGCACAGTAAGTGGAATAGTTCAGTAAATACACCAGTTTATTCTTATCAGCCAAAGGTAACTTCAGGTAAATTTTTTCAAGTGGAAGAGTGAAATTTAATGAAAATACCATTTACTTTTACTTTTGTCTTTATAGATAAGCCACTGCTGGTGGTTTGTGGAAGTTTTGAAGGCTTTCAGTTACTTTGTGCATATTGCTTTCCACTCTGCTATAAGGAATTCAATTCTTGAATGAAGACTCTGTTGTAATCTTGTACTTTTTTTGTTCTGTGGTCAGTTTTTGCCTTTACAATAAAAGAAATTTCAAGTACCAATGAAAGGTACTTGAGTGTGGTTTTAGATAGCTATATTAAGAAATGTACTTTCTTGAAAAATTCTGAGTCCTAGTTCAGGTTTTTTCTGTTCTGTGGAACAGCTGTATTCTGTTGGAGTCAACTGACTATTTCTCAGCAGAAATCAGAATTAGTCCCTTGATGATTACACATACTACTTTAATGTCTTCATCAGCTGTCTGTTTCCATAACTAAGTCTTAATCTTTGTTGTTTCTGGCAATAGCAGCAGTAATTTGCAAGTAGTAGAGAGGTGAACACTCATACTACTGAAGTAGATGTAGTTCTAATGTATTACAGTTTTCGTGGCTCTGGAATGAGCTCGTCGTGCTTACAAGGAGGAGAGCAAAGGCTTAATTTAGGCCGACAACAGTCAGCGAGTGAAAATGGAAATATACCTTCTGTGCTTGTGGGAAATACCAGTTTTTCCTCTTTTGAGCTCTTCCAATATATTTTTAATTAAAGTGAAAGGTAACATGAGGTCAAATCCTAATGAAGATAAAACGTGAGAGCGTTTTAATTTTACATGAGTTATCAGGTGAAAGTGAACAGGATGCTCCCCCAGGCAGAATGCTTGCCAGTGTGTTTTCCTAACAGGAGTATACTGTTTACAGCAAAGCACAATGTTCCAGTAAATTCACTGTGCTGTAGCACCTAAAGTTTAAAATTTATGTCTCATTCAGAAACACAGATTAAGAATCTAGCACTTTATGGCTTTAATGTAATGTTAGATTGAAGGGTTTGTCTGCTTGCCAGAAGCATTTAAGAAACTAGTCTACATTGATGCACGGGGGATTTTACTGTGTAAATCTATTGTCATTGTTTGGAATTTCCTATGTTAATCTGCACTGTGTGGATGGTGAAAATAGAAACAATGTGCAAAATGATGACACTAAAATTAATTGCATCAAAATAGTGTTAAAGTAAAGCACAGGAAGTAGGAAAAAGTTTAAAATTCAATGAATATTTGAAGCAAGAGTGGAATTCAGTAAGGTATGTTCTTTTATCTGGTACGTGAGTGCAGGTGCTTAAAGGAATGGCTCTGCTCTCTACTAGTCACATCACACATCTTATTCTTCCTTATCTGTAGCATTAATTTTGTGGTTAGATTAGTGATCTGCTTCTCCTCCCTGTGTGTGGGATCACAGGAATGTGTGGGAGCAGCAGAGCAGGCTTGCCCCTTTTGGTGTAGACCAGGTATAGGGATAAGTACGTGTGGTGGGGCAGTGCCGTCCTTCTCTGCACTGTGATGAAACCCCTGCGGAACTACAGCATAGCTCATCTCCCCATTAATGAGAGTTCAGTGTTGCTAGCTTTCTACGCCAGAATTTTTCAGGGGTATTTTCTGAAAAAATTGAAAGCCATTTCTCTACCATTGAGCACTCCTTGTTAAGAAGCAAGCTTTATTATTTACATAATAAATAGTGAAATAGTAATTCCTGTACAAAAACTTAAAATGTCAAATGGCAACAGTTTGTTGGGGGTTTTTTTGGTATGAAAATGCTGGGGATTGTGTTTTACAGGCAGTTCTTAACAAGATTTTTAGCTTGTGCACCCCCTTCTATGTAACTGTGTACTTCCAGGTATCCTTGTTTATACCCAATCAATATATCTGAAATTAGGGTGTGCTAAGTAAGGTGAAGGTTAAAACAAAACAACAACAACAAAAGAATAGAGGGAGTAGGCTCTATCTACTGTCTTTCCATCCCAAAGAACAGAGGTAACAGAGGAAGGAGATGAGTGAGAGGAAGAGAGTGGCCTCGGTCTCCTTTCCCCCAGAGGACTGCAATCTGTCAATTCCTCTGCACAGCTTTAGCTACTGACTCTGCTGGAGAGCATCTCTTTGATGGTGCTCTGGTTGCCGTGCTGCTGCCAGGGAGTGGGACAGTCAGTCCTGGGCAGGCTCCTGACGCTGACTCCCAGGTGCTGCCCTTTCGGCAGCCTGGGGGGAAGGGAACCACCCTGGGGCTTCTCGTGCCTGGGGATAAGTTCTGTGTTCTCTGGTGGCAGAGATGGGTCTTTGATTTGAGAAGTGGCGTGTTCCATCTAGTCCACAGTATTCCTGGTTGGATGCATCTTGCATAGCGGCTGTGGAAGAGCACACTGGAAAGTTTGCCACCTTGCACACGGGTTTGAATTGGATATGATTGCTTCATTTTCTGTGCCTTTTGACTTTTCAGGTAGTTTTCAAGATCCCGTTGATAAACCAGAACAGAAAAGGAATTAACTTGTTTTGGATGAAACTTTAATTTTGCTTCTGACAGCCTGGGGAAATTACTGTGTCTTAGAGTATATCTTCATCTTCTATGAGCTCTAGAGCAAGGCACAAAAGAGAGGAAACAGTTACTAAAGTTGGGAAGTTATTTCACTTAAACACCTGTTTCCTACTAGCAAGTCTCTGTGGGAGTGTAATCGAAGCCAACAATAATTGGGGGGGCGAAGCTAATATCTCGTATCTTTTGTTACATGTTAAGTGAATCCCTCCGAGATTGTCCTCTGGTTCTTTCCTTCTGTGTTCTGAGGACTTTGCCTTAAAATCAGTTTAGGTGAACGTGAAGTGTTTTCATCCTAAATATACTATTTTGTACTTCTTATTTTTTTATTTCTGCTTGTCAGAGAGCAGTAGGAGAAGGGTGGAGAGGGAAGTGCTTCCTTCTTTTACTAAGTTCTGATGGGTTTTTTTATGGCCTGTTCAATGAACAGAATCAATAGTAGATCTGCTTTGTTTTCCTTTTCATTTAATGTTCTTTGTGGTATGTAGCATCTCTCCAAAACAGATGGCATCCTCTTAAAATTTAAACCAATTTTGTAATGAACTTAAACACTGTGAAATCTGAAGACAGGCATCCCACCAGGACTCCTGGGACTCTTAATGTTTTAAGTACATAGCTAGGTTTCTAGAAGCTTAACTTCCCTTCAATATAATGTTTTTCTTAATTAAACCTGTAATCTGTGAAGCAATTCCAGAAAAATACACGAAATAATTGCAGTACCTTCATTTCAGGAGGTAGCCTTATTTTAGGCACTCTGAATTCTTCCTCCTGTTCTTTGGTTAATTTTAGGTTTTGTCCTGCTTACCTTCCATGGGTCTTATTGAAGTTTGAAACTTAAAATCCTGTAGAGTTTGTCTAAAGTGTGCAAGCCATATATACTACCGTAGTGTTACGTCTGATATTTTAATACAGTTGCTAAAAAGGAGATAGGTAACTTACCCTAGTTGTCTTCTGCGCTTGTGGAGACTTGCAGTCCAATCGACACAATGTCTTAAGTCATGTAGTAATGTTGGGGATCACTGTGTTGTAGCAAAGCCTTCCAGGGTAGTACTAAATACACGAGAAAGAACTGTATCGCTTGTTCAACATAGATAGTTTTTCTTAAAAATAGTAGGGAAAGCACTGCGTTTGTATGAAGGAGGTAGGGATATTGCAGTTACAACTTTGTCTCCTTTCCTTGTTCTCTGAAAGTTAATGTTTTTCTGTGATTCTCCAGATTGCAAGACTTTCCTCAGGTTCTTAAGTTGCCTTTCACTATTACTTCTGTTACTTGGGTTTTAATGTTTGTCAAATCTTGCTCAAACAACTTTGTTAAATGTTTCTGGCTTTTTGCTCTTTTTGTTGAAATTTCAAGTCCCGAAGTGAATATGCCAAGTGGCAAAAGAATCAAATACAAAAACTTGTCCGATAGTTGGAAGAAAGTATCAGTTAATTCTCTGACGTACAAAAAACATCTCGATAGTGCAAGCTATTGACAGAGGGTTCTCCTCTTTCACAATAACCAGCGCAGTAAGGGAGAAAGCTGCTTTCTCGGTTTTATCAGTACAAACATTTTGAGTAAGCAGGAGATAAGGGAATGGGAGAAGTCTTTTGCACTCTGGGAGTGATAGGATTAGATTATTTCTATGTAAAATGCAATTTTGGTTTTGATGCGCATGTTTGGAAAGATGAATTCTGTGCAAATCATGTTAGTAGAGAAGCAATCGTACCTTGCAAGCAACTTTGTGTTAGTAATTCTGTTAAATCAAAGCATAGCATCAGATTACTTGAACGGTTTTCTGCCTAAGGTGACCTCTGTCCCTTGTTGAAGAGTGCTGTTTATCAAACAATTGGTGGATTTCTAAACTTGGTTGATGTTGCTTGGCAAACTTCGGTTGATCTGTAGTAATGGATTAGTTCAACAGAAAATCATGTAGTTCAAGTACAGGTGTGAAACAGTTTACTTCTATTAGAGAACAAAGTTATTTAGGATTGTGTTCTTCCTTGTTTCTGCTCTGGTAATGCTAGGTTATGTCCCTTGCTAAATTAATCTTTTTTTTTTAATTCTTCCTTCCCTGTGCAATGGAGATATTTTTGCTGCCTCATCAACTTTCAGTGAATAAGTACATTATTGTTGTACTGCTCTGACTGTAGAGTTTCCTTACACACCTTTGTCTTTCTTCATAGGGCTTAACTTTCTCGTCTTCACTTAGTAATTCTGACCCCGCCTAGGGTTTTGTGTGTTTGTGTGCGGGATTTTTTTTTTTATTTTTATTTATTGGTGGGCTTTTTGCATAGCCTGTCATTTTGTTTAATCTCTGCTCATTTCATGTCTTATGTCTTCCCCCACCCTTTTTTTGCCTTTTCTCTTGTTGCCTCTCTAATTATATGTAAATATTCTCAAAACTTGCTTATGTTTCTGGTATTATTGGCTGTTTGGTCAGGTGCTGTCTGCTTTCCTGTTCAATTTCTGTAAAACACAACTGAGTATCTTCAAACACTGAAGTCTCTTCCATCCATATTTCTCTGTTTATGTTTCTAACATCTATCTATCTATCTATCTATCTATCTATCTATCTATCTATATCTCTCTCTATATATCTCTCTCTCTGCAAGCTGTAGTTCTGGAAGTGTGCTGTGGTTGCTTCTTTTCAGCCATTCGTTACTGCCTCTGACTTTTCCTTGCTAGGTGCTTTTTTCATAAAACTAGTTTCTTCCTCTGATTTTCTGTATGTCAGAGCAAAACCTTTAGGTTGATACGAGGGAAGGATGGTGCAGGAGCTAGTGGGAGGGAAGCAGAGGACTCTTTATTTAAGAAAAAATGCCAGCTTTTTTGTCAGAAATGCCAGCCATTGTCACAAATACTCCACAGATTTGGAGTATCTGAAACTACAGGCTCGTTAGCCCAGGGGAGCTCTCTTTGTACAGGTGTATTTACACAGGATGACCCAGATATTGTAGTGAAAGATGCTTTAGATATACATAAAATGTGTATAATTTCAAAATTGTCATTCTCTAGAATGAAAGTACACTGAACCAAAACACTTTAGGATCAACTAATTTTCTGAAGTTGTTTCTGAAGATATTGTTTCTGAAGATATTTTTACAGATCATACAATGTTCATAGGAATCTTTTTCTTTGTGAGTGGCTATAAAAGAGCTCTCAAAGTTGCTAGTACAAATTCACAAGTTAGTGTAGTGGACAGGAAAAGCATGGTTTGGAAGCCATAAGTGTGCATTTAGAAAAGGCTGATTATGTACCATGCTGAATGGGAAGAGCAAGTATTTATAAACAAGCCTGCTCAGAAGAAAGCGTGAATAGTATTTTCTCCATGGAATTTCTTCAATTTGGTTTCCTTACAGAGCTTGAAGTGTTTGTCAGCTATTTTCCAGTGTATAAAACTTAATGAGGTTGTACATAAAGCTGTGGGGAAGTTTTCTTTTGCTTCCATTTGGCTCTTGATTTAACTACAGAAGGTATTCACCAAACTTTGCTCATTTTCAGTGTCTCCCATTTTGTAACAAAGCACCTAAAACACGTCTTGCATCCTAACGCTGGAGTTGTTCTCAGGGAGCTTGTGATACATGTGGAAGATTTTTCTTTTCTTGAAAACAGATACTCACCATTAATCTCTTCTCACTACTATTGTCTGGCTTTGTAAGTGACCAGTCCTTCAATGTATGCTGATAACTTAAAATCTCTAGAGGTGTAGATATGGATTGCTTTGCTAATTAGGAGGATATGCCATTTTTAATCTTAATTCTTGTGTTGTATTGGCTTAACAGTTCTACCCATGTTTTATGAATGGTTTTCTCTATGGATGAGATGCAAGTGAGTTTCAAGAGTTTAAACTAGCTGATATCAACTTCTACATGTCATTTTCATAGACTGGTAAAACAGGAATGGTAACTTTCCTCTTTTGAGATTCTTGATCACTTCCACTGAAGTAAATGGAAATTAAGAAAATCTTACTGTCCCTGCAAAATTTTTTTTTGTCAGAAGTGAGTTCATTATTTTAACAAATTCTTTTTTCAGATATGCAGCCAGATACTTTTCAGTTTTGTGGATTGATTTGAGTGTAATCTTTTATAAACAGTTTAAAAATAGTGTTCAAACTTTGCAGTACATTGTCACAAGTGTAGACAAGTTTCTTTAACAAATACACATAATTAAGGTTGCTTGAAGTAAGATTCTTTTATATAAATCCTTTATTAATCCACCTTGTGTATTATGTTTCTTTTCTGAGGGCTTGTTCAGAGTTAGCTTAAACTAGAGGCATAGTACACAGCTGTCTCAGAGGTAGACTGTCAGTGTCTGATAGCATGGTGGTAGGTGCTGCTGTTGCTAACGAAGGGACTGGCTTTGAGGGAAAAGGAAGCAATTGCAGTTCTGGGTGAAAGCAGAAGGAGCAGAAACCTGCTTTCCAGAGCTGCTCCCCCTTGCTTTTGAAGTCTTTTCTTCCTCCTGTAGGAAAAGTGTGTAGTTCTGTCCCCTTCCTAGACACAGAATGATAAGTAGATGAAGTAAGAAAGAGGGGAAGAGGGACTGCTGCTTACTGGATTGGTAGGAAAGGCAGGAAGGAGGTAACTGAAGGGTGGTGTGCAGAAGTTGGAGACTCTTCATCCTAGGATAATGATGGAAGAGTCAGCCCTAAAAGAAATGAGTGACCTGCACTGTAGCCTCCAGAAACCTTCCTCCCTCTTCCTGCCTTCCAGGAATCCACTGCGTTGCCACTGCAGGACTGAATTTTGCCTACACAGTTGAAGAGTCTGGAGCTGACTCAGTCTTCTGTGGTGCAAGTAACATTTCCTGTTGAGTGGCTGGAGTTCCCACGTAATTTACTCATACTGGGATAAAACTGTTCATCAGAAACCAGTTGCATAGTTTGAAAGTGCTTCAAGACCGTCATCTAAATGGGAGCATGTTTTAATGTCTAAATTACAACACTGAGGTCAGGAGATTATGCTCTAGAAGCATGAGACACCTCTGTGACTTCGAAGCAGTTGTTTATGGTATGAACTGCAGTTGTATCTATGATTGCAATGTGAACGTACCGCTTGCTTTTAACCAGTTAGCTTTCATGCTGCTAGTAGTGCAGCCACAGCAGCAGGGAATTCAGCAATGGTGGAAAAAACCCTGCTTGAGAAACTGAGTAAATGTCTAAACAGCAAGCCTGTCCTGAGCCCCTGCCGCTGTGGTTACACTGCTTCTAGCAACAGCTTGTTTAGTTGATTTAAAGCTGGTGTTGCTATATCTGGGTTAGCTGTAGTCAGGCTTGTGACTGCAGGATGAGTTTATCCTTAAACTCTGCTGCTTCTGTTTGTAAGCTGGACTGTGTCACCTGGTTGGCAGTCATTTATCAAGTGTTATTTTGAAATACAAAATGAAGGATGCTTTTTATGTCAGTATTGCGATGCAAGTTCTTAGCCTTTTTATAATAGAAGAAATACTACTTTAAAATACTTGGGTTTAAAACAAGTGACAGTTTTCTAGACTTCTATAAGGGGCAAAATGTTACATTCTTTGTTTTCTGCAGCTTCAGTGTTGTAAAGAGGAGCTGGTGGGTACTGCTTTCAGGCAGTAGATTGCCGTTTTAAACTTTATTGGCTTTTGGTTTATTTTGGCAACACAATACTGATGGGTTAATAGTCTATGAAAAGATAAGTGTTATTATTTAGCAAGAAATAAAAAACAATGAAAACAACAGCTCAAGTTTTAAAGTGTGGAAAAAATATTTAAATGGTGTTGTCAAAGAATGTTTAGAATAATAGTGGCATCCCCTTTCATGAGGCAAGTAAAGCTTTTGGGATGCTCTATAGGGAGTAATCCTACTCTGGCATGGGGTTATTTGCTGGGTCTTTTCTGTCTGTGTTTTGTGATGTGCTTATGTATTAAATCTGTGATTTGTTATGAAAGCTTTGGTCTCATGGTGGTAGCACTGCAGAGTTGGATAGCTTTTTAATTTAACATTTATAGTAGTAATGCCTAATACTGTACATCGGAAACATTACAGTATTCTGCTTTGGCTGTATAATGCTAATTGGAGCAATAATCCAGTGAGACTCAATGATGCTGTTTAATCTATCCATGCTGTTCCCTTTTGGGACCTTGTTTCTTCTTTCTTTCTATTTTTGTTGCTGGTTTTATTATTATTCGCTAAGTCCTGCATTTCCCCTCTGTTGTCAGGTGCTTAATGGTTTCTTGGGAAGGAAAAGGGAGGTTTGCTTTCCTCTTCGGATTTCCCCCCATTCTTGCAAATTTATCACTCCTCATAAAAGACAGGGGTTTTGTGTTTAAATCTCTCTTAAACCTGAGCTAAGTTTTTCCCCCTTTTCATGTCATAATTATTTCTTTGAGACCAAGGAGAAAATTAAGGCAAAGATAACATGGCACTGTTTTTCTGGTGAAAGTAGGCTAATATGACTTAATCAGCCTGAGGTTTTATATTTGGTAGTGCTGGTGCTTGAGAATAGCATGCAGGACACAAACGTTGTCACTTTGCTGGGGAGTCACCACATGTAGTTCACAGCACAAATAGTTGTATCAGCCTGACAGAAGGTCAGATGTTATGTGGGGTTGAAAATAGTCAGGGCTGTTTAAGCTAGCACTGCTACCAAAGACAGCCTGTAGAAATACAGTCTTTGGCTAAATAGTATTTCTTTCAGCAGGAGCTGAAGGGCTGTCCAGGGGTTCAGACTTTACGCTTGTTATTTGAGCCTGTTCATTCCAAATTGCATATGTTACAGATAAATGTCAAAGATAATTTTCTCTCTCTCTTTATTGTTGGTTTGTTATTCTCCCTATTTCTTCTTTTTCTCCACTAGTATCTCCATCCTGTAGCTGTGAAAGCTCCTGCATCAGCATTAATAGAATAAAATTGATAGTAACTGAACTAAATCAGTTGCTTTCAAGTTGCTCCCTATGATGCTAAGAAATGCACTAGCTAGAGGAGGCCCAGAACTACTTCTGTGACTGTTGTGTGGGGCAATTGCTGTAGAAGGGCTTTCTCAGCAGTTTCCACCTTGTCTATTGTATGCAGTGCGAGAGATCTATTTTCCTGAAAATTTCAATTTATAGTATTCTGTAAATGATAAAACTTTAAGTTGTAAGGCAGAAGGTAATTTGGAAAGATCTTAATAGATTACTTACTGTTGTGGGAATGTTTTTCAGGAGTCAAAGTTGTTTTGCTCAAATATTCATCAGCCAGTGCTAACTGTGATACAAAATATATTTGCTTTTCTGAGAAAAAGAGGTACTATTAAATGCTTTTAAGGTGCATGGATACTGAGCAGTTAGTTACAAAAAGCCTTTCAGTAAGTCTTTGTAACAGAAGCAGATAATGCTGTGTACAATTGCTGTATGGTTTCCAGACTTGACATGCTTTTTTTTTTGTTTTTTGTTTTTACCTCCTTCTCTTGTGAGCTCAGTGAAAACTTTAGGCAGCATGAAGGCTCACTGGTAAATTGTATAGAATGTGTGCATATTTCACGCACATATTTGTGACATGTGTCACAATTCATATTTGAATTGTAAGTGGATATTGGTTCTTTAAGGTAATGGCTTACCCTGTTGTTAATGGCAATTGACTTGTGTAATATTGTTCTACTGTAATTATTTAAATAGTTACCATGCTTTAACGTCAGGAAGAAAAATAATACTGCATTACTTGCCTCATTTATCTTGGGACTGGCATACCAGCATGAATGTTGTTTTGCAAACATAAAGTTACGCTGTTTTTCTGTGGTTTTAGGGCTGACTTGCATATGTCTTAATTCTTGTGTTTTATGCAGGGTTCAGTGGTCTCAGTTTAAAGGCTATTTTATTTTCAAACTGGAGAAAGTAATGGATGATTTCAGAACCTCTGCTCCTGAACCAAGAGGGCCCCCCAATCCAAACGTGGAATATATTCCCTTCGAAGAGATGAAAGAAAGAATCCTGAAAATTGTCACTGGATTTAATGGGTATGTATCATTTGTTTTCTAAAATCAGGATAACAAAAATATTTTCCCAATTTTTAACTTAGTAGTTTGTACTATCTGTCTGTGACTGTTCATTTTGTTTCCTCAAATAAATGAGCAGAAGCAAATCTATACTTTGGAAATACATTACAGTAGTTTCAGAACTTTCACTTTATTACTCTGTCTTTGAATGAAAATTATGACATCCTGTGACGTGTCAGTTACTTCAGTTTTTTCAATATGTAGTTCGTTTTTAAGTAATACAATTCAGTGAAGCATGGTATTACTATGTGCATTTAACAGGTAAAATTGAAAGAAATCTGCTTTACTATCTATGTATTTTGAAATACCTAATTGAAAGAAGTCCTTTGGTGTTCAGTTCTTAATTGCTTTGTGGCAATTCAGTAGCTTTTGAAGAAGTAATGCCGTGGTAAACATAGTGCGACCAGGAGGCAAGGTGTACCTGGTTTTGAATTGTTAAATTGTGCCAGATTCAAACTTACAGATCGAGTGATGCTTACTAATTGAGAGACTTGGGGTATTCGATCTATTGCTGACAGTGTCTTAGATTGAAGTGTATACCCTTTGCTGGTTTCATAATTATGGAAGTTGTGTTTCCTTTAAAATAAAGCTCCTGATTTTTTTTTTTTTCTTTTTGTCTTTTATTTGGTGTGTCTACACAGTATTTTTCTTGTTTCCAAACTGGATTACATACTTAACATAAGCTGAGTCATCCTGCTTGTGGGTCTCAATGCTTGCTTGAGAGACTTTTTCAGCATTTTTCTCAGCTTGTCAGTAAATGGGCATACTATAAAGCTTGCTTCCCTGTTACCCTGAATTTTCAGATTTGGAGGTGCTGCTAACACGTCCTTAGTATCATAGTTTGACGCTAGGATAATAATTTTTACTGTCATTGTTCCATACTGCTTAATTTCTTTGCAGTTTAAGTGTCTCTTGTAAGTCAGATGTCATCTTCTCGCCCCGCCTCCCGAAATTGCTCTTGTGTAGGAGCCTTCTAAGAATGTGAAATTCAGCTTGTTCTCAGCTACCCAATATTTATACCGGGCTACTTCACTGAAGGAATTTAAAAACAAACCTAGCCTTTATGCCTGAGTCTGCCTCTCTCCCGCCTCCCCCAGCTTTTTGTTAATGCTTCACTGCCCACAAAACTTGTAATGTTCTCACATGGAGACAACTAATGAATGGGCTGCTGTTATCTTCTGTTGTTCCAAAGTGTACTAAACAAACCGCTGGGTGACCAAGTCTGGAGCTTACTCTGTGGCTGTGCTATTTTGATCTATTGCTGTAACACTTAAGAGTGCTCAACTTCCTCATACTTTGAAGTGAACCACCCAGTCTTTGAGGAAGCAAACTGCGTACATTAGTTACCTTAAAGAAAATAATACATTAGGACATTTCAGAATCTAGGATTGTAGAATAGTTCATTTAACAAATCCTACAACTCCTACAGTGAGGATATGATTGTGAAAGCTGAATCATGTGGAGATGTGTCCAAAAAGTAACAGCAGGTTTGGGTTTGTGCAATTGGATATATTCAGGCTTCTTACCTAGAGTTGTGGATGTCATTTCAGGGTACCATAGTGGAGAAGGAAGGTACTTGATGTGACTTTATTATTAGGCTGTTTTTATTGGTGTTTGTTTAAAAGAGTGAAGGAAAGAGTTCATTAAAACTAGCTAATTTTTTTAAACTTTTCTTAAGGGCAGAGAAGTAACAAATTAAGAATGACCCCTGTTTTGGGGTCTTTCTAGATGAAGTGTCTTTTAAAGAAAGCACAGACTGGCTGTTTTAACCTTACTGTATCTTACCTGACATTGTGTAATATGCTTGCAGAGCCAGATTCTCATGCTATACTTTAGAATTGCTTTGGAGTAGGAACTTATTAAAAGACTTGCCATTTTCTTTATCCTTTGCTAGCGAAGCAGAAAGTTCCAAGGTAAGTTATTGGGGATCTCTGACAGAGGAGTCTTCACGGCATGGATAAAATAGACATAATCATAATCCAAATTTCCATGTATGTATATTTTTTGCTACAATTTAATATAGCTGTTATAAGTAATTTTCCCAGATCCCTCTTGAATCTTGTCCATACGATGAATTTTTGGTTTGTAATTCATTCTGAACTATAGTGCTAGAAAGTGCAGTTTTGTGTGTGTTTGTATAGAATTTTAAGTGGTTACCTTGCGTAGGCAGATTAGGACTATTCATGCAGCTCATGTACTGAACTAATTAAATTTCTAAGCATTTAAGATCAATTCTCATACTGCTCAAACTTTTACATTGGTTTTCGTATATAGATTTACACCAATTTCAATTACATCTATTTTAAAATCACACTGTTTAACTATTTTAAAATCATAGTTTTACCGAAAAGAATTCCTGAGGTGACGTTAACTTTGGGTTTTTCCCAAAACATTTGTAAATGTTGAACAAATTACATGCAAAGGAGGTGATAGTGTGATACTTGGTGCCATCTGCTGCTCAATAAACGAAGTTCAGTTTTACTATGGAAAATTTTGGAGGGAAATGAACTGGGTTCGGCTTTTGTTTAAACCTTTTATAGCTGATAGTAAAAGAGCAAGGCAACTTTTACTTCTGGAGTTAGTTGCAGGCTGCACACTTTCTTGAGTATGCTTATTCCCCAAGTAGCCAGAACTGTACTGATGTTCACAAAATAATTCATGTCTTAGTATTCCAGGTGTCCAGATAGGTGTCCAGCTAACTACAAATTAGCCAGGCAGTGATTCTCCAGGATGTCTTACAGATTTGGCTGATGAAAAATAATTTAAATTTCTGTGTATCTTTATTTCTGTGAAATAAATTGATTTTTGAATGGACAGTCTAGTCTATTAAAAAATTACATAGTCTCTTTAATTATGGACTTTTCAACCCAAAACCAAAATGGCCATCAATGAGAAACAATAGATACAATTAGTGCTGTACCTATGTGGAAAAGTTAACAGATCAAGTTCGTTCTTTGTGACTGAGTTAGAGTTGGGAATCTCATTAAAAGAGGGCACTACAGAGAAGCTGAACATCATGAAGAATTTGGGTGTCAGAAAGATTGCTGGTTGACCAAAAATTGCTGAACAGCAGCACTATTTGATTGATACTAAGGAAGCTTTAGGGAAATTAATAATGACAGAACCATTGTCAAGCTTAAGAGCCTTCATGTAGTAAACTGAATTAAAAGGAACATTTGTTCCTGGTTTGTTCTGGTTTATACTTACCAAATTTTGGGGATGGGGGAGAGAGATACTTCTGGGTCAAAACAGGGAGGTGAAATGTATCTTGCCTGTGTGCCAAAACACTCGGTTTCTGCCATTTTACTTGCTTTAAAGCAATAACATGTCAAAACAAACGCTTTAGAAATACTGTCGTCTTATAGCATTACTTTTTGCAAGTGTTTAATGTATTTAATGCTTCATCAGCTGTATTCTAACTCTCCACAGCTGATTGATGGAGATAAACTTTACCATCTTTCTATTCTTACAAGTCGAGTAAAGATAAGTTGGTATGGTGTAATTCAGGGTGAATAGCAAGGGAAGGCATTACCTAGTAGGGTAGATGTGATACACCTTCTGTGGTTTTTCATGTAGCTGTGTTGGAACTAGGGCTAAGGGTGGCTGCATTGTAGCCTACCTCCTTACTGTTTTCCAGTAATCCTCCAGTACTGAGGATTAGAACTTCCTCAGTAATGTAATATACAGACAGTTCTGAAAAACGTAATTAAATTGTTACTTGGTCACTCTCTTTCTGATTACTGGTTGCTTTTAGTTAAAGTGAAGTGTCATGTAGTATGATTAATCATAGCTACGCTGACCTGTTTGCACTGAACTAGTGGTAGATCTGTGCATTTTTAAGATGTGGCTTTTTAGCTAATGAACTAAGCTTGAGATACACACTGTGTTAGCTAGTGAAATAGGCTTAAGATACCGTGTACTGAGTTCCTCAGAAAATAATAAAAGTTGAATTTTTACAAAAATTTACAGTATAGGGATATATACGCACACACGTATGTAAGTCTGTATTGATACTGCTCTGGACTTGGTGTATCAGTCTAGTCCTAATCAAGAAATGTTTCTCAAGCATTGTATGAAATACTCTTCTTAGATGAATTTTTTAAATGTTTATGGCTTCAACTTCAAATAGTTAACTGTAAAAATGCATGATTCTTTACTATTTTATTGAAATACTTTAAAAGTTATTTTACTGTTTTGTCAAAAGTCACAGAAGTTTGTTAAAATGTGACATGAATTTGCAATGAAAGTGTATGACATCTCAGGTAACTGGTAAATGTATGCAAAGTATTGTTTGTTTGAAAGGTCAGTTTCTCATTTAAGTAGGGATGAAATTGAGTGCAGAATTGTCAGAGAACAGAATGTGTGAATGTGATGCTTATGGATTTATATATCTTACTGAGTTTTATTATTTTTATTGATCTGTTCCTTGATAGATAAGTATACTGTCCAGTTGTGGAAAAATAGAGTGTTTGTAACAGCTAAAGTATAATGGTTCTACTAATTCCAACATTTAATGCTTTTTCTGTAAATGTGTTTTGTAAAACATGAAATAAACTACAAGTTGAGAATTTTTTAGCTCTAGTGTGTATGACTCAAATTTGTTTTGAATCGCTTACCATTTCTGTTCTATATATTTAAATAATAAATACAGTCTTAAACTATTTTACTGTTGATGATCTGATTTCCTTTTCGTTGTTTTAATGAATTGTTTGAGTTGTGGGATGATGTATTTAGGATTCTGCTTAAGAGTTTTGTGGTGGTGAGCACAAAAGACAGTGCTTTGTTACCTCAGTGTATGAGATAAGGGAAAAATAAGGCCTTGAGTTCCTACGCTATATTGCTAATGATAACAGGTTTCAGTACTGTTTTCTTTCTGCCTTCTCAGTAAGGGGGAGAAAGCAATACCGTTGTTGCTTCCTAACAGTCATACTCATTAAAATTAAATTGTTATAAATCTATTTCATTGCAGCATCCCCTTTACTATTCAGCGACTCTGTGAGTTGCTGACAGATCCTAGGAGGAATTACACAGGAACAGACAAATTTCTAAGAGGTGTGGAAAAGGTATGTATCTTTCTGAGAGAGAACACAGCTAAACAGTCACAACTGCCACTTAAATAACTTCTGAATTACTCCCAAAGGTCTGTTGGTTTCATTATGACTCGTAGCCATAGTATAGCTAATAGCTACTCTAAGTGTATGAGTTTGTTTCGTACCTTTTAACATCAAAAAGCAGTTTTAAAATAACTTGTTTAAGACACAAAAATAAATCTCAGGACTGTAGCTATCGTGTTTCCTAATCACTGTGCAGTACTCAAACTGTAGTTTGTGGAGGGTGTAATGTCACTTTTTATATTGAGTCCTAGCTAAAATAATCAAATAATCAGCTGAAATAATCTGAATTTTTTGATCAGGCATTTCCTTCCACATTTGGGTTCAGATTAGATCCAGTAAGTGAAGGAGAAGGGAGGCCCCTTCCCCCCAGTGTCTTTTGTTTCAGTATTTAAATCCTCTTGTGTAGAGGACTGTGCTTTCGTAAAAGCATACAGATGTCATCGAATGGTATTTTATACCATACCAGCTTATGTCAGAATGTGGGATCTTTCAAAAGTAGAACAACAGACTTTCAGGATGTGGTTCCACATAGGACTTTCTTGATGGCAAAATTGGCTTGAGGTTCCTACTTGACTATTCGGTCGAAGAAAGGTTAATTTGTAAATGGATTGGTTTTCACTGTTACAGTGGATGCAGTCAGGTGTATCTTGCAAGTTAAGATGGGAAGGAGATGGTCAGGAATAAATCATGAGACAGGGATTTCACAAAGCAGTTTCTTAGCCAACGATGAGATGTGTGAAACCACACCTCAGGTTTTATGGAGAACCCTCATTAAAGTTCATCTGGATTAATTTAGCTGTCCCTGTGATAAAAGCCCCTCGTATAATTGGGCTAAATATTGATTTGAAGAGAGAAACTTACTAATTTTTAAGCTAGGTTTCTAGATGTTAAAATTGATTTAGTTTGCAGTGCCATTCAAGAGGGGAGAGGTGGCTAAGCAAAACATACTGAATTAATCATTATTTCTGCCCTTTGTTTATGCAGGGCCAAAATAATTTAACACTTGAAATATGGCTGTGCCAAAAATAGCTAATAGTGCTTGCACACTCTGGATGCAGGACTCGCATACGAATAGAGCATTTCTCCAGCAATTCAGAAGTTTTTCAGCATTTCAGAATACTTTGCTTTCCAGAGATACTTCAGTTAGAAATTACAAACACTTGGGCCTGAGGCTTAATGTGCTGGTCTCGTTATGACAGTAACCCATTTAAGAAAATACTGACTTTTAGTGTAATTTCAGCCTGACCTTGTAAAGAGGGAGCAGAGATACTTGTTATGTATCTGTCATCTGTTGGTAGCTTTCAACCCAATTTTCTGTAGAGATACTTTAACAGATATGACCAAAATCCTTTAACTCTTGAAGTTTTGGGGTGTTGTCAAGAGCTGAAGCTTCTGTTTCTGAACTCTTAATATGTTGTTTGTGTATTACAGAATGTCATGGTTGTCAGCTGTGTATATCCATCTTCAGAGTAAGTATAGTCATCTTTTTCTTGAAACTTTCAGCTTGTGTTAGTAGAGGGGAGAATGTGCGCATGTGTCTCTAATATATTTCTCTTGCTGGCAGCAGTTGTATCCAAAAGACAGACATGCAGAGTTCAGTTTTCATTATCAATAGTTAAGTCAACAGTAGCGATAGTGGTCTGCAAGTGTTACACGTAGTAATTTGGAAATGAACAAACAGCTTTGGAATCGGATATGTGGTACGGTTCGGTATTATCCCCAAACACTAAGCTGTTGTTTTATACCATAGCTGGTGGTGGAAAAAATGGGTACCCCTCGATAACAGTTGCGCTGTAAATTCATATCCTAGCCTATTTCCCTAGTATAATGTATAGGTAGAGAACCCCTTGAGGACTGACAGTGGAGGACTATTTAAGTTGGGGGGGGGAATTCTGTGCAAACAAGCTTAAAGTAATTTAAAGTTCCTTTATTCATAACATTCTCTCTCTTTTTCTTTTTAGCAAAAATAATTCCAATAGTTTAAATCGGATGAATGGTGTTATGTTCCCAGGAAATTCACCAGGGTACTCTGACAGGTAGGTTTAGTTTCAGGAGTTAACTTTTTCTGGATAAAAGCAAGATAGTTCTGGAAATAGCTGGTTCCGATCCCTTACCATTACCTATTCTGATCCCAAATAAGTAGCCTCAAAAATGGGGTGTGACATGGAATATTGGGGGGGGGAAGGAGGGTAGAGGAGGCATGAACATACATGCTATGTAACTCTTATTTTTTTGATCTTTTTGTAACCTCATTGTTTAGAAATTTTTTTTTGTTATTTAAAGTTTTTATTGTAGTTTGCATGTTGTAGGCAAGGAATTTTTTTATTCAATATAAAATAGCAAAGTACCTGATCTTTTTTGTTTTGTTTTGGTGATCTTTTAAAACAAGGTTATAGCTGCTTTCTGCCTGTTAGGAACAGATTACTAAAAGGATGGGTTAACTTTTTTATTATTATTTTTAAAGATCTAATGTAAATGGTCCTGGAACTCCCAGACCAGTAAATCGACCGAAGGTTTCTTTGTCAACTCCTATGACAACAAATGGTTTGCCAGACAGCACGGAACACAAAGAATCAAGCTTGCAGCAAACAGAAGATAAAAAACACAGGTTTGTGAGGAATAATGTATTTCGAACTTTTATTATTCTCAGGTTTTTTTCACTTATATTTTAAAAATATTTTAAAAGAGAATGGCCATCTAAGGTATGCATAATTAAGTCTTAACATACGAATATCTGCAGCAGGATTTGGTGTGTACTTACTACTGTTTGGGCTGCCTAGATAACTATCAGCTCAAGTTTCCACAGTTGCAGTAACACATCTCGTCAGTGTACGGGATGCATAGTAAAAATGAAGAGTGAATAATAGAGTTCAGAAATCCACAGTTACCATATTTGTGTCAGGATGTTAAACTATAACCAGATAGGATATTTCATAAATGTTTGCCACTGATTCTGACAGTAGGAGCTGTCTAATTTGGACCCACCATAGTAGCCTGACCACTCTGCATTTTCATTGACAATCAGGTGAAGGAGGAGTGATGGCTTTGAGGTTTTGTTACGTAGTAAGTGAAGTACTGCTGTTATCTCTTGTAGAGTGTTTAACTTGAAGGAGCTGCTATTTTTTTTTTTTAAAGTGTGACAAGATACAGAATGTTTTTCTTCCATAAAAACTACAGCTGCTTTTGTTGTTTATAGTGAATCGCCAGCATCTGAATCGGAAGGTGCTCAGAGCAGCCCGGTAAAAAATAAGCACTCTGAAGATGATCCTGCAGAAGCAGAAGGACATGAGGTAAAAAGACTTAAATTTGACAAGGAAGGGGAAGCCAGAGATGCACCTAACCAAACTGCCTGCAGTGAAGTTTCTTTAGGCATGGGGGAAGAGACAGAAACATCCTCTACATCTCAGGATAAAGAAAAAGATGCTACTTGTGCCAGACAGCACTGTACAGAGGAAGAGGAGGAAGGTATTTCAGATTTTATTGGTTTTGCTCTGTGCATTTTCCAAGGAGTTGGGATTTTCTTTGCTGGGGACCAGTGCTGTTGGGATTGCTGAATGTCTCCAGTTGTCCATAAAGATGAACTGCTTGTTCATGCTTCAATTTTGCATAATTTAGCAATTCTGTTATTTCTTCTTTTTTCTTTGTCCTACATCTCTATTTAAAAAATCATACAATGGTATTTGAAATCTTCTTAGGCAGTAAATTACATGAGGGCGGTAATAATGCACCAAGAATTCGAGAATCCCTACTTTCGGGTATCATCAGTCTCCTCGCCAGAAGGGGGATGGGTCATACCTACATTTGACTGTCTTTTCATTATTAATGAATTACTGAAATACGGATATAAAGTTATGTTCTTTCACTGAGGAGGCTGAGTGACAATCTCTCCAGATCCTACTAGAACAGTGAAAATTACCTCACTCTGAGGCAGGCCCTGTACCTAATTAAAAAAAGGTAACTGCAGTTAAGAGACCGATCTATTTTTTTATGTATTCTCCAAAGTTCCCTTTAAATACTTATTTTCTTGTGGCTCGTGTATTTGTAAAATGTTCCTCTAGATCAGCATGGATGTACACTTGAAACAGTAATGTTTTCAACCTTTCCAAAAGTCTTGCTTCTGAAGAGAAATGAAGGAACATGGGGAAGCAAGAAGAAATTACTTGTTAGACTATGTGTTTATCCACTGAAGCTTAATTAAGTGAAGCTACCTATTTAATAAAAAAATTGGACTTTATTTTATGGTATATTAGGATAGTTTGGCTATCCTGATGAAGTTGGCTAATACTCTACATCTTCTAATAAAATCAGGGATTGTCAGTTTTTCCTGTCCTTGGCTGTGTTGTAGAAGCATTGCTCAGCATAGCTGGGAATGGGAAGTAGCAGAATTAAGAGTTGTTTAAAAATGCCTTAGTAATACTGTACTTTCACCGTTTCTAGAGTCCTTCATGTCTCCCAGAAATGTTGGTCCAGACAGAAAAGATCAAGAAAAAGACACTGAATCCTCAACTGTGAATGAAGAGACCTCTGAGGAGAACAATCAAATGGAGGAGTCTGATCAGTCTCAAGCAGAGAAGGATTTACACTCAGATAACAGTGAAATTAGTGGATCTGCCAGTAGTGGAGCTGACTGCAGTGAAACTGAAGAGTTAGGGTCCTATGCTAGTGAAACTCCAGAAATTTCATCAGAGACCCCTATGGAAAACAGTGATGAAGCCACAGAAGTTGCGGATGAACCTATGGAGCAAGACTAATTTAAATACACTTAGATGCAGTATTTTCCATAAGGCTCCGGTTTTACACTGTATAAATAATTTTATGTAATAAAGTGGACCTTTAGTTTTACAAAAAGAAGCAGGTTGTAAAATAAACTTCTCCATGGATTGAACCTTGAAAGAGTTGTACATGATAAGAACTGTGAATACCAGCTCCTTCAGGTCCTGCTTACCGCTGAACTTTCGTTTGGTCAAATCAGTGGTTTGTGTATAGTTTTTTTTATTTAGAATAAAAGTTTTTAAACTGGAAGGTAATTATAATTTTGACAACTTTTTTGGAGATTACCACACCTAGTTGTATGTAAGCAAGAAAGCTTTTTGTCTCGTCTTTTTCTGACAGCTATAGCAGTTACTTCATATTTTGGTTACAGTTTCAACATTTGACATGTGAAATACGGGGTTTCATGCTGGTTTCCAGATTTTTATTTGACTACACACTATGAAACCTTACGTTGTGTGTTTCAAAATGTGTTACATTTCACACACATATATGCACGCATGCACACGTACGTGTACCCTCACCGTTCTAAGGGGGAAATGGTATATTTTTCCGTTTCTATAAAAGATAAATACAGCAAATACTTTTTCTATAGGAAAAGACTGAGTTCACCTCTCAAGGCACTTTGTTTTGCCTCTGGAAAACAAAACAAATGAAATCTGGCCCATATGAAACCCTGGAAATATTAACATTGTTGAAAACACCAGAGTAAACACATTCCAAGAGAACTGTTCCGATTACAACACTTTTGTATACTTCTGAGGTGCCTGAGTGAAAGGATTTCATTTATTTATGAGAAAATGTGCTTTATGTTGAGAACTCTGTAATCAAAACATTAGCTTAAACTTTTGTAGAAGAAATGTTTGAAAACATGGTAAGAAAATATCTTGGAAGAAATGAACAGGTACTTGCCTTTTGAGTGCTTCTTGGAGCATTGTGAATATTGTAGAGAAGTCTCAAAATTATTCGAAGGTATGCAGATGGCATCGGTATGATCACACCACTGTATTGGAAGAATTAATATATGACCGTAATTATGTACCTGAGCTAAACGACTCAAAGGTTTAGGGGTGCATAGAAATCACCATGATTTGTATAACACTTTGGAAGTGAACTAAATATTTTTGAACATGCTACTTTGACAGCCAGTGTTACATTTTTTTCAAACCAGCTCAAAGCACAAACTACTGCTTTAAACTCTCGATATTTTCCAGTTCCCATATTTAAAGACATGCAAGCTGCAACCTCCCAGTCACAATTACTGGCTGCCAAATTTATACCTGTTTCTTCAACTGTACCTTTTTGATATTTAGAATTTTTAAATTTCTGTAAAGTAGATTTTTGTAGATTGTAATGAGTGCTCACTGCCATTGTGAAACGGTATATAATTGTATAATTTCTGTGTGTAAACTGAATGCTTGGGCTTTCAATACAGTATTCATATAAAGCAATAAATATTAATGTTATGAAATATCCGAGTACATTTTTATCAGAATTGTCCCTCTTTGGTTTTAAGTTCACATACCTGAAGTACAAAAATGACCTCCAAAATGCATGCTGATAGTTTCTTGTACTACATGGTATGCTTTGTATCATTTCGGGGAAATCTAGGTTTCGATTAATACCGGAATAATTTGGCTCAGTTGGTATATTTATAAAGTTATTTTTTGCTGACATTACCTATCAAGTTCTAAGCAGACAGGATTCAGGGAGATGCTTGCCAAAAAAAAAATCCTATTGATTGAGATCCCCTTATGGAAGGAAAATTGTACTTTGACTCATTCTCATTGTGCTTAAGGGTTGGATGTGTATTCTAAAATTAAAGGACTGAACCAAAATGTTGAAATTAGGAAAGTTTAAAAATATAGTGACATCTTATACTTCTCTTTGTGTTTTTTTTTAATATTTTGCCAATGAGATCAAAACTTTAAAATTTCTAAGTTTAGAGGTTTCTGAAATTTTCTTTAGACTGTTTATTTGTGAAGATATTGTCAATAAACTTGTTCTTTAAGCACCTGTGACCTTTCGATATGTTTGTTTTAGCAGCACTAGTGCTACTGTTGTAGAGACTTGCGGAACAGAAGGACTTTGAGGTATGGATCCATTTACCTATCTTTTTTTTTTTTTTTTTGCAATGGCTGGTGAAAATTGTGAAGTTATGCTTTAACATCACAGTACACATCTTAATACTAAATATGTGCCTACATTTAAAGATTGCATTTACTAAATCAGAGATTTCCCCCCTTCAAAAAAAACCCCACAAAAAACAAACAAACCCTGTGGATTTAAAAAAACAAACAAACAAACCAAACCAAACCTCCTGCATTTCTAAGCAGCCGTATTTTGTTGGAGGCATTACACACCTCCAGATACACGGGCAGCTGCTTTTCCATGTGCGTGGGGGTGTAGCATTTGATCTATTTTCATAGCTTGTATTTTCCTAAATCTGGATGCTTTAAGTTCCATAATTACATACACCCCGGAGCATGTTTCTGTACACAGCCGTTCAGACAGAATTGGTCGTTCTGCTTGCATTCACGAAGGAAGCGTGCGGTTAAACCCCAGAAAACCAGGTGACGGGTGCTTTATAGCGTTCATGGGCGTACTTCCTATTAAAAAGCTATTATAGGGGACCAGAATATAAACAGAAAATGTAATGGAGTTTCCTTTTCAGGATACAAGGTAAAGGTCAGCCCTTAATTCTGCTCTTGACCCTTAAAAAAATTGCTATCTCCAGAAAGTTGATTTCCTTAAAGTATCTGCGACGCTCTGTCAGCCTTGGTTTTTAAACTTCAGGGACTACTTTAATGCTTGCAATAGAGATCGCTTCCTAATAGAGCATGTGCTTGGGGTTATAAAGACTAGTACATTCAGGTTAAAATGTTCAAAAACGTCTTTTGAGTTGATTCAGCGAATGGAGCAGCAGTTGCTGGGATTCGGGGTGAATTTACGTGCCGGAACTTCTGCTGGGCGCTCTCCAGCGACCACCCGAGGAGCATCGGCCAGGCCCCCCAGTGCAAGGGCTTTACTGCAGGAAAGCCTTGCATCCTTTTGTCTCGCAAACGGAGCTCGGAACAACCAAAGCCATATCCTTGTGCAACGACCTCTGGCTTTGTGTCCTTGCCCACCGCTGTCTGAAACTGCATTAACTTTGGGGGCAAGGATTATTACTGCTTTCTGTATCGCTAACCTGGTCCGGGACAAATTTGGATTTCTTTCTCAAATCCCCTTGGATCTACTGCTGGCTTGAACAAAGTAACCTTTTTTTTAAAAAAAAAATACAAAAATTGTGTTCTGAGGGTTTCCAAGGCTAAGGCACCTCTGTCTGCAGCACTGAGTCTCTATCGCTTTTTTTTAAACATTTCAGTAGGACATACTCCTCACTGGAAAAGTAAATTGGAATTGCATTGCAGTTTACGCCTAGCCTAGGGGATGTGGGGAACTGGCTGGAAAGTATTTCTTCTGCTGCCTCTCTGAGAAATTTTGTATGTATGCATGTTGTTTTTTACTCGAGCAGTTTACTGAAAAGCTGCATCGTGACTCCAGCGAAGTTGTCCTGGGTCTAGTACAAAAGAATCAAGCTTTTATTTTTAGCTTCTTTGTTAATTGTGTAAGGAGGAGGGAGGGGGCAAAACACAGAGCTGAAGCCTGATAGAATCTTAGTTATAGGAGTCTTCTGTTGCAATAGTTAAGTGGCAACCCAGTGATTAATTAAAAAAAAAAAAAAAAAAAAATTTTTTTTCCCCAGAATGAATGCCTTCTATTGACTACAACTGTACAAAACACCCTTCTGCAGGCCTTTGGCATTTTTAAATTCATATAGTGCATTTCTAGGAAGAGTTTAAAGGTTGTTTGTGTCTCAGTGTGTCTGAGGTCAATGTTTTTCAGTTAGACAAGTATGGAAGAGCTACAGGTTGCTGAAGGCACCGTCGTTGCATCCCTGCCATTACCAATGAGACCCACGTTTTGTCACGTAGCTAGTAAGCTTTTGTTAATCAGAGCTCTTCATCCTCATTTGCCTCAAGGACATTCATGCCAGCAAATTCTTTATGGATATAATGTTCTTTTAGTATCTGCATGGTTTAACTGAAAGCGGTTAGCTCTGAAATTTGTATATATAGGCTATACCATGTACCTATGCATTTGTGCTCTCTATACTTCCGTACAGTGAATCTTTCTGCTGCTGGGCCTCTCCCACAGACTGATAGTTACAACAAGTTTATGGCATATTTTGTCTTCGTTTCTGTATTTGTGAACATTTTCTGGGACACAAGGCACCTTACTTCCAGGATTCCTACAGCCTCTCGAAAAATATTAATGCTAACAACTAATCCCTTGCAGACTTAAGTTTTCAGGTTAAGAAATAATCCTGTGTTTTCTAGCTGAAAGAGGATGTTCTCGTTTCCATGGATAGAAATGGCAATCATGTTTTGGTTCTGCATGATCTTTTAATGCATGTGAACAAGGCACCTGAGGTCATTCCCCCAGTTTGAGATTATTATTTACCAACTCGTCTGCAAGGTTCACTGTAAACTGTTGCATTATTTAATTTGTAAGTTGATCCTGTCTCATCATGTTCACTCTGGAAAGCTGCTTTTCTCCATCCATGTTTATTGCAATAAACTATAGACAAAGTTCTTTAGCTACTTCTGGCCTTTGGAAATTCTTACCATGAGTAAGCGGTGACAGAAACTACTCAGGACTGGGCGTTTCCCTGCAAATTTTATTCTGTGGTCCAATTTATAACTGCTGGACCGTGACACCGCAGGTAAAGGTACGAGAAATTTTGAGGGCTGCTGAACAAATGTCTTCTGCCATTGTGATACAACAGGAAACTCTTAAGTGTCCTTAAACCTTTGTTCCCACACCTGGGTTGCTGCAACTGCTTGCCAAGGCGCCGTGCTCTCGTATGAAATAAGCATAAACACTGCCACTCTCTTCAGCCCTGTTCTGGAGCGATTTCTTCTCTCTCTCAATAATCGGGGCTGTTCTACAGCTTTATCAGAGTAATCGATAAAATGAACCGCAGGGGCCCGTCAGTCAGGGTGCCGTGAGGCGGCCCTGGCGCGGAGCTGGGCCCGGTGCGAGGCTGGGAGTGAGCCCTGCGAGCGGGAAACGAGGAGTTTCCCCAGGGAGAGAACGGGGGAGGCGGCGGGGGGGTCCCCGCGGGGCGGCTGGGGCGCGGGCGGAACGCTCCCTGGCCTCACCCGGGTGGCTCTGGGGACAAACTCCTGCTGACAGGCCCCAGCCCCGTGGGTTCGGCCCTCGGGACCCCCACAGGGAGACAGCCACTGAGACAGACTACAGGTCAGTAAGGGTGCCACTGAATATTTAAGATAAATCATCTCAGCAGCAAATTAAGCTGTCATTCCTCATTGTGCCCTCCCCTTCCACGCTATCAAGAACACGCCTGGTGACCAACTTCCTGCTAGCGATTCTCCGGTGTGTTGGACACCCTGTTAGTTTATCCTGCCACCCCAGTTTTCTGCCTGCAATACTAAACAAATCCTATTCTCCCAACCTTCCCCTTGCTCTTCTCCCATTTATCTCCCTCGTCCTCAAATTGCTGTATCCAAATCAGGACACAGTACGCCAGCTGGGGCCTCCCACGCAGTGCGGAGTAATGCCTCCCCTGTGTTGTGTATATGTCTCCAAGTGATATTTGACTGTATTCAATTTGTGGTCCACCATAATCTACAAGTCATTTTCTGCCCAAGTTGTTCCTGAGCCGTGATGTCCTGTGGCGTATATTTGATTTTGCCTGAAGTGTACTGTTCCGCTCTTGTCTCCCTCCAGCTGCGTCTTGCAATCTTTTGTACTCTTTCCAACTTTTTTCTTTTTTTTTTAGATTTCTTTGAATTCTCATCTTGTTCCATAAGGTCTTTACAAGTGCTTCTCCCTTCGCTGCACTCTGCCTGTACTCTCGGGGCACTTCATGGTACAGTGCCGTCTTGTTAGTAACAGTCTGGAACAGAGCTGGACCCAGAGCAGATACCTGCAGGATTCAAACTGATCTTAAACCGTGCTGGGGACGAGGACAGTGAACTGGGCCAACGAAAGCAGAAGGCCCAGCCTTTCTCTTTGAGACAATCCAGTTCCATCTTCACTTTGTTAGTTTGTGTTTATTCAAAAAGTACAATAGTTGTGTGTTAGAGCCTTCAGTGAGGGAAGTGTACGTTGGTATTCATGTAACAGAAACAGCTCGTCCTTGTGGGTTTCATGTGAACCGTAGCAGGCAACAGCTCCAAACTGCAGCTGTTCAGCTCCTGCTGCCGAAACTGCTCACATCCTTCACCGTGACACTCGTGTTCTCAGACAGCTTTAGCATCATTCACCTCTGACTGTCGCTAGAGTCTCTTGCAATAATCTGGTAGACAGATGCCCTGGGACTGCCTTGCAGCAGATCTACGAATGCTTGTAAAACCGGCCTTTGCAATGTGCTGGTGATAGAACTGATCAAATGCAGCGGGAAAGCCGCCTGGCTATCAGCAGCTGCCTCTCTTGCCATGCGCTCCGTGGTTGTTCCAGAGGTGCCCAAAAAGTCTTCCTGGTCCATTTGTTGATGTTCATACCCCTCTGAACAGTGGTCACAAGAGGACTGAGGAAGGGGAGCTCAAAAGCAGGATGGGGCAGAGGGGTTTCCTTGAGCATTTGTTTCTTGACCATCTCCTTTTGTGCAGTTGAACAATTCCGTTTTCTTTGAAACTTCTGATAAAAAGATTCAAAACAGGCTGCAGACTGGCAAACAGCCCTTCTTGAAGTTGTTTTATAAACTTGTGGAAAACAAAATGACGAGTGTAAAAAAAGGCTGATGAGAAAGCAGAGCCTTCTCGGTCAGCAACACTGATAGATGCGCTATGATAACAAGTGTGGAGATAGTGACCCCAGCAAAGCACGGCTTGCACTGCATTTAGGTCACTGAGCACACACACTTCAACTCGCAAGCGGAAGGACATGGATTCCTTGGATAGGTGAGCAGGGTGAGAAAACTTATGTGCTAGCTCGTTCCCATAATGAGAAACCTGAGAGCGGACAATGTGGAGCTGCCCTCTGGAACACGGGGGCACAGCGCAAGGAAGAATTTGAGACTCTGGAGGTGCTGGGCCTCAGGCCACACCAGTAAATGGAAACCTGCATTCCCCCGATGACATACGTGACTCGGCTGCTTGGCAGAACCGCAGCACGGCCTCCCTGGAGGTCAGAAGCTCTCTGTTGCGCAGCAGCAGCTAAATTTCGGTCTGTCAAGTGGAGGAGAGGTCTGCGACAGCTGACAGTGACAATAAAACTCCTCTGACCAGTGCCAAGAAACGCCTGGCGAACCCTCCGCGCTTGCAAGCAGCGCTCTTTCTTCCGAGCAATATGGTTGCAAACGGGAGGCAAGCCCAGGAGCGTGCTGGCCCTCGCAGATGTTTTCTGACGAGGACGCGGCGCTGTAAGAGTCAGGGGAGGGGTGGGCCGGGGGAGCAGCTCCCCTGAGCCCCTTCTGCCCGAGAGCCCCCGGCCCTCCCGGCGACTCTGCGTCCTCCCAGCCGGCGGCAGAGCCCCCGGCCTCTGCCCTCCCGGCAGGCCCAGCAGCAGAAGGGGACGAGCAGGAGCGCAAGCCCGTCGCGGCCTCTCTGCGCCCTCTCCCTTCCCGCGGGCGGACGGAGCCGGGCGCCGGAGGGCGCAGCCCCGCGGCCCGCCGAACGCTCCCCGCCGCCCCGGCAGCGGGGTCGGTCGTGCCGGGCCCCCGTCCGGGCCGGGCAGGACGGCGCGTTGCCGCCGGCGGCCGGCAGAGGGCGCCGCCGCCTCGGGAACGCGGCGGCGGCGACGCCATTTTGCGGGCGGCCGCAGGCGCTGACTGACCGCCGCCGGCGGGGCGCGCACAAGCCGCTCCCCGGCCCGAGGCAGCGGCCTGTCGCCGTGCGTGTGTCCCGGCGGACACGCGGCTCCCCTCCGCAGAGGAGGCGAGCACCCTCCGGTGCGAGGCGGCCGGCGGGGAGCAAGCGGGGCAGCGCTCCTGGACGGCGCTCCGGACGGCGCCTGAGGTGCGCTGTGAGATGCCGGTGGTGGAAAGGTCAAAGACGTGAAAAGGATGGGGGGAATGAGTTAAATGGGGGGGGGGGGGAACAGTCGTCCTTAGCTTTCTGTATTTACATGGGAAATAGCCTTAAATCTTCGGTGTACTGGGTTCTGATGAGACATTAAACAGCGCTGCTGCAGCAGCCCTGTCAAAGATCCTGCTCTCGAGCGCTGAGAAATTAAACTGACCCCAGATCAGGAGATGAGCTTCCAAATTAAAGCGGATTCTTTTTTTTTAACTAACGAACCTGGGATACTTTTATAATTTTAAATCTTGCCCCTTTAAGATTCACACCTTTGCAGACTTTCCTCTTTAACTTGCCCCCTTATTTCAAGTGGCAGTTGAGCCGTTTCTGTATTAATTTCACGGCTCCAGGAGGTGGAGCTTTAGAATAAACAAATGCTATGAAACAGTGAAACGGGTGCTGGCGATGCTATAGGAGTATCAGCCTGAAAGTTGAGCGTTGCAAAAGTTTTTGCTCCTTCCCTGTCCAAAGTTGGAAAGTACCGTAACTTTGTTACTGTATCTGCAGGTTACAACAGGTTGAAGGTTAAATACCGGTTTCCTTGAGCGGGACCCATCCTGTCGGGGGTTCCACAGCAAGCGTGCCGCTAGCCCAGCTTGTCAGGAAACTAAGGGAAGGGATACAGTGCACCACACCTGCATCGTTTCCCAGCCTTTAAACCCCCCCCCGGTGATCTTCCTCTCTGCAATCCCCCAAATCGCACAAACCATTGCAGCAAGACTGTGGAAGTGGAACATGTCTCATGAAATCAGCCCGAGTAACAGACCACTCTTCAGCACTATGTGCTGCATTGAGGAGGGGCACGATCCTTTGCCCATAGCGCATAGGAAAAGGAGTCATGGATTTAGATGACCATCGGGAAAGAGCCCAGGTGTTGGGGTAGTTGTAAGGATAAGTGATGCGCTGGAACAGCTCACTCAGCTTTCTCAAAGCCCTTCTCCCCCACTGCTTCCCTGTGATGGAGCCCAGCCCTATGGTTTGGGGTGGACTAGATGACTTCTTCAGATGATTTCTACCTCTAATCCCTCCCCCCCCAATTCAACACTTCTGGAAGGTTTCTGTTTTATTGGGCTAAAGTTTCCCTGAGCTGGTTCAGTCCAGTTGGTGGTAGGAAGGTATGCGATTGAGCATTTGCTCTTCCCTTGGAATCAAAATGTATCAAGTCCAGAACCTCAAATCTGAGGCTCAGATGCAGTATCTGGGAAGCTGAGGATGACTCCTGCAAGGAATTGTATGGCAAATGAGAGACTAATTGGTCTTCTTTCCTTCTCCAGGTAGTTTCTTTTTTATCTTTTATTTTCAGTACCTAAAGCCTGTTCCAGTCTAGTTTCAGAAGAGATGTGATAAAGCTCAGTTGCTTGAGATGTTTAAGGTAATTCTACTCTCTTATGTACTTGCCTTTCAGGATTGGGGTTTTTTTCCCTGATGTTCATCATGAACTTACTTTATTCCATCCCATTTCCCCAAGATATACTTAAAGGTATCCTAATTCTTCTAACATACAGCTGTTTTTGAGTGCCAAGCCTTTCCCTTTGGGGCCACTCCCCTCAAGTGTTTCATATTTACTCTCTATCTTTGCTCACAAATGCGTCCCAGTGACTTCAGGTGCTCCTTTCTGAACTCCTGGGCCTATGTTGCATTTTAACAATTTGAAAGATGCTAAGGAGACATGCTGGGTTTTCCATTAAGTAAATGACTCTTTATGTGTGAGACAGAGAGAGACTCCTACTTTCCACTGGTGTCACTTACCTCCCTGGGAATCTTTGCAAGGAGTGACTGTCCCTGTTTACATGGGCCTCTCTCCATGCAGTTACCACACCCAGGATCTTGCCTTCGGCTGTTACAATGCTGGGGCCTCCTCATACAACAACAGTCCCTGGTCCATGACTGTCTGCACTCCACGATTTATTCAAGGAGTGATTCATGTACATTCCTGAACAACCCTGGGAGCAGGATGTTGACAGGTCTTTTTTCCTGCCAAGGTGACTGCTCTGATCACTGGGCTATTGGTTGATGCCCAAACTTGCTCTTTTTTTTTTCCCTGGACCCATACAACTTTGACTCTTCTCTTGCACAAGGGATAAATTCAAGTCATGTGGACAATAAACAATTTCTGTTATTATGAGGCACTTCTTTCTATGTAATAGTGTAATTTACAACAAAATCTGCTTTAAACAACAAAAGAAATGCCTTGTTTTCTTGGTGCTCTAGGAATATCAGAATATAGATCTGTGCCTCTCAGAGTCTTACCAGCTTCTTTCTACTTCTGTTCTTTTGATTATTTATTCCTTTCTGCATTCTCTTTGACTTTCAACTCAAAGAGCTGTGCTCCATGCACCAAAGGCCCTTCTCTTCAGATATCTCTTTCTGACTGCAGGTCTTGGCTATCTTGTTTAAATATATGTCTTCAAAGGGGCCTGTGTGTGGCAAAGACTAGAACTAAGTGCAGAGCCTCTGCTTAGAGGCCTGGCAGTACCGCTGCTAAAATACCCCACAGAAAATAGAAGTCTTGACTGTGTGATCTTAAAGGGGGTTGTTCTCTAAACACAGGAGTTTTGCATTACCAAGGCATTATTGCAGGACTCTCTTGGTTCACAGAACCCTTAGGCGGGCTTTCTCAATCAGGGTGAATACCCTCCATTGGCACATGTAGCTATCTTGTATATCTGTGTATGATTATGGAGAGATATGATCTTTTAGACCTAAGTTACTCTGCAGTTGCTAAATAACCAGCTTTTAAACACAAATATTTTCTCCCATCCATTTAAAATGTTTACAGTTGGAATTTCACCTTTATATATTCTTAAATTTCTACCTAATTTTTAAATAATGAAATGAACTTCCAATTTAGGAACTCAAGGAAAAACATTAACCTAATCTTTGCATTTTCGTAAGAAATCTTCATAAGAGGGTCAGTATATAGATGTATCTTTTGTAGTGCCTAGCAATAAACCCTCAGACATTTATAAAATAGGCTAGTCACAGTTTTCTATAGTAACACAAATAAAACTAGATATTGAAAAACAGTTCCTCAATGAAAAATTGAGGACTTTAAAAACAACCCTTCACATGAGTATGCAGTAGGGATCCTCACTATTAACATCTAATTTATTTCAGCTGGGGGTATGTCTGCCAGCTGGTAGCAATACAAACTTACCAGTCTGGCAGTACTGGAGTAGGACAAAAAGAGCCTCTCACAGTTCTGAGGGTGCTGGTGGTTTTTGCTGTTTCTCTGCAGGTAAGGGTGGTGATGCCTGATAATTTGTCTTTGTCTTTGACTCTACCTCTCTTAGTAGAACCTAACCTACTGTTTTTAATTGAATGAAATGTGTTTTAACCCGAAGGAAAGCTGTGTGATGTGGTGAGATCTGATGCATTAATAAGATGGCTGGGGCATTGACCTAACAAATGAAAGATGTGGTTTTGGAAGGAGGGAGGCTTCTGTGTAAGAGTGCCTTATAACTTTAGGACATAGTGTTAGCCGCCTTCTAACAAAGGGGGGACTTTTAACCTAGGCCTCCTGTCCTTGGTAATGTGGGGCCCTGTGGGCAATGAAAGGGCTGTGGAGGTAGTGTAATGAAGAGGGTCTGCTCCTTAGTGGTGGGGGAGGTGTACTCCCCTCTAAGGGGGAAGGAGGCAAGAAGTCTAGCTCTGAAATTACTCCAGCTGAATTTGAGCTCAGTAATTCTGGACTGACCTGAGCTTCAGATCAAGGACTCCCCCCTGTTTTAAAATGGGTAGAAAGAAAAGTGCCTGTTGTGCATTAGCTGTTTGGACTTAAGCCACTGTCTTCTTCTAGGAAACTGCAATGGCTTATGGAGTGCAACATCTTCAGGGAGCAGTATGGCTTTGATCAGCTTTTGTTAATGAGCAAAGCAACTAATAATACACTCACCTTCCAACAGAAGTATCTTTTTCTCATGAGGCAGTAGCAAGCAGTTTTGTAGTGGTTTCTCAGGTCTACACAGAACTGTTGTGTTACCACTGGGTCACACAGGGGAAAAAAAGTATTCGGTTATCTCCTCGGGGAGGTGAAGCACAAAAAAAGTGTGAATCATGTGGCTGCTACAGAGCATAAAAAAAAAATTTTGATATTGTGCAGGTGAACTAAAACGTATAGGCAGCTGGACAGATGAGCTCTCTTCCGGACTGTGTGATACATCTGTGCGCTCCAAAACAGCAGTGCAAGGAATATCAGAGCTCGCTATATGTGAACTGGCCAGGGCAAGTACTGCATTGAGTCTTACTCTCTAGAGCAAGAATGTGGTATCTGGCTTTGATTTCTTTTTAGTGTTATTTTTAACTGTGATTCTGGTCAGTTCCCAACCTGCAGGAATAAATGACTGGATTTTGTTCTTTCCAATTGAGCTGTTAAAAAAAAAAAAAAAAAAAAGTTGATCTGGGACAGTAGCAGCTTCAACTTGTGTGTACACCCTAAGACAAACTGGATTTGATCTATGAACTGTAAAAGGGTCTTATATGAGAGTGCTGAATTCTTTTGCATGGGGTTAATTAAAAAGTCTGAGAAAAGTCAGCTAACCTCCAATGGCTAAAGTAATTTCCCCATGTAGCACCTTCTGCAGGGATAAATCCCTGTTGCAGCTGTATCATTCTTCTGCAATTAGTGGCAGACTGCTAGCTGTGGTGTCTGGCACTCCTCTTTTGTGCGTGCTCTCAGTCTGAGAATGGAGCTGAACCGTGTGATCTGATAACGGAAGGCCTTGTCAGTTTTCATGCGGTAGGTATCTGCACTTGTGGATGTCTAATGTTTCTCTGGAAACTTGCAGTCTGATTCCAAACGCTACTCAGCTGCACTTCTGCTGTAGCAGTCTCTGCCTGGGACTTACACTGGTACGTATATGTTAGTGAATTTATCTTCTTCCACCAGACTGCCTGATACGGTGTGTGCTTTAGGTGTGAGTTTGTGGGAGAATGTGCTGCTGTACAGTCTCTCCCCCTTTCCCACCCACCTCTGGAATTATTCAGCACAGACTAAACTGGAGAGGGCACGACAGCTAGCACTGGACAGATGTTAAAAGCAGGTAGTAAACTAGCACTTTGAGTGATCTATGGACAAAATCTGAGAGGTCAACCATAAGATCTTTGATCAGGCAAACTCACTTGAAGGACAGGCTTGACAGGAATGTAGGATTAAGCCTAACAGTAAAACTGATTTCTAAAACTTTCTCTTCCTAGCAAGCTTTCTTTAATGTGGAGCTCCAAGTCTTGGCACGTTTTTAAGATTTGTGTTTTCTTCCATAAGTAACGGAGCAAATGTTTTACACAACTGCATTTAAAAAGTGTAATTTTATGTTGGAGTCTGCTGCTTTTAAAAATGCAAGTATTTATTCGATGGTGAACTTGTCTGTGGCTGCACAGCCTCCCTTTGGCTGGCTAGTTGTTATAAGCAGCCACTCCAATGCCAGTGGTTGCACTCTAGATAGACTTGTATACATCTGGTACTTTTTAAGCTTGTGGGAAGACTGGGCAGCTTTTTTTTTTTTTTCTTTTTTTTAAACAGCATTATTTAAACTAAGACAATCTTTGTGGAAGTGTAATGAGGAAATGGTAATGCAGGAGAGGGGTAAGACAAAGGAAGGGAAACTGGAGATGGGGGAGAAAAGGTATGGGTAGATCAGTTTGTGGTGGGAATCCAAACCTCTTACTTCTGAGTAAGGAAGGCACTGCTTCCCAGAACTCAAAGCATGAAATACTATTATAACATTACCCCGTCCTTAGCCGTCAACTGGCATGAGGCTGTTCAAAGGATCTGACTGTGTCTGTGTGTGGTGTCTGCTAATCTAAATCTACTGCAAATGGATGGAGGAGCTGGTTAACTTCTTGTGTGAAAGGTTATTCTGTAGCTGAAATTGCTTTAGGTGGCTCAGCTGTATTTTGTCAATAAAATGTGCCATCAATGGAGGAATTGGCAGTAAAGTAGCTTCTGTGTGCTTGTAGATGGAAAGCACGTTTGAAGAGCGGCAATAGAGTATTTGGTAGATGCAGTCAGCAATTCTATCATTACAAAGTCTGTTTTCTGGGATTTAGAATTTGAATGTGTTTAATTGTAATGGGCTGATATGATTTATAGCTTGGACGTGATGCTTTTTCATCTGTTTTGGCTGGTGCAAAGTGAACTGTGTGATGCATATGAGTTGCTATGCTAGAGAGCTCAGTGAAGGGAAGAAAACAGAGAGCATCCCTAATACATTTATGTATGTGTTGGGAATATACACCCTGTAACATCTCTGTAAAAGTGTATTGAATGTTTGGGGGGCAGGGGGTGGCTTGGCATGGTACAGGATATCAAGTCTTTTCCAATCTAGGTAGGTGAGATGTAAGGAAGGCTCTTGCCAAGTGGTGAACTTCAGCAAGTATTAGTGTTGATTTCTGTCCCCAACTTAAACATGTGGGCCAGGTCGATCCTTGGTGTAGCTCTACTTCCTGAAAGGGTGGTTAGAATAACTGTTGATAGTAATGCTGTAGGCTGATGCCTTGTGCTTTTTTTTTAAGATTATTTTTTAAGCGTGAGGAAGGATGGTCTTGAAGATAAGACACTGGGAATCAAGAGATCTATATGTGCTTCTTGGTTCTGACACAGACTTTCCATGTGACCTGGGGCAAGCTATTTATTTTTTTTTATTTTGCCCACTTCCTGCTTGTCCTATCCATTTAGACTGTATTGACAGGGACGTACAGGCTTTTTCTGCATGGTGTGTCCGCCACAGTAAGGCCTGATCTTGGCTGGGGTCTTCAGGTATTCCTGTAGAACAAGTGATGTTGAACAGTGTTTCAACAGGTCTTACCTGTCTACACAAAGTATGATCCTATTTGCAAAGGACCTTTTCCGAAAGCTATTTCAGAGCAGCATGCTTTTGTGTGCATGGAGGGAAATAGCAAAATATTGTCACATAAAGCTTCCAGCGATCTTGATCAGCTATATCATGTTGGCTATCTCAATCCGTAAGTGCAGTAAGGGGTACCTTGCCCATATTTGAAAATTGTCCTTTGAAATCCTACTGTACCAATAATTCTTCATCAGTGTTTATGAAATGATGTCATTAGTTGATAGAAATATTAAACATACTGTAGCTGGGCCATGTGAAAACTTCTAATGAGTCAGTCCAACAGTACATGTGTGTCTTTGTACAAAGTAATTCAGGATCACTCTTGGATACCATTTTAATAATTCTGCAAAGGGTTCTGTGGGTCAGCATCCCAGAAAAACAAATTACTGTTTTTTGCAGCTTGTTACCATTTCAAGGCAACTTTAAAAATGAGCTGAGATTGCTGCCTTGCTGGGCTGCCACGCAGGGCACAGAGTTAAGATGATCTTGCTAGTCCTTTTCTGCCAGAATACAGATCTGCCCAGGCTTTGTTGTGACGTGGTTCTGTTAGTCGTTTCTCTCCGCTGTAATATAGTGGTGAGAGGGGGCTGCCTTTGTTTGATCAAAATGGATATATTTGGCTGCGGGTGGAGATGCTGTTGCCACCTCCGGCTTTATCTGTTCTTCCTGCTAATCTCTGCCCTGAGTAGCAGCAACTCTGGTAATCTGTGACAGAAGATTTGTTTATTTAGCCTTTTAGACTTAGCTCTTTATTGAAGAGTCCTGAGCACAGACATGCTCTGGGGTATGCCATCCAAGCAAGGTGGCTGTCCTCAGTTTGACGTTTTGGTGAGTGCTGTCCTGCCTGATGATAAAAAGACAGGATTATGGAACAGCTGTGTTACCTTGCAGGGAGCGGGAGCAAGGGGTGATTTTGTGAAAACTGCTGGTGGATCAAGTATCTGTTTAATACCAAGCAACTTAAAATAAAAATATCTATTTAGACTAGGGAACTGATTTGAGGAATATGGAAATACTAAAACAAATCCCAATTATATTTTTGCATGAACCTCAGCAAATAAACAGATTTGTTGTTTGCAGTTTACGTGTGTAGTAAGACACACTTTTTGTCATACAAGCTTTTTAATGATTGTTCTTGTTGCAGCAGAGTGTAGCCTTGGTAGCTTAAGGACCAAAAGGATTAATATATTTGGTTTATATTCATGAAGTACCTAGCAGCCTCAGCCAGAGATCAGGGCTCTTTCATATAAGATATTATGCAGGTTTCTAAAAGAATAGTAAAAAGCCCTTCTACCACACTATGCAGTTTATCAGTTTCTTGCAGCTTAAGACCTAGACCGCTTCTGAGGGTGCGTGTTCAATGAAGGTTTAAATCAAATGCGAGTGATATTATGTAGGAATATCAAATGAAAAACTAGTTTGATGTCAGCAGTTTTGATCAATGTAGAATCATTTTTAGCTTTATCATTACAAAAGCAGCAGCCAGTTTAGTACTCTGGTGACTACTTGGGGAAAAGAACACACTCTGTAAAGGTGGGGAGGAGAGCTTTGAGTAAGTATTTACTCACTTGCAAGGCAAGGTGTTTAAGAAACATGAGAGGGATGGACGGACTCTCCCAAAATCGTAAGTTACGTTTTCCTGGTATTCCACAGGATACCATAAGAGTGTCGATAAAATAGGTGTGGGGTAGGAAGAAGAATTGGCGTGTTAGCTGTAGATGAAGCACTTACCTAGCCACACTCCTCCAGTGGATAATTATGTCTGGAGAGCCAAGTGTGTTGAATTAGGCTGAATCTGACAGGCCCTGCAGCACCCTGTTGTGACTTCACCCACATGCAGGCCAGGAAGGCCATGGTACCTCCCCTTCCCTGGGGCTTACGCTCAGGAAGAAGGAAGCACCCTCCTCCACTTGGTCTCGGTGGCCTAGCATCTTGCTCTGAGGTGAGCACCTCATTCCTCTTTGGTTTCAAACAACTTAAAGCCAGGGTACAGCGGAAGGAGGGAGATCTTTAAGGTGGTTCTGTAATTGAAGAAGGAAAGATTGAAAATGATGGTCTCATCCAGGAGGTGGAAGAACTGGATTGAGGCTTCTCCTGCCTGACTGGATCATCAAAACCGAAGCCTCTCCCTTTCTAAGGAGGGGGTTCCTCATGCAAGACTTGAGCTATACTAATGGGTTAGATTAAATAACATGTCCAGAAGATAGAAGAAAAATTCTCTTCCTCAGCTGTAAAGGTGTTCAAACTCTGATCTTACTGAAAGACTTGAGCACTGGCTGGAGGCCATTCTCAGTGATAGCCCAGCCTGCTTCTTAAAACACACTGAAGAAAGTGTTCAAGTGTTTCTTGCCAGAGGGAGCCTGACTCTGGAGCCTGTGAAGAAAGAGGCTTTGACTTTAGCTTCTGTTTCTATGGTGTTTTCTCCCATTAGATAAAGTAATAAAATAGGAATTTGGGAAGATGATCTAGAGTCCAGGGTTCTGAGCATCTTGGGTGAAGGTCCTCGTAGCTAAGTGTCTAGGGTAGGTTGTCTCTTGTGTGTGGGAAACTTGTGTTCTCTTTGGTCAAGTGAACCTCATTTTTTTTCTAAATTTGGATGGAAGAACTGAAGATCCATCAGATTAACCCTGGGTTTCATTCAGTGAAGTGAGTACATGCACCGCATGTTGTGCAGAAGAGCCTTGCTGGTATGTGTCTGGTTTGCTTGGAAAATCCTTGTTGGGTCAAGCCTCCTAAATGATGTATATGGAAGTAATATCTGAAGGCAACTTCTGCTCTCAATTCCATTTTCACAGTAGTCTTAGCTCACCTGATGCCTTAACTGGGGAAAGACCGAACTGCAGAGTTGCGTTCCTATGTTTTGATTTAGCAACAGCTGAAGTAACTGTTACAAAAGCTCATAATCTTTTATTTTGGGTCCTGAGATCTGTGCATAGCATGGGAAAGGCTGTGTCAGTGAAGGCTGATCCTTACTGGCACTCATAAAGGTAGGCTTTCTTGGTATTTCCAATTTTGTGGCAACTGTATCATGTTTTTGATTAGTAAATTAGTAAATTTTCCAACTTTGGCCATGTATACCTCTGCTGAAGGGAAGAGGCACTGCTATGTATTGTCTTCAAGCTAACATTCCTGTACCTGACCCACCTCCTATCTGGCCAAGAAGCAGAGTTGGGTGGGGACAAGGAGGGAGCCCTAAGTCTCTTCTGGGGTTTGGACTCTCACTGCCCTTGTCTAAAAGGACAAAACAAGGAATTTGATCCAGGTCTCTCACACCCTCTAACAATGTCATCCTGAACACTTAGTTGTATATTCTTTGTATGTTTTTTTTCTCAACCAAAAGATCATGTTAGAATCCGGGCAGGAGTAGACTGTCTTTCTGTGATCCAGAAAGGGTTTTTTCGGCCAGCTATGCAGGCAGGTCTTGCTGTTTTCAGTTGGCCTGGGGGGGGGAACACTGTTAGAAAGGTGAAATTTGATACTATGGAGGTTATGAAATAGATTTTTTTTTTTTTTTTTTGGCTATTGCTGCTCCTGTTGCTCACTTTAATTATAAAACCTGGATAAATGTACCTTTTGGTGTAAATGTTACTAATGTTGGCAGTAATTGAAGGTGAAACTGGCAAATGTATCTATCAAGCCATTTCACAAAGTAATCATTTATGAACATGGCTCTATTAATTTGTTTAGTCAGATGCAGAGAAGCAATAAAAGTGATTGACTAAAAACAATTAAAACAGTAAAAGTAAATTGTTGTGTGCATTAAAACCTGCTGAGCCTGTCAGATGAAAATTGTAGGTTTAAATGTGAAAATTAAAGCTATTGACTTTAGCTAGTGTGTATGTGGCTACCAGAGTCCTAATTTTTTCTAGTTTTCTTAGCTAAAAGTTGCTCAGACAAGAATAAAGATAATCCTAAAACTCATTCCCAAAAAGGCATAAGCCTTCAGAAAGGCAAATATGATAAATATTTGTGTTGTCTTGGGAAGATGGGAATGTTTTTTGGAAGACTTCTATTAACTGTTGGTATCTTGACACTGCAGAACTGAATATAAATATTTACCAATAATGGTTAACTTCCTGTACTTCAAAGAAGGCGAAGAATGAGACATTGACATGACAGAAAATACAGCATTGATACAGACTAGATTACAGGGCTTCTTGCTTAATTTATGTGTATGACTTTATTGTCATTTTATTTTTATGTGTTATAGTAAATCTTGCATTCAGTGAACTATTATTTTTTAGTATTCCATTAAAACGATAGCACAAAAGAGTGCCATATCTGGACAGGTATTAAGGGATAGTGGTGGGGAATGAGACTCCAGTCTGTGCGTGACGGCTTCAGCCACTCGATAAGGGCTACTGTCACGAATCGAATGAGCCGGGGCTTTAAACAAGTATTATGTGTGGTGACTTGCCAATGTTAAGCAATAGGTCACGGTATTATTTCCTCTTATAGTTTCTTTAGATCTCATTATAAATCACCCCTTTAGACTGTAAAATGTAATGTTTGATGGTTAACTACTTGATCAATAGATAGTTTTTTAAATCTTGCTTTGGGGAGTGTAAAGCACATCTTCCAACAGCCTTAGTTTTTGCTCTTTAGGAAGCAGGCTCTAAGATAAGTTCTATGACTTAGAAACACTGTATCATAGACTAAAAATTTCTGACCCTGCAAGTGAGGGGTGCTGGGGAGCCCAGCTGCTACAGCCAGCCTTAACGGGGCTATGGTGGGGAGCATCAGGTGGCTTGCATGGAAGGGTCCAGAGCAGCAGCGCTCCGGTGATAAGATATAAATCTGTATGAGGGAAGCTCATACAGAGGAGCAATAAACTCCTGGCTGAAAGGCAGAGTAGCTGATTTGGGGCGTGTTGTTTGACATACCTTCAGGACAACTGCAAATCCAGAGTTATGGGATGTTTGTGGAGCTGGGTGCCTAGGATCAAAGCAGCCAGCAGCGGTCACGTATACATTACTGACATGAACATCAACTACTAAACTGGCCCCTTCTGCCTTCTGGTCTACTGGGCTGAGAGAGGGAGGGTGGTACATAGCTTGGAGCAAAGAACCGCATCCTGTGCACACAGCGTGGTGTCGCAGGTGAGTGTTTGTCACAGCAAACCATTTCCCTTTGTGGAAGTAACCTACTGGAGAGAACTGACTATTGGGATGACAGAAGTGAGAGGGGGAGAGGTGAGGGAATAATTTGAATCTTTCTACGTGCATGAGCAGCACAGAGTTCACAGGCAATGTTTGTCTCAATAGGGGATTTTTTTTAAATGAAAAATTCAGATACTAGGGCTGATTCATTTGAACACCATGGCACACTTCACAAATTCTTGGGAGTCTGTTCCACCAAATGAACTCTTTCAGCACATACTTGCAGTAGATAACACAACGGAGAATACAAATAACTTGCAGTCGCTACACAGCTAGCTAAAGTTTCTCTTCATGCTTGTCAAAATAACCAGTTCTGTCAACATGCAGTGGGGTAGGCACATCAATAATGGTGTTACTGAAATACTATCAAGAAAGAATTAGACAGCTTTTACTTTTAAGGCAGCTGTTTAGTGGCTTTTAAACAGTAGCTCCGTAATCCTTGTTTAGCAGTAACAGTCGTGTTAGTTTTCAGCTGTTTGTGCTGGATCAGAATACAGGGGAAGAGCCGTGTGCACCTGCTGCCGTGTGCCATTTGCAAATGCATCTTACTGGAGGACAGTATCTAAGTCCCACAGCACTGCAGGGGTACGTCATACCATATGTCTGTTCCATCATGTGTGTGAGTGGCTGAGGGAGGCGAGAGGTCCCCTCAAGAGTGTTAACTTCTCTAACAGTTATAAGGAAGCTGTCAAAAGGGGTGTCACTTCTGGGCTCTGATTCAGCAAAGCTCATGAGCATATGCTGAAGTGCTTTGCTGAATCAAGCTCTAGCAGAGAAACTTGTCAAAAGCATTTTACCTCTATCCATGCAACTGTCATGCTAATCTTAAGTCTTCCGGAAACTTGTGTAAAATATATTTTTCTAATAGTGACTCTTAATTTGAAGGAAGGTTTTATAATGTATTTCAGTTGTAGACTGCAAGTTAAGCCATACTAATTTTCCCATTTCTGCCTTTTAAATTGATACTGTTTTCCTAGCAAATAACAAGAAACCAGAACCTTTATTACAAATAACATTAAGCCCTTGTGTCACGTTACAGCAACAGCCTGTGTCATTAGCATGCTTATCAAAGCATTACCTTGCGTCTCCAAAGTAGATTGCCTCATAACATCTGTATCATCTCTAGCATGACCATTACCTCTGAAGAATTTTCAGTTGAAGCAGAGATTGTGAGGAAGAGGAGGAGCAGTGACTTGCATGGGAGGCCACTCAGTGAAAACTAAGCTAAAGCCATTTTCTGCTAGAGCATGTTTCCTTTGTTCTAAATTCTTGGTAATGGTGCAAGTGATGGCTGGGAAATGTAGTCTTCAAATGCGAAGGGGAAACAAACAGCGTTCCAATGAACTGAGTGGGTCTTCTCACTGCATGTGCTACAAGTGACAGCTTATTCCTAAAGTAGTTCTGTCTCATTTTCCGTTAAATAATGAAATACACTGCTCAGGCAGTGATCCTTGTAGATGATTAGGGCAAATATGTGTGACCACAATTGGACAACAGCTTTCACGAGTATGCTATAGCAATGAAGTGAGATAGTTAAATTTTATGGCCTTACATGTGTAGTAGATGTCCTAACTGTGCATTTTATATAAATAATAATTTATTCACACCAATTTTATTTTCATTAGTCCTAAACCTCAATGCATTTTATGTTTAGCATTATCACAGGAGGAAACTATTCCCTTGAGAGCAGAAACCTAGTGAATTTTCACATAAGCACCATACTAGCATTTCTCTCCTTGTGGAGACTGTAGCATTCAGCAATTCCAATTCTGCTGGGAACTATAGCGTGGCACCATTATAGCAAATAATTTGAGCGCTTATGTTCCTGAGTACTGTTAGTGGCAATACCGTGCTGAGCATTTGAGGCAAAGCAGGTGTGATTTTTATCTCTGGTTTAAGAATAAGAGTGTTTCTTCTCTTATTTATAAAGATGTGACTCGATCAGGACCCAGTATGTAAATATATCTGTGAAGGTTGGTTTAAAAAAAAAAAAAAAAAATCACCTGCCTGTTTGTAAAGGGAGAAAGAATGTGACATATGAAGCTCCCATCTCTCCTCTGTGAGAAGCAGATCTGTGCACCCCACCCAGGGTGTCAGTGAGGTAGGTGGTATGGATAATGGCTATGAGGTAGTATACTGTTAATATGAATGTGAACTCTTAAGGCATTTGCAAAGGGGAATGCCCACGCTGGGAAAGGTGAGCAGGTAGAAACAAGACTGATATTTCCCTAAATGGCTTGCTGGAGGCTAGAAAAGATGTTCATTGCACTGCAGCTGGGATATTAGAACAACTGTATTGACTCTTCTCCACGTGAACCTCGGACTGTTCCTTAGGAAGCATGCAGCAATTAAGATTAAATACTCATTTTTATATTGGATGTATCTCAACATCTTTGATAACATATTGATTCTGATGTGTATTCTGTTTTGTAACTGTAACCTTTGCTCACCTGCAGAGATGATGAGTTTTTTGAGGGACCAAATTTTATGATTCTAAGTGCTGAGGAAATTCTCATCTGGAATTGCAACTCCTTCCAGTATTGAAGTTGAGATGCAATGAAAGGTGCTTTTAGTCCTGAGCCACCTTCCTATCCAGAAAATGACTTTGTTGGATACTTAGTTCCCAGTGTGTACCCCACAGGTTTAGTCCTTACGTTGTAGGGAGAGGAACATGGAAACTTTTTGTAGAGGCTGATCTCATTGCAGTTTTGTGCTGTGTGGCTGTCTCCTGCACGTGCATCCCTCTGACCAGGATCAAATGGACTACGTGAACATTTAAGCGCATTGTTGTCTGCCAGTTTGGTTGCTGAGGCTAACTTCCCTATTTTCTTGTGCAAGAGTAATTAATATCATTTATTTGTGCTTGGGGGAAATGATGTATACCTTCTTGGTACAATGCACTAAGATGTTGAGTAGTTATGTACGTTGGGTCTGATTATTCACAGTGGGAGTTAGTACAGAGTAGTCCTCTATGTATAGTCCATCTTGCTTTGGAGTGACTGTCTTCTGTAGACAAACCTTACTTAAACTAATTCATCCCTAGTCTGCTGCAAAGACTCTTAATGCAACCTAGTGCTTTAAAACGTGAAGTTGAAATACAATAATACAGTAATAATGTCTTGTAACTGTATTATTTATCTGTACTTAATATGTGTTTACAGACTTTGGTCAGGATTGAAGAACCTGTTATTTTAGGTATTGCAGAAACTCAGTTTTGGTTCTTTTTTCCCCCTGTGTACTGAAAATATAAAATCCAGCTTTGTTACAGAATATTAATATGTAACTTTTCCTGCAGTTAAGTGCAAACTGTATTTAATATATATGCAAATAGACTTTTTCATAGAAGTAGAATTTCATATAAATTAAATAGATAACTAGTAATTCAACTTCTGCTGTGTAACATGCATTATGACATTAAAGTGCTAAACAGATTTTGATTAAAAAAAAAAAACAAAAACAACAAAAAAACCAAACCAACCCAACACAGACTGTGACTTTTGGTAGCATATTATGAAGCAGTGCAATGAAGAAACAGTAAGTCCTAAACATACAGTCCCATTCATACTGAAGAAATTTTTTGATGAAGATTGGAGCGGGTCCCAAAAACTAAGTTATGTATACCATCACCCCTAAAATTTACTAGCTGGTCTTAACAAACTCTTTTGGGATATATATACTGGAAGGCTTTTACATGCGATTAACTTGCATGCTAAAATCAAACATGAAAGCAGGATGACATTTTTATTTCTGTCAATGTACCATGTGGTATCTGGATTCACTAGGCTGAAGGTGGGGTTAACAGAGAAGGTATTTCAAAGCTGCTAAAGTAAAATCTGCACAGGAGATGGTAATGCCTACCCTGTCTCTTTTGGCCTGGAGGATCCCAGACTGTTTTCACTCCTCAGATGGAAACTACAATATTCCTTTTCCTTAAGGTTTGACTGACTGTGGCACTAACTGAGGACTTGGGAGACAATTACAAGATGCAAGACCACCTCTGTAGTAGAGGTAAACCCCTGCCCAACAGTTCTCTTTTAGTTTACGTTAGTGTTAACTTCAGTGCTATATTGACTTGTTCCAACTGAGCACCTCTTTTTCTGTGCATTGCACCCTCAGTTATCAAAGGGGAAAAATAAAATAGGAATGTTGCTGTTAAACTGCCTTCCCCAGTACCAGATCTCTTTCTCCCACTGTGCTTTGCTTAAGGATGAAGTGTGAGCTGCTTTTAAATTGAAATATTAATCAGGAGAAATGTATGCAAAGCTGTTTTACTGTGTCACTTCTTGACACTTGGGCTGAGTGCTGTGTTATACTTCACTGTATTTGGATACTCTTTTTTGGTCATCTCAGTATACTGTGGAGAAGTTATCTTCACACCTGCCTCTTTGTGGAGCGAATACATTAGGACTCATCTTGCTGGAAAAATGAGACCACTCCATTGAGTTGAACTGAGGGTTTTGGTGAAAGCCTTACTTAATCGTAGTTTTGGGCATCATTTCAAGCAAAATATAAATCAGGCCAGATCCGTTTGAACTAAAGCCCAAATCTGCCTGGAAGATTTGCAAACTTCAGAAAACACAGTCCAAGTTATACATATTACACTGAAATCCAAACTTGCTAGGATTTGGTCACCTTTACAAAAACTTTGTATGGCTCCAGTGAGACACCTCTTTCAAACATTTCATTTAAACTCTATGGCATGAGAAGACTTTAACTCCCCCTTTCTCCAGCTCTGCAGGAAAAAAATCACTATGACCGTTGTGTTTGGAATTGTATGTGCACTTACAAGAGGAATTTGCAGAGGAACAAAGTTTGTTTTACCTCATGGCTGGGGGAAGAAAATACTTGTAAAGTATTCCAGCCCTAATTTCACATGTGTTGCAGTGGATAACTATAGCACTGCCAAGACAGAAAATATAATAGGACTTGACGTAGAGCAAGGTAGCATTTCAAGAAGTGAAGAGCTGTGTTTCTTCTGGAGGAATGCTGGTGGTCTGGGAGTCGTCCACAGAAGTAAGAAGTAAAGAAATAAATTTCATGTTTGCGTGAAGTTCTGTGGTTGTGCAGTGCTTCTACAGAGAATCAAAAAGATGTAGAATGAACCCAAATTTTAGTGCAAATGTTTCCATGGACTTCACTGGCTTTGGGATTTCGCCTAGCCTCTCTGAGGATCTTGTGATGATAATGTGCTAGAATCCTGTTAGTCCTCTGAAGTACTGACAGATGTGTTGTGGCAGAGGCGTGTGTCCTATTTGTGGGAGTTTAAGGTCCTGACTTGATAGTTAACTTAGAGATGTCTACATTGGCTTTCAAATGGTCTCGCTGGCTGCAGTGGATTTAATTATGCTTGTTTAATGCATGTACTTGATTCCTGTCCTGGTTCTCCACCTTACTCTGATAACTTGCTCAGTGCTGTGATTAGAGATGATGACAACCTAGGCTCTGTTGCTGTAGGTTGAATTGGTGAGAAGTTTTGCTGATGAGGCTCCTAGAGCATTGCATGTCCCAAAATAAAACAACACACGGTATTGTATGAGCACAGCAAAATTGTTCAAGAATGGTCATGTAAGAGATGTTCTGCTGTATGACCAATGGAGTTTGTCCAAAGAGACAGGAAGCTCAGTAATGAAATCTAGCCCACATGTATTTCACAGAGGGTTTTTTTTTATTTAGTGTGTTCCTTTACTTTGCTGTTTTTAAAGAAATTGCTTGTCTTGGTTGAGTCATTTGGTTACTAACCTTACAGTTCAGTAAGTCCCTGGTAAAAGCAGTGGCATTTGGCAGCAGCTCCTGGTTACTTGTCCAATATTGTATTTAATCTATCGGAAACAAATGATGTGAAGTCTCTGAAAGGGTATGGAAGATTCCCTTCCCTGGTAATACGTGGCCTTGAACTTGTAAAAAGCAGTTTGCTTAACCATTTTACAAGAAAAGCTCAAATACAGAAAGACAGACATTGTCAAACACTCTCTCTCTGTTTTTAGCTAGCTAATTATTTTGCCTCTTTCTAGCTAATGCTGGAAAAATAATTATTTTTGCAGACTGTGGTTTTATTTTTTCCAATTCTGAGAATACTGTAGATTTGTCAATACTGGTTTGTTCTTCAAACTATGCTAGACATTATAATTGAGCTTTTATTTTTAAATATTTTTGCAGTTGTAAGTTTGGAGGAAAAAAAAAGGGCGCCTTTGTTTGCTTAATGAAGTTAGCTTTATGGATCCATATAACATCAGTGCCTTAATTACTACAAATGGATAATAAACGCTTTCCTATATATGAGAATGGGAGACACACAGTGTGACTGTCATTAGGAACAATTGGATTTTCTCTTGATAAGTTGGTAAAAAATGTAAATACTACAAATAAGCGCCTGAGGGCATGTTAGATAACCATGCCAGGAACCATGTAGCAAAACCCATTTTTACAGAAATTGCTTCCTCTGCTGGAGTTGAGTACAGGAGAAACTGAATGCACATTCATGCATAAGTTGCAATATTTTTTATGTTCTTTGTGAACACTTTGCATTAAGGTGTCTGGTGTATAGTTTTCTTGTATTACTGGAAAGAGCTGAATATTGGCAAAGGAGTGGTTAGGATCTAGTTTTGCCTAGTAAGACACAACTCCTTGGGTTCAGGCAATTAAACCAACCCTGTGTTCCATGGGATATAGTCAAAAAAGTAGTCTTGTTCTTCCTGTGTGAAGCAGCTTGTAAGAAATCTCTTGTGATCACTGGAGAAAAGGAAAGCTGGCCTCTGCATTTCACAAGCTTGTTAAGAGACAAGCCATGCCCCTTGCTGGCTGGGTGGGTATGTCACCAGTCAATATGCCAGTTCTTCAAATGAGTTAGTGAAAGCTGAATATCACACTGCTGTTGATTTCAAGGAATGCAAACAATTCTGTGTGGGAAACATCATGACAAGTTTCATTTAGCAAACATGACCCTTTGATTAGGGATTTACTCTTTTAAATGAATGAAGAATAGGATTCCCTGTTGGAATCTCTTGGTTCTAATAGAGTTCCTGTCTTTCTAGATCTGTATGGGTGCTGCAAAGATCTACTCTTGATCTCACGTTGCTCTTTTTATGCCTTCCAAAGGTGTAACTTCTCCAGCATGGCCCAGAGAGGGCCAGCACAGACCTGTGAGAACTTCAGAGCTGTAGACCAAACGGGCAAAACCAGCACAGGGCTGTCAAAATCACTATACTACTCATGGATTCCCTATCAATATTCAACCTTGCTGGAGTCTCTGTATACTGAAAGCAGGGTACTGTCAGAAATGCACAAGAGAAAGGGAACAAGATAGCAGAGTGCTTGTGGTTAAAAGCTTGGATGTGATTTGGGGTGTATTTGCTCTGACATACTAGCAGGTGCTAACGGGAGTGCTAGGCAACCTGATCCTGATATACAAAGGGGCAGATTGGTTCTTCAGTCTTGTGTTAATCACTGTAGATGTGTCAGTTTATGGTGGTGTACTGGCATTGGAATAGCTTTGTGTTTTGTTGCTCATGTCTCTACTGTCCTCGTGGTATAGTATGCCTTTTTTAATTTGTCTATATGATGAGCAGATCTTCTGAGGACTATGGTGAATGCAAAGGCTGCTCTGGGAATGGTTGCACTTTGTTCTGTTCTTGCATTGCATTGTGAATCTTCATTTTGTAGAAAGCTGCCATGCCATAAATTGAGAAGAAGGCAACACAAGATAAATTAGCTGTACCATCCTTTATATGGAAGATTTTATGATGTATTCTTCCCTGTACAAGACTCCTATCATACCTACCTCTTAAAACGAAGACTGGTGAATAATGGCTTAGGCAAGCAATAAATACATAATGCAATGCCACCTTTGAACCTTGTAGCTTGTGTGTAGGTCAAAGATTATATGGGTTGTAATCATGATTTATGCTTTCAGTCTCTTGATATTATTTAGACCATCTTTGCTTGTCTGTTGGTATGACTTTAATTATTTAACTATTCTATTTATTTTTAGGAGGCCACTATGATTCTATTGATACTACAAAGTACATTTTTTGTTTTTCTGAATATGAAAGAACTTTTTCTGTTCAATATACGCAAACTCATTGTGTTCAATAAGGCAAGCATATTCAGAAAAATGTGAATAAATACGTCTATGCAAGTGTCTATATTCAAGATTAACAATTTGTTAAAGAGAGAACTTGATTTATTATTGGTAACGGGCTTAGCAATTGTCTATCTTTTAGCAAATAATGTAAACTTACTTCCTAATTGCTGCAGAACAATAATTACACAAAGACATCTTGACAGCTTTCGTATTAATTAATCTCACACTGGTTGATTTGAAAATTTAAGTTTAACTGATGAATGATGACTGTATCTTGGAGCTTGCAAACTTAATGTTGTTTGATGTTAAAAGTGCATCAATCAACCCTTAAGCATAACTTGACAAAATAATTTCATAGTGGCAGATGCTTGTTTTCCTGTCTCTGGCTTACGCTGATTCTTTGCTGTACCTGAGGTATAAGCTTACCTAGCTTATGGTGAAGAGCTTTCTGACTTGATGAAAGCAAGTGTTGTCTATTAGTTCCACGCTTTCCTGTTCCTGCCATTTGGCTTGCAGGAATTTTGCTGCAAATAAAAAACTTGTACACAGTACTTCAGAGTACTGGTTTTCATACAAAGCTGTGTTCTTATTCTCACCCTTTCAGGCTGAGCAGCCAGATTTACTGACGAGTGAGCGCATTCTGTCTGCTGCTGCAAAACAGTTCCACAACCTCCATTCAAACGCTGCAGATGGGTTGACTTCCCTTCTTGGTTGTTTCCTTTACTCTGAAGCTACTTGTTCTGTGGAGCAGTGGGTGCTCTTGCCTTATTTCTTGAAGGACTGCTCAGCGTGTAGCTTTAATGCTGTGCCTTGTGCTGATATTTGGCAGGCTAGTTTTGTGCTCCTTGTTCTTGAGTCCCAAGGACACCTCAAGTAAGTTCTCTCTTGGAAGAAGTTGGCTTTATGGTATGCATGCTCAAACAGTGATGCAGCAGCCGAGAAAGTCAATGTATTCGTTCTTCACTGGTATGCTCTTGGAGGTGTGTCACTTCAGAGGTGAATGACAGACATGACCCCTTCCTTCCTTTTTTTTTTTTCAGTTTGTGCTTGTCAAGTATGTGTGTTTTCACAAATGTGCGTTCACCATGTGTGATTGTTATGTTACTGAAAACCTCAGGCTTTATCTAATTAGGCTTTTCTCTGGTCCTTGATAATTTGTAGGGTAAAGGGGGATGCTGCTGGCTATGGGAGGGACAGTGTAGTATGCACAGCCTGAATGCACTAAGGAGCTGGATGGCACAGAGGGCGGCTAGACTGCTAGCCTGGCACTGCTGCACTGGGGTGGTACTGGCATGCCATAACTTCAGTACTAAGTTAAGTTTTTAATCTGCTGCCTCTAAAACACGTGACCAAAAGGTTTGAAAGCCATGGTGGTGTCTGTTATCGCTGATATATTAATATAGCTAATAGTGGATTAAAATAACTTTTGCTTTGTGTTTCAGTTCTAATGATCTGTATAATCCCGTTAACTGTCTGGGAGCTCAAGCATGGCCCATCGGAAGAAAACCTCAGAACAGCAATAGTCAAATGTAGGTGGTACTGAATATAGACAGTTAACAATCAAGTGTAATTGCAAGGAATAGTGTTTGGAGTAGATGACTATACTCCAGCCCCAGGGCATTGCGGCAGATGCAATGTAAGGTTTAATAAACTATAGGTCCCTGTTGCCAGTGTAACTATATAAGAGTAATAATAACACTTAGAGTGAAAACATCCATCAAAAGCTGACAAATCTGACACAGATTATACATATGCACATGCATATACTAAAGATGCTACTTAAATCTGATGGAACTGCTAATAATTCTTTAGTGATCTTAATGAAACATGATTTTGTGCTTATTACTCCTTTAATGTGAGGTTACTTTTGAGAAACAAACATTTGAGCATTTGTTGGAAAAGGTGCTTATAATAACAAAAGTAAATAGCACTATGTTGCCTGATAAATCATAGGTACAATTGCTCTATTCAGAGAGGAACTAATAGTTAAAGCTTGGAGTTAAAACTTTAAACATAGTGAATATACACACTTACTTTTAGCACAGAGGCTGTGTCTTTCTTGCTGCGTATTCCACCAAGGAAACCCTGCTAGACAAATGACTCTTGTTCCAATTTGTGGGTGGCCCAGTTGCAGATGTATGCTTTTTTAAGAACCAGAAAAAGAACATGTGTGATTATAAAGAGTTTGTGTGTGGGCAGTTTTTTTTTTAAAAAAAAAAAACCTCCCAAAACAAATACCAAGGAGGACATTCCTCTGAGCTGACCTGGCTATTGCTGCTGTTAGTCCCATGAGTACCCCATTCAAGGGGGCTGACTTCTCTATTGGAGCTGGCAATGTTGCATACAGGATACAGCCCTGAATTATGATTTAGGCAGGTGCGACAGCTTTGGCAGTAGCTTGATGGGCCATATCATCCTTCTTCCTCCTCTAGAATAGCTACTCAAATAAAATGTTCTAAGATATATTGGTGAAAACAAGTATGGGCATGAGTGGGTGGGGGGAAGCTGTATACATAACTTAATTTTTCTGGCAAGACCCAATAAGTGCCAGTGTCCTAGTTAAGTAAAAACAACAGCAAGCTGCATGTTACATATGAATTTAAAATGTTAATTTTAATGTCAATTAAAAATAAAGCCTATGGTTCAACTGTGTATAGGTAGCCATTTTCCAACTGTATTTGTTCTTCACTTACACAGAATGCACAGCTTCAGAGTTCAGCTTCCAGATCAATGTTTCTGCCTTGAATTTTGAAACTTAAGGTGAAGTGTAAACTCTGTGAACTGCTCATGTGTTGTGTGCCCTCCCCAAGGCTAGAAGTGGATGCATGTAGCTGTAGACCCCAGCCCCGCAGGTCTCTGCCGTGCTGCCAACTTTTGATTGTATAGTCTTTTTTTCCCCTGGTTGGGACTTGTGTGTCAGGCATGGCTACTGGCCCAGCGAGCAGTGATACCTGGGATGCTCTGGGACTGCGCAGCAGGCGAGGGACCGTATCCCACCAGGCAGAGTCTCAGACCCCACTGCAAATCATGTTCTCTCTGTTTTGTGGTTTGGGTTAAGGAATTTCATGTCATCAAACATGCTGGCCATAATCTGCATGCTTAGGGACTTCCTCTCATGTGATTAATCAATTCAGAGCAAAGCAAGCACAGGCTTTTCCAGAGCAATTCTGAGCACCTATCTTCTGCTGACGATAGTGGGAGAGCCAAGGAGACTGGGTACCAATGTGCTTATGCCTCATCAAAGCCAGTGGAAGTTGAGAGATTGGGATTAGTTTAGTTGGGTTTTTATTGGAGCCTGTTGCAAAAAAATTGCACTTAGTTTTCAAGCAAACATCCTATTTGCACTCAAATGCTAACATGTCTGTAAACCTGTCGCAGGTGCTTAAATTTGGCATCTGCTCCAGTGGAGTTAACACAAGTAAAAGAAAACCTAGCCATGAGGCTTGCTTAATATTACCTTAGAGACTGGGTTTGTTCCTTTGAAAGTGTATGCTAATGGGTAAGCTATTCAATAAACTTCCATTTTTCTTCTGCATAAAATGTGTGGCTATTGGAGCATTTAGTCTTTGACCCTCCAAATTAATACCTTGCAGAATATTAATGTTGTATATCCCATTGGGGGGATTTAGACAGGGAGGGAGACCCTCCAAAATGAGTCTCTGGATGCAACTGTTCAGACTTTCAAGGCTCCTACTTTGGGAGTGTTCAGAAGCCTGGGTCTGTCTTTGAGCCTGTGCTTGTGCTTACTGAGCATTAGGAACTATGTAGAAATGCTTATTAATTGTTATTACTGTCATAAAACTTATGACAGCACCTGAACTATACAAAGATGCTTCCCAATTCAGGAGGGTGATATATGGGCCACAGTAGAGATCATGTTTGTTGAAGTTAATATTCTTTGTGTTCCTTATTAGATATATTTGTAGTCAATGACCAATAAAAACAGCGTTGGATTTTGCTGTTTTTTTCCCAAATGTGTGATATATTCACAGTTTCCAAAGAGGAGGGGTCTGTTTATATTGTATTGCTCTGGTGCAAGAGCTAATATATTAAACATTTTCCCAAAGGATATCTGTGGTCTTTAATTAACTTTTTTCCCATAGGCCTATGATATAGCATTAGACAATATTTGGTCAGTACCCTGCTTTTCTATTCTTGTGTAGGACTTATTGGCTCTCATTTCCTAGGAGAGCATTATGAGTGCAGACAGGAAGAATGCATTAAATGAGAAGTTAATTGTGTTTAAGCTGTGGGTGAGAGGGAAACAGGATTGAGACTTCCATTCTATTGTGCCTCTATAATAAGAAAAGCTAAATATACAGTTTCCTAGGCCACTAACCCAGGAAAGCGGGGGAAAAAATTGCCTCAGTCACAGAAAGGACAAAATATAAAATATGCAAGCAGTCACAGGAAACTTCATACTTTAGTTTGAAAGCTGGTCACAGGATGATGGAAGTAAGAACATGCCAGTATTCATAGTGATTACTTCCTGAGGAAGGATAAAATCCTGTCTGCTTCCCGAAGGCTGCCATGATTTGTCCTGTTATCCAAATTCTGTTGTGCACAAAAGCAATGGTGAGGGGTGGAATAGAGGAACTTAGCCCTTTACAGGTTCATCATAAATCACGACAGTGTATTTGATGTCAGGCTGTGGGCAGTTTCATGCCAAAGCCTTGGCTGGCACGGGTTCTTTCGGGGGGGGGGGAAGCCAAATGGGGCACATCTGAGACTAGATTGCGAGCCACTTCCAGCAGTTCTGAGTGCTCCAGACCCAGCTACATGGCTTACTTGTGCAAAATCTGTTTTGTGCAAGGACGTGAGTTCCCAAGTGGGTGATAACATGAGAAATAGCAGCTGTTTCAGAGCAGGATTTCCAATATCCTTCTCATTTGAGATGTCCCTATTGCTTATAAGACATTTTCATTGGAAAAGCTCCAACTGTTGGCAGCAATTTACCCAGCAAGGGTCTGTTATTTTCTACCCTAATATGGTTAATGGGGCTTTGTGGAAGCAGGTCTTCAGATGTCTGCTTGATCTGGGGAAAGGTATTTCCCCCCTGGTTTCAGTGAGATGGTTCTAGACTTTCATTTTTGGGTTTAAGGTTTTATATGAACTAAAATTTAGTGAAAATTGGTGGATCAAAAAGGTGCATGGCTTCTGATTTAGTTCTGTGCCTTCTATGCAAAACACTTGAAGTCTTACCTAGCACTGGAATTTCAGGATAGCTTTAACCCAGGTTTCTTTGATATTTGACCATAGCTTACTCAAGTTCATAAACCAGAGAGATTACAGCTTGAGTGTGAGGTTTGCAACTTCAGTGAAAATGGATTATGTTTGTCTAGAATTTATCACAAACTTTGCCTGGTCGTATTTCAGCTTGAACAGTAGAGGCCAGCTCCAGAGACAGAGCTTTGCTAACTTCTAGTAAATGGAGAATCGAGCATGGGAGAAGGCGGGGGTGGGGAAGACGGACCAAAATGCTACTGTGTGATAATTCACTTGATATTTGATTTGAATATTGTTACAGTCTGTAGAGTGCGCAGACTAGCATTCATTGAGTAAGGGCAGCTCAAGACCCTTCCCAGTAGTAAGCATGTGTGTTCTTGTAAATCAAAATTATTAACTGGTGTGCTGGGATCTAATGTGCCAACTGCACATGGCAAGCTACATCACTATTGTGGCTTTATTACTTGGATGGTTGTAACCTCTAGAGATCTTAATTGAGGTTTCATTGCACTGTTCATACACTTAATTAAAAAAAATCAGCCCCTATCCCATGAGTTTAGTCTACTGTGCAGGTTTTGCAAATACCTGCATGTTCTTACCTTTGTTAATGAGAGTAATTTTGCTGGAAATTAGTGAGACCGTCATAAAACAAAATTTCAGCATAATCCTGAACCAAGCAGATTGAGGAGTACTTCTATATGCCACAATGTTGTTGCTGCAAGGCCAATACTGATGCTGCTGCTGTATAAGCAAGGCAGATTATTAGTAAACGTGTTCAGTTGTTAGCATATGACATACCTTGTCACAGCAGAATCTGAGAGGTTACGCCTTGTCTTCCCTTCCTATCTAGGTATACGATTCACTTTGAATTTTGCTATCAATGTGATGTGACAGGATGTGACTGACACTTGGTAACACAGTGAAAGTGATCATTGCCCAGGAATCTTGATTGGCAATCCAGCTAAATAAAAGTAGCTTTCTGAAAGTAGCCTGGTGGAAGAGGTCTTAAAAAAGCAGCAGGGCGGAGAGTATTTAGCTTTTTAATACACAAGAATTCCCACATACATCAGCCTGCTTTTTAAGAACGTGTAGATGAAGTAATAAAATACTTTAAAGCTTCTCTCTTCTCTAAGACAATGGTTTTATTAAGAATGCAGGCACACAAGTGCTGCTGTGCCAGACTTTAACTGTTATGTCCATAATCCCAAAACAAGATTGAGGACTGAGGCACCCATGCTGTTTGTACAGAAGACATTTAAATTAACTTAGAAATAGTATTTTTCATTGGATATTTGTTATGTGATAAACTTTTCTCTGAAGTTGGGCATTCTGCAGACTGCCATTTTTAACAATTTCTTTGCATGTTGTTTTTCTGTAGAGCCTAAACAAGAATATAAAATTGCTGCTACGCTTCTAATCTTGGTGACAGCACATTATAAAAAATATCTCCTGATGTCAGACATCATTAACTGTGATTAAAATAACTGGCAATGGTTTGATGAGGAGCTATAAAGGGGTGTTTTTAACTACCCTCTCAATCTTTATTTCTTTTAACAGGACACTGTTAGATCAAATTCAGTATCAGTATAACTCAAGTATGCAGTTTCAGGTAGAATTAAGGAAAGATGATCACAGCTTATCTTCATTCATGGAGACATCTTGGAAGACATCATAGGAATCTTTAAACTTTGAACAGGATTATTTTCTTGTGTAGATAAAGGAGATGCATTTGCGATGAGTACAGTTCTGCATGGGTGGTGGGGAGGAAAATAATCCTACACACTGATTTGTGATGATCTGTAATTTAGGACACTGATTCAATGTCCGGTCTTACTCAACCCTTATAGGAAAACTCAGGCTATCAGTGTAAGTACACAGTATGAATACTGGATATGCAAGTTCAGTAGTAAGTAGACTAGTACCTTTCTACTGGCTGGATGTCATGAGTGCCATAGAAGCTGTCCCTGAAGGAGCTTTAGTTAGAATGTCATATCACTTTGCACCAGGCTGCGTAGAAAACATTCAGCGATATCGGAGATCAGGGCTAGGTCATCATTTGATTTAGCTACATGTGATAGGTGAAATAAAAATTACATGTAAGAAAGAAAGAAAAGTTGTGTGTATGTGCTTAAAGAGTGAAACAAGTTGTTTCAGTCACATTGGTAGTGGTGGGGAGGTAAAGACATAATTGCGCATATTTGATTGTTAACCACTGCAGAACTCATTCAAGCCTAAAGTAAATTTCTTTGTTACAGAATCTTATGCCGAGTTATGCAGGCATCTTTGCTTGAGCTATCACTAGGGCAAATCCACCTGTCAACAAGGCAGTTTTGTTGATCAATCTTTAACACTTTGCAGAGTTTGCTAGTGGCCGATGTTAAAATCCCAGTGGAGATTAATTATTAAATATGTTCTTTCCCTTACTGGAGATTTATAGCGCTTTGTGTGAGGGAACACCTAGGTCTTTGGAGAACAGTATGATGCCAAGTGACAGTTCTGTTAAGATCCGTTACAAGATGAAGATTCATGCTGTAGTGCAAATGGTACTTGAAGTCTCCTGCTACATATGTGCCTGTCTGTAGCTAAATATCCCTCTGGAGACTGGCAGTTCAGTTGCTGCTCTCTTGATGCAGCTTGTTCCATCTGTCACTTATGCTTCAGCACTTAAGTGACACATCTGAAATAATAAGGGCCTGGATCTATTCTGACCAGTTTAGAACTCGTCAGAACTCTTCTGGCTTCTAAATTTAGGACCTACCTGAAAATGAGTAGTTGGGGAGAAAGGATCTGTCCTCTGCTAGGAGCCTTTAAGTACTAAACTTAGCTCAGTAAAATAGTGCTCTGAAGGCAGCAGGGCTGTTATCAGTACATAAAGGAGTTTGTATGTGGGTCTATATATGGATTTCCCAAGATTTTGAATCTCAAGGAGAATTTAAAGCATCTGAATCTTTCATTATCTCAGCTCTGGTAAAATATAAAGGCTTTTATGCTGCGGCACAGTGCTATTTTATTATAATTTATTTTTCAGTAGACGTCAGGAAGCAGAGGAATTACTTTCAAACAGTCTAATTTATGGTCTAATATTTATATAGGACTGATTCACAAGTAATTAGGTATCTGTGCTTGTATTGAATTTCCTTTTAAAGAGCAATAACTTAAGTCTAAAGAAAATGCTGTGGCGTTTCATCCATTCCAAAGTCTAAAAGTGTTTGTTTTTCAAAGTAAAAAATGGATGACACTTTCTTCCCTGCATGTAAAATAATGAAGAAACCTATGTCTCTTTGGATACAGAAGAACATAGGTTCACTTTTTTTCATGTCCAGCAGCCACCATGTCCCACTGCAACGTTGATGTTCTCAACACTAACTACGTTATTTGGTGCCTCTATGAGCAGCCGAACTCTCTAGAAAAACTGAGTTTGGAGTCCCTTAAATCTTGCCCTGGCAATTTTTTTTCCCTCCAAGTTACAAAATCCACACACCTCTCTTGTGACTCCTTTGTGCTTGACAGACTTTCCTTAAAAATGGCAAAATGAGAGCAACTAGGGCTTCTAAAGAAGTTATCGAAGAGCAAGGGAAGTAGGATGGATGCTTCTCCAATGCCACCTGCAAAAACCGAGGCACATCTCTAACCATTCTTCAAACTCCTGATACAGAAAGCTGCGAAAGAACTGTAGCAGATTTGGCAGGAAGCATTTTGCCCGTTGCCCCGACCTTCTCTTCCCCCATGCTCCTGTAGTGGAAACCAGTTCTGCCCCATAGCAGTACATGAGCCGTCCACTAGGCAGATGGGCAGGTGGCATCTTGACGTTCCCAAATGCACTGCTGGCAGGAGTAAATAAAGACTTGATGCATCAGGATGGTCTGCCTGAGCTCCCCAGAGACAAAGAATGCCAATCTCATGATGTCATGTCTGCAGAAAGATGCTACTTCAAAAGCATTTATAGTGTTTGAGACCTGACTGTTTTCAGTTCTTGCTATCAGAATTGATAATTAAATGCCATTCTTCCTTTAAGAACTTCTGAAAGAGTCTTCTGTTTGGTATGAGATCATGCTTAGTTGTATTACTGTGCTATTGCTTCATATTATAGCGCTACAGGGTGGATGAATTGCCCAAAAGGTCTTTTTCCTTTTGTTACAGTAGGGTAATTTTCTTGGTTACAGTATTAGGTAGGCAATACAATCTTTTGTTTTATCAGCCTTATGTGACATTAATTAAACTGCTGACTAAATGCTGTGTTTTGGAAGGGAGGAATGGAGACTTTCAGAAGAAGGGCAGGGATTTGCCCGAAATTGCAATGGTCCTTTTCTAATGAAGCTCAAACTGTTTATTCAAAGGTTCATAAATACTGTAATTTGGATTCTCTAGGGAGATTGTGCTGGACGCTAGCATCTTCTCATTGGTTTTAAAAAGCATTCAATGAATGGAATTACTTGGTATTTGGACAAGATTGTATACTGTACAGTATATGTATCTGTTCCTCTTAATGGCAGTAAGATAAAGTAGGGATGACTTAGAAAATTAATTTGGACTTTGAAAAATTTAGTAGAATTGGGACAGTGTTGTGAATGAGATTCCAGAATGTTAAGTATGTGTTAAGACAATTTGGATAACGAGCAACATCAAGGTCTCCTTAATGTTTAAATATTTTGCCAAACAGGAATGAGTTGAAGCTTGTGCACCAGTGTGAACTTGCAAAAAAAGTATCAGAATTTCAAAATTGAGTATGGTTATTTCTGTATAAGAGCTACCTAACTGTGGGGAACTATTTGGGGACATTGAATAATTGCTGGTGTTATTTGACTAGTGTTAATATTTCTCTTTATATTTGGATACTTTCATATTGTTGACTTGTTATAGGGCCCTTTTTTAAGGCGGGGCAGGGGGGTGTGAGTGGAATTATGTAGCCCTGTAGTCTATATGGCACTCTGTAATCCAAATCCAGCATAGGTGCTGTCCTAAAAATTTCAGCTCCACCTCAAGCACTGATGCTGTTTGACTACAATTAGATTAATAAACTGTTTGCTTTTAAAAATTGTCTGAAAAGGTTGCAGATTTGTGGAAACATATATCGAAAACAAATAACCCCCCCCCGCTTGCTGCAAGCTAGAGTGAACTGGTGTGTGGATATTTTTTTTTCCCCACTCTTTTTAAATTACATAATTGCTACACTTGGGTTGTGAATTACCAGAGCAAATAATATTCTGCATCCAGTTGGAGCTATAATAATATAAAGCGTACCACAGAATACACATTTGAATTATTCTAATGGTTTAGAAACCTGTGGAGAATTTTACATGCTGTTCTAGGCAATCATGTACCTGGCAAAACTGATGATGGCAGTGCCTGAGGTTCTGGAGCGTCGTCTGCTGTTTGGCAATGTATGTGCTTTAGGAGGTGCTGATGAGCTCAGCGTTTGGTCTCGTTATGAGGAAGCTGGAATGTGAAATTCTCAGCTATCCATGGAGCTGTCTGTTAGGAAGCAAAGAGAACTTAGTGCTTTCGCTTCTCCTTTAAAGATTGCAACAAATAGAAAAATGTTATCTTGCATCTGTAAACTTTGAGATTTTAAAAACTACATTGCTATGGCATGATATTGGGCTTCCAGTGTTGGAATGGAAGAGTGATATCTAGAAGACAGGTCTTATAGTCACTTGCCTAGCAATTATAGCACTTGCGTACTAAGTGAAAGACCCTGATTTAAGTCCCTGCTCCAATTAATATTTAATGTGAGTTGTTAGAAAACAGGGCTGAGGAGGGAGAAACCCTGAAGTGTTCAAGTGGGACATAAGAGAATAGTCATTTGGCTGGCGGTTAACAACTGAAGTGTTCTACATCTGAAGTTAGTCTCCCTGGACTAATGAAAATATTTCTCACACATTTGCATGACTCTTGCATCAGAAGTTTTATCCCATTTCTGCGAAGACTTGTACCACTGAAATCATTGGGCTTTCAGTAGAAATGTCGCAGCCAAACTGTGCTTCTCTGGCCAAAAACCAGAAGCCATTTAGCTGGAAAATTCTTATCTAAGTCTGTAAAGAAAACAGTAGTGATGTTACTAAGAAGAAATCTTAATAATCTGAAACAAAATTTGTGTCCATTTAGAGGCTTCCCCAGTTTTAGTTTAATGGTTATTACATAGATATCTATCTAAATTTTTTTTTTGCATGTTGATGGTGTTATTCCTGCTTCTAAAGAGCATTTGTGTTTAATTCTTCCAGAGCTTTTACCTATGAAATCATAAGTGAGGAAGGGTATACAAGAACAGTAAAAAGTAGTGTGACACAAAGCTGTAAATGATGCAATCTGAATTTTCACTCATAATTAAAAATAATTTCTTTCTAGATCTATTTCACTTAACAGTCTACAGAGCTGCTGATAAGGTCTCTCTCCTTTCCCTGCACAAGCCTTTCAGCACCCTGGACACTTGATCAGCTGAAGCCTGTACCTCTCCTAGGTTTGTCAGCCTGTGAGCTTGCTGCCAAGTTCAGGTATGCTCGTTCGTGCTGCAAGCACGCTTATCGCTTACTGTACAGATAACAGGCTCAGAAACCTGAGGTCAGATTTAGTGTGTTACTGGGCTATGGATTTCTGCACCAGATTGTATCCCCTGAGCATGTGTTGACTCCTAACTTGCACTTTAAATGGTGTGTTTTTGTGGGGTGTGCACAGTGGTTCTGTTCTGCCTTTTATATGCAGGGTTGTGCTCAGTGGAAACCCTGGGTCAGAACAGAGGTCTTGTGCACTGAAGTAATGCAAAGAGTAATAACTCGGAGAAAACAGATTTAGATATATGTCAATTATGATCCTCAAAGACTACAGAGAAGCAGTGTAATGGTTTGGATAAGAAAGAACAAAAAAAAAATCCACCACAGTAAAGGCCAGGGAGTATTCCTCACCACATAGCTTTGCTCTGCCAACCTCTAAATGCACAGATGTGAACTGTATGTCTGTATCCAGCAGGCTATACTTGTCCATTTTCCTGTTGCTGTCACTGGCTGCATTTACTGCTCTTTTAGTGCTTCATGTTCTTATGATAATTCTGTTAATTGTTCCCTAAGATCAGATAAAGAGGTAAGAACAAAACATGGTGTTCAACTCTTTGTGGTTAGGGACAAATCCTTAATCAAACGTTAGATGAAATGGTTGAATCTGGTGTTAGAAATGTGGTTCTTGAAAGCTAAGAGTTTGTTAAGGGTCTGTCAGGTATGATGGGGAGGCATAATACTAGTGGTGGGTAAAACCAGACCAACAAAAGAACAAAAAAGGGAGGAAATATGTGGAGTTTAGGGGGAGACAGACTGTCATATGTGGCAGGTTTATGAAGACTGGTAATGCTTCATCTACACTTTGTGTGGCACTTGCAAGCTTTGAGGGTCTGCTTTCTGTTACCCGCAGCACTGATGAATGCATAATTACACATGAAGGCGGCCTGTAGGCATCTGAGATAACAGTTCTTGCTGCTATTATTTAATGCTGGGGAAAGCTTTACTCTGCAAAAGATTCCTTATTAGCATGTTTTACTTAATTTGTTCTTTGTTATCAATTTGCTGTCCTGCAATTACTCCTGCAAATTGTAGCTTGGAATTTGCTAAAAGCATCTATTGCTATAAGCAATCTCTATACTGAGAGCTAGGATGACTAACACAGAAGCAACACACAAGCTTATGTGAACACTGAAATTTTATTTCAGGATAGTGTCTGTTGGCTTGCACAATTTCCTTTCTGATCGCATTATCTAAATCCATGTCTCTTACTGAAATTAACAATAATATACTAATGCATTGAGTGAAGATTAATTTACTGAATATCTTCAGTCTTCAAGTATGAAATCAAAGTTCATTGTATTCCAAATCCAACCTTGGATGTTACCAACCTAAGGATGAAATATTCAATAATGCTTATGTTATACTGACTTTTAACTGCCAAATAACTTTTGAAAAAGGAGTTTAAACTCCCAAGCTACTGAAATGATTTTGAAGACTTTTTTTTTTAAGAATGTCAACTCAAACCTTTTCATTAAATACTGTGGAACACTTGAAATCTGGACAGCATTGTCAGTGAAGACCTCTTCCCTTCTATAATCGTATTAAGAATACAGGCAGAATGAAGACTGTTCTCAAAAGTGCTTGAGATAATAACCCCAACTCTTACTGAATTTCAGGGGTACTCTAAGCACTAAGGTATTGGGGAAAAACATGATCTATAGCTAATTACTGTGGTGCTATTGATAACTCGGTTGCTATTTAACAAATTCAGCCATGTTAGAATACACACTGGTGTCGGAGAAACTTGCCTCAGTAGAGTCACATTATAGCTGTCTGTAGGAATGTCATTGGTGATGAGGTAAGATAGAAAAAGGTCCAGGTTTCAGTCGTGGAGTGGTGGTTCTGTGTCTTAATAGTGGTGATTTACTCCCCTTTTGGCAGAGTAGGCTGTAGGAATGGAGCTGATGTAATTAAGCATCTTCAGTGTTATTTCTTACATAATCATCTGACTCTACAGTCACTTCAGAGCTCTTATAACCTACAAGCTTTATTTCGTCATTAGCTTTTTTGAAATGAAGAATACTATTGTGCTCTCTGGAAAAAGCTAATCAGTAAAGCTCGGGAAGTCTCTCACAACCGCATCAAATCTCTGTCTATTATTTTGGATGTGATCACTATAGCAGGATTGTCATGGATGACTTTCTTGTTGGAAGTCCCTCAAAAGGCACAAAGGTCCAAAAGGCAAGAACATCTAACTTCGTACCTTCACATCAAGCTCGGCAGACCTTCTTTGCTTGTATACAGAAAGAAATGAATTGTAAAAGACTTAAATTGTTATTTGGCTGTTTTCATTGGGAATGATAGCATGAACTACATTATCCAGCTCTCTTTTTCCTAGTTTTACTCTTTCAAGTTATAAAGAATAAATAAACACTTATTCTTTTTGTGCCTTTTCTAGATTCTACCCACAATCTGTTCTGAGGCTGCACATTCATTCAGACAGATCACTCGACAAGCCAGTTATTCATCATTTGCCCCATTAGTTACACTCTGTACGACTACAGTGACATTTGAAGCTATTTCCTCCATCAAAAAATAATTTTGGAAGTGTGAAATTCAAAGGGGGGTGGGGTGGGGAAATGCTAAGAACTTCATGTACAGAATATTGTAGGTGCCTTCCTGAGAGGTGCCAAAATGAAGTATCACAAAAATTCACATTCGAGTTCTACTGATGGCCTTAACTTCCTGAATAAGTGGTATCTAAAACCTGATCTGGCTGTAGGTGCAACATACTCAGAATTCTGGCTTTATTAGCTCATCCCTAGCAGATGCTCATTGCAAGGCTGTGATGAGGCCTTGTGGGTTACAGCACCAGGGAGATGACTATTTAGTTGTGGTTCTAGGGGAGGATTCTTGCCTGATAGAGTACTTCAGAGAAAAGAAACCAGAACTTAAATTAAGAAAAACAAACAAAAAACCCCAGCCTGTGAAACTTTCTTGGATGTCAGCAAGGAATCGTTTGTGTGGGGAAGCAAATCATTTCATGGTTTTTGTCCAGATGATCACACATGCATGGGTTTGATATGTAAAAGCTATTCATTTTCAAACTGTAGTGTTTGCTCAGCTTCCCAGACTGTCAATATAATCTCAAGAGGGGTTAGTTTTCAGCAGTGGTAAAAAGGTATGTTCTATCGTTAATTTCATAGTGCTGTATCTTGTAACTTACAGGATTTTTAAACTCTTCTTAGTCAACACAAACAGTAGATTAGTTTAGAAAGGCTGTGATGGGGCAAAACAGACTAAGAGCTGTGTAAAAGAATAGATTTGCATTTTCTCTTTATGAAAACAGATATGATATTAAAAAAAAAACTGAGGAAAGAAATAAGAATAATGAATAAGAGAATGACCCACACTGTCTCAATAAAAATAAGGAAACAATGCAGTCTATGGCAACTTTAAAGGGAAATGGAGAAAAACAGAAGAGCAAGCAAAGATTTTGCTTGCTTAAATTGCCACTGGCAGACATGCATCTTCCCTTCCTTCGAAGGACCATGCATTGACTGAAGAGTGCTGAAGTATGCTCTGCATAATTTGGATTGAGGTTACAGTGAGAATGCTTCTAGTTGTGTGTATTAGGCTTAGTGGGCAAAACTAAAGGGTGATATTTATCAGGAGTTAGGGTTGTTGCAGTACATGAGAGAGGCTGGAAAAGCTAGCTTCTCTAAACAGCTCAGAACTGGGGTTTCATACTAGGTACCTTCATACTGTTCCATTTCTGGCACTGCTGAAAATGCAAGGTGAACTGCTGATCTATGATCGCAACAGGAGAATGGAAGATTTGTGTTCCTTACAGAATCGTTTTGTCCTGTGAACCAAATTCTGTGGGATCATGGGTCACACAATATAATTATTCAATTTGTGGCATCCAAAGATGTTCCAGAAAGGTGGAATTGCACAAAGGTTCACATGGAGTCCTGGAGAAGGAAAGCAACTAGAAAAAATGGACATTAGTTCCAGAATAAACAGAAACTACACCAGACACTTGAGCTCCTGCAAAAGAACAGCTTTTCTCTGTCAGGGTTTTCCAGTAGGGGAATAAAAGTATTCAAACTCTGCACATGCAGAAGGTCACCACGGCAGTTGGGAGAATGAGATGAATGGTTTTATAGCTCTGTTTTTCTGTTATGTTAACATTTTTTCCCAGCTCTTTCCCACTTTTTGCTGGGCTGCTTGCCAAAGGTGCTGCCAAACAGAGTAGAGTTATTAAGATGAGATTGCCAGTACAGCATTTTGTAAAGAGAATGTGCAGAGTGAGATGTGTCTGCCTGCCCATCAGCAGGTACTTAGCTGTAGTGTGTGTTTTACTGCTTACACAGCTCCTCAGGATCTTGGATAGAAGTCAGACTTCTTTGAACAATCTATGTCCTTTGAGACATAACATCACAGTACTTATCCTCCATTAGCTGTGGATTTCTCTTGTATTAAGGTACTTGGCTGACCTCTAATTTAATTTTCTTGATAGTTCAATTGATTCTTTTTTTTTGTGTCAGTTCAGAGTTCTGAGTATTTACCTGTTTATGTCTTTATCGCTGTCTTTGAATGCCTTGCTCCTTACCCTTTTGCTCTTTGGCAGCCTTTACAGGACCTTCATTTTGGCAGACACAACCCCGTGTGTGTGACTTCTGCTGTTAGTTTTCTTCACGGATTGATATGGGAAAGTTTTTTTTAAAAAAAAAAAAAAAAAAAACACCACACAAAAAAACCCCCCAGCTTTTAACTGCAGTATTCTTAGCACAGATTGTATGTGCTATCCACAGCCTCTCTGCTTCATGGGGTATAATGGTGAGGTCTTAATCGGAGTTTTTATGAAGACCAGAAAGAACTGTTGATCACTTAGTCTGACTTCTTGTGCAACGCAGCCAATGGACCCTTGCCCGTCAATCTCTGCATTAAGCCAGTAACTTCTGTTTGGGCTCTGACATACCATTTTAGAAGAACATCCAGCTTCGAATTCAAGACTGCCAAGGAAATAGAGATTACTCCATTCTTAGGTACATTATTTTCAGTATTATAATCTTTAGATTCATACAGCTCAGCTAGATAGACAGTCTGATGCCACCTCACAGTGGCATCAAAGGGCACAGTGATCAAAGGGACTCAGGTAGGCCCTGAAGTAACATGAGTAACATCAATGTATTTGTAGAATTAGTGTGTGACCTTGTCCAAGGAGGACTGATAGAGGTGAGTGGCACAGCAAATTGGCTGAACTAAAGCAAAGTATGAGTCATATTCTTTTTCATAGGTATGGTCTTGTCTGTATTTCTGTTATAAGAAGATGTACCAAGGTAGTTCACCTCATGTTTGAAATGCAAGCTGTTAAGATTCATGGTGGCACCTGATTGTGCAAATATCTGTTCTGCAGAAAAGTGCAGAGCAAATTATATGATGATTGCTGGTCTAAGGGCAGTGTCTTGGCAATGCAAAATAGAGCTGCAAAAATGTATGGCAAGAATTACAGCTTTCTAGAAACATGAAAATATGCTTGCATCTCATCCAAAAGATGCATTTCTGTTGGAAAAAATGTGGTGGCTTCTCTTCAGTCTGTACTGTTATGCTTCTAAAATGGTTGATCATGTGGGGAAGCGCATTTATACTAATGCAGATAATTAAACACCAAAACAATTGGGTGATGTGGTCACTTGAAGGTTTTGGATCAAGACTGGAGTTTTTCCAAATAATATGCTGTAGATCCGCTGGAAGATCTTTGGAATGGACTAACACATGGCAATGGCAGGCCTATTGGTTTTTCGGCTATGTGAATGTAATACCTCAGTATAGCTATAGAGGTATAAAATGTCTATGTATAATACTTTGTGTTTAAATAAAAGCAATTCACATTTGATTCCAGCACAGATATACCATATAAGCAGTGATATATTTTTTTTTTTTTTTCATGCCTGGTATGTTATCTTTGTGACTCTGCTATATGAGATGTACATGAATAATCTATCTAAAGGCTACAGAAGATATAGCACTTCTTGATGGAGAATTACATAAGAATTTTCCTTTGTCTGTCTATTTGGATAATATATAACTTAACCATTCAGTTGATGGATGAACTTAGGGTGAGCAGGGTTTGTTGAGTAGGTTGAAAATCAGAGAGTGATGATTTACACACACACACACACACACACACACACACACAGCTTCCAGACAATGATCCATGAGTATTAAATCTTTGTTTAATTATGCTATGAGTTGCAGGGGGAAAATGCACACAAAGAAATCAAATGAGGTCTGTGAGGCATTATCTTTCCTGTAGCAGTCAGTGAAGAAGGCTCTATGTGCTGTTTGTTGAAGATGCGCATAGGTATGTGTGCTTGCAGATGAATGTAGATGTTTAACAGTCTGCCCAAAAGCCAACTTCATGTTTCATATGATGTGTGGAAAGCACAGAACAAAAATCCATGGTAGGCTGTGAGGTACAAAGAGGTTGAGTCTGGTGTACCTGAGCTGTGGATAGCGGCAAACAGAAATATCTCTACACACACATTGTATGTCTTTCATTTTCCTCAATGTCTATTAATGGCAACTGATGGAGAGGGTATTGATCTCAATGGATTCTTGCCTGACCCACTGTAGTCACTCTTATGTAAAGCTGATAACCTTCTGTTCTTTCTAAATCAAACTTTTGGAACGTCCTCAGTCAATCACAAGATTAGACCTTAGACAATGTTAGGAGAAGGCTTAGATTCAGAAGTGGCTTCAGAACTTGGGTTACGGGAAGCTGAACGTTGCAGCAGACCTCTGTGATGGGCAGCCAACAGAGAATGTGACAGTGATGCTTACGAGCCATGCCACTATAAGGGTCTATGCCAAAATCACTCTAGCTAGTAGCCTAATGCCAGTTGTACAGAAGAGCAGAAAAACAAAAGCTGGGTGACTCTGATTTGGTTGACATGCCAAGTAGGATGGCTCTGATTTAAGCAATGAGCCTCTTGTGAAGAATTAGTACAACGGGGACAGTGCGCTCTGCGTGAATTTGGCTGAAGGATGCTGATTTTTGGCTGGGTATTTGGCAAAGATGGAATGGAAGTGCTACGAGCCAGGTATGCATAGCTGTCCATCTGCAGATCTTTGACGTGTGCCAGTTCCTTGACTTAGACTGGGTTGTTGGAGGAGTGGTCATCATAGCTAAGCCTCCGTTTACTTCCTCTCATCTCTCTTTCACCTATCCCGAAGTGGGTTCTCTGTATGGCTTCAGAACTTCAGATGTGGCTGCAAGTTTTTGTTGGTGTTGTTTCAAATGCTGGTGACCATTTGTTCACCAAATAATCATGTTTTTTGTGCTGAAAGAGTTTGCAAACTTTGAGTAATGAAGGTGTCTTATTTGCAAGTCCCTCCAGCAGATAAACTTAACATTTTAACTATAAGCAAATGTTGAGAAGCGTGCTGGGGGTGGGAAGGAAGGCACAAAAAATGGTGTTAAAAAAGTTCTGAATTAAATATAAGTTGAAAACTAAAGTACACTAGCAATACATGATGCAGAAGCAAAGAACAGCCAAGTTAAATGCTTTTTTATTTCTGCCCTTGCCGAAGTCTCTGGAACTGCTCCTGTGCTTCAAGTTACACATGCAACATGTAGGTCTGTGTGACCAGAGCTTTATGTAATGGGATGAGGCTCCTTTGTGAGATAATTATGTATGGGTTTTTTTTTTCTGTGAAAAAGCCGCTGTAAAGGAGTGGTGCAATACAAGCTGGTAGAGCTTTTTTAGCTAATTTCTCCTAGTACCCATAGCTATGTTGTCTGATATCCATGTTTCTTGATTACTAGGTCTGGTCCTGATTCTATATTTCTTGAACCGTTAATTAAAACTTAGTGGTCCCCATGTATAGAAAATGTGGTAAAACCAAATACAGCATCTCTTCAAGTTAGTTTTGTTTAAATGTATTACAGGTAACTTAATATCATTTAGATTATGTAGTTGGAAGTGTCTAAATGGTCTAATATCCTTTTAGTTATGCTGCTTACTGCGCAATTTAAATGAGAAGCAAAGCCTAGGCTATTTCACCTTTGTTTTTATTACTTTATTTGTACCTTTATGCCTTTAGAAACTGATGAAAGTGAATGCTGTACAGGGCAATGTTTAATTCAACAAAAACTCTTGTATCAGTCTTTGTGAAAGCCACTTGAAAACACTTCTGTCAGGATTAGGTCTTGGAGTTTGACTTGTTTACTTTTACAGCCCTTTATGTCAAGTTGTAATCATACCTTCATCTAGTATTTTATGTATTTTTTGATTCTCCTGACTCAAAAACAAACCTTAACAAAAATCTAAAAAGTTATTCTTGTAACTTTAAAATATTCATTGTAGCTAACCAGACTTCTTACAGAAGGCTTTGTTTTTTGGGGGAGTGGGGAAGGAGGGATGATTTTTTTAAAAAGGCCTGCTAACTTTTTTTTAGTAAATAATTTGATTTTGCAAAATTGTCATGATTCCAAAGAGATGCATCTTGCTGAACATACAGCAGCCAGTGACTGATCAGCAAAATTCAGTAGGGCTGTTTAATGAGGGGTGAAGACAATACAAATGCAAATCTAGTGAACAGTTGCTTTTTCACAGTTGGTAGGCTGTGTTGCAGGTGCATTTTCTTAATGAGGGTTAATTTGTCTCGTATTTTAACCTGACAATACTTGGCATTGTTAGTATATAGGCTTACTTAAAGAGGTAAAATGAAGGGGGTTTTATGTAAGATTGGGTATTTGATTTCAAGTAATCTGTTAGTGCTGAATATTAACTGAAGTTATTCAGAACAGTCCTATTACTAAGATTTTTATGAGAGAAAAGCCATTTTGATTACTTTGACAAATTGGAGCAAGGCCAAATTCTGCTCTTTTCCTTGGATATAAATCCTGAGAGGCTGAGATAAAATTGAAAAGATTGCCGTCGATTGAGATTTACTGAGGGAGAACCAGAAGCAGGCTTGAGTACCACAGAAAGTAATAAAATGATCTTGTAGTACTCTTCCTCTTTAGCTTGTGTTCTTCAATATTAAAACACGTTGTTCAGTTCAAGAAAACATCAATTTGGTGCAGAGCATCCCAACAACTTTTCCAGTTGAGGGAGGGGGGGGAGTTGTCTGTTCTTTAAATGGGTGTATTTCAAACGAAGGACCTATAGCCCCTCCCAGAGGAAGAAGCTGTCAGACTAACCCACCCTGCATGAATGGGGAAAAGCAAGCTTTACAAATTTTCACTCGGGTACCTCTTAATTGCTACTGTTACTGGCTAATGAGATGCACTTGCAAGAAGAAATACACTGTCCTGCTGGGTAGCCTACTGTCACATTAAAAGCAGAAGGATTTGCATGAGTATGACCTACTGGCCTGGCTTAGGTTTAACAAGATCACCCTATAAAGTTTACTTTGTAACGGCAAAGAAAAAGAAAAATTGCACTGAGCGTAGGCAAAAGGAAAAAGCTAGCTTTTCTGCAGTTGCTTATTAAGCATCATGTGTAAATTATCCATTGTTATCCTACTGTACTTCATAGCCTTTTAAATCTCGCATGCCTCTTGTATCGACTTGTTTTCATCCAATATGAGCTCTCATGAATGCAGGATGCTGAAGTACTGGGTCAGAAATCAATTCTATCCTTCTGAAATATTACCTCTATGCCAGTGACTTCTGCTTCAGCGCATCTAGTTCAATATCCTATCTTACACTCGTATAGATTACTTCTTTAGCTTTCTTATATCTGGAACATGCAAAGGGATATTCCTACTATTGTAAAGTAAATAACACCAAAAAAATCAATGTGTGAAAAGGGTCCTTGATATCTCTGGCAATTGGCAAAGGGATTTAGAGCTTTTTCCCTCACTTGAGATCTGATCCTGGTGAATAATAACCGAAACACAACATTGCCATGATATTAATACAATAAGCCAATGACTTTGGTCCTTAATAGATACTCATTGAGGAAAAAGCAGTATAACCTCTGGCATCTGAGTTCAGAGCCTCAGTGAGGAGGCCAAAAAAAAAAAAATCAATGAAGATATATTAAGCTGTTTCTCACACTTTTAGACACAGCCCTTCTGGTTCAGCAAGTAGGTGGCACAGGATGGTGTGCGTCCACTGGCATTTTCCATGTTACTACAATTGTACGGGTACAGAACTGTTATAAGGATTTCCATATTAAAAAGGTGCTTATCTCATTCAATCACAAAGTTCTCTTTAGAAGTAGTTTTTAATAAGAAAGTGGCTATGTAATAGAATAAAGCTAGATTAGAATAACAGGGCATACTATGAAGGGGATACTTTGCTACATGTTGCTCGTGGTGAGGTACAGTGTTACAGTAGGATAATACTGTGGAAAATAGCTAAATGGGGTGGATATTTGCCAAGGGTTGTACTTAAGATTTTTTTTTTTTCTGACTTACTCGGAACCATTATTGAAAATGATCCCTCAGTTATATCAAGAGAGTGGTTTGAGCAGTACCTTTAGTGTTTATGTCTGCATCTACGTATACGTATGTGTTTTCCATCAATCAGAATTACAGTTAGCCTTACTTGAGGAAATGTACAGAGAAGATGGTGCATGTGCTCCAGTCTAAATTAACAACCTAAGTCCTCAGTTATGCAGAAAGAACCAAGAAGGTTCCTCGGCAGAGTCAGAGCTTGTATGAAAACTGAGGATAAAGGCAGTTTTGATCAATTGCAGGGATTAAGACAGAGGAAGCAGTTTAATAGGGTGGGATTTTGAAAACCTGAGTCTTCTGGTGCCTCTCTTTTTTCAGAGATTCATGCTTCTAGAGCTAGACCTCCTCTTCCTCCTCACAGACTCTGTTCCCGCAGTGCTCCTACGGTCTGTGAGGCTACAAGTTGATGATTTAAAATGATATGAGGTATGAAGATACTTGCTTTTAAACAAGAATTATTGATCAATCCGAATTTAACTTAAAAACACAATAAACCCAAACACCCATGCAACAGCAATATTTAAGAACAATGAATTCTTATGGCTGTCACTGTAGCTCTGATGTGCAAGATACCACTGGAGAGATGTGTTGTCAGTACCATGTCAGTACCGTGGGTCGGAGTGGGCTGCAGGGACCGGCAGTGACGATCCAAGAAACCAGAGAGTGTGGACTCAGGGTGGCGCAGGGTTGGCAGCAGCACGACTGCATTTTGTGTGCTCCCCTCCAGCTTCAGCGCTTTCTGATGCGATTGCACCGCTTCTAGTTGCAGAGCTAGCTGACTCAGGTATTTCCATAACACACTTTTCTTTGGGATAGACATACCCGATGTTTACATGGGGAATCAGCAGTTTTACAGAAGCTCGTTTTGTTGACTCCCACGTACTTCGATAGGTTAATTTATTTCTGTCTAGTCAGGGGAATGATATACACAAATCTCACTTCTGACTGAAACCAAATAAAAATCGTTACTCCCCTATAGCATTTGGGGTGCTGACAATAATTTCAAGAAAATCCATCAAAACAAGAGCGTAACTCTAAAATCAGGTTATGATGAGGTCCTGCTCAGAATGGTACTAGACTTCCAAATAAAATACAAATGCTATGCTTCTGACTTTAAATAATTGGGTAGTAAGTGGGGTGACTCTTAAGGTAGTCTCAATTTCACCTGGTTTTGAGAAAAGGTTTGTTTAATAGCCTATGAGATACTTCTCTTGCCTTTACTTTGCAGATGTAAAATTTCACTTTGTGTCATATCTATGTTCTTGAAAGATGTGCTCTTAATATATCATATTTTATGTGCATATATAATAGTTGATGCTTCAGGTACTGTACTTAACCTTAATGTTTCATGTAATGCATTTTTAAGCTACATACTTGCTCTTTATTTTGATTAAATTTCTGATAAACTTGCTGGTGAATAGTGATTTTTTTTTTTTTTTTTCTTTAGAGGAAAGTTCCCAGAGTTTATTTGACATGAATAATAGCACATATTCCACACTAGACTGCCCTACTGCTCATAATCTAGCTTATTTTGATTAAATGTGGAGTCAAGATTTCTCATTAAGCGAAGTTCTGTCTTTCTGAATTACAACCGGCTTAGCTGTTTTCTTCACCTTTTCATTTGTAGGAAGCTCAGATGTGGCTTAGTAAACAATGAGGATATTATCTGTAATCAGACACCTGTCCATCCCATTACAACTGTCCGCTGTCATGTTTTTCATCCCTTATACAGAAAGTATTGGCACTGCAATAAAAAAAAAAGCGTGCTCTAATGCTGTCATTAACCCTTTTGGGTTAATGTGTGCCAGCTAGCTGATCAAAATACTGAGCTTTGGGAAATTCTCACAAACATAAAGCCCCAGAGGAAATAATGCACTCGCACGTGCAAGTTATCTTTGGAAATGAAGGCTAATGTGGTTTGTGCTTTAGTGCTTATTAAAGTTGTTGTTATGGTCACCATGTATGCAAATGGATCATTGTCTGTATTAGCCTGTATTTTTTTTTTTTTTAAGTAGCTACTTAAGGAGATACAGTATGTGATTTTGTATAACCATTTTTATTGTTGGTAATAGAGGTTTTTATATACAAATCTGGGGGGTTTGTTCCTGCAAGTAGGATGTTTCTGCAACATTTTATTTCCAGTGCTGTTGTGGACCAAAATATGTGAGGTACTCAGCAACTACTGTTCCTGTAGATGCATCCTCTTTTTCTATCTAGATGTTTTCTCTGGCTGGAATTGGTCTCTATATATATTTTTATATAGACTGGGTTTTGTGGATATCTCTAAACCCTGTCAGTATTCCTGCAGGTGTCCACAGGTCCTGTGCAGTGGGTCTGAAATGCTCTGTGCCCGCTATATAGCTCATGCGTGTGTATGTCTGTGTAGGTAAACCCAAACAGGAATGCGGTAGCTCTGCTGGACAATTCCGCAGTGGCCAAGCTGATTATCTGCATGTACAGAAACACCTTCAGCAAGAGTGACTGGTAAAAAAGGGGTATGCCTCATGGTTAAGGCAGTTATCTGACATAGGAGACAGACAGGTTCAAGTCTTTGCCTCAAACTAGTAGTAATAGATTTTGGTGTTATGAGGTTTTTATTATAAAACAAAAAAAACCCAAACCAAAACCCAAACAGAAAAACCAAACCACAAAACACCTCCCTCTTCATTCCCACCTAAGTTGCAGAAACCATCACATGGCAAGAAAATAATTTCTTTTTCTAGTTCTAGGCAATCCTACATTGCAGTTTCCTTATCTGAGACACACCTGCATTTGTGCTGTCACTTGGACATAAACTATAAGCTATTGGGAAGCAGGCTGTCCTTTTACTCTCTGCTTGTTCAGCATGGCACACAATGGGAGTTGATGGGAAATTCCTGACCAGCTCTTCGCAGGGTAGTGGTAGGGTCTGTCTGAGCCTTGCTATTACCGTGTGCCTCGTTTGCCTTTTGAATTTCTACAAACCTGAACTGTATTGTGGTTGATGTATTCTCTGGTACTCAATGCTTTTCAGAAGTGTAATGCTCTACAGTTTCGTGCATTGCAAGAAGACAAGTATTATATAGCTTTGCCTCATTGAATGCAGTAGGTGCAACTAAGATCGTAAATCTCCTAGATGACAAAACATAAAATCTACATGGAAGATCTAATCTATCCTATTCTGACTGATAAAAAAGAAGGGTCGCTAGCGGGTAGTAAATTAAGATGCAGTATAAAAGTTTTACCTGGCGGTGCTAAATCATTTGACCATATCAGGCTCGTAGGAATGTCTTTGTTAATGACTACAGTGTGGATTATCTGTCATTGGGCTAGGAAAGAACACAAGGGAAGGTCAGCATTTGCCGAGCCTTTCCTGTGTAAATAATGGCTTTTGCAGATCATCGTGGATTAGTTTTGTCATTTTTGTGATTACACAGTTTTTCATCAGAATATTATCAAAGTGTTGGGCAGCGCGGCAGTGTTGCATACTTTTAACAGCAAGGCAGTGTAGGAGATGAGTGGGCAAAGACAGACTTTCTTCACTTTGGGGGGCGGGGCGGGGCAGGGCAGGGTGTTATTTGTTTAGATTTCCTAAATCCACAAAGAAAATCACTGAGCTGCATAAACGGATAGTTTACCCATATATCTGAGCCTTTGTGATAAAGGCTATTCTGAACTCTCTACTGAGCGTCCTCTGATTTTTATATATATATATATATTTTTTTTTTTTTAATCTTCTCTAACTTTTGTTGCTTGCAGAAATATGTTGAAGTGTTTGTGTCTAGCAGGCTTGTTCCCCTCCGTTATAGCCAGTATCACAAGGCAAGTTGCTGAGCTCTTGCTATGTGTGCAAATGCCCAGGTGCATGTACATGCAGCACACTGTTCATGGTTGCAAGCCTGACTCTCGGTAGATGTTGTTTGTAATTCTCCCTCTTCACTTTAAAATTGAGTTGTAGTATTCGCCCTTGCAATTGTATTAAAATCCTCACTGCAACAGACTGTTCCCTGCTGAGCCCAGGCTGCATGCATAAAAGTAAAGCAGGTGGTGAGCATGCTGTGAGTTGGAGGGTTTAGGCAAAGGATGGATTATGTATTTCACTGAAATTTTAAGCTCTTCCTCCCTTCTCTTCTTTCAGAAGCTGGAAAGATCAGATGAATCCTAAAAGTAAAATCTTAGAGTGTGTGGCTGAAAATCTCTGCTTCAGCTCAGTAATGTGCTTCCCTGCCCCCCCCCCCCCCCCCCAAGGTATTTTACAAAGGGCTTTGTTAAAACCAGAAATTCAACTTTAAGATTGTTGATGAGGAAATCTGTTCCTTGTAAAACAAGTAAGTGTGTACAGGGGATTGTTTGTTACATAAAGACCCAGTCTTTTGGGATGCAATTAAACTATTGCAATTGAGGAGGGGTAATCCAAGCATTTTCCAAAATCTGATACAGAATGACCCATGCAGAATAAAAGAGCTCTTCTGCATGCTATTACTTTGTGACTGAAAGACGCTGCACAGGTTAATGGGAGTCAAGAGCCTTCCGAGTTTGCCACTATTTGCTGAGTTAATTTAGGCCTTGATTATCAAAGTAGCTCACAGTACTGACTTAACTCTGCTCCTGCTGAAATCAAAAGGGGTTGGGGTTAGGCCAAAGCTAAGTGCCTTTTGAAAACCTCGCTGCTGGACGCTTGGTGCCTCTATCCAACCTGTGAAAAGAGCAGCAGTGTGGTATACGAGAGGCAGGTTACTTGGAAATTTATGGCTGGATAGCGTGTTACAGAACAGCATTGCTGAGAAGAGATGGGAGGTTCTCCTCAGTCATCAGAGCAGACAAAATATTCTAGTTTTGGTGTGCGTTGAAGTTTTCAAGGTAATTTTTGCAAGTTATTTTAATTGACTCTGGAAGTAATGGAGCAAATATGTTATCAGGCCTTTTGACTAATTTACTTGCTGAAGGAAAGAAGGCCAGAAACTGTGGAAAAGCTGGGCTTCATGCCATGTTCTGACTCTTCCAAGCCCCAAAATGACATGACTAACCAATGCCAGCTTGGGAGTACAGGATGAAACCCTGGACCAGCAATATTACAATGGGGGAAACCACTGCAGCAGTGCACAGCGTCACAGTTTTCTGTGAGATTGTGTGAGTTGTTGTTCATGGTGAGGAATCAGGCAGCAAACTGCTTTATGAGCTGTTTTGTTGCTGCAAATGGGAAGAAAAAATGAGCTACTTTCCCTGCTGATCAGTGAGGTGAGAGCTGTTGGAGCTCTGCCTGGGAGGTGTCAAGGATGGAGCAGAAGGGTTATCCTCCTGGGGTTGCAGCTTGGGCCACATCCAACCAGGCTAAAGTGAGACATAAACATAGTTTGTCAAAAGTATGGCCAGGGTTCTTGTGCACAAATCTTAACTTAATTTGAGGTTGGCAACAGAGTGTACCAGCAGGAGGGTTTCATCTGGGATCAATATGAAAGGTTCAGATTGCTTTGGGGGCATTTTGCTGTGGAGGAAGTAAAAGCTGTGTCTGTAACTTCAACAAAGTTGTCTGCTTGAAATGCCTTGTGGGGGAAAAAAAAAAAAATCACAGAAGGTAGATTGTTTTATATATACAAAGCAGTGTGTTTGGAGTTTCAGGTTTTTTTTCAGGCGTTTCTGCTATTAAATTTTTAAAAAAGAAATGGTACAAAATTTTGAAATTATAAATAGTAAATATTTTCTTGCAGGTGTACTTGTGTAGAAAGGGAAAGTGAGAGGTATAAGGAGAGTGAAATTGCTTCAGCATCCAATACTATCTCTTCCCCTTCTTAGCCCTCTTCATTCTTCCATTTGTTCTGGGATGGGAGATGCCTCATGTCGGCTGCTTTTGTGGAACAAAATCAAGGGAAAAGAAATGGACACCTACAAAATAATCAGTCAGTGCCAGGTCAGGATGATCATGTCACTTCATGTTGATATCTTTCCTGAAAAACAAAAGCAATCAAAGTGAGACTGTCTGTGGCAAATTAATCTGTGGCATCCAGTTGAATCCTGGTCTTCTACTGACCCTCCTTCTCCAGCAGCAGCATTGGTGTTTCAGATCAGGCACAAAGTAGTAATGCCAAGCCGTGGCAGGTATTTTTCAAGCACTGGCTGCTGGAGGGCTCTTTGCCCTCCTTTGGCATTTGAGCTGATCCCCCTATGGAGGTTTGCTGGGCTGTAAAGGTAGGATGGGCTGCTCTAGGGCTGGCTGGCTAATGTTAACACCCAGAACTCTATTTTGCTTTGCTTCCTGGTTTAAATAGACTGGTATTAGTGTTATAGCTGTGTTCTGTGCCTTGTAGCACTATTATAATGAATGCTCTGTCACCGTTTTCAGGAAAAGGTGTTGATTTCAGGCAGTTACAACTCAGCAATAAAAAGTTGCTTCCAGCAGGAATATGAAATACAAGTGCTTAGTAGTGGTGTTAATATTTATGCACAATCTTTCATAACAACGGCTTAGCAATTTAAAAGTGATTTCAGGTTAACTCTCTTCTCTGACTGCACTTCAGAAGGTTGCTTTTCTTACTGGCTGTACGGGCACCAGGTATGTTTTGCACTAAGGATGACAATTTGTCTACAGGAGACAGTCATTTCTGAGTCAGCTGGGAATCCAAAATTATGGATACCAGCAATCATAGCAATAACTAACAATTCAGTGTTAAACTTCTTACAGCTTTCATCACCACAGTATCTCCCTGTTGTGGCTGAGTGAGGATCCTTGGGGGGGCGGGGGGGGAAGCAAAAACCACCAACACATGCTACATGGAATCAATCCCTTGCTATTCCTTTTTTTACTCCAGTGAGAAGTTTGGTTGGCTGCGACTTCCAATACGTTTGCTTTCTTTGGGAGCTTGCCAAAGGTTTCTGTACTTATTCTTTAGTTTGCATCACGTTCTTAGAGTTGTAATACTGATTTGGTGTCTTTTCATGTCAAAACTGTAGTATTTTTCCAGTGTTTTTTACAAAAAAAAAACACCAACTAATTTTTTTTTAATCTTTTGCCATTTTGAAGAAAATGGCAGCAGTCAATCTTTGAGAGTCTTACATAGTCAAGGACTATTAATTGCATAGAGATTTGTTAGGCAGAACCTCAGCTGTTCTCCAGTATGGCTATCTCAGTTAAAGACAGCAAAGGAGCTCTATGGAAGATGCTTTCTCCAGCCAAGAGTGTCTTACAAGCTTAAGGAATCTTTCTAACCATGACTATTATCTCATGTTGTTATTAGCAATACCTGAATTTCAAGTACAGTAAGATTTGGGTGAGATGATGTTTAGTTATTTCTTATAGTAGCGCTATGGTCAAAACTGCGACCTATGATGCAGGGTAATATATATTTAGAGAAAGAGCTTAGCTCGTAAGTCGTGTTACTGACCAATTGAAGTCAATGGACTTTTTAAGGTTTTCCAGCTGTGAAGTGTGGCAGACTATTTCCAAGGATGCTCTGGCTGAGTTTGAGCGATGGTCTCCCTGGGCAGTAAGTCTGAATAAGAACACGCTGCTCGTGACCTCCTTTGCCTGGACCATCTGGTAATGCTTCCAGTGGTGGCAGCAGCACTGGACGAAACTTGTGGTTCATCACCCAGAAGTCTGGAGGGTTAATACAACTTACTGAGGTGTCTCTTGGCAAAATTTTCCATCATAGCTTCAAGTTTTGCAGATGACTATTTGGGATAACCTCAGAACTGCACAGGAATCTGGTTTTGTGGTCCCATGTTTTCCATTAGAGAAGCAGCTTCTGAACAGCTGCACACCCCACAGGTAGCTGTTCTGGTTTTGATGGGATCACCTGTACAGATAAAGACCTGTGGGGTGTTTGGGGTTTTGGAGGTTGCTCTACAGCTATATGGCCTCTACCAAATTTGGGGTTGGCAAAATATCTTGCAACTCTCTCTCTTTCAATTTTTTCTGAACTGCTTGGCACATTCCTTTCTCTTTACCCTTTCAATGTAGTAAATCTTGCTCTTGCTGACAGGCCTGGTAATTGCCTTACATAGAATGAAAATCTTCCATTCTGTTTCTCTGTTTTTATAGTATGCAGCCTTCCACAGCTAAGTTTAAAAGGACAGAAAAATTCATGGTGTTTGCAATAAGAGCATGTTTTATGCTTGCCTGCTGCTAAAGCAGAGAGAATACTGCCCTGATATGGAAATGTCAGGGGCACAGGCCTGTATCTAAGGCAGTAAATGTTTCTTTTATTTCTTATTCCACTTTATGCTGGTTGCTATTAATTTTAAAATTTTCTTGGCATTTGCAGCAATAAAAAGGGTAAAATCCTGAGGCTTTGTTCTTCTGCTCGTGAACCAAACCTTCAAACTTCAGATGAGACTTAGGCATATCCTGCTTTCAGGGGCAGCTGGGAACTCTTATAAATATATGTAAGCATTGGGACAGCGCTGCCTTCAGGCTGAAGGCGTTATCTGTTTCTGATGAACTCCATACAGAGCATGCCCAGTGTGGATGAATAGAGGCAAATGTCTAAAATCATTTTTTATATATACATTTATATATTTTTTTTTATATATATATATAAAAAAATATATATCTTCCAAACTCTTATGGTTCTGGCCAACTGTGGTCTTAATGCTGCTTTGTGGTTTTTAACTATAGCCCCTGTGATGTGCAGCAGCTAAAGAATGTGTCTTTGGCTACAGCCCCCAGTGCTTTTGTATAACCCAGTGCAGAGGACGTGCCTTCAGTGTGCAACCTGAACTGGGAGAGGGCTATGCTTTGTGTCTTGTGATGCGCAGCACCCTGATTCCCCCACTTACGCCAGAGCTGTAGACTCCCCGTGTTGCAGGAGATGTGGTGGCATAAGGTTCAGCTCCAGTCATCCTGGTTTGTGGTGATTCATTTTAAACTTGGCCTGACTTTTACAGAGCAACCTCACGGCACCCAGGGAAAACAATGACATACTTTCTGCTCTTGATCTTATGGATTGATTTGTGTATGTCAGGATTCCAAAGACTTTACAATTTGAGCTCAAATTAAGGAATACATGATGCTTGGCAGTGGTACATAGGGATGGAAAGATAAATCCAATTGTATTTAACTGCTAGACGAATTGCCACAGCCTTTGATTTCATCACTGGAGTATTGACAGGAAGGTTTGGCCCAGTACTTCCCCATTTAGCTGTGCTATTTGGTTACTAGACTGGAACAGCAAACAGCAGGTATTGTCATGTTAGTGAAAGACATCCCGCAGCAAGTTCTGCCCTGGCATGCAGTCTGAACAATGAAGAAATTTTTTGACCAAAGACTGTTCATGAAATTGGGCTTGCTGGAATGCGAAAGGCTCTGTATTCATCTCTTGTGAGTATGTGATAGACTGTTCTTTTGACTGTGAGAATCCCCATACTGCTCAGGGCTCGGCACCCGTGAGCCCACTCTAACCTGCGATGTAGGCACGGTTTTAAATGCTGACACTCTCTGGAGAATATACTGCTCTTAAAAGCTATGAGTGAGACCCAGTTTTGTGTTGCTCATCCTCTACTATTGTATAAATTTCAACCCTGAAAATAAAGATTTGCCATATAATTATGTATCTCTGATAACTTCGACAGTAAAATCATGTTTTTTCAGGAGACCTTTAGCCAAGATGCTGCTATATTATGTCTTGGGGGGGGAGAAGTGGAACGTTCTTCTTTCTGAAGTGGTATTTCCATTCTGTTCTGTATAAATAAGCCAAAGAAATGCTCGTCCTCTTTCTGATACTACAGCAAAGAGGATTTATATGTGAAATAAATCTTCGTAAATCTTTTCAAGGGTGCCTAAATTATTTATGGCTGGTTTAGTTTGGTTTGCATGCCATATTGCTCTCTTCTGTTAAACAGTTTATACACCACCCGGCTTTTCACATTAATCACTGCAGTATGTGCTCAGTTATCCCAGCCGAAGAGCCATCTAATAGATTCCAGTAGCCACAGCCAAATGATCTAATTTTTCTGTTGGTTGTTTTATCCAATGGTTCATAAACCCATGGCTGTTATTACACTAGCAAAGATAAGTTTTATTATATCACATTGATCCATTTGTCATTTCCTTCTTTCTTAGCAGAAATCATGATTAAAATGGGGTTTGTTCACGAATTTAAAATTTGTAAGTAATAGACTACAAAAGCAGGCTTGATTAAAGCAGGTATGATTGTCCTTTGTTTTCGGCCTCCCACTCCCTTTTGGCCTCCACTTTTTTCGTGGCCTCCCACTCCCTTTCGGTCTCTCACCCCCTTTTGGCCTCCGCTAGTTTCAGCCTTCAGTCTGTCTTGGGTCTTCTAGTGTGTTTCAGTCTTCTCCTCTTTTTGGTGTCTCACACTTTTTCAGTCTCCACTCTGTGCCTCCTGCTCCTTTAGGTCCCTACTCATGTGTAAAATGATCCTAAATGACCATTTGTGACACAAAAGCCTCTATCTGGCATATGGACTGAAGTGTGAATTACCAGGGTGAATTCATCCCTCAGCCTCCTTCGCTCAATGGGTGTGGGCCCTGTCCTGAATTTATTTGTCTCTTTATGTGTAAATAGGTCCTCAGTGTTGCAGTTTAGGCCATTTTCCAAACCAGGTGATGACTGGTTTTTTTTTTTTTTTGGGAGAGTGTCCAAAATCTTACAGACATTGCAACCTTTTCTCATTTTGATTGGGAAAAAAACAAACCTTGAAAGAGTCACGTCTTTTATGGCGTTACTGGCACTGAAGTGTGAAGACCGGCATAGGTGACCTCAGCTGGCTGAGATGAGCTGCGTGGGGGTTTGTCGGTGTACCCAGCTCCACCACAGCTTAGCACTTTGTGGGACTTCCCAAGAGGAGATCGGTGCAGCCCCAGCGGAGCAGCCGGTGGGCAGCTCTTTGCAGTGGCAGCCTTTTTTCCTCACAGTGCTCTCTGGAAGTAGGGCGGCTTCCTCCCATCCAGGTGAAGCTCCCTGTGTATGTGTTAAGAAAGCAGGCCCTGAGAAGAAAGGCTTTAATTTCTTTACTTCGCTATTAGCCGTGGTCTTGCTGCTCTTCCCCACAGTCAAGCGGTGAGGTGCCAGCACTGCTGACTGTGAATCTCAGGTTAGAATTGGCTCCTGTCCCTAAATCTGATCCTCGCCCAGACCTCCTCACCATGCCTTTGAAGCTGTACAGTATCCTTGCAGCTCTGAGTCTGTTTTAATATCTGTAAATATGGTATACCTTTTTCTAATATTTTAGCTAAGTCCTTCTATAGGTCTTTAAGTGCTATGATATCTAGCCTTGCTTCATTATGAACAAGAAATGGTGCACTAATTTGTATATGCACACACACAACAAGATATATAAGGCATTATTGTGTGTGTGCATATGTATGTGAACTCCTAGAGGTGATTAATAGGGTAAAGACACATGCAAGTGATGAGGATTTGGACTTGTACTTTCCTCACATACAGCTGATGATGTCTTTGAGTCTATTTTGATAGTCTCTTGGGAGTTTGAATTACTTGCCTCTGTGAAACCAAACTGTGGGACCTTCGGGATAGTGCAGCTGTGAAAGGTTTGTCCCTCTTCCCACATGTCGTGGTTTAACCTCAGTCGGCAACTGAGCACCACACAGCCGCTCGCTCACTCCCCCCCACCCCCCGTTGGGATGGGGAGAGAATTGGAAGAGTAGAAGTGAGGAAAAACTCGTTTAATAATTGAAATAAAATAATAATAATAATACACAAAGCAAGTGATGCACAGTGCAATTGCTCACCACCCGCCGACCGATGCCCAGCCAGTCCCCGAGCAGCGGCCCCCCCGGCCAGCTTTCCCCCAGTTTATGTACTGAGCATGACGGCACATGGGATGGAATGTCCCTTTGGCCAGTTGGGGTCAGCTGTCCTGGCTGTGCCCCCTCCCAGCTTCTTGTGCACCTCCAGCCTGCTCAGTCAGTAGAGCACGGGGAGCTGAAAAGTCCTTGACTAGACTAAAGCACTGCTCGGCCACAACTAAGACATCGGTGTGTTATCAACATTGTTCTCATCCTAAATCCAAACCACAGCACTGTACCAGCTACTAGGAAGGAAATTAACTCTATCCCTGCCGAAACCAGGATACCACAGAAGACAGTCCTGGTGCTCCTCTTCACCTGTGACATGCAATTCAGACCTGCTATAGTAAAGCTCTTGTTGTGTTAGCTGCCCTCTCAGCAGTGAAGGGGTTGTCTGATAATGAGGTAATCTACAAATACCAAATCAAATACAACTTTTGCATGAATGAATAGCCAAAATGGTTCATTAAAAAATACATGAACACAGATGGCTTGTAGAGTAGGAAAGTCACAGCTTTTTTGTTCTCTTACAATTCTTATGAACACGTTTTTAGCTAAGGTGCCTGAACCGCCTTCTAAAAATATGGGAGGGGGAGGACAGGAAACCTCCTGCCTTTAAGAGAAAAGCACAACAGGAGACATTGTTCTGCTGTAATTCACGTGGGGTCTTGCTCTAATCCATCAAGCACAGCTATGTGTTCATATCCCAAAAGGGCATAATTATTTAATGATAACAGTTCTCCTTAGAGTGGCCTTACTGGTATTATAAAAAGCGTTTATTGTGGAGAAAACCTATATTTTTGGTGCTGGCAGTTAAGAATATTGAACAGTAGTTGCAGCTGAGGTAGTGATTCACAGAGATTAATGCAGCTCTTCAGACTTCTCATTAGCTAGACATCACTCTTTCCAAGCTGGGGGGGGAACCCAGAAAGAAATTCTTTAGATAAACGCTAGTAAAAGCGCAGAACTTCTTCTAGCACCTTCATGCAAACACCAGTGTTTGTCAGGTCTGAAGAGAAATTACTCATATTTTTCTTCTAGGAGGCTAAATTGTGGAGTTGTCTTTGATCAAAATATCAGTGCCCTGTCGGGTTTTTCCAGGTGCTCCCAGAATCCTGCGAGGGCAGTGAGCAGACAGCGTGAGTGACACTTGCTTCTTGAGGGAGGGGTTGTGTTGAAAACCTGCATGTTGTGGGCGGTGAGCTTGCCACTTTCTAAACAGCACACAAATAATTGCAACGTTAGATTTTTGGATTTGTACATCATCTTCTGCGGATATGTATCCTCAGATGATTACAGTACGTTATACAAAACTGGTTCAGATGCTGTTGTGATGCTACAGGAGAGTTTTACTTTGACAGGCTTTTGAAAGCACGTTTCAAAGCTCAGAATTTATTATTCTATAACTATTCTGGTCAAAGCGCTTATGTGCACGTTTCCTGAAGTTGCTTTGTATAAATTCTTCAGCTATCACTTAAACAGTAGCATGTCTTAGTGACTGTCCATTAGCTGTTATCAGATGAATCACTGTACTTCGGATTTATTTTTTTAAATGTTCTTCACGACAAGTTATAATTGCAGATATGCAGAGGAAGAGCAAATGTAGCAAACCATCTATTTCTCCATTTTAATACTGGCATTCAGACCTCCAAAAGAAGAGGAGGAGAAGATATCTCAAATTAAAACGGTGTCTGCCAAAACCAGCATTAGTGGTAACATGAGAAAGCTGATATGACTGGGATTAGTATTACTGTTATTAAGAATGCAGTTAGGAGTCGTATAGAGTGGGGACTCTGCAGTGGTCGTGCAAGAGTACACACTATTCATCTGAAAGATTTATAATGCACATGAAATATAAATAAAACCAGATTTATAGTATGTAGTAGCATAGATGTGACAAGCCTGTCAAGATACTGTTTTAGCAGTCGAAGCTTATTAAAAGACAGTCTGAAAGAAACTGCTTGAAAAGTCCAAATCTTTTTCCTTTTTCTCAGCTGAACACTTTCTGTCTGTCCTTTAACAAGCAAGATGGATCATTGGCCATGGAAAGTCTTTTAAGAGTCTTCTGAGCATCTTATTTCCTGTGTATTTGTCTCCTAGGATGTAGCTCCAAACTTTCCCAAATTTGAAAACCTATTTAATGTAAAATTTCAATCATAATCACAAAGGTGAATATAATATGTAATCAGGAATTAAATGTAAAACTTGGTGTTAACTTACATTGTTGCCTTTTGTCAACACTAATGAAGAAAATTAAAAAAGAAAAAAAGAATAGAGTGACCAGAAGGAGATAAAAACAGAACCAGTCTTGTGGTCGTAACTGTTTTGATAGTACAAATGCATTTTTCCTGCTGGTGCTGTTTGAGTAATTTAAGCAGGGTAATGATAACCTTGTTGGCTAATCAAGAGAGGTGTGCAGGTGGCAGTGTGAACACCCTTGGGTTCAGGTCTTGTTGCACACAGAACTGTGCTACTTTTAGGTTTTTATGAGTAAAATGTGAATCAAGACGTATATACACTCTAAAACCCATAATGTGTTTGGTCAAGTGCACGATTTTTCACTGAAAAACAATTTGTTGGAAAAAACTTTGACTGTCCCTGCTGTTCTTTCCTTATAATGTAAAAGACAGTATTATGATGGAAGTAGAAAGTTGGAAATGTAAAGGGATCCCTTCTCCCACTCCCACCTTTCATCTTGTATGCCTGGTGCGGCGGGTGCTTCGTAGCATGGGATGGGGAGCACTGTGTATCACCCTCTGCCAACCCTGAGGCTGCATTTAGAGCTATGTACTGGTCTGCTCCGTGGATTGTTTTTTGTGTTTTATGATTCATGTGTGTTGCGTGTTTGGCAGTGTCATTACTCGGAGTAGTAAATGTTGAATGTATGAGCACTTGAGCACCAAGTGAACACACAGATGTTTTTGAGGACTCCAAGCTGACCGACTGTGGCAATCAGAGCTGCGTCCCACTGCCTGCTCTCAGTCCATGGTTGCATCATGCACATTTCTGGCTTTCATGTTTCTAGTGATGGATCAAAATCACCATCACGAAGCAAAGTGCCTGATGTTAACTTGCTCTGCTCAGTTGCTTAGGAGGGAAGGACAGTTCTGTTTAAAATATTTTGTATGTTTAATGGTGTTACCCACTCGCTATGCTGGATCGGATCTCTCTGAAATGTGACCTTGTACTCATGCCAGATCCTGTATGTGATGGCAGCATCCCAGGCTCTGTTTGGGCTCAACTTCGTGGCAAGGATCAAACAAAGTCGGATTTTTTTTTTTCCTGAATATTTTTCTGTTTGGCTTATGATCAAAAACCCTGAAGATGTTCATATGTGTAGGTGTTGACTTCTTGTTCCTGCAGCAGTTAAAATAGAAACAAAAGACTATAGATGGAGCCTCCTGGGTCAGTGAGACCAGCCCTCTACACTGCAGCTAACATATTATGTATATGTCAGGCTTTGTTTGCTTGTGTTTTTCCTCTAAATTTCATTGCTGGTAGCAGAGTAATATCTCTCCAAATATTTTACTTTCAAGAAAACAAAGGCCAGCTCTATCTTTGCTAAATTTGCAAACACTTAAAGAAAAGAAAATCTACTTATCTCCAGACACCAGCTTTCTATAGTCCCTTAATTTATAGGATTGTCCATTAAATGGCTGATTAGCTTTGTATCCTTTGTATGTGCTTCAAGAATAGCAGTCTCTTTAAAGTTTGCAGAGGTTTGTGTTTGCCTGCTATTATCCTTAGTACTTCACTTGATTGTTTTTATATACCCTCTTTCTTGTTCACTTCATTTATTGCCGGACTAGCCATATCATGTGCTCAGGGATTTGTTAGAGTGTTCAAAGTATTTAAAAATTACCACATGCTTGATTTCTTTGTATAAGGAAGGAAACTGCTTAATTTCCAGCTTTTTAAGTCCTCTTCTCCTCCTCCTCCTCCTCAGAACCCACCCTCTCCTCTGCCCCAATCTGCTATTTCCTCCCTCTCAGACAGGAGATGGAGCATGACACGCCAGTGGCCAGTGAGGGGGTTGTGTTTATCTGTGTCGTTCCTCTAAAATGATCAACAAAGTCCTGGAGATCCTGAGATGGCCAGAGTTTTTGAGGTAGGCACATGTGACCACCTGTTATAGTGAACTCTCCAGCAAAGACTGAGAGGCTTTTGTGCTTGAAGTCAGGTACCTGTGGGACTACAACGCAAGAATAGTGAGTTTCTCACAAGAGGGAACTCTGCAGTCTGTCCATCTGTTGTCTGGTAAGCACCCGCAGTTGCTCACAAAGGAAGAAAAAACCTTCCCCTCCTTCCAGAAGTATCCTTTGGACCTGCTCAGCTCTCCTGAAAGGAGCATAACACCAAATTGTGGACAAATGTGTCAAATAGTTACTGTATGTCACTGAGTCACGTCTCTCTGAGAGGCTGCCTGCGTGCGTCACTGACGTCTTCGTGCTCTGGCATATTGTACACATCGAAAACAGACGGTTTAGCCCACGACTCGTAGATGGTACAGCAACACAGTGCTATATATACAGCGTTGAATCAAAATAAAGGAGGTTTGAATGGAAGTAACTGATTGTAAGGACCCAGAGCTATGTCCCTGCTAATGTCCCTACTACCTGCAAAACTATGAGGCATTGGACAAAAATGTGTTTCACAGACTTGAGTGTAACACTCAGGTTTGTTACCCTAAAGCCACAGAGAAATCCCACTGCCTGTTGGTCATCTTTTCCACCAGAAAAGCCATTTGCAAGACTTTGGGCACGCGCTGCTGCTCAGTGCCGATACCGGAACAAGGCAGTGGTGTTTATGGAAAACTTTCACTGAAGGAATTGTGGAATTATTTAACCTTTGCAAAGACAAAATTCAGTGATATGCCGTTCTTCAGTGCAAACAGTATACATTCAGAACGGCATAAGCAAGTGGCATTCTCTTCAGCTGAGGGCTTTCTACATTTCTTATATCCCAAACAGGTTGGGATACAAATGCACATGGTGATCTTTGCTGGCCTGAGTCGCTGTAAAGGAGTCCTGAATCCTGTATGTCTTTCACCACTAGATTAAATTGCCCTTCCATTCTGGGGGAGGTGGAATATGGTGTGGTGCAGCAATTGTTTTTGTTTGTTTTTAATAACTAGCTTTAAGGCAATAACAGGCAGGCAGTGTCAGCCTGATGTATTCTGGTTTGATTTCAGGCATTACACAAGGGAGCAGACTATTTCCACATCTCCCCCTAGAGCTCTTTAGCAACAACAGCAGCAATAATAATAACAATCCAGGTTATTAAAAAAAGAAAAGAAGAAAACATCACGCCAGTTCCCTTAAGGAGTAGCACAAAGCCATGGCGAAGGTCCATAGGACTGGGCATCTTTGCTCCTAGTGTAACAATAGTGCACGTAAATAACCATATACAACAGTGGTGCACAATGAGCACTTCTGATGTTCAGGAGAAATAGGCTTTCAGTTGAGGAAAAATATTAGGCTTTTCACCAGAAAGGTAATCTTTTCAACCCTTGCTTATGTAGGAAAACTTATTTTTTTACCTCAGCTCCTTAGAACAAGCATTGAGAGAACTTGTGGAATTGCAGTGAGTCAGGCTAATGCCCAGGGTGGCTACCTGGAAAAAAGCAGTGAGTTACGCCATGGGGGCTTAGTCTAACCCGAAGTGATGGGCTCAGAGGCTTGAGAAGGAGGAATGGCAAATGTCAATAGAGGGAAGAGCTGATGCCTTTTTAATGGGAGAAGGGTCAGTGGGTTGGCAGGAGAACTGATGAACTGCCAGTATAATATGCTGTGTGTTACGCTGAGGCAATGCCATGTACTGTATTTTAAGAGCACAGTGTCTGTGCCCAGGAAATGGCACAGACTTACCTTTTTGCTGAGTGAGTCTCAGACTTGCCTTATAGCTTTAGTGAGATCTTTTCTTTCCTTTCTGTATTTCTTTTTTAATCTAAAATTATTAAAAAGAGAACCTCTAGGCTCTCTTGTGCTGGAAATCTCAAGAGGACACAATTTTTGATTTCCTGGGTGGTTATCAGGTGTTGTGTTGGTATGGTACCAAAGAGAGGAGGTTAAAAGAGGAGTTCAGGAGAGGGGGAGCAGTGCTGGGGGGAAGAATTGTGCAAATCTTTTGTGTGCTCTCAGCGTATGTTTATATGAACACTTCATCAGAGCAGAAATGAAACTTCTTTCTTACCAGGTTGGAGGAGGGTGGTAGCATTACAGAAACGTTAAGAGTGTGTGACCTTATCTTTTTCCATTCAGAACCAGATGTGGGGGATAAGGCTTGGACTGGAAAAACATAATCCTCTGAATGTGTAGGTAGGTAGGAAGACAGGGAAAACCTGGTATGACAGTGGGTGGAGCCAGGTGCAGAGCCATTCTCTTCTAGGTTGTGGCAGACATGGAAGGTTCTTCTGACTAAGTTTTAAGCTGTCATCTGTATCCCTGATGCCATCATAGGCAGAAGATATATTTGCATCAGTAGTTATCATGATGAATTGCATTAATTGCAAAGTTTTTGCATTGATTTGGCTGGGTTGACATTCTCTCCTCAAAGTCTTTGAGGCAATAGTTACCTAAGAGTTAAAAGAAACCCTATTTTGCAGTGAATGCATGGTGGGTATGGCTGCACTGTCAGCTGAGAATTATGCTAATGGAAAGGACGTAAAAAAACAAATTTGAAGTGTACACATTAGTGAGCATGGTCGTTGGTTAATTAGTGTTTTAACATGTGCATTGTGGTATGATTCAAAGGCCCTAAAAGATCTCTCTGACTGCATTTCCACTGCTAGGCATTTTGCCTTATATGAAAATGTTCCAGAAATGCAGGTTCCACCTAAAATAGCCAATGTAATTTTTCAGATTGAGAGAAGCAAAAATATCTCTTTGTTTCTTTCTCGTTTTAACCTTCTCCTTTTTCTTCAAAGCAAGGCATTAATCAATGACAATAGAAACTGCTACTTTTAGGGCTGTCAATGTTTATAGCTTTGGGTTTAACAGCAAGGACATAAATGTATACTTTTCATTACATTTTTGCTGTTATTTGCTCATCATCCACAGCATCCGATATTATCATAACTCTTTGGTTGAAGCTATTAAAGTTATGGCATGTAGCTCACACTGGCACGAAGCAGACAGAGAGCCATAAAAGCAAAAAGGCCTCATAGATTGAGATTCAACTATTAGGCAGTATTGGTCGTTTTCTCACTATTCACGTAACAGCAACTCTAATCTCGGTAGATAGTATTTTTAACCTTCCTTCTTTATCCTGCCCCCCTCCCCCCCCCCTCAGTAAAATTTCTCCTCTTCAACTTAAGCTAAAGTCATGTTGGCCATTGCAAGTGCAGGATGCTGTTTAGCTTGTTATGGACAAGCACTACTAAGCAAAGAAAGTCTGTTCATCGAACAAAAGCAGCAACTTGAGTAGGGCTTAAAGAAGAGATGACTTGAAGCTGTGCCTGCAAATGGCCATTGTGGTGCCAACCCCAGCTCTGGGCTGGGATAGTAAAGCTCCCTGGGTCACTTATTTAGGAGAACATTCTCCAATGGAAAAATCTTTGCAGAGAAGCTTTCCCATCTTCCTATATTCAGCCCTGCTTGGGAAATTCCTCCAGTGGGGCCCTACCCACGAGCTTTTAATCTTCATTGAGAGGACTCCTTGCTGTCAATACTTTGGCCTGTTTACAAGTGAGTGGGTAGAAAGACAATGAACTAGTAGAGCTAGTTTACCAATTAAAGATGGCCAATGAGAAAATAAAGCCTCAGTTGAGACTTGTCAGGATAGGAATGATCTGAGATGGTGACTTCATGGCTATAAATCATTCATCTGCTGGCAGAAGATGCCTGGCTTCCTTCAGCTATGGCTTGAAATTACTAGCAAGAAATTCTAGATCAAATTCTGATCTGATTTTAAGTATGCTGATTCTTGTGGTGTTGCTAGGCTCTGATAGGATATGTCCTAATCTTTCTACCATAGTGGGAAGAATCCTTACTTATATGGGCCTGATCAAAAATCCACTACCTTTAGTGAGTTTTGAACTAACTTCTAAGGACTTCTAGCCACTTCATACCCTGTATCACTTTAAATTTCTGTTTACCCACTGTATTTCAGAATATAAATTTCCAAAGAGTACCAATGTGCTTTCATCTATCCCCCTTCAGAACCAGTCAGTCAGCTGTTGGCAGAGACTTACTTTTGCTGGGTTTTCCCAGCTTTCTGCAAATAATCCAGGCTTATCCTTAAATAGCCTAATTCTGTGTCAGAGCATTTTAGGATTTATTTTAGTCCCTAAAATTTCATGTGACTATCAAACAAAATAAAACATCCTTTAGAAAAAAAAAAAGTCTTTATACAAATCTAATTGTATTCCTCTCCAAAGAAGTAGCACATTTAGCAGCTTCAGAACAAGTTTGATTTGTATTTCAAGTACGGTGTTACTATTTGTAAGCTGCTAAATGCTTGTAGTAACTGTACTTCACAAAGAGGAAGCAGAAGTGAATGCATTTCCCATCTCCCCTTCTAGCAGTGCGCTTGCTGCTTGGTCATCTGAACTGATACCTTAAGGCTCTCACTGACTGTGGGGTCCTTTTTGTATTTGTCCTATTTGCATATGTCATCATGGTGTCATGACTCGATCCTGGGTCAAACCCAAAGTCCATATAACCCAGTCTTTTCTCTCTAATCGTGCTTCTGAAAAGCACATACAAACCAGCGCTGTTGCCTGGGTTAGCCGTTACAAGTTCTGGCGATGAACAGTTTGGGAACTTCCTGAGCTGGCAGGTCTGTCTCCTTCTCAGTCTTCTGTTCATTCAGACTTACATTATAATTCCTAAGTAATGCTTATCATCTGGGTGCATCAATTGTTCCGTATTATTCAGTTTTTTGTCAAAACCTTTCTTTTTTTTTTTTTTTTTTTAAAAAAGACAACTTTTGTCTCACTGTCTTGGTAGCCCAACAACCCTCATGCTGTTTTTTATTATCTCATTACTGAACTCTGCTGCTACTGCCTTTCCTTGGACTTTGTCAAATGTGTACTGTAAGCATACAAAAATTGTTGTGATGTAGTAAATAACGGCTGTGACATCAGGAAGATGTGAGGGTAGAGGCTGAATTCTTCACCTTCTTTTCTAATAACTGCCCTCTGAAACTTGTTAGGTTCCTGTGCCAGTGGTGGGTGAGAAAAGGACACTCTTAGTTGAAATCTGTCAAGTGTACTTATATGTATCTGTATCATGAGTACTGATGTGAACAGCGTTTTTCAGCAAAATGTTTTTCTTTTTTTATTGTAAAATGCTTGTTCTTCAAACCTTTAACTTCAGGGAGGGGAGGGAGGTACAGCTGTCTAGCTTTCACTCTGAATGTTTTAAGATTCAGGAAGGACTTCCTAGCTGAAGGGAGATGGTGAGACCTGCCGGGAAGGCTGAGGTTTGAAACTCGGGTTCTGAATGAGGCACCCCAGGTGTATGCTGCAGTCGGTACTCTCTGCAGTTAGGCTCCTTTTGTACAAAAAGTTAAATGTTATTTGCGCAGAGAGAGAGTGTACAATAGTCCTACGGGGAGTGGACTTGCTTGGGGATATAGACCTGGTTTAAATCCTGGCTCAGCCAAGTTCTGTCCCCTGTGGTGTCTGGGCTTTGCCTTAACAAGTAAAGCAAGTTCCCCTGTGTCAGGGTTTTTGAGCGTGTGTGTGAGAGAAATAATAACTGTTCCTAGGTTGCTCTAATGGCTACAGCCACCCTCTGAGGCAGGAAGGATGTTCTGTTGTGGCTGTTCTGCACATGTGCACATGCACGTGTGCGCACTTTCATTCAGGTACCCTTCCCAGCTTCAGTGATGGTGGCTGAGTTTTGTTGTCTTCTCCTATTCCTTAGCTTAACCTCAGCCCGTTTTTCATCCTGCTGAGATGAGAGCTTTACGCTGAGCAAGACCAGAGCTGTAACTGGATTCACCCATTCTGAAGGCTCCTCAGGGCTGGTGTGATACACAGCTGCTGGAGAGAGGCTCTTCCCACTGCTGCACTTCGGCATCCAGTTCTTTTCCTGTTCTCACCAATGGTGTTGCTGCAGAATCTGTATTTCAGTACCACACAGGGAACAACATTTGCTTTGAAAGAGGCTAGAAACATCTCAAAGGAGAGATGAAACACCTCATTGTGTGTCCTGGCACGTGTGGTGATATGCGTGGGGGTCTGATGTGTCAGCAATTCCCTTCTCCTTGCTCCTCTCTTAATTCCTAAGAAATCAGTGAAATGGTGGAACCTGTTGTGGCCTTCTGAATAACCCACTGTAGTGTTCCTATATGCCTGGTGGTCTATATGAGTAAGGGCCTTTGTGTCAATGTTTAAACAAGCTTATTTTGTGGCCGTGTGTGTGAAGAAGTTTGGTTGTGCAGGGAGGAGCAGACAGACAGCGACTGGAGCACTGCGATCGTTGGCTGAATGAGAAAACTACAGATGCTTTATTCAATGCCAGTGTTTTTTTAGCTGGTCACCTCCTGTCCTGGCTGAATTCCTCTTGACGTCGGACCACTAGCTGACAGTCCTGAAGATTTGCCCTTCTGCAGTGAGACCCCCCCCCCAAGACTGCCACTCCTGAGAGAGGACAAACTTCCAATTGGTCCAAGACGAGGAGGAATCACGAGCTAAAATGCGGACCCTGTGAAAGGCTTGCAGTTGCTGCCTTTTGTACGTGTTGTTTTCTTCAGCAGTGCTCCCCTGCTAGAGACAGACTTGACTGTCCTCACAGAGCAATGTTCTCACTCTGGGTGCTCACTTCTAATTCCTTTCAGTCCTACCGCATGGTGTGGCTTCATCGGGTATAAATTGCTTTGGAGCAGTTCTTCTGCCTCTGCAGAGGAGAAGAATAGGGTACCTCTGCCTGGGAACAGGTTATTCCCTTTGGCTCGCCACAACCATTTATGTATCTGAGGACTACAAGCACATGAGGTCTACCTGATGTATCAGTCTTCAAAGAGTATTGACTTACCTTACATACGAAAGTGCTGGCTGCGTTTGTGAGCGTTGCTGGAGTGAAGATTCTTAATTTGGTCCAAATGGATTAAAAAAAAAAAAAAAATTAGGACTTTTTCAGATGAGTGGTATGCTTGGTCACTGACCTTGTAAATCTAAGTCGTGTTCCTGGTTGTTTTTAACAAAAGATTGTTGTTACCTGAACTGATCAAACAGGAAAGTGAGAGGTGTCTGAGTTGTTGGTGGCATAGTTAAAATAAAAAGGAGAATATTACGAGGTACTTTGCTGGGGTCCACTGCTACTGTTTGTGGGTTGGCATGTGGGTATCCTGAGTTGGAAGCAAGTCTCCTCCTCCTACAGTGGAGAGGACGAAAATCTGAACTGCATTTTTGAGGCAACCTTGTTGCCTCAGATGTTGGTGATGACTTGAGGTTTAAAGCTGTGCTGGGAATATACAAGCCCTTTGGCAGGCACTTGTTGTTTAGCAGAATTACTGCATTTTGGGCTCGTGTGCCCCTGCTGATGGTGCTAATCTCCATGTTAGGAGACAAAGTACCAGCTGTGCCTGGTCCTATTTGTACTACTTTAGCCACATGGATGTTCATCCATTTAATTTGGAAATATTTCTGTGCACTCATCAACAGCCACATGCAGGCAACTGAAATTGCCACATTTATTCTGACTTCGTTTTGAAAACGACAGATGCTACATTACTGTAAAACATGGTGAAAGGGTTTTCTAGCTTTGGTTTTGTTTCTCATTTGTGTGTGAGTGTTTGATATATAAGCTATTAATGCTGACGAGTGAAGCTGCTTTTCTTCAGCAAGGTCTGCTCCTTCTCCCATAAAGTCAAGCGAAGCTTTCACTGGAGGACTGGTGCTCTTTATGCTTAGGCAAAGGACTTTAGAAACTGTACTGGGACTCAGGAAGGAAAAGAGTTGGCACATGTGTGACTCACAAATACACGCAGATGTGTTATGTGGTGGTTATTACTTTTTCTTAATAATGTGACTTTTCCCCCAGCCTGAATAATTCAGAGGAACAATACTGTTGTGCGCACGCCTGCAGGCGTGTAACCTTCTCTGTCCTCTGGGCGTGTGGTGTGTGTGCTGCTTCCAGTGCAGCTATTTTAAGGGGATAAATACAAAACCATCTGCCAAGTCTTGTGTGTCAAGTGTGAGCCTTGCACAACTGCTTCTCTTCTCATGCCTGACCATGTTTACGGCTGTGGTACAATAGTTTTGCAGCGTGATGCTAGAGCCTTGTTCCCGCTCCTCGACCTCACGAACCAGCTGTGCTTGGGGTCACTGATGGGGAGACAGGGACTGTGCCACTGTGCTGCTTACCAGGGCCCTGGGACCCAAAGGACCTTATTAATACAAGGACTGCCCTGTCCCAAGGGCCACTCATGTCACCTTTCTAAAACCTGAGACCCTGCCATCGTTTGCATTAGGAAAGCTGGTACTTAGGGTGCTTAATGAAAAAAGCCTTGCAAGACTAAGACATGAGGGCATGCTGTAGTGTCTGGCAAAAAATGCTTGCAGAGAGGCAGAGTTTGTGTTGAAACTATTAACCTCCCTTTCAGTGTCTGCTTCATTGCGCCTTTGGGCTTTGCCTTAAATCTGCACTCTGTGGCACTTTGTTTGTTTGTTTATATTGTGTTTAGCAATCCTTGATAATGGCGTGTTTGAGCGGTGGATGGGGCTAGATGATCTCCAGAGGGTCCCTTCCAGCCTCAATTATTCTGTAATACAGATGCACAGAGGGATGCCTACAAAGATTTCGGGAAAGAATAAATGAAGCAAAAACTTTTAGCCTCATTGAAAAACACTGACACAGGAGAAAGCTGTGTGGTTGTATGTACAGAAAGGGTCAGTCTTTCCGTACTAGAGAGAGTTTTTGACTTTGGAATGGAAATATCAAAAAAGGCTCATCAGCTCATTACCAATCATGTAGTGCTTGCCTCTGCCTTGAGTTTAGTTTGTGGAGAGAAGCCTGTGGAGTTTCTCTGAATGAGAGTTCAAATGCAGTAGAGAAGAGTTTTCTGGAATAGCTTTGTGAAATTGGCTTTGTTTTTTGTTACATTTGGCATCTGTCCTTGCTGGACCTTATGGTGTAACTGAGTTGTGTTTCTCGTGGAAATTACTTGGATGTGACCTTACTGCTTTTACTTTGGCTGCTACCTCGAGCCCTGAGGACTAGTAAATGTTGGATGCTTACATTTAACTGGAGCTAAGCAGAAATTTGACAAGCCTTGGGTGCCTTCAATTTGCAGCCTTTTGATTTACTTTTATTAAACAACTCTAGCTGGATTTGCCTTTTGGGGAGTCTTTGTTTATGGCATTCTAAGCTAACAAAGCCCCACTAAGCCGAAGGATGGATTATCGAAAATCAAAGCTAGCTCTCCTAATAGGGACAATGGAATCCTGCCCAGTCCGAGCCTCGCCGTGACACCTGGGAGGCCCGCTCTCCAATATGATAAAGTATTTTCTTTGAGAGAAGGTCACCAAAAGTTCACTTTTACAGAGAAGTTCTTATTCTTAGTTAATGGGGCTCCCTGTTGCATGGTCCTGCAGTTGCTTAACATAAAAAGGATGGATTGTCAAAGAAATTACCTTTAAAGTTCCTCCCTGGCAAACTTATCTAAAAGGACAGACCAAGTGTTCTGCCCTGGCCAGACTGAGTGGTCCATGGCCCAGCCACCCAACCTATCACTCCCTTTTGTACTTCTGCGGTTTAGGATTTGTCAGCATTTTGATTTTGACCCCTTGGTTCTGGGCAAGTGCTGTTCTTTAGGTTTGTTATTTTATAATAGAATCTCCTACCTGGGTTTCAGAGCAAGCCATTTAATCTTTTTACGCCATGGAAATGAAGACATTTCCAGTCCTTAGGGAATTTTTCTAGTCCCAACACAACAGATTTATAATTCAACATGAAATATTATGTGCTTATATCATATGTGAGATGGACTAGGTCCTTTTTTGGTCCTTAAGAACTAAACACAAAATCAAAACATAGAAGCAGGGCCAGACTTGGCTTTTTTTTGTGTGCGTTACATATGTAATTTCCTGCACATGTAATTGATTCCTAGTCATATCTGGGCCCAGACCCAACTGAAAGACTGTGGGGATTATTCTTTCTGGTCCCTTTCTGAGTTAGCTGACTCATTTTTCCCAGAAAGGGGAGAGATGGGAGTAGGGTGCGAGAAGCGCATGACGTAAGGCCAATATCCTCTGTTTGGAGAAATAGGTATGGGCTGTTTGGGCTCGCTTTAACTTGATTTTTCATGTATGCATAGAGGTGCTTGAAGAAGGTATTGGAGAAATTTAGTTATCTTTTTAAAAATTACTTTGTTTTTGCATAGAAGGAAAAAGTAAGAATATCAGCGCAGATTTTTCGTTGGGCTTTGACTCCAGTGGAGCTACACTGATTTTTTTGAATATTGGCATTCTATTTTTGTAAATTAAAACAGTAATTGGAGCATTGTTACCAGGTCATTATTTTCATTAATAATTGCTTTGGTTAAATCTCCTCTAAGAAACATTCTGTGTCTCAGAAGATGACAGAGTTTTTCATAGAAACTGGTAGAACTTTGTTCCTGTTTTGGACTTGATCAGTAAAGAGCATTGCAATTATGCTCTTAGATCCATGATGTTGATGTACTAATTTAGGTAACAGAACTTGGATGAAGCTTTAATTCCAAATATTCAGACTGGTAGATTGAATCTAGTAGAGTAGACATGTAGCTTTTAAATTCATCTTCACTTTGTGTTTTCTACCTAGTTTTCAGAGTAGGCAATTGCATCTTTTTATGCTACAGAAATGAGGATGTTTTGGGCATTTTAGGATTCCAGCAAGAAGGTTTAGGACCCAACTGAGAGGAGGATTTGACACGAATCCTTCCAAGCAGTGCATGATGAATTGTGAACCTGACCATTAGAGGGTTTATGATCAGTCCTGCAACAAAAATAGTTGCACAATTTGTTTTGCACAAACAGTATGAGCTCTGACACAGATCTCCTGGAGCTTCTGGAGGGATACAGCTTAGGGTGGCAGTATGTTAGCAGGGCTGCAGGATGATTAATATTTTTTTTTTTTAAGCAGTGGCCATTAGAAGGCATGTGGGAGGTATGGTTAGCAGCAGAAAAACAAGTTCTGCTCCGATATGCAAAGCTGTGATGGTCCTTCTCTTCATATCCTTCACTAGTACAGTTTAGGATAATTAACTATGTAAGTTAATATTCTGTTTTCAAATCTGAGATTGCTTGGAGTCTTTCAGATCACATAAGTGGGCTTTGTGTCAGGCCTGTGTACTAAAGCCCTCATGCTTGAGCATGAAATCAGCCCACCTAGCCTTTATATGTGACCCCCCTTTATTTTTTTCATGTGTAATATATACCACTGTCTCGACTGCCATCAGTCTCTCCAGTGGCCAATCTTGTGTTTCCGATGACATGAACTGGGAGCGGGCAGCTTTCCCCACAGCAGCCCCTGAATCTAGTACTACTTTGTGTCATGACAGACACTTAGAGAAAAGGGGCATTAATTCTGCATGTTTGCACTTGAACGGTGAACATATCTTCATAAACCCTGTGTAGCTGAGAAGCTCTACTTGTGTAAGCAAGCCACCACCCTTCCAGACTAACTCTGGCTGGAAGTTCACAGAAGCTGTTCTGTTGGAGAAATGAAGCTGCTGGGATGAAACCCCAAGCAGAATCTTTGCTATTTTGTCACATTAAAAAGTTTACATTTAATAAAACCAGGGGCCTCGGGATGGAGGTACAGCATCTGCTGTGACAGTTTCTGTCTTTCTTTTGTTTTTTGAATTTTCTCTCTAATTAGTTTATGTTCCAATAAATTCTTAATACAACAACTGCTTTAAAAACAATTGAAAATAAAACAAAAAGAGGAGTTTAAATTGCTTATGGCTTGCTTTGTATGGCTTCCAGGCATTTCAGCAATTTTGCTAACAAGTATCCTGTAACCTATTTCCAAAGGCCACTGGCAGATAATTATATTTGGTTAATTTACATACTTTCGGTTTATAATCCTAATTAGTTCTCCAACCAGTAGTCCCTAGGCAATATGTAGTCTTACCTCATTTTATTTGCCATCCCTAATGTGCAAGTTCTCTTCTTTTAATTTACAAAAAAAATGCTGTTAGGTTTGGTTCAGGGCTTTCCCATTTCAGTGCACATCTGAACTGGGTGATTCCACGCTGATTTAAACCCTATTCGCAAGTAAGTATTTTACATTTTTATAGATCTTGCATCTGGGAGAAGTTCAGCAGTTCAGGGAAACTGACCCCAGTTTGACACAGAGCCTATTTTTATTGCAAAGAATCAGGCCAAATTCTGCACCAACCTGTATCCAGGGCGTCCCGTTTACATCTCTGGTTCACCGCAGGGCCATGCGTTGGCACAGGACGGGGACTGAGGTGTTGGTCTGTAACCGTGTCGTACTGCTACCACGGCAAAAGCGGTGACAGGGTGTGGGGCAGTCGGAATGAGTAACGGCTGCGTGAGAGCCTCCGGGGAGCTGCGCACACGGGCTCTGTGAGGGGCTCTGGTAAAACCTCTCAGGCTGCCTGGCAATTGCCTGTTCCCCCTTTGTGTGTTTAGGATCTCTCCCTGCGTATGTACTATTCTGGGCTCAGTTATCACCCGAGCTTGAGATTTACACTCGGTAAAGTGGCTGAGGAGGAAGGGAAAAGGAGGAGGATGGAAATGAAGATTTATACTTTCAGGTGAGTGACGCTCCCTTTAGCTCCTTCCAGGTTTAAATAAACTTCAAAAACACACTTGGAGTGAGCCTCCCCAACGGAAGGAGCACATCTCTCCCAGTGCTGATCCCTGCAGGAGTCTGAGTAACTGGGGTTGAAGTTGAGTGTCCAGCCAGGGTCAACCCACCACATTGAGTCAGCATCTTGCTGTGGGACAGGACCCCGTGCCCGGGCTGTGAGGATGGCTCTGCTGCTCTGCAGGGATGTGCAGCAGTTGGTGGAGAGCGTTGGGTTTCAGGTAAAGCCTGTGGTAAGACAGGAGACGCAGTCTCCACTGTTGCATGGAGATTTCTTGCATGAGATGTCCTGTAGGCAACCAGAACAACAATTTCAGTTGTTATCTTTTAAGCACTGGGGTATGTACTATAATGCGATTTTTAGAAAAGCTGTTGGATGAAATATTTCCTCTTAGGCATCAAAGGCTGCTTTCTAGTCTGATTCATTTCACTGTAATGAGGTCAGGTTTGGACTAACATTATGGTAATTTCCAGTGTTTCCTTGCAAGCAATAACAAGACTCAAAATCCCCCTTTTCAACACCACATTAAGTACTTCGATAAGGCAATGAAAAAGGGTGCGTGGTAAGATAACTGAGAAAGGAAAAGGAAAATCTGCAGTTTGCAAAGCTTTTGCCCGGATTTCCAGGATAACTGATGGATTCTGTGAACTGATGCTAGTTAATAAATCATAATACTAAAGGAGAGAGGTGATTTTTAACTGAGCAAAATAACAACAAACGTTTACTGAGGAAAAACTCAAAAGGTGTGAGAATAATTCTTGGCCAATAACTTTATTTCAACATCTTAAAGAATGTAAACTTTATACTGTTGATGCTTTGGTGTAATTTCTACACATCACACTTGAATTCCCAAATACGTTTCTGCTGTTACACACATGCATACAATCCTCAGCATTTATATAACTGATGCCTAAAGGAACCACTACCTGTGACGTTATTCCAAAGGAGCCTATTTTTGAGGAACACCTTGATGATATTTCTTCCTCGTTAGAGCATTTCAAATCTTACTCTGGTATTTCCAGGTAGACTAAAGATGGCTTAACTGTCTTTTCATGCCTGGTTTAAGGATTGTGATTCCACACTAATCATAGCTCTGCCTGTGCATCTGAATTGCTGAACTTTAGGAGAGGCAGTGTTTTGCATCCCACCTGCAACTGGGATGAACAGAACATGAACTCGGAGTAAAGCAGATTCGAGACAGAGATAGCAAGAGTCTTATGTTGAAGGCAGTGTGTTGTATTTGTACAACATGTATTGTTGTACAGTTGTACAAAAAATCATGTATTTTTTCCTACTGTACCACTCGTAATGATCATGGCTGGTAGTATGTCAGCTGAAATCCTGGCTCTAACAAAGTCAATAGAAGATCTTTCATAGGCTCCAGTAGGACTAGTACTTTATCCCAAAGGAAAATACCGTTTGAAGATAAATTTACAGAGGCTTATTGACATGAGTGCCAGATTTCAAGGGGCAGTGACAATTTACATGGGCTGAAGACGCGTTTTCGGGTATGTAAAAGAGTTTACTGTGGAATATGGTAGACATGCATTCAATGCTAATTCAGTGCTAGTCCACAAAGGGAGTGGAAAAACCCCCGAACAAATCTGTTGTTTGCTTCTTGATAACAGACAAGAGGCACCGAGAAGCTATTAATCTCTCCCCTTCCAGCTTTTCACTTCCATCATTAAGACTATAATGTTTGCTCTGTATAGTTATGACAGAAGAGTCCAGAACAAAAACTTAGAAGGGTTTGGGAGCAAGTTTTCTGTGGGGGCAAGGGAAAAGGGAGAGGGGACGGAGAATCAGGGAGGTATTCATAATGAGTCTATGTTACTTAATCCAGCAGAATATTCCAATTTATAGCTGAATTTTTAATTAGAAATGGAAAACAAGAAAAACAGTGTGATACCTCATTGACATTTAGTTTTTGTCTTTTTCACCATTTCTTTTAATTTATACATTTATTTGCTTTATATATGCTTTAATCCATGTATTGTCCGTTTTTAATGCAAACCCACACTGAAGTTTGTAGGTGGGTTTTATATACTACTAAGAAACCACAAAACAAAGCAAAACAGGAGAGTAGAAGTCCTATTTCTTTGTCACTTACAGGTCATCTTAAATGCCTTGTGAGTTGAAGATAACGCATTGCTTGATTCTACTCTTGATACTCCTTGTACTTCCCTCTTGCCTCTTCCCTCCATCTCTCCTTCCCTCAAGAAAACCTCAATCCAAATTCCCCCCAAAGTCAGGACGCAGGTTATTCTGTTAGGTGTGACTCCGGTAGGCTGTCCAGGCGTTTCTGCAGCACAGGAGCTACACTTGAGGGAAGAATACTCTATGTGGTGAAACCAGAAGGGAGTCAAAAGAATTTAAAATAGTTTGAAATATAAAACAATAATTTATTTTACTTCATTGTACTTGTTAACGTTTGTAGCTAATGATGATTTCATGAAACTGCTTTTATAATTCAATACATTCAAATCTATAAAGCAAACAGTTACTACCATGGCCTTTTCAAATTCCACAAACTGTCTTATATAAACAAATTAGCTGTACATGCACATTTTTTTCAACAGGTTGCAACATTTGCAAACATGCTTTAAAATCCCTTAAAGCTGCAGTATACTGTACTTTGCTTCAGGCTTTTCAGATGAAACCTATATACTGTCTTCAGAAACCCTAAAAAGAAAAATATTTAAATGTTGAGCATAACTCTAAAACTGCTGTTTGATAAATGTTAAATATTACAAGAGAATGACTCTAATTCTGAGTTTAAACCTTGAGCTAAATATTGATAAACAGCACTCTGTGTAGAAGTGAACAACAGCAAAATAATATCACAAAATATGGTTTCACAAAAAATACATGTGCAGTTGCTCTTGTGGGTTTTTTGCTTTTTTTTTTTTTTTAGGTAAAGAAAAGCATGGGTACCTTTTGATATGAATATAGTTTAAGCAAATTACCTGTGTAAGTATGGTTAATACATTTCTGATACTTAAACACTTCATGTAAAAGGTAACAAGTAAAAAAAGTACAATCAGTATTCCAAAAAGCACTGCTAATATTGCCTTTGAAGGAGATGGGCAAGCTTCTTCCCCACTTCATAATGGAGATCCTGGCACCCACAGTTGTAGAGTTCAGTATTTGAACTATAAACTCGATGACTGTATCTTATATACAAAAATCTTGCCACATTGAACGAGGCATTGATTTCTACCCCAATGGTAGTGTTTTATGTACATAATTTAGCAATGGTGATTATACAGTAGTCACTGACAGGAAGGAATTGTACACCCGTGTGCCGTCTGGTGACTTTGTTCCATGGGTTAGCAGTTCTTGGATTGTCATCCAATTGTCAAATATTTTTTTATTTCTCTTCTTCATCATTTTTTTGTGGCTCAGTTCAATGATATTCATCTCTTTCTTTTCTTCTGCACCTTGCTGTTCCTTTAAGCAATCTAACCTGCTCTGCATCATAAACTCACGCCTCCTCCTCTGCTCCTTCGCTTTCACTAAATGCTGCTTCCGCTCTTCCTTGCTCCAGTAACGGCCCATCTTCATTTCACTTATGGCATCATCATCGGTAGTCATACCACTGCGCTCCTCCTTAATCTTTATGGCACGTTCTCTCAGCAGCCTGTCCCTGACCGGCCTCTTTGTAATGTAGCGGGTCCCATCGCTTCTGACCTTGACTTTCCACTCCATTCTCGGTTCACTCTGGCTTGAATTAAAGTCTTTGCACATACTCACCAGACTCATTTGGCTCTGTGCATACTCCACCGCTGACTTCTGTTGGATCAGCTGCATGTAGCTCTGATAGTGCTGTGCGTGGGCAGGAATATGGGCATGCTTATATGGAGAGTGATGGTACGGGGAGACGTAGGAGCCAGAAGGCTTTTGACCATGAGTAGGGCTTTTGCTTCCATCACTGGCTTTTCTCTCCTTGCTTTCCAGCTGCTTGCCAAGGTCAGGATCTTTAGCAGAGGCATGGCATTTATCAGTGCTGGATTCATGACTTTCTGAGCTAGCAAATAAATTCTTTTGGGAGACATTATATGCCACTGCCCCCTCATTACCTTGACAGTTAATGCCTTCTGCAGTTCTGCGCAGCGAATTGTCAGGGGAAATCTCCAGTGTGAGTGGTGTGCTTCGGCAGCTTTCGCCTGTGTTATATGCACTCGAGCTATCCTTGTCAGACTTCTCAGGGAGCTCCGTAATGTCTGAGAGCTCGTGCCTGCGAACATCGATGCTTGTGTTATAGTTGCGGAACCCGCTGTTATGTAGCATCCAGGGCTCCCGGTACTGATCTTTCAGCTGCTGCATTTTATGGGCTCTCACAATATTCAAGCACTCTAGCTCAATATTGCGCAGCTCCTCATTCAGCATCTCCAGCTCTCTGTCAACACTTTCTTGGTCGCTTTTGCTCATATCCAGCGTGCTGTTATGATAATACAGACTGTAAGGGCTGGCAGACTTCACCTGGCACTTCAGTTCCAGCAGTTCCCGGAATCGTTCGCATTCGTCTACAGGGATGCCAAGGAAGTCGACGTCTGTGCAGTCGGCCGAGATAAATGATTCATTGCTGAACTGCATATCGCCACTTCCTAGAGTGTCATGACTGTATGTCAGCTTCTTCTGGCTCCCTAAAGTGTTAGAGGAGGTGGTGTGATCATCCGCGTTGTTTTCCTGCTCGGAGCTCTCATCGTTGCGAGTGCTGTCGTCTGTGCGCCCCACACCACTGTCCTTCTCATGCTGGTTAGATAAAATAGTGGCTGTATCTGTGGTACCTCCATCTTCCTCATGCTTCTTCTAACAGCAAAAATGAAAAGACAGAAAGAGAAGTTATTGCAAGGACATATAAAATATTTCAGGGTGTTTATCTTTTCATAGTTTTCTTAATCTGTCACCTGTTACAATTTCTGCATCTTTGTCTCTTACTTGCATGGAAAGAATATTAACAAGAACTCATAGAAATGGTGACTGAAAACCCAGCATGCTGTGGATGACCTTTTCACAACTTGAGGTCTGCTTTTCAGTTATATAGCAACAATGGTAGAAGTCACATTTTCAAATTGTTTCTTCTCCCACCTAGGGTGCACAAAAGTATCTGGTTCTACTGCGGTGCCAAAGTGAGAATACGTCCCTTCAGAAAATGTGGCTCCCACAGAGGATGTAGAGTTATAGAAAACTTAGGGGAAAAAAAACCGCTAGACAAAAACTGAAAATCTAATCATGAACTTGTATGGTTGCATTAATCATGGCAGAACGACAGGGAATACAGGCCCAAATCTGTGGCCCTGCATAAACTCTGCTATGTAAAAACTTTTTCTTTGCCTTTCTTTCATATATCGATCTTATTTCAGTCATTTGCCTGAGTTCTCCATTCAGATTTTAAGGGTTCAGGAGGCAGGCTGTTTTCAGTATGTGCATGCATATCAAATAGGAAATTTTGTAAGTTAGGTCTCTGTCTGCTATATCTACTATACACCTAGCTTGTACTTCCCTCAGTGACCACAGCCAGAATGGTGGATTTCTATTTCATTTTCTGTGATCATGTTCTTGTAAGGGGCAAAATAAAAAAGGTAACATTTGGAAACATTTTGGTCCCCCAGATGAAGTTTGTGGATAGTCATGTAATATCTTGATTTTACAGAAAGTCCTTTTGCCTTGATCGTCATTCAAGACACTAAGTGTATTCAGTCAAGCTCAGTATTGGAATATTGAGTGCAATGTGAAGCTTTGACACCGTTGCACAACAGAATGGCAGTACCTGCTGAAGCATGCTGGCAGTAAATTGCATTGCCTGGTGGTGCTGTTCCTCTAACATGTCCATGTGCAAGTCATCCAGAAAATCATTTCTGTCATCATCCATCCATCCTTCATCCAGCTATGTGAAAAGGGAGGGAAAATCAAACCAAATGTTGTCAAAAGAATGAAGACTGATATAAATTATGTGCCTTCTTTGTGGAAAGTGATTGGGAAATCTTAGGAGATTCCTTCCTGTGACAGTGCCGCTGTGTCCTGGGAAGGAGCACGCATCTCTGTGTCCTAAGTGCAGGTATTGACTGTCCTACCTCCATCTCCAGCAGCATGGTTTTATTTCCAACAGCCCTTTATATATGAAACAAAACCAGCCTTTTCATCCATGGAAATACTAGTAAGAGTTGGCGCTATTTTGGTTTGTGCACGACTTGATTAGGATGTATAAAAACACTCCAGAGCCCAACACTTGAACGCATCACTTGCGAGGCAGCACCAAGGGCCAGAGGGAAAAATGCTTGCTAGGGGTCTGTAAGACTTTTTTACTCCCAGCCTCGCTTACCCCCAAGGGAAAGATCAGAAACATCTAGGCTAACAGGATAGCTGTGAGCCTGACCCTGTGTCTGCAGGTGCGTTGGCAAGGGTTGCTCTCGAGGAGCAGAGACAGATCAAACAATAGTACTCATGGCTGTTTGTTCAACATCTTTGTTGTGCTAATCCCTGCTCTACAAAGGGATCTGGTTCAACCTTTTAGTACAGCTGAGGATGCTTCTTGACAGTATTTAACTACATTAAGAGATGGTGTATAAAGGGCCAAATAACAGGTGTTTTAATGAATGAATAATCAATAGCTGTAGGAATTAGAGTTCAGTATGTTCTTTAAAGCTATGGCTTGAAACCATCCATAATACCTTGCGCTGATGTTTGTAATAACATTGCAGCATATAAATCCCTGAACGTCTTATAAATTGAACTTTAATATAAAATATAGGTATAAGTACTGTGACTGCTGAATTCCATTATTTTAGACTGTATATATGTCCAGTCAAACTGTATAAGTATATATGGTTTTAGGTGGATTTGGTGGATTTAGGTAGGCTTAAAATTCTTCAAAAGATGCTAACGGCTTTCTACAAAACAGTAACTCTTAATTAAGACTCGAGAGGGGGTTTTTGTTGCTGCTACAGTACCTGAATTTCTGGTCTTGCAACAAGTAAGGAGATATTCTTGCTCTCTTCGCTGGTGAGAAGTGCCACAGCTTCTTCTCGGTTCTGTACCTCTATGCCGTTGATCTTTAAAGAAAAGAGCAACAGAATGAAATCCTTTCATAGGGATACTTAAATGCTGCTGAGATGAGCTCTACAGAATTGCAATGGCTGGATAGATCCCAGCGCAGCACAGGCCAGGCACAGTCCCCGTTCACATCTCCGACCATGTTGTTCAGATAAGTGTTGGGCAAGTGTGTTGGTCTGGACACGTGAAGCTGTTCCATACTTCTCTGTGATGTGCAGAGTCTTGTTATGAGGACAGAAACTGGAGGAGGAGAGTTGGACAGGAGCAGAATCGTAACATCAGGTCTGGTGGGTGGAAAGGAACAGGAACATCCTTGTGTGGGACAGGTGAGGCTGTGGATGCTGCTCCCGGAGACTGAATGGGATGTGGACCTCTACTCGTGTTAGTGTCTGTGCAGAAGACAGACCACTTCTGACAAAGCCCCTATGGTGTAGGATTGTTGCACTCGGAAGACAACTCATTCAGGCACAGAGCAGTGGGTGTTCAGCCTGCTGAACTAACATCCCTGTGAATAAATAGGGCTGCCCGGAGAGATTCTGCAAAGAGGAATAATTACTCGGGCCAAAATAGAGGGTTTCTGTGGTAGGAGGAAGACTTAAAAGTGGGAGTGTATCAGAACATGTGCAGGGAACAGATGACATCTGCTGACAAAACGCTTAGCCTGCAGAGTAGGGCCGATACAGGGCTTTACCTGGCCAGGACTATCAAAATCTGACTGAGAATATGGCAGAGGAAGGGGAAATATCCTCAGAAAATTAAAAGGAAGCATATGAATACCAGTCTGAAGGGAATGATTTGTAAAAAAAATATACTGAAATAAAGGCATTGTAGCAGATTAGTTTGTTAGCAGGCTTTCAACCATTTAAACACGTACCTGAATAATGCGATCCCCTTCTCGGAGTCGACCGTCTTTTGCAGCAATACTGTTGGGATCAATCTACAAAGTAAGAGAACTGTGAGTGCTTTGGAGGTTTGAGACCTCAGTATTTACTTCCCGTTGTAAACCCAGTATTGGTAATATGATTGATACTGTAAGCCAGTGTGTCTGTCATTGCTGCTATATCTGTGGTGGTTACGTCTCGCTTAGTGATTACAGGACTTTTCCTTGCTTATGTCAGACAAAGAGAAATGCAAATTAAAATGACCAAGTCAACACCAAAACATTTCTTCCTGAGATGTGTCTTCAGGGCATGTAGGCTTATCATGTTTGCATGATATCAAGTTACCTCATAATTTAACATTTTGCTTTACAACTCAGTTCTCTGAGTAGAACCAGTTTTTGCATACAGAACGGGAAGGATTATGTCTAAAGTGATGCATTTTAATGGAAGATTTTAGGTTTAGTTATGAGTTTCTTTCCCCAAACTGCTGCTCCTAATTTGAAATTGATCTGCATGATAAAAAGACTATGTATAAAATGCTACTTATTTCATGAAAGGAGGCAAAGAGAGACAAACGGGCCCCAAATCTTTGCAAATAAAAATGTGTGTGGGTGGCTTTTTTTTTTTTCATTTACATTGTTTCTGGAATAATTGAGAACAAAAATTAAAGGGGGAATATATTAAAAATACTTTGACAATCTGAAATTGAATGCTGAGACAGTGTTAGGGGAAAAATGAACGTTAAATGTTAATATAACAAAGTTTGACTTCAATGGATGCAGGATTTCACTCAGTTTGGAGAAAAGGAAAAATAATTAGATTTCTTCCAATTACTGCATTCTGGCTGTTTTTCCAACATGGTACAAACAGAAGACAAATGTCTTCAATGCCCAACACTGCAGTTTAAAAGACAAATTGTACCTTATCAGCTCAATCTTACCTCACTCACATAAATACCCATGTCATCTTCATCATCCGTTCTGTAACATACAGTAAGACCAAGCTTGTCCTGGCTGTTCACTCTATGTAAATCTACTTCCTGAGGTTTAAAAAAAAAAAAAAGAAAAAGGAAAAGAAAATACATTCAGTGAGACACTGGTGACTGATAGAAGCAATTTTTCAAATACAATGAAAATATTTTGCTTAAGTGATATAGTGGATCTCTTTTCATTTCACTTGTAGACGAGGTTAACTTACTGAGCAAAACGTGATTATACGCAGACAATCAATACCTGGGGCATTTTTGACCCTTCAATCAATATGAAGTAATTTTGAAAACGGACCTTTTATTGATCTTAAAGAAGAAAAATTGCCTATATTTCATCTAGTGGTAAGACTTCAAGCGCTAAAATACTTATGAAGTATGATTTCAATATTTGCCACAGCTGATATATATTTCCTTATAAGCAGGGAAATTTTCTGGCTTTTTAGAGAAAAATATAATACTCTATTACCTTAACTTGTGTAATTTTCATGAAACGATGTAATAAATTTCCCGAAAGCGTGACTGAAGATCAATATATTGTCAGCAAAGCATTCGGTATTGGTAATAGAAATATAATAAGCACTTCAATATCTTGTAAGGGTTTGGTTTCAGCAGGTCATGGTTTATTATTCTAGGGCTCTTTGGTGGTCTTATTAGTCTTGGAGACATTTAAGCCATCTTAAAAATGTATGTTCTTCCTCTATGCTTTTTTGCCACGAGGATTTCATGTGGGTTATTTTTTTTCCTACGTTTGTTGCTGCTCTGTGACACTGGTTGGTATAAAGGGTTGTAAAATCCACGGGGCTACCCACAAGCTGTGGGATGCTCCTGGCTGCTGCGCAGTCAGTGGGACCATCCATGTAGCATCTTTCAGCTCTGCCACCTTGATTCTGAGGGACGTCCCGGGAGCCTAAGGACCCTGGGGAGCCTAACACGCTTAACCAGCTTATTGCGACCACTGTGTTGGTCCTGAGGATGCTGCTGTAGGGAGGAAGGATCTTTCTTCATAGGTCAGAGGTGTAATAGCAACTGTAGTTGTGTTTTTTACTTCCCTTAGAAGAGTGCTTGGAGGTGAGCGAGGCTTTGAAAGGTCCCACTTCACTGCAGCTAACGCCAGGCAGGATGGAGGAGGCGGCTATGGGGCTCGAGCCCCACTGCTGCGAAGGGAAAGAGTGGGACCAGGCAGAGAAAGACGGCATGGCCCATGCGGGATCCAAGGGCTGTCCCAGCCCAAGGGCAGACCCCGAACCGCGCGCTTGTGCTTGGACACATCTGTTCCAGTGGAAAAGTCCTGATAACACGACTCGTTATTTCTGAACGTCTCTCTGTTTTGACCTGCGCTGTGCCATTTGTAAGGGGCAAGACAATAAAACAAGCTGATATGAATAATTTATTGGCATGTCTAGATGACAGCTGCCAAGATCAGCAATCTCATGTTATTTACTTGTAAACATGTGTAATTTTTTTTTTAAAAGAAAAGTAGCTGTAAATGTCAGTGACATTTCAGATGGTATTTAAATGGTTTCAATCAATAGTATCCATGGTGAACTGCTGCTCTTTTTCTCCCTCTTTTGTTACGTAAAAGTTGTGAACACAATGCTTTAATAGTGGCGGGTTTTTTTCAGATTTCTAAAGCTTTTGGGGCTTTCTAGAGAGGAGATGGAAATTCTTCAGAAGAAAAGACGAGACAAAGTGGATTCGATTCTGTTCTCATTTGATCCTTGGGGATGCCGCTGCAATGCGTTTATTCTGCATTTAATCATGGTGTGAACCGGGGACGAGGTGGGAATTTGTGCATTGGGCGTAATTCAGGCCTAGAATGATTCCCGTATTTCCTGCATACTTTAACAAAAAGATTTCATGTCTTGAGGAAAGTTTTTATATAGTTTACTCATTTGACAATGTGGCAATGAAATAGTGGCAAGAAACTACTGCTGTAGCTTATCATACTGTTTGTCATACTGGTAAATGAAAAATATATATAATGCTAAAAAAAATCCCCACAAAACAAACAAACAAAAAAGCATGGTGATTTTGGCCATTATTTAAATAGGTCCTATGTAACAATAAACACTTGCCAGCACCTTTTGGAGTGGAAGGAGAGGAGGGAGCAAGCTATTAGTTTCATTCTTACCTGCTGCATGTTTTGAATAACAATAGGTGTTTTTCCAACGTAATATAACTATGAAGTGTATTATTATAATTACAAAATAAGGATGGGTTTACATTTAAAACGCACCATCCAAGAAATCACCTGTGATATACTAGAAGGTAATAAATCATCTGGTAAATTAAACATTATATATTTTAAAAGGAAAACAGATATACATTGTTTAAAAACACGCTCTCAAATAAAGCACCAAAAGGCTAAAGCAAAAAAAAGTTCTTAGAGCAGGTGTTTAGAATCTGAATTTTTATGAGTAATTAGTTGACAGACTTACCCTTGGGTACAATCCCTCTAGTCCTTCGTAGGAAAAGAGTAAGTGGGTTTGATGCTACCCAAATATGATAATTTTGTGTACTTAAAGATAGGAACAGCTGCTTTCTGGTGGGTCTTTGCATCAATAAAGTTTTAATATAATCATAAAGGTTTGAAATATTTGAGAGAGAAAAGTGTGCAATTCCAGCTGGAGTTGAAGAACTAACTCTAGAGTCTTCAAAGCAAAGATTATTTCCCATGCTCAGAATAGAGTCTGTGTAATGCACAGATGCATGTAAAGGAAAAAAAAGAACAGAAAATTGGTACCTCCAAGTACAGGTAATTATGGTAGCTTGTGTAATTGTACCAGGAATTAATTAAACTCTAGGAATTCATATGTACCTAGAGAACTTTGAAGGTGTAAGTTCACGTGCTTGCAATGCCACCGCACTTGCTGTTTCTTACTCCTCTGCCTTCAGCATTGCACTTCTGGAGAGCCTAGGGGCCCGATCCTGCGAGCCCGCAGCGTTCTGCGCTCCCGCTGCAGATGGCAGCCGCTGCGTGCACAGCAGCAGCTGGACTGCTTCCAGAGACCCTGCTAGACGCGTGCTCTTTCAGATTAGTCTGGTGTACTGCGTGGTCTTGAGATGAAAGAATATTTAGTGCTCAACTGGGGCTTGGATACTCTTGTCATGAACTCTGTATAAAATCATATGAAATGTATCAGCCATCTATGCTGCAGAAGGGAGACATTGAAGTATTCAACACCTGGCCTAGATCTGCAGAAATTAGTTAGCAGACAATGGTGGTATGCACAGAGTGTGGTAATGTCGAGGCTGTGTTAATATGATGTAAAAATTTCATCTAAGATACAACTTTTACACACACAGACAACTAAAATCTGCTTCTTTAGATCAAGTAAAAGTGACATTTTGAGAGATGTTCAAGGGAAGTTTTTGTATGCTATTTCAAAACAGAGTCTGCACAAGAGAACCGTCTGAAAGATTATTGGCTCCGTATCAAACGTAGAGCCAAGGAGGGCTCAAAGAGCTAGTTACCAAAATTCATATGGCATTTGTAGCAAGATATGAAGAAATGAACATGCACTATGACATTACACCTGCCACTGCTCATAATAATGAATTAGGAGTAAGTGATAATAGTAAATTAACCTCTATAAGCTCAGAAGATCCTTCATTTTCAACAGATTATTGAATTATTGTACTGCTGATTTAAAATTATGACCTGCCTGCAAATTTATAAAAATCAACGTCCTTTCTCTAACAAGACAGAAATGAGCAGTAGAAATCTGAAATGAGAGGACATCGATGGGTAAAAAAAATTCAAATGTTCAGAAAGCATTACCCAAAGCTTGCATGATAAGTACTCTGTCCTTTTGTGCCTCTTTGTAAAAAGCGGTGGGTTTTTTTTTTCTGTGCTGACTTCTGACATAACTGACCAGCAGGGCCCAGTATTTTGCTATTCCGTTAATAGCTTTCACCCAGAAAAGAATGTCAGGGAAATAAATATAAAGAACTATTTCCTTTTATACTGTGTGAGGCTGCCTCACTACCTTTTGGCAACTGACCCTGGTACAGCAGGGGGAAAAAAAAAAATCTTGTTCTTGCTGTCTTGAAGCTAAAGAAGGTGATCTTTACATTTGTCTTTTCACATAAATGTGGCTTTCAACATAGGTAAAAAGCAAAAACCCCACCCCTTTTCAGAGAAGAAAATTTTATAAAACAGGTTTTCTTTCCAAAATTCTTTGCCCTAGAGAACAAGTAAAAATCTACCTGGAGGTTTCTGTGCCAGCCCAGCTCTACGGTGGTAATTCTTTGATGGACCACAGAGACTGGACTAGCTTAAGTCATCAGTGGTGCCGGGGAAGGCTGAAGAAAAGTGCTGTTCACCCTGATGAAAAGGGGTTTAGGGTAACTTGAAGGATGCCCAGGCTCTTTGCCAAGCAGATGGCCAGTGGTCCACGATTAATACCTTTCTCATGCAGTAAGAGGTGTTAAGGCCAGGTTGAAGTCCTCCAGAGAGCTAAGGGCGGACAACCTTTCAGTATTAGCTTGTCAGCAAGTTGAAATGTTTTACCACATTTGGATTTGTTCCAAACAAAGAATATACAAATACTTGTCTTTAGAAAGTACAGTTGTGAGGCTGAAGGGAAGGTACTGCTTTTTAAACCTTTACATTTTCAATCACTGCTGGAGCAGGACTGCTAGGGCTGAAGTCTTTTGTATTCAGAGACATACTAATGCCTTGAGAAGCTCCTGATCAGCGCAACTCCCTGCAGAGCAGGAGTTTTCCACTGAGAAGAAATATATTCACATAAAAGATGCTTTCAAATGCTTTACAACCAGGATGGAATAAAAATTGCAGAGCGCCTGCGATGAAGCCTACTGATTCTCATGTTCCAATAGTTACTTCTCGCCTCCTCCCCTCCCTTGCAAATAGGTTATTGGAGAAATGGAAGAAAACTCTCAACCAAAGTAGGAAAGTAGAATAAAGGGGAGAGCTCGAAACCCTGGTACTCAGCTTTTATTTATGGTTTCCTAAAAGCACTGAAGTATTAATTTCAAATTTTGAAGCATGGATTTTGGTGCTCAGTGTGTTCATTATTTGCTGATCAGATGTTGTGGTTTTGTGTCGTGAACACTCTGCGAGCTGTGTGCTGGGATGGCAAAAAGCTATGTGAATGAATCTGTTGTCCTTCTTCGGTCTTTTGAAGTGAAGAATTCGCTTCTGTCCAAGATTGAGTGAGAGTATCAGAAGGAGATTTCTTAGCAGTTAGCTAACATTTCGTGTAATTTTTAATCTCCAAGCTATACTTAGTCTCAACTAGCTATTCAGCTGAGTTCAGTTCTGTTCTCTACTCAGAAATAAAATGAGACCTACGTACAAGTTGCATATAGAAAAGGGTAAAGACAGAAAGTCAGATATGAGAGAACAAGCCCTCTTCATGTAGAATGTTCTTCTTTGTAATCTGAGAAAATTAACACACTGAAAAAGCCCTCACTTGGGCTGCGTGTCTGACAGTTGGACAGACTTGTTTGAATCAACATATTAATGCATAACGCTGCTGGGGAATCCTGGAGTGACATTATTCTTCCTTTATGAACCTGAAATGACTTCTGGCTGGGCCTCTGTGAAGAATGTATGTACTTTTAATTTATAATAATATAGTAGTTCAGGATTTAGTCCCTCTTTCCTTGTGGCATGTAAACTTCAAAAGAAAAGAAATGGTATTTATTTATTTTTGTAGTAGGGAATATATGGCAGTTACCTCTGAGTCATCAATTTTAAGATAAATGTTGAGAGATAAAACTGAGAACACAATTTTGGCGTCTTGGCAATACTGCCAGCATAAATTCCTTCCTATGGATATTTACATTAGAAGCTTGTTGTGAACTTGGGTATTTCACTGTTTTTTGTCTTGTTTACTTGTTACAAATCACTAACCAGTCAGTTATAGACCATAAAAGTTTAGATGAGGAGCTTGAGATTTAAATTCAAAGCACATTTTATGGACATAGAAGCCCAGAAGGCTGACTTGATGGCTTTCTTACTTCAGACATTCCCGCTGCAGTCAATGAAACAGTGCCTTTGTGGTCTTTTAAAACGTATCTATCAAAAGGCAAACAAAAAAGCAACTAGCCAGTTGAGTCCCTGTTAGCACTTTGACCTTACCATTGATCATAGTCTCTACGATTTGAACAAGAATCTTTAGTGGTTTTTAAGAAATACTATTAGGCTACAGAGACTTTTCTAATGTTCATCTCCCTGTGTTACCGAGCTGATCACCTTTTGCCATCAAGCACTATATCAATGTCAAAATTATTAATGTTGTGATTTAAGGCATATTAACGTCTGGCTACTGAAGTGCATGTGTTTAAACTGTTTTCAGCTCAACTGGTTGACCTTCTAATGGAAGCAATATAATTTATCCACAATATTAGATTTCCTAAAAGATAGATTTTTGAAAAGACACTGGCAGAAAATACTAATTTGTTCTATGTTTTCCCTTAAGACTGAAATCTATATTGTATTTGTTTTTATTTAAGAAAAAAAAAAGGCACTTGTTTGAAAAGCGAGGCCTTGAAGTCTGCTAAACAGCATTTGTTTTACTGGCACTTTGATTTTATCCTGACTTTGAATTGCGTTTGTATACAGAGATGAATTACTACCAGATCTGCAGAATTTGAGAACAGCTTGCAAATTTTTTATGGGGTTTTAGTCCTTGATCCTGCAAACACTTTTATAGATGGGAACAATTTTGTGCTCATAGAATGACTGAACTCTGCTCCCATTGAAGCTGTTGATAATTCTACCACTGATTTAAACACAGCTACAGACAGGTCAGCATTGCTGCTTGGACAAATAAGCGTTAGCAGGACCAGGATCTAAGAAATCAGAAGTGCAAGCAAGCTAAGAGTAAACTATTCACCTACTGATAATCTCGAATGGATTAGCTGGGTCAGACATCTCTGGCAGTATTTAGTAGTATTGAGATATTTTACTGCTATTTATTACAAATAATTAAAAACACTTCAGTGGGTCAGTACTGCTTAAGTGTCTTGCAGAACTAAGGCCCACAATTTATGTGCTGTAATCGGAATGGTTGGGAGCAGGTTATTAAAATTAAGAATGAGAATACTGAAGATGAACTTCTGATGGGGTATACAAGTAATGAAACCAAAAGTGATTTTTAAAGATTTGGCAGGAAAATGGACTTGCATACCTTTGTGACTGGTTCAACTTTTATTATCTATAATTTTATATGTATACATATGTAACTTTTCAGGAATGAAAAAGGGAGGAACAGCTTAGTATAGTGGCATATCTATTCTGGTCTTGTCTTGTAAACTTAAAATACTTCTAAATTATATGATCAAGAACATCTGTTTCTCAGCTGGGGAATATTTAAGGGAAACTCATACATTTTTACTGTGACTACATGGAACCAGGTCCTGCCACTCAGCAAACTTGCCAAGTCTTTCAGATTTTCAGATAGTCTAAATCAGTATAGTTATACAGAATTTAATTAATGGAATCAATGACTTCATTATTTATGTTAATTTGTTAGCTGAAGATCTGGCTCATCAGTCCATGGCACAGAGTTAAATACACTGTTAAAGGTATCAGTAAGGTTTGCAACCTGCAAAGTAACTAACAAGCAATGTTATTACAAGTAACTGCTTTGAAATGTCTTTTCACTTTATATACAATATAAAGACCATGATATGCACATGTTAAACTTTCAGTAAATGAAATAGTTACTAAAGACAGACTAAGTACCTCTAATTCCAACTCATCTCGGTCCATTTCCTGATGAATTCCTCCCATGTAGTCATTTGGGTCATAGTATTCATGCACTGATGGATGGCTGGAAAAAAAAAAGGTGTATTTTAGGACAGCACTCAGTACTCTAGTTAGCATATTAATCCATTCCAAGCTTATAGCAAGTCATTGTGAACATTGATGGACGAACAAACCAAGAAGTTGCACGTGGTTAATTATATGGACTATACCATTTACACCAATAAATGTATTAAACAAAAATTACATGTATTATAAGAGGAATCTAAGACATTTGGCAGCTGATGATGAATGAGAGACTTGTAAGGAGTCTTAGTATTTATTAATGATTTTTCTCCAACTGTAAAGCTGACTTGGGGAAAAAATACACAGAGAGAATAGCGGCAAAGTAGGGTAAGGGGTACTAGGTGACAGCTAAGTGGGCAGATATTTGCCAGGATTCAGGATGAGAGGGAATACTAGATTATTTACTTTATAAGCTCTGGTTATTTGCAGACATGCAAGTAAAATCATTCTTGCCTGATTGGTATTTTTACTTTGCCTTAAAGACCCAAAATTGTATCAGATTGCTAAGTATTATAAAAATAATTTGCCACCCGACTATTTGGATCAACAGCATTCTATTGATTGATTTGAATGCAACAGGCTGTGCATAATGATTTAAATACTATTTAAATACACACCGCTCTTCACATGGCCATTCACTATTGGCATGCTGGTTTTTACAACTTGAGCTCTCCGACAGTTTCACTGTCTATACTTTGGAAGTTGTAAGCAGTGTAATGCTCTTGTGATGGCTTTTTTCTATGCTGGAATTTTATTTCTGCAATGAAAGTAAACTCCCTTTAATTCTCTGTTAACTGCAGACATGTTTCTTTGTTAAGTGTGAGGCTATTTACGTAACAGCATCTGCTAATTGGCTGAGATACCCAAGTTGTTATACGCAGGCTGGATTAATTTGAATGGGATTTGGAGAAGTTACAGGAAGCATTAGGAAAAAATGACTCTGCACATGCTGGGTGACAGCACACTTGAATAGCTAACTGGCTGCCCTTGTACGTAGGGATAGCCGTGAGGCAGGCTATGTGGTTAAGACCAACATCTACAGCTCAAAGTAAGGCCACTGATGACGCTAGCGGTTGGAATCTATGTCTAACGACTAAGGGGCAATAGGAAGTTACTTGATAGGACTGAGCTGGTATTATGCAGGCATGTTGCAATCTAAATGGTTCATTATAAATTAATCTTTGCCGTTTTCCTCATGTATTTGGTTTTGCAGTTGGGAAGTCACAGGTATTGATATCTCTCTTGCAATTGTGTTTGGGGGGTACGCAGTGTAGGTGCTCTAGGAATAAGTGTGTCCTCTCCACAGGGCTCTAAGCCCTGCTGCTTGTTCACCGCAAACAAGCTCAAAGCTAGCCTTTTGTCAAACGTTTCCACTAAAACATGCAGCTGTGCTTGAATTTTCAATGGGCTGGGAATACATGGCCGTGCAGTAATAGCTGATGGAACCATCTTTCAAGCAATCAGCACCGAGAGTCGTGAAAGGAGCAGACATTGCACACAGAAGTCCAGTTCCTGGCTGAATGTGTGAATGTTAACGTGCTGTGAAAGTCACTTAGGAGCAGTACAGGATCAGGTGCCTGTTGTAGTCAAACTCTTTCCCAGGAGCGCTGACAGGGATGTTCGGAGAGGTGCGCCGGGGTGTGTTTGTGTGCCGATGTTCACAGCTCAGGCTCTCTTGTGGGGTTCCCCTTCCAGAGCTGTACTGCACAGCCAGGACATGTGCACACTAGCACTGCCTCTCACCGTGTACAGGATCATCTCAAAACCAGGTATTGCTGTGGATTGACCAGATCACAGTCTCTCATACACAGCAACTGAGACGTTCAGAATCCTTTCTATTACTTTTTCCCTTGTGGAGATGTGTGGCAAGATGACAGGCAATTTGCATGGGTTCCCTGGGGAGCCGTTTTCCTCTTGTACAGCGTGTGAGGGCGTGGTGTGTGTGTGCCAGGAGATAATTGTCATTTTTATTTGTAAGTACAAAAGCATCAAACTACCATTAACAATAATTAAAGTTTGATTCTAAAACATCCGTGACAGCACTGGTAAGTAATTTTAGTCCTAGAAAATAATTTATTTGAGTAACGTTGCTGCAGGGTTATAATAAAGTAATTAATACACTGGAACAGAATGTAGCAGCTCTTAGCATTACACAATTTATGGCAGCCATAAAAAACAAAGTTAAAACATAAGCAACCCAAAGAGGCAGTGAGAGGAATTACAAGAAGCAATAACTTTATCCATCAAATGCCAGCGAAAAATGAGCTTTATGAGGCCATGTTGTGACTCAGTGGCATTACTCATGTGAGTAATGGCTTGCTAGTGTGTAGAAAAATGAAAATGTTTTGAGTTATGGCTAATGGTGTATGAATCCTGGCCACTTCTGGGAGTACAGGTTCACCAGCAAGTAAAGATGAGTTTGTGAACTACTTCTAAAACGCTACATTAAGGAATGCAAGGATTTTCAAGGGCTTCACAAACTGTTACTTACTCTTCAGGCAGGAGGTATGGGTCTAGCACAGAGACAGGTGGAGTAGGTGAGCCCATCTTGCTTAGAGCCATGATGTGTTCAAAAGTGATATCTGTCTGTGTGCCCACATCTACCAGCTGAGAGTCGTGAGGAGTGAAGACCTTGGTGCGTGGAGTTCTTCTCAGGACCTGCACCACAATGGGCTCCTTGGCTGTTTTGAATGCTTCCACTGCCTGCTCGTGTGTCGCTTTAGATAAATCCTTCCCATTGACCTGCGGGAAGAAAGCAAGCAAAGCAATGAGAGAAACAGTCAGAAAGTGGAGGACATCTTTGTTGGTTTTGGCTGTTAATTTAAAAGACTCAGCTTCTATCTAAAGGTATATACAGCAAGTACTAGGAACTATTTATGCAATGTTATGCATCTCATTTTCCCCATTCACGACAGTAACTTTACAAATCCTGTGCTCTGCTTTTTATTTTGATAGTTAGATTTTACTGGGCTCGCTCTTTGAGCTGAACTACAAACCAGCATCCCATTTGTTTCTTGCAGATTAGAAATCCCTCAGCCCTTGTTCAAACAGAACAAGTTATTGATTCTCCTGTAATTTCTCTAGTTTTTGTTTGTTTGTTTTTTAATCTTTTAACCTTTTTGCTGAACAGAACTACTGGGACAAGATCTGAAATTACAAAACTATGTATTTGTGTCTGATTAACAATTTTTTAGATGAAACACAATGGTGGTACCCAGTCCACTGCAATAAAAAACTGCATTTTAGGGATGGGCATGGATATCATACTGGGATAGTGAATGGAAATAATAAGGAAAAAACAATCATGGGCTTTTTTTCCAAATAACTTTTTGTCTGTGTAGCTTGGTCATTTCCCATGCCTAGATCTCACCACCATTTATCTCCTGGTTGAGTGAATACTTATACATAACAGAACACCTTTACTAAACGTGACTGAGAGACCCCACCGAGAACTACCATTACTAGACGTGCCAGGCCATGGAAGGTGGGGGTCTGAGGAGAGAATTTGAACACAGAGCCCTCCTTTCTCAAAGGAGTAGTGAAGCTCCTGTTCACAGCAGCCAAACCAAGATGAGGCATTCAATTTTAGTACAAGGTTTACAGTTTCAAATCTTGGGCAAGCAGAGGTGTCCTTCCTGATCCAGAGAGAGGTCTTGAGCACTTCCAGCCCACTCTGGCTTTGCGTTTCACTCATGCTTAGTTTCCTTCCTCACATGGTTTCTAATGAATTCTTCCATAAGTATCTAAGTCTACCCAGGGGCTGTGAAAGAGATGAGGTCGTATTTCTCAGAATTTTTATGAAGCTGCAAAACCATAATTCTCGTTTTGAGTTTTGGTTTGTGAGAAATTTTAATGTTTCTGCGTGTCTCTGCCTGGATTGTAATTTTAAGGGAGCTAAACACAATGAACAGTGTGGGATGAACTGAAAAAAGGCAACTGTGGTGAAAAGACTGAATACGTGCCCGCTTCCTGCTGTTTCCAGCCCAAGATGGAGATTTCTTGTGAAATTTGGCCTGTTTATTGAGACGACTGCAAATCCAAAAGGTCTGTGGGCTCATATGCAAAGAACTGTGTTACAGACATGGTGGGAACCACTGGTAACTCCAGCAAGTTTTTATCCTCTTTTAACCTGCAAACTGTTGGAATTTTAATACAGATGAAAAGAAACAATTAAAGAGAAGCTGCCCAGAGCAATGTGTTAGTGAAAGCTGTATAATGAAATTACAGTCCTAAAGTATCATGCTATTGTATAATTGTTATCACGTTCTTTGGACTGGTGGGGCAAGTGTTGGCTGACATGTAGAGATAAACTGCAGTTCGAGATTTGAAGATGCTACTAGCACTGACAGTGAGGACCCTCTATCGCAGCAGTCCTTCTCACCAAGGAGCATACTTTGTTTATGTATTTTCTTTATGAATGATGTTTTACACTGTACTCTTTCCAATCAGACAGCTATTCGCTTGATAAACTGCATTACTGCATCCGTAATCAGAGGTATGAGTTGCACAGTGGAAACTGTTGCCTTCTGCATGAAAGTGTATGGAAGAGTAGCATATTTTTTCTAAGGCATAAAAATAATGAATTGCCTTGATTTGGACATAAATGCAATAGTGTCTAGCCTCAGGTATTAGTGGTGGCTACTACTTTGTCATTTAATCATTTTTGTACGTGTCTGAAATGTATATGAATGTGGTGACTCTGCCACATTAGCTTCTTGAATATGATTGAAAACTCTAAAATATACATCTGGATTCTGATATCTCTGCTTATATCAGATAGCACTTAGTTCACACTGTGCTATACCATGTTTAGTCCCATTAAAGTAAGTGGGGCAACTGAACAGGTAACATTACTCAGCACAGTAACTGAATTTAGCCCATACTTAACGTATTGCCCGCAGCAAAAAGCTGGGTGATAATAAAGAGGGTTAACTCAAGTGCAGAATCGATTGAAAAGGCTAAATTCCTGCTGAATTACCTTGTGCACATAACACTTATTACGCTGTCATCTTTGGTTTATCTTAGAGGGGCGATGACACCAGGTTTTTTGTGAAGCCAGCTGAGAATGGAAGGTGTTAGCATTACATTTACATTACACAAACACTTGTATTGACCACAATTGCTCACAGTAATGCATAGCATGTAAAGTTTGGCCTGGTCAAATTAAATATCATTAACTCGCCCAATTGAGCAGATTACTTTAAAACAATTTGTACAGCTGTAAAATTAAGTTCAGTGTAATGTTTTCTCTGGAAAAAGGAAATGCTGATTATGGTTCGAGTTTTATTATTTGCTGCAAATTAAATGTTGCACATTTTACTGTGCGCATCCTCATTTTTTTTTTTTGTACAACTAAATCCAACAAGCTATCTAAATTGCAGCGAGTCTAATGGTTTTCAGAAATGTGCTCAGAATAACTCTTGAGCAGGAAACTCTTCATGTGAGCTGCTTTCTACATCTTTATGCTAAAAAGTGGTAAAACCATGCAAAGGATAGCTTTCCAGTTTATTCCCCAATACTGTAATGAACTTGGGTTACAGTTTAGTACAGGCCTGCATTTTACTTTAGGTTCCTTAGGACATTTTATTTCTGCAGATCTGTGCACTGGCATCCCTTTTGTGCTTTCATATTTTTTTTTTAATACAAATAATCATAACTTCAAAGTCAGGTTGATATCATGCAGGGAACAGGCGGTAGCTGGACTGTATCATAAATTGTTACTACAGGAATTATTTCCAAGTAGTATCCCAACTATGTTTTTCTACAAGCTGGTAATGCAGGAAAAAAGTGCTGCATAGCAAGGCAGAAGGACGTGAGACCAGATCTTAGAATCTGGGAGAAGAGACAGCTAAACTTTAACCCAAAACCTCTCCTCCTGCAAAGGGGACCTTCTGGAGAAAAGCTTTGTGACTTTCTGGCATTTGGCTTTTGGTTGGGACTCAGCATTCCGTAGGCTTGCCTACTGCAGGCTGTGAGGCTGCCGCTGCCGAGTTCCCTCTCCGGCAGCAGCCACAGCAGAACTGCTACACGCGGGTTTTCACAAATGCCCGTTCATCAGTGGCTTAACTGTAGACACCAGACAGTGAATCAGATGGTTGACGAGCACGTGCTCATCTTGCTCTGCTTCATTTGGTACAAGGGTAGCCCCAACAGAGGGGCTGGAGAAGACCTGGGGGCAGGGACATTAAAAGTGCTGTAAGTAATGGCATCAGGGCTGCTCTGCTAGAACCTTTCATCTTGTATTGCTGGATCCAAGTCAGAATTGAGCATTTCACTGGGTATTTGTATTCAACAACCTCCACTCGGGACATTTCAGAATACTAGGTTTCTGCAGAGCATGGTAAATAAATAACTCTAAAAGGGGATTTGTATTTGATGTATATACAATTTTATATCATGGGTTTGATAAGATGGCAATGATTATAGTGAAATGAAAGCATAACTCACGGTACCGTTGTTGTTGTTATGGGTTTCTTAATGCACTGCTAAAATATGGTCAGGGATTTTGTCTTTAGAAGTTAATAATTCTATGAAATATGGCAGCACCCACATCATATTAGACAAACAATTCTCCGGACAGTAGCCGTTCACGTGATGAATGGTTCCAGGTTCAGTCTGTGGATTTCTTACAAGAGACTGATTCCTGAACTCAACCTGGGTGGAATCCTTTTAGCTCTGCAGGTTTCTGTTTGGATCGGCAGTCTTGGCCAATGTGGTGGACTGCTGCCCTATTAGATGTGTTCAGAACTGTGCTAACAAAATAAGTGTTAACGGGTTGCACAGAGCTATCACTGTTAACCATTTAGATTCTGAATGTGGAATGGTGGAAAAATATGCAATTATGCAAAAATATGCTTTAAAGTGATTTACAGCAGGGAAATTACACTGTCTGAACCTGGGCCCTTAAAAACCTGCGGTAACTGCCACATTATGTGGTAAATATCGAGCAGCGAATAGTTTGTATTTACTTCTTTTTACTATTTCCCATCCCAACACATCAATAATATCATTTTCCGTTGAAGGGACACGAGGATGGGAATGCGACAGTATTTGGCTAATGAAAACTAGTAATTCTCAAGTCTGCTTGTGTATAACAGTGCTAAATTGCTTTTTTGTCTAGAAAAAGTAGCAGGTATTGGTTTTTTTAGTAGCACAAAAATGATGCAGAAGAAAAACATAGTGGGATGACCTCAGTGGCCTGATTTCTGGTATCCGTGTGGAATTAGTACTTGTGGCTCATATTGAGTCCTTCCGAAACTTCAGCAAATAGATGATATTGTTTAAGATGTTTAGTTTCTATCTGGAAAATTTGTCACAATTGACAAACAATTATTCCCAGGGCTTAAAAGCCAATAAATATATCTGTACAACTTCACTTTGTTTTAAAAAAAAAAAAAAAAAAAAGTGGCTCTATAATAGTAGACTTTATGGACTGCTGAATTGTGCTCAGCAAAATTCTTCCTTATAAATAGTTACATCTGAAATAACACAGAAGAAAGAAAATTCCATGCATATGAATGCTTCAGAAGACTGCCAAAACCTACAAATATGCATAATTTCTGTAGAACCTTACATGCCATGTGGCAGAGACAATGGGATCTTTCATGGCAAAAAAGATGGATAAATTAACTTGTCTGAAATGTTGAAATGCTTAGCTTTTGGACCTTCTTTGCATTGGAAATATATTGAATATGGAGAAGGCTGTAGTTAGACTGACATGGATGTAGTTAAACTGAACTGAATGGACCTTGATGAAATTTGTGGTGGAGCCAGATAGTAGCCTTAGCAACTGCGTGAGACACAGAGATAAATAATCTGAATTAAGACCATACAGTAAATAAGGAAGGGATGCTTGATTTTTTTTTAAAATATAAATTATGTAATGATTATGAAATAGAATAGTATTTATAGTATATACTGCATGTTACATTCTTTTGCACAAAAGTAGGCTGCAGAGAGCACGCTACCTAAAATCTACATTGTAAAGGCAGCAAGAAATCTATAGATAAACGTGGCATAATCCTGTCTGGGAGGTCGGTGTCTCCTGAAGTTTTCTTTTAATACTTGGAATGAAAATAAAATAGTCGCTTGAGCTTGATTTGATGCTCACTAAAGTCAGTGGGGAGTTTTGCCTTTGCAATGCCTTAGTTCAGGCTCTGACCGAAACAGAGATGAGTACAAGAGCAAAGCAAGATGTTACGAAGCCAAGAATGCCATCAGCATTCAATTGGCATGGCCAAACTCTGATAATGGAAAGGAAAAGGAAAATGCTGTCATGGTCAATTAAGGTAAAACGTGATGTATACTTGTAATTCATAAAAAGAGATGATTCAACAAGGTATAACAGGGGAGGGCATGATACAAATCCAAACGGAGGGTCCCACCAAACAAATAAATGGAAAGGATGCCCTAAACTCTCATTTCAATCATGGGGCTTTCATTAATTCCTATTTCCAAGAAGTAAATGGTGAGAAAAATAAACAGGAATTAATGAAAAAAAAAAAAAAAAAAAAAAAAAAAAAGATGGCAATCTATGCTGTATCTGGCTGAAAAAGGAAGCAACAGATGAACTTCACTGTTGAACCCTAAACATCAGGTGAAACTGCTGAAGAACAGCTCATGACAATTAGGAGCTGTGAAAGGAGATATAAAATGTGACTATACTTCAAGATCAAACTTATAAGAGCTGTGAAAAAGGCTGGAAAAGTTTGAGTGCTACCTTGGAGTAAAAGAGTAAAAACAGGCAGTAGGATCTTGCTGAGTGTAGGCTTGGTAAGACCCAAGGGCATTCTTGAGACTGTTTTCAAATTGTTCTTGCTTTGGTAACTACTTATTAAGTAGCTTGTCAGCTGCAACATTCTATGAACCTGCAGCATCTAAAGTTGGATGCATATATATTAGAGTATAGGATGCTACAGTACACGTGGCCACTAGAGAAGGAGAAAGAATGAATCAGTGATGGGCGAATCAACAAGAAGAAAAGGGAGAAAAATAGGAAAAAAAACCTCATGTCTTTTTAGGCTTGTGAAGAATTTGCACTACCTAGCTAAGACATGGCTTTCCATATAATTTTACGGTGCTGCAAGTGTGTAAGGTATTAGATATACAACGGCTTCTTCCTCTGTCAGAGCTGTGCGAGGCGTTTGGCATCCCTCCTGTTGAAATCTCCTTCCTCCTCTATTAATTCTGGATACGTATCACAGTGAAATACCTTTTGTGAAGACAGATTTTCTCACATTTATACCATACATACGTGCTTCTACTCTAACAATTATTCTACTGAGAGGTGTGGTATCCTCCAGCAATTCCTGAGCCAACTGCCACTGTTTAGATGCTAATTCCAGGCCAAAGCTTCCTGAGGTCTGGAGGCTGGGAACCCTCCAGCCTTCACACTGCGAGGACAGGGCTGGACCTCCTGAGCAAGTCAACAGGAGTTGCAGCCATGACTGAGATGACAGAATTGTACTCTGTTACTAGAAAACATGTTCTTATTTTTGTTTGAGGTATGAGGAAGATATTTTGATAAGACTGTACACAGTTGTGCTATCACATAAATGTCATTTTATCAGTAGCTGCCATTTAATTATTTAGCTAGGTAAGTTATTTACATGTTTTATTTTTCTGGGTAGGTAGAGAAGACTAACTAATTGCCACTTTGTTGATGGCAGACATAAGTTGGGAGCTTTCAGGTATATCAAAATGTGCTGCTTGTTTACATAGACAAAATTTCCTCCTGGTTACCACCAATTCTTATTTTCTTTTCCCTCTGATATGCTGCCTATGGAAAACCCGGTACTTGTTCTTTCTCTTTTCCTGTGATAGCAGAATTTACACACCTGGCTTATTTACACACGAAAGATGTTCCTCAAACTGATTCCCAGTTTCCCACTTGCAGTCAGAAGCGGGGGGGGGGGGCACGTACACCAGCCCCTGGGAGCCCTGCAGACCTGGAGAGGCGATGCAAGGGCAACAGGACAGGGCCGTGCTGGAAAGAGGTTTGCAGAAGAGAACGAGGCAGGACACTCAATGAATGTAGGTGAAGAATTTTGCATTCAAGCATGTGCAAACATCGTTTGCAATAGTACAGATGAAGTAACTCTGGACGTTGGCAGTAGTAGTTAACTGAAAGGTTGAGAAAGCCAGAAAATCCCTGCGCATAAGAGTTTACTGTGTGTAGTTATAATTATTTTGTACTTTATTTTTGCTTAAATAGTGTGTAGCATTGTTTTTTTGGGTGTTCAGAAACTAGAAAGGTTTCTGTAAAAGGAAATTATTTTTCCATCCATCCAGTTAGACTGATTTATATGGGTTTAATGTCATGAATGGTAAACATTTGTATGCATTGTACAGCTTGTTGGTTCTTCTATGCTTCACAAATGTCACAGAGAAAAAACTTTTTTGCTTAAGAATGAGTAAGCAGCTTTTCTTTGTAGAAATTCATGCAAATCCTTGGGAAGAGCACTATAAAAATGCTAGTTCTGTTAGACTACAGACGTCTGTGCTCCATTTAAAACACTCTTTATGGTCTGATTCACTTCTTTAGCAGGTTCTTAAGAGGTCTGCATATTAAGAAAAAGCAGCAGAACTTTAAAGATTTTTATAGAAACTAGAGCAGCAAAAAGCCTATTTTCTAAACCCCCTTTTCCTCAGGAATTGGAGAAAGAAGGTTCAAAATTTAAGTTAATTCTTCTTGCAGTTCCATCTAATCCTTCTTTTATTTCCCTCATATGGACAGCCTCTCTCCTTAAAAAAAAAAAAAAACCACCAGAATTATATTGTTTAGTAATAGACTCTTTCCATGTGTGTGCACTTCCCTTCTGCCTTGTGAGCCATCCATGACAAAACAGCTAAGACCAAAGAAAAATTCTTTACTTAAGAGCACAGAATACATTTGTTCTCTAAACTGTTAACTTCCAAATGGAAAATCTTGGGAGAAAGACCCTTGAAATAAAGGCATTTTTATTCTGCTAGTAATTAGCACATTTACGTATTAACAATACAGCACCAGTACTGTATATAGCATACTAAAACGTGCCTGCTTTTGGTGGGATTCTCAGGCTCCGCTCCTATGTATCACGACTCAAAATAAAACCACAGGGGAATTTTATCAGTTGCTTCAATGAAAACAGGTTTAGAGTAAAGCTGGGGCTTCTGAGACTCTTGCACTTTCTCTATAAGCAAAGTTTACTTGGAGCCCTTTTTTCTTAAATATGCTTTCATCACGTTAAATGACTTTATATCAGGGCAGAAACACTTTTTCATGTTTTGTCAGCATTAAAAAGGTGATCTTTTGTGTATCTCTTGTTCATGGCTTAATAACCCTGGTCCACAGAAAACACAGACAGAAGTTTACAGGCCCTTCCTTTTTAATGACTGCCATTTCAGTAGCATGACCCAGAGGGAGCCAATCAATTATACTTATGAGTGAGGTACAAATGACAGCCATAAATAATCATGAATTGCTAATGACCAGAATTCAGCAAGTGCAATTACCCACTTGCTCTCATTCTCTAGATTTGCTCACGTAGAGAACTATGCCTCCAGTGTGGCACCTTGGGCTGCTTCTGCTGTGAAGTTACATCGAAATGCTCTTGCCCTTCTCAAATGTGCTCTTCCTATGAGGCAAAGCCTATGTCTACGTACTTGTCTAGCACAGCAAATTACAAAAAAGTTCTTTTTTTTTTTTTAATGAATGAGAATTTACTTTTTAAAAAGCTGTGTATTTCTAGATTTACATTTAGAATACAGACTCCTGTAACAAGGGGTCCATATGCAGGCAGGTGTCTAACTCACTGATGTCCTGAGTTGTCTCTCCTTTTATCGTTCTAGCACAATGTAATTGCAGTCAATAGGGGAGCTGCCATACTGATAACGTTTCATTTATATCATGTGATCACAAGTATAATACACAATGATAGCAAACACCATAAAAAGATTAATCTGTTTAGTTGGGGGTGTAACGTTACATGGATTTAAGCTGAATTGGAGTAACATACGAAACCAATTCTTGTACTGAATCAGGCCAAGAGTCCCTGTAGACCAGTCAGCTTTCTCCAACAGTGGCACACAGAGGGTGCTTTGAGAATGGTGTAAGAGTAAGACATACTCGGAGGGAGCTTTCCCCTGCTATGCCCTTCCAGCACCTACAGCCCAAATAGTTGACAGTCTAGTAATATTTGAAACCATACCTCAATTAAAATCAGAGTAGTACAAGTTGGTGTATAGATCAGGCCTTAAAATAATATGAATGTTATTTTAGTAGCATATCAGACTACGCAAACGCAGAGCAAAAGACAGTGCCTCCTCTGGAGAGCCTGCTCCAAGCAAAAAGACAAAAGGAGTATTGCACAGATGAGAAGATGAAACACAAAGCAAGTTAGTGACCTACCCGAGGTCACATGAGAGCACACCACAGCTGAAACCGGAACACTGATCTCCAAGACACCGTGTTTAAGACCACTCCAATTCACGACATTCCCGTTTCTGCAGTGTTGCTCATCATTTGTAGTTTTTGAGTCCATCCTCCCACTCCCTTCCCTTCTTCCACAAATGCCTCCGTGATGTAAGACAGGGAAAGAGGAATTGTGGATAGCTCTGAAGATCTCTGTGCTGAAGAGGGTTATTGAAGTTGCTGCCAAGAAAAGATGGAAAAAAACCCTCCCAGTGTTGCTATCTGGGAACCCAGCAGCAGTGACAGATTCAAGTGGGTTGGTTAATAAGAGGGCCTGCTCCTTCAGTAGCTACCTGGTATCTGCAGAGTAGGCTGTGTAATCTTGGGCCATCTGCCTCCAGAAGTAGAGCAGTGTTCTCAGCTGAGGAACACAAACCTCAGAAGGTGTCGTGTAGGTAGAAGTCCCACCACCACCTCACTCTACCCTTCCAGTCCATGCTGCTTGACCATGGCCTTAGAATTCTCATAGCGTGCTATTGATAAAAACACCTTCATTTTCCTTTTTTGCCTAAAATTGATGGCAGTTACACAGATACCGTCAGGTCAGGTACAAGAGCTTCTGTTGCACTCTGCAAGCAACTCCACCAAATTTGAAAAGGCTTTCTTATCAGCTGCGATCTTGCAACATATGAATGCTCACTTTCTCTAAAATGATGCTGTAGGAGCTAATTCACTCAGTGTAAATGCACATGATCCATGAAAATGTATAAACCAAATACGGTTTTAGTCTGTGGTGTCTCAGTGTAAAGCCAGAAGTTTCAGCAATTAGAAATTAAATGAAAAAGTGCCCAGTTTCTGTCCAGTGGACAACGTGTCCAATCTCCTATAACATGTCCACGTCCAGAATTATCACTGGATTGACACAAGTAAGAAAACACTGCTGTGATGCTTACCATTTTTCTTTTAGATGGTGGCCTCTGGCTTTTTGCCTGAAGATATACTGTATTAATAGGAAGGCTTCCTTCAATAGTCACTGTTTAAAGTACCGAATATTGGAGTCTTGTTTAAAATGTATGTAAAATTTATATTATTTATTCCTTCACCTTCCTGTCAAATCCTTAACTGGCTACTGGGTTCAGGAGGGCTAGCTGGATCTGCTTACATTTACCCACTGAGTCTCTGAAAGGAACAATCCCAAAGTATGTGTAAACGTAGAGCTGTCCTGTCCTAGTGAAAGTGAAGCCTGACCTTTTGTTTCATTATTAATGAACACAACAAAACACATTTATTAAATCTGCACTTTTTCATTACTCCATATGTTTCCTTTTTCCCAGCCCATGTCTGACATGTGACAGTAAAGCACAGAGTGATTGTCCCTAGTGCCTTCTCCCTTGTGACTTCTTGCCACCTGCTTTATAGCATTAAACAGATGTATAAGTGTAAAGCATTACAAAACTCATCTTTTCAATCAGGTAGACCTTAAAAAAAATTCCAAATAAAGCTACACTATGGTTAAGCATTTTATCTGCTCAATGTAAAGAAGAAAAGCACTGTAGATTTTGGGAAGATTATGAAGCAGTAAGATATTTCAGGTGCACAGTAAATCAGATTATCCATTTATATCACAGGTGACCATTAGGGATTTTGTTTATTTCATATCACATCTTGTTTATGTTCCTTTAATGACCAAAATATTCCTCTAACATGCAATAAAGAGTATCTACCAGCGAAATCCTAACAGAGGCATTGCATTATTCATCGTCAAGTGAAGAGGAAAATTTCAATTGCCAGTTTCTGGTAAATGTCTAATTAAGAAAGGGGACTTCTGAGCTACAGACAGGCGCCACAATCATTAAAGGGCAGTTTTCTGAAGATTATGAGTCTCCAGTCTGTCAAGCAGAGTTTTTCTACAGCTGCACTAATTCAGCAGTAGAAAACCCTGTCTAGAACAAAGCCCTTGGAATTAACATCTTGTTTAAGCAAACACATGCCTACTTTGAAGTAAGTGTGATAGGTTCACAACTGTTATTGAGGTCAAGTTTAATGGTAGTGAAGTGACAGAATATAACTTCAATGCTATTCTTAAATTTCAGCTGCAGCACAGTGTACATACAGAGTATTTGAAGCCATACAGTGTATTTCAAGTAGACCAGTTTATTATAATTGGCACAACCAGTTCGGTCTTAACATGGAAAACTACTGAAATGTAGACCAACTCATTCTCTGGTTGCCCAATTAAATTTGAGGGTGTGAAAAGCATATGTATAGAGGCAATTATTTTTGCTTCCCAAATCTTACAGTTTTGATTAGAAATTTTTTATGACCTTAATGTTTATTTTGGCAAGCTTCATTCTGGCCCTGATTTAGGATAACATCATTGCTCAGTAGGTTTAAGTCTAGTTAGACTGTTTCCTTGAATCAGGCTTACTTAATGACTGATTACTTTAGTCTAATTTTTGCAAGTCTAAACACGTGAATGGAATTCTAATGGCAAAGGGAACCGTATCAGTGATCAGCTCAGTGCAACTGGTTTGTGTGTGAGTTTTGCTGAAAGAATAGTCTCCTTGCAAGCGATGCTGCTGGAAGCTGCCAATGAAATACAGCCTCGGTTAGCTCCTCATCACTACCGTCGTCTTATTAGCACAGCAATTTGTATGCTGACCTTGGTGCTTATATAACCTTGGCCGCATTGTATCTTAGTCTAGCTTAAAAGACAAATCCAGCTTGCCCACTATTGTTTTTACAAATGCTGTCATTTTCGCTTGTCTGAGAGACGTGCCATGCCAAGAGCATGCGAAACGGGGCTTTCAAGTTACTAAAACACTAAAAGGTCATTACATCAACTGTTTTATTTATATATGAGCTTTAATTTGTGAAAGGTGCCAGCTCAACAATCACAGAGGCAGAACTCTTCTGACCTCGGATCATCTGAAGCAAGGGCAATGGCAACGTGAGCTTGTTTCCTGCCAGCCTTTCTATCTTTATTCTGGAGGGACAGCCTGGAGGAAGGGGTTAGTCTCCATACTCACTTATCACACGATTTCTCAGCTGGAAGTGCCAATTTTGATGGGTTGTTTTTATGATATCTTCCCACCATGAGAACTGGATGAACTCTATCATCTTGAATCCCAGGGAACAGCTTCGAGCATTGCCCATCCAGCTTAGAGTCATCTGTGATTTAAAACTCCCTGTTCTTATCCTTGGAAATATTAAGTGTCTATTTAGGATATGATTTCACTGTGTGCTTACCTCCCAAATTGTGTGTAAACATGTGCTTAGAGTGAAATAGGTACTCTAAGTTTCTTAAATTGAGGTCCTAATCTTTTTTTTCCTATTTTACAAACTTAAAAGCTCTACCTCAGATGACTCATTCTTCTGTAAGTTTCCTTCAATGGAGATTACTTTTTGGTCCCCCAGGAATTTTCCTACAAAGGCAAAAGCCCTTATTTCTGTTATTGTTTGTATAGGAGCTGATGATATTGAGAAAAGCAAACTGGAAAACTGGTCTAAAACACCCTCCCAATTTTCTGGTTTTCTTTCTTGCACCTTCTCCCTCCCTTTTCACAACCTTTAAAATCTTAAGAAAATTTCCATTTAACTGAAACCCAAAATCTAATAGCATATGATTACTTCATTTCATATGCTGCATGCAACTGGGAAGTAAACCTCAGGATGCATCTAAGATATTATATGCATCACGTTGCTGCCACAAGCATGCTTCTCGTCAGTGACACTGTTCTGCATCAAGATTTCAAGCTGCCAGTCCCCTTTGTATTTGTAATACAAAGCATTGATATGCACAGCTACAACAGACTTTAACGACGAGGTGTCTTAATTTGTTTTTTATTATGTGATTAAAGGTACAATAAGGTATGTGTTCAACAAGAGGGAAGACCATTGTTCTGCATCATTAAGCTCACAGCGGCCCAAAAAGAAATTGTAGGCAATGTGCCAAAGCCCTTAATGAACAGGATCCCTTTGAATTATCTATGGATGAGGAAGGGATAAAGCCTGAGCCCTGGTATATTTGATCCTCTTTGTGCTCTCTGTTATGAGGACTTACGGAGCCAGACGTACTGGACCTTCTGGAATTGTAATTTATTGAAGCATTAATTTCCCAGCCACGCTAAAGCTCTTGGCCTGATAGAGAAAGTGCAGTTATGTACTGTTATCAATTCTTGCACGTGTTTTCTGAATTCCTACATCTCAGAGTCACGAACTTTTAAAAAATAAGGCTAAGGGGATTTATTTGTAACAATACTCAGTATTTCCTAAAACCAAGTTATGCAAATTTTGTCTAACTTGGACTTTAAAAAAAGCTTCTCTTAGTTTTCTCAGAAATGGCAATGTCATCTTATCACACGATATTAGGGTTACATGGATGACACAAAATAAATCCACTGTAAGAGGTATTTGTTACTGCTAGAATATATTGAAACTTGTGTCTTTATATGCTGTTATTTTAAATGAAAATGATTCTTCATCTCCCTCACTGTTAAATTTTAAGTGATTGCTTTTATGCGGAGGTTACATGAGGATGCATTTTTATAGTTACAGTGACATTTAATTATCTGGACGTACTCCCTAAGCTATAGAATTCCCTCCCACCTATCTTACGAAGCACAGAAATCAAAGTAGTACCCTGTTAAAATAATTTTGCACGATAATTTATATTCTGGAATAATCAGGGATTATAGTCTTAAATAATTCAGGTTTTACTATGTTAGAAATCCCAGTTTTATAGGATTACATGCACCTCTCACTTCTGTGGAAGCTGAGGGTATTCCAGCCATGTTTTCCCCAAAGGACTTCCAGGCTTAAAGTTAATCACGGGTGCTGTGCACTGTGCTCCACATTGCTGAAACAAGGTAGCAGCACTTTGCAGGTTGATTTCTAAATCCAAACTACTGCCGGAGATCTGCACCTGCAGCCAGCACCGGATAGCTTAGTCATCTCAGATATCAGCGGGGCTGTTCCTGTGACTGGTTTTAAGGACATGTATTTAAAGAATGTTGTCCTGCATCTGTTAGGAGATGTCAGTAGCTTGCAAAGGTTCTCTGCTGCCTTCATTTCACAACAAAAAATGCGCAAGCTTCCTAAACAATCAAAATATTCATAATTTGTTGCTGTCTCAGTTTGTTCTGGTTGTTGCACTTCTGAATGTGATTCACTGATAGTCCTCAAACCCAGGCTGCATGAAAACTTGGAGACCTTGGGGGATAAGTAACTGTTACCACAGCCGCTGCTTGATCTGAACGGAGGATTCGCACAAACAATACCTGGCACCAGGTCTGCTGTTGCCGGCAGCATCTGAAACTAGTTCTCAGTATAGAATAACGTCCGAGAAATCCGATCGCCCTTCTCTAAAATTCTTCCCACCATCACATGCGTAGCAGCTTAGCAAGTGGAAGTGAGTTAGTATAAATAGAAATGACAGTAAACACGTCTTCCTATTTGCTCTCACAAGTTGGTTTTTTTTCCCACAAAGCGTCAGTGTGCTTCGGGTGAGTGAGCAAGAATTAGATCAAAACAACGTGTTTAAAATTTAATCACTTCCCTACTAGCATAACATACAAACCACATATTTTATTCAGTTTGTTGTCCGTGACATCAGTATCTGGGATCAGATGCAGGTGGTAACGCAGCGAAGGCACAGGATTTCTTTCACTCCCATGCACCGCTGAGCAATTCCCTCTGCCGGCGAGCGCAGAACACGACAGCGCTGGGAAATGTCAACCGGCCCGACGCTCCTCTAACTGGGGGTAATTGTCACTTATTTTAAACCGCCTTAGGAACGGCAGAGGTGGTCAAGTACAGCTTGAAGGATCTGGGTAGTTTCTGTTTATCTGGAGTGTTTGTACAGACAACCCACTTCACGTTTTCAGAGGGTAGCCATAAGCTTTCTGCCTATGATTATTTCAAAAGAGATTAGTAGGAGTACGTCCCTAAACACCTGGCCATCACTTCGCATGGTTCCATCATGCTGTTTTGGTCCAAATCACATTTCAGATGTGACAGAGTAAGAAATTTCAGAGAGGGAGATAATACAGACAGAAGGAAAAACAGAAACATAGGAAACAACATTTTTGTAATAGATGTTAGTGTGTTACCGCATTTTTAGAAAACTTATCACATGCTTAATATGAGTAACTTTACACATAAAGATCTGTAGAGTAGTAGTTTTGATCTCCTGTCAATTCTAACTATCTGTTAGCTGGTATTTCTACACGCAGAGGTGCAAAAACTACAACAGCTAGACATAAATTTATACTGGCAGGAACAGGCACTTACAGACCGGACCGAGCACTGAATGAACGCATTGCACAGAAAGAAGCGTCTCTACGTACTTGTAAGCAGGTACAAAACCTTCCTTGCATGTCTTTCCTAACTTGTTCAAAGACTGTGCGACCAAGCTATGACCCTTGTCAAGAAATTTTGCTTAATGTGTGCTGGAGTCCTATTTTGTGGGGTAAAGTTTTCTAAAAAGTTTGATGTATAATAGCATGCATTTAAATATTTGATGTTTTGCAAGTGTGAACGGGAAGGTACGTCATAAAAACATAATCATTATCGTACACATATCAAATAAGGCAACCCCCCTCTCATTTCCACTTGTATAAGCAGTTTTTGATATTCCATTTTCCCTGTTATTAACAGTGGTCACAAGCCTAAAAGAGAACATTTGCTTTTAGAAATGAAATCTGATTCTTTACCTGACAGACTTCATACAGTAACTTGTACTGTTCTTCTTGCTTCTGTAGAGTGCACAAACTGCATCCCATGTTTAAATAAAGTGGCAGAAATAATCTTCCTTATTCACCAGAGCAGCCACAGAAATCTCTGATAACAAGCATGCATGCAGATATCCTTGAAACCCCTAGGTGGGTCGGCCAGACCGAAACAGTTCACAGTGGTATCGCACAGGGTGCTGCAGAGCAACGGTGCTCTTTTCTTTCGTGCTCTCCCTCCTTCCCTGGCAGTACACAGCACTCCCTCTGCCGCTCCGCTCCGGCTGTGGCACTGTGCTCCAATGCACACGCTATATACTGCTACTCATGCATATTAATCAGCTCTCATTGACTATTCATAACAGACAGTGATACAGAAGCTGTAATTGCCAGCTATGACAGCTGAAATTTCTCTAATTAACAGGCAAGTGCTTCAGTAGCAGGCATAATAAAAGACACTAACAATTTTGTAAACCATTTTGTAGCAATTACAAATAAACATGACTACATTTTACTATGGTCCCTCAGGATAATTCTTAACATATTTAAGCAGGCTAGAAGTACAGTTTAAATGTAAGTCACAATGAAATGAATGTAATGGTATAAAACTTGGTAGCGGCTCTGGCAAAGTTGAATGTGCTTAGTAGCATTTATTTTTCTCTCATACCGTGGTGGCATCTGAGAGCCTCAGTTTTATAGCAGGAGATGACTGAACTAGGCATTTAACAAACACAACAGAGAAAGGCCATCTCTATCCCTGAAAGCCTATGTGCAGCCTTAGGACTTGGCTACAAAGCGAGAGAGATATATGTGAATGTATGTGGATTTAGGAAAAAAAAAAGAGTGCTTTGGATTAATATTTATAGATTAGCTTTAGATTAATATTTATACCAAGTGAAAAATGGCCATCTATGCTACTGACTCTCATTGTATTTGAAGAGTGTAAATGACAGGTTCACATATTTTTTGCTATATTAAAAATATAAACTTTACCAGATTATAAAAAGATATACAATAAGTATGGCATTTATGACTGCTCAGTATTTGAGTGCCTAGATCCTGTGCCATAGATGTAAAGGATAAAACATCAGTGAACTGCCCAATGAACTAGAAAAGTACTCATGAGTTATAAGCTTTATGTCTATTTTCCAGCCTGTAGGAAACACTACCTTGTGTTATGAGGTTGGATTGACCATACTGTTTCCAGTTGTTTAAGTAATCAGAAAGTGTGCATTTTTATAATCCTTATTTCAATTCATTCTGCTATAAAGAAGAGAAGGCAACAGAGTAGCTAGGAATGAGACCGAGAGTATAATTCTGATACAGGCCTTGCATGGCAGAGGGCCTGCATCTCGTGCTGCGGTTCTTTAACTGGTGTCTACTGGCTGAGCAAGTTTCTGTGGATGGCAATGGAGATGTTGTGCAAGGATCATCTGTAGCTTTTATGTCCAAACTCTGTACACAATATCTTGTAGGATACCCAGCTATTGCTACGATTGTACCGACTCGCACTTTGCATTGAAATGATCAGCTACGGAAATGCAGTTCACGCTATCCTGTGTTTTAGTACTAAACTTTAGTAAATAAGAGACTGTGACAAGATGGGGTCCCTTAACTCTGAGACTGTGTTTTGGTACCAAAATCTGCCTACCTAGAGGAAAAGAAAGAAAGGAGACCTCTTCAAATCCCTGCCAAACATCTGAAAGCAGACAGGGACTCCATCCCTGTGCTGCGACTGTGATGTCTCCCTGACGAGATTACCGCTGTGATGGTGGTACAACTTGCAAGGTTAGAGCAAGACAGAGGTAGCCTGGATCTTACTGCTGGCCCTCTAAGCTGAAGAACGATTCAGGCTATCCCTGGTTAGATATGCCAACCACGTACTGGCTTTTCCAAAGCTGGTTGACAGCCAGTGGCTGTGGATCTCAAACAACTGGAAAGTTCTTGCATGAGGGAACTAGTGTTCCCTAAAAGCAGAAAAGATGATGATGATAAGTGAATTAAGTAAAAAAAAAAAAAAAAAGACCCTTGTGAATTTGTAAGTAAGTTTATGGCTTTGATTAGATAATTTCTGATTACGTAATTTGATTAAGCAACTTAACATATAACTTTCAAAAATGTTGCTTATGATTTCCTCCCCCCCCATGCAATTAAGTTTCTTCTTAAATACTAGTTGTGATTTAAATGTTGTAGTTCAGTTCAGGTGGCTGGGTTCAGTCAGGAATTTTTTTAGAAATAGCATGCAGCTGGATCTGATGAGAAATAAAACAGAAACAGGCGGGATAGTTCATTTCCAGTTTCAACGGAAGTGTACCTATTTATTATTTTCCTATAGTAACGTGATAGACTGCATGAGATAATGTTTCATCTGATTCGAAAAGATAATCCGTAAATCAGGGCAGGAGAGTAAGTCCAGCAGAAAACTTCTTGTTTTGATGTAAGAGTGGAGCGATCCCATAAATGTGATGTTTCAGATTCTTCAGCTAACAAAGCCTAAGCACGTTGCTCAGCAGCAAACAGCGTGGCTTAACGGTGCAGTTGGCTTTGTTGCACTGTTGCTCTGGTAAATAAGCTAGCCTGACAGTCAGGCCAGCGCTTACCTCAACGGAGATGTTTCCCGTTATTGAAATCTAATTTGTATTTCTCTATTCATCTCATAGGCAGAAATGGTAGCGCTGCCTCGGGTTAATATAGGCTAGTTTTTACGGTACTTTGCCAAACTTTAAACATTTGGGCTGCAAACTCGTGTTCTGGGCATTGTCCGAGGCTGATTTTTGCTTTTAATGGTACACTTTAGCCAAAGTGTTTCAGTCATTTCCAAGAGTAAGATCACAGAAAAAAAATACATTGTTTGCCCATGTTAAGAAATTCTGGATATGTTTTCTTTGAGAAGGTTTTAGTATCAATATAATTTGAAACAAGAATTTGAAGTTTGGCATAGGGATGGTTTGTGTTGTCCCTGTAAAATCTGCTAAATTTGGTCAGCTCTTAAGCTGTTGCAGTTTGCGTGTTCTGAGTAAAAAGTTGCTACAAGTTTTCAGTTTAATTCTTACGAGACTTCTTCCACGATAAACGAGGTTGGTGGGTGATGCCAGAAGGTCTGACGAGGCCCCAGCGCTGCAGTTGTTTCCTAATTGCTCTTTGTGAGGTTTGAGGACTGATACCAAGAACAAAGAGATTTTCTCAGTGCTCTTCGCTGCTGGACCCAGCCAGCCAGAAAGAGCCACTGGGATGAGGTAGATGTTAATTGTGTGATTACGCTGGCTTTGTAACATAGGTACAGAGGCAAGCCCAGTGCATTACAGGAACCCTCGTCAACATGTGCCGTACGTGGTGGACGTAAACTGGCTTCTTTTGGTTTGTCTAGATAAGGCAGCTCGTTACGGGATCTGTCATCTGCGTTAACAATGTGTCATGTGTGGTCTCGCCAATGTGCCACAGATAATGAGCTTAACAAAATGTACGCGTAGTGGATGGCTTATATTACGTGTAATGTGAATATTATAGTGGTCCCAGCTGAATCTGAGCAATCCAGACTGAATGGGAAGTTAGCGAGCCAGCTGACTAGGAACAATAGTAAATAGCCTTTGAATACACAAAGTGCCAGCAAGAGCTTTCATCAGCATTTATCTAGATTACTTGCTCCCTGACTGATTACATGTGACCAAGTCTGCAAAATCCCTTTTACCAAGATACCTGGCTCCAACTATCAGACATTTTGCTTTTGTATCTAAAAGCTAATTCCCAAGGAACAGAAGGTGGCAAGCAGCCAGACTGCACGGGCCACCACCAAGGCCAGGGTGCTGCTCTCGCCTCTGGGAAGCTGGATGTCCTGGACAGATGGCGGGTGACAGCGAGGAGGGAATCCTGCCACAGACCACGGGCTGGTTTTGCTTTTTGTATGTGTCTTAGTTGCAAACTACATTCTCTCAGCTTGTAACTACAAGCCTAGTATAAGTTTCACTGCTTAAATGTTTGATTTATTTTACAATTAAGCCCGTCAGGAGTTGGCAGGTAAGGGGAATCCACTGGAGACCAACGCACTTGAGGTGTCCTGCCTGTCTGCATGGGATGGTGAATCAGAATAAAGAGGGAACTAAAGCACTCATGAGGGACCCGCACCCTGGAGGGGAACATTATTAGGGAACTCAAAGGCTAAAAAGCGCTCTCTGCCAGCTTTTCAAGGGTAAGGACTTACACTGCCAAGCGCTGGCTCTTGGACAGCAGTTCCCACCAGCAAGAATAAACTCATGTCCTTTGTGCGAGGAGCAGATGGCACATAGCTACTTCACAGATCTGGGCAAACACCAAACCATTGCACACGGTTCTGGGAGTTTCTAATGCTTGAGTGGCTGACTGCGATGTTAGTAACGGTTTGGCATTGTTTATTTTGTTTCTTTAAATGCAAGTTGGCTTTCCTAGTATGTAGTAACTATTTAACATTGTATTTTTGTACATATACTTAGCAAGTTCTGTTTAAACAAATGATTCCCATTTAAGCTGTGTGCTTGGGGAAATGTTTGCTTAATGTATCAATACTTTAATTACTTTTCTTGTTTTTACAAATATTTAAGACTTGTGAGAAACAAAGGCTAGGAAAGAGAACAGCTGTGACTTTATAAATAATTCTCGCATTCGTGTGTTATGTAAACAGAACTCAGGAAACTGTACAGCTTATGATTACACAGAGTGGTGCGAAAGAACACTGTGCTACACAACTGTACTTTAAAGTAAGGACCTGGAATTTTTCAAAGCTTGTTAGGATGCTTTTTAATTACAGCCATTGGGTTACCTCTATTAAAGCTCGAGTGCCTCGTTGTTGAGAACGTGTTCAGATTGAGTTCTGTTTCCCGGTGTTTATTTGCAAATTTTCAATACCACAATCCACCGATAGCTGTGAAGTGTTGGATTCTTAATAATACATTTAATTAGTGTGGATCTACTTTAAAAATACCCTTCTAAAAAGTCTTTTGTCGAATATATGAAAGCAAACCAGGATTTTCTATGGCATTATGTAGGCACAACAATTAAATATATACTCTAAATGTAACAGCAAGAAGATCTCAATTCTGCATCTTTTTTTGCATATGGGCATAGCAATCTGCCTATGCATTGGAAGCTTCAAGACTGGAGCCAAAATATTTAAACTAAAACATACCGCAAGAGAGAATGTGAAAGCAAATGTAAAACATTGGCTTTATTTCCATCAGTTAATGTTGAAGTCTTGAGATCCTTATTTGCTCCGCTTAGCATCTCCGAAGGAGTTCCAATTCTCAGAAGTAACTTAAATGAAACGATACTTACTGTTAAACCACTGAAGGAACTGTTCTGTCCTCTAAGCTCTTTAAGGAGTCTGATATCTCTTTAATTTATGCCACTTGAGGAAGACAGTAATATTATAGGAACATTAGAGCAACGTCACTGGAGGCACTGCAAGGCCAGTAGATAGGAGAACACTATTGTGTTAATTCAGTCTTTCATGAAGCAGAAATGATGAGGTCAGAACAGGGTAAATAACTGTTTAATATGCCACTGAGACCTTCTGATGGGGAGAATTAGGATGCTGAGAGCTGACCTATGGACTACGAAACTCCTCCTACTGCGAGCTGCCTATTTGGGTGTCTGTTACAGCAGTGCCGAGAGGTCTTGGTCAAAGATGAAGACAAAAGGCGATCCCTGAACCAGAGGATGTACGCGCTGGGTTTACAGTGATGACACCGTGATGGAAGCGGGTGAAACAGGGTTTTAGCTACTGAGGACAGAGAATGAACTAATCAAAAAAGGAGTGCTCTTTCACCTCATCGTAAACCAGCTCTGAAATCACCATCTGCCAGCTGTGATACTTCAAGCCTAGCAATGCCCAAGTGAGGGACCTGGAGGCATCACACTTTTTTAAAGAATTGTTCTTTAGCTCAAATCCCCAATGCGCTATCCTCGTCCATCTTCCCATTCGTGACACAATGTAGTCAGCCACTACGAACCACAAAACCAAAAGTACGGAAGACTGGCAAGGAAATGAGAAAATCTGATTATGGGCTGGATTTGTGCTCTAAAAGCTTCTTGCATGTTAGCTGAAACCTCAGCTTCCTCACAAAAAAGCATCTTTGATTTCCTGGTTTTGATACTGGAACAACAGCCAAGCTCATCTCTGTAATTTTTTACGGGTTATTTAACTAGATAGTTTCTATTTAAGAAGAATGACAAATTCAAGCCTGCACAAATTGTCAGTTTTTACATGGTAAAAGTGCTGTGGTTATTGTTAGCAGTTACAAGAATATAAAATAGAAAATTAAGAATATTTAAAGGAAGAAAGTGGATAATGAAAGCATAGGAGCGTGGAGTCAAATGTTAGTTATACGCTTGTGTTTATAAGGTTCACGAGCTCTCAAATCTAAAATTACTTACAGAACATCTATCCCCGTTTTGATTTTCCTGTGAAATATCACTTTAGAGGGATAGCACTGGTAAGCACAGACTGCTATGAGTGATGGTTCATTTTAAAATAAAAATGTTTTCTGTAAAAGCGATAATGCACTTTTAATAATCTCAGAGCAAGCAAAATGATTCAGTGTACTTGAATGCTGCATAAAAACTATTGACATAATACTTAATCTTTAAAACTGATAGACACTGATAGACCAAAAGCTAATAAAGTTCATTCTAATACAAACGAGCAAGTAAAATAGTATATCATAGTCTGTGATAGCTTTGGATCCTGATCTTATAACTGTAGCCCAGGGACAAAGAAAATTGAAGTGATTTAGAAAGGTACCCAGTAGGATATATCTGATATTAGGCCGTTTGCTGAAGCAAAACAGTAATGTCAGAAAGATACAAAGGTGTAAAATCCATTTGACTGTGTCCAAATGCTTCTACTCTTTGACCTTAATGTCTCCAGATGAACTCCCCTTGGGGTCAGCTGAATTATGCTTAATAATGTATGGCCAGAAAGTGCCACGGCCTGCTAAGGATCCCAGTCTTCACTTTTATATTTTAGCTACTGTATTCATATTATGAATTTTAAGCCATTTCTGTTTGAAAAGATGTTAACTTTCATTTCTCAGTTTTTACTGCTCCACACTTAATTTGAAACAGAGCAAAACAGGAATGCCATCTATGGTTCACTAGGTTTTATATTAACCATCTGATGGAAAGGATACGTGGGAATATTAAGTATTAGTGGTAAATGGCAGTCAAAATGAAAAAAAGTTGCTTATATGTTTGCCTTTGTGTTCATTTCTAGGTTCAGGTGGACAATGAGGAATCCGATTGCTAATTCGCAGCTAGAGCTCCTATGCAGAAAAGACCCAGGAGATGAGCAGACCTTGAATGAAACGGGATTTAAGGCTTTTAGGAACAAAGGAAATGTAAGTGTTCATTTCTGTCTTTGAAGTTGGGAAAGATGCATTTCCACTGAAGGAGATCGGCATTAGCTCCAGAACTGGTCTGTGTGATTAATTCCAGTGTGGGCACACAGAGGGGCCAGCAGTGACTGCAGGACTCCGCTGGGTACTGCACACGCGGAGCAGCCGTCATCTCTGCTTCAGCAAAAGTACAGTCGAAATAGATTAGACGTACGGGGTAAGAGAAAAGAGTAACAGAGGCACATGGGGACTCCGAGTGGTTTGCAATCCCAGAGACAGGCTGTGCCTGTGCTGCAAACTTCACCTGTGCTTTCCCAGCGCCAACCAAGACATAATCTTGAAACTATGGAAGAATACAGAAGATGGCTAAGGTCCTACCGAGCACTCTAGTGCACGGTTTTCTATTGTTTAGTGTATGAAATACACCAACAATATAGCGTCGTATTTGGTTTCCATTTATCCTCTTTACAATATAATCTCACCAGCCTATGGAATTGCAGCGATGCTGGTTTGTTTCTTGTTTCATTATGAAATCAATACTATTGCAATAACATTGATTTGATAAAAGACACTCTAAGGCATTAATACCTTCTCTGATACAAGAAGGACGCTTTTCGTGCCTAACTTGGTTCACCTTGAACAAGGAATTCTAGTTCAATGACTAAAATCCGCTGTTGGAGAGCACACACCTCCCAACTTTGTTCCTTCTACAGGTAACGTTACCTAGCTTTATCTTCAATGGCAATGGAAGTGATTTCCACCTGTAATTAGCACTGTGTTTCTGTGAAGCCCTGCGAATCAATGGGAGGTTACATGTTTACCTTAATGAAAAGAATAAATTGCCTACATAGGTTATTGTATTGGCTAACTGCACGGAGTGATTATGTAGATATACTTCCTCTGCAATTTCTTCCCTCAAAATACATATTCTGATAACCGGTATTGATTAAGTAGTATTGAAATGAATACACAAATATAAACATTTGATAAAAGAAATGTGAAAGTACACAGTCAGTCAGACAGAGTGATGAATACCAATAATAACCCAGAAATGATCGTTCCTATTGGAACACACGTTTACCCACTAATCTTGTAATTTCCAATGAAGCCCCAGAGCTGCAGGCTTTCCACAGCGCATAAACTGCGTCCCGATTTTCCTGCAGAATCTTCTGTTTGCAGACTGGCAAGCCTACTGAGAAAGTAAGACACGCATGTGTTTCTCTGCAGAAACAGACCAATGTCCTTGCTAAGAATTTTACAGACAGAATGTAAGTTAGAAGACAACTATCAATTAATGAGATTATCTAGTAATACACAAAATAAGTGGTTGTGGTTCTTCCAAAGTCTTATTAGGTGTCCAGAAGTTTTGTCCTGATGGCTAACTGCAGTATGACACTGGGATGCAAAACTTGAAAGTTTATGATTTATGGTATGACTATAGCTTTGCAGGTTTTTTTTTTATGTTTTGGGTTGTGGCTTGCCTATTTTGGGGTATCAGGTGTAGCTGAGAAATAAGTTAACGTTTCAATGGAATTTCTTATCCCCTGTCCATCTTTGTTATCTTTTATTATTCCCCCAAATGAGAAGGCTGCTGCATAGTAGTGTGCTTTCTGTTTACGTTATTTTTGTCTGTTCTGACTATGTTGATGATAGAAAACTCATACTTTTTTTAGCACAGTACAATGCAATCAATGTACTGGGTTGCACGTACATGTCTAGAGGCACAATCAATTCATGGCTGGAGGGAAGAGACTTCAAATTTCTGAGAAATACGCCTATGAAAGCATTAAATAACCCACAAATAAAGCACAGATGATGGGGGTGCCTATTTAAAATACTAGATTGGTTGCCAGTATGATGATCAACACAATTTTCTGTGCTACTTAAAATCTTTTTCTGTTTATTGGCTGTAGTTAGAAGGTTATAAACTACCAAGCATGTATTCCCAAGTCTTTGAAAGTCAAGATTTTGTATGCTTTCTTTGAGTTTCATGTTCTTAGTAGAGGAGAGAAATCACAATAATTACAGCTTAAAATATTCTCATTTCATGGTGTGGCTAACAAGTGAAACTACAAGTAATGATGTAATCTAACATGTCAAAAAAGAAAATGAAAAGAGGAGACAGAAGGCAGGATGGAGCCAAGGGATGCGATGTGCCATGTCATCTTCTAATTAACTAACTGATCCTTTAAACTGTCAAAATCAGCAAGGAACTCCATGGCCCAGTGTCTTATTAATATTCATGCTAGGCCACTAGAAGCTATGATTCCAGTCCCAGTGGTTATAGTTAAACATTAAAAAAAAAAAAAGCCAGGCTAGCCAGGGCTGCAACAGCTTCACATTCATAAGGAAATGAAGGCAGACCACCCTGCTTCCTACAAACCTCTGGTGGGGGAAATTCTCTGAGGATGCATATTGATTTCTGAATTATTATGGGGGTTGTATATTGAAAAAACAATTATTTTTCTTTTTGCTATGAGCTGCCACATTGTTAATCACATTGAGCTCCGTGTTGTCAAACGAAAGAAAGATGCACGTAACGTTTTGTAATGTCAGTCCATTTTTAATTTTGCGCACACCAAATGAATACGCAGTTAATAAAATCCTGTCGTTTAGAGGAGCAGGTGAAATAATTTTGCTTTGTAGGATGCAATTCAGAATTGTTTTTGCAGAAATCTGGGGCCCGCAAGAAAAATAATCTCCCATAATCTTCTTGTAATACAATTATTCTTTTACATTTCAGCCTGCTAGTCTTTTCCCACTCCCACTAAGCAGAGTTTCCTGAACCTTGAAGTCTAAGGAGGTGGCTGACATTTGGCTTCTCTATTCATCTTCTGTTTAATTCTTCGTGGCAGGACAGTGCTTTTTTAAAAAAAATAGATCCTCTCTCCTCTCTGTATTACACGTACTATTTTGGGGCCCTGTACAGGTCTGCCACGGACAGGGATGTGCCTGTGTGCCATAGAAGATGGGGATGGAGGAGATAATTCAGCACCTTCTGAAGTCAAAGGGAGTTTTGACACTGGCCTTGTGTAAGTAATTTCAAGCCCAGACTATTTTGAGGGCACTTAATCCCATTTTACACTTGCCATTTCTATCTGTGCACGACATAGTAGAAAGCAGTATATTATGCAGCACTTTATAGCAGTACGATCAGTAAAGGAGTAGCTGAGCCATAAATCATGTGCTATACCTCTCAATGAAAACATAATTAAATAGTTTGAATCTCATCAATTGATATCTTTTATTTAATTGATATACTAAAGGAAAAATATCTTGGGTTACCACCCTACTCCTTCTGTTCTTTACCTTGCCCTTTACCAGTTTCCTTTGATACAACTTTTTAACCATTTTGCACAGCACCTAGAGGAAAGAAAACTTTGCATCAACCACCCGCTTCCACAGCCCCGTGTAGGTCCTTGTCCCCTGGGAACAGTCAGGGCGAGGAGCGGGTGCTCGCTGGGAAGAGCGCTGCAGGAAGGAGCCCGGCTCCTCCTGATGCTGTGGGCTACCACAGCTCTCCTGCATCCCCCACCAGCCGCCAGGACCGTCCCGGCAGGCTGACTTCGGGTTCTCGCCACGGAGTCCTCTCAAGCCTAAGTCACAGCAGGCCAGTTTTTGGTAACTTATCTAACTGCCCCTGGGGCTTTTCCATCGGCCGTAGCGCCCGGCCATGCCACTGGAGCTGTGTCAGCATAGCAAGGTCCTGGACAGGCCCCCGGGACCTCAGAAGTGGTGAGGTGGAGCTCATGTCCTCTTTCGTGAGGACAGGCTTTCCTGACCTTGAATAAACAAACGCTGTGCCTGAGATGTGCATAAAAATGTACACACTGTGCCTATGGAGATCTGGTATTTGTCTGGGCAGCCTCTCAGCGCTTTCTCACTCAGAAAAAAAAAAAAGAATCTCCAAGCAAAGATATCAGCCCAAATATTTAACATCACATATTTTAGTCCATTGTTTAAGCTCTATTATGGATGAAAGGCAGGCTCAATAAAAAAAAAACCCAAAATTAAATACTCTAAACTGTCTATCAGCTAGGTTAACATCAGGCACCGAACTGCCAGACCACAAATCTTGAATATGTTGATGCTAAATGTCTACTAGGAGCATATGTTATGGATCAAAGAACACACTGATTAATCCAGCAGAGACAAAAGTCTGTCACTTTGGTCATGGTGGCATGATACCGCAGAAGACAGTACTAAGGAAGCAAATGAATAGAAAACAAATGCCAATGAAAAAAAATAGCTATAAAAGAAGGTTACAATCTAAAATACAGTTTTATTAGCTCAAACACTTCCACCCATGGGTGAAGTTTTTTAACGCATTTCCCGTTTTTTTTAAAAATCATAAAATTATCAAGATTTTTTGGGGCTATTAATGTGTATCTGTTTCCCAGCTACCATTTATAGTAAATCTATTCAAGTGGTTTATAAGTTTTATTGTGAAAGCTGGCTATGTGAAGCTATCAATGTACATTGGTATATTACTAGGAAACAAGAATCTGGAATCACAGCAATGCTGTATTCAGAGCTAGACTGTTTTTCTCCAGTAGTTTGTTGGCTTATTTTGCTTTTCTGTTAAGCGTTTTAGTAGAGGAGTATCTTGTTCACGTGCAGCTTTACAGCGATTCTTTATTTGAGAGTGTTGAAGTAGAACACCCTCTACTTGAAATCTACTTTAAAGGAGAGGAAGACAGCTTCACCTTTTTTAGTATTCTCCAGTATTTTTCCATACAGTGTCACAGGTATAGTTATGAACACTTCCCTGTATCTAGTATGTCTTCCTTAATTAATGCATGCTTCAGAAAACTTTTCTCATAACTTACACAGGAACATTTATGTTTCAAACATTTTCCGTTTAGTTTCAGTGTTCACTTGAAAGCGTTTCAACCATTTTCTATCTCTGCACTCATATTTTCTTCCTTACTGTAACATTAATTTAATTTGTTTTGAATTAGAAAGGGGGAAAAAAAAAAAAGCAACTTTGGATAATAAGACTTTCCGAAATTCAAGCTTTAATACTGAAAATATTGCTTGTGCAGGAGGTAGCAGGGCCAATAGTCTGTGGGGGTCCTCTGCTTGTAAGGTAGGGGATTTGTACACAGACTGCATTCAGAGGCATCTGAATCTTTGGAGAGAATGGGATTCCCAGCACTCCTCTTTTTAGCTTCCAGAAGAGTCTCTGATTAAGCTCTGCTGAAAGGCTCCCAATTCTGCTTGTCATTCAATAGTGTTTTAATGTGTCCCCTACATTTTGAAAAGATAGCCGCCTTTGTCATAATAATATCCTGTCGATGCATGCATGTATAGTTGCTAACTTAATGTATAATTTATGAATTAGATTTTTCAAAACTAGTCTGTGAGTGGGTATATTAACTATACACGTTTTGTAAATTTTCTGTCTCATTTTGGGAACGGCTAAGTTATCAGTAATCTCAGAAGAGAGATATATATGTGCGTGAGTGTGTGTGTGCATATTTTATATTGGTAATATGTATTTATATCATGATATCTAGCAAGCATGTCAGAAAATACATGCACCTACAATTTTACCTGATTTTATTAGGTTTTCTGAAGGAATAAACATTGCTGTATTCGGTAGATCCCTTTAACAAGCCACTGCTCAGTTGTATTTGTCCTCAGCTTGTTCTTCTGCATAATTTAAAAGACAGCTGTCATAGCTACATGCTATCCTGTCTAAAATCTGACATTTGTACAGTGTTAAATAAACCCCATACTGTGCTCAGTACTCTAAACGTGAGCCTTCCCGTTCCCCTTACCAGCAGCCGTGGCTGGGGATACCCGTGCAGGGCAGTGGGGCGCAGAACCGTGCAGGCTGGGCTTAAACCAAACACGGTCGTCCTTTGGGAAAGGGTTAGAAATGAAAGGTGAGACAAGGTGAGACTGCACAGTGTCGTTTGCAGCGCTGGCTGAGACAGTGTTCTGTCTGCCAGGGAACACGGCGCAGGAGGTCTGGGTGGCGAATGGCCGTGCCATCGCTGGGATGCTCAGGTAGCAGCCCCTGAGCTGAAGCTCACCCCGGGATGGGGTACGTGGCTAATCCACAGCCTGAAAATGGTTTAGAGGAACAGCAGTGAGGCAAGAGCTTGAACGGAACAAAATGATGGAAAAACAAGAGCGACAACTCATCAAATCACGTTGCACTACCAGAATGACCGGGAGTTTCTTCAGAAAAAGAGTTAAAGTTAATTGCATGGTAAAGACCATGAGATCAGGATCCAAGGGACTTAGGATCTGATTTATGCACTGCAAATGTGTATATCCTTTGGAGAAAAGGCCATTTCCTGTTTAAAAATTTAAAAATACTTGATTAAACTCTGTGGTTACCAAACCAAACACATTACACTATTTAGTCCATTAAAACTCCGAAAGCCTGTTACTTATCGTACAGCGATGGATTGATTGTATTTAATCTTTCCTCCTTCTGAAGTTGTTTTCATTTCCTGCAGTGTGCGCTCCCAGCAACAACACACCAGCAGAGAGTGTTCGCTGGCCACCGCTGGAGCCGATTATAAAAATCTATTGTCACTTGGACAATATTTGTATGAAAATAGCTACATTTTATGAACCCTTATTACTATTATTGTAACAAACCCATATAAAAGCTGGAGCCGGACGATAATAAGGATACCTGAGCAAGCGCCACTGAAAAATTCTTATCTTTTACCGTTAAATTAAGCCAGCGTCATAAGATCTGACACATTCAAATGTTTGATACGCTACACTTCTTTATGAAAAGCACTTTTTAACTGAAGCTAAGCACAGAGTAAGCATGTTTCTTAAAGGAAAAAAGAAAGAAAGTGGATCTTCACCTTTACTATAATGGTCTGATGACAGTTTGTTATTTACCACGTAACAAAGGTAAATACAATTATTAGACTAACTTTCCCTGCTGTGGTTATAAATACGCAGAGGCAATGATGCAGTCAGACCCCTTCTTTCTCACACCTACTCACAGACATTTTGTACAGCTGAGGCTCTCTTAGAAGCGGTATTCAGACTAGTTAAAGGAATTTATAAAATAGAAACTCTCACCGAGTTGGAGCACAGCATAAACATTACAACATTAGTGCCATAGGTAATGAATTTCCATAAAGATCAAGTTCAGAAATATTTTTCTGTGAAATTTCTCAGTCAGTGCTAATTTCATATTTTAGGTCTCTGTTTGACCTTAGGTTGGAGAACACATACAAGCTTCTTAAGGCTGTTTTCCAGGTCTGTGCTTCTGAATGATTTCCTTTCCCTCTGCCACTCACACATTTGAAAATACAAAGCTGTAACAGCAAAAAGATGCTAAACGGCACTATTCATGAGTTTATCTAATTTCAAAATAATGGAATAATTTTTTAAAAACAATATGTGTTCTCGAAAAGGTGTAATACATACAGTACAGATCACTTCTACTGTAGATGATTTTATACCAAGAAGTGAAACTGTTTGCTTGGTTTTGGTTTTCATTTAAAGAATTCTTACTAAGAGGTGTCCACCCTGACCTTCCTCTTACCACCTTGTGTATAAATTCTGTTGGGAACTTTCTCTAACAAATTTGTGAGAAATGGTGACGGACAGTTACTGACTTAGTAATTCATGGAACAGTAAGTTTGGTGCTTTTTTCTTTCTCTTAAGCACAGAGATCTATCTAAAACTCACGATTTGCATTAGTGCTTTTTCAATTCAATGTGGTGATCCAGTAGGCAGAATTAAAGAGATGGCTTCTGAGTTCTTCTGCAGAAGCTGAATTTTTGTCAGGTTTTAGTTCAGACATCAAGAACAGTAGTAAGGAAGAAAGGGAAGGTTTTCTGTTCTTCCAACGAACACATCACCTGAATGCTGGGGGGCAAGAATCGCTGTTATAAAACATAGTGTAGCCAGAAACTTCCAAAGGGTGTCATGTTGGGATTTTTAAATGCCTAACATCAATTTAATTCAAAATTATGCCCCAATGGAAATGGGATTATTATCTCTGTTAAAATATCTCCAGGAATCTAAAAAAACTTTGACTCATCAGTCAGGTATAGTTAACGTTACATCTTTAAGTTCTTCAGTAAGTCATTTTTAAGAGAAGTCTATTTGATTGTGTGGCTTTTAAAAATGACCATTTGTTAGAGAAAGAGTTTCAGCAGGAAGAAATTGTGTGAATTTTTTTCCTGCTACTGCGGATATAGCCTTTTGGTTGCTCTGGTAATTACTTGGATCGGACTACAGGACTTGTATGATTAGCCTGCAAACTTTGCTCCGGCCTGGAAGAGACAGGATTAATCTTTTCAACTGTCACAGCACGCAGCCAGCATTGTACTCTTCGTCAAGGTGGTAATTTCTTAAGTCGCATGCTTAGGGTTAAAATCTCACTCTTGTTGAGTTGCAATATGTGACTAGGATTTAAGTATCTGTTTTGTGTGATTAAGAGTAATTCTGAGCAATTAAAGAAAACAGTTCATTTGTGGCAGGTGGCAGAAAGCTAAAGAAGATAATTACTCTTTTTAGCCATCTGCGTTAACTGCCATTAGCAGAATTAAACTGAGATTCACCACTTTGAAATTTGAGGCAAAGTTCCTTTCCCTTAACTACTTAATATAACATTGTCTGAAGTCTAATTACAAAAAAAAGTAATTTCACCCTGCTTGCCATGAGGTGCCTATTTGTTAATTTTATTAAAAATATTGGCACTCCAAGATGATAAATTGGACAACCGCTTGTACCGAATGTCTTTGAATTACATGTTGGCTCTGAAAAACTGTTCAACTTTGAGAAGCTTATCCTGGAAAGTCCTGACCTATACCATCAGCAACTGCAGAAATGAAGTTCTATTGAAAAGAAAAAACATTTCTACCCCTTCCATCAAGTGTCACAACTCTGAAATAACCCAGTACCCCTCCCCGGGTCTGCTGACAATCTGAGTGCTTACACTGCTGCTCGTAACCTTGTTACATGATCAGGAATCATGTCGCTGTTGTGGCAGCTATGCTGCAGAAAGGCTATGAGCAGTCATAGAAATATCTGTTGAGACATGGAAAATACACAACATCAAAGGAAAGAAGCAGGCATGGGAAATCTTTCCTCATATAAGCAGCAGCTGGAGGAATGGACGCACAGCGTAGGTATTCCTGCCTCTTGAAACCACTAGAAGCCTGCTAGGGAGTACAAACCAATTCTTTCTCTCTCTAGCTGTATAAAGAGTATATAGCACCAAGCAGTTACAGACCGATGCAAATGAAAAATATGATTCTGGCAAAGCAGTCGTGTCTGAAATTGTAGCCTTTTTTCCGATCTCTCTATTTTCTGGCAATTGTAAGGAGGCTGGGTTTCATGAATATAGTACCTGGCTCATGTTCTACCTTCTCTTGTTTATCAACTGTGTCTACCTTCACTTTGGATATTAAGATGCTGGTAAAATTAATGCTCTCTCATGCTATAACCACACAAAGACACAGACCCAGCCACTGAATTAGCTGGACAAAAGGTTACTCTGGAACAATTGCAGAATTTTCCAAATACGAATTATGCTTTTGACTTCTGAAGTACTAGGGCTTGGGGTTTTTTTAATCACAAACATTATGCTTAATCACCAGTAGAAGTTTTCAGGTTCACAGGATGATCCCAGTTAATTTTTGCACCATCTTACTGATTAATACCAACTAGATTTAATTTAAAAATAGGTGGATTATGTTAAGGGAATTATATTGGACTTTAATGACCGTAATGACCAATTATAAATTTGAGAATATATGATGATTCCTCTCTTGTGTGAAATAGTTCACAATAGTATTTATCAAAACCAGAATCTGTATTTAATGGCAGTACTTGTGTAATTCCATGCTACAATTATTCTTTAGCAAGTAGAGAAATAGGATATGTAGAATACTGTATAACTAACTCAGATCCAGTTTCAGAAGGTACCATTCTGTAAAGGCAGAAAGTGTGTCTTACTGAGTTTTTTAGACTTCAGATTTATGCAGTCAGAAGTGGTGACGCTATGGACTCTCTAATGGAAACTGGCTGTGCAGATAGTTCTTCTCTTTGTTTTTGCAATTGCTGGTGGGGAAGCAAAGGCTCGTATAGTTGGTCTGCAGAAATAAAGGACTTGCAGCGTCAACTGAGCTATGTTTTCAAGATGGAAATCTGGAGGTTTTGTTCCCTTGCCTTCATTTCAGTGCCTTGTGAGTGACTTTCACAAGTAAATAGCATATTATGTGTTTTCTTCAGAGCGTAAGTAAAATCAGCAACTTCACTGTTAGTCTGTAAGGGCAGGGTTTATTTGCCGAACTGTAGATATCCAGTGCCATCCAAGATGCCTTAAGACACCCACACACTCAGGAGGACCTGCAACCCTCTGAAGCAGTATCTGGAGGCCAGTCCAGAGACTCCAGTAAACTTCCATGTTGAGGCAACAAAATCCCAGTTCAGGTGTTGTATGAACGCTATTGCCAAGCTGATCAGGCAGTTGGAACAAGCTGAGCTGTACCTACATTTAGATGAATTAAATACACATTTAGATAGGTTAGATGTGATTCTGTATAAAGTTTCTCACTGTGTTTGTTGTGCTTTGGTCCATAAGTCATTGCAACGGTCCGTTAGCTAGTGAGATGTCTTTATTTGAAATAAAAAAAAAAATTGCTATGGAGGAAATATAAAGTTGAATTCTAATGAATAGCTTTACGTTAAATATACAGGACAGTTATTCAAATCTCCTCTATGAACCAGAAATACTGGAAGTGATGTTGCTAAGCTTGCTTTGCTGTGTAGCTGCGTGTCCTTCCTAGATACTTCTTACTTCATTATTCCCTTTCTGAGCTGTGTTCTGGGACTTCGGCACAAAAGAAAGAAGGGCGTGGGAGGCAGAAATTGTGCAGGAGAACAAAAGCCCTTCAAATAACTCTTTTAGACACATTTCACACTTTAATTGAATAAATTGTACAGAAAATCCTATGTCTGTAGTATACAACTCCCCAGGCGCTCTCAGCTACTACATCCACAGCTGTTTATAGTCAAACTAGGTAATTTAATACATTTTTATCTGTATATATTGTGCAGTGTATTTTAAAATCAAATGGCCGTGAATTGTGACTTGGAACAAAGCAAACACCCTATGAAGAGACACTGCCTCTCTCCTTGGACCTTACTGTTAATCTCTGAATATCTAAGCAACATTAAAAATAGCGCATTATGCTGCGACATAAGCTCTGTTTTCAGCGAGTCCGCAATGTCACTAACATGACATACATGCACAAAAAAAATGTATGTATCACGTCAGTTGGCAAATCAGCTACTGCCTGGTGTTCCCCAAGGGGAGGGATTCATGCATGAGGCTGCCAAAAGAAGGGTCATGATTCAGTTTGGCAGGGGCATAGCCTGGACACATTTTCCTTTAATTGCTCCTTGTCATGTGAGATGTGGTCCTGGGTGATGTTGTGGCTAGAATAATACAGAAAATAAATACACACAATCTCATATATGCCAGAATCTCTAAATGCTCTGTTTATTTTGCCAGTGATCATTACAGATAAAAATAATTAGTGTTCCATTTTCTCCCACTTTTTCTCCATCATTTCTGCCTGAGTGATGCAGGAGTCAACATAAAGGAACCACAGTACATTAAAACAGAATAATTTTTCCTGGCTGGTTTCTAATCTTATAGTCAAACTGCTTGTTGCCTCACTTTGTAACTTCATCAACACAGGGAAGAAAGGCTAAAGATACTTCTCAAGTCTCCCTGTAAAGCCTGATGGCTAGGGATGTCCTATAGTTTATTCACAGCAGGAAGCAGTGTAATTGTCACTCCATGTTTCTACCCTAAAGAGCTGTTGTTCTCTGGTGAAGGGAGGAAAAAAACCATGTGAACAAGATTTTACAAATTTGGCATATGGTAGAGCAACTGCAGAGGCTGAAAATGTCTCAGCAGCTACCAACTACAGGACAGAATACGACTCGGCATGCAATGACACCTCTCCTTTTGAAACTGTGCAATACACAAAACGGGTTTGATTTACTGGAGATGCAGTTTCTAGAACAGGGTAGATTGAGGAGGAAGAAACTGCACGTATGCGTATACTTTGGGGTGGTTTTGCTGGATATGAGGAAAATTACAGGGAAAGCTGGAGCAGATGGACAGTGGAGGGATGGGGGATGGGGTTTTGGTATTAACGCATGACTGAGATACATTCACAGGTAATGCATAATGCTTCCAGGAGGCAATCCTACGGTCTGTATATTATTACAGTGATCATAGAGTCCCTTTACTGGGCTCAGATCTCATAAAATGACGTAAACTGGCCATGAATGACTGCGGAGGATTCCACTGTCACTAGGGCACCACTGGGTGCAGATGTGTCCTGGCGCGTTTTACGTGTCCCCCTGAGACAGGAGCGCTGCTTTGCCATGGGAACGTTCTCCTGGCCTCGGGTCAGCTGGGGACTTTATGGCCCAGGGCAGAGGTTATGGCAGCAGCTGAATTGCAGCCGCCCGGGCGTCCGGCAGCGGACGTGGTGGGGTGGCAGGGGATGGCTGCGGGGCAGTACCCTTGGCAGAGTGGCAGGGCAAGCAAGCCGAGGGGACGCTTTAGAGACAACGTGAGCGGAGACCCAAAAAGTTGCACGGGACCTGGGCACAGTGTCCTGAGGCCCCCAGGGAACCAGCACACAGAGCCCGACCACCCTGGCTTTCCATCGGATCATTTACAGGCACCAAGAGAAAGGTCTTTGTTTCACTTGTCCCCAGTAAGCTCTCTGACTCCTTGTGCAATTATCATTAAGAGTGTGTCCAGTGTTTGAAGGAGTCAGCCATTTAATTGTATAAAAGCAAAGGTTTAACCATAAAAGCTGCCAGCCACTCCCACAATTATCATTTATCAGCCAAACAGAATGTCCTCGGGTTATGTATTCATGAAATGTTTATTGATTTAAGCTTTGGGCATTTTACAGGATTAGAAATTATTACTTCTGATTTAAATAGTGTTTAGAGGACAGAAATCAAATACAAAATAGTGTATGTATGAAACAACAGGTTTTTAAAGAATTGGACAACAGAAATATTAGAGAACATGAGCCTCTCCCCAGTGTTTTGGAACAAAAAAATGGTCTCTATATACAGCAACTAGCCAAGTACTAAAGTGGGCCCGTTTTTCACTTCGAGAGAGATTTTACTCTTCCCAGTGACTCCATTCAGAGTAGAGGATACCAGGTCCCCTGAAAACCTTTGCTGGTACTCGGTCACTCGGGAGAGGTGCTGTCTAATTATGAGGGGAATCTTCCCACCTATTTCTTTCCCACCACAGAAATGTGGTCATCAGCATGCAGTCTTAAATAGAAATGATGCACTCTTCGGGAGAACAAAGCACTCCCCAGCTCTGTGTCCAGGATATAGATATAAATATATTATCTATTGAACTGTGTCTCTGAAACAGCTTAATCATATCAAACTAATAATCCCCTGAATACAGAGCTGATCTTTATGCAGGGCTCAGCAGTGACGAGTCACGCACTAAGGAAGAGCTGCTGAACCAGCCCAGGATGTCCCCTGCCACCAAACACAGGTCTGCAGAATTTGCTGTGCCCTGAGCAGCCTGGGTACATTTTGTGTGTCTCACCTGCAGCCCTGATCTTCCCTTAAGGAAGTTCATTTTACGGGTGTGTTTATATATACAAACGGTATTATCATTTAGTATTTTACCTTGGCCTTTACAGGCTTGTCCTATATGTAGCCATAAAAGTGTGGAATTTGTTCATAGCTGAAACCTGTTTTAAGTGAAGGACATCTTACACAGCAATTTGTCAGTGGCTAAAGAGCCTGGGGCTAGGAGTAGACATTTACTTACAGAATCTTTAGATTATTTTAAACAGGCCTTTGGGACCTCCCTACTGACCAGCCTGTAACATGCCCTTCTGTAGCATCTCTCTGTGCTATTTCTTTTAATTGACTAACCTCAACTCTGGCTGTTCAAAATCACTTTAACCCAAACATGCCCCCGGTCTGAAGCTCCTAATGACCTTCCCCTGGCCCTAAACACATATGGCTGAGACAATGCAAACATCATTTGGAAGATGAGTAAATTCAATAACTCAATTACCACTGCACCAAAATAACATTTATCAAACACTGGCCACAGCGGTTTGTATCTTTAGCTCTCTCTGTTTCAGTGGCACAGCATTTGGGTGAAAGTAACTAATCGATTTAGGAATGATTAAATAGAAATTTGTAACACTCGGCATTATTAAACCTTCAATCTTCATTACAACTGCTTAACGATTACATCATGGGCTGTGTAAAATAAATTAACAGTAGCTGGAAACAATCTCATCATAAATAAAGAAAGCAAAGGTATTAGACTACTGTTCAACAGAAAGTCTAATAAAAATACATATATTGTGGCATTATTAGTAGGCTGTAAATACTGAGGTTTGGAGGAGTTTCAAGACTGAAAAATTTAAAAAGCCCAACCAAAGAAAACCCCAGCTAGTATCTAACATTGAACTCCTTTATTTTAAAAGGTCTAATTTAGTGGTAGAACCAGCAGCCTGAGGGCTAGAGATAAGTAACGGGTCACCCCCTGCATCCTCCTCTAAAAGAGAAGAAATGCTTCCTTTACAGCCAGCCTAAATCCCAGGTTCTCCTCATGGGCTCCACACTCCCATCCTTTGCCTGAAGTTCCATGAGTTTCTAGTTCCACCTGCTCCTTCAGACATGCAGGAGGTCCTCTCCTTTTCCTCTTTCAGGACCAAAACATTCAACATTTTATGAAAGTTAATTGTAAAAATGATTTTGAAAACCCTGTAAATTTTTTCAGCTGTTTTCGTACCATCTTTGTTCAAAGCCTGACCTTCGCACAGTCATCCAATCTGGGCAAACCATTCTGTGTATGACACCTGTTCTGAAAGCATCGCTACTGTTACTGCGAAATGAAATCACCGCATCCCTTTGAAAATTGCACTGGCTAGCTATTACATAGACACATTTGGTCTGTGGATCACTGTCTACTTAGTTACAAAGTGCTAAAATGGAAAATTATTTTGAGCTAATCTAGACAGAAGGATGAGTCCGAGGGTGCCTTCAGGTGGTGTGAAAGCAGCTCATGGGTACTGCCCTGTTTTACGTTGTCAGTAAGACCACTCCGAGATCCGAGAGGACTTTCCAGGTAGCTGTAACCCCTATTTGCTCTTCCCTCTTTGGACTTATGGCAAACTCAGCTTGCCTGGTATTGGAGAATGTGGGCCATAAAGTTCCAAAACCAAAAATTTAATCTCCAGCAGTAAAGTGTAAATAGCCTCCACCTTTACATGCAGGTTCCAAAAATAAAGTTGCCTTTTCTTTAATTTCCTACTACCACCTCTTCTAGGCACTGGAAGAGAAACAAGCAGGGAACCCAATCCTGAGTGACTAATGAAGTAAAAACATAAGTAGAAATAAAAAGCTTTAACAAATATTTATCAAATAGTATTCAGCTATTTGTAAAGTGTTATACAACACAGGGAGCTTTTCCAAGACATCAACCATTATTTTCATTACAATGAAAAATAACTTATATCGCAACTCTCTTCCTGTTAAAACTGGAATATAAATTTAAGTCACCACATACCATGACATATAATTAATAACAAATCAAGTGTTATTGACAGTGGTAAATATAGTTCCTTGCTTCTTTTTCAGAGATGAATCAAAAGAAAGGATGGCTACATTAAAATGGCTCAGGCCTATAATTTTCTTCCAGTCCCAAGCATACAGCAAATGCCGTTATTACGTTCAAAGTTGTGTTTTTTTAAAGCTCAGAAAACAGGCCATTAAGCAGAAGCAATCAGCATGGGGTATAACCATTCAAGGCCCTTTTTTTTTTTTTTTTATTTAAAGACATTTTTCTTAAGCGAATGGAAAGGGCAAAAAACCCCCAAAGATGAATCTTCAGGTATAAAGGCAGCAAGCTGTGAAATGAGCTATTAGATAAACAAGATGGTTCTTAATCCGCTGAAGTGACAGCACGCATGCCTACTGCTCCACGAGGATAAATGAAGATACACATGTAAGGCTTGAATTCAAAGTTTTGCATTATTAAACCAAAGACCATAAGGTTAAAATTACAGTTACGAACTGATTAATTGGTTTATACTTGTACACCACTTGATTGTAGTTCTTGCTTGTTTCCTTCCATCAAACCTTGCACACGTACACGCTCAACTCCATGCAAATGTATGCAATTAGAGTCCTCACCATCAGGAGGGGAGGCTTTACGCGAGCTGTTAATGCTTTGCCACAAAGGAAACGAGTAATTCCTTTTTAAAGTGAAAGCATCCACTTCAAACTTTACTGGTCACTATAAGGTTATTTTCTGTCCTTCTTATCCCATCCTATAAAAAACATCTTTAGCGTGAAGAGACATAATATGAAGAATGGGTAGAACGGAAAGCTGAAGAAGGCAGAAATATTAACTTGAATCCTCAAGGAAGTGCCCGGTGTTCCCAGGGAACGCCGTCCCACCAACAGCCTTGGCATTACACACCACCTTCGCTGCTCCAGAGGCGAGCGGTAGCACACCTAACAGCAAGGTGGTGTGCGCCTAAAACCAGATCTGGAATAACGGCACCATTATACAAAACAACAATAATGCAAATCAAGGCACTGTAAGTAATGAAGTGTAATGTGGCAGTTGCCTCTAGCTCCCTAGAATTAGAATTTTAACAGTTAACATTAAAATATTTTAACATAAATGTTTTAAATAGATTTACTCTAAAAATATATTTTATGTCCTAAAACTTGGATGCTAATACAGCAGACCTCAAAGTGAAATATTTGCCTCATTGAAATCAATTTAAGTATTTACATTAACTTTTGTGTGTACTGAATTAGCCCTAAACCAGCTCGTTTTGTAAACTGACAGGTATATTATTACAATAAAATGTAATGTACAATAGAATATTTCCAAAGTATGTTTTTTTTTTTTAAAAAAAGCATATTTAGAACATTTAAAGTGAAATTTGGTATAAATTGTTACTAACTGTATTGCAGTCGTTAACATGAAATACATAAACCACTTTTCCCATACAGAGGAATGTGTGTACCACGTATCATTTAGTGCGCAAGAGGGCTGTTTTAAACTTCCACAAATAGGATTTTGGGAAGTTCTGCTCCTCTAACAAGTGAGTTCTGCTAATCAGCTGTGAAGTCTCACATGTTAAATATAACAGTATTAAAACCATGGATTGATTGTGGGCTGGGGACTGGAAAAGGTGTTTTATCTCAAGGCTACTGGTTTGATTTATCTCAGGTCAGTGGTTGCTGAAATTTGTTCCAGCTGACTGAGCATCACTATCCTGTGGGAAGGGGCTGGGTGGGCCTGGATCAGGATCTGGGGAATGTCATTAGAATTCTGCAGCAATCAGTATCTTTAAAATATAGCCAAGAGGCTAAAAACCAAAGTATCAGCCTATTGCTCCAAAGCAACAGGTTTCCAAGTTGTACTGAAGTAACGGGGGAGGAAGTTTGTTCTGTGCCTGGCTGTTTCGTATCGTACCGTCTTTCTCTAAAAACAGAGCTTGTCCTTAAAAGGCAAGGGAAGCTGATGACATTTATCCAGAGAGCTGAAGCACATTTCTACACCCACAGCCTTAGAAGCCAAGTCCAAAGCTGTATGAAGTCAACAGAAGGATTTCTGTAGACTTCAAACGCCTTCACATCAGGCTCTGGGGAGCACACGTGTCCCATGAGAACCTGAAGAAAGTATCAGAGAGTCTAGAAATTCAGATGCTTCCACTTAGTTTATTTTATGACCACACCGCACTACATCGGAGATTATCTCTGTGACTGATATGAATGTAATTTGCGTAGGGCAGGGCTAACATCATCAGTGCCACAGCCTAAGCAGACCGCTTCCCAGAGCTGGCATCTTACTTCATCAAACCCTGGTGAGAAAGAGTCTGTTTTCATTATTTTTCAAAATAGTATTATCTTGACCAGAAAATGTGAAATATGCCTTAATCTTCGATAGCCTAGTGAGGTGTATTTGCATTAACTCCCCAGGCTAGAATATAAATTTAGGATTCGGTTGGTGGTCTGAACTAATTCCCACTTCACTGTCCACGGTCCTCAGGTTTTGAACATCGGTGATGCAAACAAGTATTTCTAGGTTCATTATCTAAGGTTGATCCTGTATTCCATTTATATGGGCTATATAAATAAACTGTTTATGCCATACACCCGTGCTGCAGGAAGAACGGACTTTGTATGTGAATTTCTGAATCTTCATTTTGGCCAAAATATTTGCAAGATGTTATAAATCCCACAACATCATGGCATCTACTCAATAATTCAGGCATTGAAAACAACCAGTGAGAAGCAGACAGCTACTTTTAAACGAAGATTGCAAAGGTGCTACAGCCAAGACTAAAGAAGTAACAGTGGAGCCTAGTCCCAAAGCCTGTAATTGTGTGCATTACTTAATCACTCTGACTGGAAGGTGCTGTAACACTGAGTCGTGTCTACTCGGACTTTTAGTGCAGTCCCAAGATGCCTGAAGCTTGGACAGACAGCTGAGCTTGGTTATCGGTGACAATGACTGGGCATCTTTTCAAACATTTAACTTTGTTAAGCTTTGTTTAGCTTTTGCAGACAGTTTTAAGACTTGCTACTGACGTACATCCCACTAAGCTTTGCACTAAGCTAACTGCGGAGTAATCGACAGCAGATGTAGGGCAATACTGCAACAAGCATGATTGTCGTGTTATCAGTTCACACGACAGCAGATGATCCTTCCTGTCTTCTTGGAGGAAAGACACTTTGAAATGATTACTAAAACAGCAACGTATCCCTCATGGTATGGCTATAATGATCAGCTGCCATATGAAGTACACAATCTTTGGGATACTGGGAACAGTCAGGACTCAAACATAGTAAAGATGTTTGAGTTCAGCTCTCTACACTTCCCCATGGTAGTTCTTCTATTTTTGTTTATTTACGGAGAAATAAAGAGTATAATGTGGAACAGTAAAGCTAATCTAAAACATTCAGCTAGATGTGTTTTAGTTGGCAGGATAATAGTAACTGAGTAGTAACCTCACAACAGCATTGGGTGTATCAGAGAACGAATACAGCCTGCACTCATAAATGTCCAAGTGTTTATGGAGGAGGATAAATTTATTCCCAGAGTTCACCAGCTGCTACTGAGCAAGTTACCACTATTCTGTTTCAGATTTTCCATAGGTGTTGCTGGGGAGCTGTGCCTGGTCAGACACTTAAATCATCTGGGCATATCGGAGTGCTGGGAGTAAGACGCTATGCGCTGGTTGCAAAGAACCATCAAATTGTCAGCCGCCTGACTACCTGACACTATTTTCATTTTGTATAAAACGTACACACCTACTTGTGTCAGTCTGGTGTTTGGAAGACATTAGCGCAGATATTCTGATGATGTTTGAATTCCAAAGGCAATACGGCTAGGGGATACCTGTAATCAAATGTAACCTCTGAGAAGGTGGTACTGCGGTGTGCCTTCTCTGTACTGTTGGCATTCTCTAACTTACATTGGGAGGAACGTCTGAAGATACAGCAGGTGGTAGATTAAGCAGCACCAAAGAGACACATTGCCATGGGACATCCCAATCAGATTGCATCCCAATCACTAACAAACTGATAAAAACAGGGGAGAACTAGTGACTTTTCCTTGAGTTTCAGCCTCTCATGTTTCTCCTTCTTTCTGAACTCTTAAGGCTGGGCCTCAAAAGAGACAAAGGAGAAAAAGACGTCAATCTAGATGTCCATTTAAGTTGGCACATCCATCTCACTGATTTGCTAGAGCCTATATACTGATTGTTCTTAAAGAACATATAGCTCAAATGCACCTGCAACCTCACTCTTTCTTTTTAATGCACGTTTAAAGTTCTGAGGACTTCACCTGAAGTTGTGATTAAATGAAGAAAAGCCTAGTGTAACCTGGTGAACTTTTTTCCTCAGGGCAATTTTAGTTTCAAATGTAATTTGCGTATTGATATCTTTGTTTGCCATTCTCAAACAAACTCAAATTTCTAAAGCTGAATTACAAACCTATGAAAAATGCAGTTACCGTTTAGGTACCAAACCAGCCATACTTGTATTGGTGCAAATGATACCATTCTAACACAATAATCAAATGAGTTTCTCATAAACTCTTCTGTAATCCAATAAAGTAACAGCCTTTTTTTTAAACCTTTATCAATCTCAATCTGTAATATTTACATACATATCACAGATAGGGGATGAAAGGGAACTGGAATAACTGACAAGCAAACTGAGATAAATGAGAAATAACCCATCATTATGGCAAAAAAGCAAAAGGCAGCATTATGTAGAAACTTTATCGAGTAATTAATGATCTAGCTGGGAATAATTACATGTGACTCACTGCTCCCATTTTCTTAAATGAATTTAAAACAGTGAACAGCATGTGAGATACTGCTTTGCCGCTTTTGTCCACAAAATTTTATCTTAATCAGCGAATACGGATAGTCTTGAGGAAGAGCGGATGAGCGGATACAGCTGCCAGGTAGTGAAGGATGTGCAAGAAAAAGGCTGAGATAATGGCTAAGAAGATACAGAGCCCTGCATACTAACAATGTTACTACTACCTACGTTGCATGGATCTAACTAGTAGACCGTGTCTTTCTATGGCCAGTACAATATGGGTACGACAGCCCCAGTGAATGCCTACCACAAACACCCTGTAATTGGCATTTCTGACGTGCAAACGCAGGGTGGTGTGGGAGAATGACGTTCCACTGTGTGCACAGGTCCGAGTCAGCACAGCGGTCTGAGGGGGATTTGACCGAAGAAGGTGCTCTACGCACAGGCAGTGCTTGCTCCCCTAAGAGCTTCAGTGCAACACATGGCGTTACGCTACCTTTTTTGTTAAAAATAAATAAATACAAATGATGATGAGTGTTACCATGAGAGATATCCAAAAGGACCCAAATTAGGAAGAATCTGATCCGGTGAGAGTCACGAGTTCAGCAGGACAGGCAAAAAATGCGTTTCCATTCCCTTTTCCTATGCAATAGGATTTGTATGGCATTAATCTAGTTTGTGAATAGTGTGGATTTGAGGAGAGTACTGCACGTAGGTTTCTTATGGAGTACCCTGAAGACTAGATTATTATGAAAGTATTAGCTGCATTATTTTAAAAATAAACCAATTCAACTACTTTTTTTAAAGCACCCATGCTATCAGTAGGGACAGGGATGGAATGAGCCTACCTAACCAACTGAACTGCTCAGGTTAGGCGACTCAGGCAAGGAACGTTTTGCTTTTGCAACTTGGCTTAGGTAGAAGGCAACTGCTGAATTGCTTGGGGCAGTGATGGCTATGTGCAGAAAGAGAATTTAAAGCTCCTGGGCATTTTTAAATTGAACTAAATAAATTAACTATTTCTATTTGACCAAATTAATGCTTTTGTACCAAGTCCTGTAACAGTTCTAGTTCTTCATCATGTTTTAGGATGAGATTATTCTGCTTTTATTTTAAGATATCATCCTGTTTATCTACCTAGACTGTAATCTTTCTGGGCAAAGTCCGGTTCATATTCTGTGTTGGTAAAGGTATGCAGAATAAAGTCTGTATTTCAGCTGCATGCTCTAATCATCTATCAAGAACGTAGCAGTCCAAAAGCAAAGAACACACATACAAAAGTCATCCTCATGGAGCAAAACTAATTCTTACAGTACACAGCTGTTTCACTTAATGGCTACAGCTGTTTTTTTCGAAAACTAAAATTTGCTTAAAATTGTACAGAAATTTCACTTAGATTAGTCTATTTTTATGCAATTCACATACAAGCTAAACATCCCACAAAACAGAATTCCATCAAAACATCAGCAACCTTTAAATACTCTATTTCAAAAGACACAGCCTTTGCCATTAAATTCTTTTTTTCACCAAAAATACTATATTATGCAAACATGATAAGTATATGAGATGGTTTAGTGTCATTATTGGTGTTCTGTATGAGCGCTAATGACCTTGCATAAAGCAGACATAAATTATTTTCACATATCATCCCTCGAGTAGCTTTATGAAAATGCATGTAGTGATTGTGTACTTAGCTCTTCAATTAAATGCCAAAGTGACTTTGTTAAGGTTTTGCCACTTGATTTCATGGAATGATCCCATTCCCAAAAGTGATAGTAACTTACTTTTATGCTAAAGGGCAGTGATTTGAAGGAGCATATTAAAAATCTATAGCTGTTGTATTTAATTTCAGCTCAATTAAATTGCAGTTTGATTGGGAAGACATTTATTTTAAATATCCAAATGAGAGCATTCAAAGACAATTTTTTCGTCAGAAAGGAAGAGAAATGAATACTTTTCATGCAAAATTTTACATTCTCCTGTATCAAACCATAGGCCACCTTCAGGTTTGACTTCATAGCACACATGATGTATATGAGGCGTGCAGAAAATATATGTTTAAAAAAATGAGTTAGTTTGGTCCTGACAAACTGAAAGAAATGTAGTGCACATAGACCTACTCAGTTTTGTAGTTATTCCCAAGCTAATGTATATAATGAGGAAAAGCCAGTTTTACATAGTTAGGTGCTTTGTATTCTAGAAACTAAAAAGGATGTGTCTGTAAACGTACCTTTTGTGAAGAGATCAGCTTTAATTGTAACTTTTGGATCCCGATTTGATTTTCTGAAGCTAGGGTGTTCACAGCTGCAGTGCTGGTTTTGACCATTTGCTAACCTTTCACTTGAGTTGCTTGCTTTAGAAAGTGGCTTAAATAGCACGCCTGATCTTCCTCAGATAAGCTTTCTGGAACTAACATGCTGTGTTTAAAGTATTCTCAATCAATTAAACAGAAACGCAACACAATGGAGGAACATGTGTGCAATCCTGTTTGTGAAACTTCAGATTCCCCAGACGCTAGTGGATTAAATTCTCCCACCTTCAGCATTTTTTCTCAAAAAAATTCAGATATTCTTCACTGGGTAATAAATATGCAACAACTTGATATATATTACTTTAACTGTTTCGTATCCCAGGGTCAATAGGAGCTTAAGAAGCATAAGAAAATAGTTGCATTAAACTTTTTTGCACAATAGACAACATATTCTGGCATGTCCTCACAGGAGAGGTAGTTTCCGATAAAAAACTCCTCTTGTGTTTGCTTAGTTTGACGGAGAGCAGCCCTCCTATGGAAATAACACCCGAGCTGAAGAGAAGGGATTGTGCAAGCAGCTTGTGAGCTTCACAAACTCAAGCTGCTGCTTATGACAACACACAAGTAAAAACAATGCTACACTTGGACTGAGAATTAGTGGATGAACTTGAGACAGGGCAGCACTTCATTTAAACTTCAGTTAATATTGAGCAGCCAAGCTCCAAAAGACACGCCACGTGGGGTTAGGAGCAATGCACCTAACCCAGCTAACCGTGGCCAAGTCTTCCAGCTTCAACTTGAACGCCCTTACCCAGTTCTCAGCTGATACAATAGATCACTCTGTTTCCAGTGCCAGTTTTCGCCAGCCAAGAAATGCATGTTGAATTGCATCATAAGTAAAATAGAAGAGGGATTATTTGATTTTATTTCTACTTCTCCTGTATTCATAGCGTAGCAATTGTATAGCACACTGAATGAGCACCTCCTAAATGTGTGTGCTTTTCTGTATGCGAGAAATAAAATGACAAGCTTGGAACAGCGTCACCTTTTCTGCTTTCCCAGCACATAGGGAAAATACGGCTAATTGTTATCTTTGGCCTCCGTATGACTATATGAAGGCGATGTGTATAAAATATGTGTTGACAGAAAGCTGAAGTGCCCTGCTTTTTTCTTTTTGATCATCTCAACTTTAAATAGCTTTGACTCTATGTAATTCTTCCTTTCCATTTAATTTGCGGGTTGAAGAAGTGAAAACAACTGTTTCCAGAGATAAAACCAAGGAATTAAAATTATATTGTCCTTTAGTTCCTTGCTCCTATGCTGGTAAATTAATTCATAAATGGGAATATTAATACTTATGATGAAAATACATCCTATAATTGCCCTGCTTAATAGATAAAGGCCCAAGAGAAAGACAAAGCAAAAAAATGAATTAAGGAAAATTAGTGTTTTCATTTTGGGCATGAAGTTTTGAGTTGCAAATGAAGATAAGAAAATGAACCATATTTCCTGTTTATGTTACCAAGATTCTCATTAAGGTGTCTCCTCTTTGACCTGTGTTGTTATGAGAAAGAAATTAAGGCAAGTAAGCTTATACTAATGAGAGGCAAAAATATCCCTGCTTATTCACAATTAGAATAAAGGTATTGGGGAGCCAGATGGGACCTTTAAAATTTTCCACAATTATATGCCTGCCTCAGATAATGGCAAAGACCCCACAACGGCTATTTTAAAGCAACACATAAATGAACAGATTAGCAGACTTTTTTTTTAGATTCATTTTTCCCCCTTTGGTTGTGTTCTGATGCTTGGTGAGTTCTGGGGAAAAGAGAAGGATGGGAAAGAGGTGATTTACTGGAATGTTTTCATTTAAAATGATAAATTCCTTACAGCCTAACTAGAAACTGGTTTTTACTTGATAAAAGGAGAGCTGAATGAATTAAAAAAAAGCGCCTATGGTGGCTTTCATAAGCAGCAACTACTTCTGGCAGAAGAGCCAGAGTAGTTAGTAGTAGAAGGAGTCAGAGCGCTTGTGCTCAAATACACCATTTTAGTTCAGTGACTTCAGAGGGACTTGTTCATGTACATTAGATACTAGCAATCTCCAAAAATCAGACCCCTTCAAGATAGCTGAAGCTGGACATTACCACGTGAAGTGAAAAGAGAGGTCAGTCCCTACAGAGGTTGACTGAGCATCTTTTAATTGTGCAGTCTAGTGTAGCTCAAACATGTACTTTGAAGCCTCACGCTGCCCTCCCCAAAGACCTCGCTTGCGCTTGTATTAGAGAGCCTGTGCCAAGAATAGGTGGGTATTTGAGTGAGTTTTGATGACCGTGAGGAGGAGAAAACTCCGTACAAGGAGTCCATCTCAATATGAGTACAATAGAAACTAGTGAAAAGCTGCTTCAAAATTTGAAAACCAGTTGTGCTTTACTTGATTTAAATCTGAAGATAATGCAGGAAGCAAATAACCAATACGAGTCTTAAACCTCTCTGTGGTACATGGACCATGGGTTTACTTAACTACATCGGCTGCTGAAAATAGTCATTCAGGAAAACATATTTTGGCACCATAAACAAAGTCCAATTATTTCATTTTACCGTGGCATTCAACAAAATTACCAATAAATAAAACAATTGGCAAGGCTTTAAGATCCATGAGAGTATCCAGCAGCATAACAAACAAACAATCTAGTTATGACTGTTATAAAGTGGGTAATAGACACAGTGGGCCCAATTTCTCAAACTTTACAATAATTTGAAAAGCCCTGCAGAGTGCTTGCTTTTCACTTGTTCATCTTACTTCCTTCACTGGGGCTCATAATTAATTTGAACTGTATAATTCAAGAACAGTTGTTTCATTGTATAGCCAACTTTGTAGAGTTTTTAAATTATGGGAACACTTATTGGAAATAATTAAGGAAAAACTGAAATTGCAATTCTATCTACCTTGGTGGCTTGCACTGAGTTTAGCATTGCTTAAGGTACGTCTGCTCGGCACTCAGGGAAGCGAGCAATTGCTCGGTGAGCTTTACGCCAGCTCCCTCGCATCCAGGGCAGCAGACTGCTGACTGCAACACAAAGCACAGCCTGAGCTCGTTTACCGTGATGCTCAGCAGGGTAAATTAGTCTACAGTAAGTACCTTGTTGACAAAGCTAGATTGCTACCTATGTGGGTGTACCTCTATACCAACTACCTTGGGACAGTATACACTGTCCCAAAAAGGCACGAGAGCACGCTGGCTTTCCGTGGAGTAGTACTGCTAAGAAATGATATGCCAGTAGGCCCCCTTCCCTGCCCCCCTGTCCTGTGACATAGCTTGTGTAGGCTTCACCCATAAACTGGCACAGAAATAGGTTTTTTTCCTTCTCTCACAAGGGATGCTGTTTGCCTGAAACGTAGCGGTTCCTGGTGGTGGTCCTGAACATGAACAAGGGCTGTTTGCACAGAAGTCCACACTCAGTGCTCGACAAATTTAGGGCTTGTCTAAACTTCAGAAGGATGGGGTATGATTTCAAGGCAATCGAGATGAAAAGGTTACTGCCTGTCAGCTTAGCTGCTTGCCCTGACCATGCATAGGCTGTCAACCCCTCACAATCACAAGGCAAACCCTGCGACTGTGGTGGAATGGGAGCTTATAGACAAGAAGTTATTGATGGTCAGCTGATGAATGGTAACTCATTAAGCCGTGGTAATATTATTGCTTGCAATGCTGTGTCCATACAGTTAATCAATTTTCTAAGTGAATGAAACTGAATTAAGGCCGCTTTAATTCCGAATGAGAATGTCGACACAAGCATTTAGTGAAGTTTGACTAATCCATTTAAAACAAACTTAAGATTTGTTTCTTTCAGTAGTCGTATGTAGATAACTCTGGGACAGGTTCAACACAGCAACTTCAGGCTTAGTACATCTAAGAGACCAGCTTAATCCAGTCCCCACCCTGCAGGGATGGAAATCCCACACCACAAGACAAGGCTATAAAGCTGAGTATCTTAGCTCAGTAGCTACTCAGCTGTGATTTGATACATGTGACATATGACAAATATTTAGGTACTTTTTATCAAGTGGATGATGAACAGGGCAAGATAAAACACTGAATGCAGAAAAAGAACAGAAGTAATCAATTAAATCAGCTTATACATTTACTCTTCATATGTCATCAGCATCTTACCTCAAGCATGCAAGGAAGAACAAAACCATGTTGTAAGAACAAAGCAGATTTGGTCAAGAAATAGAGCTGATAAAAATTTAGGAAACAACATATAGAAAAAACTTCAAATAAAAGTTTTTTCTGTCAGTACTTCAGGAGGTACATTAGCCGTTCAGTCTTCATCCATGACCACTCACAGAAATGTGTGCAGCTTGTCTCATTTTTACCTGCACAGCAGTGAAAGAATAATAGTGACACTCAGAGTGTTAACACCCTTTGAACTACCACTGTGTTTCAGAGTTAACATGTCATTGCAAGGAATTGTGCCATTTCTCATTTCTCTGAAAGCTTATTTCACCTTGGCATCTTTTAGATACAGCTTCAAGCACCTGCCCTTCAATTTATATGTTGAAGATTTACTTCAAATCCAAAGGGGCTACAGACTTACTTTGTCTTCATGGTAAACGTTTTACTTTTTTAGTAAGGGCTGGATGGAAGCACCATGAAAGTGAAATAAAAAAGAAAAAGAAGATTTAATATAGACCAATAGTTGTCGTATCAAATAATCTACAGGAAACATGGGACAAGCAAAGCATTGGCACAGCATGCCAGACAGAAGAACTATCGCACTGAGCCTAGAGACTTGAGAAGACACCCTCGTCTCCTTGAAGTTGATGGGAATTTTGCCACTGACTTAGTGGAGACGGGTTTACACCCACATTATCTTAAAAGTGAATGCTTAGCTGCTGAAGCACATGATGGCAGCCGCCCCAGAAAAACATCAGCTTGCAGAGCCATGACATACGCTGACTCAATCCAAAACTTGTTCTTAGCTCAAGGACTGAGTTTTTGGCATGACTTTGTACCTGCTCTTGTTTTATTTGCCACAGCCTTATGCAGGGATGGCACAAAGCTAAGTGAGAGAAATCTTCTAACAAACATGAAGCGGAGATCACAGGATCATAGAATAGCCAGGACACTGAATAGTGGCAGGACAAGAGATGACTGGAAGCAACTGCTAAAGGAAATAAAGATTTATTTCCTGCCCTGAAATATTCAGAACAAAATCAATTGATTAAACTTTATTTCATCCCGTGAAAAGATACATTTTTCAAATGCATCTCCTGTGTTCAAAATATTTTGTATACAGACTCAATTATTTCCCTCCATCTACTTTCTTTCTATAGAAGCAGTTGTGTCACTCCCCTGTATGTTCTGTTAAGCAGAAAAATCTGGCTAGGGATAAATACAGTTTTATTTTACTGACTGTTACGAGCTCCTCAAAACATGATGTGACTCGGCCACTGTCCTATGTCTCACTAATGCGCAAGTTATTCCCCCAAGTTATGTAGTCATTCTGTTGGGTTAATATGGATTTGTGTAACAAAAGCATCAGATTATTTTAAATACTGACCTGCCTCTAAGTAGTAATTACAGTAACAAAAGAAGGAAGCACCTGAACACAACTGGGCATCTTTGTTACCTCTTACTGTTCACCCCTATGGCCCGACATAAACCAAGAGCGAAGTCCCCGATTAGTTCTAAGCACTCTGCTGGTTCAACTCACAATAAATCTTTTAACCCACTCACAACAGACTTGGTGCACCACAGCGAAGACGTCTTCATACGTGCCTACCCAGGAAGAGTTCAGTACAAAAAGCCCAGAGTTCTGAAACCATTCTGAAGCCAAGTAAACAGGCTTTTTGCAGTCAAAGGAAGCATTGTCCTGTGTGGACTGCAACGACTCCAGCCGTGGGCAAAAGAAAGGTTTTCCTGAGAGGCATCCCTTAGCAAATGAGATGTAGTATGAAAATCTAGTAAGTGCCCTTCACTTTGTTTTCTCTAAAGCAGCCTCCAAAGAATACGTTTCAGGCAACCTTGTCATTGCTCAGTGTGGAATGGGCCAGAAGGTGAAAGACTGATACTTCTTCCGTCCTCATGGGTTTGCCAGCCACTTACAGAGACTATTCAAACGACCTCATTAACTAACAACCCTACTTCCAAAGATCCTTTCAGGTGCCCACAGAAAGATAATTTCTGTTAAGCTGGCATAATTTCCATCTGATATTTTTTTCCTTAAGAAGAATTTTGCACAGTTGGCTGAAAGCTTTTCATGCTTCCCTGGGGGTAAGAATCCTGAATACCATAAATTTGGGGCTCAGCAATGTTTTTGCTACCTATTGATGTTTATTATGACTATTACTTACATGAGAAGAGACACCTAATTCTAGAAAATACCTGCTATTTATTTGATACCTAATCCAACCCAGGCATGAGAGGGAGTCAGATATTACGGAAGAAAAAAAAATTGCTTTAAGGTGATGCATTACTTTTTGGGCTAGGTATTCCAGGTCCATTCCCTTCTTGCTGTTTTGCATGCTGAAGAGCTATACACCTCTGTAGCCTGAGTACATCCCTTTCCCAGGGAAGCCAGTGTCATTGATTAAGAAGAGAACTGCCTAGTTAGCCACCTATCCATTCTTTGGCAGGGAGAGACTTGACCATGTGTTATATCCTAATCTCTAGCGTTACAAGCAGGTCCTGGTTTTCCTAGAATTAATGGTTACAGACGTATCGATCTAGATGTGAGAAAGGTCACACTCCCAAAAGCCAGACGCATAAAAGAGAAAAATGGAAATTAAACGGCTTTACTCTTCCACCTGTGCGTTATGGCCGCTGAGCTGCAAAGGACTAAGCATCTTTCCAAAACCGTTTGTCTGCATATAGGGCTGAGATGGGGAGTTAAAACTTGCCTTAGCTACAATATCCCAGTTTACTATATCCCAGCTTGCAACATCCCAACTTTTACAAGCCTCGCCATCATTACAACAATACCGTGTCTTAATCACAGAGAATGTCACCTTCATATTAAAATGATCCAGACAGTTTTCAGCATATGTGATTCAGCAGAGTCCTCTGAGGCTCAAGTATGCCCATGGTATTACTCATTGTTTTATACTGAATGAAGAGAGAAACTAATTCACTGGCCTTTTGTACTGGAAATAGAATAATGCATGTGATTTTCCACTTTGAAAAGATATTTAATAATCCCATTTAATGTTGAGTTAAACATTTCATTGTTTGCCATGACTAAGCCACAGATTTGAAGGGAAAATTCCACTTTAAAGTGTAATGGAGCTTCTCTGTTCCTTCACTTTTGAATTAGTACTAACACAATTTTGAAAATAAGTACCAATTTGTGGAGATATTTCGCAGCATGTGTTCAAACACACTTATCATAAGTACAGTGAAATAGAGGGTGCTTTGGATAACAAATACAAATTCGGTCAGAATAGTAAAACCAGTGTGATCTTCACTTGGAGAAACCTTCTAATTAAATGAATAAACTTATTCTGAAAGATGTTCAATGAAGGATGCAGAATAGGATTATTCTACTCCATCAAGCACCCTTCTGATGTTTAATGAAACTACAACACCAGGTAAATTATGGTTTTGTGTTCACTGCACACTGTTTAATGAGATTATAAAGAAAAATCCAATATATTACAAGTGGGTCAAATATATTTTTACATCTCTGTCTGGAGAGACAACATCCAGAATGATCATTTAGAAGTATGTGGCTGACTCCCGAGAGAACATTTAAATAAACACAGTTATTAAAACATAGAAACCACATAACTGTTGCTATTTACTGACACTTTCAAGCATCAGACTGCTTTTGAATCTGTCATGGCCAGTGCATATGCTGATAAAAATATGTAAATATTTATGGGTGCACAGTAATGAACTTTAATAACAAATTCTACTACAGTATTTGTAAAGAAACACAACTGTCCCAGACATTTTTTGTATTTCCATCATTATTTTTAAAATAACACTGTACGTTCCAGTATGAAGGGGAAACAGGCACTCAAGCCTCACGTGCCATGAAGCATGTGCCACGCTGCACGGGGTTACAGCCCTGTTAACATTTTCAAGTAAATGAGGCTTATTATTTAAATACCTCAATTATACAAGCTCTTTGTCAACTTAAAGTAATTGTACATGTCATACCTATATGTACGAAGGTGATACCGGTACAGAAGTGCTTTCTGTTTAACTAACCCTGCTCCTGGTGACAGCAATGATCAAGCTCCTTTTGATTCCAGAGGAACCCAATTAGGCTGAATGAAAAGTGCTGTGGAAGCTCCCACCTGGAGTAAACCATGGCACCAAGCCGCTCATTTACTTCTACGTCTCTCTTGCTCACTAAACCACCTCCCAAGGCCGCCCAAACCGCCGAGCTACTTCAGTCGCGTTTGCAAAGATCGCTTCCTTCTCCTGAGCAAAAGTTACACTGGCCTTTTGTCCAAAATGGGTCAGTACCCACCTTAGGCTTGAAGCAAACGTAAAAATTTCATCACCTCTAATTTTGCCATAACGCGGAACCCGCAGCGCTAGAACCGCGAGCCCAGTCAATGTGTGTGGGAGCAGGACCCATTTATCTGGCACTTCTGCAAGCCAGGCATTCTCTTTGCAAAACAAAGTCTTTAAATCCTGGCCAAATGGCTAAATCACTCTTCCTCCCCTTGTCAATGCTTCTGGTTGTAAAAAGCCAAGTTGTCTGGGGAGGGCTGGATGCACGTCTCAGCGGTCTGAATTGGACGTGAACTAATTGGAAACTTCACTGGAGACGAACTAGTATCACACGTGCTCTCTGCCAGCCAGGCAGCGGCTTTCAATTGCTTTGCACCAGAAGTCAAAGGAGGGCCAGATTAAAAAGAACGATTTTAACACTGCAGAATTCATGTTGCATTTTCTCCTGAGATGATAGTGTTTGATGGCTCCAACGCGTCACACGTTTCAGGACCTGCTGGGAATAGTGATTGGAGACAGACAAACATGATATTCTCAGGCTCAGATTTGTGGAATTTGGGAAAACTTTCAGTTTTCACTTGCCTCTAAATCCTCCAGAGCTAAAATCAAGATTTGTGTGACAGCCATGTGACGTAAATCGAGTACACTTTGGTAAAAGGTTTTTTATTTTACTCAGAGACTTATAGTTGTCAATAATAGCAGTTCCAATGCTAAAAGCATATATCATACAATGAAACTTGCATCTCAGGGAAAAGATTAACACTCTTTTTCACGGAATCAACAGGAAAAACATGATTACCAGGCTTGGAAATACTGGATAAGTAAATTTTTTCTAAAAAGAAGTTGTTTATGCTTCAGACTCATCTACAGCCCACCCTACTGACTCTTTGTTGTCACTGCACAAGGAGAGCCTTCACAAGAAGGTTTTAACACTTAACTAATGTAATATTACTGCACTAAGGAATGTGACATAGTGCAATAATGTCAGATGCCACAGAACTGCAAATAATTTTAATAATGAAATGGAGTACCCTTATTTTAACTCCTAATTCATTGATTAAAAGTTAGTTGGCGAGTTTTTATAGGCTTTGGTTTAGGCATTAAGACCTGTGAAGTCGATGAGATTGAGAAGGTGCTCAAGTGTTTTGTTAATTGGGCTGGACTGAAGCATGCAGCTTTGTAGGTCTGCTGATGCCTTTGGCTCTCGTTATCAAACTCGGACAGATTTAGCTGCAGCAGTTGTTCCTACCCCCAGCTGTCTGCTTTGTGCTGATGCTGATCGCTGCATTGTAGCAGGGAGTATGTGTCCGTACATCCGCCTAGCTCACTCTTGTATTTCACACTCCCCTCATCAGTGCTTTAGGCTGAAATGCCAGGCTGTGAACCGGGGCACTTGAAGTGTTGACACATGTCCCATTCTGTCACCCTTTCTAGAGGACGTTGATGCTGGAAGGCAGAGAGGTATTAGGTGAACAGCTGGAGGTGGTCATGTCTTAAGCCACTGCAGCTAAATCTGCCAAATCTCATCTGTCAGAGCACACAGTTTATACATTTAGCTTCATGTGTATGGAACCTTAGGATTACCAAATTACTACTTTAAATACAATGCATTAGCCTGGATGAGACCAATTAAAGAAAAATGCAAGTAACAACTGGAACATCTGAGTGCTTCAATAAAAAACACATTGTTAACACAATTTGGAGAAAATACAGGATGCCTAAACTTTGCACATAATTTAATAATATTCTTCGGGAGGGGAAAAAAAAAGATGTTATCTGCTTGCTTGATACATGCTTCAAACTTAGAGAGGTCTGATCTTCATCTGTTTTAAGTCAGAGTGACTTCACTTAAGTCAGAGGAGCCATGAAAGTCAACAGCAGATGAAGAGCTGGCCCTAGTTTGCTATTCACTAATCTTCAGGGAAATCGTAAGATTATGGACAGAATACTTTCTTTCTCCAAGATAAGGAAATATAATACCCCCAGAGTACCTCTTATCTACCCTCAAATTCAATCTGGAAAGTCTTTCCTCTTTTCTAAGCTTTTTGTAGAATTTCTGTTCTATAAACGTAGCCTTTCCAAGTTTATTGGCATTTTTAATCTGTTAAAGCTGTTGTTCCATTTTTGGCCACAGCTCCCTCTTTTCCTGACTCCTCTCAAAAATTTGAAACCTGTTCTTTTCCTGCTCCTTTCCCTCTTCAGAGAAGTTTATTCCCCTCTTTTCTTTTGTGAACGGACATACTTGCTCTAGTTACAATTTCCCTTGAGTCTCTCCATCGTGTTCCAGCTTTTGACCTTCTCAGTGCAACGTGTACATGTTTGTGTCCATGTGTGGGACAGAGCGAACCAATGTGTGTGAGTCAAGATCTCAACATTGTTTGCTTTATGGTAATATTCATCACCATCACACCTAATATGTATTATAAAAGTAAACTGGATTATAGATAAACTCTTAGACGCAGGAACTGAACTACACGTTCTTCTAACGTTTATAGTACTGTAGTGCCATCTAGCGAAATATCTACAGTAGATATTCTAGTATGTGAGTAAAGTCCATTTTTGCATTAATAAAACATTTACTTTTAAATACAATACTGAATATATATACTGCTGTTCTCTATGAGTGTGCAAAATTTGGTACAAATAGTGATCATATAAAATAAAATTGTTAACTAATGTGATTTCTTAAAGTGCCGTGAAGTGTTGCGTTTCAAAGGCACTCGCATTGCACGTGATTTAACATTCCATTGCCATGTATAAAACCTGATTCTTAAATCTTTGATAAAGCCATTCCAAGTAGAAACAAAGGAGCTTTAGTTAACGGTACCCAGTTTGTAGACTAAACATATAACTTGTATAATCGGTCTCAAAAAGCTGTTTACACGATTTGCCACATTTGCAAAGGCATGTGTAGGGGCCTGTTATTTACCTAGAATATTTTCTTGAAATCTTAAATCCTGCACAGCTTCTCATTTGTAGCAGATGCTCAAAACTGCCTAGAAAAGCAGCTCAAGAGCCAATGGCTTCAAATGGGAAACTTCACATTTAACCCTTCCCCGTCCCTCCAGGTAGGATACAGTATTTCTTTCTTTAGGGCTTCACCGCCTTCAGGCGAATGGCACTGTGAGTCAGGGCGTTGCACAGCACGGGCCACCGACTCGTTGGTGCCCAGGACTGTGTCCAGCCCAGCCCATGGGGGGATCCCAGGACGTGCTGCTGGGCTGGGGATGGACACACGTCGTACTGCAGCCACCGACTGCCCCTTGCAGCAGGGCTGCTCCGCGTCCAGACCCCTGCTAATCCGACCTTCTCCCCCATCGTGGTACCGCGCGCCCACGGGCATTATGGTCAGTGGATGACAGACTTGGCAGACGAGCTACGACTGCCACGTGGGAGACTGGGGCAAGACGAGGCGTAACGCAGGCATCTGCGGAGCGTGCGCGAGGGGTGGGCACCCCAGTGGGGATGTTGTGCGAGTCTCGTGAATAATCTGCCAGTCTGGATAAATTTGCGTGTAAGTGACATTGCTGTCCATTAATCAGTCGAAGAGAGAAATGAAAAAACATTGTCAACCTGGTCCCGTTTGATTATGGGTATCATTAGTCTCAAGTACAAAGAGTTTATAAGATGTCAGTGAAATCATACAGGGATTGTTTATAAGCCTCTGTCATCATGTCATCTATCTTAACGTTCCTGTAGAAGATATCACACGATCAAAAGTGCTTGCTTTTGTCTTAACTTATCTGTTTCCATCTCACGTCTATTATTCCTGCTTTCTATAATACCGTAAAAAAGTCAACCTGGGCTTATACACCAGCTAGTCTGTCTGATGGGCTGTCACAGATGGAGACAGCCGCTGCCCAAAGGATTGCAAATCAAGGATTGGATCCAAAATCAGCTAATGAACGTCTTTTCACTGATCTCAGTGAGGTCTGGAGCAGGCCTAACAGCGAAGATGTTGTCTATTAAGTTGCATTTTCTTTTGGATGACATTTTGGAACTGTTCGCATAGTTCACATTTCAGTTTCCATTGTCTGCAACCATATGAACTTAATATTTTAAAACAGTTTTGCATACAGATTGGAAATCTGATTTCAGTTACTCCTACTGCTGCTTTATTTCATTTAAGGAAATTGGTATTAAATTGTTGGATATATTTATGTGTCCACATTTGTTACTACTTTAGCCTGTCTGAAGTACCATGCAACCTACAATACTTCATTCTCACCATTAATTAGAACTCTTACAAGGTTAACACACCCAGGAAGGAGGATTGGGGAGCAAGCGTTGTGTAACAGATGAACTCGTATAAAATCTAAATGCGATTTAATTAGTTGATAATGGATCATTAATTACAAAGCTAGTGAAATGAAACACATTGTTGTGGGAACACATAATGGAACTATTGAGAAAGAATAGATTTGTTTTTACTAAGTACTTGTCTGCTAAGAAAACCACCTGTGCAAATAACTGGCTCAAATCAGATGACAAGCAGATTTTTTATTGCACAAGAAAGATTTCGGTTTCCGTGACAACGCACCTAGGTCAAAACAGCAAATTGTGTATTTTTCTGCAATAAACATTTAATTTACTCTAACAGGTTTAACATCCAGGTTTATAATGTGTCTAAAATATATTTATTAGCTAGCAATTGTTTAATACAGCAGCTTCTGCCCAGAAATTGCTGTTCAGTGACTAGGGATTCAGCGAGAAGTGTATGGGATCTATCCTAAGCCTTTTGGCATTTTAAACAAATGCTGTAATGCTGTTTGGCTCACAGTAACCTACTGTGAGCTCTGGGGAGAACTAAGCAAACAGTTTAAATGTTATACAAAAGTTTTTATTTAATTGAATTCAAGCATTTATAAAATTATATTAAATTAGGTCATATTCATGGGTTATACAGTATTTTAAGATTTTCACCAGTAATAGCCTGTACATCGAATTTAAAATTTAATGACAGTATTTAAGAAAAAGGTTTTCTTGATCTGAGAGCAAATATGCTTTATTTATAGGCCCTTTCTCAGACTGAGAATGGAAAGTACAAATGTGTTACTCATTAAGCTCCACGTTGTTACGTGGTTGGATGACTAAATCACTGCTTCCCCAGGGTGCCTACGCCAAAAAGCGCTGGAGTCAGCGAAAATAGAAAAATAGGTGTTCTCATTTCCAGTGTTCCAAATCAAAAAAACAATTAGTAAATCTCTGAAATAATGAGGGGTTTTATTCACCAGAGCTGCCTGGAAGCGGCTCTGAACTCGAGCTCCGACCACTCGCCCGAGACCTGATGGAATTATTATGTCTCAGCCAGGGAAACAACCGAGCGGCCACAGCTCAGCCCCGCCGCGTGGTACCTCCATAGCGGGATGCTGCTCCAAGCCCAAGACGGTCAACTCTGTGTCGACTTGACAAGATCCTGACTGATCACGCCACTGTCTCCCTGCCTTCTGGGCGGGTTTCTTTTGATTCTGGCCAACTCTGTGCAAGTGGTGAGTTTGCAAGGGCTCGCAGCCAGGGCTGTTTCTTGGAGGACTCGCCTGGCACCTCCTTGCTGCTCCCCAGCAGGCACAGCAGCCCTGCCTCTGAGCAGAGCACGGGTGCAAAAGCCAAGGGACACGCCACATGCTGGAGCATACATTTCATTAGGTGTGACATTTTGCCTTATAAGCGCTAGTACATAAAATACTTCCCTTCTCCTGGAACCGCCCTGCTTCCCGCAGGGAGGAGGAGGAGGAGGAGCCTCCCCAGTGTCCAACAAATATTTCCAGGTCCCTTTTAGCCTGACTTTGCAGGGAAATGCAGCTTGTCCGAATGTGCTCTCTCCAGTCTCCTCCCAGTAACTTTTGAACTTCTTGGCTAATTTCTGCCAACCTTGACAGATGGTGGGGAGCCTAGGAGACACCCCAGCTGTCGTGAAAGCTGGCAGGGGGCAGGGGAGGGCAGGAGCCAGGTGGCCGAGGAGCACATGTGCTACTCCGGGCAAGCCACAGCGCGTTTTGAGTATTGCTCGGTGGATGGGTCACAGAGACACAAGGGAAGGCTGAGGCTCGTGTGGGAGAGGGAAACAAAGGATTTAGGAAAATCCTTTAGGAAAAAGGGCTTTATTTTATAGAAAAATGGTTATTTGGCTTTTCTGGCCACAGAACAACTTTTTTTTCTTTAACGTCGTCAGCCCAGGCTACATGGCAGAACACACCTAGTTCTACCTGGTGTGCTCATCGTGACTTTATTGGCATCCGTAATCAGACACCACATTTTGAAAAGAGTGTTTCTTTCACAAAGATTTTCTTCTCTTGTTTCTCTTTTTTTCTGAGACCTGTTCAACAAAGGGGTAAGACAGAGAGAGGTGCTGCAGTTCCAGCCTTGGTCTGGAGCTCTGAAGAGCACCTGTCGTGTACGCATGCCAGGGCCAGTTGATTTCTAGCTGCAGCTCTTTGTGTATAATGACACACTGGACCTTCTCCTACATTATACGAGCTGGATCTAAGGATGAGTTAGCACAAAGGAGAATTCATGCAGCAGCAGCGGGGGGACAGCAGGGACTGGACTATAGCCACAGTTCTGGAGTGGCTGGGCTGGGCTGGAACCGTATGAAGATGCTTGACAGTATTTTACTGTCACTTTGGAAAATAAAATGTCCTCATCATCTTCGAGCATGTAATTCAAAGGTAGATTGTGGTGTTGCGAGTGAAAATAGGCAGCTGTATCAAACGCCTTTTAAAGCATATATTTTTTTGAAAGAGTGTCTGAAGATAGCCTGTGTAAGCTCTGTTCCTTTTTCCTAAACTTTCCGCTAGAAGACACTTAGAAAGACTTTTTCTTGTTTCAGTAAATAAAAAGTTTACATAAATAGAAGTCACACCCTACTGAGACTTCTTTAGGACAAAAACTGAATATAAAGTTCCTGATAAAAGGAGGAGTATGCTTTACATAATTCTGCTCCCGATATCCACTATTCCCAAGTGAAGAAAGAATAACAAATTAAAGCTTATAAGGTGAGACTGAAAAAGAAGTAGTCAGAGGTGGGGGCTGGTGGAAGTTAGGAAAACTCCAGCATATCCAAACTTCAGACATGTTGCTTCCCACCCTCAGAGCACATCTTTTAATTTGAACATCCCTTGCACACAATGCATGGCAATGAGTGTGGAAGGAGTTCATAAGATTAGCTATGCCCTTACCCCTACCTCCAGTTCCACCTATTTAAACATTGCACAAACCAATGCAGAAAGCATATGCTGTTTCTTCACCTTCTTGTCTTTGATTAATATCTATAGCCAGTATGTTAATTACCATTCAAAATAAAGGTCAAATTCTGTGAGCACTGACATGCAAATAATCAGAAGAACCAAAACATTTATATGCATGTAGGCTCGCAGGACTGGACACCAACTCTTGTGACAGTTGACTTGACAGGTTACGGGTCCCTTTATTTAGTTTTGGGCTTAGTTGTTTAGTTTTTTGGGCTTAGTTGTTTAGTTTTTAGCCAGGTCTGAGCTGATGCGGTGACACCCGGGCCGGTCACTCTCCCCGTGCGGAGACCAGGCAGGCACTAGATGGCTCCCGAGCGACAGGCTTGGTTTTTTTCAGAAATTGAGCTTTCTAATAATATCTTCACTTCCTGGCTTTGAACTTTGTCCAAAATTTCTGCTCCCTCCTATTCATATAGTGTTTTTTACAATTCAGCTTTACCTTCACAGGCACCGTGTAGTTTGTTGTTTCTTGAAGCAGATGGGAGAAAACAGGGTTCTGCTGTGCTCTTGGCATAGGGCTTAAGAGGAACTGGCTGGAACAGCCAGAGTTGCCGTCACAAGACATAGCTGTGGAAGAAGGAAGCATTTCCTGACTTCCACCAAAGCATCCACAAAGACTTGCAGAACTGAGTTAGCTTAGCTGGGAGCCAGCTTAACTGGCACTAATTAGTTTCCCTTGGCTGGTCATGTCTCTTTGGAAGTGATCTTCATGTTACTTCTCACGGAGAAGCACTTATATCTGCTTCTGAGAAAATGACAATAATCTTACCATTTCAGAAGGCAAACAGCTACCATCAAGCTTAGGTTTTCAAAAGAAATGGACTTTGCAAGCAACTGAATGCTCTTGAAATCTTGTCCCTGTTGTGATGTGGTGATGACACACAAGTACAACTGTTGACAGCAGCACAGCTCTGAGTTCCTCAGAAAATCTGCAGATTGAGAGTTTTAGTAGCCTATCTCCAGTAAACAGAAATAAACAGAAACCTAATTTCCTCTCTGTGAAAACAGATAGAGGAGCGTACTTTCTAAACACAGCACGCACTTACAATCCTAAGGTAAAGCTTTCCATCTGGGGAACGTGTCATGGAAAAGTAGGTCAGTTTGCCTATCGTTGGATATGTATTCAGTGGCTTGGACACACACACTAGTAATACGGAAATGTTGGCGCGGTATACTCCAGAGTTCAAGCTCTACAATGACGGGTTTCAGATGTAAGTTAAATTTTATGAAGATTACAATCACTGAGAACACTGAAGTTTCTAGCCCATTTAACGATGGCTGTATGATAATGGTTGGCCTTGGGAGCTTTTCTGCTCCTGGAGTACGGCTGCTCCCGCTGCTGAACCTCAGGACAGCATGGGTGTTACCTGAGTGCCTATTTCTCTACTCCTACTTCCCTATTTCTCCTGGAAGGAACGCTGCATGTGTGGGCAGAGAGGGCCCCGGGATGGGCCGGTAGCAGGACTGCAGTGTACCAGCATGACCGATGCTGTTCATCTCTGCTATCAGGAATTGATCTTTTGCAATTTCACGGTTCTCTGGGTAAGGAGAAGTGTGTCACTGCAATCTCCTACAAGTACAATCATAACTAAAATTCTTTCTGTATGTGGAAAGGGTGGACTTTACAGCTCAGGCAGGTTGTCTGAGTAGTCCTGAAACCCTTTGCTGAGATGCAACCTACTGAACAGTCCAGTGCGCCCAGCTGGGCTGCTCAAAAAAGAACAAAGCACCAAACTGAGAACGTTACCAGCAATCATCTGTGGAATTACCATCAACATAAACGTCACGTGGAGGCTCAGTGTAAAGAATATAAATTTCTATCACGTTCTTCACTTTCCCATTCCATGTCAGTGAAACACTTTAGAGAACTACAGCAGAGATGTTGGAATCAAGAAGAACGGCAGTTCCTTGTGCATATTAAATAGATTTTCTCAAGTCCATTCTCCACGTTAGATTAGGCAATACCAGCATTTAAAAATTTTAACCATTTGCATTTTGAGGGATGAGACAGAGTAAAATGCTATTTTGCTGCACATTAAACTTACAAAAGCATTGCTCAGTAAACCTATCATAAGCTAGCAGCCCTTCCAAACTTAGACAGGAAACACCTGGACTGCTGTGGTAAAGCATCACTGTGAGTGCACTGTACATTTTGGAACAGATCATTTTGAATTGTTAATAAATATTCATCTTATTGCAGTAAAACACTCTGTGTCCAGTGCTATAAACATTGGTGGAGCTAAATTAAATATGTGCAATGTTAGTCATCTTGACGTTTTTCCTCTAAAATGAATACTTCCCCTCCAAGAACATCTGAAGTTTTAAAACCTTAAAACCCCAGAAGATAATTCTATCAGATACACAATTTAAATATCTCTGTTTCTGCTATATTTATTCTTTGTTAACACATTCTCCCATCTTTTCTAAATGGCTCATTATAAAGCTAACTAAAATGAAGTCTTTGTTTCCTTTCCTGGGAAAAGCCTTGCACCTTGGCAAACATAGCCCTGTAGGCTCATACAGGAATTCACTGTCGCTCCCCTAATGGTCTCAATTTGAAAAACAAATCTAGAGATGTCCCTAATTATGTGAAAGCCGAAGGGCAAAATGCAAATTGTATACAAATCCTCAGGCCTTTCCTCAAGAAACCACACAAAATGTGCATATCTATTTTTGCTGCATTGGTGTGACTTATGTTTGTGATAAAGGGCTTCAGAATTATGCCCTGAATTGAGAAGAATTTCCTAATTTTAGGAATAATCATTTAATTGTTGCAAATCAGCCCTGAACTGAATGAAGACCTGAACTTTCTGCTACGGTGTGCTACCTCCTGAAGGTGCCGGTGATGTGGCTGCAGGAGACGCAGCTGACAGAAGATCTAGTTTGGACTCGGTTCCAAATCATAACGTAGATTCATTAAAGGTCACGATAAACAAATCTTGCATGCATCCTGCTGCATATGCTTACACGTAAGGTTAATCTTTTACAGATAATTTGCTCAGGTTTGGGGGCTGTTTCCATGTTTCTCTTGCCTAACTATCTTGTTTAAAGCACGCTTGCTAATACTGTATTTCCGTCTCCTAACAGCTTGCATTTTTTAGGTTTAACATAAGCATTCACCCATTTTCTACTAAAATATATTGCCCATGGAAAATTAATATATTTTTCTGTCTTTTCTCAAAGCATTTTAATACTCAGGAAAACAAGATATCATAAATCTAAGGAAAGAAAAGCTGCTTTCAATTGAGCAGAAAAAAAATAAAAGGCAAAGTCTGTTGTGCATGTGTGTCAACAGCTTTCAAAGCTGCGATCTGAGCACAAAAAGCAATCAGAAAAATCGTACTGCTCATACAAAAAAAATTTTCCTTGGTGAGAACTCCACAAACACTGAAGCAGCCTTAAAACTTGGCTTATTGTGTCTGTCTGTAGCTCTACAAAGAAGACTACTTGTTTCTATTTTCTGAATGTGTTGAAAACTAGAACATGGCAGCTGTAATTCTGCTGTAAAGCTCCCCCAAACAAACACCAAAACAACCCTGACCACCTGCTTTGAGCAGACTTCAGCTGTGGAAAATGCCTCTCCAAAGGGAAAGTGTTAGAGAATATTAATGAGACCTAAAAGCAAGTGGGTTCTAGCTGAGATTTTTCTATACGCGTAGCACTGCATTATTTATTTAATATCTATTTCTTTGTCCCTTCTACCTCAGGGAGGTTATTTGTTTTGTGCTATCATCACTGTTGTAAAGAGGAGTATTTCTTTACAGTGAGATGCATGATGTAGGCAGAAACAGAAATTTCAGCCTCGGTTGTTTCTGCTGTCCTACGGGGCTGATGGCACCTGTGCAGGGGACCCGCTTGGCTGAGTGACAAGCTCCGTGCAAAACCTGACGTTCGGTGGGCAGAGCATGCTGTGGAGGGGGCAGGAGCCCACCGCTAAGAATCAGCTCTTCCTGGAGCCGGCCCTTTGGCTGGGTACCTCGGGATTCTTTGCCTGGCCCAGGTAACCAACGTCGCTTCCTTCATTTCTGTTTGCCTCTAGAGGGGATGAACGGCGTCTGGAATACACAGCGCTTTGGGGAGACCTAGGCAGTGCTCACAGGCTCCTTTTAAATACTCGTCAGTCACCCTACGGAGCATACCCTGTATGCTATGGCAGTCAGAATATCCGATAATATAATAAATAAATGGAACTGTACTTAGTACAACATCTGCTCTGCAAATTGTCTCTTCTTATTTCCTGACATATACAGTAGTGACTTTTTCCTAACTATACCTTTACAGTGCGATGGTTCAATAATGCCATAATCCCCTCCCGCCCAGCTCCATCAGTCGGCGTTGCCTGAGGAAAGCCGTGGAGCTGCCCTGCACACAGCTCCCGCACCCTCTCAGCTGCTGCCACATTCAACTCCCTGTTTTCTGTTGACACAAATAATCTTGCAAAATTGCGGACATTTTGAAAGGCCATTGCATTCAACAGATACTAGTATTTCCATAAGTAATCAGGCAGTCTGGTATTTAAATGAGACAGAATACAAACACTGCATGAGACACCCAAAGTGTTCAGATAAATTCTTATTATAACGAGTGGTTCAGGAGCTAGAAAAGGTACATGCAAAACATTCTCTGGAAGTTTGTAAAATTCTGTTTAGCAGCATTGCCTATAAAATAGCAGGGCAGAGTAACAAAACCAGATACCAGATACTCAGCTTAAAGACGGATAGAGAAAGGTGGCAGGGCTTCTTAAGTGGACGAGATGCTGTTCCCCAAGCCATCTAAACTGAAGCAATTTCCATGTAATAAATGGATCATAGATCATCTGACATGAAGAATGTTTTTGCTAAGTGGTAGCTAAGCAAAGCATTCAGTAGCTTGCCTTTTTTTTTTTTTTTGGCCAATCATGCCCAGTGTGATGGAAATGAAATGGATGGAATGGAAGAAGATTAGCTCATCCACCTTGAACAGATTTCATAATCCTCATTACCTTTTTTTGTCAGCTCCCTCCTCTAACTAGTGAAGAAGGAGAAGCTCCCGTTAATAACAGACCACCTAATTCCCCAGTCCAGCAATGCTGACTATCCCCACTGCTGGGTATTCTCATGTTTTTCATCTACTGTCTAGAGAGGCTACCAGGGCATTGAGGTGACTGCACCGCACTGCAGATGTTCATGCAGAGACCGATCTTTTTCCCTGCAACGTTCAAAACAGTAATGGTCTTACTTGGTATCTAGAGACCTTTCATTTTAGAATTTATTCCAGCTGGACTGCAGAGCTGGATTGAGATTTCCTTGAGTGTCTCGCCCCACACTGCAACGCTGAGAAAAAGCTCAGACTATTCACAGCCTCTCCTGCTCTCATGAATGGCTTGTTTGTATGGGTGGTTTTGCCACCAGGCTTGGTATTATGAACACTCTCACTGTTACTGTTTAACTATAGTAAATCAGTTAAAGACTAACTGTGGTGTTCCGGAGAAATATTTTATTTCATGCAATGAGACTGGCCTACAGTCATGTATCTGACTTCCAGACTGGACAGAATATAAAGAACAATGATTTTGAACTTCACTGCATTTTTTTTCCAATGATTTATATACACACAGAGTCAGGAAGAGAAGGACTTTGTGCTTGAGCAAGCTCAGATGTGAATACATCTTCCTTTTCTAATACTGCACTGGCAGAGAAAATATTCGACTGGATCTAAAAAAATTAGCAAATAGGTGTAACTATGAAGGTATTTTTAATGAAAGATTTCACTGTGCATTTCTCTAGCTAACTAAATACGCACCAAAGAGCTAAAAGCAGACATTATTATGATAACTCCTAAGTGACCAGTTCAAACAGGCAAACCATGCCCCTGCCTGGCGGATGTTAGGGTAAATGCCTTTCCAATAAACTCTCCAGATTCTCAACTACGGCATTTCATTTTTCCAGAAGCCTCTCAAGTACGACCATGTGGATTTTCAATGGCAGAAACATCCTGCTCACAGCTGATGTTTTGTCAAGCTGTTTTCTTCCCCAAGCCAAGTCAGGAGAAAACACATAAATATTCTTACAAGCAGGTCACTTATTTTCCAGCTGACATGCATTTTGCATTCCGCTATTTTCACTCTATTTTTCCTACACACAGAGTCCATATTGTTATAGGGAAAGCAGTTTATATAAGAAAATTGACCTGGCACAACTTAAATTCTTCTAGCAAAACTTGAGTAAAAACCTGTGTGGACACTCTTTTCATTGGAGATTGGAATATTTTTATTTAATGTAAAGCTATTAGGAAAGGATTCAACTGAACTTAATGAGAAAGTTTAATTTGAAAGTTAGAGTTTGGCACCCATTAACTATGGTTTTTTTTTTTTTAAAAAAAGATTCAAATTATATCACGGTGACTTTTCCATGCAGAGAAACCATTAAATTCTCTATCGTTTTGAGATCCTATGCTTTCTGCAACCACACTGACCGGCTTTAGGATACAGAGAGGATGGTAAGCCTGTTTTGCATTATTCACCATCTGAATAGGGACTAATCCCACTAAAACATGTAGACATAAACCAGTGAGAGATGAAAATCAACTCAAACTGATAGGTAGTATGTAAGAGAAAAAGGAAAATCCTTGATGCGAAATATTAGAGAAAATGAGTTTTAAATCCCTGTGAACAGAACTTCTGACATCTGAATCACTATTTAATACTACACCAGCTGTTGATGTATTTTCTGTTTTTAGAAAAGCATATGACAATTTTGTATAAAATTTTTGCTTTAATTATTAGCGTGTGAAAACAGCATTAAGGAGGTGATCACAGTAAGTCTGAAGCTTTGCTCTGATTAACAAATTAGCCAGTTCTAAACAGATCAAGTAACAGTCAGAAAAGCCGATGACCCTTGAAAGCAGGCTTAAACTTTCATTGCGCCACTTATTACAGACCACTTGCTTTGGATGCAAACATTATCAGGTGTGCCCCCTTGGACCAGAAAATCTCTTTATTAAAAAATGAAAGAGCACTCGGTTTTCGCTAGTTGCTTTGAAGTAATAGCAGTTACTCCTAGTAAGAGGGATTTTCAGGACCCAAAGAGTCTGTATTTAAGAAGAGATTGCTTTCACTGGCATACTCCAATTTAATTAACTCAGATTTATAAGTAGAAGACCTATGTTAGTTGCATTTGTAATAGGAAATGCAAAATTAAAACAAGTTTATAATCAAATGGAATTTATAGAAAGGGGACAGTATTTTAAAAGTCAACACATCAGAAAATATGATGTTGTTTAACGCTGAATAATTCATTTTTCATATTGGGGGAGACCCCTTTTGAAGGTTTTTGCCAACTGCTGTACAGCTCTAAAGTAATATTCATAGGAGCCTTTTCCTGGACTCCTATGGGTGCCGAGTTGGGCAAAGGCACCCTGAATAACTAAGATTTTTCCTTTTAGTTCTTTGGTTTCTTCAAGATGTCTTCTCAAATTTTAAAATGCTAAATACTTCAGCTTCAATTCAATATTTACAGGTGTTATTTGTCAGAAAGAGAAGCGATTCCTCTGCTGGTGTAAGTCAGTATAATTGAGGACCTGTCCACCGTACTTACTTGCTCAAAGACAGTGCTCTCCTTAAGACACATTTAAACGTGTATAAATTAGGTGGCATCTCACCAACTGGGTCAACGCATTGCCTCACAGTTCAGCATTAATAAATAAAGTATCTAACAAACCATTTCATTGACTCCATTTATGAAAAATTCATTTTTGGCACAGAGTGAGACTAGGACAGTACAGCAAATGATACCATATACTAAACTTACAGCTGTTGCGGTGATTTCGTTCATTATATGTCTCGTTCATTATAGATTCCCTGTTGAAATGCCATTCCTCTTCTGAAGCTATACTATCATACGCTTAAGTCATGAGGGTGGTTTCAGTATTAACATGCAGCTCATGTTTGCTCCTTTGAGAAAATGTAGGTCCTGACCTTGCAGGTACTTTTGCATGAGTAACTTTATATATATAAACAAATGTATTGCACGTATAGCTCTTGAAATCCAGAATGCCTTTCACCCAGAATTAGAGAGTGGCTTGTCAGTAAATATCTTAACTAGGAAAGGGTGACATCTGACAGAGCTACTGGTCTTAAAGCTGAAAACACACCCAGGGTTCATTTCTGCAGCCCGCACGTTACAGAATGCACCCTATGATGGGCAACCAGCTCAATGAAATCGGTGAGTTTATTCAGGGGTAATGCTTAGAGACAAGAGTACAGAACATATTTTCTCAATCTCCAGGTTTCAAGCTGCTACAGAATTTCAGTTCCAAAGTATGATCTAGTCTAGCTTGGGAATTTTCATATGAAGGCTGTTAGTGCATCTGGTTTGATTTGCTTCTAATCAACCAATGTGGATTTTAAAAATGTATTCCCTTGGAAACTTTAGCTGATATTTTCAAGGAAAACAATAAAGAAAATTCAGCTTTGACATGCACATTTTTTTTGCTTATACAACAAAAACTTTTGCTTTCAAGTCTGTGGTGTTCCAGAGACGCTGGGGAACAGAACTATTTTTTCATGCCAAAGTATGCATTTCTGTCGTAAGTAGATTATTTAAAGAAACTTGTCCTGTTAAATGAAAATCCTCAGTCCATCAGTTCATAAAAGAAAATGGTCAGTATCAAATTAAAAAAAAAATCAGAATTAAACAACAAAAAAATTATTGCAGATCTGTGTATTTTTGCCAGCTACTGATATTACCTGTGGGAATTCTCCATTTTCTGTGAGTCAGATCTCTGCCCCAGCAGGGTAGAAGAGCCAAGGAGGCACCCAGGGAGCAGGTTTCCAAACCTAGCTGCAGCGGATGGCTGCTTACCCTTCATCTTAAGTCTGTGGCCCCTGTGGTGGGGCCTGATTCTCTGCCTTCTTCTGCCTGTATTTTCACTTGGCTTCAGCATCAGAGTCCGTTGGTATCCTGTTCTGTGCCATGTCCCAATTCCCATTTTTGCCTGGATACTTCTCTTTCTACTGGTTGCCCTCCAGTCTCAGTTGACTGCTGTAATTAATGGGTTCGATAGCCGTCTTACTTCATCCCTACCACTTTCTGGATCATTGAAATACAGTCCTTCGAAATATTTATCAACTTCCCTATGCTTTGGTTGATGCCCGGCTGCAGAACACGCACTGCTAAGTAGAACTTCCATCCTTTCTACGTATAATATGGAATAACTAGGGAGGTTTCCAAAACAATAGTATTTCACAGCACTTTTTTGTACATTATACATTTTAGTAGAGATTGTTAAAAAAACCTGTAATTAGTCATCCTTGGTAACTTTTCAGACCATTTTTCAGTTACTTACACTTTACCAGTTTTATCCAGGAGGTTGAAATCACCCATGCTGGATATCTGCTTCACATTTAGTTTTGTGGAAAAATTCTCAAGCAAAAAAATTGCTCATCTGTTTCTGAGAATGAATATAGGGGAAAATATGCTGTTTTGCACACTGTAAGTATTAGGACATACAACCTCTCACTTCACACGCGGGCTGTGGTGGCACGTTGCTTTGGCAGGTAAGGTCACCAGAGCCTGCGGCTGCGCTGGGCATGCCCTGCACCAGCGCCGCTGCAGCCAGGAGCTCCCAGCTTCCCTCTCCCGCCCTCGAGACAGGAGACAAGTGACTGGATGAAAAAGAAAGCAGCAGCCTGGCTAAAACCGCAGGGCAACGGCGTAGCCTGGGGTTTGCAGCGTGCAGCGGCAAGCTGTGCCTGCGTGAGCCTGGGACTGGCTGGGGCAGGAGATCTGAACTACGGGGTCTAGCATCAGGGGAGAGGAGCCGGCGGGACACATGCTGCACGAGAAACCAGAAAGACAGGGGATGATGATGGGAGAGTTTTGGGGGGAAATGTGGTCTGTTTTTTAAAACAGTCGAGCATGCTGGTGTGCTGCAGATCACTCAAAATGAGCTTTCTGCAGGTGGCCACAAGCTGAACATTCCCCAGTGTGTTAATGCCCAGCGTGAGGCACCTCATCTGGCTGATCTGCTGGAGTGCTGCTACCCCACAACCTCACACTATAGTAGTGTCTCTGCTCTAAACATTCAAAGTGATGATGCAACTCTAAATACTCCGAGAGATCAGGTCTAAGGCTTACGACCTGTCAAATCTGGCCTGTCACCCACCATGGGACGACTTTTTTCCCTGTACTTCAGGTTCCTACCTCTTAATATCATCTCACTTTGCAGTTGGGAAGATTAATTAATGCTTGTGAAAAAGACACAAAAAGGGACAACTGTGGCAAAATTAGCAATTCTGTTCTTGAAGCGAAGTTCAGACCGTGTCAGTAAGTCAGCCATGTGAAACACCGGCTGAACAATAAGGGTAACACAAAAGTACTGAAAAGCTGCTCAGCCCAGCCAGTGCCATCAGTTGTGTGCACTGAAGGGAGGTTTGGGGGACAGTATGCGATCATAGGAATAAAGGAAAGAATATACAGCTGCCCTGGCTGTTGAGCCTTTCAATGTACAATTTAACAATCTTTTAATGCAATTTGCATGTGTAACGTGCGATATAGGCATTTAAATGTGCGAGCCCTTTGTATGTAGCACATTATGTAGCTTCTTGCTGTTTGCTTTAGAAATTCCTAACTGCCCAAATGATGCAGACCTGCACACACAATAACCCTTAACAAATTGCTCTCGCTGATAATCAAGGTGGCAAGGGCCAAGGTCAGAGTTCAGCTCTTTCTGATGTCAAGGGCCTTCCACTAAAGCCCAAAGCAGCATGTGATGCAGGAGTGCTCTTTAATGCCAGCTGCCATTAAAGGCCGCACTCGTTCATGCTTCGCTGGAAGCTGGCTGGGACGCTTGCTTACATGAGTGGGTAGTTTAAAGCTCCTGTTGGTTAATCCCTCAAACGGACCAGCGACTGCTTTCATGAAGTATACTGGGAAGATTAAAACTGCCTGATTTTTTTTTTCTCCCTGAAGTTCACGGGAAACTGCCAGCGTAATTGTAAAAGCCTGCAAGAGCACCCGAAAATGCATTTGAAATAGAAACAGATATATGAAGGATACGGACATTAGAGTCTCACGGTTTCCAGACGAGCTTCAAGTGATTATTTAACACAACTTATACAAAGCATTAGGACAATATAGATTATAGCTCTATTATAGCTGGGGTAATGCTACAAAGCTGGGGGGAAAAGGCTAGTCTGATATTCAAAGCTTTTCTTCTCCTCAGTCAAGCTTTTATGTTCCCTAAGGAAAGCTGGCATGCCTAAACAGATTATAGGGGAATATCTGACACTTTTATTATTGCCTTTTCAGGAAGAAGCTAATATTCAACATGAAACAACACTTTCCCCTTCAAACTTTAAAAAACTGAATGTTAACTGTGACATTTATAATTCTAACCTCAGCAGGGAGTGTCACACTCACATGTATTAAAGGGTGAAATCACGAGGAACTGGAAGGCAGCGTGTCAATCAGTGTTTGGCTCTTCTGAATGTTTAGGTGCTCTGTCTCCTTACTGTGTTGAAACGGTAGCTGGGTGCCTATCTTGGGGAGCTGGATTTCATTAGGCAGCAAGGATCTTCGTTAGGGGCTATAGAGCTCAGTTTTGCATCATTTTAGGTCTGTTTTTGGATCTAAAATGGAATTTAGCCATGGCTGTGATGATATTCCTTCTCATCTGAAAAGTACCCCATGGTTTTCCGTGTTGTGTCTCCTCCTCTGTGGCCGCATTCCACATGAATTAGGTTTTTTTTCTGCTTTAAACATACGTAATTTTGGATGACCTTTTTTTCCGTGCAGACAAGCATTATGTCACCATTTCTTATGATGACCAAGAACCAACATACCTTATTCTCACATTTCAAGTCTCTAGATAATCCAAACAGTTTTTGAAGTTAAAAGTAACTACAGGAAAAACAGGTTGTTGAACTTTCCATTCTTTGAAATCCTCTCTCTGCTTCCTTATTACTTCAGTCAGTGGGACAGCGTACAGAGTAAGTTAAGTAGTACAAATCAAGATGTGTGATTATCTGCTTAATAAACTTCAAAATAATGGTCTCTACACTTTCCATCTGTGGTTTCTTAGTCCTTACACAGTCTGTCTTCTACTGTGGGGGTCTTCAGTCAGATCAGATGCAGAACGTCAGAAAAACATCTATTTTGAAGTGATACAACCTGCAATTATCCTCCTCACAGAACTGCGTACTATGATTTTTTCTGGTAGTTTATACTTTCACCTTACTGCTTTGCAGCAGCATGTTAAGATTTAGTGGTAAAGCGCTACCGCTGATCTGAACTGCGGATAACTAGCTGCTCAGGGCTGCTCTTCAGGGTTACTGTACTTTTTGTTATTTTGGGCAGACACTTTCTTAGGGTTTTAACAGAACAGTTATGTACGCTGATGTTTTAATCCCAGCGCCCTTTCTAAGATGTGAGAGTGCAACCTCTGAATGCCGCTGTGCTTTTCTACGTTGCAATGAATGGCTGGCTCCGTGACATGGGGCACTGGAAACTCCCTTGGAATCTGCGCCCTGCACTGTTACTGGTGTTTTGATGTGAGCTTGGAAATTTTACAACTTGCTTATTCATACTTATTTGTAAATGGTCCAGAGAAATAAGCCAACTTCTTACCCACACATTGGCCTTTCTTCTGAAAGTGTGAAAAGATGACAGCATTTTTTTCCATCTTAGTAGAAAATGTCTTCAACAATGTAAATATTTGTTGATGAAATGCACTCATTTTCTACACTAGCAGCTTTTTTCTTCTTCAAGTGCAACTTGAAGTATTTATAACTTGTGCTGATTACAAATAGCGTATTTTTTTAGGTCTGAGGAAATTTTCTCACTACTGGTCAACTGCTTTTATCACTTTGTACTCCACTAATATATTTACTAATGGTATAAATAACTAGTAATGAAGAGTTCTGAAGGTATGCAGAACACATTAATGCAATTAGAAGGTAAAATAATGCTACTTTTCGTACTTAAATCTCTAACTAGTTCTTCTAACAAAGTCATATGGGAAGGCAATCTGATCCATATCTTGCCTGTTCAGAATTGTTTATAGTATATGATTAGTCTTCAATAAGTCAAAGATATGAATTTATATTTTCTTTTGCACCCAGGCAAGGCTACAAGTAAATATTATATGACTTCAGAGGAATTGAGTCTATAATAATAAAGCAGATCAAAAATCTAGCCAATTGACTAGGCAAATAAACAGTACCCATAACTCCACAGATCTTTAATTGGAATAAGAAAGTAAATAGTCAAGCAACTTTCAAATAAATTCAACTAAGTAATGTGAGAAATGAGAAATCTCTTTTAATTTAGTTATAACAAAAAGGAAAAGATCAAACAAAAACGAAAGAATAGGACAGATCTTTTGGTGTTAGTGTTCTTTTTCTGTTGAACACAAAAAAGCAATGATTTACATTAACTAAAAACCTAACCCATCATTTTTTTAAATGACCATACTTTTTCCAGCAAACTGATGAGATGATGACAGCTTCTCAAGGCTTTCCCATAAATGACATTTTTCAGCCTTTTACTAACACAGTGCTGAACTGCTACAGTATTTCATCAGTATGAATTAATCTCTATGAATTAATCTTATGGCAGTGCTTTACTCATTTACCATTACTTACATGCACATATATTCCATGACTACTTGTAAAGGAGTAAGGTTCACATTTTCTACATAAATACATACTCTTTATGTCTCTCATGACTTACTCTCATTAGCTATATACTAAATGATGTTAGACATGAGACTAAGTTAGTATGTTGACTCTGGAATGCAGCAGTTAGTTACACATGGTTGACTGGCCTCTTCGCTAAGGTTTATACTGTAGTTTTGTAGTTCATAATATAGGCAATCTTTACAATATAACACCCCTGCTAATAAAAATAGAATTGTTACGTAAGGCCACTACTAAATAATGAAACCACTACTATGTTTAATTTCGCTATTAAATTCTATGTAGCAGTAAATGTTGTTATAGGGATTGTTATTAATGTGAGTACTCTCAAGATTGCTGCCAACACTTCAAACATAAAATTTCCGTAAAGATGTTGGAATCAAATGATACAATGCTTTGCAACTTACTCCTTATTACAAAATCAGGGTAAGATTCCCAATAATTGTATGAGGTTCCCAGTAATGTTATGGACCGCACTGGAACAGAGCAAAGGACAGAAAGTTGAGCCCACCTGCTAGATCATCTCACGTGCCTCTTCTGCAGGATTGCAGCATGCAGAGAAATATGTTATATTGCCGTTTGTTTCTGGATTAACTCAGTTAAGCAATTTATGTTTACCTTCCGAGTATGCATGAAATGCAAGGAAGTATCATGATTGTGAAGATTTGTTTTCAAACTTCCACTTATTTCCATTAAGGACAGTACAGGAGCGCCAGAAAAGATGCCGGAGGGGCTGTCAGTCCTCCTGAACACAACGATGCTGTGACACGCTGGGGACAGCCCATTCACAGAACATGACCCTTTCTAGCCCCAGACTGAATGGATGATGGATGACAAAGAGCTTTTTGTTATAACTAAAAAATATGTAACTGTAAAAATATAATGATTATCTACCATCATAATTAAGGAACTCTGAAATAAAAGCTTTTTGGAATAATGAACTCCATAAATAACTGCTTTTGTTTTTCTAAAAGAAAACATAGCAGCTTTAACAAAGTTCTGCCTTAACAAATCTTCACTGTGACCTCAGGATTCAATTTTAACAAGTTGGTTTTAATCCTGTTAGTTTAAGATCAAAGAAAAAGATTCATTGGCAGTGTTAAATGGAGCAACATTGAAGGATTTGTAAAAATAAGGCCAATACCCACACCAGTCCTTCTGTCCTAATTAAATTTGTATTTCTTCTAAGTGTTGCTGGCAGGAATTAATGCTGAGAGACCTAAGCCGAAGTAGCTCACTTTAACCCGAGGACATATTATCACTTACTTTGACCGTATTTTAAGTTTTCCATTTTGAAGTATTTAGCTTAGTTTCCTACTTGAGAAAGTGAGACTCTTCTCAGCAACTTTTTAATTAACTACTATTTTCCTTTTATATGACTAAAGTCCAGGAGTCCACATGGCTGGGCTTGACAATAACGCAATCTGGGGTTTCTGAATAGTTCCCTCTGGTAAAGGCACCTCCCAAACCACAGTGCAACATGCTCCTCAAAAAATGTTTGTTTCTGTTCCTGCGGCTGCTTTATCAGTGTTGAAAAAATGGTGAGAAAATTAATCCTAAATGTCAATGATCACTGCTATGTAGCTACAGGCAAGTAAATTCTGACATGCTGCAATCCTCATTTACTGTTCACTACTTCCCCCCCAAAAACGAGCCCGTGATGTTCCATTGCTCAGTGGAACTTGTGCCCACTCAGAACATCTGGCACCCGGAGGCAGGTGGGCTCTCCCTGCTCTGATAATGCAACTGCTGTTCAGGATTATCTCCAACTGAAAGTATTTGCACTGCTGGGGCTGGTTAAGCCTCGTAGCTTTGCACGCAGAAATGAATTCCTCAACAGAAAACGCTCCCCAAGAATGGATCACCTATGGAATTTTTCCTTGTTCTGCAGAGACTCTAAGGAGGAGGGAGGCATTAGAGGACCATCAGCCTGCACTCTGCCTACGTAGAGAAAGGAAACAGTCAAGCCAAATTTGGAAATATCTGAAAGATAAGTGAGTATATAAAACTATCACTGGAGCCTCTAATAATTTTATTCATCTTCTAGTCCTTGCAACTTTACACTGCCTGGCCCTGAAAAAATTGCTGTCTTTTGGACTCGCCAGACATACACTTACTTTAGTACAGGTTAAGCACTTGTTACTTCTCCATCCTATTTCCACTCTTGGCTATCTAAAATCTTTCCTTAACTTTCATTGATCTCATTCTATACAGGGGTCTGAATACATGCTATAGGATCTGCAATTTTGATTGCCTCTGTGATCACCCCAAGATGAAGGATACTTTCTGTTGTTCTTTCCTTGTCTCGTATACAGCGTAGTACATGATGTAAGATTGTCCTGAGACAAAATGAAGGGAGAGGCCAAAATGTGGTTATGAGAGTTCTGGTGGTAAAATATCCAACGTTGTAATGTCAGTGCTTTGTGGTCTTCCTGGAAACCAGGTGACAAACAGTTAAGTTAGGCCATCCATTTGTGCATCTGTATGTATACATGTAATGTACAAACTTAATTAAAAACAATTGTAACTGCCGAATTGTAACATTACTGAGCGTAACATGCATTTTGTCATGACTTCAAAATGCAAATGTGCTTTTTGACTTGTTATGGAAGTCTTGCTTGCCAGACATTTCTAAATAAAGCCCAGGAGACTGGATTTACATCTTCCCCCTCTTAACCCTTCTCTTAATCACTTCCCTCTAATTCCACTTTTTTCAACGTGTGTGGCTTGAGCAAAGCCTCTTCTCTGTAATTGTCTTCTAAATTGGCAAAAGGACAGTGCAGGGTGTGACCCTCCTCCAGTTTTTGTGCTCAATTGTATTCTCCTGTGCCCCATTCTCCTACAAGCTCTCCCACGTCTCTGTTAAGTAGCCAAGATTATACAAAGCAGTCAGATTCCTGTTTCACATCTGTGTCTTCCTACAGCAATTGGAGCCATAAAATGAGTTGTCATCATGGTATTTGATAATATTCTGAGCCAGAGGTACTGTATCTTCACATCTGGGAATGAGTGGGTTCCCTCCTTTTAGCTACAGAGGATGGTGTATCTCACTGCACTGCACTAGCAATAGCGGTAAGACATGCTGCCGAGAATTTCAGAGGAGCAGAAAAAGGTCCGTGCAAAAGAAGACAGCACAGTCACTGGAGAAATACTGCAGTAAAGGGGTCCTCAAAATGTTTCTCTTTGTCAGGGATTAATTTTGAGCTCTTACCTTTACTGTGTAGTTTGCAGCTGCTGGTAAGGTTTCACTGAGTGAAGCTGTCTCTCAGTTTATCTAAGCAGTTAAAATGCTTCCCAGCACACCGGTGCACACCAGGGCACGTATGGGTACTCATCACACATTGCACATTACCCTTGTTTATGACATGAACTGCACAGTATTACGTATGAGAGCGCTGCTCCCAGGCAGTCCTAGCTTGTACACTCAGAAAAGTCTCTGGAGAAAATGTGTGCTTAAACAACAGTCAATATTGTGTTCCTGACGACCAATTTTATAGAAGAAACATACATTGTACGTTAGTCTAACATTATTGCTTTTGCCTTAATTCTCCTCTGTTTGTTAAGCACAAATGTTTATGCCACCCGTTATTCAACAGTAAGCTTGTCTGACAGCTTTTGGCATACACTGATTTTTTAATAACTACCATCCCTTGGCATACGCTTACTTCTTTAATAAGGACCATCCACTAAGCACACATACCAGAGATGTAAAACAGTTTTATTAAATTAAGCAGAGGCACATACCATTAAAATTATTTTCTTAATAATAAAAGGCAAATGTTTACATTTATTAACACTATATTGAGTTCAAACTGTATAAATGATAGAGAGGCTATTTTGCAATACCTCCCACACCAGTTTTTATGGGTTTTTAGAATGGGAGTTTAAAAGACGGCATTTTCTTACCAAATATAGCATTTTCCAACATTTTGATTGTTCCTAACTGCATTGTCCCAAAGAGACGCAGCAGCAGCAGCAGCAGCAGCTGCCCATTTTACATCCCTTGCTCCAGCATCACTCCTGCTCTGGGGCGAGATGTCGGTGTGTCATCTCCGTCCCTCAGCAGTCCCCTGCCGCTGCCTGTGCTCTGCTGCGGAGCCGGGGCTGGGTTCACCGCGGTACAAGCTCAGCAGCACTATGTGCTCAAGCTGCTCTGTCACCTGGACTACTCCCGATTCTGTCTCCTGTTAATCCAATTTATCACCTCAATGACTGACATTAACTGTCAACAGAAGCGAGCCAGCACGAGCTGCGCCCTGAGGCCGTTCCTAACCACTTGGGACTGGTTCTCTGACCCACCAAAGAAGAAATACCTGTTACTTTTCCCCAAACTGATTCAGTTTCTGTGGTCAATCTTTTGTTCCTCTTCTGTGACCATCAGCCGAGAGGCCAGTCGCTGGGTTTAACTGATTTTTAACTGGGTTAGTTTTAGTAGAGTAGTTTAGTGTACTAGACTAACACAACCATACTGATAGCTACCTTAGTTGTCTGGGCTGTGTAAATCTGTGCAGGTGACCTAAAAGGAATCTAAATGATGATGAAAAAATCTATCTAGGCCCTTGGCTATTAAATTTTCTTCATGGCATCACAACTGCAACACAAAAAGCTCACAGTCTTCAAGATGCGTAACACAACTTAGTTTTATTTCTGTTCTTTAATAGAAGCTTACAGAAAAATGGAAAAATAGAAAATTCACTATTCACTGCACACTGGAATAACAACTATATATGCTTTACATGGAAATTAGTATCATTAGCTATTGCATACTTTTCCAGTAGAAAGAACTAGCCAGGAAAGTATTCTTACTACCTAAATACTTAATATATTATGCTAAACAACAATAACATGTCATGTGAAATGCACCATGTAATACTTAGAAATCACTGTTGTTAAAGACAGAGCATTCCCAAAAATTTCAAATTTCAACTGGTAAATTTTGGTATTTAAGAGTAGGCATAATGAGTAGGGACTGTTAGAACTTTGCTTACTTGAACCCTACTAGTAGGGCATTTTTGAACAGTTTCAAGCAAAAGAAATCTCAGTATCTGCACACATCAGTATTTTGGAATTGATCTCTGATCAATAATCCTACCAACAATCATATCTAATTCCTCCCTTTTTCCTCCCCCTTTTCTACCTCCCTGTAAGATTTCTGAACAACCAGGCGAAAATGGGAAAGAATATGAGCCAGCAGATCTCCCAGCATCACTGACAAAAAAATCTTCACGCTCAAGTATCACTGTAGTAAGAACGTTATAAAATATACCATGAGTTCTCACTGGCACATCCCATTACCTTCATGCTGTGAAATAGCACCGTGCTCTGAACCACAATATATATGGTCATTCAAAACATGTCAAATATGTAGCACTTAGTCACGCTGCAGGTGCTGCTGCAATATGGGAGATGGTATACGAAAGTACTAAGCATTTTAGTACCTCCTACTGCATTTTTCTTCTAGTGTTCTGTTTGTTTCTTTTGGGTAACATGGTATCAGGTTAATATCTCCATCGTATGACATATCTCTATCATACTACGTACTTACTGAAGTCATCAAAACGTAAGATTTATCTGTAGGTACTTGTACAACTGCAGTATTGTATCACCATTTTATACAGTGTATCTGGAATTCCTTCTGATTTCTCAGATGTCTTTAATTTTCTGCAGTAATGTAGGTAAGATTAAATGCAAAGCCTGGCAAACAAACCTCCGGCATTGCAGTAACAGAGGGAGATATGGATTTTTTCTTTATTATTCTGCTAGAAGAACTTACAAAATGTGGGTTTATTTTCTCCCTGAACTCTTAGATGATACTAAGTTTCAGACCTACACTTATGTTTTGTGCAAGATATTTATGTACTAGAAATGATAGTTCTATGGCAAGAGTCACCTTTGGTTCTCCCCAAAGGATGTGGCATTCTCATGACTGCACACACGTGCCGCCAGGTATGTAGGAGCAGAGCTCTCAGGCTGTAATTCCCGGGGAGATACAGCCTTCAACCTCCTGCCTTACGCCTTTGCAAAGATACCGCAGCGCGGGCTTGTTCTGAGATGGTATCGCTTGCAGTTGATTTCTTTTTGCCGTAGAGGGAATGGTAAAAGAAGAAGAAATAGGTTACTGTCTTCACATGGTTAGTGTGAACTCAGGGAAATGCTGGGGTGAATTCCCAGCTGGTGTCAGTCCCACAGCCCTTGATGTCAGCAGATCTATGCTAAGGAATTGCAAACTTGAGCGTATTCGGATCACATGCTGTTTCTTTATGGTTCTGTAGATGTGACAGATTTTCTGTTGCATCCCAGCTGCTCTCACTTTCCTATTTCATGGACCAGATCCTCAACTAGGGTGAAATCACGGAAGACTGGGCCAAACCATGACTATGCCAGCTCACACAGTCTAACAGCTTAACTCCCTGGAAGTTGTCGTGTGAGTGTAAACGGTGCGGCGCCGCTGTGTAAAAAGCATGCAGCAGATATTCTGGTCTTGAAAATGTCTGGAATGAGTTGCAATGTGTAGATGGCTGGCTGGAGGAGGCTGTGGAGTCTGCAAAGTGCTTGGGCTGACTGTGATTTATGTTTGCTTCCAGGTGCATGTAAATTTTCCATCCCCCATATAGACTCAAGCACTGTGTTACACAGTCATGAAAGATTAAAATTCCTGCACATTTTCTAGAAATATCAGCCATGCTGAGAAAGAAGCATGGGAAGTACCGTTTGTTTTATGCATACAAGAATCCTTTACAGATACATATATTTTCTTAGCATTTTCTATTAGCATGAATTAAAATATTCCATTTGGGCAAAATGTTATTTTAGCTAATTTCCTACAGACTGTTTTCAGCCCATTTCTAAGTGAATGGTGAATAAGTCTTCAGTTGAACACAGCGCTTTCAGATCCTGCTGCTTAGAATAGCTCCCCGCTTCTCAAGTATTAATTGTATCTGGTTATGTTTAAATGTCATTAAAATATGCAGCAAGTGATCTACGGGGATTCATATTTCTACCAAAAATTGAGCCTGCACCTTAATTTCCCGCTGCAGGAATTCGGGATGGGTTTTTCCCGCTGTGCCTGTTGCAAACATCTGCCACTTCTGAACACTGAAAAGAGTCCTTGCAATCCAAATTTTAACATTGTAGCTGAACGCTTTTAAGAGAGAATATTGCTATTTTATTCATAAACTGTTTCAAGAAAGGAAAAGGGGGGAGAAGAGGCGAGGAAGTAAGCCAAAAGTGCTTTGACTTGCTTTCTGTTTTAAAGTGTCTCAGTGAGCGGTGTGCCAAGAAAAACAAAGTCCAGAGCAGGGAGCAGCGGGGAGATCCTGTTACAGCAGCCCAGCACCTCAGGAGACGGGGCTGCCTCCGGCAGGGGGAAGGGAAAGAAGGGGAGAAACAGGGACCCGGCCGCCCGTGCGCCCCAGCAGTTGCCTTCTTGGGTGGGTTAATGACAGGGACCCCATTCTGCAGCCTGCCCTCGCGTGATGGGAGATCAGCGGGTCAGTCACGTAAGCAGGACAAGCAAAATCTGGCCCTGGCTGGAGAAGAGCTTTAAGAAATGGGTAAATGGGGAAGGGGAGAGGACTTATTATTATCAGAATAATAAGCAAAAATAGGAAAAGTGTAAGTGAACATACATACGGGACTACAAACTGCTACTCAGCCAGTGTGGCCAGTGCTGGTTTTTAGAGCTTTACCAATGAGCTTACAGTAAGAGAAGGAAAAACACACACCCCCCCCCCCCCCCCCCCAGCATTTATGTGTATTTTCTCTTCTGGGTGTATTTGTTAGTCTTATTTGAGAAAGCAAGTATTTTTGTCTGGTTATACGGTAGCAAATTACTCCACTAAGGACAAGTCAGCAACTTACTTGTCCTGTAAATTTGTACAGGGAATTGGGACAAGCCTACAAAGCTCCTATTTATCACCCTTTTAAGAAGAAAGCAGGGCTGGTAGTCCTTCCAGACGGGCAAAGGGGGAAGGGAAAAAATGCATGGAGCACATACGAATCAGCGTAAAGACAGAGTCTCTTAATGCCGTGGGTCAATGCCAGACTCTCCCCCACCTTACTCACGCTACACATGAAGCCTCTGTCTTTCAGAGGGAAGATACAACAGCAGAAGGAGTCAACTTAAGAAGGAAAACTTGTGAAACTGTTATAACCAGTCACACCAGACCTGCTGTTGCCACATACTGTCACCGAAACGGGGCAAAGCTGAGCCCAAGTAGCTGAGCCAGACCTCACATGTTTTTGAAGTAACATTATTTTATTATGGATAACCCGGCAGGGCTATAGCAGGTGGTGCGTGAACTTTCACGGTGGTGCAGTGACCTGCAGCAACCCTGCTATTCCCATCCTTCGCTTCTCTAAGGGGGAACTGCCAGTCTCCTGGTGACACGGACTCTGCGCAGGTTGTGAATACCATCGGTAGCACAGACCACTTGCAGAAAGACTGGCACCTTCAAAGAGTGCTTAAAAAAGAGGGAGAACAAGGGAAGTAAAGCTGTGCTGCTCCTTGACAGCAGAGAAGACATGTGGCACTTTAAGGGTCTTACAACCGCAACAAATTCACTCCAGATGTAGACTGCGATACACGTGAGAGCAGAATATGGCTCTGGGACCGTAAAGTCATCTTGCCTAAACAACAGGAGGAGATCTTTGTCCTGGCCTGGGAGAAACAGGGACTGCCTAGGGCACTCAGAGGTCTTGATGGCCCTGACCAGCCTCACCTGGGGTCTCTGCCCACCCCACCCACGGGCCCAGAAGTCCACTTAAGCTCAGCCCTGGGGCTTCAGTCCTTTCCTGAGCTGTGTTGGAGGTGTACCAGACTCCAACCCTGTTCCTGAGTTGTTTGGACTTCTTGGCTTGACTGTGGACCTGGCCCGCTGCCTTGGCTCTGCCTGGTGATCACTGAGCTATCGGTAGGACGTGTTGCCATCACTGCCCTGCTTTATCAGTAGTGTTTTTATTTTTAATGGGGTGTTTTACACTGCTATCAAAATTGCGTTTTAGTTGTATTAGGTCAAGAGTCATCTGTGCCGGTTGGATCTTTCTGGGTTTTGGCACTTTGCCCGTTACGTTAGTTGCATCCTAGTGAGCCTCTTTGCCTAAGGAAGCAACAGGCATAAAACTGAACTGGGAAAGGTTGTGTTCTGTTGTGGATGAAAAGGCTTGCTTCTTTGATCCAGTTCAAGGTCTACAGTTGAGTCCTTATCAAAGTCTTTCTGGTAGACGTTGCTTCTTAGGTCTGTTAAGCTGAAGATTTCTCCTGGAGGTGGAGGCTAAACCAGCCCTTTCACATTCTTTGGTTGAGAAGACTGTTTGAGCTCCTGATGAAAAACTTGGAGCTATTCAGGTTTGCCCTAATTTGTGCCTAGCTGCCCACAGTCCCAGGGGACTGTGTTCAAGTTGCCAGAGATTACTGTGGAAGAATGAGTGATAATTTGCTTAAGGCATTTCCATGAGGTTTCAGTCTACCAGCTGCCCCTTTGAAACTGCTAAAATCATCTTCCTCCTCCCTTCCGCTTGAACAAGGGGAACCATTATGTGGCCCTTGCCACTGGTTTACAGATGAACCACTTTGTGGATGATAAAATTACTGACAGCACTGACAAATACTCCCCGGAGCATCTAACCAGCACAACCCAGTCCAAATGCAAAAGGAGCTTTATTGTGGTTTCCCTGCCATTACATTGTTAGATGTTGCTACTTATTTCTGAACATAGCAAAAATAGCCAGTGCAACTTGAATGCGTTTTGTAAAACTGACTTAGTTTACAATTAATCCTTTAAATCTATATGGAGACAGTAGAATCCAGTGGTTGGAGTGCAGAAATAAGATCCAATAAACTGGTTTCTAGTGCTGCCTTCTGCCCCTTGCATCACCCCTCTGCACCTATAGATCTCCATCTGTAAAAACACGGCCAACAGCACTCAGCCACCTTCATAAATGGCCGAGATGTTCTGATGAAAAGGGTTCTTAACATATGAAAGATATTAATACAATTGCATAGAGAGTAAAAGACATCAGCCAAATATCTAGCCTATGCCATAATCCAGCTAGAAATACAGTAAACTGTAATTGCTCATTGCTGGCCTTCTCACATACTACTTTCCAAGACAAGGTACAAAACTGCAAGAAAAACAGTCCAGAAACCTAAATCTGAACTCTGATTACCAAGGGAGAATCAATTATTTGGAATTACAGAAGTTAATAAACTTCAGGATCAAATAAGCAAAAGATTGTTCTGACAAAAATCTGTAATCCAAAATACAAGTTGCTTTTTTTTTTTAAAGGAGCTTTTCTTATTCTAAAAACCTTCTATACAGTAGTGTGAGGAAAGCTTACTATATGTGTGTGTGTATACTATCCAAATTCTGCTATCAATTATACTGATATGAATTTGGAACAACTCCAGCGCTATTTACATGTGTCTAAATTAGAACAGACTGTGGTTTGTTAATGAGGTATATACTTTCCAGTGCTGTATACTGTTCTATGAAAGCAAAGACTTGTTGAAATCAGCTTTTCATTTTTACTAGTGGTATTAGTGCTTAAGGGATATTTTCTGCTCTATAGCAATGGGTACAGTTGTAGTAAATGTCTACTTCCCATTATTTAAAATGATCACCTCTTTGGTTGTTTGAATATAATATGATGACAAAAATTTTGCATGTATAAACATAACTTGGTGGTCAATATCAATATTTTTATTAATTTGGTACTGATGTCCCTACCTGTACTGCATTATTCATCCTGTTTCTTAGCCAACAATTCAAGGTGTTGATTGTTTTCCGTAGTAAAACATTGCCTCACACTGGGTTTGCCTGTAAATCACTGTGGTAGATTTTAGCCTACATTTTGTTCAATAAGGTAATTTTGAAATTTCGATGATATACAATTGGAAATGACACCACCTGTCTTTTCAGAATCCTCAATGAGTTACTAAACTAAGTAGAAGTAAGCATTGATAGATGTTTGCACAAGGAGAAAAACAAGGCTTGCTACACCTACTAAGTGCCTGAAAATTATTTTCTTTATCATTAAAAATAATACCAGTGCTGCTTCTACTTTCATTCCTTACATTCAACCAGTGCCAGCTGTGCTTTACTACATTCCGATGGCACTTTTCATACCGCTAAAATATAGTTGGTGACCATGTAACAAATTACAGTGTAGTAACGCTAAGACTATGCAGCCATTTAGGTCAGGAAACATAAAATAACATCTTATAAATAACTCACTACAACAGCCCTTAGAGGTGAGGAGAAAGGCAGTAACAAAGGCTTTAAGAATTACTCATTTTTATTTTTGCTATAAAATAGTATCAATTTGTTCAACTATTTTCTTGAGAAGGTGGAAAGACAGGATGGGCTAAGCTCTTCCACTGGTATGAAAAAGGAGCTACACTTCAATCATCTAATGATGAAACAAATTTCTCCAGTTCTTAAAACTCTAGTTTTGAACAACCTTGATTCAGTGTGTATTCTTTAACACTGTGCATTTTGCTGTTTAATAGCATTCTAACAATCAATCTGGTGAAAGTCAGATGGTTTCAAGTGAACTTCTTTGTTCACTCAAACCTGGAGTAAGATTTTTTGGGCTCATTCACACTTCTCATGACCTTTGCATGAGGGTAGTCAATGGACTTTCATACTGACCAAGCAAACTGTTTACAACAGTTATGAGAGCCAACAGCTCTCATAAATCACAGGAATGCACAAAATATAAATGAAAACTCTACTTTCAGAACAAGCTACATTGCAAATACTCTCTGTTCCATAAGCTTGCCATGCTGGGACAGGATTTGAGAGAACTGGGCTTACTTTCCAAGTCTACCACAGATTGCTTGTATCACCCTAAACAGGTCTATGTATCTTGGTTTTCAATCTTTTGAAAGAAGGTTAGAATAACTCCCTTTCTCCTATCATGGACCAATACACAGAAAGAGGTTTGGCTAGAGTACATGTACGGTGTCTAGCAGAAGGGAAATGCAAGGAACTAGGGCGTACCTACAAATCTGACTAAAAGAGTGCACAAGAATTGCCAGCTTGACTATTTGCCTGAAGTCAAATAAGATACAGATTTTGATTACAAACAGTATCTTGCATCAGAAAATATGTCACCCAGTGCCAGCAGTGGAAAAGCCAAGAGTTGAATGGCAAGCTGGATGGAGTTCTACTTGTGCAGAGCAGCATAGTGGTTCAAAGCTTCCCTGCTACTGGTGAGTCTGAGGATGGACTAGAAGGCATCTTCAGGGCTGTGAAGCTGGCCACATAAGTAAAAAATTTGGAAGACAAACCGACGCAGGAGAGAGGGGACACACCAGCAGTGGAAAATGTCCATTTCTGCATTATGCACTTATGCAGTCTCTCCTCCAGAAATGAGAAGAGGAAGTTGACAAAGCATGTTATGCTTAATAATCACGGTTCAATTTTCTAACAGCCCTATCTTGTATGGTTTAGATACTGAAAGGAAAATAATTGACATGTCAAGGAAGTGTTAGTGGGTTTTGTTAGAACATACATAACTACACGTGCACTATTCAGGACAGCACACAGTACCATTTAATGGAGCTTTAAAAGTTTAATTTCAACAGATTTTAATTTAAGCCTTAAGCTGCAATGATTTTTAAATAACAAGTTCACTACAGATAAATGACAGTTGTTTTGAAACTAACAATGCAAATTCATTCTTCAGTATGCTCAGCTTTCTGGCCCATTTCTGAAAGAAAACATCATGCCAATTTAAAGAAAGCAGCTGGTTTGTGTTTATAAAATTTGCATTATCTTTTCTTGGAACTGGATCATCAGCCTTGGGTTAGGAAATCTGGAAATATTTCACTGAATATTTCTGAGCTGATTTCCGTCAGCATGTTTCCTTGCTCTGACTTCAGGAGTAAGATTGACCATGTGGACACAATTTAGCCTTGATTTCCATTAGCAGAGGTGAATACTGAAAGCAGGACTTCATCTTAAAGTTTCAGGACATAGTTCTCAAATATTAACTACGGTAGAAGTGTTCAAATCACCTGAAGTGCTTTGTATCACTACTTAGAAAACACTTAATTGCCACAGGACAAAAGGATTAGCATTTTTTTATTCACTTGTGTTTTTACTGTAGATTTTCTCTTGCTCTTTACAATTTTAACTTAAATTCTGCTAATAGGGTCCCTTTCCACTCTTAATTCCTGCTATGAAGTCATGAATCAAATCCTAGTTGCCCCATTCATTCTTCCACTGATACAGATTACTCATTAGAAATATCAGTTGTTACCAAAGAAAATACACTGATCTCATCAGGCTGGAATTGTAGGCCACATCTTCACCTAGTGTAAATCAGCCATGGACTTGAACTGAAATCAAAGCAACTCTGTTTTTTTTTATCAGAAGAGACCTGGTCCCATGAGATACGCAACCAGCAGACGTTTCAGAAAGATTTAACAATTGCAATGGGTAAATGTGCTTTTTCTGTACATTTTTTTCTTTTTCCTAGTTTGCCATTGGGCCAAAATCAAAAAAAGAAACAAAAAACCCTTTGTAAAACGAAATAACCAAAAATCAGGAGATTAGTAGTTAAAGGCTGAAAATGTACACTTGTATATATTGCTATATCAATGTAACTGTGGCCTACTCTTTTAAGCCATGGACTAAGGGCTTTTGTATAAAAACAGGACTCCATTCTTCTAACTCTTCTCTGACCTTCTGCAAGTCACAAGGGTTAGTCTTCTATAGCCTTATGGATGTTGGAAGCAAAAACATTTACAGGGAGACATCAGAAACACAAATCAGGGTCTGCATTCTTCAGATTAGTTTTGTGCAAACACCTAGCATGTTAGTCAACATCAACACCTAATGGTGACTTCATCAAGGCCAAAATATGGTTTACGACAGTCAAAGGTTATGCTGATGCCCATGCTTAACTTTATCTCAATGGTCCCATTAAAATCACCGGCTGCATAAACTAAGCAGCAGAACTGGGTTCTTCTAAAAGCTCTCTGGAACTACTTAAACGTGTGAAATTATGCCCTGGTAGAAAAGGTGTGAAGTATCAGGACTTTAACGGGCTACTATGATCAACAAATATCGACAGTAGCATAAATACCATCTCACATGCGAAAACTGGTGTGTTTACCTGTGAGATTTAGCAAACCCATTCCTCAGACTTAAGTTTTGAAGGTCATCGTTCTGATAGAGCAAGTATGCTGTGACTAAATCTTAAAGTGTATATATACTGCAAGAGCCAGACCTGTGCGCCCAAGATGACTCTCTATTGGCACAAGTAACTAAGTGGATTTGTAAAAAGCATCTGAGAGGTTTCTATGCTCAAAGTCCCAAGAGACAGTTGCAGTGATTATCATCGTTGTTGTGGTTTAACCCCAGCTATGTTTGCTATGCACGTGAGTAACTTAAAATGAGAGGAAGTCCTGATTTGCATTAGATGGCTGAGAGCTTCATATATTAGAAAAGTTGAAGTAATCAGAATTTCTCCAAATCTCAAGATTTTGAAAACCTGAAATGACTTGCATAAAACTATACAAATTGTGTTTACATGTTTCAAAGTTAGTAATAAATAACAACACATACAGGGGAGTATGTTTAGCCAACAGGAGGATGGAATACTGTATGGGTGCCAAGAGCTAGGTTGAAAGCACAGTATGTTGGGCAGTTAATGAAAGGTAAGGCTGAAGTATGGCATTCCTTGCTGTTCTCAGATATCTACCTGGCAGAGTATAACGACTTACTATTCTATCTAGCTGTACACCTTGTGTAAATTGCTATTACAACTGGTAACTCCTTTTATTTAACACTAACAAACAATTGTTACATGAACCAGGTAGTGCAATGCCGAGTCCAATCCAAGCCCAACTTAAGGAGATGATAGCCTGGCCTTTTACTTTCACAGAAGTTGGATAAAAGCCATAACTTTTATTTCTGAAAACGTTCTGGCTGTGTGTCTTGATTTAGTCAAATGGAATGTTCTTACAGCAATATACTCCCTTAAATATTTCAGCACAATTGGATTACAATTATTTCAGTGCGCCTAGCCCTGGAGACACTGATGTATCCATAACAAAGTTGAGTGCAATAAGATCCCAGAATAGGAAGGACTTTTTCTCAAAAATGTGGCATGATTATATGTATTTTTTAAAACTCCTAAGGGTAAGATATTTCAAGTCTGCAGATGTATGCATCTATTTTGGGAAAGTACTAAATCACAAAAACATTGTTCTGAAAATTGTGTTCAAGATGTATATACACGCATGTATCTTTTGTATGTGTATATATATATTTAAAAGTTAATGTAATATATCTGGTGGTCAATAGCTGGCTTATCTAGTCATTCAAGTATTTGAGGGACTCTGGAGCTTGATAGTAACCAGACTAACCTATAATAATACAGACCTAAAATTGCTTCATGTTATGGTTTTCCATGAGAAGCATGGAGTGTAAACATTAGAGAGCCTTCTGCTGTGCGGGTGATATTTCCGTGGAGCATTTGGGGTACACAGCATTTTTGTATTGGGGATATTTCTCCAACTGGCCACTTTTAAAGAGTGAAACATCTGATGGCTTTGCTTAAGGGGAATGTACATTATCTTCATTTGATATTTGTTAGCAAGGGAGGGTTTGAGTAATTTTGGCATATACCTGTCTGGATTAATTTTGTTTTCTGATGTGTTATTTTCTTTATGGGCTTAATTATTCAGTATTTTCAGATTTTGATATTCACTGAATATTACCATGATTTGCAGCATGTAACAATAGTAACAGAGAAACTTGGGAGTTTTATTGTGTTACATTCCTTCTGCCCCCAAATACTTATTGTTAGGTCTCCCCATAAGAGGTGCAGCTATAAAAAAGTATGTGGTTTTGGTCATTGACTTCTAAAATCCTCCACAGCTGAGGATCAACAAAAAACACATTGGACTGTTCCATTTAAAACATCACTTTCCTGAAATGCTCTGTAATCCTTCTGTGTGTGAAGTCTGACAGCATGGTACCACCTGCCTGGTGACTCTCAAGATGTAGGTACCTTAGCCACATATGGATTTCAGATGCAAGTGTGATTTTCATGAATCAGTACACTGTTGTGAACCAAATCTTTTTGGATGGTGTTGCTGAGAGCAAACAGTTGCTCAGAGAAGACTGCTGCTGTTACTTACAGTCTTTTGTAATATATTGCCTTTTCATGCTTCAACCTTGTTCCTAACGCTTTTTGGTAACTTCTGCTTATTTTAATAATAATCGAGATGTAAAAAGGAGAAGAAGTAATTAAAACAGACCGTGAATGTTCTGGATCATTAACAAAAGTATTCATGGCATTAGTCTAGCATATTTGTAAGAAAATATCATGGTGTTATTCATTCACTATACTATACTGCAGTCAGCAAATGGATAAAGAGAGTGACTGCAGACTGAGTTGAATATCAGATCGTGTAGGCACACAAAGTTTCACTGACTTCAGCTGAAAACGATTTCAGTCCCCGCTTGCTGAAAAGTCAGAGGGTTTGCATTTTCCAGTTCAGTGCGCTTACTGCAAATAAGAATTATTACTGTTCACACAGGACTTGAAAGAATTCCCTACACTTGAGTACAGGACTTGCTACATAGATTTGCTCATGGATCTTCCCACATCTTCCCTTTACTCTCCTGTACCACAGTATGTATAATTTTTCTTGGGCTCTGTGAATACAAAATTGTGCAGATACTTGAGACAAATATAAATGTCTCGGGGGGGAAAAGATACACAGCATCATTTCTTGCTCCGATACCTTCTTTTCGGTGCCTATATGAAAATCCTGAGCTCTATCGCGGCCTGCATCCTTTGGTAGATGGCAGCCCGTAACAAATGCCTGCTGTCCACTGTGACAGTGGCAGCTTCCCCTGTAATGTTACTATATCCGTATTAGAGCTGTGCATGGGGTGCACTGCACTTTTCTCACAGACCTCTGACCCGCAGGATTAGCAGGCGACGCTGGCAGAGACAAGGGTACAACTCTGCTATTAGAACTACAGAGAGTTGCTGTAATATACTCGGAGGAGATTCAAGGAATAACTGATTATCATCTTTGCCAGAGAAAGTGATGTGTGTTTTACCCTGTGGTTCATTACTTTGGATGATGCCTGTCAGTTATTTTTTCCAGTATTTCAAAGAAAAGATAAATTCCTGTGTCCAGTAAGAACCTCTGTATACTTGCCGGGTGATTGGGACTTTTCATAGGCTAGGCCATTGCCTAGGATTGTTAACAAATCCTCTATCTGACTTCAGTAGATATATCTACTTCCAACCTAATAAAAGTCAGTGGGGATAATCAGAGGCAGAAACCGCTTGACATCAGTAAGAGCAGCAGAAAATGTGGCCTAGGTAGTCATCAAATACTGTGCTGTCTTTTTTACTGAGTCATGCCTTATATGTGGATTTTTTAAAAAAAAAAAATCTATTTTCTATGTTCATTATGAATACTTTAATTCTATAAGGGCACACTGTGTTTGTGTGTGTATATATATTTAAGTATAAAGACATGCATCTTTTATTCTGGGATCTTCTATTCTACTGCAGAATTCTTCAAGAGAAGAATTTGCTTTCTTTCCATAAAGCACAAATAGAATATTTAATTACAGAGGCTCCAACAAGACACATGCTAATAACAAACAAAACATAATTCTTCTCCTTTTGCATTAGTTTTATATTGTCATAGATCTCTTGAAGCCTGGAGTTACACTAGCATAAACTTTTGCAATTAATAGAAAAACATCACCGAATACTTACAATTAAACAATATCTAGTGTTGTGAACTATCGTACCAGTCAAAGTCATGTTCTGTAAAACTTCATGCAGAGATTTACACTAACTTTGCCTAGAAAGGGCTGCGTAGATGCCTCAGTGCCTTTTGAGGATAGCAAAGAACAATAAATCAGGCTGCTTTGGATTCGATTTTACAACTGGAAAAGATTACGCTGATCTTTACAAAAAGGAGAGGCTAGCATTCTGATGCACAGCATTTGATGGTTACCACTCATTTTTGTCATGAAGAAGAAAGGAGCAAATTGTCCATGTGCTTTTAAATAGTATTGTCAACATACTGTATTTCTAAATCAGCTTAATCCATTTTGCTATAAATGGAAACCATGCTTTCAGTATTTCTGGTGGGAATTAGTTAACTAAGTGCTAAAACTTGCCAAACTCTATTTTATGTAAAAAGGGAGCTTCATGAATCAAAAGCAGTGTTCAGCTGCATATAAATAGGCTTCCAGAAAAACGTATGCCTTGTAATCACATCCTGATAGTCTAATACCTTGTATAAAATCCAGAAACTATTTTCTGCATCTGACAGTGTTTACAACATGGGGCCTCAAGTCTGCCCTCCTATAGTTACTATTTCACACAACTTTATGGCCAAAACCTGAACTGGCTTCCTATTTACAGCTTGGAGGATATTTATCTGTCAGGTGAGCACCAAGTATCTAATTCCATTCGCCCTTTCTGTGTGAAACAGGACGCAGGAAAAAACTGTAATCTAAAGTCGAATGTAAATTGTCAAATACTTGTGAACTTGCATCAGACTTAGCAGGCAGTGAGGAGTGTCCCACAGAGTTTGAACCTTCTATGCAAGGACAAAGCTATGGTTATTCCAGCGTTGCCTTCTTTTATGGCTGCGGAGGCAGAAACTGCCTGAAACCAGAGCAGAAATCTCAGCTGCACACAGAGCAGATGCTGGATAAGTATTTTACTGCATTACCTGAAGCAAGAAGGCAAAGTAAACGTTGGGGCGAGGAGGGGGAAATTAAGTTTTAAGATGCTGGATAAACTGTTCTCATTTGAGGAGAACTTGAGACATACAAGAATGGATGCTCGTGTGAACTGGACTTGGCTGGACAGAGCACCCTGGTGTTCCAACCTTTAGATTCCCTCTGGTTATTTTGACCTGATATACTGCAGGTATATTTATATCCTGAAGGGTTTCCAGTAGATTATCAGGTGCTTGTTTTGCTTTTAGCTGGAGAGGCCCTTTAGGGGGGGAGATACCTTTTACTATCTGCTTGACAGCAGTAAATTTGATGGATGTGATTTACAAAGAGGGGAAAAAAATGGAGTAAGTGCTTGGAGATGATTGACAGATGCAGTAAATCTAACCCAGTCTTTGAAGATAAATAACGAATGGCGGTGCACATGCAGCATTATCCTTTCGCTCTCTGTTAAGGCATTTCAGCTTGCGAACAGTGCCCTTACTTTTTCATGTGTTGTTGAAAACCGAACATATGGTTACGCTCAATGAATACAAGTCAGAATCACTGTCAGATGAACACAGATTAAAACCATAAGAGAAATCTGACCCATTCAGATGCTGTGGCATCGATGCCCTCCCACTCAGCTGCAAGCACCACCACCACTAAATGCCTAGTTCCTTCTTGCAGGCTTTGTTGGAAGCGCATTGGCAGCTGGATAGCAGGAAATATTCATGTTAATGATGATGTATGATTTCCAAACACTTGCCACAAGAAAGAATTTGGTATTAATGTCATTATTTGCTGTGAAGAAGATGCAATCGCCGCGTGGCTAGATGCCTAGCTTTTGTCAGGAAGACATGGCATAGACTCTATATTCTTCTTCAGAAATTGGTAGCTTAAGTTCTGCAGCGCTCCTGATAAACAAGTAAACCCCACGTAATGCAGTTTGAGTGTCCTCTTTCATTGCTTGCTTTCCTAAGACTGTAAACCATCCTTCTCTGGGGGTTTAGCAGGCCTTCCCTGTAGTTCAGAGCTCCTCCTGCCAAATACATTAGGTGGGGAAGCTGACTCTTCTGCAATATTTATATTCCAGTTCGTCTGCCAAAAATGGAATTCAGGTGTTTTACAGGACAAAGTCAAGACTGCCAGCAAACAGTGAGCCTCTGGAAACCTAAAAAACTCGTACTCGGCAAGGATTATTTTAAACAGTAGAATACAGGGATCCTATGTATAATATCAGGTGGTGTCCAATCCAATGACTGCAGCTTTTGTCTAGGTGCTAAGCTTTCTAGACACATCTTGAATTTGCTGGAACAGCCACAGCTCTTAACCCAAAAGCAGCCTTCCTGTGGGATTTTCAGGATAGGTTGAGACCAGCCTCTAACAGGCTGCTGACCCTGCTTTCCTATGAGACCAACTCCTTCAGAAAATGAAACTTACTTGTAATAATAAACATCTAAGGAGATGACTGTATTAATATCTGAAAGACTTATGGATGCAGCACTTTTGAGTTATTACTTTAAAATATTTAGAAAAAAATCTTGCTTTGTACATGTGCAGTATATTATGGATCCTAAAATAATTTATAATTCTGCATTCTGCTCTGGGATGTTAATAAGCCAGATACCAGGCAGTGGCCAAGACTATTAGTATACCGGTTCAGTGCCAGTGTGGGGGTTGATGTTACCATCTGATGTTTCCTATCTCTGATTTCGATGAGTCTGTGATATGTAATATGCATCGTGCTTTACTGTGTTAGATCATATGTTAGAGGTCTGTTGCAGCATTTGTCAGCATCTTTATAGAGGAAAAAGAAACCCTAGGATACGTACTGGTTCCCTACTAATGTTTAGCCAAACATGCAAAGCTGATAATATTTAGCAAGCACTGTTCTAAAACCCAAAGGAAAGCAACATGTTTGGTAGCAAATCTGACCTGATAGCTTACTTTTACAGAGAAATTGCAATTCCCATTTACAAGAACCAAATCTTAAAAGTTTTATTCCATTTGTCCAGAGAGTTAGGATTTATTTGTTGTAAGAGTAATGATATTATAAAAAAAAAAATCAGTTAACGTGACTTAACAGACAAAAGAAGGAACATCACTGTTTAAAGGGAAAAATCCCAGGAAGAGTTGAAAAACATGACTTTTTCTATACAGCTTTACTTGGAAGGAGTTACTGAGTGAAGCAGAAGCAGTTGAAATCCTTTGAGTAAAAGTATATAGTGCTGTTCTGTGCAACACTCTTAAAGGTTAAGTTGTGAGCTGTCAGTGTCCAGTTATACATCACATTGCTGCTGGGGGAAGGGGGCACTAACTACTCTATTTTTTCCAGCTCTGCAGCCAGACTCTCTCTAAACAATTTCCTGCAGTGGGTTCACGTAAGAGACTAAATTGTTTCTAATACAAGGAATGTAGTTAACCACAACTGATAGACAAATACCTTTTCTTATCACTAATGGATTACAACACTTGACTGCAAAAGCAATTTAAACCTTACAAACAGCATATTCAACCCCATAACAGCAGTTACGCAGGGAGAATTGTTGTTACAGCAGCTTTTCATTTTATCTTTGAATGTTTGCACTGAAAATTGATAATATTTTTTTAAAAATCAGTAATATAGCTTTGTTTTTATCCACTGTATCTCTGGATATGATAGTTTCATAAGAATATTCTATAGGTCTTCAAGCTGTAGACAATATTTTGTGCTTAGCAGTTCATACTGACACTCGGCAGCAAAGCAGTGATGGCTCAACAACAGTTTGTATGCTTAGAGTGGAAAAAAGTTTACTATATTTATTAAACATCTGAGAGACCTCACCAAGATTAGGGTCCCAACATGATAAATGTTATGGGTAAAAACTGCAAATGTGGATGTACATAATAGTAATCCCCAAACACATGCAAGTCTCACAGGCAAACTGTGATCTGCCTGCATTACTTAGCTCAGGGAACTGGGACATAGAAACATGAAGGGCAGATTCAGACCACAAAACTCTCCTCTTTCGTGGACTATGCACATAGTAGTTAGGCAGCAGAATTAGTCCTTCCTCTTCTTTTGGACTTGCTATTTGTATTCCTGTGGAAGTCCCTTGTTTCCAAGGGAAGGAGCTACCACTCACTCTGTAGTCAGCAGGAGCTTCACTTGAGCCGTCATACAGATGGGTGACCCTCTCCTATCTTCCACTTTCTGGACAAAGAAACCTCTTCAGTTTCTTCACTGTATTTTTGGTAAATCTACACTATTGATGACAATGAAACCATTGATGGAAAAATGCCAGTTTCTGCCTATCGAACTCCCTAGCATCTGAGCCCATCGGGTGGGCTTCATGTACAAAGACGAGATCCATCTGGGCACTGATCCAGGCACTGATCTGCCTAATGTGTAACTCCATGCATGTCCAGCATTATCATTACGCACTTCTTCCCTGGAGGCACCAGTGGGAGCTGATGCTTAGGTGGTCCCTTGGAGTAAACTTTCTGAATTGCTCTGGAGACCTCGGGTGCGTGAACTCTCCATCTCCCACTCACCAGAGCAGACTTTAAATCTTACCCCATGACGCTTGCTCAGGCTTACGCACTCACCAGCCCCCTTCTAGTTCATGACCCTCTTTCAAAGCCTCACGTCTAAGAATCATGGTCTTAAGTGGGAACACCAGCTTTCATCACAAAATTTTTAGCCCTTGGAGAAAGGCTTGAAACTGTGAAATATAAGTTCAAAGAAAAATTCTCGCAGTCTTTTTAGAACATTTCTGATCTTGAGTCAACCTCATGACTTTTTCCCATGTTTCAACAGGGACTACTAAGTTTGTGATGTCAATTTTTTCAGAAAAAACTGCTTTGAAGATATATATGTAATGGAATACAAATATTCATCAGTAGATTTACTATAAAACAATATTTAATTCAGGCACACTAACTCTTAATTCATATTCATTTATACTTGGCTGAAACTAAGTGTTTAACTGATTCTTCCATGCATTTCAGACACTGTCCTAGAAAACAGAAATCTTCAGTCACACTTGTAAGACTCACATCTATGCTGTGAGATATTTTTAGCTTCCCAGTGACGCTGGGAACAGTGTGTGTGTGTAGGGAATGAAGGAATGATCCTGTGATGAGCAAACAAACAGGATAGTCTGTCTGTCCCTTGCAGTGGCAGTACCTACAGGCGGTTTCCTTCAGGCACTGTGGATTCCAGCATGAATCACTGGATGTAAGGACATGTGGTACGCCCTGGGAATTTTCTGGTATTAATCAAGTCCCATTTTCACGTTCTTCTATACTTATCCTACTCAAAATCCTAATTACTAACAGGTTATTTTGGCCACATAATTGCATCAGTTTTACAGTAAATCTCCTGCAATTGTATATACGCAAATCAATACTTCCTAACATAAAGCACAAATGTCTCTTTTCCATGTATCTTAACCTAGTATTCATAATTCATATATTCTCTACAAAGTTATACCTGGCATAAGTCAACTCCTTAAGTTGAAACATGTTATTTCAAGCTTGTGAACAGTTGCCCTGTTTTCCCTTTTCACGCACTGGGAGACCAAGTGGCACAGTCTTTGCTAAGCCTACGCTTGAAGGACTGAAGGTGGGGCTAGTAACACCAGACTGTAAAACTCCTCACTGAAAGTTAGGATCTGGAGATGTAATTAAAACCAGTTATGTTACCATAAGTTACTTAACAAATAGCCGTATCTCAGCAAAGCCATGGTAACTTCCTGCATGTGCACTCTCTGCATTCACCAAGTACCATGTGGAAGTATACTGAGCCAAAATCATCCTGGAAGTGATGATTTCAGCACACTGGGGAAATAAAACCAAAGTTTTAATCTGAATTTGTTACTTCAACTGCCTATTCAATGACTACCTAATAGTTTTGGGTGAAATGAATTGGAAAGTTCTGAATATAATGATACTACCATAGTAATTAAATTACTTATACAAAAAAGATAGTTTTCTATTTTCAGAAAGGAAAGTATCTGGGGATTCCAGAACTCAGTTTAGTTTCCATCCCTGTTTCTGATTGCCTTTGTGGCTTGGCTTGGAGAAACCCACTCCCAGCTGCCCAGATCCCGTCCCGCTGTTTGGTAACACTGCTTCTGGGAATGCTCTTACCCCCAGGTTACTTCTGCGACCCTGCAGCAGCCATCCCTTCTCCCCCTGAAACCAGCCTGAACACAGCCTGCAAAGTCTGTGGCAGATGACTTCTGCATCCTTTGATAGTGATGGGTTTTGTCACCCCGTAACGAAGAATCCTGGGACACCCTCTCTGCCCACTGCCGTACTGCAAAGGCAGATGGTATAGCTGCAGGCTGGGACCTGCCTGCGGGGCAGGCGAGAGGACCTGTAAGGATTGAGAGTGTGTAGGGTTTTCCCTCAGGGATTTTGGAAGGTTGCTGCAGAGCCAGCCCCAAGGTTCTCCCAGCAGCAGGCCGTGCAATAGGTAAACCTACCTAGAGGTGGCTCTAAGGTTGCTACCTGTAACCAGCACAACAGAAAGCAAAAATGGCAGATGTGTCATTTTTAAAAAGTCAGAATCAAGTGAAATGAAAGACGTGGCTATCTGCCCCTGATTAGGACGGCACTTCCCACTATCATGATGGAATGGTAGTAAGTCCTTATAGTTTAAACTTGCTGTACATACAGATCTTTAAAGATATGACATCTAGCTCCAGCAGTGCTGTTATGAGTAGGCAGACTGGAGTACTGAGTCAGCTCCCAGGTTTTCCAGTCAGTGACACAAGCCAAAACACTGTTTAACAACGTTTTTCCTGTGTTGCAAAACAGCATGAGTGTAAATCATGGGGTCTTAGTGGGGAGACAAGAATGTGAAGTGAGCAGAGTATCCAGGGGCAGAAGGTAAACACTATCAGTGAGAACAATAGTGTTTTACATGCTTTCCACATTAAATAAAATGACCACACAAGGGACAAGGTAATGGAGAATATGGCCCATGGGAAAATTTGTTTGAAATAACGGGTTTTTAGTTTGAAAATCACTGTTGCATGTACAGCACTGAGATGGTCTGAGAGTTACATTTTGATTTAATGACTCCTAGACTTGTTGGGCGTGTCTGGTCTGGCTCTCAATTTCTCAGCTGGCTTCTGCTTTCCAGAACCAGCATTAGTGTCCCAGAATGTGGGGGCTAGTTATGAGCTTCAGGGCTCAATAATCTGCATTTTAGCTATCATCTTATCACTCTTCTGCAAGCTATCTTCTCCAGTACAAATAATACATACTCAGTAACTGTAGTGTCTTTGGTTAAAACCAGCAATAATGTGTCAGTGCTATAGATTACCTATGTCAACAGACCCTTACTGGGTAATGGTTTAGTGTTTATTATACCTCCTCAAATATATTTTCTGAAAACATTTTAATGTTATTTCACTTCACACTGTAAAAACTTGGGTTTCAACACAAATGTCAGGCATAACAACTCTGAAATCCTTAAATAAACAGTCTTTTGGGGGCAGTTCTGTTAGAAGTACATTTTTCAGAAGCTGGTGCCATTTGTTGAAGCTTGCCCTGAACTGTCAGCATACCTTTTCAATCAAAGCAACAGCTGCCAGACTGATACAGTCCTGCACCAGAACGAGAACCCTTCGGAGCTTACATGCCCTTGTCTTATCTCAGGAGAGTCTGTAGCTGCTGATACCAAATCACTAAAAATGGCAGCAGAAACAGTAATTCAGGGCTAATCTACTATCATGGGCTGAAGGGAAGCCACAGTCTACCCCACCCTACGTTCCTTGAACACCCAAGTCTCCCTCTGGGAGTCTGAGGTATACAAAGGGTAAATGCTTCCGCTGTCTGCAAACTGATTCACATTTTGCTCTTTTTTTTAAAGGAGTATTATTAGTTGCTGTTAGAAATAGTCAAATATAGCAAGTTGTAGTTGAACACAGACTTAATGGATAAAACAATTTTTATTAAAATTGGAATTTTAAGCAGCTGTTATCACTATTATGGATGCTTCCTATTCATCATGACAGTGTAGGTATAGCTTGTTTACAGGGTATGTAACTGCAGGTGTTGTAGCTATGGCTTAAGAAGCATTTTAACAATGTAAGTATTTATTTTCAGGACTTTTCTGAAAAGATTCCTATTTTGTCTCAAACTTCTCATGTTCTTCTTAGTCTGAAGGTAACTGATTTAAGTTTTAAGGATTAGTAAAATCCCACAGAGTATTTTGCTATTCATTAATGAAGTAATATTTTGCCTAATTTTCTATCTGATCATTTTTCTATCACTTTATGCCACTGCCATAACTCCACTGACTCAACTCTGTTAGAACTGGTTAGCTAGTCTGTTCTAGCATGACCAAAAAAATCACAGTATATATTTTAATATATGCTCAGTTCGTCATATTAAAATTGATGCTTCCCTAATCTTTCCCTTGACTAGTTCAGCATATATTAATATACGCTGTGCCCTGTCAACCCCTCTTTAAAATGTGTCATATATTACATTTTTAGTATTATCTATCTAAATCTTAGTCTAGACAAAGGCAGCGTGAAGCTACCACAAATTTCCATCCATACGTAAGAGTGAGGAGTAGCACTAAAGCAACCCGGAGCTGAGGATTATAATAGTCTGGGTTTATTCAGCCCTCCAGGGAAGCAGGCTGCCTTTGTAGTTAAGTAACTCGATGGACTAAAAGGTTGGGGTTCCACACTTGGCTTAGCCCTGAAGTTGGGTAAATTAAGCTTCTCTGCCTCGGTTCCCTGATGACGATGATACAACCCCTCTTGACTTTGTCCTTCTGTACATTTTTGAATATTTATACTGCACATTTTTTGAGACAGGCACTATTGTCAATGGGGATTCAATTTCCATGAGGGTCCCCAGGCACTACTAGAGCAATAATAATAAAAGAAGCCTTGGATCTCATGTAACTCTTGTGCTGTGGGTTAGAGGTTAAGTAGGGCAAGAAGGTACATACCCTCTCCAGCGTGAGCACAAAAAATTAGTCCTGTGTGATTATGATGTGTGAAATAAGCCCACTGAAGCCAATATGAGCCCCTACCCTTAATGGGCAGCCTTGTTTTGTTTCTGGTGAGCTGCTTAAATAAACCTTTGGGTTCTACTGTGATAGCTGAATAAGTAAATAACCTTTCAGATGCCCAAGTGGCATTAATACAAAGCCACAGTTTCTTAGCACATCCTCCAGGCATGAGCCATTCTGAGGATGTGAGAAAGCCAGAAATGGAAAGAGCAAATGCTCTTTATCCTACTGTAACAGTTGTTGGAAATAACAAGCCAGTTGTAAAACTGTCAAATATTTGATGCTTATGTAAAACACTGCATTACTTACCTTCTGTTGCTGAAGTCTGTTCTGTTCCATTCATGCCACTCAGCTAATTTCTCCATTTAGTACTGGTAGTAGTAACGCAAAATTAATTTTAGTCGGTTCTTGTTATTACCAGTATTTGATCATTTTCCTTAGGCCTTCTACTCCTACCACTGGAAAAAAATAGTGTCAGTATGACTCCATGCTGACTGCAGCAGGGAAGATTTGTAGGAGCTGAAAATACTCTGTGAAGGCATTGCTATGTGAACTATTACTTATTTATATAAGTACAACTCTCTTCTGATAAGGATTTCAGACTTGGGCTCTACGGGTTTCCGAACTGACAGTGGACACTGAGAGAGCCATGAAACCTTCACATGTGACAATTTCTGTTGCCTGTTTGTTATACTTAGAAATAGGAATGGAAATGCTTCAGACCATTCTGATACTGCAGAGCTGGGAGGCATCCTTAGTTCAGTTTTTAGGCAATAGTTGTGGTCTTACTGGGTCTTGGGGCCCAAATCTGGTCCCATCCAGAGGAACAATACAGACAACGGACATGGGAGCGGACCTTAGAAAATCATACAGTATCACATCAGGCCGGGAAAGAACTTGATACTGATTCAATGCAAGTATAAGAAAGTTCATGTAAGACCTTGATAACAGAGTCTGTAACTAGCTGTATGACATGATGGCTCATCCAGCTCTATCGTTAGGAATCCTTTAACTGCGTCAGTGCAAGCTGAACATCTTGAAAGTGGAAAGAACTTTTGTCTATGGGCTTGAACAAAAATACTTTAAAGCATAAACAAGACATCTGGTTATTGCGCTGCTACTGCGTATTAGATTAGATGCTTGTTTGCTCGCATGCATTTTGAAGCAGACAGAACAGAAATAACACTTGCCCTGACTGCTTATTGTAAAAAGCATATAAAAATTATGAGCACAACTTACTGAAACTCCTATCTAGCTAAAGAAATAATTCATGCAGCTAAAACGAAAATCTTGGAAAGACTATAACTTTTATGTACTGCAGTTTGACTCTAACCACCTGTTGCAAGGATTCAAAATAGTTTCCAGTGTCTTTCCACATCCCAGGGCACTGTGAAAGAGGTCTCTAAAAGGGGCATTTGAAACAATAACAGTCCCCACCTGGAAAGGAAAGCTAGCTTCAGACTTCGCAGCAGCCTGGCAGCTGCTAATGTGAAATTCTTCCTTTACTGATGGGGGGGGGGGAATGGCCATTTCGATTTATAACTGAAATCTTACTTTGGTTTAAGCGTGTGAAGTGAGAAAGCTTGCCCTGGCATCTGTTAAAATCTATCAGGCATCACTTTGCTTCATTGAACCTATAGGCCTTTATGGGCCAATAAGTGGTTATATCGGTAGAAAACAGCCACTACAGGAACATCTGTTTACCAAGAGAACTTTCAGTTCCATCTTGAAGAAGAATCAGCTTTTCCTTTCTCCTTCAAACTTCCCTCGTGTCCCCTGCAGCTGTTCTCCCATGAAACAATGGGTCGATTCAGACTTACACCCAAAAGAGATCACAACCAAAAATTACACCCCTCTCAGGGTTACCAAAGCAAGAAGACTCTTTCACTTCTTGCTGACTTGCAGCACATAGGAACTGGCTTTTATACAAACAAGGATGTATCTACTTGGCCTTGTGCACTTGTGCTGTCGGATTCCCAAGTGATTGAGACGAAGATAAATGTGTTTGAGAATAAAAGGTTTTAGCCCCCTCTACGTAAATTCCTATACAAAGTTATCATGGAAGCTGAACAGCCAGACAAATAGCAGTGATGTGTAGCCGTTGTCTCTGGAAAATACTCTGAGTAAACTTAAACTCCAGTTGACAGCTTTTTAATTTCTGTATCATTTAAGGTTTTTCCACTTATGCGAAACTAAATGCCCTAAACTAATTGTGGTAATGCTCTGCTTTGAGTTCAGTAGTCCATAACAATCTGTAGTTTTGCAATCAGATTCTCCTACTCTGAGAAAATTCCTCTGTTACTGTTCAAAATCCCCATAGACAACAAAAAAGTTAACTCAAGGATGATTATACAGAGGAATTAATCAGATATGTATAAAATGTACTGCATGATGCCCCAAAGTAAACAGATTTATTTAAGGGTGATTTTAAATAAAGTTAGGTAAATGTCTTAGCCGAAAGTGAATTTTAAATTCGACTTCATTCCTTTCAAAAGCACATCAGCTACCTTTCACTAGTTTGCCTGTAACAATAGTACCTGTGAAAATGTTCACTTATATCAGGTACTTGACCACTGACTTATTTGCAGTACTTGTCTTTATTAGCCTATCTCCTTACATGTTTGCATTGATGTCTTCAGTTTAAAAATCCCAGTTCCTACCCCTTTGCATTAATTTGTTCAATTTCTGTTAACCTCTCCATACTTGTTTAATACTATTATAGATCTTCCTATGAATAACTGTTATTATTTAGTGCACACCTGACTTCCAGACTTCAATTGAAGATGTGTTTTCAAGTTTTACAGAGAAGACTAGAAGTATTTTTTTTAAATTGTATGCAGTGCAGTGAAAGATACATCTCTTTGTCGCTAACTTCCAGATTTTATCCGAAATAAATACTTTCTAGATAAACTGCTTGTTGAGGTCCCAAAAGAACGAAAAAAATCTTGCCTTGTGCTTTCCTTTCTAAAAAAGCCTCTTCTGGAGATATGCATGTCTTATTTTCTTTCCCTTCCTTATATGTTTACTTAATTTTCTCCTCTTAACTGTACAATAAAGGAATTATGTAAAACATCATCTGAATACACATAGCTTTTATAACAAGGTGTTTAAGTGTATAAAATTATATTAGGTCTGTCTAGGAAGTCTTTAAATGTCTGTCTAATGTCTTTCCCCTAAGTGGCTCCTTTTGCTTTATATTCTCTTACATGTAAAGCTATTCCAAGTACCAAACTGCTAACAAAATGGAATCATATTTTATTGTTCCTCTAATTTTCCACGAGGTTTTACCTATTTGTTTGTTGCAGGTCTATAGCTTTTTCCTTCTTTAGAATTTCAATTTGATTCAAACTCTCAGCCTTCTCAGAGTAGGTGGTCTGTAACATTAAACCATCAAGCAATCAGTTTTATGCTTTCCTTTCTAACTCCAGCCCCAGCTTGCTTTTCACAAACAACGGTAGGAAATCCTCTGTCTGACATAGTAAAGGATAAAGCAAAACAAAAATCAGGCCCACTTGTGACTCAGAGGTACACTTAGGGCTCTTAATGCCTAAAATGCTACGTGTTTTGATATAATAGTATACTTTAATCCAAGGGCTATTTAAATGATAGACGAAGTAATGGCTGGAACAGAACAACAATGACAAACTGTAGCTTTAGAAATGACCTTGGTCTAGAATTTGTTGAATTTGTACATCCAACCAAAAGGAAATTTTTAACTCTGGAGCTGAACTATAAACTTTTATAGAATAAATTTAGTTAGATCATGACACAAAAATTTACATTCAGAGAAGTAATTTTAAATAACTTGGATGCTTGACAATAATGCAAAGTATGATGTCTCTCTAAATCACAAGGAGTGGTGGAAGTCAATGTGTTTCAGTTAAAGTCATTATTCCAGGTTCCAAGCCTGTATCTACTGTGCAATTAATGATAGAAACTGAAATTTAAAATAAGGACTAGAAAATGAGTGCACTGTAACAGAAATAATGGGAATATTCTGAAAAGAAAAAAAACCAACATTTTTCCATTTTCAAACAGAAAGCTAATGTTGCATTTCATTTTCTTAAGAAGAAAATATGTAGTAATTGTAACAACAAAATAATATATGGTGGTTCACTATCTTGTGTCAAAAATTGTTTGTCAGGAGAATAAAAGCAGCTAGTAATCTGGATGTTACACACTGAATAAAGTAAAAGTTGAGCAGTTTACAACAACTGGGTTGTTATGAAGTGGGAGACTGAACTAAAAATCTGTCAGTTTTCCATAAAATTCTTCTTAGGTGTCAAATACCACAATTTGGACTGTTCAATGACTAGTTAAGGTTTTACATACTCAAAGGAAATGAATTCATGTCTTTCATAGATCAGTGGATATACCATTTGTGGATTATTTTCACATGCTTACAGACTCTGACACTCAAGTAATACCTAAGACCCCAGTTTTTCTTATTCTATGCTTAACTTTACGCAGATGAATAGTCCCTTTGGCTTTAGTAAAACAAATTCCATACTTAAGCATTACCATATTACATGTTCAGGCTTTTTTCCTCTGTAATAGACAGCTTATGGTAACACTACTTTCATTAGGGGCAGCTTTATCCCTAGGGACTCCTGCTCATCTACAGATCATACTATAGGCTTGCATGGAACTTAGAATAATAGTTACGATAAATAATTCTAAATTTACTTTTTATCATTAGATTAGAAAAGATTTTACAAATGTGGCCATCAGTTCTCATAAACTTAGTGAAATCTTCACTGCTGACTTCAGCTAGATAAGGTTTCTGCCTTAGCAGATATCAAATTAATTGGACACTATGCTCGTTACTTCGGGTCAGGATTTGTCTTTCCATTTTTAGCTGCTTTTAAAATACTGTCCTTGGCTACTTGCTTGCTCAAAGACAATTTCCGTTGAGAAAGGGCTTGCATGGTTTGAAATGTTGTGGTTTGCAGTTAACTCATTGATTAACACATAAAGGATAGATATAAACAAAGATGTTTATTCTTTTAGCATGTTTGACTTATGTACTTATTTCCATTGTCCTTTTTTCCCTGCAAAAGATGATGTACATCATCTGATTGCCTGAGAATATGAATGACTTAGTGTGATTATTAGTCTGGTGGCAAAAAGCAGTCAAGACCTTTCCCAAGACCTCCCTTTATAGCCTTAATTTGCATTCTTCTACAAGGATAAGTAAATTCTACCATGGTTTATCGCTTCATTGACAACTCACTTTAATTAAGCAGCTATGATAATTGCATTTCTTCCTGAAACTGCAGGAAAACACTTTCTAAGCAGTTAAAAGCTTTTGGGCTTAGTTTTTTTTTCAAAGGTTTTCTAAAGGAGGGGAATTAAATGGTTGCAATCAGACACAAACAAGTAGTAAGGGCCAGACTCTGCAATCCTTGTTCATACCGAACAGAACCTCAGGCTATGGAATAAACCAATGGAAAACAAATTATTTTTAGGGTAAGTTATTATTCAGGATAAAAGGGACAGAGTTAGTGACAAGTGTATCATCTTAGTTCAGACTGTGGGGTTTTGGTTCTTTTGTTCTATAAATCTATTCAAATTGTAACACAGTATTCAAAAGCAAGCATAAAGTCTAAGCAGGAGACTAACAGTGCATCTCTCAAATCTGGAGGACTCGGGCATGCTACTTTCCCCGTTTCCTCAGCTTATGCATGAAATTCATTTCATCCCAAAAGAAACTTCACAGCATCTCCTCAACCCCCTGACTCTTCCCTGTTTCTGCCTGAGACACTCTACTAAAATGTTTCTCGTTAATCTAATGAGTTTGGGTGTCTAACAAAGAACCACAGCAGAGTGTCTGGGGAAGGCAAGCTGGGAAAACTAACTGAAATGCCCAGTGAAAGCCTTTAATAGTCTATAAAGCTTGGAGATTTGCTAGACCTGGCAAGAGGCTAATATATTATCTATTCCTCTCTTTGACACTCTTGCTCATTCCTGTGTTTATTACCTGCTTCTAAAGTCAGCTGCTCTGCAAGTCAGCAAATGCCTTCTGCAATGAGAAATCCACAAAGAGGGCAAACAAACTTGCTTTTTGCTACACTTGGAGAGAAAGAGAGAGAACATTTTAATTAGCAGCAGGGGGTAAAACTGGCTAAAACTGAAGGAAAAGGTTCTAGTTGCTAGAGAAAGGTTTGTAATAGAAACAGTCAGCAATTCCCCTGCTGCAGAGGAAACTTTGCCTACAAAGCTTTTAAGAGGAAAGAAGGAGGCCAAAATGAAGGGAAAACAATGAAAGGTTATATTAAAAAAAAAAAGCATTGGTATGTACTGGCTCCTTCAAATAGAAGAAGGAATCAGAGAGCTGGCTGTGTGAACTTTTAAATTAAAACAAGAGTTGCTAGCAGGACACTTATGAACTGTAACTGCATCTGAAGACAGTTCATTGCTTTATGTTCCAAATTGTTTGACGCTTACCACTGCTAAAGGCAGCCTGTGAGAGGCCAGCTTTTCTTCAGTCTACAGCGTAAAAGGTGCCAAAACCTCTACTCCAAAATGAGAGTTAGGGATTCTTGACAGACTAGCAGGAAAAGGAAAGTATTACTAGCAGAGAAAATGGGAAAATGCAAAAGTGAAAATTACATAAATTCAAATTTTTTGCAAACCTGTGGTTAAGACAACTGCTTCAACTCTAGTATGGAAGGGAATCTAACTTGGTGCAAGCCAGTGATGGTGCCCCTAAGGAGCACAGCCCCCAGGGCTTTCTTGTGTGTGAACATCCTCCTTGTTTTTAGCAACACTTCATATTCTGTGACACTATTATTACCTGGCTTTTGTTTGTTTGTCCAGATTTGGGATGAACTAAGCTTTAAAGAGTCTGATACAGTTTTTTCAAAGAACATTGAATGATTTAAGAATTCTTCCCAACTTTAGATGTGAGATTTCTTTACAACTTACAATATATAAACATTAGCCTTGATTGTGAATGAACTACAAGGGAGACACAAATAAATACGCAGTCAGCAGGGTCTCCTCATTAAACAAATTATTTTTTTCTTTGCAAGAAACTTGCATCAGAAAAAAGCACTGTACAGAAAGGGGGTTATTTGTTCTTAGGTTTCAGCAAATGATTATAAACTTCCATACATAGTACAGATTTACACACCTCCATAAGTTCATCAACATTTCTTTTTAAAAAAAAAAGTGCTTAAAAGTTTGTGAGAACTGTGGTAAAAGAAGTAATTGTAAAAATGCAAGAACTGCACTGGTGTGTCTGCCCAGCATCTGCTCTGGTCCGCAGACCGGCTGTTTTGCGCAGGGTTCCTGCTGGCTCTGGTTTAAAGCCATGCCTTTAGCCGTATTTAATTCAACAGGTTAGACTGCATCTTCATGTAGAACAACATGCCATCTGCTTTACAGATCAATCCCACCTTTGTCTTTTACACTAAGTAGTATTTACTCTGCATCAGTGGTATTAGGCTGCTGCATAGACTCAGCATTTAAGGAAGAAAAAATTTCCTTTTTTGCTAGGGGGAGAAACAATTAGCTGGAAAACAATGGTGCATCTCCACATGCCACACAGGAAGAATAATTTAAACTTCCAACTGCTCTGTGTTCGCAGGTCAGGTTAGATACTCTGGGATTTCCAGCAAATTAAATGGGACCTGGTCTGAGCCAACAGTCTGTGTTCAGTTTACATGTGGCATGGCCATAGGAGTCGTCTTTCTCACCATGACCACCTCCTTGTCAAACCACAATGTATCTCCATCCAAAAGCATACTCTTAGAAGTATTACAAGCCCCCAAAACCCCCACAATTTCAGCAACAAAATATTTCTTTGATTATCTTAAATACTATCTTTTGCCCATGACATGGCTTCTTAAACAGTAATAGTTTGAAGTAGCAAAAATAAAAATAATCACCCTATTCACTTAACTCTTGAAAGCTCTACCTAGAGCCTGTTACTATTTACAGTCAGATTTTGGTCTTAAAAAGAGAGGATTGTTAAAAGAAAGAAGAAAAAGATTTTTTTTATTTGGAAATCAAGTTAGAAAAATACACTTCAGAGAACACTGCAAGGGTAGAGATCAGATGATCTCTTTGTGTGTTTCTTTAGGAGGAAAAAAGTTATGTGATTCCAAGCAGTCATGTGGTATGGCAGCTGCTAAAGTTACTGCTAATTTTTATTAGAGCTGGCCAGGGCCAGAAAAAGGTCTGCTTTATAAGCAAGACCTTTTAAGAAATAAACTAAATCTTCCTGAGCTGGGAAGCCTGCAGAACCGAGAGAGGAGAAGAAGAAAAAATAGCACTAAAAAGTTCTTTATTCCTTTTTTTCCCCCCTCAAATGATCCAGGAAACATTTTCACTCTCCCTTCCTGTTGCTGGTTTCTTTCTCATATTCATCCAATCAATCAAACACATATATATATAATATTTACTAGTTTTCAGCTCAAATTCTTGCTCAACCCCATGGCCCAAAAGGACTATTCACATGCACAACATGTATGTGCTTTTATTCACCCAAGGAAGAAACGTGGCCCTGGGCTAGAGGCTTCAGTTGACCCTGCTGTGAGCAAGGGGGTTGGACTAGATGATCTCCAGAGGTCCTCTCCAACCTGATGATCCCGTGAAACATTTAATGGTTTTATTCTCTTTGTTAAACTTGAAGATGGGATTTCAAAATTACCAATATCCTTGTGATATTTTACAGGACTGAGCACCTGTGGCTCACGTCTCTGAAAATCTGTGCATAAATTAAATTGGTTCCTGGGCCGAGCTTCATCACAAAAGCTTTTACTTGCTTCCAGTGTTGCATGCTTTTGTGCATGTCGAAGTTATTTGGATGATGGCAAAGAATAAAGGCAAGTACTTCCAGATAAAACTCATGACACTGAAAAAGACCAGTCATGACTCTTCATATGTCATCTAATCTCAGTTTAAACAGGATGAATTCTGTACTGCTGGTAAACGGATCATACGAGTAAGCTGTGGATACTACACTGGGGTTATGGATGATAACTGTGTCAGTGGAAAAGGGTATATAAGAAGAGCCTGCTGTAGGGTATACTTTTCCTGAGATCTATAGGTCAGGTCCTAAAATAGATGCTATATAAATTAATGATATTTTTTAAGATTAGTTAAACACCAGACTTCAGCAGACTATTAAAAAGGGGCTTGCACCATCAAGATACTGTTTTCCAGATTCTGACTTTTTTCCACCTGCCTCACACAACTGGGGCACATTACACCTTTAGTGCCTAATTTAAGTTGCAGATAAGATCCTTCTGCTATTTGGGAGTTGTGTGGCCCAGAGTGCAGTCATCACCTAGTCCTTCACAAAAGGAATGCCTCCTGCCATGTACACAGGGATGGGATGTGTGTCTCTACCATCTAGCGATCTACCCACGCAGCTGGTTTGTACCACTCCTCCTTCCACTCATAAGAAATTCTCAATGTTCCTTTTTTGAAGTATTATTCCCCCACCCAGTCTTTAAAACCCAAATTCACTTTCTGAGGTAAATTCCCTTTACAAATATAAGACTTTACAGATAGAAGCTTTTTAGAAACGCTGCACCATTATGAGAAAACTAACATAATACAAACTTACTTTGGATACTAAAATGCGTAATAAAGTCTTAAAGCAACAACTTAAATACTATAGTCATTTAAAAGCCCCAGTGCTGAAGCAAAAAATTCTCAACTACTGTTATTGTCAGCCCAGTACCAATTTGTATTTATAAGAGTCTAAAACTTTACAAGTCCTGTAGTTGCCCTTTGTAGCGGAACATAAAATAATAAAGTTATATCGTTTTAAAATTTATCAAAACATCACGCATGAAGTAGAGAAGCAGTCAACAATGCTGGAATTAATTTCACAATGCTGATAAGTTGTCCCCTCTTAGTGTTTAAAGCACAGAACTGCAGTTAATTGTGAACAGCTTCCAATTTTTCATGGTGTAAAGAATAAACTAATTAGGCAAAGGAAAAAGCCTTATGTATGAGAGAGAATATGAATGTAATGCCATTATTGCTATACAATTTGATATAGTAAATTTGATCAACTTCTAATCAAGTACCCTAATTTTCCACATTTTCCTGTTTGTAATGTTTCGTGTCTTATCATAAACTCACATTTAGCAATTTTGAAAAAGAAACAAAACCCCATACCCCATATTGGAATATATTTTGTTTACTATCAAGCAGTAAGACTTTATTTGACTTAAAAGCTACAAATATCATCAATCGGAAGTGACTTTGCATTATATTTCTTACTAGAACAGATTCCAGGATTTCAGTTCAGTTTCCATATTTGGGGGGGGGGGGGGGGGGGCAGCAAGGAAACATACTGTTGTGAAGAAAGCACAAATTAGGCACTCATGGCAAGCAGGTCTGCATGCCATGTTCTTGTTCTTCAGAACAAATCCCACCACCAGAATAAACCAGGTTTGAGCTGCAGGATCAGGACTCAGGATCCCAGGAAGATTTGGTCACCCTCACACATTCAGTACTTTTCACATTTGCTGGACAAATTCCATTTTTATTCCAAATAAAAAGTTATGCAAATTTTACTCAAGTGCATTTTGAATAGCAATGGTCTGAGCTTGCTTTTTTTGTCAGTTAATTTGCACTTACTTTATGCATATCTTTTAGTACAATTGACATGGTAATGTACTGCATATGTACTAAATTAAGGATGATCATGGCTAATTGCCCAATTATTATGATACAAACAGAATGTGTGAAAATAGTTGATAGGACATTCTGTGTGTTTTCTCTAAAAAGACTCAGCGCATTCAAAAATCTAAAAATAAAATCTAACAGTTAATCATAATGGTTTGGCTTCAAATGTGGAAAACTGAACAGGAGATGATTCAAAATGCAAGGAATTGTACCACATGTGAAAAGAAGATTAAATTCTCACATTGTTATATGTTCTACATGCATCCTTTTTAAATAAGTATTTGTCTGTTGGAGTCTGACATGTTTCTCTCCGCTTAGCTACAGAGAATATGAAACAGCTATTTTTCACTTCTTTGAAAGTAATAATTCGTAACACCAAAATGTAGATTTCTCAGGTGGTTTGTATTTTCTCTTCAATGCATGTGTGTCAGCCATGGGCTGATCTGCAGCATCATGACTGTTCCTGTAGCCCACGCGGTGACACACCAGGCTTGTCCTCTAGCTCAGGACAACCGTCCCACCGCGCCACTCGGAGGGAACGACCTCTGTTTGCTCGGCACTGAACAGCCTGGCAAAAGGCAGGCTAGGCACTGACCGATAGCTGTTTTATCAAGCTAATTAGCATGGATTGGTTTACCAGAAAATGGTAAACACAGCTGAGGGAGAATGGATGAGATATTTCATGAGCTATGTGATCAGGCAATACATGAGTCAACCGAGCGAGTCCCTTGTTTAATGTGACATTTGACAGGCCTGGAAATCATCAAAGCCATTTGCATTTCCTTTCCAAGTCCTGTTCCTCGTGGTACCAAACAAGCTAATAACCACACCAAAGAGGAAAAAAAATTTGGAGGCAGGGCATATGCTATATATAATCTGTGACTTTCACTGTTTTTTAGAGAGTTATAAAATGCTATCTTATCAAGAGAATTTTTCTCCTGCTTTTTCCATCCCTATAGTCATGAAAAGTTTGATGCAAGAGAATCTGACCTGGAAAGTACATTCCTCATAATCACTTATTTTTCTCAAGAGCAACTTCCCTTTTAACTGTGCAATTCCAACACAAACATGAACAACATTAACTCCTTTGCAGAGGCTGTGGATGCTGCATCCCAGCCCGCCCCAACTGCAGAGCAGCTGGGCTTTCACCCGCCGCAGGCATTTCCCCATAGTAGGGACGTCAAAGGGTTTCCATGGGGTACAGCTGTTTGTAGAGAGTAGCACATGAGAGGAATAGGGATTGTAGGTTATTTCCAGAGAAAAAGGGGAATGGGGCTCTCGGGAGAAAATGCTGATGAAGTGACGAAGTGCCAAAGCACAGCAGCAAAGCCAGGTATGAAACAGGTATTGTGGAAAGCTGAGCAGCTCTGGGGACTGCCGGCAGGTAGGTGCAGGGCCATCTCCTGGGGCTCGGAGAAGACCCAGTGCTGGAAGAGCCTCCGAACGTGACTGATTCCAACAACAGGCTCTAGGTTTATCCCCCATGTCCAATTAACTTATAAGTAGCTTGTGTAAAATTGGAACTGCTGCAGCCACTCTGCACATATGTGAGGAACAAGGGCAAAATTCTACCATTAAACTGTTTTCCCCCCAATTCAGTGTGAGCAGAGCAGAGCTGCACAAGGGGTCCCCATGTGCCCCCCCGGTGTGCCTCGGACACCCCGGCAGCACTTGTCTTCGGGGTCACGCTAAAGATTTGTGCTGCTATAGGGGAAGCTCTTTCACAAATATAACTGCAGCATCTTTAAGGAAAAATGGTATTCCTCCTAATTCCAGTAGTAGCAATTATTTTCTCTCATTTGTGCACAGTTGTCATGTCCCCATGTCAAGACCACTAAAGGTTTTACAGGACAGATTTTACATTAGCTGAAGACTGATACCGGGTTGTCTTCAAGCACACTGTGTTAGCAAGGAAAGCAAGAGCGGAGGTAAGTGCAGGGTAGAGGGCTGTGTGTAGGGGGAGAAGGGACACAGACACCATAATCCCATTAATTTAAGAAGTGTTACACATAAGGGATCTATTCCTGAGTTTAGAGAGCTTTTTTTGGATAATTTAATTACCTCTTTTTCATTCAGTATGCCCTTGAGAGCAATATTCTAAGCTTCCATAGATTCAAAATGCTCACATTATGCTTAGGGTCAACGTGCTGCGGACTTCTATTAAAAAGAAGAAAGAGTAAGATGGTGCGGAAATTTGAGGGGAACTCATGCTGGACCTTTTCAAAAGTTGCAGCATGAAACGTGCTTATAACTTGAGCTCTGCAGCCTACTTATCAGTGAAGAGGCAGAGACTGTAGGTCCATAATACTAGAAACAACATTGCTTTCTTTGTTTGCAACACTTATGTTTTCATCCCATCCAACTTATTTTTCTTTTCTGTTCGTGGGAAGGACGATAGTACAGTATTTACTGTAAAAATCCTGTTGTACCTCTTTGGTTCATTCTCTTTTTGCTGTCTGGCTCATCCCCTTGCTTCCCCACCTCCCTGCCACAGCTTAGACTGTAGCGCTGGTATGAAATCAGGCAAATAAATTTATGAGAGGAAAAAAATGCAGTGATAAGCAAGGCCGCCTGTTTTCATTTACATTTTCCTCTTAACATTATTATTATTCCCTTTTGACCAAGCTGCAGGATCTGTTTTAGCACAGGCGTGATGCTGCTTTGTAAGATACCATTAACAGATATGGATAAAGGGCTTGGAAAGTTTTCTAGGAGTATAAACTCTAAAAAAAAAGCTGACTCTGCTATAGCTGTTGTGTTCGCTCTCCACAAATAGTCTAATGTGCTTGCGTGTCCTGGCAGGAACTTGAACAGCCAATTTTGTCACTGTCTGAAAATGTTTTCTTCTAGAAAATTAATTCCTAAGTGTATGTAGCTGCGCAGTAAATCCTGTTTGCAGAGCTGAACTCTTCCATTAACAACAATGAAAAAATTCCGTTTAACCTATACGCTTGTTCAGCCAGTGCTTGCAGTAAGTTTCCTGCAAGTAGTTATAGGCTTAGGTTTATCGTATTAAAGCTGGCATAATTTTAAAAAGCGCTCACCAGCAAATGAGAAATTGAAGGCTGTGTTCAGTTAATAATTTTCTTTACTGATTATTTGTGGAAGTCTCCTGTGAGGCGCCTGTGAGTGGTGATAAGTGGAACAGGGCGCACAGGGTAGGGACAACTGCGGAGAAAACCAGACTGGCAATACACTGAACCCTTTCAGCCCGGAGGCTCAGTCTTGTGGAAAAACTAGACCCCATCACGCACCAGCAGACCACATGAAATGTTTCTTCATTTATTCATTCACTCAATTTTAAAGCAGTCCTTGCCTCAGCAGTGGATCTTTCTTAGCATGTACGTGTCACTGACAGGAAAGGTATGCCACGCGCCTGCCAGCGCATCCCTTCTTGCCGTTCCTGCGTGGCTGATGTACCTTCTCCATGCCGATTTGACTTTTCAGAGGCTATGTTGCTAACACAGCCACCAAATTCATTTTGCGGAAAGCCACCTAGCCACCTCATGCGAGCGGAAAGCGGCTCTGCCAAAACAGCACACGTGCTATAGGGTGAACAGGGAACCCACAGGGAATTGTACACTTTGCTTATACCTATACAGTAGAAGAAGATTTGCTAAAAAGTTTCATTGTTCTTATGTGTAATCTGTGAATAAATCCATGTAATAGAAAAGCAGCCTATAATTTGTAGCAAATGAGTGTGCTTTGGGGAAAATCAATCAAATGCACTAAGACGTGTTCTCAACTCCTAAACTAATGATCCTTCCTGTGAGCAGCATGAAACACTGGGCAAGTCCCAGGTGGCATAAATCCTCAAGGTTTCAGTGGAGCTGTGACAGTTTATACTACCTCAACAGTACCCTAATTGTGCTTAAAGTTTTTTAAGGTGGCAAGCAGTCAGCGTTTCAAAAGCCTCCTTCTTTCTAAGCAGTCCCAAAGCTAAACAAACAAGTTTACTATTAGTGAGAAGAGAATGCCATATTTAATTTATAATCTTTCAGAGCTGATGTGCTTAAAAATAAAAACTCTGAAAATCTAATTTTTTCTTAAGAAATGCCAAGCAGCTGCGTAGAGGAGGCATTCATGGCTGGGACTTGAACCAACTTCTGTTAAGAGAGGAAATTAGGACCATTTTGTTACCCTGACAAAAATGAAATCTATGAGAACAGTAATTCCTTTGCATAAAAATCAATAGTTCAGCGTGTTTTTAACATGGCAATTTGCTATGGAACATCTTAACAATAATTCAGTAAATCACTAGTACTGCGTTAAATTGGCTGCTTGCTTTGAATGTGTAAGTACAGAACTGCATAAAAACCATGTAGTCAAACCAGAGAAAATCTCAGTGTCATTACTTCCTCACTTCTAAAATAATTGTGAAAGATCTGAAAACAGATATAAGTAAGAAGCATTGGTTTACACAGAGCAGTTACAAACAGACCAAGATCCAAGTCTTTAACCCTAATCTGACAAGAACTTCCAGAAGTTATTTCCCTGTATACCTCAGATTACCCATTTGCAAAATAAGGATAATATTATTAAACCGTGAGGGGAAATTATTAAGCAGTTAATAGCCATAACATGATCTTCATAGTCCTATATAAGCACTAAATATTGTTATTAAACAGATTCTGTAAAACAAAATACAAGGGAAAAGGCGTATTTCTCTATTTGTTACATGCTGCTTTGAAGACTGAGTAGCACAGACCACGCAACATTCATCTTCATGTATGTCATTTAGCAGTAGGAACATGTACTTCATAGTGGCATTACTTATGTCAATTATATCAAAGGGGCAAAAAATTGCTTTTACAGAAAAATCAAGACAATTCTTAAACCTGATTAACTTCTTCGCATTTAACCTTCTAAAATATGTTAAACAGGAAATCCAAATTACATAAGGAAAATATGTTTAAAAATTATCTCTGACATAATTCAAAGTTTCTCTGTATCAATTTGTCAGGGGATAGAATTTGCAAGCAAATATCAATATAATAATGCATTTGCTACCAGCTATAAACAGTACTATGTATGTGTCTATATTTTACACTGCCTAATCCCTGCTCAGTAATTAGAAATGTTGTGACAGTTCTGAAAATGAGAAATGACACTCTTATGTGTGCTCCAGAATGCATCCACCAGGAGATCCACAGCAAAGGAACATTTTCCAAAAGGAGATCAAATAATTTATGTTTTACTTCATTGTAAATTCTCTGTGATGGATGCTGGAATTAATTTTGGAGATGTTACGCTCAGCAGCTTATACTGGAATAAGAGTTCATTGTGAAAGAGTCTATTTAAAATCATGCTGGTGATACATAGAACCTTAATATTGAATGAACAAGTCAAAGAAGTACTAGATAGCTAAATTCAGTTCTAGATAGCCGTTACCATCTTTCTCTACCATCTTTCATGCTTTTGAAAGCAAATGTGACCTGCTAGCATGCTCTACTCTCTATGCCAAGTTCCATCTGAGTCCTCCAGCTGCGTCCTGCCAGTTACAGCTAAATCCGTAAATGATTTTTCAGCCAAACTGCCAAATCGAAACTTCGGCAGTGTGAAGGTTATAAAAAAATCTGCCTCTAGAAGGACACTATCACTGGACATTACCTAATTTTCATCTAGATCACTTACAGGATGTTGCAATTATCTAAGATAATTGGATATTGGTATGATAAAGCTTGCTCAGATGCCTTGATGCAGGAGGTATCCCCTTTTTTCCTTAACCCAGACTAGGGTTAGATATAGCCCACTAAATATAAACTGCAGAGAATACAGAATGAAACGGTTGCTTTCAGGACCTGATGTCCACACTACATGTATTTTGAGGGTTCTGTATTAGAGCACTTGAGTCTAGTTCTGTGAACTGGATGCCTGTAGTGGCTGGGGTGCATTAAATGAATTAGTTTTATCTAAAAAAAATCCAGTTAGCACACTTGGAGATGACTCCACAATGGGAATCAAACCGCATTAGCTGGGCACCAGTCAGAGACTTGCTTCAACAGGACACTCCTACTCCAAACTCATGCTGATGTGGAGGCACCCAAAGTCAACTACTGGGAAACAATGTGCTACATTTTCATCAGCACTTTCTATATATTTAGAGGTGAGAAGAGTGAATATGAAAATGAGTTTGTGGTCAGCACAACAAGAGTTGTCAACACATGGGTTCCTGCTACCCTTGGTGTGTTATAAATACAACAAATCGCCCTAATGTCTTTATTCTGGGGTTTTCTCTTACGTGAAAATGTAACTTGAACTATGGAAAAGACCCTGCACAAACACTGCTCATGTAGGCATGACTCCACTCAGGGAGGAGACGCAGCCAAGAAGTACAGCAGGAAAGCTCACCCAGCCTGCCTTCCTCTGTGTTCTTCTCAGGTTCGCAGTGTGTGTCCAGCATAACGGTATTTAGTTGCTTAGCCCGGCCTGCGCTAGCGTTGCCAAATGCTAAACTTGTGGAGAAATGGAGCGGTAAGGAGGGAGTATAAAAAAAAAAAAAAGGCAGTAAGGAGGGAGGTCCCTTGCAACAGAGAGCAGATGCTGCAGAGCCCATGGAGGTTAGCTGCCCTTGTCCCCTGTGCCGTGAGCGAGGGTGACTTCTGCAGACAAATGCCGTATGACTGCAATTACGGTGCTTACACCCAAGGAGACTGAACCGGCCTTGCATAGAGCGACTAGGACATTTCCTAACTTTGGGGTATTTGATTTTTCCAAAGTTTTGGTTTTCATACAGTTGTTTGGTTTATGTGACTACGTACTACTTCAGAAACGGATGTCAGCTTTTCAAACATGCTTTGGGGAAATACATGCTTATGGGAAAATTCTCAGTTCAAACGAAATCGCACAGTTCTCACAAAATTGTCCAGACCTTTTCGCAATTATGTTACGTCATATATATAGTTTAAGCAACTCTGGATCATTTCACAGCTCAGCTTCTTATCTTTTTATAGTTCTGCTACTGTGGCTCCATTCTTTCCCATATGAAGAAATTTAATTAATATTTTATATCCTTACTAAATTGTGAATACAATTTACCATAACAGTACAGAAAATAGCAAACACACATTGTCCCCTGCCAACAGAAAATCCTTAACAGCTGTTTATTGCTCATTTGCAAAACATAAGAGCAATGGAATTCCATTACTTAGAGAAACTGGCTGTTCCATGATATCCTTGGCAACAAACACCGCACTTATCTTTTTGAACAATAGACTCTCAAAGTTTCTCCAGCCTACAAAAATAAGACAGTGAAGAATACGTTTTCTTAACTGTAAAATGCTAAACAATGGGAACTGACTCAGTCAGCTGCATTTTGTTTCATGAAAACTAACCTTTCTCTCTCTCTCCCCCCCCCTCCCCCAAAAAAGAAATTTGCTCACTGCAAATTGCGAGAAACGTTTCAAGCAACCATCTCTTTCATAGGAAGGACTTTTTATTGAGGTCAAGACTTTGGCAAAATGAGAAGAAATTCAGACTGCAATCTGAGTAATATAAGAACTTACAAACAACATTAAGGGAGTTACTTAGGTTTATAATAAACCATACAGAAATTACAGAGCAGAACTTTTTCTAGCTGTTCAAAACGTGGTTTTAGAAACCAAGAAAAATAAAATCATGGTTTGCACCACAGATATTTCACATATGGTTTTAACTAAATAACTTACAAGTTTCCAATAGCTTTAAAAAGAAATATCTACGGCATACCAGATAGATGCTAGCTCCTCAGAAAGTCAGGACATGCACATACCATCCATAATCTGGTTTCTATATTTAGGTAAGAACTATACCTAAAGCCATGAAGGTCAGCACTGAATCAAGTCAAGCATATTTTAACAGACATGTCTTCTAGATAGTGTTTATCATGGTACATTTCTCCTAAACCCACACTAAACATCATGCCATTTGAAGACCTGAGATGGAACTCGCACTATTAAAAGAGACTGGATGGTGTATTCACATACCTCAATAATCCTGTCATGAATTTGTAGCCCTCCTTCCTTAGCAGCAGGCCCCGTGTCAACTATTTTTGATACATAAATTCCTTCGCTAGATGAACCATCTTGATTGTCCTTTAAGGATGGAAAGAAAAATACATTATTGTACCTTGAACTAACTCTAATTTGCCCTCAGCTAAAACTTGTCCATGTCACAACAGTGCGTGTAATTTGGAAGAAATATTCTTACTGATGTCTTCATATGGAATTACTTTGTGCTAATGAGAACACCGGACACTCCCATTTTGAAAGATTAAACAACCAGGAACAGACTTCCATTAGGTACATTAGTTGCATGATGATAATTTTCCTCTCACTTAGGCCAGCTCAGTAGTAATAGTCATTACAATTATTCTTAATGTAAAATCCAGTGAGACGGCAGCCTGCTTGCACATCAAACGTAAGACAACAGTGCATTTTTATTTTTAGTTACACAGCTCTTCCTCTGGAGGCTTAAAAATAAAACCATGAAAAACAACTTATACCTAACAAGGTATTTTCATATTCCAGTGTATTGTGTCACCAGCTTCTACCAGTGCAGAACAGTGTCTCGGAAAATTGAAAAACTCTAACTATAAAGAAAAAATAACTTTCAAGTGAATTTACTAGGAATAAATCGTGATTAACGTCAGATTTCTGAGCGGCCAAGAAGTAGTTCTGAATACTTTCTAAATTACTAGGACAAGGTATAATCCACTCCTTGATGTAATTAAAGTCATATGCAGCAGCTCCAGCCAACAAGCATCCAGAAAAAATACATTAGTGAGTGTATGGTGCAGGAAACATCTGCTGAAATCATAGAATTCAAAAGTAGGTTGTTTAAGTTACATCCCTTCACCTGCACAGAGGGCTGCTTAATCTCTGGTGGAAAGGTTTTCTTAATGAACTGTAAAAGGGCCTAAAGCTGCGGGCCCTGAACTCATGCAATGTCTTCAAAGCAGTATGGTCTGAGAAAGAGATACCACAGCTTTCACCATTTTGGGAGTGACACTGCACCAATATTAGTGTTGCTAGCTGTGACGATATGCAAGAATAAACACATTGTGAGAGAAAAGACAGTGCAGTTAATAGACATCCCATACAAATCTGAATACAAGATTTGCTGTGAAAGAATCCCAAGAGAACCAAATGCTTGTCAGCAGCATTTTTACTCTAAGTGTTGACCTACATGCTTTTCCCAACTGGAAAGGGCAAACATATTTTAACAATTAACATACCACGCATGGTCGGCCACCAATAATATTAAATCCAAGAGAGCCAGAGTCACGATGAAGGACCAGAGTCAGTGCTTTAGTTTCTTCACCCTACAAAGAACAGATAAACGTATTCAAAACATTAAGTAGGATAGATAATACTTCTATCCACGTTTGTTGGGTTGATTCCTTATTTTTTTCCCCCCACGTAGTTTAGAGAAAAATGTTTAGAACAACTTTGCAGGAGCAAAGGCAGCAGCTCCCAGCCTCCGCACTCCAGCCACCCCACCGTTCTCCAGCAGCGCTTCTCTGCGAAACCCACCCTGTAAGATTTATGCCTATTTTTTTATTGAGATCTACAGTGAGACACTTAACAGCAACAGAAGATATTTATATGTAATACTGGTTCCTAGAACTACTTGACCTAGTCATATGTGATGTGTTATGTAAAATACTCCATGTTTCCAGTAGTCAAATTCTTGACTTTTCCAGTGCTTGAGGGCGACTGAATCTTAGGACTGCACCTTTATGTTGCTTCTCTCTAGTGCTAGCTACATGACATTGTTTTAAACAGTATCAAACATGAAGTGTTATACAACAGAAATTCCCTAGTGAGTTTTAGAAAATAGCAATAAACAAAACTGCTATGAATTTTGCAGAAGGCCTAGGATGCCAATTGCTATTCACAGCGCCTGCCATGAATAATTTTTTTCTTTGGACTTTTAACACTAGCAAAACAGAAATCTTCCATCATTGAAAATCATTATGTTAATCCTCTAAAATGTGAAATTCTGCAGTGAACAGTTCTCTGATTGGACAAAAAACGTACAACAAAGATAGACTGGATGGACCTGTAGTATTTGGGGGACTGTGTGAACATGATCTATTATCCTGTCCTCTTACACCAGCTTGTTCCTAACTGCAGATACAAGCTCAAACAAAATGTCCTTTATGACACAGTGATGCTACTTAGGTCTATGAACTTCCATTAAGACAAAAGTAAGTGCGTGTACTGTTAAAGACAACTAAATCCTCACAATGTACTAACTTCAGTCTCAATCAAGTGGCCGTTATTTACAGCACAACACTACAAAACTATACAACAGACAACAGTAGAACACTACAAAAAGCCATCTGAACAACAATTTTTTTTTTAGAGATCAGAATAGGATTGGTATGTTGTGCATCTACAGACGTATATGAACCTTGCTACCTCCAAGATCATCATCTTTGTTTTATCCAAAGGGTGAAAAAGTTATGAACACAAAGTTTGAGGAAGTTATCTTACAAGTCTGGTTTTCATAACCAATTAATGACAAAAATTACAACAGTTACATTGTAATTCGATGCAGATGTTTTTGGTTTGTGCATTTTTCTTCTAACATGTCAATTTGAAGTTGTCAATCAAATATTAATGTCTATTAAACTCATAAAAAATGTCAACGTAATCCTGGATTACCGAATTACTCCTACAGATTTGGGGATGATAACAAAGCCCAATTCCCTGCCAGTGTAAACTGGCAGAGCTCCACTGACCGCATGCTCGGAGCTCCAACACAGGGGAGCTGCACCAACATACTCCACCTGAAAATTTGGTTTACAATTTTCGCGTCAGTTTGCGATCATTATCTTTCCTGCAGGTTGAATAATAAATAGACTTGGACCTGATACAGAGAAACATGAATAAACTCCGACTGATTTTATTTGAATTTGCTTACACTTGGCATCAGTGAGAATCAGATATCCAGAAGAGGGCTGAAAAATGAAGTAAAGGCTATTTCCCTGCAAGCCTTCAGACTGAGACCTCAGACAGGATTACAAGGAACAAATTTCCAGTCCTGTGAGACCACTTTCAGGGACTGATGATTCAGGGTTTGAAAGACAAGGACATGCTAGCGCCACTGTTTACTTTCCCTATTATGACTTTTTAAGAAGGCAAATCAATTAGAACAATCAAGAAACAATTACGACATTGCTCTCAAGACCCTTTCAGTAATTAAAGTTGAATGTTTTCATTAAAGCCTTCTTACATGGCTATGATTTGACGCTTTTATACCTAGCAGAACAAGTATTAAAGCAGGTGGGTTTGAATGTTTTGAAAAGTTGGGGGGGGAGGAAGCTAATGCAGTTTTTTGTGGGTATTCCTGAAAAATATCCAGGGGGGTGTGTGGGGTGTTAAAGAAACTTTCCAGCCAGTTCTGGTGGATTTGTACACTGTCTCCATCTCCTCCGCGGCAGCAGAGTTGCGTTAGGGAGCACAGCCCACATGCCACTGCAGAGCACTAATCCCACCACCTGCGCAGAACTGCCCCGGCACCAGGGAGGCAGCAGCGCGTTGCTTTAACACTTGGCTACTTTGGCAGATTCACGTCTTGAGTCTTAAAAATTTCTTTAACAACCTTCTTCACTTCATGAGGAAGCCACGATGCAAATGATTTTTCCAGGGCTCTGCCTTTCTCTTCCCCTCTAACATGTCCCGCGTTCCAGCGAAACAATCATTAAACAGTGAGGTAACTGTGGAAATGCGGTGGCCAGCATCCAGCCCTGCCCCGTCATCTGGTTCGGCAGCAGACCTGATGGTTACTGGCATGTTGTATTCCCACAGCTGAACAGAACTCTTAAACATAATTCTTGAAATTACTGTACTTCCCAGCTGAATAATGTGGAGCTAACAGACTGCCTTTCGCTTTAGATACTGGAAGACTCTAACTTCTTTGGTAGTGCTGCAGCTAAGCTCTGCCTTCCTTACAGGAAGCACTTCAGCTCCTTGCTCCCTGGCGAAAGGGCTGCCAGGACCAGCCCGGCGGATCCTGCTTGGGGACAGTCTGAGAAAAAAAACACCATCTTGTTTTAAAGGACTTCATCTGGCTTTTATACAAGTAAAGCTTGTGTTACCACCTCCACACAGGCATTAAACCAGAGGTCCTAAATACCAGATCGTGAACTGGTTCCTGTATATCTGACACATTCACTGGAAGCCCGTCCCTGCCTTTGGTGGTCAGGACAGCAGAAGGGCTTCCACCGCCAGCTGGAACCAGCGCCATGAACTGCTTCTGACTCTCCCTTACTAGTTTCTTCCCAGAGGACTTTGACGGCTGCATACATAAAGGAACGACCAGATCAGCTTATCAATAGGTGTGAACAGTGGTATGTTTCAGCAAGGATTAAGCATTGTTTGAATAGTATGAGGTTTTTCTTGATTATTTAGACTTTGATGTCTCAGGATTGACATGTCTGATCAAAGGAAATACTAAATTTGAGTAAGACACACCACCTTCCCTACCACTCCCTCCTCAAGCTCGCCCACAATAAGCCTCACCTCTTCCCACCAAGGAATAGTCACTCTGAAGAAACCTCCAAACTTGCCTTTTGGAATAAGCACAGATCAGGCATCCAGTAAATACACAGGAAAATTAAAATGTTCCCTCAGTGGCAAAGAGGATGGGAAAGAATTCACGTGGAAAACAACTGGAGTCACTTAAGGCACATCCATCTGTTTAAGGGACTTATAAAATTGTGAGATATTTACAGATGAGCGTGTGTATAAAATACGTATTTTATGTACATCTTCCCTCAATATAGTTACGGCAGTGTTATAAAACGCACGTCAGAAATGGGAGATCGAAGCACAGGAAAGCTATGTGATTCATCCAGTAGCACAAAGGAAGTCTATGCTAAGGCAAACCCAGATCTGGGTCTCCAAAGTTACTGAAAAAGTTTGCCCCAGCCAAAAGACCACAAATTTGGGTCTTCCACGAGTGGCCTAATGTCCCTCAATATCATATTTCCCCTTTAACTAAGCATTCAAACAGGACTGTAAGTGGGCATTTCTTCTGTTTTGACCAGAGGATATGTCATCTGTTTTATTCTAGATTGGTTCTACATCTGTAGCGACAAGCAACCGTCAGGCAGGGAAGTCAGAAGATCCTTCACCTACAGAGGAGCCAGAACATCCTGCAGTAAGTTTTGCAATCACCACATCTAACCTATGAACCCAGTTTGTTAGTGCTAGGCCTACTTCTGTTTTAATGTAGCGTGAACAATTACATCTTATAACAAAACATATGAAGTATGAATAAAGATCATAATTAACTAATGATAGCAATGGCACTGCATGCTTTGAATAAGCACTTACTCCTGAAATTGAAATAAGTTATTCCACGTTATCATACATGTAATCCATGTGTTCAGGGACCTAATCCTTAGGCAAGTATGTACGCTCTGCTAAGTGTTACGATCTGCATCGCGCACTGCACAGCCTATGCTAGCGTCTCAGAGAAAATAACCCCAGAGTAAAAACTTGGAAGCATGCCACAGCCCAAAATTGGTAAAGCATCCCCTGCACTAGGTGATTACCGTGGGTCTTTTAAAAAAACTCTCTAGTGCACTAAGATGCAAGTTTCCTGATTGTACTTCTTTGGGAGCTGGGCAGACTAAAGCTGTTAGTATTGGAAAGCTGCCCAAAATGCTGTGAAAGACATGTAATTGATTGACCGCTAGACCGCAAGTCTGTGGTGACATGACACCTTCCAGCTTTCTTCAGATTAGACGCTGCTTCAGAAAACTGTGTAACAGCCTTTTGTAATACGGCTGAAAACGAGCACAGTCGTCTCGGCCAGCTGTATCCATAAATTTGATAAAAAGTATTGCTGGAAACTATGTACCATGCACATTTACATCTATCTGAAGCAGCACCTTTCATGCTAATAGCAGCTCACTACACTTTACAGAGCTAAATAATGCAAAAACAACATTATCGACACTAGCCACGAAGTAATGAAGGAGAGGCAGCGTGAGAATAAAGGTGTGCTGTTTGCATCAGATCAGGGACGAGGAGGTAGAGATTCAGTGAGATGATTTCCGACAGCAGGACTGTATGGTGGGCTTTCCTATCAACAGCAATGCGAGAGGGAGCAGAGGCAGCTGTGTGCTACGCTGTGGGAGCAGAAAGCTCTGCAGCGTGCCACTGCAGAGTACAGGGGGCTGTAGGAAAAGGAGGAGACAGAAGAGAACTGTCCTGAATCTTGACATGAATGTGAACCCCCGATTTATTTAATAGTGTTACTAAGATTTTAACCAGCACCATACCCAGCATGGCCAGAAGTTAAAACAGTACTTTTAGTATTAAAATATTCTTTCTGTTTTGAGTTAGCAAAACATGGCGGGTTGTTTTGCCCTGGATTTCTAAAAAGAAAAAAGGAAAAAAAAAAAAGAGAGTTTTGTTTCCTTTACACAGCTTTCAGAGCCTCAGCATTACCAAAGGTGTGAATACAGACGTTTGACAGTTTTGAACAGTTTAATACTGCTGTGTCTGTGGTAGCACATTCCAGGTCATGGGGAAGACTTTGAATGTCTTCATTTAAAAGATAATTGGCTTCTAGGGCTTCCCTCGCTGGGGAGCCTCATTCCAATTAAAACTTAGGGATTGTTGTAGCTCTGGCTTTTGATTCTGGTCATTTTATAAATGGTCTGAGGGGCTGAAGTCAAGTTAATTTTTCTCATCCTAAATTGAGCTTTTAAAGAACCCTGTGTGACTCTGGAAAAAAATGCAAGTACACAGCAGACGTCTTGTATTTGGACAGGGATGTTACAAAGATGAGGGCTTCAGATCATAAACAGCTGGCAGGGTGTCTGAGTTGCGTAATATTTAATCCTAAAGACTGCATTTTGTAGGAAGCCATATTCTGGGGCGCTAGGTGAGCTAAGGGTCTGGAAAGTATTGGGTCACAACAGCCTCTTCCAATTCACTCCGCTTTGTGTTACTCCTGGGAGTCGATTTCTGGTGGTTTAATACCATTTCCAGCAATGGAAATTCCAATTTTGCTTTTTAGAGGTTTCTTCGGGGAGAGAACCAAGAAAAAAATAGTAATGCCGTGACCTTGGTATTTTGATGCCTGAGTTGCTGTGTGGGGTCCAGATACCCATGACAGTCACATTAGAAAACACACACACACACATATATATATATATATATATGGAAACCGGTACATTACGGCTATTAAAAGGCAAAGCTCAGATACTTCAAAGGATCCGGGGGCCGGACGGGCTCCTCAGGACAACTCCCCCTCACAGACAGCGGCCGCCCCCCCGGCAGGCACCAGCGCGGCGGTCCCCGGCGCGGCGCAGGGCAGACGGCCGGGCGGAGAGCCCCCACGCAGGGCCGAGGGCGCCGCGGGGCCCCTCCCTTCCGCAGAAACCCGCCGAAACACGCGCGGGAACGCGTCTCTCGCCTCCCGAGCGGCTCGGCCGCCCCTCCGCGGCCGGACACCGCTGCCGAGGGGGAGCGCGGGGGACGGGACCACCCCGGCTCGCTCTCCCCGCGAGTGGGGAAACTTCTCCCGAGCGGGCACGCCGCCGCCGGCCCCCCCCCCCCGCCCTTACCTTGCCGGGGGAGGCGGCGCGGGCGCGGGCCAGGGCGTCGAGGCGGGCGCTGTACTGCGTGAAGCGCTTCTGGTATCGCAGCGCCGTCACCTGCAGCTCCAGCTGCGCCGCCGCCAGTCGCGACAGCAGCGACTGCTCCCGCTTGCCGGCGCGCAGCGCCTCCTTCTTCAGCGCCTTCTCCAGCGCCGCCGCCCGCGCCTGCAGCGCGGCGCCGTGGGCGCGCAGGGCGCGCAGGCAGCCGTGTCCGCCGGCGCGGCGCTCGCCGTGGGTAAGCATCAAGCCGCAGCCCTGCTCGCAGAGGCCGGCGGGCCGCGCCTCGCAGCGCTCCCGCATGTGCGCCTCCACGTCGCGGAGGTTGAGCACCTGGCGGCAGCCGCGGTTGCGGCACTTGGCGGGGGAGAAGTCGCAGGTCTCGGCGTGCTCGCCCAGGTGTTGCAGCGGCACCACCGCCTCGCAGCCCCGCGCGTGGTTGTCGCACTTGATGTCCAGCTTGAGGATGAGGCTCTTCAGGGGCAGGACGTGGTTGAGCTCCTTGGTGGAGATGCGCTGGCAGTTCACGGGGCAGCTGCCCTGCTGCACTACCCAGGGCAGCACGCAGCCGGCGCAGAAGACGTGGCCGCAGGGGGTGGTCAGCGGGTCCTCCAAAACTTTGTTGCACAGATTGCATTTGAAGTCGGGATCCACGTCCCCGTTGAAGCGATCCAGCTCGAACCCCATCCTCCTTCCGCTTTGCCAAAAACAAGCGAAAAAGGCGGGGGGGGGGGGGGGGGAAGAGCCCAGCCAAAGTAACCGAAGTGCGGAGACGGGACGGCAAAAAATAGTAATAACTATCAACCAGCTACCCCCGCCGCCCGAGAAGGAGCTCCGGCACCGAGCCCAGCCCGCAGCGGTGCCGGGAAGCCACCGCGGCCGCTCGGTCCCCGCCGCTCACGGGGAGCTCCCGGCCCCGCCGCCGCCGGCCCCGCCGGCCCCAGCCCTCCTCGCGCGCCGCCGCCGCGGGCCGCTCTCCCCGCCGCCGCCTGCGCAGAGCGCCGCCGCGCGCCGCCCGCCCCGCCCCGGCCCCGCCCCGCCCACCCGGGACGCCCCGGGGGTCCCCCCGCGGGTCCGCGGCGCAGCGAGGGACAAGGGTGCCTTTGTTTCGGGGAGAGGAGGTCGGGGGCGGGGTGGGCTCCGGCCTGTCCCCCCGTGCGGTGGCAGGTAACCGGGAGCCCGGGGATGGGGCGGGGCGGCCGGGCAGCGGGCGAGGTGTGCCTGAGGGGATCGCTGCGGCGGGGAGACACCCCCCCCCCCGCCCGGCCAGGGGAGGCTTGGCGAGCATGAGGGACGGGGGGAATGCCGGGGGGGGAAAGGGGACGGTCGTGGGGAAGCGGTGGGAGAGGAGGGGAGCGGGGAGGTGAGGGGCCGGGGCGAGGGCGGGAGGTGGGTGCGGGCAGAGGGGAGAGGAGGCGGGCAGGGACGCGGAGGGATGCGAGCGGGCTCTGGTGAGACAAGGCGAGGAAGGAGGAGTATCGGCTGTCGTCACGTTTAACGTGCGGTCGGTAGCAGACGGGACGGCTTGCTCAAAGGAGAGCGTTGGGGCGCGTTGGCTGGGGACGCGCGGAAGTCAGGGACTTTGGGAAGGGGCGCTGCCTGGAGCTGCCCCCCAGGGTCAGGCCCTCGGAGAGCTGCTGAGACGTTGGACCGACCATGCAGTTCTTTGGTGAGACATCCTTACGCCCCCGATGAGAAAAAGTGCAAACGGAACAGTCTGCCAGTGCTGCTCGTATCCTTACGGAAAAGGGATACGTTTCTTCTGTGTTCGCACAGCCTATTAATGTCCCATTAATGCCACTTGGATGTTAGTGAGGGAGATCAGACAAGGTTACCGCTTTTGATATCTGCTGCTGCCTGGAGATGATTTAGAAGCACTCCAGAATATGCTATAAAAAGCTAGCCAGACCACACCTGAAGTACCAGACATAGCATTAGGCAAAAACAATTTCTCTTACAAGGCAGATATTCAAGTACTGAAAAAAGCAATAAAAGAGAACAGCTTTGTTCATTGCGGATGGCGGAGCAGAATTCTCACGTGCGCTAAAGCCACATACCAGCTCAATTGGTATGTGTTTTTTAATGTGTTTCGCTTTGTGGCAAAGTAGAAGCCCAGCTAGAAATTTCAGTTTCAAATGACCTTTAGCATATGCCTTTTATATCACGGTAAAATGATTTTCTGAACATCTGGGATGATTATTCGTCTGTTTGTTTGTGACCTTTAGAAGGTAACAGACTAGTGCTTACACAACGGTGTTCCCAATTCAGTCTCAGGCAAGTAGTTTTTAGTATTAAGGGTTTTCACTTTTCAAATATGAATTCGATCTGTAGCGCTCATTTCATTCTAATTATTAATGTTCCATAAAGCTTAAGGTTGCTTTTGGCTGTATACATCACCCTACTGAAGAAAGGGTGCAGCATGTATTTAGGGTTATATACCTAGCCTAGGGATTTTTTACAGATTTGTTCCTTTTTTTAAAAAAAAAAAGTAATATAGGACTGTGCATGTAGGTTTTCTGTTAACTCCATCTGAAGGTCATGCGCAGTCCAGGGCCATGGTGATAAGGTTTAATTAATACATGTATATTACTGACTTTCTGATTATTCCATTTGATCTGTAGCAGTGATTCCCATAGTTTCTTCTTGTGCTTCACTGCCTTTTTCCTCTTCCTCCTCTTTCTCATCTCTGCCTCCTCAGGACTCCTCTTCTCACCAGTCTCTCTTACCATTTCCCTCGCTGCAATGCTGCATCTCTTTCCTCCCTCCAACCACCCGGACCACCAGCCGCGCACTCTGCTGATTCTCCATGCTTCGTCTGTAATGTCGGTACGCTTCACAGTAGGACACCGTTGTTTTGCAGTTTGTCACAAAAGCTCAGATAGCTGTTACTAGTCACGGCATCTGTTCTTTTCCATGGGCATTTTATCTGAAATAAAACTTCAGATTGCGTGGTCTGGGGAGGCACATCGTACAAATGAGCAACTTGAACGTTGGTGTTCATTTCGGTAGCTGCTGTATCAGACCTCGTCTGATGGGGAAATCCGTCAATGTGACTATTTCTGAAGAGGCTGTTTTAAGATAACTGCTCTAAATTAGTGCCCCGTGTGACCACCGTCTTACGACCTTCATTACACGAGTGCCTCGTGCATTCAGGATGGTTGTAAATAGAAATAGAGATACGTTACTTCCTTCAATGATAGCTGTAGCAGTTTTGGTTTAGTATTTCAAAGATGTCGCTACAGGATGCTTGAGGCTGTTCCCGTTGAAGCCAGAGGCAGAGCTTTTATTGATTTCAATGAGAATGACGTCAGTACCAGGTTCCTTAGGCTATTTGAAACTATACAAATATTTGGATGGAAAATATGGGCAAGAACTTGAATAACATTTTCATTTGGAGTCATGGCTAGGCAGATGGTGTGCTGAATTCTGTGATACACTTCAATGTGACATTTATGTAGGAATAGATACTTTATTTATAAATTAAAACTTTTGAAGGCCACTGCAGTCTTGCATTTAGATGACAGTTTGGAGTGCTGACAGGGAATTGAAGTTCCCCTCTCCCTGCTGCCGTTATCCACGGGAGAAGGCACAAATGGAGCTTTCCCTACTGGAGACACTTACATTTCAGTTCTCCCTTGAAAAAAATGTTTAAAAAGCAGTTTCTCAATGTGAGCCTTTAATGTTATTTTCAAAGGCTGAGGTTTGAAACTGAGAAGAGGTTTGGTTTCCAGTGGATTGCCACCAGGGCTGAAATTACACTGCCACAGCTATGGAAGGTCATTTTTATTTAGTCAGTTCTCTCATCATCAGAGGTAGTGTACTGGGGTGGGACCATTACTGAACCATTAGGGCTCTGTCATTTAACTTTGCTCTCCTGTCATGAGAAGGGTGAGGGCATGTCGGTTTGTGCTTTGGGACGTAGCACAGACACAATGCCAGCTCTCAAAGGTCTGCAAAACTAAGGTTTTTGCAGCAGGTTTCATTCAGTCTGTTTTTTTTTCTGCTGCTGTGAAGTTTCCAGTCTCACAGAAAATCAAATGCAATTTGGTTATTCATCTTCATTTGCCTTTTGTTCATAAAGGTTAGCATCATTTTACACTTGATTATGAGATCTTTGCAAGAAACCTGATTTTTTTTACATCAGTTTGCCTTTAAAAAAGTAGAAACCATTAGGTAACGCAGAGGAAGAGTCGAATCCCTCTCCATGGCAATCATCTGTGTCATTCTTCTGCCTTATTTGATTCTGACAAAACCCCTAAGGTTAATAGGACATGTCCAATGTAACATGGTCTTCCTCATGCACTTAGTTCATGCGTTGGAGCCTTTTGGAAACCGAAACTCACAGTGTCCTGGGCATATTTAAAATATGTTTAGTGTATTTAGAATATGTGCAGTATATTTAAAATGTATCTAAAATGTCAAGATCTTCTCAACATTCTGTTCATTGCCAAGCACTGAAACACTGTACAGAGTTATAAATTTGAAAGTTTCTGTATTCTATGACCTTTCTTGTACTATGTATGTTTTACATGTTTTTCTTTATCTATGTGCGTAGCTCCTATTATTAAAATTCAAGTAAATGTGCCTCAATCCTTTATTTTTACTGCTGGTAGAAATATAAGTTTGCATTAATAAAAGATACACAGAAGAGCTGGTGCATGTGGACCAAATAAAGTGTCAGTCTTGTAATGGTAGAGCATAGTCCATATCAACCCCAGTAGAGATGGTTCATTACGATAATGGTTTATATGACATTTATATTAAGTATTTTGCAAGAGGTTAGACTTTGGCTTGGCAGTTGAGCTAGGATTTCAGGGTTTTGCATGTACAAGTAGAAGGTTGATAGAATATTAAAATGGATGCTTAGAAGCAAGTTGTACATTAGCAACAGAACAAGCTGCATCAAAAATCTGAATCAGGTTCCTCTCTTTCAAAAATCTGAATCAGGTTCCTCTCTTTCAGAAGAAACATTTAAGCAAGAAGTAAAAGATAGCACATGAGCATCCTTTCTTGACGTTCCATACGTATTTTTGTGTAGTTGATTAAGAGCTACTTCACTGCCTCAGAAATCTAGCTGTTTTCAGACACATACTTGAAAGACTGGCATCATTTGAGCCTATTTCATAACTGGCTTCCTTCTCCTCATCTCTTCACATAACTAAAAGTATAGTAAAGTGTGTGTTTTATTTATGAATAATTCAGAGGCAAGGTCCAGAAGAATTTTGGCTATAAGAACACATTCCTATATTTATATGGATAGAGATAAATATAAAATAATGCTCTTATTTCTGGGGCTTTTTAGGAAATTTGATCAGTCAGACATGTTGAGTGCTCTTTGTCTGAATAGTTATGTTAATTCACCACTACAATATCTGAGAGCCTTCAAGTTATTTATTATACATTTTATTATGAGCACTTCTCTGTGTGGTAGGGGAGAATTAGCTGTGTTTTAAGACTGGGCTTGATGAAATGTGGGATAATAGAAGTGCCCATTGTAATTCAGTAAGTCTTTAGCTGAGTGCTAGAAATTGAATTCTGCTTTTCCTCAGCTGTTCTTCACTTGATGTTGGAGCCAGTTTTGGTGAGCAGTCGCTTTTTATGAGTAAGTCTGTGATTTGAGTACAAGACTGAGGCCCAGACGTGGCCACTGCTTGCCTGAAACCACACAAGGATTCCAAATTTTAGTGGAGGCTACATCCCAGAAAGCACCCAGAATCCAGTCCTATGGCCACAAATGCTGCATCTTTGAATTTCCTCAGCAATACAGAAACGTGCAGTAGGTATCAAGTTGTGATGTAGACACCACATTCTGTACTATATAATTTCTTTGTCTTTTCCTCCCTTATTTAAACAATTTAAACAGTGAGAACTGACATTATATATGCCTAATTCCCTTTCACACATCTTACATGTTGTAACTAATGATAATGTTTAAATCCAGACTGTAATTAACTCAGTGGTAATGGGTGGTACATAAAATGCAAGCCATAATTTAGAAGCATATTCTGTAGGAGTTTGTATGATGAATTCAGTAACAGTGGAGGTCAGTCCACGTCTCGGAGAATAGAGAGCACTCAGTGAACACAAACTGCTGAGCATCTTTTCCCCATTTTCCATGCACGTGGATGTTGCAGGCGTGTCAGATAGTACTCACACATGTGGCATTCTGCATGGGTAGGTGTGTTTGGGATTGTGTTTAGCTGACAAATCTGAGAGCCTTTGGATTGCCCTTAATTGACAGCCTGGCCCCATGAAAAAAAGGTGAAGCTGTATTTGTCCGTGACTGTGTGTTCACATATAAGCATTTCCAAAAGTCTTTAAGTCCAACCCTTTTCTCTTAAAATGTGAAAAAATATTCCTGTTTTCAAGAACAGGAATGGAAATTAATTCACTTTTCATACTGGCAGAACAACTGTGAATAATGTGGAATGTTCCGTTTTTTCCACATCAGCAACACTGCTTTATCTCAGGATGCTTTTGTACCGTTTCCAAAATAAACAGTTCTTAATCCTTGCACAAGGTGTATTTGACAAGCAGGCTTTTGTGATCATCCACTATTTCTTCGGTAAGCAGTTCCCCTGCTTATGTATTTACAGCACTGTTTACACTTTTATAAACTAAGGAAAAATTCCCATTTAATACATATCTTAGTTCAAAAACAGAAGCCTTATGGAAAGCCCAGTCCGTTAAGTAAAAAATTCTTAAGTTCTGACTCAGGTGAGCCCCGAGACAGAAAAGAAAAAAGGTTAGGAGAATGCTGTTTTGCCTGATGAGTGCTACAGCAGGATGTTGTAGAGACCACAGCTATATATGGGTTCAGGGAGGGCATAGAGCATCTTTAGATGATAAGTCCAGCTGTTGCTGCTGACTTCTGTCTCTGGCAGTTTTTAAATTACTGATTGCCAGAAGCTAGGAGAGAATCACGGCAAACAGACCATGCCCTTATCTGTGCAAGATGAGTATCCCCAGCTGATCGCTCTTAGAGACAGGATTCTGGGCTTGATGACCTTTAATTCGATCCTAATTGAGCTTTTGGCTTTTTTTTTTTCATAGTCAAGGTATTTTGGAAAATGGTGGTGGCTTAAACAAGCCTTTTCGTTTCGGAGCTCTTGGATTTTCTGTGGATTTTATATTGCTTTAAAACACGAGTTTTTAAGAAGGAGGTTCCAGTGCTTAGAAATAGTAAGCACAGATTTCAAAGAGTTATTTCTTTATTTCTTGTTGGGAAGGGGGTCGGGATAAACTGAAGCCATGGATAGAGAGCTGTTACAGGCCTTTGGGAAGTTAAAACAGGGACGTGGCAAAATGTGCCTGGTGAAAAGAAGCAAATATGGTGAGCATGTGGAATGTGCCACTTGAAAATAGTTGTGTGCAGTTTTAGAAAATTAATAATAATGTATGTGATTTTAAATGTTGTAATAAAGATAAGTTTAATCCTTTTAAAAATAAACTTTGTATGATCAGGCTAGGATAAGCATCAAACTGGGTATGCAGGTTGAAAACATCTTGCTGTGGTCTGGACTTCTATGGGAAAGGTTGAGAACTGCTCTTTAGTATGTGTGCTCTTCATTCATCTCTGTTTGGGAGCTGAATGAGAGCTCAGAAAAGTGATGTACTTCAAGTGTTAAAAGATTTCATATGGGAGGATTTTACATCATTGTTCTGCTTGGTGTGTCGTGACCGTTTCTCCCAGCCTATAGAGAGACGTACGATAACATCACAGTGACATTTTGGAGAAATAGTGAACTTGAAAGATCACAGATTATATGTGTGATAGAAACTAAAGACATCTGTAGGAAACTTCCCACATCAGAAAAATAGAAGTGTGCATACAGCTAGAGATCCCATCCAAAAAAATGATCTTTATATTTCAGGCATCTTAAACCAGTGATGCTCTTGCCAGGGAAGTGCTGGAATCAGGGAACTGTTAAGCCAGTGTGGAAACCTCTTGATGCAAATTAAGATTTTGAAAATGTGAAGTATCCCCAGCTGATTTTTCATGTGGAGATGATTCCACATTGCAAGAATTGTAGGGGAAGCAAGAACTTCCCTGGAGCTGTGAATCTTCACTTTCCAGGAACAGGAAACCCAAATTGTTTTAAAGAAAAAATAACCTTCAGGAATGTGAAGCGTGTGTTGTGTTGTTTCATATGGAAGTACATACCCTCACAAAACATAGGCCTGAGATTGATCTAAATTTGGCTAGTGGGAATGAGAAGACAGTAACTGTAGTACTTCAGAAAAGGAAGTCAGACCTAAAATTTCTAATTTAGAGCCAAAATATAAAATGTATATCACTTATAATCAAATGTGCAATACCTACACATGTCTAGCTGTGTCACTGTATTGATTACTATTAATGATCAAAAATCTTAAGAATTTAGTCCACATTGAATTAAGCAGTCAGTGGATTAATAAGTCATATGCTAAGAAGCTTACACTGGCTCCAGCCATTGGTTTTTGTCATTAATATGAGTCAACATTTACACTTCATTCAAAATGGTGCAAGCGATGGGAGTTGTGTGTATTCTGGAGACCAATTACTCAGTTTAGAAAAAGATAGAAGGTACATCTTAGCTGTTAAACAAACCCAGTTTTGCTGTTAAGAGACAAGAAGTACTTTTTTAAACATGAGGAGGTTTTTGGTTTGTTCCTTTTCATAAAAAAACCCACACTTGTAGGTAAGACTTCCTCTTCGCATGAGCAGAGTCCTTTGGGAGCTCTGAAATTCTTTAGGAGTCATGGCTGAGTAGGCACAGAGACCCCCCCAATGCCTCTCCGCTACGGCTGGTTTATGTAACTTTCTAATTGTGCAAGCGTGTGGAGCGTCAGGAGCTTTCAAAATCTGTATCTGTGCTCTGAACACCACAGAACTTGAGTGTAGTCCTACTGCGCAAGATGCTGCGCCAGATCTATTCAAAATACATTGTTAAATATTAATATTCATAGCTATCTTGCTCTAATGAGAAACACTTTGTGTAGCTCTCGACTGTTTCAGTTTTAGCCTTATTTTTGTTTTTCAAATGTCTTGATCTAGGCAGCTTCCAGCTCCTTTCTTTTTTTATTTTTTTTTAATTTGTGGGTTTGCAGTATTAAGTATGCCCTGAAATTACATTAACATTTTAGACATTTAGTTCAAAAGTATAGTTGGTGTTTCTAAGATCTTTTCTGAACTTTGACAAAGGTTCCAAAATGAAGAAAAGTAGTATCTTTTTATTTTGGCAGTCTCCGCTTCATTTGTCAGTGACAGAACATGAGCCTCTTGGCGAAGCAATTTTTAATATAAATACTAGATCTGACTGAAAAAATAAAACCAGAATTTTCTGAAGACTCCTTGAAATGTCAAACTTGTTGTCACTGTAGAAAGTTAGAAACAGATCATTATGAGGAAATATTGTCCACAATTTTTTACAATTTCTAAATGTTTTCTGTACAATTTTTTTCTTAAAATTGTATGGAAATAGATACTTACATTTTTTTATGTCTGAAATAACTTGTTTTGAAAAATAAAAAGTGGTGTTAACCAGGATGCCACATAAAAACATAAGGAAAACGTCTTATCTGAAAAATTAACAATGTAATGATAATAATATAGCTAATGCTATATTTTAATTAAAAACAAAACAAGGACAGTTTTCAAAGACATTAAGATAAAAACGGTCTGAATTTTTTCAGTCAGGTCTAATAATACAGAGGACAAGTCACCAAGAGCGTGAAGGAGACTGTTTCTTACTTGTTTGGGTTTCTAGGAGGACTTACTCATGAGGCTGAAACTTCAGATTTCAGAGAAGAGAGGATGGTTTGGAGCAGAGGACCGGCGTGGATATCCAAGTAAGCCAAGCCTGAAACGAGGACTGTGGTCCACATTCAGCATATGGCTAATTTTCCCTCTCCAGGGCATACGTCTGTGAGTAGGACTGGCAGCTTTGATAATGACGGGGATGGAGATTTCTGTCCTAGGAAATGCTATGAGTATCATATAGAAAATAGAAGGAAACAAATGCAGGCTCCAGAGGGAGCGGCTGACATGCTCTAGGAAGTGAGGAGGCTCCTATGGAGAACAAAGCTGGTCCCATGTGGGAGCTGTGATGTGTTTGTGTCCTCGGAGATCTGTATTTTTATCTGGGTTAAACAGTTTCAGGGACACCCACAAGGTCATAAACTCCACTATTTAGGGTCACTCTTTCTTACTTGTTTTTCATAATTTTAGTAGTTAATGTTTGTTCCCAGACCTAGTGTATACATAAAGGAGTAGAGACACTTGCAGGGCCTGAAGTAGGGTAAGATAACTAACAGGTATCGACAGCCTGGCCAGCCTTATATCAGAAACAGAGCTGGGGTCCATGATCTAAACATGCCAGTCTCCCAGGTCCACTGTGTGGCTCCTTTGGACCAAGCCTTCCTCCAGGGAAAGAGGTTGGAGGCGGGGAGGAATTCTTTTAATTTCATATCCCTAGTTTTTCAAAAAAATGCGTTGACATGGCTATCTCCACGATTAATCTGAATTGCTCCAGTTTTATACCTCTCTGTGAAAATTTCCATTGACATTGGAATGGGAATAACATTTTGAAAATAGTCTAAATAGCAGTTCCACAGGTATTGCTTCTTTTCTCCCTTCTCCTTCGCCGCAGCTCATGTTTTTCACCATGTAGCTAAACTAGGAGGCTGAAAGCTTAGCAATTTATTTAGGATCAAGGCTTTCTCCCAAATTGCAAAGCAGAGAATCCTGCTAAACATCAGGAGAAGATCTAACTAGTAACTAGTACAGAGTGTTACATGATTGGTAACAAATCCCTTTCTGTAGCTGTTTGCTGCTGCAGGCTATATTAGGAAGATGATTATTTTCAATATAATGGCTTACACTGTATGTTTGTACATTGCTTTATGAGGACATGACGAGATTGCTCCCAGAACTACCCTTCATGGTCTGCTAATTCATTTCCATTAGACAGCATTTATAAAGACTACAACAAGATTTTTCCATACTCCAGTTAAAATAACTGCTCTTTGTAAAAGGTCTTTGTGCCATAATGTCAGGGAGACTTCACCTATGGTACTTCAGGCCAATGCAAAACCTTCTTACCATTTGCGAGCTATGACTGTGACTGCACCCAGCATCCTGCATGTTCAAATATTTGCTGCAGGGACCTTCTTGACATTTGCTACTTAAACAGATGTATATTAGGGATGGGAGGTGCTTTTCCTACCCGGTCTGTTTTTTGATCGTCAGAACTGTAGCTAGGAGACATTCTGGGAAGAGCAGACTCTGAGAGGCATGTTTATCTAAGACACTGGTTGCTCTGCACTGTGTTTCTGGCTATATGCAGTCAGAGTGGATATGTACTCCTTGCTACAACCCAAAGTAACTCAAGCTCCAAAGCCTGTCCCTTTAGCACAGTCTCTGAAGACTGATTTATTTGGTTCTGAAGGCAGGTATTACCTAAAGATGTGGTTTTTATTCTGCAATAGCTTTATGCCTTCCAATACTTTTTTCATTAGCCACCGTGGAAATTGACTTCCCCCCCCCCCCCCCCCCAATGTAAAGAGAAATTCAGTAAAGTTTGTAAAGAAAACTGGGCTGACTGGTGAAAAATCATGAGAAAACTGTGGTATAAATAGTTGTTTTATAGATTATTGAAGCTTGATGAAGTAGGCTTTAGTGACTGATTTAAGTCATTGAATAACAAGATAGAAAGTAATGGAAAAAGCCAAAGGTAACAGCCTTGATGGTAGAGTTAAATGATTTATCTGACTATAGCTATTCTAAAGGCAAAGGTTAGTGTACTGAACTGGTGTTAGGAATTATTTCAGGAGGCATGCAAAGCTCTTTCAAGTTGCTGAAATTTGTTTAAGTTGTACATTTGCCATTCCCTTAGTGCTAGCCTCAGTTATGTAAAAGTACAGTATTGACCTCTACTGTGTAAAGTTAGCACATATGCAAGTGTCAGGAATTTATTCAAGACGAACAGATTGGAATAGGACGGCGCCTATGCCAATGGCAAAAGTAAGGGTAAAGCTGTAGGTAATAATGGTAAGGTCATAGGTTTATTTTTTCTATGTAGTCAAATACTGTGATTCATACTTTCATATTTTTCAAAACACTTGGAGACCATTCATTCTTGCTTACAGATCCCAACTGCTAAATTACCTGTGACGTAGGCAACAGTCTTACAGCTAGTAGTAATTTGGTCTTATATGTCTAAAACCCATTTTTCTCCTTTCTGCACTGACACCTGCTTGCCTTCACTTTCCTATATAGCCTGCCTGTTGTATGTTTTTTCATACTGCCCATGTCAGTTCTCTCCCTGTTGCTCTTCTTTTGTTTCTTCTTTCATTTCTCCACTCATTTCCTTGTCCTCTCCTCATTTTCTCGGCTCACACTGCCTACCAGTGTGGCTACCATTCTGTATCTTTCCAACCCACAGCATCTGGTTTTACTTGGTTGTCCTTGGCAGGCCTTTTATATTGCTCAAGGAGTTGGCTTCTTACTGGAATATACACCCTTCTGGGGCCTTGGCTGGTAAATGTTAATGCTGAAACTGTGTCTGCGTGCTGTTGGTGGCATTTTGCAGAAGCTCTTGGTCTCTGGAGTCAAGTCTTTCACAAGGGCAAAGACTATGTCTATTCTCAAACACTGAGGCTTCTGCACAGGAGGGCAACATCAAAGCGACCTGGAAAAAGTAGAGCAGAGGAGGCTGCAGGATATGGTCTACATACCTTTGAAAGTGGTGCACCTATGGAGAAAACTTTAAAACAGTAAAGTGGAGAGGAGGGGAGGCGGGTGCTATGTTGGGGAAGCTGCTTCTCCTCTTTGGTTGGAAAGACTGTCCCACATGGGGCAGGACAAGGGGAGAGGCATGTATAATCCTACTTAAAATAACTGTGAAGAAGAAATATATCGCAAGTGACAATTTCTGAGGAGAGAACTACAACTCTAGTGAACATAAATTGCTTAAGTGCCGCTTAGTTCTGCACAACAGAATGCAAGCTGTTTTTGTTAAAACAGTGCATGCGTTCTTGAAAATTCACAAAAGCTGAATTAAGTTAATGATAGGCCAAGAGAGAGGAAGGTAGGAGACTGGCAGGTTTCTTGACATGCGTGGACACATTGATGCCTCTCTTATCTGCTGCTGGAAGCTACTAACTTGGTGAGAGTAGTAATGAAGGGAACTGATTATAGAAATAACACAAAACTTAGCCTTGCCCTTTCCTAGCAAGAAATACTGTTACACACCGGTGTAATTCTGCTTTAGCATTGATTTTTCTGGGGGATAAATTAGCTTCTTTCCTTATTATTTGTTGTTGACTTTTTTCATATGGCTCTACTACTTGACTGTCATTTTCCCATAACATTTTCCCAGCATGCCTTCAGAAATATCACAAAATGCTCACAAACACTCCAGAAAAATGCCAACTAAATATTCCACAAAGTGCTTGCAGATCTTGTGCAATGTTTCCCCTGGTCTTTCCCAGCTGTTTTTTAGCATTGATCTAATATTTCCCCCATGAGCAGTTAGCATTTTTGTGACATTAAACATAGTGGGGAGGTTGTGTTTCCACATATGAATAAAGTGACTGCTCTGATTTTCGGAAGAAAATAAGTGTTCAGTGTTCCTCTTCACCAAAAATTGCTGCTCCAGAGTGCTTCTTAAGGATTTGGTTTCTTATGGTCTTTCAGGGTTGTCTGTGGCTTCTCCAGAGGATATAAGGTACTTCTAGTATTACAATTCAGACTACTTGAAATACGTAGCATATGACCAAAACTTTGGTTTTCCACTGGCATCGATAGGCTTTGACTCAGGCTCTTAATATTCTACATAACATTTAAACAGATTACCAGAATTACTTTTCAATATACCTGTGTGCTAAAGAAAAGATATCTATGCCAGCTGTCTCCAGCATGAGGAATTTATGTTATATGGATGTACAGTCATGCAAATCTTACCTGCCTCGTGAAACAGTTTGCATTCACTTCACCAACAGTTCTTTTCTCTTTTCTTCCCTGTAAGTTGTTTCTAAACAACATGACCCAAAGAAAGACTGATGAGACCTAAAAGCACAAGTTTTGTGCTGTTTGTTTAATGCTAATTGTTTCATTATGGGTCCAATCCTGAATTGTAGCATTGCAGTCATGAAGCTCATCACCTGTTTATTTGAAACCTATGACTTTGGAAAACACAAGAATCATTATGCAGAATCAGGCCTCTAATTAGACTGATAAAATCTCGGTAATGCACAATTGCTTTAGCAGGGCAGGCAAAACCCATGGTGCAGTTTGCAAAGCTTGTCTTTTGAGGACAAACATTTCTGGAAAGTATTGCAGGCTCTTCAAATCCATATTGGTAGAAATCAACTGGTACCATTTTTATAGAGCTAGTGGATGTCATAAAAATGTTCCAGGTAGTTCCTTTCAATGTTGCATTAAGACCATATTGAGATCTGTCTCTTACCAGACAGGATGAGCTCTTCCTGCTGGAATACTTCTACTTCACTCAAAAATGTCGCTTAGATTTGGACTACACAGATGTGAAACTAGATAAAGTCATCTATGGACAGAGCATTCAGCACTCTGGTATCTGCTGAATGGCCACTTTCCATAAAACATTTGAACTATGAGAGTTAAAGTCATGACAATATCTCGTGTAGTCAATATATTCTCTACTAGGAACCTTTTATGCCACTAGTAAATTCTACATTAGACTTACATTAAGCAGTTCTGTGTTGGATTTCTAGGCAAATACATATTAGTACTAGATCGCACTGTGCAGTAGAAGTTGCTCTATGCATACCCAATTGAAATTCATTCATGATTTCCAAAGGCCTGGATACATCAGTGCTCAACGTCAGACAACTGTGCTCAAGCAATCATCTACCACCGAAGTTAGCAGGGTGGCAGGTTTCTCTTCAGATAACTAGTGAACTGTCTATTTTCAACAATTCTGAGGGGGGAGGAGGGAAATCTGATGCATTGATACTCATTGCAGATTTTCGATGGAAATGCATATAAATACAGTAATATGTTCTTGCTCTGGCTATACAGAAGGCACATTTTAGGATTCACGAGTTTCTTAAATGATGAAGGCATAAACAAAGGAAATGTTATTGACTCTGACCAAGATTTAGCAAATGAAAACTCTTGCTACTCTTACTGGTGTTAGTGGAAAGCTGCTGCTGCTCTTGACCCTCTTTCACTGTACTTTCTCTGCTGTTGTTTTTGACTGTAACAAGTTACCACGTTTATGGGTATTCTGAGGAGTATTATGTGAAGTTCAGCTTACACTGGGGCTGAATCATATAGGCATAAATACACTGATGTTATTGCCTATCCAAGTGTCTGCTAGTTGTTTCTGAGGAGAAACTCCTACTATCTCTTTATCAGTCAAAACATCCAGAACATGGGACATTTTGCAAATCCAAATTATGTATTAGTAAGAATTTTGTCATACTCTAAGACGTACTGTAGAAATGCTTTCAAGACCATTTGGAGTGTTTCTTTTACCTGGGAACCCAGTGATAAAATCGAGCTCCATGGCAGACTCTTTATTGTTGCCTCTGGGTTTGTTGTGTCATTGGTTCAGGTAGAGTGCTCGATTTGCTATGTTATTTAACTTTGCTTCCAGCCACCGGTATGTCCACTTTATCTGTCCTGAAAATAAGACCCTCTTCACTAGCAGAGTTACAGAATTTGTGAAAACCTTTTCCTTGCAAAAGGCAAACAAACAGGTGCTTGATTCATTCAACAACAGAGATGTCTGCTTAGAAGATGAGTCAGCTTCAGCCTACGCAGCATATATGGTATTGCACTTGTGCTTGGATAAAAAGCAAGGCAAATAAGTCAGCATTTTTTTTTCTATAACCTTGAATTGCAAGATTTTTCTTAAGTCATTTTTAGGATGAAAAAATACTGTATCAGAAAAGACATCAGTGGCCCAGAACACATCAAAAGACAAGACATCACAGGCATTTCTTTTCAGCCGCAAAAGGTCCTTCTACAACTGACAGGCCTATTCAAAATTATAACAGAGGGATGTCTGAAATTTTAAGATATAACTATTAGTTTCATATTCCATATTTTCTTCTAAGAAATTCAAAATAATGAAAAATATAGAAAAGCATAATTATTATTATCTATTTTTAAAATGAGCAGCAGATCTTGGGTGTCAGCCCTCACAGATTTCAACTTCAATGTCCAGCTTTTAACTAGAAAGCAGATTTTTGCGCAAGGTGATTACAATGACTTTTCTAGAATCGTATGGCAGTTGAGTGGAACAGCTCAGTTAAGCCCAAAATCACTCATGTCTAGTCCTGTAGTTTAGCTATTTATCAGTGTTATCCCTGACCTTATTGAGAAAATGTAGACCTAGTAGACAAAAAAAACATTAAAGGCAGAAATGGCAGTGTAGACAGCACTTTTCTTGGTACCTTCTGCAACCTACACTCAGAAACACCCAGTTTCAAGAACTAGCACTAAAAACTGCCATTACTGTTTTCAGCAACAGTAGCACATGAGCGAACATGGAGGTTGATTTAATCTCTTACACCTTAGGTGCATCCTGTACCTCTAGAACAGGGCTTTGGTGGTCATTCTGGGTAACAGTAATACATAGAAATGTTTCTGATGCCTAAATGGAGCTATCAGAAGGGTTATGGATTCAGCGATAGGATGAGAGGAAATGGCCTCAAGTTGCGCCAGGGGAGGTTTAGATTGGATGTGAGGAAAAATTTCTTTACTGAAGGAGTGGTCAAACATTGGAACAGGCTGCCCAGGGAAGTGGTGGAGTCCCCATCCCTGGAGGTATTTAAAAGATGTGTAGATGAGGCGCTTAGGGACATGGTTTATTGGGCATGGTGGTGTTGGGTTGACAGTTGGACTTGATGATCTTAGAGGTCTTTTCCAACCTTAATGATTCTATGATTCTATGTATTAGTAAGAATTCTGTGATTCTGTGATTCTATGATTCTATGTATTAGTAAGAATGTATGTATAGAAACGATAAGAAAAGTTCATACTATAAAAAGTATATGCTTGTAAAACAAGAACACGTAAGAAAAAGGCAGAAGAAAACAGAGTTAATAAAAAGAGGCTGAAAAATTTCAAACTGTTGTAACTGTAATGCAGTACTTAAACAAAATGAGAGGTCAGGGTGGAATCCCTGGCTGTAAGTAGTATCTGCAGACTCATACAAAATCTTTATGAAGAAGAATTACCGTTGACTTTAAAAATGACTAGTACCAATTTATACTCTGTTTTTCCAGTCTTTTTTTTTTTTTATTATTTGCTTGTTTGTTTTCAGCACTGATAAATTAGAGAGGAACCATAATAAGACAGGCTTCAAGGCTCAACTTTTGAGTTCCTTAAATCAATCTAGAGAGACCATTGCTCCAAATAAAACTAGCTGTGTAAATATACCATTGTATAAATCTATGAGAGATATTATTGGACTGGAACAATATCCCAGACATTACTTCTAAGATTTATTGTCTGGGAATCTGAATAATATTCTGTAGAATCTCTATTATCAGTATCAGGCCATGATCCGCTTTACTTTAATTGGCTGGCAACATACACTGCAGCATGTTATTCTTGCTATCTACTTAATCCTAGCAAGAATAAACTAGTCTCTGGAAACAGCAGTCTTATGAAAGAAAACATCAGACTTTATATAAACCAGACTTAGGGTTCATAGAGAGGGGCACCCTTGTCCTCGCTAGACTAAGTAGTTGTTGCATGAATAACCCGTGCCGGCATATGGAGCACCTTTGTTGTCTTTGTTCTGTGATGAGCTGAAATGAGACGTCAAAGTTCATTTGTCTCCTGCTGTGCACAAGCCAAGGAAAGAAGCACCTTTTTGTGCTACTGACAGTATTTGAATGTCCCTGGGCTTAAAGAAGCACAATGTATTCTGCAGCAGTCACTGTGCATTTCTTGTTCAAGGTTGATTTAGTCCAGTTTAGTTTGCTGTTTGCATGTTTTGACTTTTTAATTTATTCATTGTGAACATACAGCTGAGAAAAAGATCCAGGTTGCAGACGACATTGGGATGCCTAAATAAGAAGACAAACTGTTCCGTACTGCCACAGGGCGATGGCAACTATGCGAGTTCACAGTTAGTTTTCACATTTCACATAAATGAGTTTACATTTAGACCCTTCCTCAGGGAGCTGTCTGGCATCCTTATGTAAACAACAAGGCCTTCCTTGCCCAGAATAGGCTTCTATTCCAACCTCAGCAGGCATCTTACAAAATCCGCAGAAGTCCAAACCATCCGTGTGAAGGACCTGCATCCCCATACAGCTCTGCTTTCCTTGCCTACAGCAGTACAGCTTTGCTGTCATTTATGCTGCTGCCACAACACCTGAAAGGTTTCAGGGCCAGGACTTCTTCAAAAGCGGTAGAGGAGTCCCTGCTACTCCCAAGCAGACTCCCATCTGGAAATACCTTCAGGGTGGTGGAGGGCGGGCTGCAGAACGTTGCGGATCCTGCTGTCTTGTTAGCAGCAGGTGGTAGGATCGGGGCTAGGCGTACTGCAGCACAGCCCTGTCCTCTACCATCGCTTTGGAAATGAGCTGTGCGGGGCTACTTGCCCTTGCAGGTAGCAGGTGGCTGTTATCTTCTCACTGCTTGTTAACCATGAATACATTGGAAACCAAATGATGACTGGTGATGGGTCAGAGTTCCTCTAACTAGTTAAGCAATTTAGTTACTTAATAATTAACTGGCTAGACTTGCCCTAAGGAAAAAACCTGTATGACATTTTTTTAATGGAAAAAAACCAGTTGCCAGGAAACAATAGCATTAGTTTGATGGGGGTTGCCCTTAGCTGATGTATTTTAGGTGGATTGAAAAGCGGGAGGCAGGTAGGAGGATAAAGAAAAGTAAGTTAGAACAGTTCACAGTGCACAAATTATGTTATTTCAGAATCAGCGCAGAAGTCTGCAAGTGGTTAGTCCTGTGTAACGCTTGACACCAAAGACTCAAGGAACCGTTCTCCTCATGTGAAATCCTAGGGCTTTTAGCATAAGGCCTAAGCAGGGCAGGACTTCACACAGTATGTCTTTTCTTAATACTAGTCAAGTAAGAATTTTATGTGACAAATGCAGAGTATTTTGGTTTGGACTCAGAAACCATTTTGTTCATAGAACTGGATAGCAAGCCACGATAGACACCTCTGAAGTAATTCAGTAGAAAGTTCTCATTAAAACTTTTGCAAGAAATAATTTTCAACCGGACCTGCTTGTGGTTGCCAATGAATGCACCAACTATGCTTAGGTGTTTGTAATACAGTTCAGGTCCTTCTTTCGCCAAAGGAAACAAATGCATTGTCATTTATCAGAGGTAACCGTCCACCTAATTGCTACTTCTGAGTGCACTTGTGGAGATACCCTGCGATTTGTGAAACACTTAGAAACCACATGTATTCTGGTTATCTTGTCTAGTGGTCATATACAAGCTTTGTGTAAATACACATGTATTCCTTCCTGAACCGTTTGCGGTGTGGTAGGGAGTTACTTATAATTGGGTTGAATGTTGTATCATTGTCCAAATAAACGATTTGTTTGGAGTGGCAAAATCTTTTAAGGCAAAGTAATTTTCCATCTATTATTAGACCAACTGATTTAGTTAGAAAGAACACAAAGTTTTCTGGCGCTCAAGCCATTTTTTAAAAGATTTTGTGTGATTCTTAAGGGGTTCTTCAATGACACGAAGAATGAATTATGTGCTTCAAATTTGTGTATTTTTTTGCTGTATCATTTAGTCTACTAAACATTATTACATCCTACAGACCTTGCCTCCCTTCTATTCTTGGAAACATTGCAATTTGAACCTTCACTTGGGAATTACAAAACCTCACATTACATATCTTATTCACTGCAGAATTTTAAAGGAATCCCTGGAGTCCTACTTGCCACGTTTTCATAATGTTTAAATCTGATTTGTTGTAAAATTCTCCAGAGCTTAATTGAAAGAGTTTTAAATTGGGTGGAGAGAAGATCCGGGTATTTATTTTTAAATATATGGTGGAAGTTGCTTTATTTACTCACAAGAAAGACAGAAGATTGTGGTTGGATGTGAGCCTGATCTTTCAAACAACAGTGCCTTCAGCTGAGTCTGGTAACAAGTTTATGAGCTGGTGTTTAGTGACCACGATGATTAGAGACAGCATAAAAGATCAATTTGATTTTCCAGTCATTTTTTGAATTCCCTGTCTGATGCTTAAAAATCTGTCTTGGAATAACTTTTTTTTATCCTTTCAAGTCTTTTTCAGTAATTTGAAGCTTTGTTGGACTCAGAGTTAGTCTGAAGGTGTCTGGGATAACACAGGTTCATGCTTATGGGTTAAACCCTAATGTGAACCTGACTTACTTGAAAAACTGATTTAATTCCAGAAGAAGTCCCTCTCCCCTCTTTGAAATGGTGTTTCAACCAAAATGAAGTTGATGATACACTTTCTTTTGGGGGAGGAAAAAAGAATGTTTCAGTAATGTAATTTTCCAAATAAAATATTTAGATATTTTAAAATGAAATTTGAGGACAAGATTGCTTGTTCTTCTGAGAAATTCTTTTGACAGTTTAGAAAATTCAGGATTTTTTAAAAATAAAAACTGAAACATAACATGTGAAACCAAAACATATTTTCATTATTTTTTTTCCCCTCTGAAAACACTGACGTTTTGTTATTTAACTCCATTTGTAAGTAGAAAAAAAACAGAAACTGTCAAACAGCCCAGAAATGGAAAAGTCAGTGTCCTGCCCATCTCAGGGTTCCCTGGAGGAATTCTGTTCCTCATCTGCTGGTGGAAGTCTCTGGCTACTTCACTGAAATCATGACACTAGACAGCAGTGGCACAGGAAAGAACGGTCACATTCTGGTTTCCCTTCAGGGTATCCAAGAAAACAATTTATACCCACTGCTGTGTCAGAAGGGGAACAGCCACAAGGGTCAAATTCCCTTGCAAGGACTCAGTAATGATGAGGTCTGCATGTGACTGTGTTCTGGATATTTGGAAACAATTAATTGTATTATTTTCTTTAGTCTCACAATCTACCTTTAGATAAAGTCGTAGCAAGGCTATATCCACTGAGGGAATATACACAGGTATCATGCTTTTAAAGCATATTGCTTGCTGGAAGCACTAATACCAGGATCAAGACTGCCCATCATAGTGCACAGATCCATCTTACCATGCAGTTTATCTTAAAAGGAGTCAGTTAAATGGTTGAGTAAGAATCAATTTTCTGTTAAGTGGAACCCGCTTATATTAAAGTGGACAAAGTCATGCTCAGAAATTTTCCCTTTCAAAAACCCATGCAACAGGTAAATACTGAGATAGATTGTACAGTTGCAAAGAACATCAAATGATGTGTGGAAGTTTATTGCATTTTATGTTGGCTATGTGACACCTTACTGCATTAAAATATTCTTGTGGCTTTTTTTTTCTTTTTTAATCTGAGACAAATATGTATGCCACGCTGCTGTGACCACTCAAGTCACAGAAAGCTGTCACCCATTTCCCAAGCTACTAATGCTAGAGAAAAGCTAGAATTACAGGGATATTTAAGGACATTCCTTTTAAAAATAGTAAGACACTGAATGGAACTGATCTGCAGAAGTAACTTACTAAATTCTTAGAGAACTTTCCTCACATCAGAAAATCAAATGTATGTGGACACAGATGTGTGCTAAACTATATAGCCAGGACAGTTTGCATCCTGGTATTTAATATACCAATGAGCCGATGATTATGTATGTTCTGCTAATTTCCTCTTGAGCTATGTCTAATACCATAAGCCTAACTGAGGTCTGAAAAATGCAGCAGTAATTTCAAAAAGCTTCCAATTTTATCCCTCTTTGTTGCTTGGTAACAATAATTTTAGCCCAAATAAAACCTGAAAATTAAAATAAATTATTTTTTTAAAAAATCAGAAAATAAAAAAGTTCAGACTAGAAATAATCCAAACCTCTTTGCATAACTTCATCAGTTTTCCCCAAATGCTGCAGGGGAAAACTCTGTCCCTGGCTTATTCCAGTGGAAAATGTTTGCGGAGTTTGCATGGGACGTAAATTAAAGCGGGAGAAAGTCGTAGGAAAGCTGACAGCAACTCAGTCTGTTTTAAAGAAAACAAAGTGAAAGTCAGTGGGAGCCTGGCTGCCCTGGAATGCCTGCCCCAGTTGTGAACTGTGAAATCCAGATGGTTTTCCTCCCTGGACGGGGAGCGCTGCGGCAGCCCGGCCAGGCCACGGCTCCCCAGCACTTATACCTGCGCCCCCACGCCAGATCCTCAGCTGGACCGCTGCAGCCGAAGCCCCGGTTGTGTGTGGAGCCCCGAGGGTTTCAGCAGCGTGCAGGAGAAGTGGCGATGCTCCCGCTTTCGTGGCGGGGAGGAGGAGGAGTGCAAGGCTGCATTGCAGCGTGTGCCCCAGACACGGTGTTTTATAGGTAAAAGTAGCCGCGCTGAAATGTTCTAGATATTTAATAAATGCACATGTCCTGTGCTCTGCAGAAGACTATTTCTATTCAGTAGCAATACAAACTTTCCTATGTTGTCAGTGTGATTAAGCTTACTTGGACATAACATCTGAAAGGAGATGATTCAGACTTCTCCAGTATCAGTAACTGGATTATAATCACATTGTTTACTTCGGGCCACGCTAAACCAGCATTGCTCCAAGTGCAGAATCTCCTTGTTAGAATCACTGAATTCAAAGGATGGATGGGCAGGTTCTGTCTTTGTGCTTCCCACGTTTGGGGTCCCAATTGTCAGGTCTGGTGACTTGACCAGAGTGTGCTGCACATAGGGATCTCTTGATCCTTAGTGGCAAACTGCACTTTACTTATAACTGGGAAATAAATATATCACTGTTTTCAGGCACATGTTAAATCCAAGTGTATGTCCTCTTTACTGACGGGGAGTGGGAGAGAAGAAAGTAGCTTCCTAATTTTGGAGCCCTCTAAAATGTTAATGGCGCTCATATCATAACCGAAGATTAAAGAACATGCTCGGAGGAGTCGCTGCCTTCTGCAGTTGCCATGGACAGCAGTACTGCAAGGTCACATCTGATGCTGGAGATTTTCCAGTATTTTTTCTGAGGTGTTGATGTTAATCAGCTTTCAAGGGCAGGGTGGCATGTTTAATGATAATGGCACTGTCTAATACTAGTGCTTTTGCTAGCTATCTCTTGCATGCCTTACTTCCAAACCATCCATCAAGATTAACTAGAATTTATTATGTTCAGCTTCCCTTCAAGAGGTGTCATTAGAGGCATATAACTATTTGTAAGACTTATTCATTCACCTCAAGGATCCTGAAAAGTTGTGCAAGCTCAAAGAATGCACACATAACTTGATTTGGGATGGAATGAAGGCTTCAGCTTATCAGAAACATTGCTTAATGAAGAATAAATATCAGCCCAGAGTACCATTCTACGCGACATCAGTCTCCCTCTAAGGCAGATGCTATCTGGTCCTGATGTAGCTCTGTTTATACAGCTGCTTTTAAAGCAAATTTGGTTGCCACCAGGATGCTCAGAATACCCTCAGTGCTGCCAGCAGCACATCTTTAACTTCTCTGTGATGAATCTCTTCTCAAAACTTGATCCACCGTCTCCCTGACCTGACTGGCTCGCACCCCAGGAGCGGATGCAGAATCCCAGAAACATCTCTGGTTCATTTCAGTAGTGAACATATACCAGAACTGATGCTTCTGTAAGTGTTAGACTTATGATATACAGTGTGCTACAGAGATGATTTGCACATGCTCGATAAATCCGTCAGTATCCGTTTAACCACGCATACATCACAGCCTGGCAGTCCCAGAGGCACTGCACTCATTACAGGTGCATGGTAGAGTTGATCCATATGTGGTCAGACAGGGCTGCTTGACATCTGGAAGTGCCAGACAAATTTACAAAATCCTCCGTTTTTTTCCCCCGTGACATCTGTGAGTGGGAAGGTGGGGTGTTGCCTCATTCATTCATACGTACCAACACTTGTAAGTAAGCCTAAGGAGGCAAATGCATTAGAATAAAACATTTTAGCTATAATTTCTGAAGAATTTCAGAAGGGGAAAGTCCTTTGAAGGGAATTAAGGAAATGGAGTATCAGGAGCTGCTTCCTTTGTTTCCAAAACTTTATAGAGGACTGAATTTAATACAAGATGCTTGAGTAATGTAACGGCTTCTTAGCTCTGTTAAGGAACTCTGCAAATAAAATGTGGGGAAGTCATGGAGTGCTTAATGTCTGCATGATTGATTGGAACATTCTCCTGTATCATTCAGGTTCTTCAACCCAGATCATGGCATTGGGAAAATTAAGTCAGGCCCTTAGTGATGCTATTGATATTCTCAAGTTTGAAAATCTGCATACCTGAGTAAAATTTTGGAAAACTTAAACAGTGTCTGCATCAAGACCTCAAGGAGGTCGCCTGGAGCCCATATGTAAATTATTAAATACTACATGTAATGGAACCCAATAGTCTTGGAACATGAAGCAGCAGCTAAATGGAAACTTTGGCTATTACCATATTCATGTTTCACGCTAAAATACTCTCAAGATCAAAGTTCTGTTATTAAAACAATGGGCATAAAAATAACAAAATTACTTTTTGTAAAACAAACAGATTCTTTGTATCTGAGAGGCTTTTCACAGAAATCTTTCTTTTGAAATGGTAATACGTTACAGGTTTCTTTGCTGTACTACTTTGATTCATTCATTAAAATATTTTTAATTTTGGCATGTTGCAAAGGTCTAAATAAAAGCATTTTAGTTACATAAATACAGGCTCTGTGGACTCAACAGTAATATAGTACATTTGGAAAACTGTCATTTGTTCTGAAAATATACAAAGACCAAACCACAGACAGAATTTTCTGTACATTGTAAACATTCTCACGGTATGGGTATAAATATCCCTTCTTTGATTCATTGCATGCCAGGTCTTCAAGTAAAGAGATAGAAAAAGAAGCTAAAGAAAAGGGATTATAAATTTACCAAGACGCTTAAAGGCAGTGAAAGCCAAACAAGAAGAGAGCTTACAAAGTTTTAAGATGCTGTATACAGACAGGACCATAAAATTATAATAACAATACTAGATAATATAATCTCATATTTCCATCACTTTCATCTGCCAAGATCCTCTCAAGTTGTGGTGGTTGTATGCAGAGATCACTGTGTCTGGTGGGTCCTGGGCAGAGCTGGGCAACTCTTCGATCTCAGGGGGAAGTTTAAGAACAGTTTAAGAGCCAGTGAAGAACCTTCTCCAATTCGGTGCGTGGAGTGTGCATTTGCAGTATGAAATGTTTCAAGACCAGGTTACCAATTCTTCTCATTATTTCCATAGCAAACATTTCCCCCTCCTTCCTTTCGAACTTTTTGCTGCACTGATTTCTTTCTTTGCTTTATGGACCATCTTGTCCAATATCCTTCCTCCAAGAGTGCAAAGCCTCACTTGCTTTGCAGGAAAGGAAACCCGCCAGCTGGCAATGATACAGTGTCTTTCCGAGGCAGAAGATTTTCCTAACTTTGGTTGTGCAGTGTGTACCAGAAAGCAGGAGCATTTATAACTTGATTACGTTAAGCCTACCTGATGTAGCGGCAGGTGGTCTCATTGGCTAGACCCATACCCAGTTGCTGATTTGCAATACCATTAATATCTCTAATTGTGCTCTATCTTGTAGCAAAGAGCTTGGTGTTTGGTGTGCAGAAGTACTTCTGGTACTTTTGTTGGTCAAGGGTTAACAAGCGTATGTAGATTCCTCCTCCTATGAACCAAAACCTTTTTTAAGGAGAGGGTAGACATTTGGGCAGTTGTCCTTTCCCCCCAGGCCACACCACCTACAAGAAGCAGGGTCCGTCTGGGCCAGCCTGTTGGCTTCCCCACCCGGGAGATGGAGGGGGAGGAAGATCCCTGGGCTGTGGGGAGGGGGCAGCTGAGGGTCCGGGCTCCCTGTGGGGCTGCCAGACAGGGGAGCTGAATAATGCTTCATTTTACAGGTAAATATATGTAAATTTTGGTGGGTCTAAAGTAAATTTAGACTTCGGAAACCAATGATTTTTGGTGCCTTTTCTTTTTTCCTTTTAAAAACACGTTTTCATTGTCTTTTAGACTCAGATAAAATGCATTGTTTTATGCCCAGTAGAGTAAATCCTGAAACCTTTCTCAAGCTGAACTTCTCTTAGGAGACTTGTTTGGTCTTTTCCTGGCAGAGCTCCCAGTGCCTTGATAGCAGTTTTATCTGAGTAATGCCCTACGTATTTGCATGACACTGAAGAGCTGAAATTATTTCTAAATGAAGTAAAAAAATTGCCAATATGTATTGTTCTAAGAAAGATTGCTCTTTGGTTGGCCCAGAGGGGACATATTGTAAATATGATTTAAACATGACTCTGCTACTACTGTCTGATCTTATCATCAGATGTTGCTGTGGAATTTGTCTACGCAGACCCTAGAAAGGAAAAACAGATTGAGAACATGAGCTTATGCTGTGAGAAAATATCTCCAACTTGCTTTGTCTGGCATAAAAAACCCCCAACAACCAACCCCGCATTAGAAATATGCTCTAAAAAGGGGAACAAACATTAAAGTGCTGTCTATCTACTTTTATCGCTCTGAACTTAAAATGTAAGTGCTGCTTATTGGTTCTTTGATGTCAGGAAAGCGACATTTTTCTCCAGTCCTGTCTGACTGTTGTGATGAACTTCAGGTTTTCATCCGTCTTTCCTGACACTAACAGTACAACATGCCTCTGAGCAGAATCACTGCCTGGAATCTGATTACAATAGAGAAGAAGCAAACACTTTTCAGGGTTCTTTATGTTAAAAATCTTGTATTTGTCCAATACATCATTAGTCATCTCTCAGACTGGTCTAGAGAGAGGCTGACTATTTGTCAGTAGAATTTTTCTTCAGCACAAGCCAGCAGCATATCACACTCTATATGTTATGATTGTCTGGTTTTTTTTGAAGAGGAGCTCAGTAATACAGCACTGGGAAATGAAGATGACAAGGCCTATAAATGTCTGAAATTAAATGCAGTTTAAGAACTGGAGTGTGTTATCAGGCAGAGGTCACAATTAGTTTTGCAGGGAGAAAGCTTTTTACATTTTGTCATTTTCTAAGCACTGAAATACGACAAGGTCCTGGAAAGTGCTGTGTATTGAGAATAACATTTGCATTTTAAAGTTGTTTTAAATGAATCTAGGAAAGATAGGAAGATGATTAGGTATGAAGGAATATTTGCGCTAATCTGACACGACTACTAGCATGTCTTCTATTTAATTCATACCTTAGGGTATCTCTTTATAAACACCAAAGATACTATTTCATAGGTAAAGTACGTAGGACAGTTAATATAATTTCTATGGGTCGCAGCAGCGTCGAAGGCAGGATGGTGAGAATTTCAGTACAGACATGCTGTGGATCTGTGGGTAGGCTCAGAGAGCTGATACGCATCGAAGTCCACTCTGTTGTGTCGTCGTATTACATGGCCTAGCTGTGTATCAACGCTAACGTAAGTTTGCCTGTATTTGTCTGCATTCAAACCTTCTGCTGGAGTGGAGCCCTCCTACCAGGGAAGTACACTGAGATCCTCCCTGAAGGCCAGTTATAATGAAACAGCTAATGAAGATAAACGGAGAAAAAATATGACCATTTTTCTGGTACTTTCCGCACTGAAGGATACTTGGTGCATGGCCGTGGCCATCTACAGCCTGTATGTTGTGCAGCAATCCATAGTGAAAAGAATCTCTTGCTGCTCAAAATGTGCCAACCAGGCAAATACTGTGCTTAGAGTAGGGACTAGTGACCCTTAAAAGTAAGTCTGGGACCCAGGACTTGGATATATTCCCAACTTTGCCACTTGCCCGCTAGGTGACCACTGGGATTAACTAGGTTGGGTCTACATATTCTTCAAGCTCATTTCCTGATTCTAGCGTAGACACAATAGAGACAGAAGAAATAGAAACAAATAACCTGGCCTTGTCTTCCTCATCAGTTATCTATTTCAAAGGTATCAGCTTAGTGAAAAGTGTTACCTCTCCATACCATCCTTCTCATTATTTACATGGACAGCCCTTATGGTTGCATAGTCTTACTCAAACAAACCTAATCAGTCAAGTCATCAACCAACAATAATATCAGAGCATACTGTATATAGAGAAGGGACAGAACTGGAGGCTGCGTGAGATCTGCAGATACGTGGTTAGTACTTTGCAAGGCAATCAAGTGGCGAGGTGGTGGGTGCAATGTGTAGGCTTGAGACAGATGTGGGAATGAACAAAAACACGGGTTGGAACATGTTTTAGACTTCAGACTTCAAACTGTGAGACAGGAGAGGTTACAAGGAGCTTCTATGACGAGAATTGCGGAATTCAGGAAAATGCTTAGCAGAAGTTGGCATGGTTAGAAAAAAAATAAATTTTACCTACAGGAGCTCTGAGTAAGAGTATAATAGATCTGAAGGTGCATGACTATGTGAAGAACAATAAATGAATGAATGGTAAGTCCTTACAGATTCTATGTAGTCCTTATATTTTTATAGAAAAAATATTTATGGTCGAAGGAGTCTTGCACTTGTGTAAATAGAAGCTTCCATATGGTAAGAATACTTAAAAAGGAATGAGGTTTGTCTATTTTGTATTATCTCAGCTGCTTTTTTGGCTTCTGTAGCTGCTGCTGATGCATTCTGTAACTCATCTTTTTTTCTGACTTTATTCAGACACAAAGGTGGGATGCAGCCAGTACATTATAAGGAGGAAACTGTTTTTGGAGTGTTTCCCAAAAGTGCTATTATTTTAAGCAAAACTTGTATGATCAAATATTTGGAAAAAATCTATCATCCTAAAACATTTCATGTTTTGGTAATGTGTATAATCTGCTTCTTGTTCTCATTTTCACTGTTTTCTTTCAGGAAAATGGCAGAAATTAGTGAAGTTGTTATTATTTCCTCCCAGACAATAATCAAATAATCGAACAGACTAAATGGCAATGGCAAGAAAATGTCATATAGAGCAACAGCTGCCTATAAGGGCATTTAAAAATCTGTCTTCCCTAAATTCTGATTTGAAGTTATTTTGTTTCTATAAAGGTAGTTTAAGGAAGAATAAGAATGAACTTATTTAAGTTTATCCCCAGTGAGAGTAGTTTTGAAGTCAGTCATAGTCAGTAGCTGTATATACCTACACTCTTTTAGTCCGACTATTTTGTGTATTTTGGAATGCAGAGCTTATATATAGTATAACTGAATAAATACCATTAGAAATGTCCTTTCTTTTACCCTTGCGCCTGTTTTAGAGCAGACTGGAGAATACCAGTGATGGGGATGTGTCATTTTGCCTTTTGTCTTTCTGACTATTTGAATTCCAAACAGAACATGACAAGGGCAAACTACACTTTTGAACTCTGACCTCTACTTTAAATTGAATGTGAAGTCTCAATATCTTCCTCTTTGACTGTATCCAAAGAGAGGTTTGTCAGAGACGTCTTATAACCTTGTGGCTGCAAGGGTATCCTCTATTAATTAAAAAAGTTTTCTGAAGAAGTTCTGACTCGGTAGAATAGACAGGGGGCAAATGTGGAGAAGAAAGGCGCATTGTTCCCGTAGACAAAGACAGGGTATCAATTTTCATAAATCTGCATTCCCAAGACAACTGTTCAAATCTGGTAAAAGGTCCATTTCTTTGAACTTACATACCAGAAAGCTTTTATTCTTCCACTCCGCAGCAGACAAGAGTACAGGTTAACTGTGTCTCATCAATGTTATGCTTTAGATGATTCAGTGAGAAATTCTTGAGTTTAATGGTGGAAGGTACTACCTAGTTCAAGAAAAAATAAAAAAGAGAGCGAATGAAAGGGTTACCTGTGGTGCCAGACAATGTTTTAGAAGATTCAGTTTCTCTAAGTTTTCAAAGGCCAGCTTTTCAGCCTCATGGTTTTAAATTCCAAGATGTTATAATTAAGGATTTAACAATACTAAAAGAATGCTTATTTATTCCTGGAATAGCACATACCAAAATGTCCTGCCATGAGTGTCCTGCCTAGCCTAAAATCTTTCGGTTTGGAGTTCTTATTGCTATTGCTTCTCTCTTTGAGACTAAATGATAGTATAAAATGGACATTATTTAACCACAGTAGAAAACAGATACAGAGTCTCAGCTCCTGTTATTCCGTACTGTGGTATGAAGCTATCTTTCACTGCTAACACAAAATCCAAACCAGTTTACAAGTTCTCGGCAGCATTGCATCAGAATTATGTACTTGGCCACTCATGCAGAATAAGCATATTTCACCAATTATTCCCAGTGCTTGTGAAGTATAAATATTTGCCTCAGTATTTTCTCTAATAATTTTAATATGTATTGCATATTTGTTAGAAGAGCTTCTAAACATCCTGAGTGAAGAGCGGCCTTAGGTACCTACATTCATGTAAGAAAAGCAGTCCATAATCTAAAAAAATCCCAATCTAAAAAAAAAATAAAGGGAGGAAGAAAAGAGTCAATTCCTAGACTGAAATTCTTTTTGTCTCATATAACGCTTGCTCTGTGTTTGTGCAGCACCTTCTTTCTTCTTCTGGATCCTTGGGTACAGAGATGATAGGATAAGGTGTTAGGTACTGGCGTAACTAGAGTGTGTAGAGGACTGTGAAGATAGAGAAAGATATTACCACTGCTGCAGTAATATACAATGAAGTCCTAAAGCCCTTATGCTTCTGTTTACCTTCTAGTTTTCAGTCTTTTTTTTTTTTAATGTTTTCAAGCTTTTTCCCACCACCAGGAGGGCTAGGAGTATACCTTCCTAAAAATGATAGAGTCCTGGCACAATCACAGCACTTCTGTGACTGGGGCTAGAAGACAGCAAATCCATGAAGGTTAGAGCTATAATTGAGATCTCTAGATACAAGTTTGTCAGTGTCAGGACAGAAGAATGCCAGGAGCTATGCTCAGGTTCATAGGATGAAGAGGCAGGCAGAGCCTAACTAGAAGTTAGAACACCGAGAACTTAATTCATAAATTTCCTGGTCTGAGTTTACAGACTGCAGAAATACTTGCATAAAGGGAATGCAGCCAATCCATGCAGAGAATGCAACCTGTAAAAAAAAAAACAACTGCTGAGATTTAAAAATACAAATTTCTTTCCTCCTTCCTTTCTTCTCCTCTTCTCCTCCCTAACTACTTGACCCCCTATGAGCTTTCTCCTCAGCTATTCAGATGATGGTTCTGCCAGACTGTAATGATGTCTCTTGGGAACCTGAAAGCAGCTGGTATCACATCACCTTTGGATCTGGTAATAGGTGTGTGCATCTCTACATGTCCTTTTCTTCTATAGCTACAGGCATTTAGACCGAGTAAATTGTTTCGTGTTTTTTAGACATGTTTAAAATGAAGACAAAATCATATCCAGCTTCTTTTGAAATTAATTTTAAGGCCTGCAGAGGAAAAAACAGCATGCCAACTTGTTTTTAATTACAGTGTCTGTTTGTGGGAAAATATATATATATATATACACACACGCACACGATTTAAAGAGGATTTGATAGAGTAGCTGATCAGTCTTTACTATTTTACACTGGAGAAGCTTCTTTGAATTAGTGAAATTTTGACCAATTACAGAATCAGCTAATTAAACCCAGTGTCCATAAAATGATTTGCTATCGCTAATAGTTATACTCTGAATGTGTATTCCTGTATACCTGTCCCACAGTGTTGCTAATTGCAATGCTCTTTTTCAAGGATAAAAGGGCACATTAGTGTAGTGTAGCTAAAATTACACTTCTCACCACTTTAGCCATTTGCCCTTTGATCCTTGTATCATTGCAGACCTTTGCACAGCACTTCGAGGAATCATCCTAATTCTCAGATTATTCTTGGGCACTTATTCTTCTGCTTTTTCATATACATTTTAAAGTTTCTTTAATCACACTCTGTCACTGCCTTACAGCCTCTGCTTATCTGAAAAATCTAAAGAAACGTTGAGGGATAAATTATGTTCTTTGTGGTGCAATCTGCACATTGGTGCCCTAATTCGTGCCGTTGCTCCCCTTGACTTTTGTGAGAACTAAGCTATTTGAACTCTTGCACAGGATATTCAGCAATGATCAAAACCTAAGTAGAGTGTCAGTTCAAAAGGATCACGATTTCCTTGGAAAGAATTTAAATTAAAAAAATCGAGAAGACTATAACCCAGGTAATGTCTGGACGATAGAAAAAATTTGGAATATTCCACAGGAAAGAAGAAACTCCAAAGCAGAGGATTTATATTGTCTGACTCAACTGTTTGTATGTGGAATTATTATAAATGTTTTTCATCAATAGAAAGAGTTGAAATATGGAATTAACTCTTAATGAATTGGAGAAGGGTATGCACTCCCCACTGGAGAATGTAACCTAAGCTACGGTGGCTCTTTAATCTTCAGGTTCATAAAATAAGTAATGTGTTCCTGACTTCACATACTAGGTCATCTGAAAGGCAATGATTATTATGTTTTTCATTAGGAAAGACTGAGGGAGATAAAGATGAAGTGAGATAAAGGAGATTCATAGGCCTTTGTAGGCTTTAAACAAACACGTAACTGATTTGTTAAGGGAATATCTATTTCTTTCTGGACAAAGCAATAAAACTCCCGTTAGGGGAAGGGAAGCATTGGTCTCAGGAAGTATAAGATGTGTGAAACGGGAAGGTTTCCAGTATAAGAAGGTGAAAGATAAGGGTGTGCATGGTTGCCAATTATTTTAATGTGCTATTGGATTTCGTTATGTGTTACGCTATATATAATAGGTACTGATGGGTTATTAAACTAGCAGGAGGCTTGCTGGCAGATCTAGGCTGTATTTATGGTGTGGTTTTCCTAGAGAAGGCGCTAGATAAGGTGCAGTAAATAACAGATAAATTAGATTGTAAGAAGGAAAGGTCATTCATGTCATTTGTTGCCCAAGGACTTAGTATAAACAGATGGCCAGGGCTGGCACTGCTCAAAAAGCAAAGGGGAGAGCTGAGGAGAAGTTAAGAGCGAGGCTCCAGGCTGCTTGAGGAGTGTGGGCAACCCAGCAGTTTGGAACAAAGGATCTTATAAGTATCACAGCAACTGTTTTTGTAGTTTGTGCTCACTGTATTTGGTGAGGATCGTCAGTTCAGGGGTGACACAACTGGTTACAGATTTTATATTCATCCATACACAAGGTCTGCTGGGCAGAAATCCCAGGCTCTTTGCGAAAGCTGGTATTTTTAGCTTTTATCCATTTCTCAATTAAGTCTGAGCACGCGGACTGAAGGCTGTACAGAGCTCACAGGGCAACGTGCTGGTAACTCCATGTGTCCTCATGGGCTGGTGCGAGGTTAGCAGGGTTGGTTTTAGTGCACATCTTCCCTTTCCTATTGCCACTCCCTGCTGCTCCATCTGACATTGCGGTTTGGTTCTGAATATGGGAACCACCTGGCAAACAAAGCCTCTAACACCCACCATTGTCTTCCTGAGGACAATACATCACAAATATGTTGAGTGGGTCAGGGAGGGAGCTTCGCTTCCAGACAAACACAGACACAATTGAAATGTTGAAAACTTGTCAGAAAACCTCTTGGGTCTCTAGTACAGCCTTCTCTTCTGGGCCAGAAGTGATTCTAAATATCTGTGTCTGACATCCAAGCCGTGTTAGAATGGCAGCTGTAAACAGGGACATAAAATTTGATTTCAAGGAGAGCTCTGTTTGGGGGGGTGTCTGCTGGAATCCCACTGAGCCCATGCTCGGCACATGCCACAGGCCCTAAGAAAGGCTGATTTCAAATCTGAGAAACTCTGATACAAGGGAGAAAAGAACTTGAGGGAGTCTGTTTGTCTTTGAAAATGAAAGGCACAATTTTTGGTGTCGAATATTTGCTTCCAGCTGTTGTTAAGGAAAAGGAACTGAGGCACAGTGTGAGTTGAAGCCACGGCGGATGCAGGTGGCTGGCATCTCTCAAGCTGAGCATCCAAATTAGAAGTCCATGGTGAAGGCATAGCTCTGATCTCTGAGTGCTCAACAGCATGACTGAGTGAGAAAGCAAAGAAATAACTATGGTAGTAAAGAGATTTGACAGAGAAGGGTTAGTGTATGGGTAAAAGAAAAGAGAAACTGTGGGGTGATGTAGAAGTGTCTATTTAAATATTGATATGAGGTTCACTTCAAATTCCATGATCTTAACCTGTTTCTTTATAATTTACATTTATGAAATTGAATGATGAGAAATATTTATCACAGAAGATTCTTTATTCTTATTTATTCTTTAAAGATCTTTATCACAGAAGATTCAGGTTGTCACAGTCATATTAAATAAAGGCTTGATTGACTTACCACAGTTATTAGTATTTACAGAATGAAAGAGTTATGAAAATCCATGTATTTTCAAGCGAGGTTTCCTTTGCATGATTTTGGAGATACACTTTCCGTGTTTACAGGAAACTTAAGTTTTAGAAAGTGATTTCATAATTCCCAAGGAGAACAACAACATCACGCTTCTGTCCAAGGGGAAATGGATCAAAGGGGTTTTGTTTAGAGAGCAGTTACATTTCTTCACATCACTTCCAGTTGTTGCTGGGCTGTTGTTGCCACATCATCACTCCTAGATGTGCATCAGGCTTGGAATGTCATTAAACTTTGTGTTGTGGCTTGCAAAAATGTATTCTGCTTTCTGCTCTGTGTGTAGAGGAGGGGGAATTTTTTGGAATCCATTAAAAATGTGCTTGAAATGATATGAAGAGGTTTTCAAAATGAAATGTTTATACAGAAGTGAAAAGCATAATCAGAGTGGCTTCTTTCTGTCTGTCTTAGGTGTTAGAAGCTTTACGCTTCCCTGAAACAGGGCAAATCATACCGCTGTGTGAAATTTATCCTACCTAACTCATGTACAAATGCTTTCTTTTGCAGAGGTGTTAGAGAAATCCTGAAGGAAATACTAACCGTGTAGCCCTCCTCTTCTGCCCCAGCTCCAGACCATTAGTCACAGGAGTGGTATGCAGCTTGCACAGGGAGTTGGACTGGCTGGATCTGCATAACCACAGAGTCTTTGGCCTGCCTTTGGCTCTTCTGTCTCAAGTACATACTGGCAGTTTGTGCCAGCCTATTCTGGAGCCAACTTGGAGTCCCAGCTATAAGATGTAGGAGTCTTCTTCAATTGGTGTGAAGCTTTGCTGGACTCGAGTGGTAGGAAGGCTTTGGATCAGGTTTTGCCCTGTGCAATTTTTTGCAAATTTTTTTTTGCAAAATTCTTGTTCCGAAGACCAAGGTCAGTCGAGCAAAAATGCTGCCAAGGCCGCAGGACTGCCTAATGTGCTTGCTCTGTACGAATTTCACAGCGGCCGCATTGCTGGCTTTTGCTTCTTTCTTCACAAAAAAAAGCTTTACAAGACCGTATCTTCAGTTATGGAGGGATTCTGGCTTGTAGGTGAGCTAGAGAGTTGCCTGTCAGTAGAGGGGCTAGAGGCTGCCGGTGCTCCGCTGGATGCAGCTAAACAGCCAAAGCAAAAATAATATTTATGCTGTAAAGGCTGTGAGTAGGTTTAATGAAAGTTGCAAGCAGCATTCAGATTATGTGAAACAGGATAAATGTTGAGGTCATGCATTGTCCTGAGTTTTGCTATGACTGCAGTAAAGGCACGTTTTTAAAAATGAAATAGCGATGATTTCTACTTTTATCATCAATGGAAAAACCTTTTAAAAACTGGACAACAGTATGTTTTGTTTGCTGCTTGTTTCACAAAACCTTAGACTATTTTGGGAGGCCAATAAAGATTCACTGACGTCAAAATGGAATATTAAAGGCAGATGTTTCTGGTTAGCTTATTTATCCCTAACCACTTTTTCTGATTTTTTTTGAGAGATAAGTCTAGACTAGACAGAGCACATTTCTAAAGTGTGCTTTTTAACTGATTAGTTGTTTATTCAACAGTTTCCAGAATAAGACTATAAATTTTATTTCCTCTGCCTAATATCATTATTATTAAATTAGTATGTGGCATTTTGATAAGCCAACAATATTACTGTGCTTGATCCAGAAAAAAAAAAGGTCTCTTTCATAACAACAATTATCAGTAGCATTATTAGATACAATGTGCCACCGGTATGAAAAATCAAATGTCTGGAGAAGATGGATGCTCAGGTAGGTGATACAAAAGAGCTTTAAGATTTAGATAAAGCAACAAGATTAATATATATGAAGAATTTTGTCTGTGAACTATTTTTGGTTCATTCCCTGCCATAACCCCAAACATATTGTACACAGAGTAGTTTCTCAGAGGAGGCAAACGCTGGGTTGGATGTAACAGCAATGTTGCTTCAGATGAGGGTGAGGAAAGCTGTGTAGCAGCACGACACTGCTCTGCCACAGGACCCAGACTCTGCAGCAGCCAGTGCTGATAGGAGAAGAAATATTGCTCCATTAGCTCTCATGGTAAATATGCTCTGGATCGGGAGAGCAATAAATATAAATATAGACATTGGTTGCTGGAACCGGTCTGGTCCACTTGCAGGAGTAAAAGCGCTCAAGACTGCTTCCAGTTACGCCACCTTTTTTTAGGCAACTGGTATGGTCCTGTCTATATTTCTTTTCCACCAGAAAATGGATGTTGCCTCCAACAGAGGTTACAAGAGATTAAGGCAGCAGACGGAGGGATGACAGACTGCATACTTTGCCTTTGCTTGAGGAGATGAGGATCAGCTGTTGCAGACTTAAATCTGTGTCACTGCCTCTGCTATCCCGCTACACAGCCCTTCCCTCTGCTGGGGGACTGTTGCAGGGCCCCAGGACGGCTGTGGTTCCTGGGCAGTGGGAAGAGCTGTTGCTACATCAGGGGGATGGCAGGGGGAGAGAACTGGAGGATGGAAAGAAAGAGCAAACGGGATAGGCACATCCTCCCCGTGCTCACACTCCAGCGTTCCTGAAACGCCTCTGACTCTTCGTGGTCTTCGTCCCAGCCTTTAGCACCCATCCATTCCTCCTCAATGCCTGCCTTTATCTAAATCCCCAGCCCCTCCATCTACTTCAAATCTCACTGACCTCTCCCAACCTTTCTTACCCCTTTCACCTTCCCCAGGAAAACCGCACTGTCAGCCAGATTTTGTGATCCCTTCCCTCAAGCCCTCTATATCCACCTCCCACCCCAGAATTTGGTCTGAATTTTGCCTATATTGCTGAGTAGCCTCAGCACTGCTTCTCTCCTCAAAAGCCCATTGCCTACACGCAGCCTCTCTTTACTCACAACCTCCTGACACTTCCCACTTCTCAGCTGCTCCCGCCCATCTTCACCTCCTTCGATTCCTGCTGGCTCTTTACTGCCTCTTCTTCTTGCTCCCACTGTCCCCAGGCCTGATCTGTGACCAGCACAAAATTAAACTTAGCCAATATTTCTGGGAAGCCTTTAATTAGCTTTGGGAATAGAAACAACAGTGTCAACCTCAGACTAGCCAAGGATCCTTCCGCAGTTGGCTCTAGCACTGCTCATCTTGCCAGCGTGCTACAACAGCACCCCGGATTTGGCCAAGGACATGGCTTGGTCATGAGGTTTTTGACCTTTTTTCCTGCCTAACTTAATGCTATTTTTAAAACTCAGCCAGGATTTTTTCCCTTGACAGCTGGATTTGGCTCAGTATTTCCGTATGATTCCATAACATCTTTTTACAGTATTATCGTATTACTTATTTTCATTTTTAGCCTAGGGCTTCATTTGAGGGAGCTGAAGGAGTTATAACTAACATTCCACCAGATGTGTAGCACAATAGCCAATAGCTTCAGACAAATCTTTTTATGGTTTTTCTATAATAGTAAAACAATAAACTTTCAGTTTATGTGAAGACACATTAATGTAACTTTCCACATGTAATTCAGCTTACAGGAATCTTAAACCTTCCAGAAAATAATGCTTAAGTAGATTACCATGAGCCATACTGGACATTTAAGGGAATATATTTATTAAAATGTACTTTGGTCATGAGAATATGCTTGACTTTAAACAAGTAATTGAAACCATATCGGACTGGACTCTGCCAGCCTTGTGCTGTTGGACTGAGCCTTATTCTAACTGAATCGAGAGGTGACTTCTGGAGTCAGTGATTATTTTATCTGAATTCAGGTGCCAGATCTGGGTCCATTATTTAGACAACTTCTTATTAAGAATTACTTGGTTATGTGGAATGTAAGCAGTTGTGTCTAGACATGACCTACATAATTCAGGTGATGTTATGTTCTCACAGGACTTACTCATTGCTTTGCTACGAGCTCATTGTATGGGGTCTCTGCTACCCCATGAGCAAACTGGGAATCAGGCTGTGGCTTTCAATCACAAGCTTTGTCCAATTTTCCCTAGTTCAAGGGTGCATCTGCTGTTTTAGGAGTGGGTAATACACACTGTCTAATTTAGGTACCCCAAAAAACAGCTAGAAGGGAGTTTTCTCTAGACAGTGATTCAGATCTCCTGCCCTGATCTGCTTTCTGAAGATGCTCAACTTTCCCCTGCCTATACAGGAGTGGAGACTAGCCTCTCTTGGGTGCCTAAATGAAATGGAGCCATACTCCTCCTTCCATTTATCCTCTTCACCTTCCCATCCCTTGGCGCATTTTACTCCTGAAATACTAGGAAATTGCCCCTCAAAACCCGCTACTTTACAGCCCTGGACATCCTCCGCTCCTTAGTTCTGACCACTGCTCACTCCACGCAGTGTTCAGGTTGGGCAGTGCCCATTTGGCATGCCCTTCATGCTGCTGTTGCTGAAATCTTCCCTTTTTTGTCTCAATGCGTTGGGTGTAAGGGGAGGAAATACAAGGACCTCAGAGAGGCTGCTCTCCCCTGTATATAGTATGTGACAGTAAGAAAGTACTGTATTGCTGCAGCATGGTCCTGCAGTCCTGCATCACTCGGGTGAAAACAATGAGGTTTTTTGATCTCTAGAACTGAGAGTTGTTGAAAAAGGTAGTGTTATATTAGGAGTTACAGAAACCTGATGGGAATGTCTTCATAGGTAGACTTGACTTAAACATCAACTGGAATGCTAATATTAAATAGTAAATATCTTTCTTCTAGGGTCCCTGAGTGCTCACTATCATTAATCCCATCCGAACAGCCCCACTAAGAGTGTATTCCAACTTCACAACTAAATGCTTAAAAATCTAGAAGGAAAGAGCAATGTTAAAGTTTTCCATGTGATCGGTGTTTCTCTGTTGTGTGTGTATGCATAAAGAGCTGGGGTTCATGCTAGAAAATGGCAGGTGGAGTTAGGGCTAAAGTTCCTGCTAAAATACTCTGCAAATACTAAGACAGAAACTGAAGGAAGAAATCCTACTTATCACCCTAAATATCTTGGTAGTCTAAATCTTCCTGAATTAAAGAGTTCTTCCTAACCCACTAGAGTGCATTTGCATGGAGCCAGGATAAGAGGTGCAGACGTACCTTTAACTGGCTACTAGTCAGAATACTGTACAGCCCGTTTTCTTTTTTTCATTATGCTGTTAGATAACTGTTGAGTTTTTAGCTTAATGATGTAGCAAACACAGACAGTACATACAGAGTCATATTAATTTGAGGTTTATCTTTAACTAGTATATTATCTGTAGATGAGAAAACGATGTTATGCTCTATACAAATGCTTTGATACTTTCTTGGAGTCTTTAAGCTTTTCCATTTCTCAGAACAAAGGGACTAATTTTAATTGTACAGCAGGCAGGATTGTGGTTCTGTATGCAGAAGCGGAGAGACTAGACATTCCCCGAGTAACCGAAAAGGCCGTGCAGGCTTTCCCATTGTTTCCAAGAAGAAACCCTTTGTATTTAGCAGTGATCCCAAAGCCCTTTGTGGGATAAGCAAATTAACAGGCTTCTTCTGGTGCCTGGCCTGCACCTTTTGTCTGCTGGAAGATTTCTTAGCTCCATGTGAAGGCAAATCAGTATGAGACACTGAAGTGTTCATGAGATATCCTCACCTTGCCACTTTCCTGCAGTCTGAGCAAAATGCTGTGTTTCTCTGTGTCCAGCTTTCCCCACCTGCCCTTTTGCTTATTTCACCATTTTATTGGGTGGGTTGCCAAATGGGGAGTTTTTCTGTGAAATTTTTTTTTTTTAATATTTGATGCTGCTTTTTAGCTCTTTCAGCTTTTATCATAATCTAGGGCGTCAGCTCATACATGTCTGCATCAGCAGAGTGAGCTGATGGCAATTCCTTTCTGTTGGGATCTTTTTGAGCAAACTGCCCCCATTGCAGTATGGGTAGTGTGCACCTGAGTTGTTGTAGGGCTGGAAATGTTCCACTCTTGCACCTGTATCACTTTTCCTTCTCTTAGTCTTCCACTCAAAGAGACTGCCTCTGCTCAAGCAGTACCTTCTTTTCCAGTATTACTCCCAATTTTGTAGCTCTTTATCTTCATATTAGGAATGCCAGAATCTGTAAAACAGTCTACTGTTAACTGGAGCAAGAAAGAAGCTTTGATTGCAGTAAAGCTTGGGCAAAATATATAGCATGAAATTATGGGATGATCCAAATAAGTGGGAATTTTGCCATTGGCTTCAACAGAGCAAAGATTTCACGCTTGTTTAAGTTTGAAATCTGAAAAGCTGAAGGAAGTGAAAATGCCATGAAAGCTACTGGGAGGGAAAAAAAAAAAACACTTAAAAAGGGCTAATTTTCTTTGAAGCTCATTTCTTGATAGCTAAACAGGGTCTTGGATGAACATCAGGATCTCCAAATAAGTAGAAGTTGGGCTCGATGGGGAAAGTTTCTTCCAACAGACATAAAAGAGCTTGGATAGCAGAATGTGGGCCTTTTCCACTCTTTCATTTGTTGATCATTTAAGATTTCAGTTGATTCCCCCACCCCATTTTCTTACCTTGAGCTCTTCTAAAAGGACCAAATGTCAAAGGTTGGTGCCTGTGAAAAAATAATGTAAATGCACAGTTGTGCCATTGAAATCCAATATGATTTCCTTGAGAGCAGAATTTGGTTTTACTTTCTAATCCGTTATGTCAAATTCTTTGGCACTTGCACATAAATAATCACTCCCAGGCAGTTGTTAAAAGTGGGTACTGCATGAAATACTTGCTTATCCAATACTTCCACAGAGCCTTCTATTCAGCTGTAAATTATTAGGGAAGAAGAACGGCTGTGATTAGCTATGATAGCCATTTCAGCTCAGTTGCTGCTGTTACTTCATACAGTCTTGCTCACCCTCCAAATCTAAAGGCCCTTCAGCTTCTTGGCTGCTTTGTACAGCTTGCCCTCACGATTTTTCATCCATCTCTTTTACTACCAGTTGTTCAGATTAGGAAACCGTATGTTGTTTTTCAGTTATCTGCAGAATGCTTCATCAGCCCTGAAACACCTTAGAAAAGGTCTTCCAGTTTGTATTCGGCCATCTTAACCCATAGTCTCCCAGGTTCTTGTTTAGTATGGGAGCTGAGGCTGAATCCGGGAAAGACGTGCTGTCTTGCTATTAGGAGGACAGGTTCATTAAAGCAATTCTGTTTGGATCATGTTCCCAGCCTGGGGCTTTGCTCAGGCTCAGCTTTTCAGGCAGAGCTGCTCAACAGGGGATATTTCTGCATGAGGAGGCCTCTCTCATCTGTTTGACCATCTCACTTCACGAAGGGATTGTGCGTGGATAACCCAGCTTACATTCAACAGCTGCTCTGGTGTCTCTGATTCCTCCTGTGCAAACTGATTTTGATGTAGGCGGTTTGGTAAACCTGTGTCAGAATGCAATAGTCTTAACCTGACTAGATTGAAACTGGGAGAGATATAACGCCTCCCTCTTCCACCCTCAATTATGTAAATTTAAAGAGAAAGTTTGGGGGTCTGTTTTCTGGATGACTTAAAAAAAATCTTCTTCCCCATGCTCCTGTTGCTTTCAGTGTGGGTATGAGGCAGTGCTGTCTTATCTCTCAGATTTATCAAGAAAAATTAATTGGTCTGTTTCGGTGGGTACTTTTCATCCCCCAGTTGGCCTGTTTGATGACTCCTCCTTAAAATCAGTTGTGTCTCTCCGCTTTCTCCATTCCCGTCAGTTCTGCATATTCCTATTTCCACTATAGACTTCATCACCATCCACCCTGTCCCTGTAGCATCAGCTCCGCTCATTCTGGGATGGTCTTGGGCTACAGGAGCAAGCAGAACTCTCTTCCCAGGTCAGCAGAGGGGGATATACAGCTGCAGCCCAGTTCCCTTCTTATTCTTTCAAACCAGCCGGGATGGAGAGAAGAAGGAAACAGAGAGTTGGGGGTGGAGGGGGAGTCCAGAGGAGCTACTCCCTGTGCTTGAAATCTGATCCTATTTATCTGCTGATCTTTCTCCATCGCCATTACCCCTCCTTCCTTGTCAGACTGGTATTGGGTTACTGATGGGAGCGAAGAGCGCATTGCCTCCTTTTGGGAATGTTGCAATTGCTTCGATCCTGGGAAGCAAACACTAGGATAAACAGCTTGTCAGAAAGATTGGCTGAAGTTTCCCTTAGCTTGGCTAAAATTTCTGAGAAAGTTGGAGGTTCTTGTGTGATTGTGAGAGCGGCTCTTGCCCTGGCCAAAATCTACCACTTGCCAAAAATTCACGAGACTTGGCAACCTGGGTAATGGGACACAAGTGTTAAAAGAATGAAGGCTGGTACTGTGTTACACATGTGTTGAGCCTATATGATTCCTTCTGGCTTTGAAATCTGGGAGTCACTGGGCAATTGCAAGGACACAGCCATTTGTTTGCAAGCACGGCTGGTGCTCACCAGTTCTCCCGGGCCATAGCCAACAGAGCACAAGGAGCAGAACTGGGGCAGAAATGTCTCAAGATCCTTTCAGACCTCTAGGCTAACACTGCTGTTAGCCGTAGTTTTAGAATATCTTCTATAATTAACCCTCTCGCATTCTCATATAGATACCATATCCATAAATCTACAGTTTTATAAGTATTTCAGAACAGCTGGCCTGTTCTCCACTGTACATTTTGCTCCAGTTGTGAAATTAACTGAAAGCCATGAAGCTGTGCTGGAACAGAGGGTTCCATTTCACAGGAGTTCACTGTGATTTCAGATCACTTTCTATTCCAAAATGAGGACGTAACACAGTTTTGGATTCTTGTGGCATGAGCTTTTAGGGGGAAGAATTATTTTAAGACAACAGAAACTTTTCGGTTTAATATAATTTTGGTTTTAAATTGATTTTTCTGTTTTGTATTGTGTAACATAAGATTAAAAGGATTGAAAAAATGCATTTCAAAAGAGAAAAGTTCCACTCGAAGTAAGTCTGAATGTTCAGTCTCAACCTAAGCCCTGTTCCGGCTTTTTTCAAAACATGGTGTCACTGAAACGGACACATTTCTGCAAACATTTTGGATTCAAGGAAACCAAATTTCCTCCTGGAAGAATGTCCTGCTGGAAAACTTCTCACCATCACCAATCTTGCATTACTTGGCAGATTTCACATTAGACGTTGCCTGTTTCCGTAGCCTTATTTAATACTTTTCTTGGAAGCATTGCCAATTTTTCAACCCAAATGTGGAGAACTATAACATGTGATGAAATTCACATCAATACTGCTCAGTAAAAACCTCCTGAACACAGACAGTTTGTCACAAGAACGCAGACAAGTCACAGCTGAAAGATTGGAGCCCTCTATTCAGGTAGCTGAAGGCAGAAGGCTCTTTACATGATGCCCCACAACACACCCAACGCGTGTGTTTTATGGCACAACAGTATGTGCCCCACTATATTTTGAATACTTCTCATTGTGCAAGTATTTCTTTCAAACCAGTCCTTGCAAGGAGGCTTGTAGGATATTTAGAATAACGTAAAACTCCGGAAAGCACTTAGAAAATGTTTCAGTAATATGGGTACTTCAACTCAGGGAGGTGGTAAATCAGTGACTAAAATCTAGATCTAGTCACCCTGTAATAGCAGCAGCCCTAGTGCTCTTGGGACGTAATCTGTTGGTTGTTCTCTTCACCTGTGTTTTTTCCTCATCATTAATCTGTCTTCTATCTTACATAATAATTATCTTTTGCTTTCACAGTAGGCCACCCATCATAAACTAAAGTTGATACCCATCATTGCGGTGAAGACTACACTCTCTGCAAAGATGCCTATGCTTAAGCGAGAAAGCCTTTCTCCTCCTTCCTGGCAAGTTGGAGATGTGGAATGAGCAGAGATGAACAGGGAAGACTGCCGTTCCCTGGTCTAGGGTAGACCCGACTTGTGCACGTGGACTTCAGTCTGCAGAAGAGATCATTCCGCTCGTGTGATGATCTCAGCACAATGTCTCTTTCTAGACCTACGTTCCCCACAGTCACCTCTGCCCTGGCTCCTGCAGCCGCCCTCTCATCGCAAGGACAGGCCTTTGACTTTGGTGGTCCCTGCATATCCCTTGCAAAATTCAAATCAGCTGGCACTCTTTAAGCATGCCGTTAACACACACAAGCTATGAAAGATTAAAGGGAACTCGCGTTCCTCCTCTCCACATGAAAAGGGTTTGTAAACTCTTTCAGTGCCTATTTTTTTGTACTCGTGGTAAGGAAATAAAGCTGAGTCAAATAGTTTTCCAAGATCTAAGAAAGAGGGCTCGGGGTTATTTTGCACCCTGCCTTGGACAACATAGCTAATAACTCTGATTTCACAATACGCAGTGTTATGAGGGAGCCACAGAGAGCTGTTGTCAGGGAAGTGCAAAGAAATACAGGAGACTTCAAGAGACACCTTGGAGCAGAGCTGTGAGCTTCTCAGCTGCTTCTTAGCAGCACTGGGAGTGAAATTCTGCTGTGAGTGTTAATGTCATCACCTCCACAGACCTCGCTTATTGTAAAGTGACACTTCCTGGAGCACTGGGTGTAGTTGTCTGCCTCCATTTGGGCTTTTAGATGTTTGCTTTCTGTTTTTTCTTTAGCTTTGAAGTCGTGTTTTTGATAGCTGATACATTTTGGAGGCCTTTGGGTGAGCAGGACGAAGCAAGAAGAAGAGGCCTTGCAAGGCCTCTCTAAACTGCTAGATGTAAAATATAATCTCCGATGTGTCGATGTGAGTGCAGGCTGTATCCAAGCCCTGATATGCTTCAGATGAGCGCATCTCTGGGGCGGACATGCAGCAGCATCCTCTGTGCTGGTTGTCGAATGCCCTTTGGCTCCGCAGCCCTGTCCACACTAGCGCGTGCTCCCCTGCAAATTAATGTGCTGTCATGTGCCGAGCCATTAGCCTGCAAACGCAGCATCGGGAGTCATATAAACATCAATAGCGGCTCTGGCGCATGTCGGTAGCTTGTGTACATTCGTTGTGATTTTGCTTATGGGCTGTGGTATGCACAGGGATTTGTGGCTAAAGGTCCACTGCCGTAAATCCTCTTCTACAGGCAAAGCCTAGGTGCGAATGTGCTCCTCAAAACTCTCTTTAGATTCAAACTGAAGCTAACATCTGAACTTCAAAGCTAAATGTAGTGTATCTTGTTTAAAGGCAACTTTTCAAGTTGATTGTTAAGCAAAATTAATCCCCCCGCTGTGTCTTTTTGTGGGTTGAAGCCAAAGGCTCTTGTTGCAAAATGGCTGAAGTTTTTAATCCCTTTTTAGAAAAGTAACTTTTTTAGCCAAAAAAAAAAAAAGAGGAAATGTAAGATGATTAAACAGGATTCTGCTATTTTCCCCTAGTGTTCAACATTTGCTGTTTCTGTTAGGTCATCAGCCACCATGAAACCAACATTTAACTTGCAGACTGATTGCAGCAGCTGCCTGAAGCCCTGCTCATAACCTCAAAAACCAAACTAGAAAAAATACCATTCCAGATGAACTTAGTGTAATTTGCTCAATATATTTGTAATGGAACACGGTATTGCAGATGGGCATTGAAGTTCAAGATTTCATCTGCATTAGATAAGGGAAGAAAGTGCTACTTTATACAACAGAAACTATTCTGTGTTTAATTCAATAAATTGTAATCATGTGCAGTATACTTGTGTTCACAACAAATGTCCCAGATATCCCGGAGAGAAAAACATAAAAGGCTCCATGTCTTTTAGCTTTAGAGTTGTTAATCTTTTTGAATTCATTTGTTTGGTTTCACTTAGTGTAGCACTTAGTGTATTTAGAGCATGACAGTTGGTTCAGTGAGCATGACTCTGTTGGGTCATAGCGAACAGTGTTTTTCTAGTTTTAAGAAAAATCCCATCTGTCCCTGGAATATAGGTTCTGCCCGGTGAAGAAGGAAGAAAAGCCCTCTTCTAGCTTGTGTTGTTGCAAGTCTCCTAGACATTAGTACATACCTGTCTGCAGTTGGGTCATTTTGTTATTGTTGTTTCTGAGCACCTCTGTGTTTATTTCAGTAAAAACAAATTGAAGCACAACTGAAACACTGGTTGAAGTAGGTAATGGTGAGGGGGCTGAGGTGGAGAGGGATGTTGCAGGAGGTATGTATGTGACCCACTGAGGATTTAAATCCTGGCCTGAACTGCTGCTGATAGGACTGCTGGACCATTTTGTCTCTTCTTGTGGCTGGGCAAAATCAGGTGGTGATCTGTTGTTATTCATCTTGGAAGGGGAACGGAGCTGGAGGAGACAGATGGGAACTTTTGTCTGTATTATTCCAGGAGAGTAAAAATACACAGGCTCTTTTCCTGTGTGCTGGCTCTTGGACAGGAGCCACCAAAAAGTCTTAGCAAGTCCCTAAAATGTGTCCCCTGTCTTACTGATATTTTCCAGGAGACCTATCTGGTGAAATTACCCTTTGCCACTCATCTTTGCGAATCATGCAATAGAGTGGCCTGCAGGCAGGGGGTTATACTGGGGGCAGGACCGCTCCGTGTGCAAGCCACCTTGCACCAGCAGAGAAATGCTGAAGTTACGTCTACATGTGGGCTTTGGTAGCTACGCTCCGGTTTGCAGAGCCAGCTTGCTAAAGCCAAGAGAGTCCCGACTGCATGGTGGATGGCAGTCTGAGCTCCCCTCCCTGCAGAGCCGGTTGCCTTATCGCTGCTGAGGCAGAAGGGGAGCTGATGTGGGTGCAGTCCGTGTGGGGAGGGAGCGTGGATCGGAGTGCATGGGAAGAGATCACCCGAGCTCTGCTACTGAGGCTCAGCATCCAGCAGCTGCCGCTGAAAGACTTGCTGCATACTTAATACCCTTGAATATCTGACAAAGAGGTAGAAGAGCTAAGCTGTCTTGGAAAGCTCCTCCTAAGACTCTTCCTGCCCTGGCTCTGTTACAGCCTGAGGTCAGTGCTGGGCTGCTGGATTCTCTGGCTCTTCCCATAAAGTGAAGATTTCTGTAATTAGGAGGATTCCAAATATTTCTATTTGCCTCATGTGCTTTTCATTATTTGTTGTTTATTTTCCTGCATGAAACACATTGATAATGTTAAGCTGCTTATGGCAGGAAACATTTGCATGAACAAATATTTTGCTAGTTGTGCTCTGATCAGGAAATCACCCAGCAGGGATATTGTTTTCAGTTGCTCTCACTCTCTCTTTTTAAAAACGAATTCGGCGCTCTGTTACCCAGCATGGGGCACCAGTCATTGGCATTTCAGTGAGAAATTTCTAATGATAACTGAGTAGCAGTTGGCTTTCTATTGAAAGTCATTGAAACATCCCACCTGTCACAGCAAATTTACACATTCATATGCTAAAAAGCTCTGAATCAGCTGGTGTTATGTTTCCTTTCTGAGCCAGATTGTTTGCCTCTTACTCTCACTGAGTAGCAGATACTTCCTCCGGTATTTCCACTGGGGTAAATACGAGTGGGTGAGCGAGCGCTTACAAGCTGGTCCTCAGTGATTTGGTCTTTCAGATGTGACATGAGGCAGAAGTTCACCACCTGGATGTGGTGTCCTGTGGTAGAAGGGAAAATGCTAGTGCTTCTGTGCAAACCCTGAATCCAGTGTTGATTTTGGGACTGATTGTGCCAGATGGTGAGGTCTCTGGGCTCATACTACAGCTCAGGTTTTCAAGGATACCTAGACACGGCTCCATTTGCAGTTATAAGGCTTAATTGACTTAGGAACATGCATCTCATTTTCAAAAGGCGTTCCCGAGTCTGGCGGCCTAAGACATTGCACCCTTCACCCCGTGCAAAGGCATCTGGCTAGACAGATACCTACATCGGCTTCGTGCACATCCTGAAGCAGTTGGGGTAGCTAGATAGTTGTGGCCAAAATAATGCATCTTCCCCCTATGCAGGGCTAATTACCTGTGGTGAAGCACCTTTCAGTGTGGTCACAGGCTTCCCAGGCTAGAGCTGACCGCTGTCTGGCTAAGTTGGGGTATGGGCAGAGGACATAGGCAGAGGACACCTCGCGGTATAGTAAAGACTTTTTTGAGCCAAGTCTGAGCCTCTAGGCCTTTGAGAAGCTGCAGTGCTTTTACTGTGATTAAACTTCTTCATAACTTTGAGCCCATCAGCCTTTTGCTTGGTGTTCAGCATTTGCAGGATCAGTTGCTGTCTAACACCGCAGGCAACGTTAGTGCCTCTCACGTTTGCTGTGACGTGACCGAAGGCTGAAGTGGTCCTGTTGGGCATGGTCTGGGGTTGCTGTCCTGTAGTTCATCTGCTTTATTCTGAAAAACCTCAGCCCAGAGAAGCAGACAACCTGATGTCGGTGACTTTGCCCAGGACGTGTGTCGGCACGAGCTTGTGGGTCCCCATCTCCCCAGTACTGTGTTAGAGATTGGGGTTTTTTTTAATTTTCTTTTTAACAAAACAGCTAATTCTGTATTAGGGATTTTGACTGTAGCCACCTGACGGGGAACGGGCTTACAACATGAATGATGACTAATTGAGCGTCAGATGTGTAATTTGTCATTATTAAGGCTGCATTTGTGCTGGCAGCTGCTGTTTGTGGAGGCTAGGCTGAGGCTGAAGGCGATGGTGGATCCAACACTGCCACCTTCTGATAACGCAGCGGGAAGGTAGGGACAGGTTCAAGTCCTCTTGCGATGCCAGACCCTGCAGATCGCATGCTGAGACACACAAGGGGATCCTGCAGGCGCTGCACGCTTCAGGGGAGCTGCTCTGCCTGCTCTCATGAGACTTTCGTGTTCCTGCAGTTCCCCAGATCAGGCATTACCTTTCTTAAGTCTTGTGTCCCGCAGCATGTCAGCATGCACAGACACTTGGTGTTAACTTGTGAGGAAAAATACTAGTTTTAAGCCTTTATGTGATAGGAATAGGCATACCTTTCAAATACTTCTGTTGAAGAACTGTATCAGGGGATATTGCTGGTACACAAAATCTAGTTCCACATATAAATCAGTTTGGCTTGCATCAGGAAGTCACCGAATAAAGCAAAACAATTATAATGAAAATGTAAAATAGCTTGAAGTGGGAAATTTTCATCAATTTACATGCACTGTTGAGATAAACTGCTCTGTTGTTCTAGGACAGACTGGGCAGTGGCTGGTATTTCTTAGGGCTAAATTTTAGCATCAGATAAAAAGACCAACTGAGAAATGTTTGGGCCTTAATAGATAATACAACCTGGAAAGCATTCTTGTTGCATCCTAGGTGATGTACGTTGATAAACTGAAGAACTTTGTATTGTTAGTGCTGATAGATCCTCAAAGGAGATGTCCTCTGAGGAATCGTGATGGTGTGGAGTAAGGAGCTTCCGATTTGATGCTAGCCTGAGTAATGGTGACATGAGAAGCATTAACCTGCATTGGCTTCCATATGTGCGAGACCTCTAAAGAGGTGGTTGTACATATGTGCTTTTGCACATGGATCCACTAATCTAAAGATCCCTGTGCAAGCATTAGCACTTGAGAGTGTATGTAAATTTATGGCATTCCCCAAAGGATTTGGGTTCTATAAATTTAAAATACTGGCAGGCTGGGACAAATATAATCCAGCTTCCATATGTTTCCTGGTATATAAAAAAGAAAAGAAGCATATTTTCTTTACACCCACACAATGAAAATTCAAGCCACTAAAACATCTCTTTTCCATTTGAAGAACAGCAATTCATTTGATACCTTCTGTTAACATCAGGCTTCTGGAATGAGCAGAGCTAGTGCAGCGTTAATTAGTGCTTAAGACTACAAGCAAGATGAGAACAGTGTGTGAAATAGGAAAGAGAGTGGAATGGTTATCTTTGTGTTGCACAGCTATCTTTCCAACTTCTCCTTGCTATAACTCAAAGGATGATACTCCCTTTCTTCCTGAGAAGAGTCCTCTTCCATTCAGACGTCTCTTCAATTCCTCCCCTAACCTTCCCGCTCTGTGTCGGCTTCAGACCTGGTCTGACTGCACAATGAATTGGTTCAGTCTTTTCCACTGTTTTTGATGAGTAGCAATGGTCTGTCCATGCTGGCAGGACATGGGGAGGAAGAGAAAAAGACAAGTGACAGCAGGACCCTCCCGTTTCAGACAAAATAAGCTATTTATTAATTTATAAACCTGAAATGAAACAGCACCCTTAGCAGGTTTTTTTCATAATATCACATTTTGTTTATGTTTTCCTAACTCTCTGGTACCTGCACCGCTCTCTGTTGTCCTTCTATTGACGTCGATTCACTGACATCCTTTTCTCTGTCATATCACCTATAAACAACTTGGCTTTGCTTACAAGGTGCTACTGAGGCCCGTTGTAGTCTGTCCAGTTGGTCATTTCACTGTGATTACCGAAAGGCTGACTCCCAAATGCAGATGGCCCACGGTGCCCATCTCTGTCCCATGCTGATTAGATTTACGCTTGCATTTTTCTTCATGCTGATGGGAGGAACTTCTCTTGCATTCACCAAGTGCATATGTTCCTTCAAAACTTCCGTAAAACTCCTTGTGGTTGTTTGAGACGCATCAAAAATCTAAAGATTATACTGAGGCACAGTTTGGCTGGATGATCATGGTTACCTTGAATGCTCCACTGGCTTGCTTGTATCCCTAGTTTGTCTCTTGTCTTGTTTTAATTGCACACCACCTCGGGGTGGGTTGTGTCTTCATGTCTTTGTACAGTAGGTCAAAGCACTTGACCAGAGCTCACAGGTCCTGCAGTAGTAGGACTAATAAGAACATTCTGGAGGTCTGACAATATTTAAAAGGGTCTCTTTGGACACAAAACATGTCTAAAATTGTTTTCAGAACAGCAGGATTTTGCGTCTCATGTTTGCTTTTATATCATTAAGTTCTTTTGAAATATTTACTGTGTTTTGGAGTGATTAAACGAAAGGATTTTGTTTGAGTCTCTTTTTCCCTCCGGAGCACTGTGTTATTAAAGCTGCTTGTGTAAGGCCAGACGTTGCCATTGAGGAAGGCAGTGCAGAGCTCAATTAGCGAAGCAGAGCCATTACATATTGCACCTCCTCCCTGAAGTGCTCTATAGGTGAGCATGAAGCTGAATAGCTGGCTCTTGGGTGTGTGTTTTAAAAGACAACAGATGGTTCATCCTTGTAGTTTAAAAAGGGCTCTGCTGCATTTTTCACCACTCTGGAAAGGAAAGGCTGCAATGCCTTCCCATAACTATAGCCTTCCAAGTTTACATAATATGAAGCAATATTAGCAAAGCCAATGTGATGTCAACACTATAATCTTGTTGGGGTTTAAATTTTCATATTTTCTGGTATTCTGATGCTTGAAAATAGGCACTTAGTGACTTTGTGGGAGTGTTAGGAGGACTGTGGGACTGAGAGGACTAAATGTTTATCCTAAGCTGACTCTTTGATGGTATCTCTGACATGAATTGCCCAAGCACAAGGGAGTACTCTGATCTCTACCCACTAGGCAATGATCTCAGAAAGACTGTCTGTCCACCACTGGAGAGGTCTGTTGCTTTTGGCTATCGAGATTCAGTCGTATCACAAGGGAACTGGTTAGCGAGAGAGCATCGCTGGTGTCGTGTTTGCGTCTCTTTCGCATGGCATCAGTGCTGTTAAAAGCTCCTAGGAAGTTCTATGTCTCTGAGCATGTTTATGTGACTCAGATACACACAATCCTTATAAATACTCATTCCATATTTACACACAATTTTTTTCTAAGCAAAACATTTGTTCTTTTCACACAGATTTTCAAGGACTGCAGTGAAGGTGCAGATTGCTGTAACCTGTTTTGCTAGATAAGACTTGTCTGCTACTAAGACGCAGTTAGAAAGTGAATACATATTTGCTGCACAGGCATTTATGACCAACCATCCGCCAAGGGCTGCCCTCCAGCTCCTCCACGGATTTGAAATTCAAATCACTTGGATGGCCCTTACTGCTGTTATTCATCCAAAAACCTCAAAACCCCCAATCCGCATCTATCCATCTTTGAAATTATGAAGGGTGTATTGGTCTGGGAAGGGGAAAGAAATACCCTGAAATAGCACTGAAGGGAGTTGTTACGTGCAGTGGGTAGAGCCAGGATATTTGCTGCTCGCTCTCTGTCCTCAGCTCACCTCCTGTGGAGGGCTCTGGAGCATCAGTGACAGGCAATGGAGCATATTTTTGAAATGATTGGGTTTTGCTGCGTTGCCATTCCTAGGCCTAGTTGCCGTTGCTCATCGGATGATCTGCTACGGAGAGGCACGGTTCTCCTGTAAAAAATGAAGAAGGTTGTGTAACTACAGCTGAATGCGCTTGCTGGCCTAAGCCAGATGCAAAAGGATATTTAAAGGCATGAGACTTATGCACTGAAATTGGGCCTAAATGTTGCTTTGGGACTTTGGAAATTTGACTTAAATTTCTAAGGCACTTGGGCATTATTGAAGACATCCACTTGGAGCTGTATGAATTCTGTTTCTGGCCAGCTTTGTATTTAATTTTCAGATGGTGGTTGGAACATGTATTACCGTGACCTGGAAAAAGAGAATTGCATTAAGTAATGATGGGGGCACTGGGGCTATTTTTCTTGCTGTATGCCAGAAGGTGTTTGAATAAATTGACAGCATATTTTCTCATTGTTCTTCATCTTGATTTATTTCCATTCTTGAACTTTCCCCCTTTGGAGAATCCAGTTATAGTTTTTCCTCCTGAGCAGAGAGCCAGCCTTCTATGAGTGGTCTCTAAACATATGTCAACAGATTGAATCACTGTTTTTTTCCATTTGTGTGGAACTGATATGACAAATAGAGGTTACTCTGAAACACTAGATTTTGGAAAGAGAAGGGGAACAAATTTAGAACAAAGACCACCCAAAATATTTTCAAGTTCAAGACTCCAGTGAAAACAAACACAACAAAAATGATGTGCTTCTGATTAGTTACGTAAATTAGCTGGTATTGTTCCTTTTTCCAGGCCAAATGATTTATTGGTATATCCCACACAATGTTAAATGTAAATTGGAAATGTGTAAAATTACATTTGACTGCGGAGCACACAATATGTACTCAGTTGGTAAGCAAAGTTAGCCCCATATGTTCTATACATTATGGGTACATAGTTACAGTGTTATGGCATGAAATGCCAGCTGTTAGGCCATGATATGAATGATCTGCAGATTGAGAGCTATCAAATGTATGAATCTGTGACAACTGAATAATGAACATATTGAAAAGATTGTGACATTAGTAGACCAGCTGTAGAGTGCACAACTGCTCAATTTTCCTGTTTGCTGCATAATAAAAGCAAATTATATTCCTGACTTCAGAGAGAATAGGGCCAGATCTTCAAAGTAAAGAAAACTTGGGGGGGGGGGGGGGGGGGGGGGGGGTTAGGTACCAAAATCCAGAGTGGGACCCTCAAGTCTCCACCTGCATACCCTTCTGCCTGCTTGAACAACCCAAGCTTTTGCAGCTTCTGCTCTGGGCTCCTGGTCGAAAGGGCGATGGATGCCGGTTCCCTTCCCATGCTGTATGTGTTGGCAGGGGCAGAGAGCGCAGCTCTGAGAACAACTTGGCCAAGATAAGTGTTTTTGCTGCTTGGCTTGTGAATCCAGACTGGCCTTAGGATGTAGGGAACTTTGCCTCTAGGAGTTAGGATGTAGCCTTGTTCATGAGAGGCTTCAGCCAGTTCCCCCTGGAGTGAAACTGGGGCTCTGGTGTGTGAAACAGACCTTCACGTGCTACTTGAAGCCATTCAGAAAGGCAAAGGGCATATAGAAGAGTGAAATTCATTGCTCGGTATGCAGCTGTCACGTCATATGCTTTTAGTTTAACTTCATATTTCTTCCGTATTTTAATGCAAAACACTGTCGTTACGATGGAGGCAGTCTTGTTGTACCACTTCTATTATTCTTTTTGTTTAACATTGAACAACAGGAGTTCATGGTCTAGTGTTATTGTGTGTGTGTGTGCATGTATACATGTACATACACATGTACATGTGTGTGTACATTTGTCAGTGGTAGCTGAACAAGTCCTGCTATTACAACACTACTGCACAACACCTGCATTTATGCAGAATGTTTACTGATTGATGACAGTTTTCAAAAAATTTCTTTCCCACGTATCGAATTTGTGCTGTATTTATTTATTTATTATATAATTTGTGCCTCTTCCAATTCATTCTGTCTCATGTTTTCCTTATCAGTGTCAGTTGTAGTCAATTACTTGCGTAAAAAGATTGAGGACCTAATTTATGGCATGATGACATACAGTAGATACACTGCTCCCATTAGAACCTGATGAAACCTCTCTATTAATTTTCTCAGTGTGCCAAGTCAAGTCATAGAGGGTAGGCCTTTGATGAATAAAGCATATTTTCTTACTTAGCTCCATTCCTAACAAGCTCAACTTCTAGAAATAACATTGGTTGGCCAATGAAAACACTTCTTTGATAGTGGTAGGAATTTAAGATAAAAAACAGCTGCGTAAGTTTTTTTAGACGAAAGGAAACAACTTTGAACTCTGCAGACAATGTAGTTTAAACCCAAACAGATGTGGTTTAATCTTGTTTTTGATCCTCTTGTAGATTTTCTTTTAAAACTCATGCATGTGCACAGAAATGATGACTTTCAGATGTCTTGACATAATTTGTTAGAGTATCACCTTGGTGCATAAATCTTCTATGCCAAATACTTCACGTCTTTGAACATGGACTGAAAGGTACCAGAGAGAATTTATGTTGTTCTTTTGGTGCTATCCTGCAACTGTGTAAAAGAAACAATATCATCATACGAATGTAAAGTCTGTGCAATGAGAAACTCAGATGTGTTTTTCTGGTTCCCAATGAATCTCTCTACCATGATGGCCTAAAGTAACTCTAAGACAGAAAACACAGTATCAGACTTATTCCAAATTAGCAGACCCCTTTGATCTGAGCCCAGCCCTATCTTACTTTGATAGCTGTTAGTCACATCTGTCATTTTCATATGCTAATTTCCCTCTCCTTTCCCCGTATATTAACAGAAGTGGAAGTAAACATATAAACAGACTTCCTTTCAATAGATAATCAACTTTTGATATAAATGTGGTAGTGATACTGTCTCTCAGCACATGTTCCAATCACCATTAAACTCCAAAGCTCTGTGCAATCAAGACCTGCTTCTTCCCTACAGCCAAATCAGGGATTGAACACAGGAGGGCTGGCTACAGATGTGACTCTACACAGATGTGAGCATCTCTTTCTCCCTGTCTCCTTTCCTTACTAAAATCAGGGAGCTGGGATGGAAAAGATTCAGAGCTGCAGGAGGAGAAGACCAGGAGGCAGCCAGCATAAAGAACAACCTCTTTTCTGCTTGGCAGAAGTGAAGAGCACTCAAAAAAAAAAAAGATACATTGCTACCTTAAACTGAGGTTCGAGAGCTGAAGCAAGTACCACCGATAGCTGGGAAGAAGAGTAACCTACAGACATTTTTGCGAATGGGTGCATATTTTTAGCGAGTCTCATATTTGGCCCCCAGGTCTCAAAAATATATAGGCCTCTCACACACATTGAAACCAAGGCAAATTAGTCATTCAAACACCTTTTGAGTATCTGAGCCTTGCTGTGTTTTCCTAAAGTCTCTGTTTCTGGATGAAGATATTACATGAGACTCAGCAAGGGAAAATTTTATTTTTCTAATCTTCAGGTTGGAAGGAAAAATATTGAAGATGTAATGCAAATGTGTCATGAAAAAAAAACCCCAGAAAAAAACAAATTCATTATCTTAAACAAACAAATAGATTTTCTGATTTCTGGTCATTCTTTTGGGGGGGTTGATTTGTGATTTTAGAACAGAATGCAAATGCTGTGCGTTTCCCGTGTCTTCGTCATGTTGCAGTAAGTAGTTGGTCAAATGATCTTTCCTGCTGAGCCCGAGAGAGCTCTAGGCTCGGGCTGTCCTGTGGTTGGGATGTGTTGGTGCTATCTTGTCGGCAGAGCTCTGAAATTAGCCAGGCTTTTCCTGCTTCACCTCCTCTAACACAGTCGCTCCAAGTGCAGGGACCTGGAGGTAGGCCTTTTTAAAGCTAGAGATAAAGCCGTCACGTGATTTCTTACAAGATTAAAAACATAGCTTGTAGTAGAATAAATACAGCCAGATATCCTGGCCTTTTACCATGACCTAAGCAATTGTTTTAGCAGATAGCAGGAAACGGTTAGTAACCCGTTCTCAGTGCCCGGTGGAACAACGGGTAAAGCTGCTGTAGATCTAACTCTTGAAGCTCATCTGGACTCATATGTTATTATCTACCTTGCCAGAGGAGGCACCTGCTACCGCTCCATTTCCTTCCAAATCTTCAGAGTGGCACTGTATTTTATCAATATTTTCTTTTTCTTCTTCTTTTTTTCTCTATCAGCAATAAGAGTTTTTTGTATGCAAACAGATTTATTTTAAGTGACCTTGTAAAATGGATCTATTGAGACATTTCACTGGTACTTTTTTATAAAGATCTTTGCCTTATTTGCTACACAGGGTAGAGGTTACAACAGACAATACTCGCCGTAGAGAGCTGACAAGCCAGGCAGCCAAATGGCACCCATTGCCTTCTGCGCACAGACATGGAAATACTCGGTGTATGGAATCTTGTGAATAAAGCACTCCAGATTCACATAACAAGCTGATACTGTAGCTGTACTTTGTAAAGCGTGGCCCTGTGTTGCATGTGGGAGGCTGCCAAAATACCCTTGAGTCAGCAAGAGTCAGGTCTCGAAGAATGTGTCTCTGTGCCTAGTGTACGTGAAAAGCATCGTGTTTAATAATCCTGTATCTCCATAGATGCAGCCATCCTTTTTACCTTGTGTACCTGCAAACACGAAAGCAGATGTGCAAAGCACTTGAGATTTTTTCTAGTTTCTGGCTTCTTGCTTATGGTCTCTATTTGTCCTGCACAGGAGCAGTGTGTTGTGTTACGTGCTTTTCATAGCATCTTCCAAAAGTGCCAAAACCCCAGTGAACATCATGCATCCCAAATGTCAGCATCACGCACCTGAGAGGCTACATAGCTGTTGTGTGGGCTGCTCCGCTTGTGCTTTCATTTGAGCTCCACCGCTCCACAAACAGCACAGGACTGAAATGTTATTTTGGCATCACCAAGAAGAGCTGATTGACAGGCAGGTGGAAAAGGAGGCAGTAATGAATGGCAAGAGCAGTCATTTGCACAGATGACTACAGAAAACCTGTAATCAATTAATAATTTGCATGTTCAGAATAAAGATGAGTTGAGCAGTAAATTATTAACTGCAGTCTAATAGCTTCAGCTAGATGATAGCAGATAATTTGCTATGCTTACATTAGCAAATAACTGAGGTAGTCAGGATACATCAAAATCCAAAACTGTTGCAGTGGAATCTAAACTGTACCTATTCAGCTTGAACAAAACTTCTCTATTGGCATACCTTTTGAAGAAAAAGGTTTTTTTCCATTAAAGAAAGTTTTTACTGATTATTTCTCTTTTACAAAAAGTTCTTGCTTTTCAGAAAAAGGAAAAGAAGCCAGAAACCTTCAGACTTCCTCCCACATCTCTGCTCCCCCAAAAGTCAAAATAAAAAAAAAATTAGTATTTTAATTTTGATAAACCCCCTGGAATTTTCTGAATGAGTTCTTTAAATCTGCTGTCATGTGCTTCATCTACATAGACAGATACAGTAAAGTGCCGCTACACTCGACACTTGCATCTGTGAAACATCCTGCCATCCTCATCTTGAAGTCTGGAATGAATCTTGTGTGGACATCAGCGAGACTATGCCTAGACCTTTCATTTTCTTAGAGGTGGCCAAGTTCTGAATGATCTGCAACAAATGTTTTCTAGTAGCACAAATACAACCTATGCTTTTTTTTATTAAAAGCTGTGTTTAAATTGCAGGAGATTTAATTTTATGGCATGTATGAAAAGTCAGTTAGGAATACTTTAGGTGAGTAAGGAACAGGATTTCAAGTAATGGATTTTCTTCTTTTTTTTTACATTTTCAGGGCCATTTCCCTTATTCTGCTGGTTTTTGGGTAATTCAGTTTTGTGAGGCATACTGTAAAAGCATAAAAATTGGGATTTATGAAATAATCTGAAGCATTTAACTATTAAGCAGCTGCTGACTCTATATAGCAACATTAAGTACAAGAAGGGAGCCACTTGGTCAGTATAATGGTTAAAAGACATGTTTATGACTTGTAATTCATGTATCACATCCACTTAAAATTGATGCTTTAAAGTTTGTCTCCTCAGACGCAGGCAGCACTTATCTTGTGCATTGTGTTCTTAAGTTTTTTAATGGTTACACAATGTTATGACAATGATACCCAGAGATGCTGGAGTAGTTTAGGAAGCCAAATGGTGAGATCGGTGAATAAAATGCTGGGACCGGGATGCAATCACCTAGTGCTTTTCTGATAACGAGTATTTATCCTGCATTCTTTGCTTTTAATTCAGCTTTTCCCTGCCAGCTAATCAGAGCCAGCAGAACATGCTCTCTCTGATATAAAGGGCATCAGGAATTGCATTTCACGGGTGAAAGTTTCTCTGGCAGAACTTTCCAGTCCCTGCCATGCCCTCAAGGAGCTTTGCTGCTGCAACATGCGGTCCATACATTCTGTTGTAGTCACCTTAGGATAATTCTTGGCTTCTGTGAGAGCTGAGCTACCCTTACACTTGATAACTGGTTAAAAAGTGTGTGTATATATATCTGCATCCCCATTATCAGATGGGTGATTATGTTACAAAGCCAGAATTCCAGATTCGTCCTTTTCCTACTTTCAGTCTTTTTGAAAAGCACGAACTTTAGCCCACCTTATTATTTATCATTTACAGACTTCTTTCTCTTAGGGATGCTTTCTGGACGATGTTGGCATGGGTAAACTTGCTGCAACCTGGGGAATGCAAGCCATATCAGGCTTGCTTATTTTTAAAGGTAGTTAGTTACCCTTTGTGTGTAAATGTAGAGGGGAGAGAAGTTCTGTAATTCTACGGAATTACTCTTGATTTGTATCATTGTTAGCTAAACGAGTGAGCTCACTGTCTCACATCGCCTTGTCTTGCTGTTGTCGTGGTTCACATTGCCTTGTATTACACATTTGGCCTGGGCATCATTCCTGCTGCTGGCTGATAGCACAGAGCACCTGGAAAACCGTCTCGTCAGGGTATTTGCAAGCTCCGCCATCCCTGGGTGACACAATGCTGGCACTGCGGGCTGCGGTCTCCTGCTGGTCTTCCCCCAACGTGAGGAACACAATGAAAGGACCCTGCAGGGGCTCGGCTGGGCTAGTGTCCCCGTTCCTGGAAGTCTGGCCTGCTCTAGGTTTTGTGTGGATAGCTGCAGTTGCATCTGGAGTATTCGTGTATGTCCAGCACAGACGCAGTATTCACAAAACGGGAGAATATGAACAGCATTTCAGAAACAGTATCTCCTGTGTTTAGGAGACAGATTGCAGATGCAGGGATTTTTAAACTTAGAGGCCTTTTGTGATAATGGTATTGAGTTAGAGAGCAAGTCTGGTACACCAGCTTGGTAACGGCAATGCTTTTGCATGCTTCTCTACGGTGCATTTTATGCTGTTTTAAACGTCGTTTCTCTCTCCTTCATTTCCCACTTGTTGGGAAAGATGTTTTTTGACAGGAAGTTGTGAAAGAGGTTCGGGATGTACAATTTGGTTTTAGCTCAGAACTTTCTTATGATTCAGACAAGTTTGGAACTGGGGTAAAATAAGCTCCTAAGTGACTTAGGAGACAAAATGGTGTTATGATAGTCATTATGGCTATTTTTAGGGTGCTAGCTTGTGCCATGTACTCACATTGCAATCAGCGACGCAGTCAGTGTGGAACAACCATCGTTCTTCATGGGTGCTATCGCTGTGTATGTGTGAGCTACGTTTCCCTGCTCTCTAATATTTAGTATTTAATGGTCTATTAGCTTACCAGATTGACAAGAAAAATGTCATACTCAGGAAATATTTATTCCAGATGCTAAAGCAGCTAAGTTGTATTGTTTTACTTTTAGTGATAACTTTTGACACAATTTTATGTTGAGCTAAGGAATGCCAAGTAATTACTTGCTGCTGTGGTGATAATATTTGTGAAAATTCTAATAATATTATGGGATAAATAATCCAATAGGCTTCATAATGTTTCTTTTTCTCTATGGAAACTTTGGGATATTTTTTCTGTATTCAAATTCTTTTTTCTCTAAATACATAGTCAAAATTGTCTGTCCATATATATGTATGTTTGCACAAAATACTGCTATGGGTCCTGGTTGATGTTTTAAATAGCAGATGTTCCAGCGCACCTCTGGAGATGCAGGTACGGACCCACTTATCACCTGTGCATTAATGCTGTTGTTTCTGGAGCGACAGCGCAGATCAATTTTGCTGTTGGAAACTTTGAACGTATGACATACTTTGGATGTAAAAGTGCTTAGTGATAAAGATCTGGATTCCCTTAGTCCACTAAGAGCAATTGTCCCCTAGGGACAACATTTACATTCCAGTTTGGAGGGGCACAAGGAGCAAACAGAGGTGCACTCTCTCTCTGCACTGGGAGGGCTGGAACAGCTCAGGACCCAGAGTTAACTCAAACCCGGTTAAGGGAAGGGTTAAATATCCTACTTTTTCCTCAGCTGTGAGATTTGAGATGCAGCCCTACAGCACTGGTCTCAGTTTCTGGTCCCCCAGTCTTGTGCCATAACCACTGGAAACAGTGCTGCCTAACTCTGGGTAAGTTAATTCAATCGGTTACAGTCAGCATATTTTTTAAAAGTAGCGAAAGGTTACATCAGAAAGTGTTGGGCGATCATCAAAGCTGATTCTAGGGGAAACAGAGGAGTCTAAATGCAGTGGGGGGAGAGTCGGTGAGGACTGTAAAGCGGAGCCAGGGCTTCTCGCAGGAGCCCTTGCCTTGCGCCCAGCTGCTGATGTGGAAACTGTCACTTAGCGTGAAGGAGCATCAAATCATGTTCATTAGGCTGGAGCATGAACTCAGAGAGGCACTCCTCCACCAAAAAAGCTCTAACTACTCCTGTGATTAGTGAGTGTAATTAGAAAGTCTGTGCTCACTGGAAGGAAACTGCTTTGGTCTACGCTCTGGTATGGATTAAACTGAAAGCCAAAACGTCATTGTGTTTTGACTAATTGCTGTTGAAACTTTTCAGCAAAATGTCAAAACTTGAAGTGAGGCCACATCAGAAAATTAAAGCACAGTAAGTACATGGCTGGTATTTAAAAAAAAAAATAAAATCGGATGGATAGATCTAAAGGAAAAGAAATTACCAAACACAGTTGCTTGGGTTCCATAAAATGAAATTCAAGTTCAGTATATTAAAAAACATGTGGACTGTATTTGAAAACATTTTATACAAAGGCCTGAGAGCCAAAATGGGAAAGATGTGGCTGCAGATAAGCTGTCACGTTTAGAACAGAGCATGGGTCATGGATCAGGCATGAAAAAGGAAAACTAAAGGCAGGATCAAGTGTATGATAGACTTCAGTAGGTTTCAGAGAACTCAGAGTATTTGTTCCCAAACTCAGTGAAGGAAGGGCTCCTATCAGCCTTGGTGGACTTTAATTCAGGACTACACTGAACAAGACTTATGGGAGAGGCGGTTATAATTCTCAGATTCTGCTAATTCAGAGAGCATCGGAAATTCCAGAGCTGACTGTCAGCAAAGGGTACCTCAGCAACATTTTCTGGTTGCAGTAGTGAGACAGTCAGTTAGAACTCTTGAGTTTTGATTGCCAGCTGGAGTGGAGACACAATACTTTCTCTGTCTTACTGGTCTGCGTAGATGGTATAAGCTGGATCGGTGGTACATACCCTAAAACAAAGCTCTGATTTTGGTGGGTCTCTCTGTAGATCAAGTTTTCAAAAGCTAATCAGGAGCCTAAAAACAAAGGCAGAAACTTAGTGTTTTCAAAAGTACATATCCTACTTTGGTACCACGTGGGTACCAGAGTTTATCCTGGGCAGGTTTCTTGTAACTCGTTAAAGACTAATGAAACACAGCTCTAAGTATAACTAACAGTTTAATGTGAAACAATTGGAGGGAATTATCCTGTGATTGACTGTCTGCTGGAGACAGGGAAGGGTGTTTCAGTCTTTTCTGCTGAAGGCCGGTCTCTAGGGATCCTTTCTGTCAGTCCTTTGTTCACAGTCCTCTTCTCCAATATCTGCCACGACGGCTGGTATTTTTTATTCCTTTGCTTTACGCCTGTTTTGTGTTAACAACCAGCAAAAGCTGAAGCATGACGAAGAGCATTTGTCATGTTATTGTGGTTCTGACACACCTGAGGTAGGATGCTGATCAAACATGTACGGGTGGCTGGCTCGTCAGATAGCACAGTCCATGCACACGTACCTGGTTGCTGAAAGCAAGTTAAAATCATCATGGATTTGCAGGTGGATTAATGTACGTAATAGCATTCCCTTGTTGAAAGCTAGGAAGTGGCCCAGTAGCAAACGTGATTGGATGGTTTCAGTGAGCTGCTTTCAACATCTCCGTTCCTTTTGTTTTTATAACTTGAGGAAGGGAAGAGTATTTCAGGTACCACCCGGGGCCTTCACTTAGATTTAGGTCAGGAAGCGGGCACCAGTGTAAAACCAGTTTGCACTGGTCACAGTATTTCCAAAGGAAGAGATTCCCAGACAAACAGGAACAGTTCCTGCTGCTTAATTGTTTTGCCCTCAAAAAAAGCATGTCTTCTTAAAGACTTCATTCAGTACTACTTTTCAGACAAGGGCTGACTCCGCTCATGCTGATATTCTCTGCAAATTACATAATTTTAATAATACTGTATACAGTATTACTGTACCTGTGTTTCTCACAAATGAACTATTGTCTATAGGTGACTGAAAAGCAGATCAGGAAATGTGAGGGAAGGACTCAGTGCCACTTTAGTTTTATTTTTTTAAAAGTCAGCACGATTCCCATCTGATGTGAATTATATTGTATGCTTTATACATTTTTGTTCTAAACTAGCAGCGCTAAAAAAGCTTGATTCTAGCAGATTATCTTATTTTTTCCATGTGCATTATAGTCTCCCATTTACTGAAGGAAACCTGGAAGGATTTAAAGAAAATTATTTAAGAGGGAATAAGTAATATTCATGAGATGCCTTCTTACCTGTAGAGGAGATGGAGAATGCCAAGATTCCAGACTAATTATTAGAAATAGCTGATCAGCATCACAGCCTGCCTTGCAAATGATTTCTCCTGCAGCAATTCAAAATGGGAATACTGGGTGGGAGCAACAAGAACGGGAAACTGCTGTAGCATGAGACAGAACGGGTATTTGGAGTTTTTTGCTTCAGAAGTAGTGGTGTGCGTTGAGCTGTGCTGCTGAATTTGAATTATGGCTGAGCATTTTGTTGCACCGTTTAAATCACATCAGTGGCACTTAGCAAGTTTTAGTGTGTTTACCAATCTAAGTGAACACTTGTACTTTGCAAACTTGTGTAGGCAAGTCTTTGCAAGTGGCAGACTTCTTAAACCTTTTTGTTGTTGTGTATGTTCTAGTTCTACATATTCTTTCTGGTATAAAGAAAAAAGATAGAGTGCTTAAAATCCTAAACACTTTAACACATTAAGAATACAATATTTCAGCAATTCATTCTGAGTTGGGAAAAAACTTGAAATTTTAACATTTGTCACAGAATAGAAAGTTCTGAGCTGTCACGATGCCTCAGAAGAGCCGAAACCCCAGTGCTGTGTGACCACTGGATCTGTGTGCCAAGCTCCTCGGGTGCACTGAGTTTTCCATGAGATACTCCCCAAAGGGAGATGCGACAGGTAAAGCGTCATCAGGTCTGCCTGACGTGGAGGATGTACCCGAGGAGTGTGGAGGGTGCAGTGGGGCTCAGCTGCCGCAGCCTAGGTGGGCACAGATTAACTGATCGCCGGCAGGTGCTGGGACTCCCACAGCTGCAGGGGATGATGAGGAGCTGGCCTGGCCCCCACCCAGGGCTTCTTGGGGCTGGGTGGCATTGGGGCTGAGCTGCTCTGAGGTTTCTGTGTCCTGCTGGAGAGTGCTGTGAAAGTTCGATACTTATTTCTGTCTCCAGTATAGCAGGATTTTTTTTTTCTTTCTTCCCCCTGGATGCTGGTCTCGTTTTTGTCCTTGTGGCTGGGTGAGTACAGGGCTTTTGTGTGCTGTGGGTGCTGTGTGAGCAGGCTGCCTTGGGATGGTACGTAGATGTGTGAGAATGAGCAGTGTCTTTGTTTTAAGAGGAAAAAGAAAAAGTCCTCAAAGGGCTTCAAATATTAATTCTTCTGTAAGCCTAGCTTTGATTCCAGTTGTGCAGAATATATTCTTGCAGATCTGGGAGTGAGAGAGAAGCTTACTAATTAATGTTTAAATACCCACCTCCACAAGTACTCTGAAATTGCTCTTTCAGCACAGAGTAACTGAATAATTCCAGGATTTGATATCTGAAGGTCTTTCAGCTCTACAAGCAATACTAATAGGAGCTCTTTCCTTTCTTTCAGAGGTATTTAAAGGGGAAATTTCTGAGTTAAGAGTTGAGAATCTCTTATTGGTACAGGCCTGAAATCTGGCTGTTATTGGTCTTAAGCCAATGCAATTTTTTTGGGGGAAATACTTTTTTTATTCAATGGAAACTACTGTTTTTCTCTGGGGAAAATAGGAATAATTTTCTTTCTATACTGAACTGGAGTGTTTGAGCCCTAAATACAATCAGAAAACACTTAACATCTAATTGCTGTAAAAACATAGTTGTCAGCTTTAGAGTAGTACTTCATGCTACCCAGGTGGATGGTGCAGTAAAGGGAAAGGACTGGTCCAGAAGAAAGAGGGATTTATTTAAGATGGTTTTAGACTTAGTGCTACTAAATGTGGCTCCTCTGTTCCATGGCAGTGTTCAGGGGTGCTCACAGCTGGCTCGTTTGGAGACTGTGAGTGATACAGATGGGGAGGTCTCACATTTGCTCTTGAAAGATCTCCTGCCACAGATGTGGACCCTCGATAACTGGAGAGCAAAGAGAGGAGCTGTAACTTGCTGTGATTTTTCTGGAAAATCAAATTGTATGGTTATAGATCATGCAACAGGGAAGTACTGTATAGTTTGTTTTGGACCAAAGGGCTTTCTCACCCTGTCCTAGCCCCTCTCAGTTCCATGACCCCTCTCAGTTCCATGACCCCTCTCATCCCCCCCCCCCAGGCATGCTGGGGTGTGCAATCCCCCAAACAGCCCTTCTCTCCCCAACCCTCCCTGGCCCCATGCGACACAAATACTTGCCATTGAATCTGCAGGCTTCTCTCATCTCTTGCTGTGTCCTCTTCTCTCCCTGTGTACCCTTGCCACGTGTTTTCCACACGGCTGCAGAAGACCCTGCCAAGGGAGGAAGCAGTAATCCCGCTGGAGCCAAAAGGCCCTGGGAGCTCTCGCTCCTCGAGGAGAATTTTGATCAACGTTATTGCAATTGATTAAGGAAATGGGTTAGGTCTCGGTTCACGGGTCTGGAGTTGTGTTTGCAAGGAGCGGTATTTGAGTATGTTGTCTGTTACAATAACTGGTGTCACTTGGTAAGGTGAACTTACGTGTGAACTTGAACTGTAGCCTGTTGGGGGGGAGCAGAATTCAGCAAGAAATGATTCACTTCTTGGAGGCAGTGCCTGTGTTTAGGACCCAAGGGCATTATGGAAGTGCAAGTATTTAACTGGTGTATCTTCTGTAGAAGAGTGTGGGAGAATGACAGAAGTGTGGACCACAGCCTTAGGTTTTTTTCTAAAGCTTACGAGCATCTAGGTTATCGTTATCACTTGTCAATTCTGAGCTGATTAAGCTTGGAGAAAATGTTACCAGGCTGATGCAAGCTCTTTATCCAACACACACTTAAATGGCTTTCTTGGAATGACATGCAGAGCTCTTAATAACACTGTGTATGTCTTATTGGGGAGAAATCTAAAGAACCACATCTGAAAATCTAGAGAGGGTGTATCCGTCAGTGGAGGAAAACTTACTCTTTGGTTTGCTGGTATTTCTCGGATTTGATTGTTGCAAAGATGAACAAGCAGTGCAAAAACTGCTTCCACTTCTTTGCTCTCGGCTGAGAAGCAAGAGCTGTGGCGTGCAAAGATTAGAGCATGCAAGTGTATTGAAATTGGAAAGATACTTCTATCTAGATCTGAAGAAGCATTTGGCTGCATTTAGCAATTTTTACATGCCTTAGCATGACCACACAAGCTATTCTGTCACTTAAAGATTGAGTGTGGAGCTGGGATCCTGCTGCTGTAGCAGAAACAAAGGGTGTCATAAACAGAAAAACACTTTGCTGCGATTTCTGGTGGCCAACATCAAAATAAACATGGGAAGTGTAAACAGGAAGGAAATAAAGTACCAAGAAACCTTTTCAAATTTAAATGCCACAAGGCTTTTGCCTGTTAGCTATGCTCTGTGTACAGTTAATGAAGACAGTCATGCCTATTTTCAGCCTAATCAGTGAGACTAGGATTGTCAAGATTAGAGCTCAGGTGTGCCACAGGCAAGCAGAGGAGGAGGCTTGCAGAGGGCAGTGCCCGGCATTGAAGGCATCCCAGATGAGAGCAGCTGGGTGTGGGTGACACATTGTGGGTGTCAGGGCTCTGGAGGAGCGTGAAGTTTGGGAGAGGATTTCTGGCTTGTGTTTACAGCTTGCTGTGACATGCTGTTACGGGCGCTCTGCTCTGTGAGAACAGAGCGGTGACAACTGTGTTATTCTGGCTCAAATATTGCTGATCTTAAGAGCTTCTTGGCATTGTTGCTGTTATTCTGTTATTTCCTCCCTGTGGCTCTGTGACAGCAAACTTTTGTCATACAGCTCTTCAGTGTGGGAACCATCTTCTTGTCTAGAGCAGTAGGGAGGGATGCTCACAGTGCTACCACAGCGGGATTTTGCTGTTTGACTGCAGTGTCTCAAAAGCACGATATGTAATGTAGTAAGAAGTTACAGAAAGCTTGGTAAAGGTGGAGAGGAGCTTTCCCCTTCCTTTATTGCTGACCTGTATCGGGTAACTCAAAAGCACTTGAGCTAGACTGGCTCCCTGGTAGCTCCTGTGCAAGCAATGGCTTTCCTTCCAGACTTCTCCCACCTGAAATGTGCTCTTTCCTACGTCTGCTGTTTTCTTGCACTTCAAGGTGCTGGCTCTTCCCAGTTTGTGTCCTGGTCTTCTCTTGCTTTGCTCCCTTTTTAGTGCAAGAATCCTTCCGGTGCAGGAGGAGTTAACTGCAGCATTGTGCAACTGCCAGGCGGTTTGGTTTCTTGTGTACTTGTTAAAGAGGAGACATTGGCTTGTAAATACTCATCTCTGAGGTATGATTATGCCTTAGACCACAGTGGCTACAGACATCTTCCTATAATATATTTTGGCAGGGCTGAGTTGATTGATGAAGCTAGAAGCATGAGAAGGAAAACTCTGGGAAACTCCTATGCTGCACTTAAAGTATATCATGTAAATCAGTATTTCTGAAACATGTTGTCTGCTTTAGGTTTAGGCCCAGGGGAGAAAATGTGCTGATACATATGAGTAGTCTGATTTCCTTCCCAAGCTCAGCAAGACTCTGTGCTAGTGAAGGGCAGCAAGAAGCTTTGAACAGGGAAACTAGAAGCTTAATGTTTCTAGCTGTTGAATGAAAGAATTGGGCCATTAAGGAAATGACTGAAGGGCGGAGTATCAGCATCTTGAAAGCCCTTCAGCTTGTCTAATGCTGTCCCTTTAAGAAGTGCTGTGTTGATGTAATGAGTTCTTGAGGTAATGACTTCTTAATGTATTTAAGGGAAACAAGACCACCCTGATGAGCTGTAGTTTTCTCTTCAAAAGCAGTTATGATTACTGAAATGTTGTCACGTGTCATGAATCGCTCAGTTCCGTGGCCAAGGTATCGCAGGCTTGCTACAAAGCCATTAATTTCAGTGGTTAGGCCTCAAAATTTCTTTCCCATTTTGAGGCAGTTTGGCAGCTGAACCAAGTGTAAATGTATTGATGCATATTTTCCTACTGGAATCAATGTCCTGGTAGCTTCAATGTAAAGACCGTGAGATCCTATATCTGATAGTGGCTATAGGGCTGGGAAAGGGGATGCTGTGAGCGCTGAGGAGTCCAAGGCGGATCATTATGTGGGTGCTGGGACTGGGGTCAGTGGTCCTGCCTCCCCACTGTCCCGTTGTCCATCCCTGTTAGCTGTACTGGCTGACATGTCCCTGCAGCTGTACAGTCTGAAAACCTGACCTGAAAAAAGCTGTAGTGTTTTTTTCTTTTTTCCTGGTTGGATCACTTTGGAGATCCTGTTTGTCATGAGCCTGTAAGAATTCATGTGGGAGAAATCTCCCCAGGAGCTGTATAATATATTTGTGGGGAAACCTATGGAGCAGTCTCTGTCTCAAGGAGAAGTGCACTGGAGCATGTTCTCCGATAATTCCCTCGAGCAAACCTGTGTAACTTGCCACAAAAATCTGCCGCTGGATGTGGACGTTCCAGGGGTTGTACCATGCCTTGAAAAAGCTGGTGGTGAATTTAATTGCCAGTGGAAAGTCTTCATAGTTGAGCTGTAGCTTTTCAAGATTGTTATTAAGTTCTCCTTTCCGTTTTGTTCTGTATTTACGTATGTACAACACAGCCTAAAGACACAAAATGGAGGTCTGCTAAATGTCGTGTCAATGTGTATAAAGTTAAGGGCAAGTTGAATGGCTTAGTGTGAAGAAGTCCATAATACTGTCAGCATGCTGGTGTTAAAGACCTCACTGCATGTTGGACTGAATTTTCTGAAGTGACCGGTGCCTGCAGAAAGACACGGTTCAAGTTCTGGTTTCTTGAAGGTGGATACGTCATTTTAAAAGGTGTTTCAAGCTGAACACGCACAATTTAAGCCACCTGAAATACTAATTTTCCATTTCTTCCACCTGGAGGGGGTGGCACATGAGTGACTCTACACCTGCACTGCTTGACAACCTGGCAGTGGAGGTAAAATACCTTGTTATGAGTTAAAAGATTAGTCATTCTGCAAAAACTTTGCAGTGAAATGCTATCTAGCTGAAAACCCTAGCTGAACTTTAATTCCAAAAATGGGCACTGCTTCATTATTTGAAGATGTTTGCTACTGTTGTGATCAATATGAGTCGTGCTTTTCATGAGTCTTCATATTCTGCAGTTCTGAGCGCAGTGCTGGGTGTGTATTTCACTGTCAATCTCCTTTAACTCATTTTGTGTTCTCCAGCATTAATCTTTTCTTGTCAATGTTCTCTAAATCTAATCAGCACAGCCTCTGGAAAATAAAGCAATTGTTTAAATTGATGGTCGTGAACAAAATAAATCATAAATCAGTACATAATCTTTGAAACCTCTTTTTGTCTAGAAAGTTTTTTTTTTTTTTTCCCCGTGGAATGTGATTATAGAGCATAGATTAGAAATGTGCGAGAAGACCGTGCCACCTGCAGGCACTGGAGGGAGGGTGCATTTCTCAAGTGTCCAGTGCTGGTAAACCTGCTGAGCTGCCTCTCGCACCGGTCTGCAGGTGATCAGAATAAACATGCTCGGCTTTCTTTCATACTTCAGCAAGTGAAAGGTATGAAATATAATAGAGATTTGTTCTTCCGGGAGCCCCATGTTAATCAGTCTTGACTAAATGTAAGTGAAAACGGCTCAGGTGGGGCGGGATCGGTGGCGTATAGTTTTCCTTTTTGTTGCCTTCACAGAAAGCAGCACGTGCAACTCTAGGTCTGAGCTCCCCCATGGGCCACAACTCGTGTGCTTTGGTGTATTGGCATGTGTATTAACTGATGTTCCTCTCTTAACGAGAGGCTGATGTCTTAGAGTATGTCTGGGAGGTAAAAAGATGGAGCTGTATTTCTGCTAAGGGTGAACTGGAACGTAGCTCGGTGAATCTAGTCAGATTTTTGACTGGTCATTGTCAAATTTCTAGCTATCTGGGACTAGGCTCAGTCTGAACCCCAAATGTGTCAGGTTGCAAAAACAACGTAGCAGCATCACCGACAGCCAAGTTGCTTTTCAACTTTGAAGCTGTCTAGCAGTAAACCTTGAAAACAGTGAGAAAAAGCATGGATGGGAAAAGATTTAAGGAGAACAAAACAAAGTAATGGAAGACAGCATGTGTTCCTAATTACCTGCCATTCTGATTTCTGAAGTAATTTTTCATCCATGAGCTACGTGGTCAAATACAGCAGCAAACCAGGAGTGTACGGTCTAGCTTGTGGGCATGTTAAATACTGGGAATTGACATTATGTCATTGCTGCTACAGGTCCTCCATTTAGAATCACTGTGCTGTAGCTTGGGGAGTGCTGCTGGAGCTGGGTAGTTTATCATAAATCATAATTGCATAAAGATGATCTGCAGTAGCTCCCCAGACTCAGTTTCCACTTGTAATTGACAAATGAAAGAAGACTCAGAACGATTATCTGATATTAATTATGTCAAAGACTTTTTGGATTCTCCTTGTCTTTAAAGTCTCAATTTTTGACATGACCAGAGAGCTTTGTGCAGGGAGAGGGGGAGGGAGAAGGTAACTCTTTCAGCAGTTCTAGTCAGAAGCTGACTTGTGCACCTTGCATGGTAGAACATCCTTCATCAGCTTTAGCTCTTGAAGTCTCATGATCTCCAAATATTGTGTTGGCGTATTAGGTCAGCAGCATCTGGGCCCGGAGTTTGATGCTGGACTTCATGGAGAAGAAAGCACAGGGCTCAGAGCTGAGCATGTGGTGCCCTGCTAGGCGTTCACAGAATCCAGTGCAGTCCTGCCTACTTATGCCTGTAAGAAAACTTAATCTCTTCATTTAAATATTATGCATAGTAGGCTGGAAACTGTTAGCAGGTACTGAAAATTCAACCCCTGAAACAAAGTAGTTGTGCCATACCCACTTCAATGAAAGAGGAGCATTCCACAACTAAGACTTTTATTGGATAATTTATGCTGTGAAGGTAAGAAGGGAGATACAGGTTTTTTAGTATGATACGGACATCTCTAGTATACCAAAAACTTTGAGTTCTAATTTTGCAGAAAAAGTGTCTATAAAGTGTAGCTACTCTTGCAGGTGAGACTGGACAATCATGCAAACCTTATTTTGGCAGCATGCTTTCATAACACATGAGAATGTTAAGTAGGAGAAATTCTAACATAACTCTGCCCCGATAATACACCTCCTCTCAGCCACGCTGTCTGCAGTTACTGAGTCGTGTGCGCTGGGAGGCAGTGAAGAGTTCCACTAATTCCAGAAAAATCCTGGATCAGAGAGCTCTCTGCTGGAGGTGCGTTATGCATAGGATGCACAGTTTATCTTCTGGGCTAATGTGGACTGTTCCTGAACTCTGATGGTCCTGCTTTGTCCTTGCCTTCTCTGATGTCTAGCTTTGTGGCAGCCGTGGTACGGAATGGCAAGGGAAAATAGGAATTAATAGTCCCTACACCAAGGAACGAATCTGCAAGCTGCGAGGGCAAAAGGATGGCTTCTGTCTTGTTCCAGAGGGTGTAAAGCCCACTGGAGAGTATCAGTAGTTAGATGCAAAGCTGGAGCAAGCTGCAGACAAAAATGGACTTAATTTCTGTCCTCAGCATAAGTTCCTACTTATGAGATTGGGTTTTCTTTGGATTTTTTACCGTATGGTTCAGTCTGTAGTGGGTGTAAGGACTGAGTTGGTGCTTCAGCCTCCTAGCATGTGGGGCATCAAGTTTAGTTGCTTTCATTTCTTGATGCTCATTTTCAGGAATGCTGTCAGCGTGTAGTATATTCGCCACCTCTACTTGTCCCCCAGGTTTACTGGAATCCAGGCAAAGGCTGCCACATTAATGGAAGAGGACAGACAGACACACAACGTGATCGAATATAAACCTTGTTTTCTTAGGAATCTAGGCAGGGAAAGTGGAAGTAGTCAAATATAAATACATACCTCCCTTGTATTGCTCCTATTTGATCAAGCATCCCAGTTCTGTGGGGCTGTGAAGAGAAACTATCCTCCGAGGGTAGCATGAATAATGGCACTTGCACTCTTTTAAAGCAGGGTGATAATATGCAATATTTATTGTATTTGCTTGAATGCTCAAAAATTACGTGTTTTGCCTGAAGGCTATACCGGGCCTGGCCCCTGGAGGGCACCAACAGCCAACATTACATTTTTTTCACTTGCCTCTTAGCTATTGCCCACTGACATCCAGCGCTATGAAGATGGCAAATATATCCCCGCGTATAGATTAAATTGAACTTACTTTGCCTTGCATAATTTGGAAATTCAAAAGACCAATTTCTTAGTGTAATTGAAAACCACTACATTTCAGGCTTATTCATTGAATCAGTATTTCGAGTTAGAATTCAAATTAATCTTTCTACCTTTAAACAAGATAACAAGGGTGTAGTTATATTTACTCAGGCTTTTAACAATCAGGTTCAGTGTAGCTGAATATGTTTAACTACACATACGCAATTGCAAAAAGTTAGTATGGGCATGACTCAAGTCATAAGGGAAATTCATCTCTTAAGGCTGAAAATCTGAACTGACAGTTCAACACTCAGCCTAAGTTGAGTCCCTCTGGAAGGGAAAAGTAAAAAGGAAGGAGGAGGAAGGCAAAATGACTAGCCCTACATAAGAGCCATGTCAGCTTGTGTATACTTTCCTCTGGATTTTTTTTTTTTTTCAAATTTAGCCTGGAGTCCTTTTGCTTTAAAGTTGCATTAATGGAACTTTACTGAATTACTTCCAACACCTGTCAAAAAGAGACATGATATCCAAGTGTGTTTGTGGAGCACATCCGTGCATCTGGATTCTGTGTGGGACAGTCAGATGGAAACACAAGTTTGAGGGTTGCGCATGGAAACATTTATCTGGAGCACGCCCTGCTTTGCATCACGGGCATCTGATGTGGTGGTGGTAAAATCCCTGATTCTGTGGAATACCAATAGGTGGGTTTTAAGAGCTCACGTCTATGAAGAGAAGCCTAAGGCATAATTTGACCAGTATCATCCTAAGTTCAGGCACCTGAGACTTTATGTGCACTCACTTGGTCTTTGGAGGGGCTTGGACTGACTCTTCTCTTCATAGATTGTGTAATGAGGCAGAGCTCCTGAAGTTTGGGAGAATTAAACTGGACCCACAAAAATGATTGAGTTTTGGCGGTAGAAGGTTTTTCAGTCTCACTAGTACAAGGCCCAGAGGCTGAATGTCAAAAAATGTCAAGCAAATCTGCAGAGAACGAAGCAAGGGAGCAGCTGATTGCAGGCTTTGGTGGATTCTCCGTGACTTACAATGTCCAAATGGAGATCAGATGCTTTTCTGAAAGCTCAGCTCTAATTCCAAGATTAATTATGGGAAGTCCAATCTGCCCTGTGTTATATAGAAGGTCAAGTTGCACAAGGTCACATCAGACAGGTTTGAGGGCAGATGCTGTTCTGCTGCACTGCCTTTCTGCAATAAGGTGCTGAACAAATCCGTGTGCCCTGCAGCCGTTTTCCCAGCACCTTATGTGGGACTGAGTTTTGCGATGCTGAAAACTCGAAGTTGTTTGCCCAATAGGCACGGTGGATAGATGGGTGCCCTGGTTTTCCTTGCAGGCTGACCCACAGGGAAGCAGATGCCTTGTACTGTGGTTCTGCCGGCAATGTCCTCTGCTGAATGTAAGAAATTTCAGTGGATTTTTAATTCTTCTTTTTGGGGATGGGAGGAAGTAAAAAGACTGTTAATGGGAACAGTTGACACTCAGCACAGTTTAAGTGCAGTGGGCTTGTGGTCTCTGACAGCGTGCCTATAATCCACGTGAGCTGATGCTCTTTCATTGCCGATGAGGCTAAGTTGTGTTTCTTTGCGTTTGCAATAGTTTAAGACTGTGCATGTACGCAGCTGGTGCACAGTAACTGCTTCAGCTGTGCTTGATTTGCGTATGAGCATGAGGTTGCATACAGAGGGCACCCTTCAAAATAAATGTTGTTAATAACTAGTTGTTATTGCATCATGAGCAACAGCCGTACAGAGATAACCCTGAGGTGGGGTTGTAGGTGTGTGTTTGGGTTGCACTGTCACAACTTCTTAGCTGAATCTGGCCTGCCAGCTGGCTTGTGCAAACAGGCAAAAGGCAATTTTCTAACAGGCTTCTGGTTTGTGCTCTATCAAGCAATCTATGGCTCATGCTTCGTTAACTGGAACTTGCATTCTCACTTATTCTTGTGCAAAAAGTAAGTGAATACTCAATTTTACACATGTGTTTACATTTAAATGCCGATGTAATATAATACTCTAAAGAAGGGTGAAGTACTTCTTTGGCTGCTATGCTAATTGTGCTCCCTGTCATTCATTTACAGGCCTGGACTGGGTTACCTTTGCATTCATCCCTGTTGCAGTGTCAGCAAGCACAAGCCACGATGGCGTGCAGATTGTTTTAATTTGCACTGAGGACTGTCTTTGGCTCTATGAATAAGAAAGCGTCTTTAAATACTCCCTGCTTCTACTGAGCCGAGTGCTCCTGATTTCCAGCTCTGCAGTGCACGTAGGCACTTGGCCAGCAGGATCAGAGCTGGGCCTACAAGGTAAGCGTGAGAAAATTTATAATGAAGTCATTAAATTCACGTCAGTTGTTCTTTGTCTGTCCAGCATCTCAAATTGGACCATGGATTTGATATTTCAAGTAGTAACATCACTCTGCTGTTGAAGTAGCATGGCGATGTTGGGTAGGATTTCCTAGTTCTTCTGGCATCTTCACTGTGGGACGTGAGTCTGTCAAGGGAAATCTGTGTTTTGGATATGAGAAGGAGGTAGAATTTGCTTGGGCGATCCCACAAGCAGTCCTCATGCTATTGTTAACTTTTAGGGACTAAGAGAGTCGCCTATCCCAAATCCATCCCCTGAATTACTCTGCTGTGCCCAACATAAACTGGAAAGAGAAGAGATTGTGTCCTAATACACTTTTCTTGACAGGCTAGCCATTGAGCTTGCTGTGTGAAATCCTCCCCTTGAGCTACTAAGGGGTTTTATTCTGGATGGCATCCTGCATATGGTTTTCAGTCACAGACTGGAATAATTCCAGGGAAACTGCTCTGTTCTGTTGCCTAATTAATAATACATCTCTTAAATATGCATTGATTTTTTTAAAATTTATTTTTTAAACTGATAAGCTAGAGCAGCTTCAAAAGCACTGTTTCAGTCCATAAGCTGCATAATACTGTGCTGTGCTACTCTGAAAATTCTAACTAGAACAAAACTTTGGATGTGTGAGGTTTGCATTATGCTTCTAAAGTAGTTGAATGGTTTAATGTGTTGACTTTTCATGACTTTTTTTTTTTCCTCTTGGAGAGAAAGGATGGAAAATACAAAGCACAGTAGCTTAGTGAGTTAAGTGAACTAGTGGAGGCAAAAACCTCTTCCGTTCCCTTTCTGAAAGGGATTTGTAACTAAGATGAAACCTGCAGCTGTGAGGTGAAGTCGTAAAGCTGCTACCCAGCATTACCTCATCCTCAACCAGCTGTTAGCCAACAAACTGCTATGGAAAGCAGCTTATGTGACCATTCCTTTCTGTTGAGGAATGCCAGGTATAATAAGGTGTAAAACCAGGATTTGGGAGAGGATTTTTATCTACTGCTATTACTGTCACTGTACAACACTGGCCAATGCTTTTCATTGTGCAGTTTCTCATAACGAGGTAAGAACTGAGCTTTTAGCATGAACTTTTGCCATTGTCACTTCAGCTGATTCTTGTAAAAGCTGCTGACACCTTGTTTTGTAATGCTTACCTTTACTGGGGGAGAAGAAAAATTCATTACTGCGAAGCCCAAATAATTGTGAAAAGCCAGGTTGTTTTTTGATTAATTTGTGGCAGTTATTCCTCACCAACAGAGACTGTTGACATGGGGATAGTAAATGACATGGATGTGGAGTCCTAATGTGAGCATCCCCAATAGGCAGAGTTTCCTCTTGTTTGTTGTGTTTTGTGTGTGTGTGGTTTTGATTTTGTTTTGGTTGGCGTTGTTTTTGGTGTGGTGGGGTTTGTTTTTTTTTTTTTGACAAATCCGCTTTTTGTTCCTTACTGTGTCAGGGAAGGGAAAAGTCTTTAGGTTTGTTTTCCTCTGGAAATGTGCTTTCAAATTCAGAAGTTTCCTTGGTTTCTAGAAGAGTCTTTTGCAGAGGTTCTGGAAAGGTTCTGCTTGTTTGCCCATCTCTGCTGTGCTGCAGTCTCTCGCTGCTGCTCTTGCTGCCTGGCTGCCCGACCTGGTGCCCTGCATGCATCTCCCAACCTCTTTTTCCAAAGAGTTATGCTTAAAAAGTCCCAGGGCACAGGGGATCTCCCACTCTCTCTGTTTTTCACATGATTTGGAGAGTAGCGACCAGGACAGAAAATGTCAAACAGTTGTCTTCTCTGATGCTGAAGAGCGTATTTCAGGAGCTAGCTGTAAACAGGTGAGCAACACCAGATACCACTCGTGGCAAAGTGGCATTAGGGATTTAAGGCTTGGGCTATGATGAGATCAAAATACACATCTTGCAACACAAACAAGGATTGCTTTGATGAAAGCTGAGGCTTGAATTTAATTTGCTTGGGATCTAGATGAATGGCCTGTGTGATTAAAACAGATTGTCTTGTAAATAGGCTCACAGAGAAACTGAGTGATGCTAAGTGAAAGAAGCTCAGTTCATGGGCTCAGAGACGGGACCTAATACTAACCCGCAGCAGGAGTGTCCGGGGCATGGTGCAGGCAGCTTTTCATCTTCTGGTCTTCAATCATGAGCTTTGAAAGCTTGTAGACAGTTCAGCTCTGTTATATTTTTTTTTTTTTGCTTGAGGGTAGAGATAATGGAGAGGTAACTGCATGCTACGCAAGATACAGAAATCTCATGTGGTGCTGTGTACACCTCTGGAGCAGGAGGACTGCTTTGATTTGGCTGTACCTCAAGTGCTCTCATGGTCTATCATAATGTAAGTCAATTTTAGCCCCAGTTAACAAACAAACTCAATCATCTTGAGGGTGTCCAAAATGGAATGTATTAAGGGTCACAGAGGCCATTGATTTAGGAAACTCTAAAACCTGTCTCTTCCTGGTGTCTGAAAGATTTATTAAGAGAGTTCAGATTGCAGATGTTCAGAAGCACAGGCGGTCAGCGTATACACAGGACAAGAATCATTAGAAGGATAGATTCTTTAAAGTCATTGCCAACATTTCCTAAAATACTTTTCTCAGACAAGTGACTTTATTGAAAAGATATCAAATCTTCTTATTGCTATGAACTAGATCTCGGAAAGGCCGAAGATTCAATTTTTCGGTAATCTGGTTCATGGGAGCCTTCTGGCTGCATTAAAGGTGAGAATTAACTTACTTGGGCAGTAAGTTAATTGACCCTTATGGGTTCCTTCCAACTCAAGATATTCTATGATTCTATATTAAGCAAGAATGACTTGAGAGCCTTGCTAGTACATGACTTGGAGGAGATCTTGCATTTAAGGTCTCCAAAATGGTGTTTAAACTCTTTATTTGTTTCCCTGATATTTCCCAGGTTGGGTATCAAGCTATATTAGTTAAACCTTTATCACCTCAGCAGAAATTAAGTCTTTCAAGTGGACAACTTAAAAGATTTAAAGATGTCTGTATTTCAAGGGTGCTGTTAACAGGTGTACCTTTGCTGAAATGGTCCTTAGCACAACTGCAATGCAGTTAATCTACCACCCTTCAGAACTGGCTTCCAAACTGAATAATGGAAATTACCCCCACTTCTGTGTATGTTCACAGCTGCTTAAATATGGTGATTGCAACAGCAGGGAAACCAATAGCTCTGTGGTACCTGAAAAGGATATTTATCTTGTACCAGTCGTGAGTTCCAAAAGAACCTTGGAAACAGCATTTTTAACTATGTGAAATCCAGTTCCTGATTTTGTGAGCAACTGCATAACAGAATCATGGTAAGATAATCTGGAAGGATATTAGAGAGGTCATGTAACTCATCCATCAGCCCTAAGGCAGGATCAACTATATATTAATCCTGACAGATATTTATTCAGTGTGTTCTGAAAGATCTCCAATGGTAGAAAGATGACGCTCAGCTAATCTATTCTGTCTCCTCATCCCTGCCATTAGAAAGGTTTTCTTGACGTTTACCCTCAATCTTTCTCCTTGTAATTAGTCAAGAAAACTGAGTAACTTGTCTTATCTGTCACAGGCATGGAAAAAAGATTATATTCTACTCTATGTATATGAAGACTTTGAGGTTCCCCCTCCATGAGTCGTCTTCTCTTTAGGGTACAAAACCCTTAATGTTTTTAATCTTCCTTCATGTCGTGCTTTGCAAATCTCCAACTAGCCTCATTGCGCTCCTGTTACTCTCTCCAGTTAGTCTGTATCTCTCTTGATCTAGAATATCTTTCTAGTGCCTAAAATAGCATCCATCATCTGCTTTTGATTCAGTATCAGTGTTTGAAATATGTTTGCTATCAAGCTTAAAGTAAACAAGTACTATTATTAAAATACTATTTCCTCTAACTGGGAGATTAGTCTTCCATAGTAACAGAAGTCCTGGATAAATTTAAACCTAATACTAAATATTAGTTTGGAAGTGAATGTGCATTTTGAAATGAAATTTGCGTTCTAAAGCGGGCTTTAACAATATCCAATCTTAGTATTTTTCCCCAGTTATTTGGATCCAAAGGGCTTCAGTCTTTGACCTTTTTAAACTGATGGTTCCCTACCCCCTTCACCTGTTTGCTCTTCTGTGAATACCCGGTGTTTCAGTCATCATTGCTATTTTTGTGTGCGTGTGTGTGTTTCAGTTCTTTGTAACAAGTTCCAGATCTCGCAGCCAGTGTGCGAGCGCTTTCTTGTTGTGGAAGATACTCGTTCTCATTTGCACACGCTCTATGATATGACAGCTTATTTCATGACAATGACATTTGTTGCTGATTTTGCCACATGAAACTTCTGCAGAGCCTTTTTTTTTTTCCCTCCTGCAATTAAAGCCTGCATCTTCGTTACTGCCTTTTGTTTCTTTCAAACTCGTCAGGGGAGGAAGATAATCAGATAATATTTGAAACTACAATCTTAGCTAAGACAAAATGTAAAAATGTGAGGTAGTCATCACCTTAGATTACCATTCCAAAGCTGATAAGTAGGTAGGCCAAATAATCTGCACTCATTTCTGAGCAACAATTTTAGGATTCTGGGGAATCAGATGTCGCACTAAGCAGCTCTGAGGAAATAAGACTCAGTTAATCAAGGTGGCAGAATAAAGCTGAGCAGCAGAAGCTGGAGCGATATGCTAGTCACTCGTAGCTGAGGAATGCATATACTCTTCATCCTGCCAGAAAATTAGGGGTGTGCAGAGATAGAACTGGCAGTGATAAAACGTAGGTAAAAATTTGGGATTAAAGGAGACCATTTGATCCCTTAAAACCAGTCCAGAAGGCTGCATAAAACCTCTGACTCTCACCTAGTAAGCCTCCCCACATGCCTAGTGTGGGCACAGTAACAAACTCCAGACCTTTAGCATGAAAGTGTGTGGGGGGGGGAAATCGTGATGTGCCAGAGGGAAAGCAAGAAATAGGAAGCTCTTGCTGATTTGAACTACTGAATTAGCAGCAAATTTGGTAGCTAAAGAAAGTCCAGCTGGTGCTAAGAAACTGGTTGCTTTCCCAACTTCGAAGCCTCCACCAGGCTGTCCAGGGAGGATAATTCCTTCTATGAACAGTCCCTTTAACTCCCGAGTGCGTGAGCAAGACGGGCTAAGTGAGCTCCTGATAGAGTTTTTGTGTTTTTTTTTTTTTTTTGGTCTTGCATTGAGTTTCTGAATGTTGAACGGTTTGGGTTTAAGGTGAGAGAATACCTTTCTGAAAGGTTTTTATGGAAATAGCTTCTGTAGCAGGGCCAGAGGTAAACTTCTCCACACTGCGGTTGCAGAAGGATATGACCGTCTGAGTTACAGCTGAAGGAAACTTCCTTTATTGCCTATGCCATGCTTATTTTCTCAGAAACTTTGTTCTTGAGGATGCGTGCTGGGGGCTTCTCCTAGAAAAGGTTTTCACTTCTGAGTGTGGCTTGATCATTCTCGGCAAATCCCTTCTGTCGTGGGCCTGTTGTGAAGGAGGGAGAGTGGGATTTAATTAAATGGGTTGCAACAGTGCATGTTGCAGTTAGCAATGCTCCAAAGCAGGTAAGGGAGAGAGAATTTGCAGGGAGACATTGGGCTCAAAGTCTTATATTTAGGAAACATGCTACACCATATTATCCTTGCTTAGGATGTGCGCATAGGCATGAAGGTGCTGAAGTCGGTAAAATTTTGGCTAATTTTTGTTAACAGTGAAGCTTCTGAAATTGCTTTGTCTTTATGCAGGCTGGCTTTCTGAAGTGTTGGCATTCCGTGACATTCTGCGTACTGTGCTAAATTCAGCAGGGTTTTTTTCATGTTGAAGTGGAGCTACAATAATTTCTGAGGTCTGTGGCTTGTTTCAATTATTTACTTCTGCAAAAAGATTTTTATAAATCCTCCTTTCTCTTTCATATTATTAACTTTCTTGTCAAACTTTTATTTAAACCACAGAGACAAAGATGGATCTTTCCTTTATACCTCTGCGAAGTTAGATTTACTTCTTTGACCTGTTTCAGTGTGATTGAAAGCTAATCTGTCTCCTTTTTATTGGCTTTTTGTAAAGCATGTATTTCTTTGTTTCCCTCTTTCATTCTGCATTGTCTTGTGAAAATATGTAACTTCAAGCTGTAAAAAAATTGTGCTCCTACAGGAAAGAAAAATTACAACCCTTAATCCAATCCAAGAGAAGGTTTATGTCTTTAATTAGCTTGTTGGATTGTATTCATGTATTATTCAAAGAAAATGAACTATGAGCAATAATAAAGGTACTGTGGTCACCTCTGACCTTGCAGAGAAGAATGCTAAAGCCAGAAAGCTTTTTTGGCTCAACATCAGTGACAACTACTTGAATTTGCCTTTCTTTGGAGCTAACTTTTTGCCAAAAAAAGCATGTAGAGTGCTCCCACTGCAGCTAACTTGCTTGGCCAAGGGCGTGATTTGGCTTGTGGGCTGTTAACGCCAAAGACTGATATTTTAAATAGTGTTGCACTCCACTTTTATAATTAGTCCTTTCAGTGCTCTAATCCTAGAGTATATGTTTCCAACCCCTCTGCAGGAGTTATTTACTATTGTTTTTTTAATGCACTTAAGGGCATAAAATGGCTTTTGTGTTATGCTACAGTTTTAAAGTTAATATTACTATTTATAGAGGTTGTTAACGTTTTGCCTTACTCAAGTGGATGATCTTGTGATCAGAGAAAATTTTGCCCCATATATATGTCATTCCTCTTTGCTTCTAAAGAGCTGAATGAGCATGAGGGTTATATCCAGGGATATCGATCCCGGGTCTGATTTTGATAGAAGGTGCTGACTCACAGCAGCAACCCACAATTGATCAGCGTTCCCTTTTTCCAGCGGGAAGCATCTCCGTGGTGTCTCTAGCGAGCTCCTGACCCTCTACAGCAGGGCCAGCACTTTAAAGGCATGTTGCCACAGTTAATGTATCGCTATTTGCAATGTGTTTGCAGAGTTGCAGGTAGGGAACAGCAATAAAATCTGCGCACTTACTACTTGCAATAGCTGAATTTACCAAGGCGTTTTGTTGCGTTTTCTATTAAGTGTAGCAACTGTCACTTTTTTAAATGGCTTCCACTATAGCAGAGTGCAAATAACTGTGGTCATCACTTTTTGCTAGACTTCAGGGACATAATACCGTTTCACTGGCATGTAAGGGGGCAGGTTCAGGTGCCCCGTACAGTGTATGCAGTATATAGAGGAAATACTGCTCTGAAAATCTCTCGCTTGTAGGAGCGTGTTGTTGGAAGCAAAATAAGTGACTATACCTTACTGGCTTTGTGGCAACCTTGCTGTGAACCAGAATTAAGAAAGGCCTAATTAGGGTAGATTAAAATAATCCTAAACCCGTGTTAGGTTCTGTGGGGAAGCCAGACTATGGAAGGCTCAAATACAGCATAAAGTCAAGCTTTGTGCTACTAAATGCCTGATAAAGCAGTGCAGTGTATAGCTAATATTCACTGCCGCTCTATTGCTGAATGCGTGGAATTGCACTAAATACAACAGAATTGTAAACAAAGTAGAACAAATGCTGCTAAAACTAGCAGCTGTTCAACCTGCCAGTTAGTGATAGAAAAATCTTCAAAAGATCTGTGTTTCACGGTGTTTTGAATATGGTCATCGAGTTCTGTAGTTCATATTTTTGTTTGAAAGCATATGGATACATATTTTCATTGATGTTCCTGTTCATTCTTTAGGCATATTTTGTTCTGCTGTTACTGAGATTTAATAATGCAGTCTTGACGTTCATTAAACATGATCTTTTTATATGGGCTTTTAAAAATAGTTGTAAGTTGCAAATTAATTATGTTTATTTAGCACTTTCATCTTATTTATTAATTCATAATTTATTTTGGTACATTCGTTGCAATGCTGTTAACCTGTAAAACTGTATTTCAGTCACCTGCTGCCCAAACAGCCTACCAACAAAAAGTCTCAAAAAAAAATCCCAAAGCCCTTGTTTAAACTAAGCATATTGATGTAGAAGGCATCTAAGTACTACAGTAACCTCCACCCTGAAATGAAATGGCTAGACAATATAACCTTGAAGAGCTGAAAAATATTTCAGAGCACAAATGCGCATTTCTGAATGAAAAGTTGGGTTTGGAAAGAACTTAGGACAAAGTTCAGCATCCAAGGTTAATTCATGAATGTTGAGGCAATTATGGGGTAAGTGGAAATTTCAGCTTTTTGAAATGGAAGGCTAAAGAAATAAAGAAAAGAGGGGAACTGGTCAGAAATGGATGACAGAAGAACATAAATAGTAAAAAGAAAAAATCAAAAAGTATGTGTATGGATTAAAGCTACATAGGGAGTTCAATATTTTACTGGCTAAAAAAAACCAACAGAATTTTCTGCGCTCCTTGGACCTCATTGTCTAGCTGTGAAATAATGGTGATCATCCATGTACTTTATTAGACCAAGTGTTAATTTGTGTTCCGCCTTCACTCAGACGTACTACCACCAAAAATGAAAATACCTATGGAAAAATTCCCTGATTAAAAATCTGGTCCTCCCGCGAAATGATGCCATAATTCACATGGTGCTGCACTGGGAGCATACTAAGGGCGTAAATATCTATCTTTGTTGTGGTGTAAGGATACACATTTGTGTTTTAATGAACGTTCTATAGGGGTCACATCCATAAGTTGATGTGGTTGGTATGATCTCTTTGTTCAGCCTAATGGACTTTGGGGAAAGGTCGAAGTGATGTGGGTACTGATTTGAGGACATCAGTTAGTTCCCGTTTTCCTTAAGGTCACTAATGTGATATGAGCTTTGCTGCTTCAAAACTACATGCCCACCTCTTTTTTTTTTTTTTTTTTTTTCCTTATGTTCGTGCCTGTCTTGTTGGCACTGCTTAATGCCTCCAGGTAAAGGAGCACAAAGTTAGTAAATATTTGGAGTGAGGGTGAGGAAAACATTCCTTTGAAGTTGGTTAGGTGTGAAATATCTCAAACATAGTGGAGACTTCTTTCTCGGTAGCAAATCTAAAATTTTACTAGTCTTTGTTACTTGTTAGAGTCCATCATTTGTGTCATCATTTTAATTTATGGGCTGGGACTCAACAATGGCAAGTGCTACATAAGGACACAACCCTAAGTATAAGAAAAAGCAACAGATGGGTACAGATTTGGGAGAGGAAAAGAAACAACAGTGCAGTACTGGGTGTGATGATGAAGTGTCAGCATCCTAAACGTCACCTTCTCTGACACAGAAGAGTTTCGAGCAGGGACTTTAATTTTGGGTGTGTGTGTGGGAAGCTCTGCCCAAGTATTAAAGGTAGTATGGAAGGAAGTCCAAATAAAAGTGGTACTTTGAAATCTATTAATTAGGAGATGTTGGTGGATAGGTTCATGGGACAAAGACAAACTGACTACGGGCTGAAGACTTGCAAGTTAGGGACTGACCATCAAAGGCCTTAAAAACTGTCTCCATTGGCAGACACTATTTCGGAAGAAGAGGGTTTGCTTCAGCTTAGATTTACCTGCTTTTAAGAGAGGGGGAACTATTATCTCAATAGCACATGTTAATTGAGCAATGCATCCATGGGCAAACTGATAAATCCTTGAGTTCAGCAAGGAAAGGCTTTACCGTAATCCTTATGAATTAGGGGGAATAATGCCTACCAGTATCTGAGGTTGAGTGACAGTTAGTTATATTAACAGGTGAAAATCAGGGGTTTTTTTTGACTAACCTCTGCCTTTCTGTATACATTGCACTGTAGTCAGATGACCAGCACGTTGACTTAATATGACTTGGAATTGCCTTGACTTTCCGATTTGATGGCTCAGAAAGCACAACATTGTAGCAAAAATTAATATAAATAAAATGGATGACTAGGAAGAGTAAATAAAGTGAATGCAGCCATATATAGCAAGTCTTTGATCATAGATTACAAAGATATTTCAGTGCATATAAATGTAAAGAGTGATGATGTCTTTGAAGAGTTTGTAACACAAGTCCATGTACATCACAAAGTACAAAGGATAGAGAAGGGTAAAGGATTAAGAAAGGAAAAGATAGGACTTTGTGCATCATTAATGAAAGATGAGGAATAGAAAGACAAATGGAAAATTTCACTGCATAGAATGATGACTTTGATTCTTTCTTTTACTGATCTGTTGGCAAAACACAATACAAGGATTTAAAGAAGTAAAAGGGAACAAAGGCACAAAACTACTGTATGTGTATCACAAAGCATTAGGAAACGATGGCAACTGTTTCCAATGTGAAAAGGAGCCAAAAAGAGCCTAGTAAAATGCGATGCATATAAAGTGAAGCATGAATGGGAGCTGAAATCAGATTGTGCTACAGGAAAGCAAGTGGCAATGCTGGTCTCTGTTATAGGGCTGTTTTTGCCGTGGGAGGGCAAAGGGGAGGCCAATTCAGTGTATTTGCTGGCATGGGCTGTCAGCCTGAGCGTTTCTAGATCGTGTATCTGCCAGGAAGACAACTGCTGGCAAAAGGTGTGTTGGAGAGGAGGAACTACTGTTCCTCGTTTCTAGAAAAATACCGATGCGCAGCACTGTGCATGGTGCCATGTGAGCTGGGTTGGATTTCGGTACTGGGATTGCTTCCAGACCCGGGGCTCACCTGGTACTGCTCCAAGACCAGCCTTTTCCTTACTCCCACAGTACTGCATTTCCCTGCCAGAAAGTTTCTAGACTACATACAGTTATCTATGCTTATTTTTCTGCTTCCTTTAGGACTGTCAAAAGTAACCAAAAAAAAAAAAAAAAAAAGCAGAAGGCCTGCCACTTGCTTTTATTAGTTCAGTATATTCCCCACCCACTGTTTCAGTTGTCTTACATGTTACTACATTGCAGAGATCATGCCCAGATGATTATTTAGCAGTGGTAGTGGGCTTTTCTACCCTGTATGATGTGCTATCTTAGAAATATATTTACTTTTCAGTTGTCTCACAGCAGGTATTTTCCCCTCTCTGGGGCAACTTTGTAAAACAAGACTTGGATGAATTTTGCTACCTGTTTGTTGCCACCTCTAATCTCTTCTCTGAGGAGCTTTACTGCTCCTGTTTGAGCCAGGCAATGGGGGACGAAGTCTTTTTTTTTTTTAATAATCTGTAGACTATGAATCATTGATGGAATCAAAAGCATTTAATCCAAAACTTCTGCTGAAGGTTTTAAAGAGTCTATAAAACACATAGAGCATGCAAAAAAAAGGCACCCAGACCCCTCTGACTGCCTGAGATACGAAGTGGGCTGGGTTGCCAGCTCCATCCGAGGTAGTAGCTGCTCTAAGCTGGTGCTGAGTAGAGGCTGAGTTGAATTCTGGTCCACTTCTCCAGCTCACACGAGACCGGAGAGAGCTCCATCAGGGTCAAGTAACATGGGGGTCCGTGTAAGTAGCTTTGCACCGATTAATCTCTCAGTTCCTTACAGCGAAGGAGAAGGTGGGGAAGGGAGTGGCGATTTGTGCACAGGGTATTCTGGTCTGGTGGATGCTTGTAGTCAGCTGAATGCATCGTTGTTAGGGTGTTTTTACCTCGCAGTGCGGGCTAGGATCGGGCAGCCAGCTAACTGCTCTCCACTCTCTTTTAGGAGATGTTGTATCTGGTTGTAGCTGTAAGTAATCATCAGAGGGCTTGAATTTCCAGAATATGGAGTTCACAGCATAACAAATGAGTAGCCTTAATAACTACTTTCTGCTTTTAATATCTAGCACCTGGAAACGTAAGTCCATAGTAATGTGAGCTATTCTATATAGCTGTTAGGAGTTAGGAATACATATGGCTTAGCTGTAGGCACTGAGTTAAAGGAGTTGTGAAATGCCATCTGCCTGCTTGCATTGTGTATTCTAAAACAGCAAACAGCTCGTACTTGGTTTTGCTGAGGTTTATCTTGTTGTTTGTGCATCTTTTTTTCTTATTCCAATAGGTTTTTTTTTTTAACTCCATCTTCAAGCTTTTGCTTTCAGCATTGGTCTTGGTTGTATCTAAAAGCAAACATTAAAGGCGTGTGGACAAGATACTGCTTTCTGTTCCATCCAGTGTACTTTAAGGTACACATTTTGAAATTATTTTTAAATACAATATGTAACAAGTGTTTTACTGTGAAACATGAACAAAAATTAGTATCCTTTGTACAGAAACTTCTAAGTTGCATAAAAATCATACAACTGTGCTGCATTGCATCAGCACATACGTTTGTGAATTAAAAAGTGTACTTTCTGTGATGATCTCCCATCTGCTGCTACCTCTGATATATTTAGTGCTGGCTCCTGAATACTGAAATACTAGGATGCTTTACTCTGGCATGTGCTTGACAAGTAGATCTTGTATCTCACAGGCTGACCCTCTTGTGGATGACTGCTCATGAAATATATAAACAATGGGAGGTTTGGTGAAGTCAAATGAAAAAGGAAACATGGTTTATTTGTAGTTTAAAAAAAACAAACCCACAAAAAAAAACCCTTTTCTGCTAGCCTGTGCAATAATGTGTCTCCTGTATTAATTTATTTTAAAGTGAATTTTTTAGCAGCCTGATAGGTAGGCAGATGATAAAGTTTACACCTAGCGAAGAGACCTTGCTTTTTCCGTTTGCCATTAAATCACTGCAGAGCTATCACGTACGACTGCAAAATCCAGCTGATGAGGGTGTTCTGCTCTCCACTGGTTTTATGGGCGCCTGATCCAGCTCCTGGCGCCAGGCTGAGAGGAGGGAAGGATGAACTGGCAAATCCCTGGAGAGGAGACTGGAACCAGTGTGGAACCGTGCTGGAACTTGTCCCAGTCCTGGGGAAACGCCGTGATGTCGGTGTATAACCCAGCCCGCAGGAGACACCTCGGTGCTGGCCACCTCGGGTCAGGGGTGGCAGGACCTGGCTGAGCAGCGAGGCTGTGTTAGAGCCTTTGGTCGTGGGAGCGCTCCATCCTGCAGGGTTCGAGCATCCATAGCCGGAGGCAGTTTGGGATCGGTTGTGCACAGGGGTGGCATACGTATTTGTCTCCAAATAGATACGTGCTCTTATTTGTTTGGAGACAAATAGGGCTGTACTTCTGTTTCCCATTTCTATCATGCAAAGTAGTTCCCAGTACAGGAGAAAAGATAATATAATTTTAAAAAACTCAGTTTTTACTTTGAATGTACAGCTTTAAAATTTAGGTTTTTTCTTCATCCTTCCTCCTTAAAATTGTTATATTATTTGATTCCTTTAGTCCATTCCCAATTTGCAGAAGCCCCATTGCCTTCTTCAATTTACGGCAACTTTGTCTTACAAAATCTGGAATAATTCCACAGGATTTCTGTAGAAGTCAAATCTCACTCTGGTTTTGGCATGTTAAGTAGCTGCTGCTGTGGGTTTTGGTTTGGGCAAAGTCATGAAATCAAATATTTCAAGTATTTTGCTGATGGCAGAGGAGCAGCTCCGGCATTTCTCTCACTGGGATGCGCAGTGTTCTGGGGAGATTGGTGCTTCCATTCTGGGCAATACTTCAGCCAAGAGCAGCAACTATCCTAAAATGCTTCTGGTGATGTATGATGCTAGTGAAAATCCACTGATATTTTTCATTTCTAAAAGCTGTACAGTTCACTCCTGCAAACATGCTTATGGATCGAAAATGGTGGTGCTCAGGACACAGCTGGATCAAGCATATGATTTCATTGTGTCTCTATTTCCTTGCTTCTCCATCATCACGCACTTTTGCAGTCATTTAATACCTTGTAGGCTGATTGTAAAGTGATTGCAAAATAGAACAAGCAGGTGGTTTTGATGGTACTTTGTGCTCATTTTAAACTCTCTTCTTGTAGCTGCAAATGAACGCAGAGCTGAATCAGGGCCCCAAACGTATTTTGTTAGAGGAGTTTATTTTTAATGTGTATCAAAAGAAAAATAATATTTTTGTATTATAATATCACTGAAAATCCCTGTAATACAATGAACAGCACAGTGACTTATTCAGGAAAGTTCAAAATATTATGATATCCCCGTTATTGTCCTGTAGCATCTTTTCTCCTTAAAATGCCACACACAAGCGCATCCACAGGGTCCGTGCTAGGCATTGACCTACAAGTCTGGGCAAATGTGAAGGAAATGTAATGCCAGTGGAAAAAACGTGAAGTAAGTAACTTTTCTCTCAAATATTCCGCTTGATGTCTATGGAAGAGGTGAATTAGTACCTCGAAGAGAAGTATGGCACATCATCATAAACACACTGATTGTTTTCTCGCTTCCTGGAGATGGTCTTTTGAAAACTGTAGTTGAAAATAGCTTAGGGCAAGGCCATAAAAGTTACTAAAAAGTCCAGTGGTGGTCTTTTTTTGGAAGTAATTATGGTTAATTGGCAGGACTAACCAGAGAATAAAAAGATTCCCTTTAATCTCTCAACTCTTACTAACTGAAAATCATCAAAGTAAGGAAATCCCTATAAACAAGTGTTGTCCTGTCTATGTCAATATCTCCAAATGTGGTATTGTCCATGGCTGTTTGACTAGAAATGTATGCAGAAGCAGTGGAGATCTGATACAAGTGGGTGCAAAAAGTTACTTTGCCTTCAGCAACCCTGAGATCAGTAAACAGAAAATAGTCATTTGGTAACTACAGGTAAGGTGAAAATATTGAACATGTGTGGTAAATTGGTATCAATGGAACTGAAACACTAGAAAAAACTCTAAAATACCTTCCTTTCCTGAAAATAATGATGGTAGCTTAGGGAAAGCATACAGCTTAAGGAAAATTTGTCTGAATAAGGTTTTAATTCTGGGCAGCCATCAATAAAATCAGGAATTTCATGTGCTTTAAAGGAGTAGCTTTAAAAAAGAAATCCTCTTAATAGACTTATCTTACCATAGCATACAGTGGGCAGAGGAGACAAAGGCTGTAACTCAAACAGCGTGGGAATGCACATTATTCCCTTTCAAAAGATTTAGGCTCTCTCTACTGTAGAGTTTCTGCTGATACAGCTGTCTGGTGCAGGTACGATGTGTGCTACCAAATGTTACCTGTTTATCGCATCCTTCATAGCTTCGTCCATGCTGTTTGAAAAGATGACAAAGAAATCTTATTTTCATGCAGTTATAACTGTGTCAGTGGTCTTGACAATACGGTGTGTTAGCTGGTGCTTATGGGTATCTGTTTTTTTCTCCGTGAGGTGGTAGAGGTTGCAAGTACCTGGTAGAGTTCGGTAGCAAAGGCTAAGCCCTAGTTACCACTGGCATACGGTATTTGGGTCAGCTACAATAAGCATATCCATGATGGGCGTACAGTTCTGTGTATCTTACAGAAGATACCTACATAATATTTCTGTTATTCCAGCAAAACTAGACAACTGAGCAGTTCCTAAATAAACTCAAAAGCTTGCGACAAGTAGCCAGTCTTTGCACATGAAAATGCCTGAAATAGGGTTGTTTTTTTTTTTTTTTTTGATGCTCAGAAGCGCTGCTGAAGGTGAGGTGCGCGACATGTTTCACTGGGCTTGGGGAGAATTTCAAATAGGACTTTTTTTTTTTTTTTTTAAAAAAGTCCTATTAGAAAAACGGCGATGCTGGGTAAGCATACAAATAATCCACTGTGACTGCTTCAGTCTGGCGCAGACTGGTGTGAATCTCCAGAGGCGAGTACATTGGTGCACAGACTGAAAGCTGGGAAGGGGCAATTATTTTAATTGAAAGGGCTTAGCAATACCTCTTGACTAGGGCTACCATTCGTATTACCTTTCACCATCCAAACAGGTCTTGTTTCACTGATTTCACCATTCCCTTTTCTCCCAGCCACTAATATAAAAGTGAACTATATTTTAGAGAGGCAGCTGGGAGAACTGGATGCTGATGCTAAAAGGTTTTGTTACAAGTTGGTTTTCAAATGATGCAGCATCTGCAACAGGCCTTTAAAAAAAAAAAGAAAAAGGAGAAAACCCCTCTGATAATTTTACTGCAAAATGGATACTTCATCTCTATAGAGAATAAAAGTGTCATTGATCTCTATGATAAATTGTATCTCGGTGTCTGAAAATATAGACCTTGTTTTTTTCATTATAAGGATGACCTTGCCTCTGTTGTAAATCAAAAGTAACCAGGGATTTGTGGCTCTTATAAAATATACGGGGGGGGGGAAGAATTACTCTGAAGCTGCAGCCCATTTTGGAGCTGAAGGAAGGTAAGGGCAGAGCTTCTCGGTTTCATCAGGCTTACACTGGGATGGATTTCACTCTCTGTTGGATGGATGCTGTGTACTGCCCACTTTCCAAAGTATGAGGTGAAAGGAGGAGCAACACAGGAGAGTTTGGGCTCTGGCCAGGAGGGGTAGAGAAGTGATGATTCTTCCTTAATCAGAAGAATTTTCAGAAACTTTCTCCAGCCAAGGTTTGTGTGCCAGCTGTGTCCTGTTGAGCGACTCTTTCTGTTTATTCATAAACACTTCAGTGGTACTTCAAGCTCGATAATACAAAGCATTTCTCACTTTGCTCCTTTTAGACTTTGAATTAAAAACTGAACAGTAGTACTTAATTTCATTTTATAAATGGGGGGGGGGGGGGGGAGCACATAGTCTTAAGAATTAAATGGTTTTAAATTGTAGCAAACTTCAGAGCACAACCCCCTTTCAGGAGCCCAAAACTGATGCTAGAGAGGGCCATGGAGATCACCATTCGAACTGGAGCCCTAATTGGAAAACCAGCCTGTTGTGTGTTAAATAACGTTAGCTGTTTTAGTTACCACTTTTGAATCAGTTATCTCGGATCTCAACCAAAAAGTGTTTTGCCTGTCCTGTTTCTCAAATGGAGAAACTAAAGCAAAGGAGCCTGTCCTAGAGACGGATAGTAGTTAGAGCTGGGGTGGATTACAGACCGATGAGTCCTCCTGGTGCCACAGGGCACTGGTTTAGTGGATACTTTAGGCCTGACTTGGAAGTGGTTGTGTAAGGAACAGTAAGGAGAAAACAACCTTGGAAACAGTTTGCATCATTGGGAAGAAACCTGTGGTTTCAAAAAATACTGGCCTGAAAGTAAAACCTTCAACGGTTTCAACCAGAACTTCACCGGTATTAAAACATAATAATTTTCCAAATGGCGGAGCCAGGTGACCATCAGACTTGGGGCTTTGTTAGAGTTCGATGTTGGCATTAAACTTTGCTGTAGGGAGTCTGGGAAATGCTTTTTGTCGGTGTACCAGATAAATGTCTGTTGAGTGTGAGCCTCACAACTATGGAGGGAGCAATGGAGGCAAAAAAGGCTGGGGTTCTTCCTTTAATTCCCTTCTTGGCATGTGGGGCATCTTTGATACAAACAGATAAGCCTTTTCCCTGGTCTCCATTGGTATGATGTTGCATGCTATATGGTGGAGTCCTTCATACTGCGCGCCATCCAGCCACAGTTAGATGGTTTTAGAGTTAAGTCCCAGCAGCTAATCTACGTTTAAGTAGGAAAAGAGTTTGTACTGGCCAATCTTCTATACCTAGCACTATTCACATCTGGTCCCTTTTGAGATGGCTAAGGTTTAAGCAAGTGTCAAGCTAGGAGCTAGCAGGTCAGGTGGTAGCTTCCTGTTCGGAGATTAGACATGGATCAGACCTGCTTGAGGGGACACCAGTGCCTGTCTCTCTTCCCCTGCAGTTTTTCCCACGGGCACAAAAAAAAAATGCAACTCCCAAATTATTTGGTTTGAAATGTTTTACTTTGTTTCAAGTTCAAATGCCTGTTGGGTTTTTTTTTTTTTGAAAGCTGAATGGTTCCATTGATTTCCATGAAAACAAATTCACTTCTCTGATGCTGAACTACCTTATTCATGAGACCAGCTTTTTGCTTCCCTCGCATTCCTCTTGTCATCTTTAAAGATTTCTCATTTCTATGATATAGGATAGTCCTACAGACATGGCTCCTCATTCGTCCAGTGTGCTGAATAAGGCAGGATCTTAAAATTGAAGTTCGTGTTCGTGTAATTAAAGACCATATCATTATGCACAGGCACAAGGGGGCAAATTAAGGTTGCACAGTCAGTCTTAATTCTGGCATTTGCAACTTTCAAGTGGTTGACTTTGCATCTTATAACAACAAGGAGAGAATGTGATAGCTGCTACTCTCTCTACTATATCCTCCTACCTAAGTTAGAGGACAAGTTGGATTTCTTTAATAGAAATTGAGATGGTAGCGTTTTGTAGGGAAGTTGTGTGGTAACTTTGCAACATAATATTCTTTTAAAATAAACCTTTTCTGCTTGTTTTGAGAGTTCAGTTCCAAGTACCTGACCACCCCCCAGGGGACACACATGCGGTTTCTTTGCAAGTCTTGGCTTTCAAACTGTACCAGCTAGTGGTTCAGTAGTTTAAAATCCTCATATCAGGAATGCTTACTGCTTGTGCCATTACTGTTTCACTGGGAAGTTATTTTTGTATTTTGGTATTCTTCAGAGCTACCAAAAATACTTTTGTGTAGTTTTAGTAAGAGAGGAATGAAGATGCAGTGAACCTTGATTTATGCAACTCGGGAACCTACAAAATGCCTCAGTTAAAGCGGAAAAGTATGTCCCAAGCTACACCAGAAAGCATGGAGAGCTTTGCAAGCAGTTTAGGTTGTTATGCTGTGCCCAGTGTTGTATTGCTATAATATTACTAATATTGCTTCAGAGTCTGCACAAGCACTGTCCTTAGAAAAGAAGTGGGGTTTTGCCCGCTGCTGCGGTGTTGTTAGCAAAAGGACGCTGTTGGCATCGCAGGAGGATGCGGCTGGCTCATACCAGCTCATTGCATGAGAGAGGCCCTCTGCTAAGTGCAGGGCGTGGGGCACTGATGTGTCTAAATCGTGCGGTATCACACCTGCCTAGAGACAGGTTATTCCTACTGCTACAAGCGTGTCCAGTATTTGTTCATGGATTTGGACCCGAAATGCAGAATGTCTAAAGAGAAACAACTAGACTTTATATTCAACAGACATTTTTATTTCTTTTTCAATATGCTTCTGAGCTGGAAGATTGGGCTGTACCAAGAATCTTGGCAAACACCTCAGAGCAGAAATGGCTCATTGTTTTACAGGGCCTGACTGCAGTAAGGGTGTTAAAAGTGCTGTTAAAGGTAAATAGCGGTGCAAGGCAAAATGCCTTCCAGTGGATAACTTTATTTACAAAGAAGACTAAATCATTGTTCTTTGAGAGTGATGTCATGTATCACAATAAAAAGAGTAAGAGTCGAACAGGAAGCCCTTTCCTTGACAGTTGATGATGTAATCTGGGAAATAAGCTGTGTTGCTCATCCTTTGATTGCATTAAAAAGGCCAGAAGATTTTTTCCTTCAGGAGCTGGAGGAGTCTGTCTGTTACTAAGCTAGTTAATGTTAATAAGACATATATTGTTCATACACAGGTCACAAACTTCATACCTCGAATGAGAAGAAGGGAAGCCAGTTCTTCTCTGGTATTCTCACATTTACAAGATCCTTGGCCCCTTGGGAATGATCTAAGTCCTTTCATCCAGCAGTTAACTCTGTTCAGGGTGACTTCCCTGCTCCCAGTCAAGATGCAGGACTGGGAGTGTTGGGTGAATATCTTTTTGTTTGGGAGTGTTGTTGAGAGGTAGGCAACTTGGTAGAAAAGGCAAAGCTCTGAAGTTTCTCCCTGAACCCATTCTGACAGTGCATCCCGGGGACGGAGGGGGCTGGTGCGTAACATCCTTGTGTCTGGGTGCAGAAATGAGTAACGTTTAGGGCTTAAGCACAAAAGACATGTCAGGAGGCCAACACTGTTAAAGTGCTTAAAGCGCTTTAAGAAAAGAATTCTGCCACTTCAGTGGTAGTTTGCATTTATGATGACATCATGTCAAAATCTGCTTTGATGAAAATTTATTAACTTAGGGCTGAAGGAAGGAGTGTTTTACAAGGCTTGCATTTAACGCTGTTTTTTATAGAAGGGTTTGTTGTTGCTGAATGGCAACGTTTCTTCAAATTGTTCTTGAAATGCTGGTAGTTTAAACCATTTCTTTGAAAAATGCAGCAAACTAACTCAGAGTTTATCTTCTTAGTGGGGAAAAATACCCCAGTGAGTGTTAGAATATTTATCTGTATAAGCTTATCAGTTAGTCATTGTAATTTTGGTTGATGATTATGGCAGCTTCATAATAATATACTTTTATTATGTTTTCTATCTGTGGGATCATATGCTTGAGTAGCTCTCTCTGAAATACTTGTCATATGGAGTAACCGCTGCACCTGTGTCAGTTTGTTCAGAGCCTTTTAAGAATATTGGCATAGATTTTTTAGAAGCCAGTTGAGTAACTAACCTCCAGAGTACAGTGAAGTAACTTTATTAGGCATTATAAGTAGTGCCATTGAGTTTGTTTTGTGTCTCTCTTATTAAATCAGTTCAGTTAGCTGTTTGTTTTGAATCCCTATAGTTATTAAGTCCTCATTCTAGAGCAGAACCAATCTTGTATTAACAAGACTAAACAAATGAAGTTTCAAAAGTCTAAAGCAGAGATGCTGTTGGCTGAACTAAGGTATAATTAGGTTCCTTGTGGGTGAAGGCTGCTGTGCATCAAGCCTGGTTTGCTGTCCCGGACTGACACAGGGAATTCCTGTTACAGCTGTGACCCTCCTCGTGAGTGGCCCCAGCACAGTGACCAACGCTCATGTCCCATCGATTGCTGGCTGCAGAAGTGGCCACTGAAACTACTGGCGGCTTGCATTGGTTGAAGCAGCCATACCAGGAAATTATCCTGGTAATCACAAACAGGAATCGCCCTCAGAAGAGCGACATATTCTTTTAAATTCAAAAGACCCGCTGCATTTTATCAGGCTAATAGCCAGGAGTCTCTCCGGTGGGCAGCTGTTCACCTCCGAGATATCTTCTGAGCACTGTTAGATATGATTTGTAATCAAAATTTGCCAGTTAGAGGTGTAGCAGTATCACAGAGAACTCTGGTTTGGTAGTTGGACCTGCCTGTGCTTTAACATGGTCTGAGCAGTCTTCTGAGGTTGGTCATGAGAAATGTGGAAAGTAAGCGGGTTGGAGGATCCAGAGGTGGTTTGACTTCTGCAGCTTGGATGAATTAGAGGTTCAGGAGTTTCATGTGGAGCAGCTATTGCCAACCCCTCTCCTGCATTGCAGTTCATTTCACGTGCAGGACGTTTGTGCAGCGGATGTGGGAATACTGAAGGATTGTTGATGGCTATTGAATATACAGGACATCCTTTTAATGAGGCAGTAACGCTAGTTATGAAGTTTGGATTAGTACTTTCTTTCATTTTTTGGAGTAACTTCAGGAGTTTTAAATCCCATGTTTTTTAGGAAAGTACTATAGAGCAAGTTGAATTTCCTTTATTGAATGAAATAATTTTTTCCATTGGAAACTAAATGTAACAAGAATTTAATAATTCATGAATTGAGCTTCAACATCTCTTAAATAATAGATAGACTGTCATGCCAAGTTCAGCTGAAAACTTACAGAGCATACGTTTTTATGTTTTTCTTTGACATTTCGAAGAATTACAGAACTGCAAACATTTATTTTGTATTTTTGCTCATTGCAATTTCTTATTCCTTTCAGGTTGATTTAAGAAATAAAAGCCACAGTTTAAAAAAAAAAAAAAAGTAACTAGGTTCAGTTTCTGATGGGGAAAAGAGAATAGAAGGGAGAGAAGCCCTAGGTACACATTCATAAATGATTCACTGGACTTCTGGCTGACAGAACAGATTCATAATAACTTTGTTTATTATTTTTCTTATCAGTGGAATCAAATGTTAAATAGCTCTACTGGAAAGTGCTGTAAGGTTGACTAACAATTACACCTCTGTCACCTCTGCTGTCTTTGTCCTTTTCAAAATAATCAGACTGGATTTATTTTATTGGTTTTTCCCCCCCTCCCCGCAAAACAGAAATGATTTCCAGAAGATGTGGCAAGCTGCAGAAGCAGTGTGTCATTTTGTGGTATTTTTGGATCTGAGGAGGATGGGTAGCCTCTTGCTTAAAGCAAAAGGAACCCAAAAGTTGTCCCTGCTGCTGACTTTCAGTGTGACTTTGAGCGCTGTTGTGTTATACCACTGGACATGAAGTGCCCCAGGAGAGGTGGGGATGAAGCTCGTCCTGGAGCGTGGTGGCCCCTGTCCCTTTGCCGTGTGTCACAGAGCTCTCTGCTGTCCGTGTGTCTTATTTGCAGGGGTACGGTCATGGCAGGCGGACCAGGTTAGCTGTTTGGGGGTTTAGCACTGTTTCCTAAGGAAGTGGGCAATGTGTGTGCAGGTCTGCATTGAGTGGTGCGCTCTGCTTCTAACCAGTACTGAATCTGCAGGTCGGTTTTGGCCAAGCACAGCAGGAGGTAGAGCTTTCAGAGAATTAAAACTCCTATGGTTTTCATGAACCTAAATGTCTAGGATTTCTCTGCTCTTTTCTATGTGTACTCCTAGTCAGGCAGAAACCTAAAACACAGGCTCAGCGTATTAGACAACAGATAATCAACAGTTGAAGGTGATGCTATAAATGTTACAGGTGTTGCAATCCAGAAGAAAAACCCAAACCAGAACACAAAACTTGTTAGGTCTTAGAGTATCCAACACAGCATCATAAACCCATGAGGTTTTACTTGTTCTGCGATTCATGCGCCTACTTTGTAGTATCGATTCAGTGGAGGAGCAACTGACTCCGATGATGGATTGCCTCATCTATCTTGGCAAGACCTTTTGAAATCTGTGGAAAGACTACTACAGATTTCATGAATAGGTAGCCTCTTCTCTGTTATTTTGGAAAATTCTTCAAGTGCCAGAAATGGAAAGAATATTTTCCTTTTATTCCCATGAATGTGCATGCATCTTTCCCACTCCCCTTTTTTCTATTTGATTTGATGCTGGAGTTGGTGAGAACAAAAATACGTTATTTTTTAATTAGTTTCAGTTAAATGTATCTTATAGGATCTCCTAGTGTGTATACTGTTCAGTTAGAGGTTTGAAGTTTTTGAAATGAATGGTGTTGATCTGTTCTGTTGCACCAAATGAAGAATCAGGCAATAGGGTGTTTGAACAGATGTAGTTGCCATTCTGTAGAGTTATTTATGAAAGACCTTGGATATCTCTAGTAATAATAAATTATTATTTTAGTTTTACTCTTTTAATTTTCCTGCTCTGTGTGCAGAACTGACGAAGCAGAGGAGTAAGAAGTAGTTAAGAATCCAATGTGGGTTATTTGAAGTGGTGGTACTGTACCTATGCTTTTGTCTCATGCTATTTAAAAATGATGAGCTTGTGTCTTATTAGCCAAATGGGAACAATCAAAATTTTAAGGGAATTGTTGTCTTTCAACTAGATATTTCAAGCGTAGAAAGATAACATTGGCACTTACAGGGTATTAACTGGCAAAAATCAATCGAAACTTCACTGTGATAAATGTTCCCACGTGTGAAGTGACAGTGAATCTGCATTCAGTTCTAGCTTGTTCAACCCCATGGAAATAGTTTGGTAATTTGGGTGGTTATTTGCAATAACTCATCAAGCTGATAATAGTGTTTATTGCACCATATGTTATCACTTAAGTCTCGAACTGTAACTTTTACAATTTCATTGAAGGGGAAATAGGTTAATATTAAAATCAGAAGAGCTTGGGTTCTCTTTCTTTTATTTTAGAAACTTGAACCTATTTCTTGGAGTCTCCAAAAACGTAAAAGGAATAGGAAAATTCCTATCGGCTACCTTTTGCACCGAGTTGGGCTGATCTCACGTGGCTCTTTTTGTAGAGAAAGGACAGAAAAAGCTCATTTTTTATTTGGAGCTAATAAATAAGGCTTTTGTCTCCATTGCTCATAGATTGGAGCCCTGAGAGAAGAGCTGGCTAAGTTAAGTTCCCAGCTCCATTACAGGTTGGGCTCTCAGCCCATGAAAAACCTCACAGTTAGAGGGAAGAAGGCACAGTCTGCCCTGGCTGGGTATTTTTAGCACGGTTTCGCTGAACACTCAGGTTATTTTCAGTAGTCTTTGTAGCATGATTATACCTAGGAGCATAATTTCTGGCAATGATTTCTTGTACAAAAAGATATAAAAATTCATTATTAAAAAAAGTTTTGGGGCAGAGACTACCTTCAGCATAAGTAGTTTGAGTGATTGTGTTTGAATTGATTCAAATTGTGTGATCTGGCATAATACCATTTTGTTCTCCTTCGTTATGCTGTTTGAAAGCTGGGCCTCTGTGTTCACTTCTGACCATTTATTTCTAAAAGATTTTTTTACCAAAAAAAAAAAAAAGTTTTTCCTCAGTCAATCTTTTATCGAGCACCTTTTCACTCATGATGTTTCCTTTTCTCATGGGGAACACTGCAAGCAACTTAATCCCAAGGGGAAAAGAGTGCTCATATTCGGTGGTGGAAGTAAATAACTTGAATGTGATAGTGCAATGGTAGGAATATTTTGATTAAAAATGTAAGAATATTCAATCATTCTATCTAGCAGACCATATGTACATGAAAAGCCTATTTTCATTCTTATCATTCTGGGTGCTCATTTTCAACAGGATGATTGACGGGCGAGATTCCTATTTCTACACCTTTCATCTGTCTTCAGTACTTTCATAAATGTTGAATTAAGCAGTTTTTATGAGACTTATCATAAATTGGAGTGTTCATTGGAAGTGACTGTGACAAAGTGGGTTCCCCTACTCTTGAACTTCAACAGCAATATTGCACAATACATTTGTTTCTGCCTGGTTAAAAGCACAGTTTTTTTTTTTTCTTGGGCATTTTTTGCCCAAAGAAAAAAAATTAGAGAGGGGAAGACTGAAGAGAGGAAAGACTTGAGAAGAGGAAAAGAGAATGTCTTGGACTGAAAATCTTGCTCCTTATTCTCAGCTGTGGAAAGTGAGACTATTGCCTTTGTAAAGCTGATTTCTTTCTTTTGTTGGTAATACCATTTTGTTTTGGCCCATTCCCTCTGAGACTGCCTTTTTATCTGGAAGCAATACCTTGAAGCCTTTGTCTATCTTGGATTCTTCTATGTCTTTGGAACTAGTACAGTCTTATGCATGGTTTGTGCATTGTTCTTTTTTGTTAAAAGTAAATTGTTATATTGACTCTTGCATTGTAGATATCCCATATCAGCACAAAACCATTGTTGAAAAAAATAAAAAAAGTTGGTAATTCTTCATTGTTACCTGTGACTGATGTTGGGCTTTAGGAAGTGAAGATGACCTCTATGCAGATCTGTAGCTGGACAGAACTGCTGATAGATTATTGCAGCTGATAAATTTCCTCTTGGGTGACCCTCATGAACCTTCCCATGTTAGAACTTGGTTGGGTTAAATTTCCCACTTCCCCCACGATGGTGTGAATCCACAGTCGTGTTCAAATGCTCAGCGTTGTCAGGTAGTTTGTTTGCTCTGGAGGTGTTGGAGCCAAGTTACATCGCACCTGCTGGTGCTTCTGGTACTGCGATATTCCATTAAGTATCTTCCAAACTGGGTTTATATTTTTCCTAGGGAAAAAAAGATATATAAATGCTTGATTTATGGGAACACATGGAACTTGCAGATGTATTAGTGTCACCGTTTCCCCCAGTAACTGAATTAAATGTCTGGAAAAGGACAATCAAGGTGGCTGTCACATGCCATTGCATGGAAGTTAGTACAACATCTGCTTCGCCTGCTGTTTCGGAAATCACTGGTGCATATTATAATTGGGAATAGAATCTCTATGACTTTTCTTCTTTTTATTGGTGAAGACTGTGCATAGGAATGTTTAAGTTAAGGCTGAGAATAGCCTTTTGTAAGTTTTGGCAGCAGGTTGATATTTCTACCCTGTTAAGCATTTAAGTTACAAGAAGCTCAGAAAAAGGGCATTACTCTTTCTGTAGTCACTCTGACTTTTATCCTTTCATCGTTTGCCTGAGCACCTAATGCCCTTCACTTCTCGCTCTTGGGAGCGCCACCATTCATTGCCTGATTAGTGTGTTTGATACATACAGCGAGTTAATTGTAGGTATAATCACTGGAAGCGGTTGGGGTTTTCCTGTTGTAATTTGGTGTTTTCTCAAAGAACCGTTAGAAGCGGATGCGATAAAAACTGCTAGTTAAAAGTGGTATGATGCATGGGCTTTCTGAAGGCATGAGGGAAAACTAGCTATTGGTAGCAGAACTTCCAGTTAGAAGCATTTATGTTGCTTCCCTTAGGGAGTATGATGGGAGGGTAAAACTTTTATACTATCAGGCACTTGTAAGCAATTCTCCATCTGGGACTTGAAAATGGAATAGCTCTATTGTTCATTTGTATCCCAGAACTCCTTGGATAATCATATGCCGCCTCTTCTAGCTGCGAGTGGCCGCAGTCACATGTACTGCTGGCACAAATGAAATGCTGCTTGCTGGACTTGGAAACCACAAGCTGTGTTTCTTGTACTACCATACGCTTCCTGTATCATCTTGGGCAGTCTCTTGCTGATAAAGTGATTTTTTCGATGCAATTACCTCACTGCACATGTCAAAAATATTTAAGTGACTTGTTATAGACATGATTTCTGTACTAGAGTCTGCAGCCATGATTTGGGACGTGACTCCAGGTACGTGACAGAGGTGGAGGGAAGGTGTTGAACCTCTGTCATCCCTGTCCTGGAAGAGCAGTTCAGAAACGGAATGGTCGTGTAAAAGCAGGAGCACAATCGCCACCTCTTTTTTTCCATGCTTACATATGCATTGGTTTATGTATGCATTTGGTGTATGCATTTTCCAGCAGTCTCGCGTGCCCTGCTTTCAGGTAGGCTTGTAGCAACGGGAGAGGATGCTCACTGGTAGCTTTAGGGCCAAATCAAACTTGCTGTATTCAGTCACCTGCATGAGTAGAGATCAGGGGTAAACTCTGTTTCAAGGGTGTTTTTTATCATGTTGTTTTTCACTGTTTGGACAGTAATGTAGTGAATGAATCGGTCAGTACCGACCATTTTTGACTCAAGGAGCACAAGAAATCCTCCTATTAGTGACTGCATCTATTTAATACTGTAGCTGGGCACTGGGGGGAGGTGTCACTGACTATTTACATGTTGTCTTTGACCTATTGCAGGCTGTCTTGCTGTTTTCTCATTATCCCAAATTGGATTAGTAGATCGATGAGCAGCAACTGGAAAAGAAGCAGAATTCACTGTGCATTGGATTTGACTGCCCTGATTACTGCGAGGCTGCCGACAGCGTGGTGCAGGCAGCTGGAGTACGCAGCAGCGCGAGCTTAATTTACGAACAAGGTCCCCGAGTTGTCAGTTAAGTCAACTGTAAGGTCAAAGAGCTGAATTCAGTCTTAGTGTGGAAGTGCTGTTGACTACAGTAAACCAGTGACTGCTAACACTAGGGTTTTGCAGCAAAAGGAGTTTTAGGAGAATTAAGTTGTACTCAGCTTATAGTACCACAATTTCTTGTTTTCTGAGAGTACTGCTGGCGGCTGCATATAGTGTCTCTCACAGCAAGTGCCTTTGAATTATTTATAACTGACTCGATTTGCAATCCTAGAATATGAGTGTTTTCCAGCCTAAAGTTAGGCTAAGCAGTAGTCTCTCCTGAAGCCTTTGCTGGTTATTAGAAGTCGTTGCTGTTCACCAGTCCCAGTATGCTATACCCAGTTTGCTACCAGCTTCTCATAAACTCACCCAAACACAGGACGTCCTACAGCAGTCGGGCTGGGCTGCAGCCTCCTAGTCAGGCTCTTAAAAATCTGTAAAATTAGTATTTCAGCACGTGTGGTTGTCGTATCCACGTGACATCCTTCACTGGGGCTCGCTGGTGTGACTGTGAGCGGAGTTAATCCCCTGGCAGAGCCAGCCTGGCCCCACCTGGGGTACAAAAAGCTTGGTTTGGTGACTAGGAATGTCAGGTGATGGTGACACCACCTCAGTGGTCATCCTGAGGGTTTTGGGTGGGGTTTTGAGCACGTTGGTATTGCGGTCCGAGTGCCTGTAGACGAGTTACAAATATTCTCAGTGCTTCCCCCTGTGTTGGACTGCACTGGGCAGTAACTGTGGCTGGAAAGGGTACTTGGCTGCGCCCAAATAAAAAGGTAATGAAATGCTGAGCGCTGTGTATCAGTCTCCTGCCTTGAAGAGACGAGTGCCTGATGCTTGTTGAACGGTTGGTTTACTTCATGAGTACTGACTCAATTGATGTTTTTACTTACCTTGTGGGTGAGGATGCGTTTGTGAGCCTATTAGCTTATGAACTGAAATTAATATGTGAGTTTATCTTTTACTGAGTTTAGTACTGCAACATCAAATAATTTTTTCTCGCAATTTAGCTTAACATTGATTCCTCATTTAGTTAAAAATTTGAAATCTTACAGACTACACAAGAAATTAGGTTCTTAATGACTGTTTTATTCAATTATTATAGAGATACTCGTCCTATCATAGTTAATGTTCCATTTTGAAATTGGCTTGAGAGGGAGTGTAAAATGTTGCTTTTCTCTCCAAGTCTCCAATATCCTCGTGAGTAATATCCTCGCATGACATTTTAATGCAATTTTTAACGATGTTGAATTTCCTTTGTACAGTTTTATTTTGTTTCAGAATTTGAACCAAGAAATTATTAAGATGCAGTTTAAATTGCATTTTAAAAGCTTTGGGTTTTTTTTTTGACAAAGATTTTCATACAAAGTTCTTAACACTTTTTCTAAAAATTCATTTTAACAAAACCTCAGTGGTGCTTGTCTTAGGAAAAAAGCCTCAAATTCTTTGTTATTTCTCAAGCAGCACTAACAGAAACTTAATGGTTATTGTAATCCTTTTTGTTGATGGATAACATTCTTTAACAGCAATTGATTTCCAGAAAACTGAGAGATAAATCTGACATATAATCCAGCAAAGAGGGGTTTTTTTTGGGGGGAGGGGGCGGGCAGGGAATTTTAGGATAATTTTTAGACATTATTCATCATGACTGAAAGCTAGTGACCAGTAGTTACATGAGATAACATCTCTAGACTTCCCTTTCCAATTTTCTCACAACAGATGACTAAAATGCTTTTTCTGACAAAAGGGAAAGATTTGATCACATAATGAGAGGAGGTATTGATGAGGAGAGGGTCCTAGGAAAACGGGAAACACATATGCAATGAGATAAAATGAAAACACATTTCGGAGAACTGCATTGGCATCTGCTTACTTTGCAATCATAAGAAGTGACTTCCATTTAAATAGTGAGACTGTACAATGGGATCTAATTCAAATAAATACTGAGCATTACGGTGACAGCTTAAGTGCGTTATATTTGGTGATAGTGGGCACTGCTAAGAATATAGTTTCTTTTAAACAGTAAGTAGTAAAGTGTTAGGGCAAAAAATGAGATCTTTGCAATACAATAAATAAACAAACTGCTCAGCAGAGTGATACATCAGGAAAGATCCTTCACACACAAGGCATCACTCCTGTATTGCCAAGTGTAGACAGAGAAACAGGCAAATTATCCACGTAAAGGTGGTAAGAGGGGAAGGGGTGGGTCTGGGGAGTTTGATTAAACCCATAGACCAAGATATGTGGTGGTGTATTTCAGCTAGTTTCCAGGTAGTACTAGAAAGACGGCGTTGGGTGTTACCTTGGACAAAATGAGCAAGAAATGGCCTTGGATTGTGGCAGTCATGGGGGTGTAAAAGGGGAGCCCGGGCAGGTAGGAGCCCAGGTGAAAGGCTGGGAAGATGATCATAGCTGCATGGTGGGGCAATTTCATGCATTTCTATTCTTCAGTCCTTTCCGAATCACCATTATTTATTCTTAGCTGTACAGATAAAGCTCTCTGCTGTATTCCAGTCTAACGTACAGATCAGGTTTATCCCTTCTGTAACTGCACAGCCCTGGCTGCAGGGCTTCTTGGCCTTTTTTTTGGATGGGGAAAAGGGGTGGGTGTGGTGTTTTTTTTTGTTTTGTGTTTTTGGGTTGTTTTTTTTTCCCCTCCTGTGAAACATATTGTGCAATACAATGCACTCTGGAGTAGTCTGTCTTTCCGTTCTGTGTGCCGAAAGCTTCCTGGCATGCTGAACATCTGGAGAGTTGTGTCCTGTGGGTTTGTAACCCAAGCTGACAGCTCTAGCATGAAGAGACTGCAATTAAAAACTCACAGGATTGTTGATTGCAAATTAGGGTCAGATGGATGACTGAAAATTACAGGCATCTTCCTACCTGATCAAGTCCTTTGAAATAGTCATTTGTCTGCTGAATCAAAAGTCGTTTGTCCATTGTAATTGCACTCCATCAGAGTGATTTCCGCAAAGAGGTGCTGGAGATGGAGAAGAGCTTGCAGAACAGGCCACGTGGAGAGCAGGAAAATGGAGCTGCAGCCAGAGTGCCTGGAAAACGCGGGTCTGAGTGTGGAAAATGATCGGTGCACACTGAGTCACACTAATACCTACACGTGCATCCGAGCATGAGCTATAGGTGTTGGAGAGTATAGAGAATTACTAGGATAATGTGGTAGTTAGCACCAATTAAGATAAAAAATAAAGACAAAAAGATAGATAAATACATGTCCTGATTCCTTCTGAGTGAAATCTTAAGAACGTCTTTAAGCTCTAGACTGATCAAATATCTTATGGAAAGTAATATTTTGACACATATGCCTTAATCTGCCTAATGTTGTTCTTCCAGAATTATTGTTTCTAAGTTCTTATTGGTTATAAAATAGAACTTGGAAATTGGCTTTTTTTTCTGTAGTACCTTTTTCTGTCTTCTAGAACTTATAAAGAATTATCCAGCTACAGGTTGCCAAAGAAATTCAAGTGGTTGATGCATTGACTTGACTGCTATCCCACAGTTTTTTAAAAGCTCCTTCAATTGCAGGTAGCAATGTTAGTTCATTGTGTTCAGATCGCATGCAATGAGCAAGGCTTTTTAAATAGAAGGCTTACTGCTGGCCTATTGATTTAATACATCTTTTACTGTGGAGTGTTACCTTGGCCACCAAGGTGGCTTTGACTAGACTTACCTGTGTGGGAGTTGTGAGATGGCAAACCTTTTTATAACAGCTTACATGGCAATTAATATTAAAGACTGCATGCAATTATCCTATCCTTATTTCAGAAGAAATTAATACATGTTGTTGAAAAGCACTTAGGAATAGGAAGGTGAAAAATAGCACTTTCTGTACCATTTGAAGAGCTTGGTGCATGGACGGCTTGCTTTTTCCTCCCTGTTTTTATTTTAGGTGGAAGTTGAATGATTCTGTTCATCTCTTCATGTATTATTTCTCTGACATGCATCACCTGTATCCCTTTGATGGGGAAGATAATGCAGAAGTTGGCTACTGCCTGGAAATACCCAGCAGAAATGCACAGGCATACTTGATTATGTATTTCTTTCCTTTTCTATGGGGCAAAATAAAGGCAGTAAATGGCAGGGCTACAACAAAGCAGTATTCTCTGTTTTAAGAACAGATGTTGGATAGCTTCTCTGAATGAAATGTAGTCACAGGTAAAAGGTGGAGAAATGGTGGGAATGGCTGTGGAACCGAAAGGGGTGTCCAATGCAGAGCAAAAATTGAACATCTGACAGTATAGATCTGAACATCATCAGTAGAAAGTTGTTTCCTTTAGTAACAGTGATTCTTGGTGTTTTTTCTTAAGTTCCCAAGTTGTAATATAGAAATAATATTGCCTGTATCTTATAAATGTTGGGGTTGGTCCATGGAGCTATTTCTTTTGAGTTCATTACAGTTTACTTGGAGTGACCAGTCAAAACACTGGCGAAGTTAGGTTGTTCGTTTAGATCAGCGTAGTGTCTCAGCTTCTCTGGGTAAATCAGCTTACTGTGAAGTTTCCTCTTTGGATACCCAGAGCTCTCAGTCTGGCAGAAAAATTTAAATACGAAGTCCGAAATTAATGCGAGTGCTCTGTTCTGAATCCTGTGAGGAGTAATTATGTGCTTAAATATTTACCAGCACCAAACATGGTATACAATAATAAATATGTACTGTAGGAATACCAACTCTTTAATTTATTGCATGTTACATTGAATGGGATAAGTCTGCTTTGTTTTTTTACTTTGCTTTAGTACAATAACCTTGAAACCCTGGCTTATTCGTTCAAAATAAATCCAAACCTCTTTTTTTTTTTTTGGTCAGTAACCTGCTTTATTTAACGGACACTTCTATTTCTAGTCTCTTTGCTGGCATTTATCTGCTTGCAAATGGATTTATTATCAAGTAATCCTAGTTTTGAACAAAATGTCTTTTGCTATCTCAAAAACCCAGGCTCTTCTGCGTTTGCTCTTCTACCAATTAAGTAGAGTGAGTCAACGAAAGCCTTTTTCAGAGCATTGTCCAAGTAGGTTGTGTAGAATGAAATCCTGATGGCTACTCCGTAGCTAAAGCAGGTGGTGTATAATGGCTCATTTGAACATAGGGATTGGGAGAAGCAGAGGGGATGGATGTTTCTGGCAGTAGATTCCTTTACTCTTTTTCTGCTTCTTTTCTAGCAAGCTATTCCATCCCATACGTGTCTGGTATGCTGCAGCAAAAGACTTCTACAAATAGGAGGGAAATTTCATAGTCAGCTGAAGCAGACCCAAGATCATCATGATGCCAGTAAGGGTAGCCCCTCAGTCTTGCTGCATCCTCTGCACTAGTGACTGTGGCCGCACAATGAATTGTATTTAGTTGCTGCGTTCCCATTCAGAAAGGGTTGATGTTTTAAATACAGTAATAAAACAACAACAAAAAGTGTTTTTTTTGCTGGGTTAGTTTGCCACCAGATTAGTATTGTATGAAGTTGTGTGGTAAGTATACTCTGACAAAGGAGAGGTGACGGGGATTACTGGAATGGGGGTCGTGACAGAACTGCCCTTTTAGCAGTAACGTCATTTTAGTTTAGCTTAATCCAAGGAAATTGCTATGATAAATTTACATCTTTGTTAACAACTCTGCCATTCCTTCTCCCTCCAGTACACTCACTCTGTGTTGTATCTGCAAATTCTACCTTGTCCTTCTGTACTGGAAGGTGTGTCAGGTCCCTGTGAAAGAGAGAGGGGGGCAGGATTTGGACCTGGTGCCTAACCCATTGGAAAGAAATTCTGCTGACTTCATTGGATGGTGTATCAAGCAAATATAAGATTGTAGGTACTTAGTTCATTCTGCCTTTCACATTTAACCATGACCTCCTTCAGCCTCAGGATTCATCGCTATTCACAGAGATGAAAGCGTCTCATTTCCACAACAGCACCCTTCTCTGTATATGGGTTGTTGGTATTTACATGTGGCTATAACAACTGAATAATTGTAAACAGGAGTAAGCAGGTAAGAAAATTACCAACCATTTATTCATAAACTGGTCAAAGGAACTGCATCTTTTATCCTGGGATAAATATAAAAGTAATCCCAGCCTGATAGCTCTGATATTGCAGATCTTTACGTCAAAACATTGGGGGTGAGGGTCAGAAGATAAACTGAACTATAATCTTAAAACTTAACAAAGAGATGAACAAACAACACCTCCAGGAGAATATCTACTTATTTTTTGTTTTCAACAAACCTGGGCTGATATTTCTTTCTTTTACGTACACAGATTCACATATCTGCTTCAGTTTGGATAGTATTTTTTGGATGCAGGTATTACATGTTTAGGTGTGTGAGAATGTTAACTGAACTTTCTGAGGGAAGGTGGAGTGAATTCCTGGCAAATGCCTCAGCATGCAGCTAACTAACTTAGCTGCACTGCCTGGCTTGATTTAGCATTCAGAAAGGTAACAAGCATTTAAGACTGTGAAAGATGCAATAGAAATTGCTCAGCCTTCCTTTTTTACGCTTTCCTGGCTAGGATGAGGATAGGAATTTCACCAAATGAAAGCTCCTGCAGATAAATTTGAAACAGATGAAAAGAAAAACCATGCTAATCTACGGCCAATAGTTGCAAGGTCACAACAGGTTTAAGGGGAAGCCAAACAAATGTGAAATAGACACATCTGAATTTGGGTCTGTTCATTGGGAATGAAGGCTGGTAAAACCAGTTTATGCCCTGGAGTACTGTATGTACTGGTGCCTGAGCACACACATTTCCCAACATACATACTCACTTCTCGTAGAATGGGAAGTTCTCTGTCATGTAAAGGGATGCAAGGAAGGCACGGAAAAGGGTAGAGCAAGGCCAGGACCTGTTTGGGCTGGTGGTTTTGTGGAGTATTTTTGCTTGTTTGGTTTGGGTTTTTGGTGGTTGGTTTGTGTTTTGCGCCTTTTTTTTTTTTAATGGGATTCATAGCTCTAGAACTTAGGGACTGACCAAAACGGCAGTGAAATGTGGTGCTCAAGAGCAAAGAGCTTTCTGGCTTTGGTCCTCGAGAGTGTGCACAATGACAGCTATCTTAGAAAGCAGTTGGCGTCTCAAATGTGTTATGCTGTTGTACATCTGCATTTCTATAGCTAACAGTGTGTCAGTTCATACCTGCTGCTGCTTGCCTAAGTTGTTTTGTGTGCACCTGCAATGAACAAGGTATTTGCAAGCTTTTGAATAGTCTCAGCAAATTAAAAGGTGATAATGTCTAATCAGCGCTGCACAAGTTGTTCACTTCTGCTCTTTCTATTCACATTAAGAACATAACTGAGAGAAATATTCCTCTTCAGCCTTTGTCAGAGTGAACGGGACACCATCTTCTAATAAACCTTTACTTAGGTGGTGATGATGTATCATTACAGCATCTTACTTCTGAAAGAACAGTAAAGATATATAGGATGTGCTTGTGTAATTGTGAAAAAAGACAGTCAAGAATCCTAAATGAATCCCAACCTAAATAGATCATATCATGAACTGTGAATAAGATACGATGATTCAGATGACATTGTGCTCCCAGAGTAAGTCAGAGGAGGGACGGGAAGGAGTGGATGCTTCTAGCATCTTCTCATAGAAGCCACTCTCTGCAACCCAGCCAGACCCAGTACAGCAGCATTTAAATAGTTTTGAAAAATCTCACTTGGTCTGGAGCGCAGGAGAAGTCAGACCAGGGAATTGGCACGCTGCAAAGATCTGCCAATAAAGTGGCAGGTGGCCCAATAAAGAAGAGGGGATGAAGCTCACAGTGTGCTGGTCCAGAACCTGGAGAATTACCTGATGAGGTGGAGAGAAATGAATATTTTATCACTATCCATCACCATTATGGCAGCATGAAAAGGCAAAGAAAGAAGCGGAGAGAGGTAGGCTGGGAACACATAATGTTCCTTTAGTGGTGCTGTAGGTTTGCTCTGATGAATCTGTCTTGCATCTCACCCAAAGAAAAGAAGTTGGCTAATCATGTGCGTTGCAGATGGATCAGTGCTGGCACTTAACGCTGTATCTGGTACACAGGTGTTTGATTTTGTTTTTGTTAATGAGCCAATAGCAGGCAGATTTAGGGAAAATGGACCACAGTTACTGTGTAGAGACAGTGTTTTTCTCACTGCTCGTAATCTAACTCCACCATATGTTCGGTGTATGAGCCCAAGCCATGACACATCTTCCAGTCAGTGGGCCAAACTCACATCTGGTGAAAAATAAGAGTGGAACTACACCTACCAATGTTACTCAACCTGATGCATCACTTTACTGTCCTGTTTTGCTTTGTCGAGTTAAGCAAACACCTCTGACAATTCTCCCTTATTATTCGTCTTGTCACAAATTCCTGTCCCTTTTGTTGCTGCTTGTATGCTTTCCAGAGACACTCTTCACAGCAGATGTTTGCTAATGCAGAAAGTGTTAGAGAAATAGTTGTGAAAAGTAGATTTCAATACTTTTTTTTTATACCAGGTGCAGTTATTGAATATGAGGATTAAGCAAAGAAGTTGCTAGATTTGGGAAAGTCTTCAGGTCTATTTAGAATTAAATGCTGCTCAGCTATTAACTGTAAATTTTCTGTAAAAACGAATCAATGCAATGTGTGCCAGAAAACCTAACACAGGTGCTAATGCAAGGAAATATCTTGATGGATGGCAGAGGTGGTAACAAATTGGGGCAACATGTAGGTACTCCACTGGATTAAGAATATATAAACTAAGAATTCTTTGCTGAAAGTATTCATGAAACTATGGGGGGGGGAAATATAAGTAAAAACTCGTGCCTTTTGAGATCAGTTTGTAAATAGCAAGCATGGGAAAACCAATTCAAAAACATAACATTAAATGAGTAGTAGGTAGGCTGTCTATTCTTTCCCATATCTATTGATGCTTGCAGGTAGACTTTGTTAAAATAATTGTAGGTAACACAATAGCACTGAGTTTTTCCAAATATAATACCTCCAGGAAGTTCTCAACTGCATGTTCTCTTTACAGGAACTGTTTTCTCATAGCAGCTTATTTAGTGCTGGGGAGAAGACAGCAAGTCCTCCTTTACCCTGTTCTCCTCCTCAGGTTGTTTTTCTTTTTTTTTTTAAACTTTTTTCTCACTTTTTTCTTTTTTCTTCCAGTTCTTTGCCCTTTTGTAGGAAGGGTTCTTTCTCAGTCAGTTTGTCACAATTGGAAATGAAATAATGGAAATATCCTGCATCTGCAGTGTGTCTTTACTTTGCTGGGGAACAGAAACTGTTTTGGTGTCTGCGGCAGTCACCACTTGCTCTTCTTGTTACCTTCTATCCATGACTGATTTACAATGCAGCTAATGCCTCTCTCCAGCCTGCTGAGGCACTATTAAATTACATGCAAAAACACACACATGCAGTTTGAGTCACAAGGGAGTACGTTATAAGAAAATAGTGTGTTGATTCTTTTCTTTGGTGGTGTAAACGGGGGGGAATATAGCTGGGTATATTGAAGTCACACACGGTGCTCTAGGGAGAATGGAAAGGGGATGCAGTAACAAGTCTGGGCAAACCCTTTTAAGAACGACCAAAAAAACATGTTTGAAGAAATTCAGATTTCAACAGTTCTTCATCTCTAAGACTTTTAACTTGCTTTTGCAAGTGTCATTTTATCTTGAATCATCATAGCTTACTGGGAAAGTATTGTAGTGTAGGAGTTAAGGGATGCGCAGTCTGTGTTAAAGTTGTATTTATGACTATGTTCTGAACTAATATCTTAAGTTTTTATGAGACAAAATGGCATTTATGAATAATTCATTCATGACATGGTATGCTGAACTATAGCAATTTCTTCCCAAGAGTTGTTTGGAAGAGCTATTGACAATATGAAAATTAATGTTAACAGAAGGACATCAGTAGAGAGAGGTTGAAGAGAGGGAAGTCTGCATATAGACTCTTGGGAATATCTTGGGATTTATAGGGTTTTTTTCTTTCATCAATTTGAATATTGTCAAGAATATGAAGTGTACTTTATATTCCTCCAAAAAACCAACCCCTTAAATACATTCTGAAATTTGAATGCAGTACTGTGTCCCAGGTGTGCCAGCTTAGCAACAGGCTGCCTGTAGCAGATTCACAAAAGGACTGAGTTGCTAAAAGCAGGAATTACTTGGAGTCTCTTTGTCTAAATTCAAAATTAGCACTTGGGAGCAAGATTTGGTAATGAAACATAGTTCCCCAAACGCATCAATTCAATGGCACTAGCAGTCAAAAAAGCAAATCAAATGCTTGGGACAGAATCAACAACAAAAGAGACTTTACTCAGTGGCATAATAACGGTTTGGTGTTTTTTCTGTCTTGAATGCTGTGTGAAATGCTGGTCCTTTCTTCTGAAAAAGACTATAGAATTCAAAAGGTTCAGGGAAGGACAATGAAGTTCATCATAGGTACAAAATGGCTCCTGTATGAGAAACAAGTAGGACACGCACAAATACTACTTTTTTCCCCTACATGGACAGAGTGGGTAGTAATCAAATATTCACTGTTTACTCTAGTGCAAGAAGAGAGGCCTGGAAACAACAGTACTAAGATCCAGGATCAAAATAAATGGAGGCAGCTCTTCAGTCAATAGCTGGTTAAAGCTGTTGACCTCCTTGTTGAAGAGTGTTGTGGGTGCTGTGCTAGGAGTTAGCATGGTTTTGGTTGAGGACTGGACAACTGTATGGAAGAGAGATCCATCGAGTGTTCCTGAATATACAGAAACCGCACACCGAATATCCCATGAGCCACGCTGTTGGCTGGGAGAATATCAGGAGAAGTATTATATAAACTTATCATAGCTGCCCTTTTTCCTAGGATTTTGCTCATAACCACAATAAAAATACTGTTAAGTGGACTTTTGCTCTGACCGCTACGTTTTTATATCAATATTGTTGATGAAATCAGAAGACGAGTTAGCACCAAAGCCCTGAAAGCATTCGTTTATTCCTCTCTCCATTCTAATGAACCCGTGCCAAGTTGTAGTTTTACTGTTTGCTCTTACGAAGTATCTACTACAGGCAGTTTTTATTAATCGTTATTTTCCCTCTGTTTTTATGGTCGCATTCCCATGTCCTGTATAAAAAATTATCCATCAGAGAAGGGATTGTGGTTAGATGAAGGGGGGCTGCGAGCTGTGACTCTTGGAGTCTGTTCTGTGCGCGGCCGTATCTCAGTGCAGGGACGTGTCTCTGACATGCAGTTTGCTCATCTGGAAGAGAAGCTGGTGGGGTTGCCTGGGTGCGGTGGAGGGCAGAGAGTTCTTTGATCTGGGATCTTTTCTGCTACATTAGGTTTTGCCAGAGATCAATGGCTTTGGTGGCTCTACGTTACACGTTGCACCTCAGCTGAAGTTGCAAGGCTAACTTTGAGATGCTTTGACTCTGTTTTAATTTAGTTCCGCTTTCCCTTTGTGTCACTGCGCAAGCAACTGGGTGTTAGTGGACACTGAGACGCTGTTTGTCTCCTTTTCTTCGTAACACGTTGCCAAAGCAAGCTGGAGAGTGAATGAGAGTCAGATTCCATGCTAAAGCCTCAATTCAGCATCGATTTAAGTTCACTTTGCTCAGACCTACTTTTCTGAGTCAGAGTTTACAGTTTTCGCTGGTGTCATGCTGATTCATGAGTGGGTTTCAAATCCAGCTCTGGTCTTCTACGTTACTACAGGTGACCAGAGGGGGGATCTAGGAAGATTCCCCTATGTAGACAATAAGGAAAACGGACACTTGGAAACTTTCTGAAAATTCTGTGGAAGTATTGGGATGGGCAGATGAAAGGGATGGATGTGCAGCCTGTGCCTAGGCTAACCTGGCATCGGGAGAGCTGCCTGTGGCTATACCGCTGCCCAGGGGGGCAGTTCAGTGGGTCAGCAGTAGGCGTAACAGTCTGGCACAGTATAGCTGCCTGAACTGGGGAAAGGGCTTTCCCAGACCCTGGTGCAGCTCAGGACTGGGAAAAAAAATTTAGTCTCCCCCCGACCCCCCTTGCAATTTTACGTTCTCTTTAGAAAGCCTGCTGCTGGCTGTCGTGAGCTTGCTTTGCCTATGCTCTGCCCCGTCTGGCTGCAGATCAGCTTCAAACCGAGAGCGTGCAGCTCCGTTAGTGGCGTGACAAACTGGCGGGGGGAAGCGCTGCTGGGAAGCCCTGTGTTCCCCTGTGCTCACTGTGCATCTCTGCAGGTCCCGCGCGGCTCGGCGCAGGAGCAGAGCGAGCCTCTGCCACCGGACAGCCCTGTGAATAGGCAGAGCACAGGCTGTCACCCTGCATTTGCCCGAGTCATAGGTCTAGAGCTTGCCCCCCAGCCAAGTCACGTGCGCTGCAGCATCCAATTTAGCCGATGCCAAACAAGTTGCAAATCCTGCCTTAGTGTTTTCCTTATAGCTGACGTTGTTTCCTTTATTACGTGGCCACTCATGAGGGAGCTATTTCATAGGGATTTTGAATGTCTTGCTTGTAAAAACTGCAACTTTTCCTGTATGCAGGAGATAGTGGGTTTTATTCCTCCTGTGCTGTTCCATTTTTTTCCTAAACTAAGCACTTTGCTTCAAAAGGGTGTCCTTGTAAGTCTTCGTCCTTTTAAATTCAAAGGTCAATGATACTTTCCGTATGCAAATTCAGTTGTTAAATGTATTGCACATTACTACTACTGGCAGATGGGAAAAACTGCAAATTTATCATGGTGATGGCTTCAGGAACAAAGTAAGTAATTATAGACACAGTATGACAACTAACGACAGCCTCTTTTATTCTCTAGTGTTTTCAGTAGCCTTTCATATGAAAGAAGAGAAATAGAAGGTTACCTTAGCTGTGTGTCTAAATCTAAGCCAATATTATCAGAAACTGTAGTATATAGCCTTTATTATTACCCATTAGAATGCAATTTAACTTCTGGCCCCTTAATAAAGCTCTTCCTGGAGATGCATTAATAAATACAAGTTTATTTTGTGTTAAACTTTGCTTTTCTTACTTGTGCACCGTAAGGAACTATAGGCAGTTGGAAGGAGGATATTCTGCAGAGAGAATTTTTTCTAGTCCTATTTCATATGCTGTTAATGTTAATACTCAAAATAAAAAAAGGTATTTTATAAAGTAGCTGGCTTGTTTTTATGATGATGATGGTGGCTATGAGTTCCACATGGTCACAGCTCCACTGTGCCAGGTGTCGCATTAAGTACAGCAGACCACAATTCAAATATGTAGGTTATTAAAGAGGAAGAGAAATGGAGGCTTGCAGTCCTCTTGGTTCAGGTGGAGACTTTCATAGAGCTGCTCTCCATTTTTGGAGGGAACAGAAGGTGACAGCGGAGCTAAATTGCTCCATGAGAACGTGCAATTTCTGCTTGTCCAGGCTGGCCAGCATCACCCAGCCTTTCTGCTGCTGGGCTGAACTGGTTGCTTCACTTAAAGCCCTCAATAGCAGATGCCTGGGGGCAGATCATGTTCCCATGTCTCCCGTCTGCACCCTCTCAGTTTAGATTTGAGCTTCAGCTATCCTTTTAAACTGAACCATATCTTCTTACCAGCTTGCACTCAGTTACTATATATTGATCCTTAGTGAATGTAGTGATCTGCACTCCAAATGACTAATTAAATATGCCATAAATCTGCAAGGGAATGAGTACTTCAAGTGAAAGAATTTCTTTTTATGTAATAAAAAAATATCTTTAAAAAATCATGTTCTAACCACAAGTGATTGAAACATAGTTTGAAGTTACTTTAGCCCTGGCAGAACTGTATAAACTACTGTGCGGTGATATATACAGAGCTACGGAGATTGCACAAAAATTCAGAGTTCAAAAGTCCAGTGGATAATATTCATAAACAGCCAAAGGAAAATACGTAAGTGGGCTAACAGATTGTGTACCTCAGATGTCACTTTTCTAATGTTTTGGGAAAATCGAACTAATTCCATTGGCACTAATGTTATTGGAGAAGACACCAGGTCATGCTTTCCTGGATGTAGCTAAACAAACCGTTTTTGGACACAGGCAGAGAGGTTAAATACAAAATAGATGTGTGCTGGCAAGCCGTGAACTGGCCAGCTTGCTTTCTAACAATAATTCGGTGGAGGCGGCAAAATAGCAGAACATAGCCTGAGGAGCTTGCCAGTGCCGAGCAGAGGAGCAGATGCCTCCTTGCTGTTAGAGGCAGCCTAAAGTCAAGCTTATACTTGGCCTGTTTGAGCTCGTACCCCTGGAGTCTGTGCAGATCATTGGTTTCACAACACCCAAATCCTCCTGACAAGATATAAAACTGGAGCTGTTCTGGTAGTGCTTATCAGCCCACCTTACTCACTTCAGGGATACTACCCATTTTATACCAGCTAAGAATTTAACCTGGCCTGGACAAAACAGGATTTTTCTGCCATAAAAGCCTGCGGGTGCTGTCTTACCTCATGATGACTAGTGCAATCTTCAAGGAAACTAATGATGCACAGTTGCGTGTCCTGCCTCTCCTTGCACAATGAATTCAGGTGGGCAGATATTTTCCTTCCTCCCCTAGAAGGAGGCACTCATAACAGAAGATTAACCCTGCTCCATTTAAATTATAGCTGGCAAACAAAATGCCTTGTCCCTCCCCAGACAGAGGGAAGGATCTTCGGGGGAATAAACTGTCTGATATTTAATGGCTGTAAGTTGCTAGGACTGTACTCCTGTAGGCCAGAGACTCCTTTAATAAATCAGTACTAGATCAGTATTACTGAGATGAGGTACGTGGTCTATGTATCTTGTGCCTGCAATGAGGCTGTTCTTAAATGTCTGAAAACAAAATATTGCCCTCATCCCACGGTGCTAACTGCTGCTGCTACTCCTCCTCCTCCTCCTCCTCCTCACCTCCAGCAGCAGGATGACGACTGTCTCTTTTGACATGCTGAAACAAAAGTCAGTTCCTAAACTCACAGATGTGCTTTAGAGGTTTGAGTCTCCCTGTGTCTGCCATTTGCATACCCATATATAAAAACTATACTGGCCGTTATGCTAAAACTCGTTGAACATTGCTGTAGATAAGCAGAAACATTTAGGTAAACAAAAAATATATTTATAAGTAACATATAAGCAATAATTTAATAACCTTTATACACCTTTATTGAGAAGAAAATGAAATAAGAAAGGTTAGGCTGTTTCTTGGCAAGTCCCTGTGACATGGTCTGTATAGCACTGGTCTTTAATTGTGATTTGCTGACACACCCCCCACACCCCCCCAAGTTCAGTGACCCTCAAACTCGTGCTGTCACCTAAAAGGGGAGACACTCGTGATCTCTTGGCAGATTCAATAAGAAAACAGAAGGTGTAGGCACACTGCTGTGCAGACCTGACTCTAACACTTTTTGCGAGATGGCGTAACCTCAGTAATGGGAGGAATCGGATGCTTCGTTCCCGGGAATGTGACTTGTCTGAGGTGTAATCACTCCAGGCATACGCTGTTAGATAATGCTCTCCAGCACAGTGAGCTCTCTGAAAATACCTCATCTGAAGAATATTGCCATTCTAGATGCTCTCTTAATTTTTGCCAGTATTCATCTTACACTAATCTTTTCCACTTAGATGTGTGGGAAATGACTGCAATCTTTTTCACATAGTTTTTTTTTTTCATTAATCGTTTGTCTTGAGCAACTGGTGCTGCAATGTTATGAGACTTAGGATAAAATCTCAAATGCTAATTTACAAATGGTAAGGTTCCCATCAAATTTGAATTTGATCATTGGAGAGATTCAATAAATGTCTTGTACCCAAAGGCATGAGTTGTCTTTTTTTTTTTTTTAACTGTATGATCTGGGTGCTCAAGAACAAAAAATAATAATCCTGCCCTTTCAAATAATGTGATAATAGGTGAAAGCTATTAACCGTTGGCAGGCTATTTCGGAGCTGCTTGTTCCCCAGTTGTCTTCTCCATTTTCAGAACCTCTCATAAGGAGGGTTTGGTGCTAACTGGGGCACAGGTGTGATCTTGCATAAAATGTGTTGCGATACACAGTCAACGCTCACAAAATAAGCTTACTCTGACTTACAGATTCTGGTTGACAATGTGTTTAACGGCCAGGTTTACAGAGCAATAAATACAAGAACATGTAAATAATTTTCCAGGACCTGGAATGGCATTAAAATTTCTGAGGCATGTAGAAAATCCTATAGACCTCTTAAAATGAAACTGTTTCCCATAGTAATATGTGGTTAAAAATGTGAAATTCACAGCTTCAGAATATGATAATGCAGGCCTGGGAGAACTTGTATGTAGAAAAACGTATTAAAGTGTCCTCTTCGGTACAGGAATGTAACGGCGACTGCAGCAGAGCCTTGGTTAAAGTCAGTTGACCTCCGTGTTTGGAGGGTGGTGTTCTGGGCTCTGCATACAATCCCCAGCACATATATTCTTAATGATATACTTAAATATCTTATTATATACTTACAATACAAGTATTAGATATGTATTATATACTTAAATAATACAAGTAAATTAATTATAAGAAATATAATAAATTTACAATAAATAATATATATTATGCATAAATATGCATTCATAAGTATGTGACAAGCATAGATTACAATATAAATAATTAAAACTGTTGTGAATAAGTATTTCTTTTATTTCTCTTTTACCTGATATTCTAATGGAGTCATGGCTATTCCATTAGCTTCATTACATTGTGGGGATTTTATCCAGTTCAAAAGGCCAGAGAGTTGAGACCAAAATATTTGCACTGTGATACCAGTTTTTATGATCTATTATCTTTTCGCTCCCTTGTTTTGGCTTGGGAGATTTCTGTCTTTTCAGTGACATTTCAGGGCCCATTTCAGTTGATGTGTAAATCTAGAACTCCCAATGATTGATGCATTTTTGTTACAAAATGTCATGGCTTCAGTGGGAGTTTTAGTTGAGTATACATTACAGGATCAGGCTATCTAAAGCCAAACAGTGTTTCCAGAAATATTTACTAAACAGTAGAGAATTTTGGAGGGTAGCCAGGCCATGCGTGTGGACGTTAGCACTGCCCCTTGGCTAAATAAAAACTGCTCCTTCATTTCTGTGTCACCTCCTTTCCCCTGTGTCATGTGATGGATAATACCGTGTATGGTCAGAATGCTCTATAAACATAATCAGTCTTTGCTATTTTGGGGGGTTAAAGGTTGAAGAGCTATTAACAGGTGCTAGGTTTCTCTTTGAAATTTCTTTGGTAAGTGAAATAATGATGGAAGGAAGTGTCAAATTTTCCAAAGTAAAATTCCGATGCTGTGAAGCAACAGTGGCTTTGATTTTAATCACAAAGATTCTAAAATGAAAACAGAGCTTTGAAGTTTGGGAAAATATTAAAATTTGCTCTCCTGTTTCTTCACGAGCGTGACTTTGTCTGTATGTCCAGGCTTAAAAGCTGTTATTGACACACACAAATCTCCTTTGAAGTGGGTGATCATAACTGACTATGCTCTTATGCTAAGCAGGTTGGAATATAGCTTTTAAAAAATGACCGTACATGAAAGGCAGTTTCCCCCCTAAAAAACCATTTTGAACAAAGTGAATGCTGTTCCATCTCATAAAGACAGATGATTGACATTATATAGTGCATGAAATTTTTCTTTTCAGAATCATGACGTTTATAATAAAAGTAGAGATAATGCTGGGAGCTAGTAATTACACTATATACTCCCCCAACAAAAAAGATCCATTGGGGAAAGAAATGAAACAATATGTCTTTACAAAGAATGCAATTAAGTAAAGCTAGATTAGAGAAACCACTGAGGATAAGCGACATGCCTTATTATCTCAAACGTGTAAATTTAATTTTCTTTTTTCCTAATAATTCTTATTTCCCCAGCATTTTTCTTACTCCATGGAGATCAACTTGCAACAGCTTCATTTTCCTATTGATCTATTTAATATTTTTCCATTGTGCATAATAAAACACTAAACAGAATTTGCTATCAATGTGCGGACAGCTTTTCTTTCTCGGAAAAGAAAGAGATAATATTGTTGCAAAAATCTTCTCCCTGGGGTAGATGATGACATTAACATTTTTGTTAGGGGAGGAGTGGCTCAGAATTAAATCTTGAAATTACCAGTATTTATCAGAGCCGCTCACAGAAGTAGAGGGGAAAGGTGAAATGGCTGAGTAAATATCATCATCTCTGCATCTCTAAAGGCAACGCTAAAAAGGCATTAAAATAAGGATGGAAAGACTCCCCTTAGGAATATTTATCAGAGGTGCTTCATCTTGGTGGCACATCTAAGACAAGACATGCATGGCAATATCTGTTGATGTGAAAAGTTTCTTAATAATAGGTTAGGTTTTCTAAAAGTGATGTTTTATCCCTGGGACAAAGACTTATCTGGTTTTATAAATGAAAGGATGTATTGTAGATTAGTTCTGCACAACGGGACAAGGAAAGGAGCAGTACCGTCTGCTAACTAAACCCCTTTTAGGCTAGAATTCTGTTAATGCCTTTTCCTTGGTAAAAAGAAATTGTGCCCAAAGTGTTTCTGGAAAAGCATACAAATAGGGTTTGTGTAAGTGGGAGTGTGTAAGGAATTATGCTCTAATCAGTACTGCTCGCAGCAAATTCAGGTTGTAGGAAGGCTTAATGATTCTGCCCCAATTGTATTCAAAGACCTTCATGTGTGTTACCATTTTCAGTATCCTCAGAAACAGAAATCTTTATTTACAGTAGTTGCATTCCATAAAAGTGAGAATTTTTCTTCCTGCCTACTTGATGAATCAGTAGAATACAGTCATAGCTCTAACTGTAACGTCTGGAAGCAATTTGAGCTCTGGAGTGAGCTCCTTTGCCCCTGCGGGGCAGATAGAGTTGTTATGTTTCTGGACTTAGATTAAGGAATAAATTTTACATTTGACTACGGTATTTTTCATTGTATTTGTTTGTTACGCAAGATTGTTTCCTCCAAGAGGAGGAACACTGTATTGTTGGAATTCATCTTGCTTAGCTTTAGCTGTCCAAAATACAGGCATCTGGGCAAAGCTGGCCCTCTATGCTTCCTCTGTAAGTAATGGAGAGAGGAACCTCCAAAGAGGGAGATTCCCTACGTGCCTTTGCTTTCTGTCTTCAAGATGTGATGAACCACTACTGGAGAAAACCGCTAAAAGTGTATACGAACTGGAGGGGAATCTAACCACTACCTTGCACTATATACCATGCTTTTTAGATGACTGAAGGTAGATGAAGTGAGTCCTGTCTCATGTGACTTAGAGCTCTCACAAACATAGAACAGACCTTGACTGTGAATATTTGTAATTTAAAAATTATCGATGGATCAAAATTCATTTGTTGCTGAAACAGGGGAAATATTTTGAATGATGAAACCCACTGAGAACATGGCAACCTGTGCATGGTCAATTCATGAACAGGAAAAGGGAAAATATATGGTTCAATAAATTACTGGTTGGGAGTTCTTCCCTGGTTGGTATTTGGTGGTATTGTCCTCGAGGAAGGTCCTGTCCAAAAGAGCCGATGATGAGAGGTGAGGACTTTCTGCCATTACTGTACTTGCGTCATGGAAATGTCTGATGTAACAGATGAGTCTTGTACTTAAGTTTATTGCCATTGAGTAGACAATAGCAGCACAAACGATAATGATTTCATTCATGATGTGTGCATCAATTGCACAAGGTACATTTCCCTGTTCTTCAATTTATCTAGCAATAGTTTTGGTACAGGGACTTCGGCTAATTATGAACGCTGCGCATTCAGGCATGTTAGCCATGAATCTTGTCATTGAAAGGATAAGAGAAGACTTTATAAATAAGATTCATTTAGTCAGCGTGTCATCAAATGACCTGATAAGTAGGGACTCATCTGGATCGCGATTAGGTTTTATGTACTATTACAAGGATTGATTTACTAGAAAGGCAATGAGCAAAAAACCATATCTACAGAAGATTTTATCTGGCTGAGCAAATTACCTGACAAGATACGCAGATCCAAACCAGACTTTTAATTTTCTAAAAGGGCAAGATTTTGACTCCTTATCCAGCACAATGTGTGTTTTATGTTATGAATCGCTCCACTTACTTTGATCAAGTTATTTGAAGAGGAAAATAATACTAGTTTCCGCAAAAGTACCTGTCTACCTTCAGTGGCAAACTTCAGTGCCCAACTAAAGGGACTTCTTTTGCACTGTGATATGCTCAGTAGTCACTTTTCTGGCAATGGTCTTGTAATAACTTTAGTGAAATTCTTTAGAATGTAATCTTACGATCACGAAAGTCAAAGGCAAAGTTTTCACTGATTGTAGTTCTTTACGATGTGGGCTTTAATTTATAACCTCAGGAAATCTCCCATTTAGGCAAGCAGTTAGTATTACTGTAATGCATGTATTTTGGAGGTAAAAGTTTGTTTGGGTGTAGGTGACCCACTAATTCATTACTGATCAGCTTTCACTTTCTTCAACTTCATAACAGAGTGAGCATAAATTTCCCTGTTTTCTTTTTTTTTGTGTTCTACAGTCAGAAAAAAATGGCATTGCTTCCTTTAACTTGACTTTGGCAAAGTTTTATTAACTTTTTTCTTTCATGTTTTTCCTTCATCATCCAAAAATATGGTAGTGTAAAGAAGAGCTGAGTGAGAATTAAATAGTCTCTGCACTTGGAATTTGCGAAGGTAAAAGAACACACCCACTTATTTTGATGCAAACAAAATTATAGTAACATGGCATGTCTTTCAGATTACATTCTGTGTTTCTTTAACAGGCACTAATGGTCTGTTAGGAAGGCTATGTCTCAGTCTTTCTGTCTTCAGGAATCTTGCAAATTCAAAACTGCTAACTTCTATCTGATTCCAAATCTCTTGTAAGAAAATTGGCTTATATCGTTATAATAGCGTGGGGAGTGTGTGTAATTTGAAGTTTATTTTTTACTTACATTATGGACTGATTTAATATAATATGAATGTATAAACTTCCATTAGCAAACGCTGGTTCCATATTAAAAAGGCAGTATATACAATGTTCTAATATTCAGAAGGTTTATACATCAAAGTGGCGTCATTCTTTTTGCACACTGCTTAATGAGACTGTCTCTGGAAATCATGGACAGGAATGTGAATCCCATGCAAAAAAATATATATAGAAAACCCCACAGATATTCAACTGGTTGCTGCATGGCTGCACTCTGTTTCAAAAAGAAGGGGTATTTTATTGAACCAGTTCCTAGAAGTCCACAGTTTCTTTTTATATTACTTTATTTTGGAAGATAATGCATACATGAGTTCTGCAGTTTGTCAGATTTATGACTGTGCTTGGCAGAATTATACAAGGAATTATTTCAGTAGTATGTAGGTTGTGATGAATCATATTCATGCAGACTTCCTGAGCAATCCCTTTAAAACAAAAGCCAGACCTGAGGTGGAGCATGTGTCTTTCAATGCAGTCATGTAAATAGGTATTTTAGAAATTAAATCTTATTACTGAATTATTCATCTAGGATGGGGGACTTTTATTTCTGCTGCTGCTGACCATTCCATCTTTTTCCTCCCCTTTTTCATTTCCCTGTATTTCTCCCTAAATTTGCCCTGTGCTAGCGTGACTGTATATAAGAAGGGTGATTGCCTTCCCGTTTCCAACACCGTGTTGTTGTCTCTATAATTTGAGTTTATCGCAATCATCTGAGCTGACACATTTTATGGTACTGAGCAACCCACCCCTGGAGGAAGAGGGCTTTCCCATCGCACTCATGGATTTTTAAACAGTTTTACAAGATTTTCTGAGTAGTAAGGCCGTAGTATGTGCTAACATCTAAGAAAACTCCCTGTTGTGTGTACCGTTTCCCTCAGCTACAATGTTGTCTCCAATACTACAAGCAGGAAGGAAACACTGAGAAATGAAAATAGGATCATTGCAGGATTGTGCTACCTGGGCAATAGTGGTAGGGTAAAGGTTCAAACCCACCCTGGCTGGGGCTGGAGGGAGAGGGGAGGCAAACATTTAGGCTTGAAAATCAGTGTGGTTTTGTTTTTTGGGTTTTTTTGTTTGTTTTTGGTTTGTTTGTTTTTTTCTTTTTTTTTTTTTTTTTCTCATTTTCCCTCCTTTAAAAAACATGATTTGATCCAAACTCTTTTGTGGTAGTGAGGACTGTTTCCGTTAACTTGAGTAAGATTTGGATCGCATTAAAAAAAAACCTTAATTCAATAAATGCTAATTGAAATAATTGGTAATGAAGTTTTTCAAAGGCTCTAGAATATGAGCTCAGTCCCTGAACTGCTCTTTCTATTGGATTCGATACTGCCTTCCCCACCTCATTTGCTTCAGTTCAGCTCTTTTTACTGTGTAGAGTTCTGGAAGAGCTGCCTAGTGTTATGATAGTGTTCTCTCCCTGCACCCCCCCACCCCCTTGCGAAAAGCTGAAACAAGCATGATTAATTTGAAAGGATGAGATCTGTTTCAATTTAGCAGATGTATTTCAGACCATTTGTAAAACTACTTAGAGGCCTTGAATGTAAATGGCTGTTGCAAAGATTCTTTGTATTTAAAATATAAGCCTAGACAGATATTAATAATGAAAAAGGCCAATAAATGACCTTTTCTTCACTTTTATAAAGTAAATGCAGTATTGAATTTTTCATCTGTTGTTTTCTTTTGAAATGTGAAAGATCACACAAATGAAAGCAGGTGAATTAGATTATATTCTCTACAGACACAACCTTGATGCTGTAGCAGCGTTTGGATACATGAGAATTATTTTTTCATTTATTCTGTATATTTTCTTGATCTCCATGCAGTATTACTGCTTCACATTTTCATGAGCAATATTTGAATGTGATCTAATTTTATTCATTTTTACAAATGTAATAACAGTTCTTGTTTTCTATAAGCTTTCTGTGCTGTCGTGCCTGTATTCTGCAGGAGTTCATTTGTCACGTGGTCAATGGGGCCCGATTCTCCAACCATCCTGATATAAATCAGGAGCGACCCTAAAAGAGAAATAAGTTTGTGGCTAGCAAAAAATGTCTTCTGTTATGCTATTGCCTTATAATTAAAGAACATAAATCTGTGCATTAAGAGTGGTTGCCCAATTAAATTTCAGCACCAGGGAAGTGCGGGCTGGGATCCTGAGCAGGGTGAAGGGCAAGGGAGCGAGCAGAAGGAAAGGGACAAGGATTCAGCTTGTGCAAATCATAGGATAGTTTGGGTTGGAAGGGACCTCTAAAGGTCATCTAGTCCAACCCCCCGGCCGTGGGCAGGGACATCTTCAACTAGATCAGGTTGCTCAGAGCCCCGTCCAACCTGACCTGGAATGTCTCCAGGGATGGGGCATCCACCAGCTCTCTGGGCAACCTGTGCCAGTGCTTCACCGCCCTCAGTGTAAAAAATTTCTTCCTTATATCTAGTCTATATCTACCCCCCTTTAGTTTAAAGCCATTCCCCCTTGTCCTGTCGCAACAGGCCCTGCTAAAAAGTCTGCCGCCGTCTTTTTTATAAGCCCCCTTTAAGTACTGGCAGGCTGCAGTAAGGTCTCCCCGAAGCCTTTTCTCTATAGTCTCGTGGAATAAGTTAGAGTAAGAAGCGGAGGTTGGAGGGAACTAACCCTTGCCTGGTGGGACGGGGTCTGTGGCCCCACATTGTCCGGAGTGCCGTGGGCCGGGGAGCAGAGCTCCAAGCCCTGTCTGCCGCACGCCCGCGCCTCGGCTTCACTGCAACCTTCAGCCTGTTTTGTGTTCCGTGTGAGATATATGGCACGGCCCGAGGAGCTGATGGGATTTGTATCAATCAGGCTGAGAAAGCAGAACGTTTTAAGTAGTGATTTCCTGTGGAGGTGGGCTGAGATGGCCAAAGTCGAAATTGGCTCTCTGCCTGGTGCAGTGCAGGGGACTGACTTGTCTTAAAAACACCCCAACTCCCCCAAAATAACCCACATTTCTGGTGGGGCAGCCTTGGAATGCTGGGTTGTGACCTGAGCCCAGTCAGCTGTGCTTTCCGGGATTGCAAGGCTCATGTGTGAGAGATTAATAGGCTCTTGTGTTTTCCCCAATATAGGGCAGGGTATTTTGCCCTGCTCTAACTAATTACATAGGTGTTTGCTTAGCTTTTAGCTCTTTTCATTGCTTCGTTCGTTTCCGAGGCGTTATAATGCTCGTTAGCATTGCTTTCCTTTTCTGACATGTCTGAGCTTGGCTGTTGCTGTGGGCATCCCGGCAGCCCCGCTGCCAGAGACAAAACCCTCTGGGGAAGGAGCGGGCGGGCGGGAAGCCTCTTTCCAAGCTTGTCATGCTGTTTCTGTAATCCCCATCTCGCGGTTCGTGGTTACTCCGGGCTGTCTGTGTGCAGCATGTGGTTTGCTGACAAGCGCTGGTCAATAGGTGAGGAGCTTGGATGCCCTTGCTGAGAGGTGTTGAAGAGAAACGGACACCCAGTGAGTGACTGTGCATGAAAGCTAGCGCTTACCAAGGAAAAAAAAACTACAGGAAGGACATGCAGAGTCTGCCCATGCTACCGGTCTTGAAGGCTAAAGTCTTCTGAAGGGCAGGGTATTAACCACAAGTTTAAAACACGTACCCCACAGTGCGCTGAAAGGCTGTATCAGGAGCTGATGCTAATCTCACTGCCCCTCCTGCAAACCAAAAATACGAATCCCTGCGATTTTTATTTGTTGGCTTTTAATTTTTCTTTAATTTTATTTTTTTTATCTTAAAGCTTCGGATCCTGAACTATGGCAACATCGCAGTTCACATTTAGAAATAAAATACAATGCACAATAAGTCTTTGCTGGCAGCAGGAGCAAGAAGTCAGCCTCATGAGCTGCGCTTGGGCAGAGCGTTGCGTAAACACAGGAGAATCGGTGTCGCTGCAGAAGCATGAAACAGCAATAAGGGGCCAACTTCTTCTTTTCTTTTAATTTAAATCTTGTGTCATTAATGGTCTCCTAGCTGGGGAATTGGAATGAGGTAGAGAAATTTAACATGACAGACACCAGAGGGAAGCAACACAGCCTTCAAGTCCCATGGTTGTCTTAGCATCTTGTAGGACCTGGGCTTGGCTTTCAAACAGGTGTGAGGGATGTATTCTGCAATCAAAGGAGAAAACACTTCCAAGTGTTCCCTCTAGCAATGGCTGAGAAAAGCTTTCTCAAGGTATACAATCTAGATAATAAAATGAGAAGTGCTTATTGCAGTTGAACGTGCATGTACGTGAATCCAAAGCCAAATGAAGCCAATGAAATGATTCTCTAAGCTTTTTGGGTTTTTTTTCCCATGCCCAATACTACATAGTAACTTCCCAAATTTTAATGAATGAATTCCAGTATCTTTGTTTACACCAGCTGATTGGATTCCCTGCTGTAAGCTCCACTGTCAGTGGGAAGTCTGCAGAGACCAGTATTTGCAAATGTATTACCTCTCTATTTATTTGTAGGTAAAATATTCTCTGGTGACTCATCCCATCACTAGAGAATGCTTTTCCAAATAAATTGCATTTTGCTTCCTAAAATTTCTTTCCTTATTTCCTATTCCTATTGTTTGCTTGGTTTATGTCCTTCATCAAATGGCTTTCTGCAGGTTTCTTATAACCTTGAACTTTCATGTCCTCTGATATAACTCGTGCATTTCCATCAATGTGAGAGAGTGTGCTTTGCATCTCTTGTGCTCTCCGCTGGTTGAAACCCAAGGAAGAGATTCCATCTTCTATCGTACATATTACATTTGTCAGAAAATACTAAGAAAGCCAAAACTTGAGCATTGCAAGTGGTGCTGATTATAAGTGGAATGGATGTAACTTCTTTTTGTTTTAAACCCCAGCACCAGCAGAAAATTATCTTGTTGAGAATCAGCTGATTCAGCTCATTTATGGTGTCTGGGAGATGCTTGAAAACAAGAGGTTTACTTCAGCAGTTTAACATTTCAAAGTGTTTTTATTTATATTAGTGTTGTATTTTGAGTTCCAGTCACAGACCTTACATTCTAAGGAGCTTCAAAAATAGAGCAAAAAAGGAGTTCTTGCTTCAGAAAGTTTAAAGTTTTATCAGAAGACAAGGGAGTGTACAGATCATAATGCACAACAGAAACCATAAAGTAACATCGGTCAGTGTGATCTCTGCAGTTTCACAGCTTTAAAGTATTTTAAAGAAAGCTTTGTATGGATGCAGATATTTTTTGCTTAGAGATAATGGCTTTTGTTTCTTTGCAACTTAAAACAGACTCCTTTCCTTGGAAAGGTGGTAAATTAAAAAAAAAAAAATCACATGAATTTTTTGGGGTATCTTAGGTTGAAAGAAAAGCTCATTTATTATGGTTGCGCTTAAAATTTCTCTAGTTATTGTCAAGAGATAACATATCTCTATTGTATTATGCTTTATCAAATATCTATTTTATGTGGTTACAAATGCTGCTCACAGTTCTGAATATCAGCAAATGATTTTTATGATACTTATCTTGGGATAACAGCACAAACCTGCCGTTGAAGTGTAACCGAAAGGTGGTGGAGGCTGCAGTCCTGCAGCAGTCTCAGCTATGTGCTTGTACAGCACTCGGAATGACTCCGGAGAGCTTGCTGCATACTCGGGTGACGTTCTCCTCCCTCTGCCATTAGAAATAAATTGCTAGAGTACCATATAGCATTTCTAACACCTTGCTGAAAAACAAAGCTCTGTATTCCCTGTTAGTTCTTATTGCTTTGAACTTTAAAAAAGATGTAAGCAACTACATTCCTGTGATAAATGGCCTCGTACCTAGTTTTATGATGACTGAATTATTGGAGGAGAACAAAGCGGTGGGAGGATTCCAGCAGACCTTGTCCAAATGACTGCCCTTCAGTTTGCTGTGGTATATAGCTGCTTGGTGTGGGTGGGAACTGGAGAGCCTCCGGGTGGTAATGGAAAACTCGGGAAACAATACATTTGATTTCTTCTTTTTCCACACAGACCTTCTAATTAAAAATTATGAGTAGAAATGCTGTTGTTATTTCAGAATATGGAAAGTGTTTTTTTCATGAAGCCAAGACCTCATTTTAATTGGAGGAATTGTATGATATGTGAAAATCTTCAAGAATTCATTGCGAATATGTTGCTCAGGTCTCATGGAAAGGTCCATGCAGAGAAAACACATTAATGCTCCATGGGTTTATTTGGCTTTCTGTGTTAGGATTAGTCCCATTAGCTCTGGTGAGGTAAGTGGGGAAGCATATGGAGAACTGGCGTCTCAGCTGGAATCAAATGAATTTATGAATGTTCATAGTCTCAGCAATGGGACTTTCATTTTTACTGTAGCTTTTTTATACTATCCCATCTGTAAGGAGAAAAGCAAAGCAAAAAAGGGGGCCTTAGACTGTATGTGCTATGGTACAGCTGCTGTGAGTTCTCAGTGCTCCCTGGTGCTGTACCCTGGACACTGGAATTGAGTTTGAGTTGTCCGTTGTGAATGTTTGAGGCAAGTTACAAATGCTTATGACTCTGACAAAAAAAAAAAAAAAAGGAACCTTTCCTAAGCTCACATCAGCCAATTCTATCGCTTTCCTCCATTCACTTAATGCTGCAAGATAAGTGTCCTCTTAACATCAGCATTAGCATACTCCTACATGCTCTTTCATCTCATACATAATCAATCTACTTAGCCACCAATAGCACAAATGAAAAAGCAAAAGCTTTAACTTAACTGAACAATAGCAACACACCAGCACCAGCTATAATAAGATCATTGCAGTGTTTTGTGCAAATAATGATATTCTCCACCTTGCGCAGAGCAAACTCCCTTAACTTGGAATCATGTTCTTCGTACTACGTAAGAAGTAATTGAATGTGCAAATGTTTTGTCAGTGGTAGCTGTATAACTATAAAGAGACCAATTGTAAAGCATTGTGAATGCTTCCACTTCTGATGAATGCTTCCACCAAGCCTATAAGCAAAATGAACCCAATGCAAAGAACAGAAAACTAAATATACATCTCTCCTGTACGTGCTGCAGGCGCTGTCTTTGCAGCTGCTGTTTTACAGAGACGAAAGGAGACTGGAGCGAGGTTGTACTTGTTGGCAGTATATCATAACATGGAAGTGATGCTTCTGGGAGGACAGAACTGTTTTGAGGCACTAGCCAACATTATGACATTTCTTTTTATTGAGAGCATCTGCTATCGAGGTGGTACCCAGCCTACATTTGTTGATTTCTGTGGGATTTGTAGTTGCTCAGCAGATTCTTAGGATCAAAGCCAAATTGTTCAAAGTTTAGCTCAAATAAGTTAGACTCCAAAGCTAAAATGTTGACATTAATTTCTCAAGCAACACATTTGATATTATTATTCTTGCTGAAGTATGTAATGGCAGTGGGAGAAAAAGGGCTATGCATATTTTCATTGTTATTGCAGTTAAACTAAAGAGAGCATGTCCAAAGTCTGTCCTGGTTTCAGCTGGGATAGAGTTAATTTCCTTCCCAGTAGCTGGTACAGTGCTGTGTTTTGGATTTAGGGTGAGAACAATGTTGATAACGCACCGATGTTTTAGTTGTTGCTGAGCAGTGCTTACACTAGCCAAGGACTTTTCATCTCCCCGTGCTTTACCGACTGAGAAGGCTGGAGGTGCACAAGAAGCTGGGAGGGGGCACAGCCAGGACAGCTGACCCCAACTGGCCAGAGGGACATTCCATACCATGGGACGTCATGCGCAGTACGGAAACTGGGGGGAGTTGGCTGGGGGGCGGTGACCACTGCTTGGGAACTGGCTGGGCATCAGTCGGTGGATGGTGAGCAATTGCATTGTGCATCACTTGCTTTATATATTCTTCTATTATTATTATTATTACTATTTTACTTTATTTCAATTATTAAACTGTCTTTATCTCAACCCATGAGTTTTCTCACTTTTACTCTTCCGATTCTCTCCCCCATCCCACTGGGGCAGGGGGAGTGAGCGAGCGGCTGTGTGGTGCTCAGTTGCCAGCTGAGGTTAAACCATGACAGCCTCTTTTTCTGGATTATTTCTAAGAAGAAAAGACTTAAATGAACAAAAATGGTAAATGTAAAAAAAGTTTTACAGCTTCTCATGTTAGTATTGTCATTTTGGTGCCTAAGAAAGTTGTGATGTCATTTATTCACAGCATTTATCTTCAAGCATTCATGTTTTTTGATGAGATATCCCAATGGTGAACTAATGATCTTATGAGGAGCAATTTAAAACCCTGAGAATAGCTGCAAAGTCTAACCCCACAGTACAGATGTGATGCTATACTTGAGTGAAAATAGGAAAAATAGCTGTGAAGATCTTTATTGTGCATCTAGCTGGAAGCAGGCACCTAGCTGGCTTGTTTCCTGGGTAATTGAACCTGCCAGTCACAGCATCCAAACCAGGATGAGCACCCTGCCTGTCCCAAAAGCAGGTTCTCTGGTCTCAGGGGGGTAGAAAAAGTTCTGCATTCTGAAGAGCTTCTGAGCTAATGAAGTCCTTACCTACACGTATTGGTTTGCAGCTCTTCTTTCTCTAGGGAAATACATTTCTGCAAAGCCACAGTACAAGCATATATGCTCCAAGATCTGTTGGGGATAAAAAGATGCTGGGATATCTGTGGTTCCAGGTGCAGAAGCTCTTTGCAGAGTAACAAGTAGCTATGAAAAGGGGAAAACAGAAGGATGATGATAGCACCCTGCTATTCATCCATTATGTGTATCTTGTGAGACTGTCTCCAAGGAGGATATAAGAACTGCAGGAAGGCCAAAGGACTGATTTGTTATTGCCCTCCTCGCACTGCCATCTGTTGCTTTCTTTTTACAGAATGAAAGGGAAGAATTCACAGTTATTTTTCCCTCGAAGAACTGTGATACACCTACCATGAGCATGATAATTCAAGTATCTGAATATGCTACTCGTAAGTTGCAATATTAGACCACTGTGCAAATAAAGTAGGCAGATCTCTTCTGATTAAGATGCAAGATATTAGCACTAGCAGGGTTTGTAACAGAATGAAAAATTAGATAAGAACTCATAGATAGTTATTGAAACTTGTAATTCTTGAAAATTTCTCAAGGTGCAATAATATATTGTGGAGAGGGCCACAGACCATGTAGCATTTTACGTACAGGAAAATTTAGCCTGTGTCTTAAGTATTGCCGATACTGTCATGTCTGCTATGTTTCCAATTGCTTTCTGGCACAGTGGACCATCAAAGTCCCTGTAATGCTCCTATTTACTCTGGCACAGAAGTCATTTGGTGGTGTTGCTTATCTCACTTGCACGAGTGACATGAGTCATAACAGCAAACAGTCCTCTGTGGCATAAATGTCTCTATACTGGCCTCGTTTGCAGGAATAGCTTCTAATTGTAGAGAAGTCCTTCGGGAGTGATTTTATTTCAGTTATACTCGCCCTGGCCCTTCTTAATTTTTCAAGGCAGATAAAGAACAAGGACTGATTATATTTTACATTCTTTCCACTTTTGTTTATCTAAATGTCATTAGAGGAAGTGTTTTATCTGATACTGTTGTCCTGCTAGAAACAGCTAGCGTGTGTGGTTTGGGCAGGCAAAGCTGCTCCGACTATCAGGACAAACTGCAGGTGCTGTTGGAGAATGTTTTTCTACAACTGATGACTGGTATCAAGAGATTTAATGGGGAGATCCTTCCCTGTGCACCATACGGTTGTGGCTGTGATGAGAATACTGCTAGGGCTAAGCGGCTCAAGGGGGAAGGTCCTGCTTTTTTTTTACACCCCTCTCATTTCAAAGAGTTAACAGGGCTAGAGAGGGGGCACAGGCCTAAGGGCAATCTTCAGCATCTGAATTAAATTGAGTTAGATGTTCTCTCCAGCCTGCATCTTCCTACTACGTAGCAACAGTCTTTTCCATAGCACAGGATCCGCTTTCTCCTCGTGTGCTCTTTGCGTTGAAAATGAACAGTATTTTCATACAACAATGCAACCATGTATAGGACTGAATAACAACATTGGCAAATAACACTGCTGAACGTATTCAACCCCTGAATAAAGCCTCACATGTTATCAAAGGGATAGAAAATTGGAAGGGAGCTGTTTGGCTAGAACAGGCGCCGATGCCGGGCAACTGCACGCTGTTTCTTTGTCCTTACTAAGCAAAATGCTTTTTGTAGAGTGGAAGCTTTGCCTGTATAGGGACTGCAGCATCCAGACATCCTGGGCACAAGGGGAATCTGTAAAATCTGCGGATGCCTCTCGTCCCAGCACCCAAAGGCACAATAGTTGCTCTTGCATGTTTTAATTTTGTTTATTAATATTTGAATAAGCTCTTATGGTAGCTCCAGGACACTGGAGCACTTCAAATCTCCCCATCACGTGAAATGCCGAAGTTCTCCGAGCTGGGATTGAAACTGGTGGCGTGGGGAGAGCACAGCTATATTCGGTACAGGCTCTCCTGTTGGAGCCCAGCTGCACGCGCTTGGAAAGTCTGCTTTCAGGCTTCTCAGGACTATCTACGGCTTTGAGACAGCTCAACGTTTGCAAAACAGGACATGCCGCGGGCAGCCAGCGTGCCCGTGCTGTGTTAGCGTGTTTGCTCATGGCAGAGAGAGGGCGCAGCCTGTCCCCGTGTCCTTCCGTGTGGGCAGGACTTGGGAGAGTGCGCGAGATCCTCATCCCGTGACCCGCTTGGTCCTGGTGTGTTTGGCAGAGGGGGAGGTTTTCAGCATGATTTTACACTGCTCTTGTATCAGTCTGTGCTGAACAGATGGATAGAAGAACAGAGACACAGATATGGCAGGAGGAGGTGCAAGAAAGGGAGTATTTCATACAGAGTGACCCATGCCTCGCTGCAGCATGCGTGGTGAGAGCTGCCTCGCTGGTGCAAACCGGTGGCTTAAACTGCCTTCACCAGAGCTTAGGGGACTAAAGCCTCTTACGTTCAACACAGGCGTGATGACAGCAGCTCAGCAGACAAGTAATTATCAGCTGATCTGCCCGTAACTTCTTTACAACCCTTATACCCTGGGTTTTGCATAATTTTTGTAACCGGATAATGAATTGTGCTCTGCAGAGTGGATTCTGGCATACCTGAAGGGTTTAACAGTTTGTGATTTCCTACAGCATTAAACCATAGAAACAAATTGGTGCTTAACGCAGATTTTAGTTTTATTAGCTTCCTTCCACACTTCAAGAAGCAAGTGTATTGACTAACGTAAATCAGGGTTTTGAGACTTTTAAAAGGTATCTGTTCTCCAGCCTCCCCAATGGGGGGGAGGGGGGGAAGACAATTTCTTGCAAAATATAGCTAGTAGAAGACGGAGGAAAAAAATGTGATCTTCTCCAACTCTGTAGGAAAGATTGACAGCATTAATAATGAGGTTGTTCCTCCTGAAGGCATCCTGCGTGGTACCCCCTCTCCTCCTTCACAATCTCCACAGCAGTTGTTAAGTGTTGCCTGTGTTCTCCATCACAAAGTGTTTTCAGGGGTGGAGCTTCCTATACCAATGATAACATCATTAATCTTCCTGATTTTAGGAAAGGTTGAGCAAAAAAACCTTTGTGTGACAGCCCCAAACCAGTGTCATTAATCAGTGATCATTTCAAGGTATTAATTAGAGCACTGGGCTTTTTGCCTAGAAAACATACTTCAAGGCATTTTTTACACCAATAAAGCAAGTAGTCTCCATTAAAGGGCAATTAGCAGAGAGACAAAACCAGGGAAGTGCTCCATCTGATTCATCAACCCCATAAACAAGGTGCTGCCACCATTTCTTCAGCCTTTGACAAAAAAAGGCTTATGAATGCCTCTATTATCTGTATCATCTGTTACAGAAATCTGGAGATGCTTTACCTGTTGAAATTTAGGTATTGGGTTTTTTTGTCCTGTATTTCAGTTACATGCAATAAAAAAGCCCTTTGTGTTGTTTATTCAGAGTTTCTCAAAACATTTTAATGATGTGAATAGAGAGAGGGTTTTAGGGAAAATGTGGAGTTCAGTCAAACAATCCTACTGAAGTCTCTTACATGCTATATTAGGGAAGGACTGCTGTGCATTTTAATTGTGTTCACCATACTAACAAACCTGAACTTCTTTTAAAGTAAGTAGTGGCAGCACTTTTTGTCAGCCAAGCCTCCACAGGCCATTAGAGATCCTTGAATTCTCCTGGATTAGGAAGAACTAAAATCCATTAGCTCAGAAGTTGTTTCAAGAAAGTTGGGATTTTTTTTTTTGTGCGTATGTGTCTGTTCAGACCTCCTGGATAAAAATATATGCTCCAGCTTAAAAAAAAACCCAACCAAACTTAAGAGAGATGGGGAAAACCAGGGATGCTGCTGCTCGGCTGCTCTGAGCTGTGTCGCTCCCGTCCTGTTCCCCTGACACTGCTGAGGGTGCATCCTCATCCTCCACGGAAACCTCAGCACAAAGTGAAGCTGTGTCCTGCGCTTTGCACGGCGCTGGATTGCAGAAACATTTTATCCAATCTATTTTATCAGAGTTTCAGGCAGCTGTGAAGGTATTTCTCTGAGCCTAACATTTCTCCGCTTCTCAGGTAACTTCACCCTTGAGACTGACTCAATGTGTTATTAGTAGACGCTGCAGTTGCACTCACAGCAAAGAGCTAGAGGGGAAGCGGGGAGTAGAGTCTTGGTTGTTTTTCACCTTTGGGAACCCCTATGCATAAGCTACTTCATGATAACATACTTTAAAAACCCAAATTAGCTTTGTTGAGAAGTGAACAGTATCCTCAGCCTGGGTTTGAACTCAGTAGATTTCCTCCAGAGGAAATCGGAGGCCAGGTCTGGAGCGGTGGGTGGAAGAGAGACTTCTGTATCAGCAGTGGGATTTGTCTGGTAAGTTAGGTACACCAGCCCTCTGTGCATACGAGCAGCCAAATTTCACAGGTGCCCTGCAGAAATGCTCCTGCGTTTCTTCTTGAAGATCAGCTTCTTTGCATGTGTTGAAAGTGCTTCCATCTAGACAGGGTCGAATTGGTCAGTGTTGAGGAGACAGGTCTGCGACATTCCTAATTTGATCTAAATTAGCATTGCTGTGATTTTGCACTCTGCTTCCTCTCAGTGGTTGCATGTTGATTTACTGGATTTTATTCTGCAGCTCCTAATTCAAACCTTTGCAGTGGATGAGGAGCCTGGCTGTCTAACTCAACGCTGGGAATCGCCACCTGAAACCCAAGCAGTACTATAGCCAGCTGTGTCCAAGGGGTATTTTCTTATTGTTCAGGTTTTGATCTAGTCCAAAAGGGACCAGGAGTGCACTCTTGAAGATCTTTGGACAGTCCCCATTTACCGTGCTTTGGCTCACATTGCACGGCTGTTTCCAGGTGCAAAAGCTTGGGATTCCTTTTGAATGAAATAAAACCAGAAGAACTTTAACTGCCAACAGGCATTTGGGCTATGGAATTACACTGTAAAGTAAAATCCCTGAAACAGGTACTGAATGGGTGCTTGGATGGACTGTACCACCAACTGTTCTGCTCTGTAGATCTACTCCTGTTGTGCTGCACTGCTCGCCGAGGTAGACGCAGCCCCTGAGACTCTCTGAAGAGCCCTTTGGTTTCGAGGGGACATGCCAGAGTACTGAGTGTCTCTCGAGGCAATGGAAACAGAGTAGCTTAGGATGTTGTAAGAATGAATTAAATTCTGTCCTAAACTTCGTTGAACATGAAAGAAGAGTCTGTCCCCTGTGCCATGTGTGGTAGATGATGTCTGCAAAGTGGACTCAAATCCTTAGTTTGGTGGCACGTATACAAAGTGTGCGCGATAGCAACACCTCGCAGCAAGCCGTAGATTTGGCTTCAAGTCCTGGAGACAGAGCGGTGGCACACAGTAACAACACCTTATGTCTCTCTGCAGCTCTTCAGTGAGTCGAAGCAATATGAAAGGTTCATGGTACATATTCTTAAGGGATCATTTTTCTTCTAGCAGGAAGATTTACTTCACACAAAATGAATCTGGTATTTCTCGTTATTGGAAAATGAATATGATGTTCAGTATGAATCATCTTGGCCTGTTATCTGACAGATGCCAATCATTTCTCTGTCCTCATTCAAAATGAAGTAGAAGGCAAGCTAATGCAGTGATTACTTTCCTCTAAAAGAGGAAATGTCTGCCTGCACCTTCTTTCACTCGGGCTAGGACACGCAGGCTGGTGATGGCGATCATCTGAATGAGACTGGGGGGAGGATTTGAGTCCGTCCTTGCCAGATGCATGCACATGTAGCCCCCCCCCCCCCAACTGCTCTCTTAACGCTCGTCCATTTTGCTTGATTGATATGTTCAAGTCTCAACTCGTGATACTGAGGGAGGGAAGGGCAGATTACCATTATGCCAGAGTTGCTTTGACTCTGAATTGTCTTTGGTTGTTTGTATGTATCATCTCTGTGTCCTTCACTGTCTTCTTGCCCATCTCGGTGTATGTGTTTGCATGAACTCTTGTAAAGCAAAGAAGTAGCATCTCATAGTACTCTAGCTGATGAGCAAACACCTTCATTTGTCACTATGTCATTTTGACAAAACACTGGAAGTTGCATAAATGCACTTGCAGAGCCTGGCCTGGCTTTGCAGTACACCTAAGTTCTTTGTAACCTCATGACTTTCCCTGTAAATGACTTGCTAAAATTAAAACGTGAAGATGCATTGGCATTTTAGAGGATTTTTCTTCATGTATCATGGTTACTCTCGTTATATTTGCTCGCTGTAATTAAGGTTGTGATTATTCAGACAGTCCCACCACAGATTTCTTCTTTTGCAGAATAAAATTGATGGAGGGCTTTCTTGTCTTCAGGAAAAAAATGCTTGGATACAGCATGTCATATTGATTCCATAATGCATGATTTGTCTCTGCAGTATGTACTGCAGGGATCTGCTGTCGTTAAGATTGGCTGTCTGTCATACGAGAGTTATTAAAGGAAAAGAGAAGTCATTTTCTGATCGTAGGATTAAATTTTAATGGAGAAAAGAAAATGAAGTCATGGGTAACAATTTAGGACCTTTTTGAAATATTTAATAATAAATAACAGTATAAATAAATATGTAGGTTATTTCTCATACAGAGCAAATTCACTGGCGTTGTGCTTGGCAGGAGGGAAGGGGGATTGCACGGCCAGAAACCCACCTGAACCTGAGAGTCTCTCAGCTGGCCAGGGCTCATGAGAGCGATGATGGGAGGCTGCAGCAGTCGCAGCCCCAGCGAATTGACTCCTGTCCTATATTCCATTATGTTGACATTTATAGAACTGCATTTCAAATATACGGTGAAGTTTTATTCAGCTGTAAGTCTCTGGATGTTTAATGGAAGAAAACCATAGTTGCGAGTTTTGTAACAGGAGTCAGAGGTTTGACAAGCACCAGCTTTATTTATAAATAGTTCTCTAGGACAAAAATGATGGCCCCTACTCGGAAAAGTGTCTTAAATTACCACAACGTATAGTGGTGAGCAATGCATAGTGCAGCATTTTCTGCAAGATTGTTCTCTAGATAAAGCTGCAGCAGACAATGTGTCACCAGACAGGCTGCCTTGCTTCCCTAAAGAGCCTGGGATTTGCTCTCTAATCTTTTCCTGCAGGACTATTTTCTAGATGCTTTTTCTTTACAAAATAGATTAATATGTCCACAGTGGAGCTGCCTTTTGAGCATCTGTCCTATATTCAAAATGCATTCACTGAGATTGGTGAGAAAATTGAAGTTAAATCATCCCTGTGTGACCATTAAGATTACTGCTGCATTTTGGGCATTTTTAAAATATACCTCTTGTTCTTCTCTTTCCATCCCTGCTGGAAGGTTTTTTTTTTTAAACTAAGATTTTGATATCTGTCTCAGGGCTTTAGAAAGCTGTAGATTACTTGCTGTCTGGGTGTGAAGGGTACGGGTACAGAAGGAATTGCTTTTTAGGTTAACATAAATACTGGCCCTGTGTTATGTTCTTTGTAGAAATTGTGTACAATAGCACCGAGAGGAGCTCGGTGTGTCGGGAAGGCGACGTTACAAACGGTGAAGGCAGCTAAAATGCAAATGAGTGGAAAGCGGTGGAAGCGAGATGCCGTAGTGGACTACGGAAATCGTGCTGACAGATCAAAAAGAGGCTGAACCTGGCATGAGAAAGTAAAGTTTAGCTGAAGAACAGACATACCAATTGACAACAAGGATTTGCTTAGAAACACAAAAAAACCACAGCGAAGAGCACAGACCCCTGATTCAATTAAAGGCTGTTAAGGGCTTCTTTTTGCATGAATGAGAGGGGAAGTTGTAAAGTGGTGGCATGGGTGGCTTAAGCGGTGGCGTGAAACAATCCCCGTATTAGATTGAGCAGATACATGAAATTATTTATGTTGTTAGTGGTCTATAGAGCTGGTAGAAATTCTTTTCCCTGCGAGATGCATCTTTGCCAACTGAAAGGTGATCTGTTTCTCTATAGCAGTGTACTGTGTGTGTGAATAAAGGGACTGACTTTGCACAGGGGTCATGTAAATACAGAATCCAGGTGAAATTCAGGCATCCATCTATTCAGCTCCACATGTTGCAATATGCCCCTGAAACCAATGGGAATTCAAACACATTCCTGATGTGTATGTGCAAGTCCGCAGCTTGAATCTGGGATGCCTAGTTGCTTTGTTGAATGAGATATAACTGCTACTGAAATTTGGAATTGAAACTCATTTCTTACCTCTTCCCGCTAACTCCTTAAAAAAATTCACAACCCAGCAACCTGGTGTTTATTAGCACGTGTGTGGAAGTGGATACCGGTGGACAGAGAACCTTGCATTTGAAAAGCGTGTTGCAGTTTGCACCTAATGAGAAGATGCTTGAGTGAGCAATTAATATCTTTAATCAACATCTTGGAGTTGCGTTTGCCTCTTCTTTTGTTGGAGAAGGTAGAGTCTCTTGCTTGGCACTACCCAACCTATCCTGGCTATAGGCAGCTTCTTGCCTGAAAGGTCTTTCAAAGATGCCTGCAGCTATAAGAAAAAGAAAATGAAGTAAATCTGAGGCAAACAGAAGAACAAAGTATGGTGTTACCTGCACCATGTTACTGTTCACTGTTAGTGCCCAGGAACCGGAGGAGTTGGAGAATCATGTGCAAGTAGTTAATTTAAAATAATAATAATAAAAAAAGTCCTGAGGGAGAAAAAGTGAGAATAACTTCGTTCCTTTAAAGAAGGAGGGGACCTGCATGTTCATTCTCTAAATGTAAGTCCCTCTTCATGCTCTTGCTTACTGTGAATTTTTTTTCTGAAGAGTGTCTTTGGGCTAAAAAGAGACTCTCTGCTTCAAGTCTATGCTACTTCCCTCTGCAGGTTCTAAAAGACTTTTATAGTTTTCTTGAGCATGCAAGATTAGAAATTTTTGCTAATAGAAACGTTAATTGGGAGTATCCAGCAAGTATAGATCTTTCAAAACAGCTTTTAAAATGGTATCTTTAATATTTCTACACCTGGTAATGAAATTCCAAATGGACTGAACCACTTCAAAGCTTGAAGCACATCTCACCGGATAGCCTGCCAGTTTTGCTCGTAGATATTTCTAAATCCAATAACCTCCACAGTGCTTTTGGTTCTTTAGTGATTAGCTCCAGTAATATAAAACTTCTACAGAAAATCTCTGAAGCAGTTTGCTTCTGTGCAGGTCTTCAGTGCATCAGCTTTTCATGTCAGCATTTAAATGGCTCAAAATTCTTGATCATTCTTAAAGGAAAGAATGACCTGCTTTGCTTCACTGCAATGCTCATTATTTTTGTAGCTCTGTCAGTTCTGCCAGAAATACTTACAAACCAAATCACATCTGCTTTAGCTACTATCAGTCAACAGATGATGAAAGAAGGATCATTGCATCTATTTACTAAAAACTAAATAGCGGGGCAATTAGAAGATTTATTGGATTTTCACCTATACTTGTACTTTCTTTCTGCAGTTTTAATAATATCCTCTGGCTCTTCATTTTTAACAAACAGGACAAGTAAAGGCTTATGAAAAAGATATGATCAGCCTACGGGACTTTCTGGTACATTTTGTTTTCTATTTAGCTACATTATATTTGTGTTATCATACCACCCATGTCACTGTACTGTGTGCTCTACAAACCCAGGTTATTGTCCTGTCCCAAAGAAAATGCCATCTAAATAGACAAAAGGGACAATGGATGAAAAGCTAGAACATGATCGTCCTCATCTCAGGGCTAGGAGAGCTGATGCATAAAGAGAATAAGGATGTGCTTAAGCCATATAGTGGGGCAGTGTGCAGGTTTCTCAGCTAATTTCACAATACTGGAGTCCAAACAAGCCCTGATTTAGGTCAACCCATCAGCTCCATGTGTGGACCTGGACAAATAAATTCAGATTCTGGAAACAGCTGGAAGCTTTTCCAGCTGCGATGTTCCTTCTCAGTCTTCCAGATCTGGACTTGGTGCCTATAGAGTGAACTCAGGACTGTACAAATCAGTGTAGCTCTGCCTCTAATGATTTGCCTTGATTGACTTCTACCTTCTTGAATACTGGTACAAGATTGCATTAAAATCTGTGCTGGGGGTGGTTATCAAACCCAGATAAAAGTTTTGACCTAGTGTCTCAATCTCAAGAATGTCCTCCTTAGCCCTCTACGATAGCAAACGGTTTCTTGGGTACAGTCTTTTATTTGTACGCTGTTCCTGGTGTCTTCCTAAACATTTGCTGCCCAATCAAGATCACGGGAAATAGAAATAAAATAATCTAATTTAAACATCAACATTTGTAGGATATTATGCCTAAAAATGTTTATGCAAGGCAAAGTAGTTCATGCAGCTAGTGGGTTTCGTGCTTTGGTGTGTTCCAGCTGTGCTGTCTGTTCCATGGTGGATGTCCTGCCTGTTTAAGGTAGTGTCTTTTTGCCTCATACATATACAGCAGGTGCTCAATTCTGATCGGACATAGGGAAGCACATCAGCCTGACCCACTTAAAATTGAGACAAAATCCAACTCCCTGCTGGCATAAATTGAACCACTGCTTTGAAAATTGCAGAGGGGCATGCATTTACACCAGCAAAAGAATTGGCTCCTTAGCCAATCATAGTGTGACTTGATAGTTTAGATGAGGGAAGAAGATCAAGAAAAATTACCTGAAGTAAACAATTATGTAGCTGAACTTAACTCTTTGTTGTTGGGCAAGCGACTAAAATTGCCCATTAACATGTTTGATGTCCACATTCACGTGATATGCGTTACAAGGATTCTGGTTGCTCACCATGGGCTTGACTTACACTGGCGCTGTTGCCATTAACATCAGCTGTCTCTGGATCAGCCACAAACTGCCTTTGTACAGATATTCCAGTGTTACAAGTTGACATTCAGGCTGTGTGATTAGCCGCCTAAATTGCATGCTATTTTTTCCTGTTTTGTAATTGGATTACTGTAATATTAACAAATAAAAGTAGGAGCTGAACAACAGTTAAAGCTTTAATATGAAATGAGCAGAGAGGGAAGAGAACATCAGCAGGCAAGAGATTTAAAAATATAAAAATGTTAAACTGGTTTGTTTCCTCCCCCCCAGCTGGAGCATTGTGTTAACTCACATTCACAGATCACAAGTCTCACGGTACAGCTTCCATTTTGAACAAGGGAGGAAAGCTGAAACTCATAAACCAGGGAAGGTCAGACTTGCTGGATTTTTATTTCAAACTTCATGCACAGAGGGGGAAGCTTTTTCTTTTTTTTTTTTTTTTTTTTTCCTTTTCCCTTAATGTATGGACATTTTTGCATGAACCTATTAGGGTGGAAAGACTTTACGTGCATTGAGCTTCCATCTCTACCTTTGTTCATGCTCACATGAACATCCTTGAAAGTGAATAAAAGTATTTTATGAAAACAAGCAAATTATGAAATGGGGTTTAACATTTGGCAGCAGTTATTCGCTACTCTTTCCTTCTGGGTAATCAATCTGAGTTGACCAAGCAGGCTGACACAGGAGGAGTTTCTCTGTTCTTAACATTGTACAGACAGCAAAATGATCACCCTTGGCCCCAAAAGCTTGCAGTCTGGTGTGAGTGGACCTAAAACCACTTACTAAAGTATGGGTGACACTTTATTGCTCATAAAGTGACAATCTTGGAGCAAAGATGCTGAGATAGTGTTTTTGGTGGGATTTTTATTGCCTCCCAAAGAATATGCTCTTTCTGCCATGGGAATGAATGATGGTGCTGGCAAATTACTCCCATTTTTCATGGGTAAGCAGACACTTTCCTATTCAGCAATTTCCGAATTAACTGTGAGGTTATTTGCAGTCTTTAAAACAATAAGCATGTACCCAAAAAGAGAGAAACTGTCCATGTCCAGGTTAAGTACTGGTCTGTGCGTGTGTGCAGGTATAAGGTCCTGTGTACAACCTGCTGTCTAGTGACCACAGTAACTGCGTCTGAAATGCAGAAAGTTTACATAGCTCAGGTGAAGGTGTGGGGGAGCGGGAGCAGCAGAGCTCTGCTCTCCCACGGCATTGGAGAGCTTCCCTTAGATGCGGGAGCACTGGCTGAGCAGGATGAGGTGTGAATGAACTCTCCTAGGAGTGAAGACCTCTGTAAACTTCCTGGCCTTCTGCACCATATGAAAAGTGTTTTCTTTGTTTGCCTCCTGTGCTGTAAACCCCTAAGCATATTCCTGCAGAAGCTCCAAGTATTACCAATTTTCCACTTACCTAATTCTCTACTGTTGCAAAGGGCAGAGCGAAAGCGTCACCTTTCTTGCGGTGGCACATTATGGTCTTCATAGTATAGATAGCATTGGAGGATATGTTGTGATCTGTGCTACCAGGGGTGCAGGGGTACACCCTTTTGCATTAGGTTTTTATTATGCTGTTGGTCTACAAAGAATGGGGGACGGCATTCTGTAAGATGGGCATGAGCAATGTCAGGAGGGCTCAAAGCAAGAAATACAGAATGGACCTTGATGTCAGCTCTCACCAAGGTTTGTGAGAAATTGTCCTGGTTTCGGCAGGGATAGAGTTAATTTCCTTCCCAGTAGCTGGTACAGTGCTGTGGTTTGGATTTAGGGTGAGAACAATGTTGATAACACACCGATGTTTTAGTTGTTGCTGAGCAGTGCTTACACTAGTCAAGGACTTTTCAGCTCCCCGTGCTCTACCGACTGAGAAGGCTGGAGGTGCACAAGAAGCTGGGAGGGGGCACAGCCAGGACAGCTGACCCCAGCTGGCCAGAGGGACATTCCATACCATGGGACGTCATGCTCAGTACAGAAACTGGGGGAAAGCTGGCTGGGGGGGCCGCTGCTTGGGCACTGGCTGGGCATCGGTTGGTGCATGGTGAGAAATTGCACTGTGCATCACTTGTTTTGTATATTCTTTTATCATTATTATTATTATTTTCCCTTCCTTTTCTGTCCTATTAAACTGTCTTTATCTCAACCCACAAGTTTTATTTGTTTTCCCCCCCAATTCTCTCCCCCATCCCACTGGCATCCACGGGGGCAGTGAGCGAACGGCTGTGTGGTGTTTAGCTGCCTGCCAGGTTAAACCACAACAGAGATCAGCAGTGAGTTTTGGGTTTGAGTTCCCTCCTATTGGCATGAATGAAGTCCCTCTGTCTTTTTCTTAGGAATGAATGGTTAATGTGCGTTGTTGAGTGCTGATCATGTTAAATTAACAATATGCCAAGCATGGCTTATGCCAAGATTTCCCGTAATACTTTCTCACGGGATGGACCTATGATTTTTTGGGATTTTTTTTTTGTTTGTTTTAATAAACATTTCACGTTACTCTATTTAAAACTGCTTTCATATTCCTGCTAAACAAAACTTCAGCATAACTGAAAAGGGTTGAGAATTGAAGAGGGCTGGTGAATAATCAGATGCAACAAGAGGAGACAGCAGGAGAAAAGCTAAACCATTCGACGTAGACCTGCCATATAGATCAGTGCGGTTGCAGGAACTGAGATTTCTATTAACTTAATGAGGATTGCATTGGTCTGTTTGTTATAGATTATTTCTCCACAGTCCTTTGCATTAGTTATTAAAATCTCTCTCCACAGGCAGTCTGTTTTATGGTGGTTCGGTGCCTATCTAGTAGAGACTAGTTTCCAGAAGCAGAACAAGGTAACAGACCGCTTAGAGTGGATCTTGCATTGTAATCTCTTAAATGAGATAGTTTAACGGAATATTGATCCCACGTTGTTAACTTATTGTGGCCTATTGAATATGGAGCACTGGAAGGCTGTAATTTAGTTGGAGAATTCTTCAGATAGACTATCATTTCTGTTCTATTCTTGCTGACAAAATGAGCTCAATAGAAATATTTCTAATGTAGTAGTAGTGGAGTATGTAGACTGGTGGCTGATAGGTCATCAGTCCTGGTTTTATTTTAAATTTATAGATCATTAAACATAAGACTTCTAATATTTTCAACTCTACAGCAGCAGTTGCCATTTTCTCCTTTATTACTAGGGTCTTCTGATATTTAAATTTGAGGATGTTTCAAACCCTTTCCTTCAGAAGCATCTTTCCCGTGGTGTCATGACTGCTGGGCTACTGTTGATAACTATACACTAAAAAACCCGCATAGTTAATTTATTTAAAATGAATTTTTAAAGAGTTCATTTTATGTTTATTGTTTTTTAATATAATGCGATTTTATAGAATAAGAGATAATCTGTCGCCACTGCTGCAGATTTCTGGAATGTGGATGCTTTTTATCTTCCAGGATTTAATTTAAGCTTGATTTAAAACATTAAAACATTTTCCCAATTCCCCCTCCCCACCCATAGAAGTCCGATTTCTATTTTTGTCATCAGAGCATGATTTCAATAGGTAGAACTATCAAGAAATTAAGGAATATTTTCACTATTAGTATGTAAACCAGAAGAAATTAGAAGGTAACATGTTACTAAGCTCAATGTGCTTTGCCCTCCCCCCCCCCCCCCAAAAAAAAAAAAGGAGTTTATGCCTGGTTTTCTTCTTGATACATAAAATAACTTGATTTTCAAAAAAGTATTACCATTTTGTCCAGAGAAATCATGTCTTTTCTTTCCCTAGAGGACAGATGTTATAGTATTGTGATCACAAATGGATCTTAATCCTAAATAGATGAGAGAGGAAAAGATATTTCATGCTTTTCTAAATAGCTGATTTGGATAAATAAGCATTTGTTCTCTCTGAAAGATTCAGCAATTTATTTTCTATTTATTAAGAGGATGAACAAAATCACTTGTAAAAAGATCTCTAGTCTTTTAACAAGTCCTCTAGGAAAAGTAGCAAAGATGAAGTTTGAAAGTCTTAATGCTGTTCTAAGATTAAAACCATCAAATTATAAATACATTCTTTAATGATATTTTAATACATTACAGAGAAGCAAAGAAGTAAGCTTCATTTTTTGTGTCTCAGTGACCTTTTACTTCTGATCTTACCTGGAACATCTAATTAGGATTTCTTCAGTTTTAAAGACAAGTTGTTTAGTTATGCAAAATTTAATACAGGAATCTAGTAACTGAGGAATTTAACTGGAGATGGATTCAGTTGTTTTTGAGATGTCCTGGCTAAATCCTGTATCATGGCGACTCTTCAACCTTTGTACTTGTCAGCAAAGTTTCTTGTATTTCAGGGGAATTGCTCCTAATTTCAAAAACCCAGGGAAGCTCTGAAATTTCAGAGCGCCGTGTATCAACCCAATACAGTGGTGTGTTGTGGTTGCTAGAAAATGATGTGCAGTAATGACTTCGTAGACGAAAAGAGCGCAGCAGTCCTAGGCAGGAAGCAGCAAACCTTCTGGAGATCTTTAATACCTCTTGGCCTTCTTTAATGAAATCCAGTCATGTCAACAGCAGATAAATGCTCCACACGGAGCAGGGGATAATGCCGAGGAGATGGGTCTTTAAACCCAGCATGACACTGGAGATGGCTACTGGGCATTTGCGATGTTATTGGTAAATATCTGAGGAAGTATATAATGTATGTTAATGTTATTTCACTTTTCTTATATAATACTTTCTTATAAGAAAAGCGATGTTGCTGTCTTCCTGATCCCCATAGTGTCATGCAACGTAAAAGAAGATAGCTGGCTGTTCAGCTAGAGGAAGGTCGCTAGCAGGGGTTTAATCCATCCACCAGCACCAACCAAGATGTATTAGGAGAAATAAATATATGAATAATAATTAGCATGTCCTTATTTTGACTTGATGTAGGAATAAATGCCAAATTCAAGAGTTTCTACAAAGAACACTGTACTATTTCCCAATAAATCAGGTGCTTTAGCTGAAGCATCTTAGTTGGTCACAACGGCCCTCCTAGTTCATGGGCAGACAAAAGCAAGAACGTAGCCGTGACTCCCACATATAAAAAGTACTTTGCAATGAAAATTGAGTTTATGCATAAAGCTTGCTGGAAGTTAACATTTACCTTTGTAATTGTTGCTTTGATTTAATTGTTAATCTTATACCCACAGGAAAAAAAGCCACTCTCCTCTTTCATTTGTGCCACGAGCATATTCTCAAGCTGTTTCTCATTGTGTCTATTCACGACAGACTGGATTGTCCCTGGAGTGAGCCCGCGGAAGCCACCTGCATTACAAAATGAATGAATTGAGCTCAAGCAGTCTAACCTTTCTAATAACTTTTCTGTATCAGGGAGAGGAGAATCTGTAAAGATATCGATCCAGCAGAATGGTACATTATTAACTTGCAGTGATGGCCTTTGTGACTGACAAGATAGTTGTAATAAGCAAATACTTATCAGTGATCGGCAGGATGAAGGAAAGAGACATCAGGACCAACAACCATGCCCCAGCCAGGAAATGGGATTTCAGCCCCTATTCCCATAAGGTCCATTATGTGGATGTGTCACATATTACGTGCTGTGAACTCTGTAGCTTGAGCACGGGTAGTTACTTTCTATTCCGGAACACCTCCGTACAGTGATGAATGTAGATGGATAGGACATTATAATCTACAACTGCTTTACCTTGGTAACTGCTCCTACGCCGTTTATAGGATCTCTTTTTCTAGCTGAGGTGGCCTTTTCTAATTCCTAGCTCTGTTCTTGATTTATATCCTCTAATTTTTTTCTGAGAACACAAAAGAGTTGTTACCCCTTGAATCTGAGAACTGATTGCCTCCAGTTTCATGTTTCCTCAGGGTGGTCTGTACCTTTTGTTCATTGCAAAATGAGGAAAGAAAACACAACAAAAATCTATTCGGAACAGCATAAGAAACATTGTCCACATGACCCCTGTATAGATGGCAATGTTTCAATCTGAAATGTATCGCAGACTATAAAAATTATGAACAGGTGAACTACGCCTGTAGTGCTGTGTGCCGCCTGTGCATGCAGTAGTAAATGCTGACCTCCTTACTCTATAAAGATAAGAATTTCAGCTGTATTCACGTACGGTGAGAAATGATGTGCTCATAACCGTATCCCTGTAATAGGGAGCATATAGTTCATATTGAGCCTACTGCACCAGAGCCCTCTCCCTATCTTGGAGCTCTCAGATGCTATCGTAGTGCAGGCCACCTTTTTACATGTGTGAACTGTGCAGGCGCTACAGAAATGGAAGTCAAACTTTGTGGGAACTAGCAATAAAAGGGAAATAAACCCAAGATGGTAGTTAATCATCCATTTATTCAACTTGGATAATTCCAGTAGCTGAAGATGAGATGTACAGCTGGCGTGAATTAAGAACCCCATTGTCTTTGGAGAGCATTTACACTAACTGTGGAGCTAATCAAGGAAATTTAACTCTTACCTTAGCTAGCAACTGTAAATCAGGAGCCCAGTTCTGCTGCTGGTTGCTGTCGTGTAGCCTCATCTTAAAGAAGAGTGTTTGCTTTGGTCTAAACGAAGGAAGCTTCTCTGAGGGGAAACCTGGCTAAATGACAGTCAGGGTGTTCCACAAAGCCACAAAGAGCTGAGCTGAGAGGTCTCCTGGGGGAACGAGTGCGGAGCATGATGCTGTAGCCTTTCTGTTCGGAATTTATGTAGGTGGTGATGAGTTTAATGGTGTCAAAGTGTACTGCTCACCAGTAGTAAGAGTCTTGTAAAATGGATGCTGGTAGTCAGAATATTTGGAGAAAATGAAGGTTTGGCAAGAGCTTGCTAAATTAACAAATATTTATAATTTGCTTTCCCTACTGCCACTGATTTTCCTTCCCCTGGTTATAAATATGCAGGTAATAAGAATTTTCTGCATCTGAGGATGGAATAATTAGTAACCTGAAGGCGGCTTTCAGGGCTCAGAATAATGGGACCTGGCTCCCGGGCCAGAACAGCCAACTGCCAGCATGGAAGTGATTTGTTTCTGCGAAGCAAAGCTGTTTCCGCAGGCTTGCTGTGTTTGCAGAGAGAGGGGTGCACCGGCTGCACCCAGTCTCACCCCATGTCCTGCACACGCTACTGCCCTTTTCTCACGTGTCCCCCATGTCGTGGGTCTCCGAAACAGTTACGAGTTACACTTAGAGGTAAGAATTGCCCCAGTGTGTGTGTTTAGCAATAACGTTACACATGTACTATTAATCTTGTTATTTTGGTATATTAATGTACTGAGTAAGATAATCTTTCAAGCTAACTGAAAAGCACCGAGTAAATCCTATGCAAGGAGCAAGTGTGGGTGTACCATAACTCTGATATTTTCTCTGGTCTCTGGCATTTTGTCCATTTCTATATATCATCACCATGACTACAGTGGTAATGTCTAAGAGAACTCCAATGTAAATCTGACAGCACCTCCTTAGCGGTACTTAAAATCATGTAATTAAGTAAGAAAAGGCTGCTGATTGAGGAGGTTAGAGCTGCCTTGCAGAAGATTACAGCACATTTCATGATTAACAATCAGAACATTCTTTTCCAAACCTCTACCTAATTTAGCAGACTGAGGTTTCAGCTGAGAATAAGACTCTGCTCTTAATGCTGCAGAGAGGAGGGAGAATGGTAATTTCCCACCATTTTCACTGCTTTCCTGGTGTTTACTCCAGTGTCAGTCTTCATTCTAATTTTGTTCTCCCAGTTAACTGACTTAACAGAAGTACTGAAAAGGCAAAAAGGTCAACGCTGTTGATCATAGCACTATAATTCACTTCAGTCTCTTGGCAGTTTATAATTGGATGGAGAAATAGTATAAAACCAACTCATTTTAGTGACAAAACTCTGCACCCATCAGTTAATGTGCCAAAATTAATCTTTTCTCTTTGCATCCCTAAAATTATAGGTTGGTGTCAGAGATAAACTTGTGTTTACTTACTGGCAAACACATTTCTGTGAAACTATATAGTTAAACTGTTTGCAAGGAAGAAAAGGAATTTATATATATAGCATATAGGGATATTATTTAGAGTTTTAAATAGTGTTGTTATTGTATATGAAACATTTAAGGCAAGGTCATAGCGGTGGAAGGGGTCCTGATAGACAATTCCTGTCTTAAATTGTCCAGGGTGTGGTGGAATTTTCTTGCAAAATTTGCTGGTTTTGAGACCACTCTCAGTGAGAGGACAGTGACTCTGGTAAAGCAATTCAATTTCTCTTCCTCCTCCATACCTGCACAGACATTTACAGATGGGATCTAGGGAAATCTGTAGTTTGTAGACAAAGTGAGGTCTTCTAGAGGAATCTTTAATGTGACATTGTGGCAGGGGTAAGTAAGGTCCTTAACCATGACATAGTTTTGTGCCAGATACTTTTATCTTCCTTTCTGTCACTTTTTGATATATTATTGTTCGTGTTGTTCTGGTCATCTTCCCTAGGCTTTGTTGTCTTCTTTTGTACATCTATAAAAGAAAATAAATATATAAATTGCCTACCTATTTTCTTGGCAGCCTTGAAGAACAACTTTGCTACTTCTTGACTCTCATTGCCTTCCATGTTAACTTGAGTCTGCGTCAACCTCCAGATTTCTCTGGGGAGTATTTAGCTTTTCCTCTGTCACTTGGTAGAGTGCCCATGTGTTGCGAGTTACACAAAGAGAGAATATTCCTGTTGTCTAATTCCTTTCTATACATCCCAACTAAAAATGTTTTTTGGGGCTATATATATGACGCAGATGTATGCTAAGGACTGGAGAGAAGCTGGAAGTGTTGCATATAATGTTTAAAAAAAATGCTTCGTATTTTCTGAAAACAATATTTCATAGAATAAACACCAACTGCATACAAGAGCAAAAGCCCTGAGAAAAAGGAGGGGCAACATGTACAGCCGTGGAATTGAGACTTCTTGCCCCCAGCCCCCTTGAGGGAACGGGTTTTGTACACTGATGTCATCTTATGTTTGTAATGAATACTCGTTTCAATTGCTCCTCCTTTTGGCCCTACCATGCATAGTTTTTGCAATATTTTAAGGATTTTTGCTTTCATGTGGCAGTTAATAATTGTGAACAGTCATGGAGAAAACCAGCGAGTTTTCCCCCCCCCAGGCTGTGCAGTACAGTACAGATTGACATTTCCAAGTCCTTTAAAAATGGGAAATGCACTGTGTTAACATGTTTATTCTCCTATTGCAAAATTGAGGATGCTTTGTGGAGAGAATTAAAATTACAAAATACTTTCCTGATCCTAGAGGCCTGGTTTGAGTGTGAATAGTATTGAAAAAGTCCTGTATCTAAGTCTGCATATCCCAGTTGTGGAAAAGATGATGATGAATCTGACTTTTTCTTAAAAGCTCGTGGGGAAGTGCTGGCATAGGTATCATTATTAGCATGTGTTAAACCAGAGCAAAACATATTCTTTACATAAGCAGCTACTGCTGGAGTGATCAAATATCTCCATCGCTGCAGGTCAGAATGTGCAAATTAACGCGAATATTCAAGTATTAAATCACTCCCAATGAAAAGCAAAAGGTTTACAGAAAATGCGGGCTGGGTCATATATCTATCCACCAGCCTAGCTAAATGGCAAGATGATACGCAGTCCGAAGGAATTATTGACTCAAAAGATAAGAACATGTAGTAGGCATTTGAAATTCAAGTCTGCAATTAACTTACCTCAAAATGATGTTATGGGATTTACATTACCAGAGGGTTGTTGGGATGAGAAGCTGAAATTTTACTACTGAGCAGGCATCATTCAGGTACATAGTTAATCTGAAGATCAAAACACTTCAGTGTTTGGAATTTAGATGCTTTTAATAAAAAAAAGGAAAAGAAGCTGCAAAACAGGGTACGTAATACGCTATATAAATAATCCTGTGTGTGCTGAGAAGGTGAGAGGAACCATTGTGTGTTTTCAAGTTAAAGCAACAGAATGAAAATTTTGCAAAAAGTTCCTTACTGTGAACAAGCCCATACTTTTAACATAAAAATAGATAGATATAGGTATAACTCCAAATTATGCAAGTTCCTTTAGTACAAGGATTTCAGTCCTTTTTGGAGCAGAAAAACCTGATGCTTATATCTGCTGTTTGGGTTACTCTGTGCAGCCGTAACTCTGTTCCCTTGTACGATACAGTCTTTAACTTCAGCATATACTGTTTCATCCTCTCTCGTTCAGTGTGTTGCGTTTATTGGCACCATTTGATACTCGTCCTTTATCTTCCTCGTTCAGAGGGCTAAATGTCAGGGAATCTGAAAATACCCCACTGGTACTACAAGGGGGAATTGAACCCTAGTGCCTCCGCCACTTCAGTCTCTCCGTAGGAGGACGAAGGGGCAGCAGATTAGAGCCGTGTTGCATACAAAGGAGAAGCAAATGAGATGCAAATTTCAGGGTTGAGGAGCTGGTGTTGAGTTCCCTTTGCTTAACAACCCAAATGGGGTGTGCAAGGCATTAAATGAACTTTGCTGTTGAGTGCACCTTTCTCAGTAGCATAACAAGGTCTGTGGTTTAATGAACTGTGCGAGGCTGAGAGGCTGTAGCAACACCACATCTGCCCAGCTGGGCATTACGTGGCCGTTAAGACAAATGCTCGTGCGGTCAGACCTTTTAGCAGAGTTTTCTGCAGGCTGTCCAGGCACACATCATAATCCTGCCTGTGGTTTGATTACTACCTTTCCAGCAGGGTTTCTTTCAAAGGGGCATTTGTGGCTGTAGCGAAGACTATGTTCGAATGGCTACAGTTGGTTTTGTAAAGCAAATTGAGTTTAGGTTCCAGCCAGGAAATCATTTGAAGACAGGCAAATGGTTTAGTAGCGCACGATGGTTATGCATGTTAGTTACACACGTGCAAAAATGCTTTGCTTACTCAAGGCTTTAATGTAAGTCAGGTCAGAAAAAGCAATCGTTGCAACATGTATTCTTGCTCATGGCATCTACTTCCTATGTATGTTTACATTCCCACCTGTACCTGAGAAGTGCTGGATGGAAGTTGGACTTCCCAGAATGTGGGAAAAGCTATAATTCTGCATGATTTTCCCATACAATGATCCTATTTGCTTCCTGAAAAACAAATTATCTTCAAACTCTAGCTTTATTTCAGGCCACTGAAGATGCACGAACCTGTAACGTTTTTCCCAGTGTTGCCTTTTTAGTTGATATTATCCCAGAGTTCAAAAATCTTGATAATATATTTTCAGAATTGCAAATTGCAGCATTCTGTTTCAGATGTGTTGAAATGTTGTATTGCGACACTAGAAAATAGCTCTTTGCAGTTTTTAAACAAGATGTGAATTCTGACATGTTTCTATGGTATTTCTGTGTTGATTAGTCAGAATTATACAACAAAAAAATATTCTGCCAGGAAGTTTTTGGTCACCCTGTTCTGCAGTTCTTTGATTACAATTTTTCATTCATCTGACTCCTGCTAGCCCTGCAGCCTAATCCTCGGATTTGTGCATCTCACGCAAGAGTAGCTGACTTTAAAGTATTTTTATTTTCAGATGGGATGTCAGCCCAGCTGTCCTGCAGTTCCTAGGTCAATTGGTGAGAAATGTGATTTCTGACCTACAGGTGTGTCTCTCAGAAGAATAGCCCAGGGACTAAGGAGGTAGGGAATGTGAATTTAAGCTATTTTTAGGCTTCCAGAACTACTTTCCTGAGTAGAAGTTAGAATAACTCTGAATATGGTGGCTCCAGTCCCCAACATGCTTCATCCTTCCTCTGTTTCTTTCAAAACGCTTGTGAGGGGATGGTCACGGTCGTTTCACCGGCTCTGTCCTGCTGTGGGGATATCCTTTATGGTTAAGTGATTCCTGAGAACAAATCAAGCCCTTAGTATAGCCAGCGCACTGAAATTTTGCTAGAAACCTGATCCCCAAATCGTCTTCCTCATTCAAGCGAGCCTAATCTGATACGATATTTTCAAGGTTCGTATCTTAGTTACATTCTGAATTATTTCTCTAGGTACTTTCTTACTCAGTATTGCTACAGATAGTTAGCTCTGAAATGTGGATAAAATAACTCTTCTGGAACAGATGTGTAACTTTAAGTTATGATATGCCCGTTTGACTCACATTTTTATGTAGAACAGCTCACAGAGTATTCTTTTGGTTTTTTTTTTTAATTGTTTCCAGCCAGTTTCCAGTGTGCTCAAAGTGTGCTTTAAAAGGTGTACTTGTGTAAGGAGTATATGGAATAGCATGTTCCAGAAAGAGTGGATGGACTTGGATGCTTGCGCGAACAAAACAGAAGCTTCTGAAAATATACAAAAATCCAGATACGTTGAAAGTCAGAGTCAGAACTGAGAACCAAGCAACAGACACTGTTAGGGGATGCTCAGACACTGTAAGGGATGCTCAGATTTTTTTTTTTTATGGCTGTGAATTTCTGAAATTTATTTAAATTGGTATGAAATACCGTAGCATTTACAGTTAGAGGCTTTGTTGATCCTTGAAATAGTGATGTTCTGTAGCTTGTTACTCATCCAGAAATAGCTAAAGTGGCTTTCTGGGTACAAATATCGGTCATCTGTATACTTACGGACAGTCTTTCCTGCTTCGATGAAAATTTATGACTGCTGACCTGATTGTACAGCTTCCAAATAAACATAGTCTACGTATTTTTTTCTGGTATAGGAAGCCTCCTTTACATATGCTTGCTAGAGAGAAAAAGAAAAATGTCTTTTTGTCCGTGGCTGCAGAGGATGGAGCCATAACCAGACTAAGAAGATCTTGCCCACTGGCTGAGTCGCTGTAACTCTGTGAGCGCGTGCTCTGCGCCGCCTCGGTTATGAAGTGAAATGTGTTAATCTGACACTTTTTCAATTGCATGACTGTATGCTGACACGGGAAGCACAACAGTTGTATTTCTTTAGGACTTTCCCCTTAGGTGTTCACCAGTTAAAGTGCTTTAAATCAACAGTTTCCTTGACTTTGCTGTGATCCCAACATTATTAATAGTATCATCTTCACCTCCCCCCATCATAGACCAGATTTAGGTTAGAACTCTGATACTTAAGGGATTTTTATATTGCTATTCAGTAGTGCAAGCGAAATGCCATAGCATCTCCTCTCTTGTGGATCCCTTGTGGAGCTGAATTGATCATGCTTTAATTGGGATTCTGCTGCCTGATCACATGCCTATAGTAATCTAGCTTTTCCTTACCTCACCAGCAGATTACCTATCGGTCAGGATTTCCTGTATTATTTTAGTATTATTTTGTTGTACTATGATTTAATTCAGTAGTACTCTGCATACACAGCTCTGTTTACTATCTTTTTTTATTTTAATGATCACTTTTGGATTCAGCACATCTCGTGTCATTTCAAGATACTACCTTTGTTCTGTCAGTTGCTGGACTTCTACTCCCAGCTCCATCTTTTTATATATATTTTTATCCACAGGCTATTAAACTCTGCTTGTTGTAGTTAGTCTGTGCAAGTACAAATCTTAGGCAAGTTTAAGGTCATTTTTGCAATCAGTTCCAGCTGCAGAAGGAAGTAAAGTACTGCTTTCCTCCTAAATTATGCTTATATTCCAGGTATTCTGATTAGCGACATCCTTTATCTGATAGAAAGTCTGATACATTATGTTTAAAATGGCACATGGGAAGTCAAGAAATAAGCTTTGCATTTTGTAGTTTGTCTGTTGATTCCAGTGATGGAGGTGTAAGGTTGCTCCTTAGGGATGGAGGAGAAAGGATGAAAGAAAGGAGGAGAAAGGAGAAAGGATGCTCCTTTCCAGCATGTTAGGGCTAGAAACATTATCCCAGCCTCCAGTTTGTTCCGAGAGGTCTGTGTCAACAACAAGGTACGTGCCGTGTGGTTTTAGATGGTATATTAGCACGCTCTTTGCATCTGCAGCTAACTGGGAGTGACACGTTCTGTGTCCGATTCTGCCTGGGAAAATCTAACACCGCGGTCCCAGAAATCAGGCAATGCTCTTCCAGCAGTTCATATTTCTACTCCCTCCTTCCCCATAAGTTGGAAACTAAATAACATTTCCTTTCTTTATTTTTTTACCCACAGAAGCAGGTCTTGTCCAAAACCTCATTAGCTGTCGCATCTGCCGTGTCTCTAGGAAGTACTTAACATTTCTGGGCCCTGGAGGCTCATCTCTAGTAGTCCTGTTTGTGCTGAGAAGGGATTACCAGGTAGGACTGTGGAGTGGAAACAGTTTGCCAGCTTTTTTGGTCTTGCAAAACTGTGGGTCGTCAGTGATTCACAGCGAGAAAGCAGGACAAGCTGCTGATGTGGCTTCCCCCAGCCGTGCCTGCCTCTGCAGCCAGCGCCAGAGACGCTTGGCCTGGTTTAATTGATTTTGTAGCTTCCTGCTTCAGCTGATGTCTTCCTCGCCATCCCTGTAAGGGCTCTCCAGATTTACGCTGAAAACGTGTAAATGGATTGTTAGTGCGCTAAAATTGCACTGAAAGGGGAATGAATTAACTCCATAAAGACATTTTGCATCCCTTCACCTGGCTCCTACTTGAGGGCAAACTGCTGCAGACCTTGGTGAGGACCAAGTACGGACAGAAACTTGACAGATCTTGGCAACAGCAAAGCAGGAAACCGCAGTTTTCTTACGAATGACCTTTCATTACACTCCCCATGTAGCCTCAGCCTGGTGCCTTCTCCGTACTGCTGTGTTAGCCAGGTGTTAGCAAGAGAAACCCTTGCTTGTTGCTAAGTGGCCATTTCCAACCACCACCGTCAAGTCAAGAAGGCGGGTGGTTTTCTTCATGAGTTTTGTGAGGGCTATAGCTGGTGAAGCTGTTCAGGAACAAAAAGACCCAGCAGCTACCTGGGTAACTTTTTATCAGCTCTTCCTGGTATCTTTTTAGTAATAATCTGACAGAAAACTTGTTGAAGGGTCAGAAATATTGAATTAAAGAGACAATACTATAGTAGGTTGTAGATTACAATCTAGCATAGAAGTGAAACGAGCGTGGTATGAGATTATTGTCATAATTTTGATTCTCTTCCCCCAAAGTTTCTCATTAAAGGCAGGCAGCTCTTTTCAGTTAAGGGGCAGCCTTTTCCCTCAAGAGTCCCAGCCTCTTGTGAATGTGCCTGTGGGGATGTGGTCGCAGAGCCGTGGCCTGGGCTTGCATCTCGTGGAGGCAGGACTCGGTGCTGCTGTGGGAGCAAATGTGTAAAGCCAAATCATCTGCCTGTGTGGAGGACGCTCTTCTACAGCTTTTGTACATGAACGGTTTGGACAATTGGCGCAAGATTAAGATTTAATATTCTTTCAGAGACAGTTGTTTTAGAGGGTTGGTAATAATACTCATAAGTTTGTGAAGTAAATGGCTTTTAAAAAGGTGGAGTTTCAAAACGTTTTTTAAGGGTTATATTTTTGTCCTGCGTCTCTGTACGCTCATGTGGCAGGGTGCCCATGGGGCGAGAAGCGGCAGGATGCCGCGCTTCACTGTATGGTCCAGAACTAGCTGGAAGCTGCAGTCATCCGAAGCCTTACAAAGGGAGTGGAGAGTAGCTGCGTTGTGCGTGCTGAAAAGGTTGAGAGAAGCATCAAAACTGTAGGGATTGCTGAGCAAATGGAAACTCCAGCACTGTAATACTCGCTTGTCACTAGAAAAGCAGTTTCTGTGCGTGCGTAGTGATTTTTCATACTGGCTTGTTAAAATATGTTTCCCCAGAAGTGTTGCCCATGAAAAAAAATAAAATTGCAAACGTTATGCAGCACGAATGCTATTCCCCTAAGTGCCTTGTATCTGTTTCTCCAACAGCGTGCGTCTAGTTGTCAGTTTGATACAACTTCATAGCAATATCTAAATTCCTAAATTGCTTACATGGTCTTTGCTGTGACAGAAGTGGAAGGATGAGGGATGAGTTAATCAGTGAGTTGCTAATTTACGTTTTATCAATAACATCCTTAATAAGTACATGTTATCAAAGGAAAAACCATAAATTGCTATGCTATACCCCATTACTATGTACAGCAATCAACATTCACACTGTTAATAAAATAGATTGAAAGTTTATTATTATGTCTTGAAATAAGCTTGTCTTCACCTTTGGCTTGAGTTATTTCTGTTGTCTTCAATTGATATGGTAATGGGGACTCTTTTCAAGGCCTTTCCATCAGGCTTTTATTTCAGACTGGAAGGTGAATTTAATTGACGCTTCCCTGATACTCGGACTTTCTTCATCCACGTGGCTTACACATGAATTTTCAATTCAATTTCAACCTGAAATGGAAACAGCCACAAATCTAAATACCTTGCTGAAGCTGCACAAAATGAATTATGTGGATAACAATATTTCATCAGGCTTGGAACTTGGCTGTGTTTTGTCCAAAGCAGTAAAACTGTGTAAATGAATTACTAAGTCACTGTAATATTAATGACTTGTATCTCATCCTTTAAAAGCAGGATGACGGGCACAGAGGAGAGAATTGTCTCTCACCTTCGTGGAATTTTTCTTTTATTTATCTTTCTTTTATTTAAGCCTACAAATATTAAAAAAAAAAAAATCTGTCCTTCATAGGATTAAGTCATTTCAAATATTTTCTGTCAAAGTTTGTTGTAAAACACAAGAGAGCAATAGGATTTGGAGGGACAGCCTCTGCACCGTGGGATCTGTCTCTGTCCTTGTTGTCAGGTACTTTTGGGTTGGGTTACCAGTGGAGCTAGGTGAGGCTCAGCTGTGGCAGCAAATGAGTCACCCATTAGACTAAATCTGGCCAAAAATCAAACCGGAGCAGCCAGGCTGTTCCCAACACAGGAGTCACCGCGGCTGCTGGAGCCAGAAGGTAACTCAGACTGGGGTAACTGCTTTCTGAACTCTTCTAAATGATTTTTGTTTGCTTGGGGTAGGGACGTGTATGTCAAGAGTTGGACTTGCAGAGTGGAGCCACAGCTGGGCTTCTAAAAAGCCCCTGTTTTGGCTCTACTGCCAGTGTGGCAAGATACCTGGTTGGTCCTGGAGCAAGGTCTGTCTCGTGGTGAATATTTCTGAATTTCAGAGAGGCAGGAAGGAAGAACCGCACAGGGAAAAAAAAACGAGTCGAATAAAGTGCACAGCCTTGCTCAGCACGCCGGGCTCAGCAGGCACCCAGGTTTCGGGTGGAAAGCACCCCTTTTCCGTGGCAATGGGAACGGTTCCTGCGGGCAAGGGGGAACAGGAGGCTGTGCCCTTCTTGCTTGGTAAACTGCAGCGAGAAAAGCAAAGCAAGAGCCTGCCAGGGCTGAGTTTATGAGTGCTTTGGCAGAGTCGTCTCCCAAGTGACCCCGTGGTGAGAGCTAGGACCCTCTGGCCTTCCGCTCCCCGGATTTTCTCTCCTTTTTGGGCTTTATTCGAAACCTGTGATTATTCCTGGCTGCAGTGGGCTTTGGGTCAGTCTTGGGGGTCTCTCACAACCTTTGTGTTCAGCCAGCAGCTTCGGTCAGCCCTGCCACAATCGGCTGTCTTGGCCGTGACTGCCAACCCTTTTCTTCTGTGTTTATTGTCCTTTAATTTCCCCTGCTCCAGCCAGCCAGCCCCATTCACTCCCATTGATGCTACAATTCCTCCCTACTTCAAGCAGCTTTGAAGGATAAGCTTCAGAAACAAGCTAACTACAAAAATAAAAAGGAAAAAGAAAAGAAACCCAACTCGACACCCCCACCTCCTTCCCCTCCCTGCCCCCCCCCCCCGATACTTTAAAGCATTTTGGTCTTGTTTTTCTTTAACTGCAGTTTCAGGTTATTGTAACGAACTAATCTGAAATACCTGCATGTAGGCTGGAATAGTCAGAAACTCTCTGCATTAGCTTTCATTTGCTTCTTCCCATGCTAACATCAGAGGAAGTGTTAGCAGTGGTTTCCAGGGGAGCAGAGCTGAGTCCGGACTCTGAGCTTTTGAAATTTGTAGCATTAAAACCCTGCTTGGGGCATACACGCTGGATCTTAGCAGACTGACTTACTGTAGTCAGCTCGCTCAGCAGCTTGGTGTCTGTGTCTTGTGCAGCGAGTACCATGCTATAGTAAATAAGAATACTGTTGCAAATATGGTTTCCTTTTAGCTACACGTTTCAAAACCTTGTATCATCAATAATCATTTTTTCCTGCTTTTTCTGATCTAAATTCCTTAAGGCGTCTATGGGAGCCAGTCTGACCAGCACGTGACTGCACCAGACAAATTTCAGTTGCTGTCTGTGCATCCCTTTTCCAAACAATTCCCTGGATGAACTGAAATTTTTTGGGGAGGTTACAGAATGCAGCTTCATGTATTTGCTAGAAATTCTTATCAATGTTTTCTTGATACCTCATGAAAATACTTCATCACTAGATTCCCAGCCTGTGTTTCTAAGGACCATGTACAATGAGGGCTGTGACGTAACAGCAACATATAGTTTTGAATGTATGATGGAAACTCGGGGCTATAGTGGAAAAAAGTGATGTTACTCATAAATGTTACACCAAGTATTTTCAGCTCTCGCGTTGTAAACTTAAGTTGGCAGCAAAGTGGATTGCAGTTGGGTAAATGAAGATGTATTCAACCCAGTTTTGTTTCTGTCAGCCCACTTATCACCCAAACTTAGGGCATCAATGAGAGTATTCAAATATGATGTAGGGGATGTCATTCTAAATCTGGGATTTGTGGTGGGAATCCTGCTGCCACCTGCTGTCAGCTGAGAAATCGGTTGTTTCTCTTTGCGGCACAAGTAAAATTGTGATTCTGACCTAATTTTAAAAAGTTAAAACGTTTGCTTTCCAAATTTTTACTTACACTAACCATCAAATGTCAAGCTCTTTACATTTTCTCCCTTAAGAAGACATTAGTTTCATAACGTCTATTTCTAATTTGTTTTCTTATCATAACGGCTCTGCTGAACATCTGTTTGGCATTTCATTTTTAATATTTCCATAAAATGCAAGTGTGGGTAAATTGCAGGGTGTTATGTTGATGGCTTGCATTTATTGTAGGCGGGATTTGGGGAAGTGGAAGGCTCATCAGCAAGTGAATTTCAGTATATGATTTTGTATCCCAAAGCATTTAAACATGGACTTTAAAACAGGCAGATTTTGATATAGATGGAGCACTTCAAACATGACTCGGAAACGTTTCTGTCTGCAGTTATGTTCTGGGCTGGAGCGTTGGCAGAGTGAGCGTGGGAGCCTCTGGTGTAGAAGCATGAGCTGTTGTTGCAATGAGTGGTGTGTAGTGTCAAGTTTTCAGAAGCACGTAGTTGATATACGAGCCAAAGGGTAACTCTGGTACCTTTTATTTCAGGCATCAAGTTGAAGTGTGAATAGGAATCTGTGCATATGCAGCTTGAGAGCACCTGAGTTGCCCAGCTACAGAGGGTGCTAATATAACTTTTAAGTTCCATTTTCAAACGTGATCCCGACAACTTTGCCTGTTTATAAAGGTCTTGCTGAGTGAGTTATATCATTATAGATACACTTTCAAAACTCTTCTACACTTGGACCAGTTACACTGCTATAAAAGTTTGTCCAGGAGGTGCAGGTTCCCTGAACAGGCATAAGCCGTAACAGGGAGAGTGCTCTTATGCTGTAAGAAGTTCATGCTAGAGCTCTGCTATAGCTTCACTTTTATGTGGTTACAAGCCACATCTTTCTAATCAAAACTGATAGACAGTAGTGGTTTTAAACCTAGACCAAGTCTAGCTAAAAGCTAAGACTCGTGGATCCTGCTTCACTTATTTTTGAAAATAGAAGTTACGTTCCTCGGCTGTGTAAGTTATTTTGAAATCGTCACCTGAGGTCAGTAAATCTGCAGAAAAACATAGCCCTGGGTTTCCTTACAGTCCAGCACTAGTGGGACACAAAGTCAGCTGAAGCTGGTCAGAATTTTTCTCTGCCTGCCCTTCCCATGGAAAGGTAATGCTGCCTAAATCCCACCTTCCTGACAAAACAGTGATAAATAGCACAAGAAAGCTCTGCAGCCTCTTAGGAGGGGGAAAACATTTAGATAAACTTCAGGTAGTTTTCAGCAGCAGCCCAAAACTCAGTGGGGTAAACACTGTGGAAAGCTCCTCAGCATCCCTGATGAAACCCATGTTCAGTTACCCAGCAGAAGAGGGGTGCTCGAAGCTTGACGGCTCTAGAGCATTTTTAGAGACGCCAGAACTGGTGGAAGTCTGACAGACTTGAGTCACATTTGGTCCACTGAAAGTTGCCTTCTTGATGTCTGTTTTGAAATATTTCCGTAAATCCTGTGAGGCCTCTTGCTAGAGTTGAGGGATGTTTCGTCCCTCAGGCTGAAGGGTTTCCATCCCTGGCCAGGGCTGATGCTCCTGGCTGGCACTGCCTGCTGCCCAGCAAAGAGCTGCGCTGGTGGGTCATCGTCCATCAGCAGTGCCCATGGGACAGCTCTTCTTGATGAGCTTCTCGGCAGCAGCCGGCAGCTGCCTGCTGGGTGGGGATTTATTTTTTTTTTCCTTTGTTTGTTTTGTTATGATGCATTAGCAGTGCTTGGTCAAAATTCTTCTGTCTAATGTTGTTGTTAATCACTGTTTTCGGAATGACATTGCAGCTGTCCTGCCGTGCTGTTGTGGGTGCTGTGCTCCCGCTAATGGCACTGATCGCACTGCTGCCAGCGCCATGTTTGCTAAGTAATGGCAGAAAGTGGGTCTTTGTGGAGAGATACAAATGTAGCTGCGGCTGCATGCGAATTACATCTTCAGAACTCCTCTCTTCAGTGTTCAGTCTCTGAAAAGTCTCGACCTGCCTATAGGACTGACTCTGGTTCTTACACACAGGAGCAAAACTGCAGTACCAGTGATCCAAGGAGTAGCAGGATTCAAGGCAAGTAATTTCACGTGTGCAATAGTTACCTGTTATTCAATACAGAAGCCTCTTGCCACAGCCCTCACTGCCTTCGGATTTAGGCTTTCCAGCCCTTTGCCGTGGGACCACCCCGAGTGGCAGTGGGAGTGCAGCTTCTCCACCAGCTTGTGTGCGGGAGCAGCCTGTCTTCATGTGCTGCTTAAAAATAGCTCATTTACCATAAATGATATGTGCTGCTGTTTGGGTACCCATGCTCTAGAAGATAGTACTAATTACAATTCTTCAACATATTTAGCCATACGTTTTCACGTGACAAGATATCTAAAGGTAGAAATGGCATATCTAAAATAAACTAAGGCTTAGCTGAGTGCGGTGGCTTGCAGTGGGTACGTAATCTGTGCAGATCCCCCCTGGGTAGATAAGAAGTCTGAGTACAGGCAATATTTAAGTGTAATATAGCACTGCTGCTAATGGGCAGTTATCACTGTTAAATGGTCACCTGCTCCTGTTCAGGAATTGCGCACATGAAGTTAACTGGCACACTGAGTTTGCTTAAGCTGCTTCAGGTTGGTATCTCAGTGGAAGCAGTATATGGTCCCTAGCATCTTCCTCATTTTCAACAGTAACAGCAGATCCCTGCACCAAACATCTAGCCTTACACTCTCTGGTGCTAAATAGGTTGAGTTCATCAGTCCCATGCATATACTGTGTTGAGGCTGTATTCTGTATTATCCACGAGGCTGATCTTTGTATGTATGTCCCGTTCTGCTCATAGCATCAGTCACTGTTCTAAGCAGGGCATCAGTGTATACCTATACTGGGGATTTTAAGCTTACATGAGCTGCAAAGTGCTGCAAATCTGTATTGAATTTATCTTTTAGGCAGTATAGGCCTGATCTAGAGCTCCTTGAAGCCATTGAAAAGACTGCTTTTGGATGAGACCCTGAAATCTGGAAGAGCTAAGTTCTTTTGTACAGTTATCCTAACAAGTAAAGCTGAAAAGAACAAATACTGCCAGCGTTATAGATGGAAGGTACTATTTAAACAGAGAAAGGATCTTCTTTCTCTTTGCCTTTTTTGCTCTGATTTCTGATGGTCACTATAGCAACAGGAACCAAAGAGATGAAGAACTGGAAAACATGCACTTCACTATGACAAGTTCAATTTATAGCCAGTTCAGCAATGTAACAAATCTATGTCATACTTAATGAGAATCTATGCAGCAGGTAACAGATCAGCGTAAGATTGCGATATGCTACGAGGTAGGGAAACCTGAGTTTGACTGTATATATTAATGAGTCTTCCTCATTAAAGAGACCAAGATGAATTGAAGCATTATAATTAAGCCTGGACTTTTGTCAAAGCGGCCCCAGTCTGTCACAGATAACATGAATTTTACATTTCATTTTTTTAACTCGCCTGGTTTTGACACGTTGGGGGTCTCTGGGTATGACAGCAACGGGGATGCAGGGCACTGGGCTGCAGCAGGACTGCAGTGCAGCCTTGGCACGAACCTGAACTCGCACTCAGACAAGGATCTGTGCGAGTGGATCAGCAGCCTGGATCCCAGAGGAGTCATGGGCATTTCAAAAAGCAATTCATTTGTACAAACAACTAAACTGTAAAAACGTAGCTCAAAGGCATCACTTGCTTCAAAGACAAAGGCAGTTACAATGCGCACCCATGAGTGCTGGGGCAGCTGCAAGCTCCCAGTGCTGGAAACATGGCAGGACTGTCCGAACAGCAGGATTAAGAGCTTGATCACACTTGAAAAATCTGGCTTAAATTTTTTTTGCATTTCTCACACTTTGATTTATCTTGCAAATTTAAATGTAGGAGCTGTGTCTCACTTATAGAATCATAGAATCGTTTGGGTTGGAAGGGACCTCTAAAGGTCATCTAGTCCAACCCCCCGGCCGTGGGCAGGGACATCTTCAACTAGATCAGGTTGCTCAGAGCCCCGTCCAACCTGACCTGGAATGTTTCCAGGAATGGGGCATCCACCACCTCTCTGGGCAACCTGGGCCAGTGTTTCACTGCTCTCAGCGTAAAAAATGTCTTCCTTATATCTAGTCTGAATCTGCCCTCTTTTAGTTTAAAGCCATTCCCCCTTGTCCTGTCACAACAAGCCCTGCTAAAAAGTTTGTCCCCATCTTTCTTATAAGCCACTTTTAAGTGCTGACAGGCTGCAATAAAGTCTCCCTGAAGCCTTCTCTTCTCCAGGCTGAACAACCCCAACTCTCTCAGCCTTTCTTCGCAGGAGAGGTGTTCCATCCCCCTGATCATTTTCGTGGCCCTCCTCTGGACCCGCTCCAACAGGTCCGTGTCTTTCTTAAGCTGAGGGCTCCAGAGCTGGACGCAGTGCTGCAGGTGGGGTCTCAGCAGAGCAGAGTAGAGGGGCAGAATCCCCTCCCTCGACCTGCTGACCACGCTGCTTTGGATGCAGCCCAGGAGACGATTGGCCTTCTGGGCTGCGAGCGCACATTGCCGGCTCATGTCTACTTCAGTAGATAAGCTTTCATTTTGGTACTTGGCCATAGGTAACAGGTTGGCCCTTGGTTCCGAAGTAGTTTGTGAGTATTTAGGTACTTTCCCACATTAGGACTATATCGTGTAACTGGCAGAAGGGCTGTCGTGGTATTAGGGCTGCTGATGTACAGCAACTATGGGAAGATGTAAACTGGCATCAGAGAGTAGCTCTAAGAACGTGCTGCACCCTCGTCCCTTCACCGTCCTGCAGTGACAGTGACAGGATGCACAGGGAGTCCTGAGCATCTCCCGCTCTGAGCTGAGCCTGGAGCTCTCCTTCCACAGGGCCTGCACAGACATGTCTTTCACCTGTCAGTTGTATGAATATTTCTGTATGCAGGCGATAGGAAGGTTGGCCTGAGCAAGTCTGTAAAAATACTTAATGGGGGGAAAAAAACCCCAAAACTGCTCATTTTGAGTGAGAGCTGCTTGGATTTAGGCTTTTTGTGTAGTCACAGTCTGATTCCATGTAATTTTTGTTTAATGCTTTGTTTCAGATGGTGTCTGTAAACTGTATATTCTGTTTTGGCATCCAGAATAGATAGCAGCAAAGTAATTCGGGTTCTACAGAAAGAGACTGCAGGCCAGTGAAAGGAAGACTAGCTCTTGCAGTGTACATGCTAAAGAATCACAGCTCATGAGCTTATAAAAATGCTGTGAAATAATATGCTTGCCTGGTTACTAAGGCTATTTGTGTTGGAATTGCTATTAAAATATTGAGTTAAAATGTACATAAGCTTTTTTTTTTATACTAAGCAAGTTGAAGTGATACAATTGGAATGATTTTTGTTTCCATTTTGCTAACTGCTGAGGATATGGCATTCACAATGACAGGATATTTATTATTGTTTTATTATGCACAGGGCGAAAATGCGCTGGGAATACATTGCCTCATGCTGTGCTGGGGGACAGGCTGAAACAGTAGATTGCATGTGATTTTTTTTTGGCTATCCATCTTACACCGTAGAGCTATTGTGGGCTCTGATAAAGAACAGTTCTGTTCAAGGAAAATCAGGTGTACGGGTTGTAGGGGGGACACAACCCCAGCCTGAGCCCCGCTGCACACAGGTAGCTGCGCTGCATCCTTGAGCGTGTGGGACCCCCCTGGCTGGGCCGCGACCGCTCGCCCTGGAGGCTTTTATTACAGGAGGAGACTGTTTCATTAATTATCTGTTCTGCACGTTAATTATCTGTGTTTCTGCACCTGGCCTCACTGTCAAGTGCAACATTTAGCCATTTCAGCCAACCGCTGTGTGCACATGAATACATTTTCCTATGGCTTTGCGTGGGAGCGGGGGGGTGAGATTGTGCCCATCGCACTCGGCCACCCAGGATCAGTCTCCTGACAGTCGGTACCTGGCAAAAGTGCTGCGGACATTCCCATTCCTGTTACGTCCTTTCCTCTTGCAGAGACACGCGTGGCCGCGGGTACTGAGCAGGTCATCCATCCGTTGGTCTCGTGGTCGTGCGCACGGGGCTGTGGGAGGGTGTCCATGTGTGCTGGTCTTTGCAGAGCGACGTGGAAGCATTACAAAAGGTGGACTTCAGCATGAAAAAGTCAACAGAGTTGTTGGATTGTGGAAGGAAAAAAGCACCCTCAGGTAGCAAGATTATCTGAGCTGCTTATTTGCATGATATATAAGGCTTAATTTCGTACTGGTTATTGTATAAAAAAGATCTCACCCAATAACCTTTTATTGTTTTTTTTTTTTCTTTTTTTTCTTTCTTTTTTTTTTCTGCCTCCTGCAAACACCCTGATTTTCACTTTGCTGATTAGGCCATTTTGTGCATTTTTGACTATTCTCTCCAGCACATCTCTCCTGTCTGTCCAACCCCCTTTTCCTTTCTCTGTCTCCATGTACTCCCTGTTGCGAATGCAAACACTACAGATCAAGAGGACAATCAGCTGGAGAACAATATGACAGCAGGTGGGTATTATTCTCTCCCCTCAGCTGTGACTCAAATACGTGTCAGTTGCCAAACAAAAACCTGTTTCAGCTTAGAGGCGAAAATAGATTGGTACGTGGGTAAATCTGCAACAATAGGTTTTTTAATTTTTTTTTTTCCCCTCCACAAATCTGCATTTTTTTTCTAATGCTGCTTTTATGCATCTGACTTCTAGCAGCTGTAACTTCTGTTTCTGGTGAATGTACATGGATTTTGTTGAACTAGATCAGGCATTATTGCAGTGATTACTGTGATGGAGCAGTTCAGTACTGTACTGGGTTATGCACGCTGTTAATATTATGGCTTACTAGTAGGACTGTACTTGTGCAGAGGGTGGTCTTTATGGGGTAAGGAGTATAATCAGAAGATACAAGGGGATTCTCAGAGCAGGGTTAGACGAAAGAAGATTTTAAAAGTTTGCCAGGAAAGCAAGCTTGCCTTCAAACCATCAGTCTGTCTGACACGAGGACCTGTGTAAACTATCCCACATATAAGCCTGCCTTTCTTGCTGTCTTAACACTGTCATAAACTTAACGTAACAAATGCTAAACTCTCTCCCCTGGAGCTGTTGCTGGTCAGAAGATGGACGCTGGTGTGACTGTGCGTTTTGGGTTTGATGTTGGACGAGGGAGGAGGCAATAGCATCCCAACGTCCCACTGCAGCATCTGGTGCCGCTGTGTCCGTGGACGTTGCTTTCCTTTCTCTACCTGCGCTTTGTAACTTGGCTTCTTTCCATTTCCATGCCTTGTTTGTCCATGCAAATGGTACCGTTTCTCCGAAATGCTGATCTTTTCTTTCCGCCAAATATCTGTGCAACCTGTTCTTCCCCTTAAGTTTGGATGACAGTGACCCTTTCTCAGAAACATCCACTGTGTCAACCTCCCTGTCCCACCCAATGGAGCTGCCAAGGTGCTTTTCACTCCGGTTGACTTTATCACCTTGTCTCTACTTACTCACATTTTCCACTCCAACACACTCTGGCTCCTTATTCTCCCTTTCATTTCTCCTCAAAACTCTTCTCTTTCCTATTTTAATTGTAGAATTTATCACATCTCCTGCCTCCCCTTTCTTCCTATTCATCAATGGTGCTGCTTTTCTCCCATAGAAGACTTTATACTTTGCTCAGAAATGCTCTTCTTGCCCTTTGAATTAATAGTTTGATTTCCTTCCTCCTCTCTAGTCCATGCCCTGGTGAACATTTGTTGATTTTACCTTACCTAATGAGCATTTGATGTACTTAAATAAGCACTGGAGCATGGATTGGGACCCCATGCCTCCTCTTTCCTGGATGAATGCTCTGAAGAGGGGCCAGATGGTGATGATAAAAAATAATAAAAAAAATAGATCACTCTGGCACAACAAATCTTCAGTTATCCTGTACAAAGCAGAATAGCTTCAGCACAGCCTGCAGGCTGGCAGCTAGGGCTGTCTTTTGGGAAACGGAAGGTATTTTGAGTCCAGCAGCAGAGAAGAGAGAACGGAGCCCAAATTGCTGAGCTATTAGATGAAGGCAGCCCCGCTGTCCTGTCTTGCCTCCGCTGTAACACACCGCTGATCCCTCTCCCTCTTCTCATGTTTTAAAGAAAGCTCTTTGCTGCGTGATATGAGGAGTTGGTTCAGACCTGCATATCCTGAATGAAGCAGTTGGCTCCATGCACTCCACATCCAACATCTAACCCCTTTTTCCCGCTCGGCTTCTCCTCCTGGCTTAGCAGTCGGCTCCTCCAGGTCACGTTTTTGGTTCCCAGCTGTCCCTGTACGTGGCCTGTGTGTTCTCTTGGGTGAGTAACTCAGGGCTGCAAACCCCCAGGGAGTACCCAGGTGGCTAAAACGCATGTTGTGCAATGCCAAAACTGGGGCGGCCGAGTCCGTCCTGGATCCCATCCGTGTGAGGGATGTTGTGCTAAGTTCATGTTCTGGATTCGGGGGAGGCTTAATATTAACTGGAGCCTCATGGCTGCGGATGACGATGTTTCTTGCATTACAGTAATGTTAGTCAAGTTAATTGGCTGGGTGGGTCTTAGCTTCTGGCTCTTGGCCCTAAGGAACCAGCACAGGGCTGGGCATCCAGAGGCTTGTTCGTTGTCTCCAGCTGTATCATCTGCTCAGTAATGGCGATACTGTCTCTCCCCACAAACCCAGCCTCACGTCAGTAGCTGTGTGATCTTTGCCTAGCGTCCCTTTCTTTCTTGGGAGAAAACCCTGTTACTACTTTAAATCTGCAAGGGGGTAAGGAAGATTTCAGCTGTGGGGTCTGGGCGTTAAGGCAGAGAGGCTTGTGGCTGGACCCACACGCAGCGTTTTGAAAATCCACCTTCCACTATGCTCTGTTCGACGTTTTCCCTTTCTCCCATTGTGATCCTCAGCCTAAAATAATTGAAAAGCAATATAAACTGTCTTATTTGTCTTAGTCCAAGAGTACCAGCTTGTTCTACCCCTTAAATTCTCTGGGGACTTGAGGGCAAATTTTTTCACAATACTGCTTTTTTTTTGGGTGAGCAGTATAAAGTTTTCTAATGTATATAAAACTTTTGATTGCTTTCTGCACTCTCCAAACAGGCGATCACGCAGCCCTCTGATCTTTCGCTTCTTTATGGGGTATCATCTTGTGCCTCTTCTATTTTAAGGATTTCTTAAAGCCAAGTGCGCCTTCTCTGCTGTACTTTCATCTTGCCAAAAGCTCACTGCATCTTCTGTATGCCTCAGGCTCAGGACTTGGCATACCTTGTTTTTCTGCAATAGGTTTTTTGGATCAAAGTAACTTTGTCTTTAAAATGGAATAGGTACTGAATTTGTTTTATTTTTATTAAAAGAATTAAAAAATAATAATCCCAGCAATAATCTAGATGGAACATTGCAGCTGAGTTACTCTGAACATCAAGATTTTGAATTTTTGTCCCATTTCAGGAAGAAAGAATCCAAAATGTCAAATTCTCATGGAATGAGAAAAGCTTTTGGATATTTGCTCCTGAAAAACACTTTACTTGTATGTTTTACTTTCCTTGATCTTTTGTTTATATCAGCAATATGTTAACAAAAACCTGTGACATTTTTTGTTTGTTCTTGAACCTTGTCTTCTAATTGCATTTAGTTTTAGGAAGATACTTTAAATCATATATATATCTTGGGATCTTTGATGCTCCGTAATAACAGCTTTATAATATTTACCAAAGTAAATTGCCCTCTTACTAAAAATGAAACAAGCAATTTGGGGTATCATACCTCAAGGTTTGTTTGGTTTGTGGTTTGTTTCTTCATTTGCCTCTGGCTTATATTACATGAAAATACAAAACTCCAGACCTATAAGGGATGAAGCTGGAGCAGCAGTTACTCTCCCCATCTTTCCTATCAGTTCTGGAAACCCCAGGAAGCCCCCTAAAAAAAAAAATAATTCCAAATACTACCACTCAAAAAAAAGCCTTCTTGATCTTCAGCTTTCTTTTCTCTGTCCAAACCTGTGAAGAGCAGATAAATCATACACAATTTCTAGATGCTAAGTTTGCTGAAGGAAGGAGCTGTCAGAGCCTGCATCCTCACCAACTCCTAAAAGTGTGTGTACACTTCTGATCTCTTATACATTGCTATTTTTCTTCCTTTTTTCTTGTGGCTTTTCGTTTAGAGATGGCTAAGCAGGATCTTTGTCCCATAAAGAACACATAAAAAAGAGAAGCTGAAAATGAGCCAGGGAGCTCTGAAGTGGAATAGCAAAATGGTGAGGTTTGTTAATCACTAATAAAAATACTTAGGAGTGCAGGAAGAAGACAACTGCGTAAAATCAATCATTCAATCAACCAAACTACCATGTGCTTTAATGGCATTCATTCAGAGTCACTTAATAAAACTGTAAAATTAACAACTCATATAATAAGTAAGTCAGCTCGAACAAGTTGAGTTTTCAGCAGGAATGTGGATAGCTAGAATAAGCTCGGCACAACAACGTCTTGCAGCCATGAACAACCCAGCCTAAGAGAAGCGATGCCTCTGACCCTTGAGTTGCTGGGAACTGGCAATTATACGGGTCTGCAGGGAGCCTTACAGACCATGGATATAAATGTTTTGTGGGCTCAGAAGGAGGAGCAGCTGTGGAAATGGCGTGAGCTGTAAGGAAGGGCCCAAGGGAAGGGCTGGAAGGTCCCCGGGCACACCAAGAGCAAAGCTGTGAGAGGTGCAGAGCCATGTCTTTGCAGTGTGCTGCATGGTGCGGTGCAGGTGTGATCCCAGTCCCATGTGGAAGCGGGATGTGGGGCAAGGATGGGAGACCCCTCAGTGTGTCGTGGGAAGAGCAATAGGCATGTAGGATCGGCCACATCAGCGGGCTTCTCTGTGCTGTACGTCATGAAGACAGTTTAAAACTGGCTCAAATTCAAGAGAGGAACAAAAGATGTTTTGGCTACTCTGCTTGGCATATGCTCCTGTAAGGAGAGATGAAAAGCCTGGAGCTTTGACAGAAAGAGGTTGCAGTGATCTAAAGCAAGAGTTTAAAAGAGGAGAGGGAAGAAGGGATGGGTTTTGGCAGAAAGTCAGTGGATTTGGTCAAAGTGTGGATACCGGTGGCAGCGAACAGAGGCGAGGTGGTGATAAGCTTTGGCGACTTTCCTTCGGTGCAGGGGAGCCTGTGAAGTTGGCCATACAATTGCACTGCCAACTTCCACAATGTAAGTTTGAGCCATGCAATACCTTGCACTTCCTTAACGCCCCTGTTCTCCGAGTCACGTTGATTGGGTGAGGAACTCGGTATCATTTTTAAGCGTGCTTCTAACTCTTAATAACAGACAAAAACCTGAACAAGGTAGTCTAAAGCCAGGAGGCAAATCTAAAGACATTGAAAAGCATTTAGCTAAAATCATCATAATTTGGGGGCTTCATGCATCTTTTTTAATACTTAATTTCACCCCTCGGTCTTTCTGCAGCCATCCTGTTTTACCCATGCAACATCCTTTTGACTGTAATTATAGTAGTGTTGTTCGGCTTTTGTACACCCCCTCAGACATTCTTTTGGCAAGGGGAATTTTAAATATAAAGCGAGAGTTAATCAGCAGCCAGATTGAAGTATTGTGGAGAGATATTGAAACTGCTTGATATTTGTAAGAACTCTGGTGGCTTCTTTATGTGCATTTTAAACCATGCTGTGCTTGATGACCTTGTAATGATGAAGTCTGAAGGGAAACGGAGACTGAATTATCACTTCTGAGACTGATGGTTTCAGCAGAGGCTGATGCTCTGAGCACGGTTACGGAAAAATAGCTGTTGTTCAAAGGTCAGTATGTGGATTTGGCACGGGGCCCAGATACCTAAAAACATCTGCAAAGCTGCTGTGGTCGCTGCTGATCGGGGGGACGTAGGAGGAGGTGGAGATCTGGAGCCAGATGTGCTCATTAGCAGCCGCTTTGCCCCCGAGTGGCTGCATTTCTGAGAGCCCTGCCATTCCCATCCGCGGCTCTGAGGCTCACAGAGATGTCCCGGGAGCGACGTTAACACGAAACCGGTGCCATTAGCTGATCAGAATTGAGATTACTGCAGAAATTGAAATCGGAGGCAGTGGGGGGGTGTGCGTGTGTTGTGTTACAGTAGGAAGTTGAGGAACTGAGTCCCAAATCCTCGTCGAGGTTCAGGCACCCAACCCCAGCTGATTTACACGTAGATCCCAGCTCCTCTGCGAGAGTGAAGCATTACTCCTAGACGCTCTGCCTGCAATTTTCTCATGAGCACACGGCATTTAGCATTACCCATGTGGCAGGGTAATGAGACACTAAGGTACCAAACAGAGCTCAGTCTCTTAAACCAGCCCTTGATTCTGGCATCTTTGGGAGCTTTATGTTGCCGAGTGCCACACTCCCCCTCATCGAGAGAAATGGCTGCTTTATCCCGGACCACAGGTGGCAGCCTCGACCTTTCCTGGCATCTAACATGTTCCTGGCGTTTTCTAAATCTCTCCCTTGAGCTGCCAAAATTGCCTGATGACATGACGCCGCCTCCAAGCTCTCTGCCATGCAGATGAGTTGCCAGCCTCCCAGGTGCCTGCCTAAAGGCTGTACTTGTCCCTCCTGGTGCCAAGTCCTCCATCCCATACCCCTGAAGTCCAAAACCCCTTTAGCTTCCTAAAGCCCTGTGCAGGGAAAGCTTTGTGCAGGCTGAGCCCTCTGTCTCTGAGCCTGGACCCACCACGAGCAGCAGGGGCGGGCATTTGGGCAGGGGAATGAATTGCTGGTGCGGCAGGGCGGACCCGGCAGCATCCCAGGGAGAAAGTGAGGGTAGGGAATTGGGAGCAGAGTCCCCACAGCTGCCAGCAACACCCCCGGAGGGAGACCAGCTGCTCCGATGGGCAGCTGCCTGCCAGCGCCTCCTGGGAAGGAGTCCAAGTCCCAGACAGCCATGGGGAAAGGCGAAGATGCATCACCCTGAAGGCTTGTCTTTGGAGATGCTGGCTACTCTGTGGTCTTGAAATTCAATAGCCTGTTTTTCAAAAGATAGCTGAAATATTTTGGATACTTCCTTATGTAATTAGCTTTTAGCTGCTCTGTATGCTTGTGGCTTAATTATTCTGGATTCCACTGTTAAATAATTAGAGCTGTCTTGTTTACTAGCAAATTTTCTGTTTGTTGCTCCAGGGTGATTTGTTTTATATTAAATTAAGTACCGAGGGCAAGTAGCATCCAAATGTCCCAAATGCCAGCAAAGAATTGGTTTTGTTTGTTTTGTCTCTGGGCAGTTTTGAGATGTTTCCAAAATGGACACTAACTGTCCCTTGGTTTAAAATCCCTCTCTTTGCCAAAACAAAAGCTTTCTTCTGTTTTTTGTTTGGGTTTGGTTGGGTTTTTTTTAAATGTTTTCTCTTTAATTCTGTGTTGCCCGAACTGTACTTGGAGTTACTTCCAAGCTGAAGCTTGACTTAAAAACTTAGGCTTTGCCCCTGCACTACTTGGATAACATGTGATGAGATTTGCTTCCCCCTTGGGATGTGTGTTGTCGGCTTTTCTATCAATTCATGAAGTTGGCTGTTTCTTTGTGTTTTGGGATCACTATTGCAGCCACAGCTGCTCAGAAACACTTTGATGAGATTTGTAGGGAGAAGAGGAAGGTAAAGGGAGGGCCAAAAGTCAAATCATAAGAGTCAAAATCATTTTTTACGAAGGTTGTGGGTGGAGAAGAGAGTCCTGCTCCCACCTCGCTGCCCTTACAGGCTGGTCTCCATCTGCGCCGTTGGGGTGGTCTTGCTTTGTGTTAGTAATTGACTGTGGGGAATGGATGAGTTGGGGGCATAGGGAGGCAATTATGTGGCAGAGCAATTCTGAATCCGTGCCCTGGTAGGGGGAGTGGTTTCGTGGAGCTCTGTGCGCGCCTCCTCTTTGGGCTGGGGGGACAAACCTCTGCCTTCACCTCCCTGCTGGGCATTGGGCTCCTTTGGCCTCTTCCCATCCTCATGCAGAATTAGAACTGTCATTAAAATATGAATATTTTTTGAAGAAACCAATTTTTTGTTGCCCAGCCAGCTCTAACTATAGCTCTCTGTTGACAAAAACTGTACAAATACATTTTGTCAAGAGTGTCTTTTATTTTAGATGAAGAGAAAAGCAAAGCAAGAAAAGGAGTCGTCTCCAGAAAGGCTTGTGTCCCTCATTTATAAATGTCTGTGCAGAAAACAAAGTGAGAATAATGTGGCCACCCTTTTCTGCTAAGGTCAGAAGCTGGGCTTTAGTACCAGGTGCAATAAATGAATCAAAGACATAATATTGACATAGCGGAATAGGAACAAAACCATTGCAATACCATGTAAGACCTCCTTTCCCTCGCAGTGGCCAGCACCAGCTGCTTCTGAGAAAAACACGGGGGAATCTATAGGGGATTTTTTTTTCTCCTCCCACATGGAAATTTGTGCCACTTTTTTTTTTTAAATCCTCTGCAATATCTATTTAGATGCCTGGGAAGGGGGAGGAACGAGTGTCCTACTTGGGTAAGACTTGGCAGGGAGTTCAGAGTTTTATAAGCAGTGTACTTACTCAGTTATTTTTAGCACATTATTACCAGGCTGCTTTGGTTTATTTAATGTATGATATTGACTCCTTCCCCATCCAGCTGCGAGGCTGCTGTTGCCGCCGGCTGCGCAGGCTGGGCTTGCGGGGCTTTGCTGGAGAGGAGCTGCCAAATGGCAAGAGCATCACTGATCTCTCCTCTGCCTTTCACCAAGCCCGATATGAGGCACCAGTGATGACTATTCCTTTGTCTCTTGAAAGAATTTTCTCACTCCCGGGTATAGCTTTCTAGTTTCTGGATCCCGCTGATGTAGTTGTTAGAGCTCCCAAGCAAAGTCCTGGAGAGTTACTGTGGCTCCGCTGAGCTGCAATAACTGATTGCCTGTGTCCTCTGCCCATGACAAATACAGGCTCGTACCCCAGTGAAATACGTTTATGCTAACACATTTTTCTTAATTTGCATTGGGCTAAAAGTGTTGGTACGGGCGGCTTAGTGAAATGTAGTTGCTTGTTAATCCATGGCAACTTAATCATGTGTCTGGGCACTCGCTGTACTGGTTGGGTAATTTACCATGGCAGATATTTGTGGCATTTATGGTTTTCAGACAACTGATACTGTTTAGCTGGAAGATAAACATTTCAAAACCACACAATGATTTAGGAGCCGTGGGCAAAATGTACGGGAGTTGGGCATCTAAACTCGTTTAAAGATCTTGCTGCATATTCCTATTTCTAAAATGTGGCAGTGGGCCAGTTTTCATAGATATTTAAATACTGACAGATGCAGTCAGAATAAAAATCCTACTAGGTGACTATCCACATCCTTAGACTTCTAAATACTTATATATATCTAGCATTTAAAAGCTTAATTTTCCAGTCCCATTTGTTTGAAATCATTTAATGAGTCCACATTGCTTTTAACAACTTAAGATCTTAGTTTATACAGGTATTTCTGAAAAAAAGTGAAGTATCATAATCATCAGGAAAAGACCCTAAAATTGAATTTATTTGAATGGGCTTTTTGAAAACAGTTCCTCTTTCTGTAGCAGAGAAATTTTTAAAAGTACAGCTGCAGAGAGTGATACTGATAAATAAAGAACATTTCCGCCAACTGTGTGGCAAAATGAACAAGGTCTGCTTTTTCCCTAGAGGTAAAGAGCTTGGGCAGAGGTGCACGAGCTTGGGTGCTGTCTTAGGACTCTCCCGCGCCAATGGATCCGTCAGTGGAAAGTTGCTGTGGACAGAACTGGGATGAAGGTGGTGCACCCCATGGGATGCTCGTGGTGGAGGAGCACCGCCGCACCCTGGCGCTGCCCAGAGCTACCAAAATTGCCAAGGCTGGACCTGCTCTTGCAAAAAGTTTTCTTTGAGTTTGGTGCCAAGAGGAGGATTTGCCCCAGAGAGGGGAAAAAAGCTAAAGTTGAAGAAAACCAAGTGTTTTGGGCTGGATGGCTTTACATGTCTTTTCCGATCCGTGGGGTTGGGAAAGGGCTCTCTTTGACTGCATGCTATAAACTTCTGCACAGTCGTGTCTGTGAATTGCAATAGATTGTTACTAACACTAAGTAGAGAGAAATGTGGCTTTTTTATTGTTGTTTATTTTTTAATCAACCCTGTGTTAAGCCTGTGCATACATCTGTCATCAGAGACTCTCTTCCTTTTGCACTTCATGGCATTTCTGCTGCCAACCCGAAGATTGACTGTGCAGGGCTGGCATTTTTCCAGTGTCAGTTTTTCTTCTTGTCAGCTTTTCTCTTCTTTCTTTCTTTTTTTTTTTCCCCCTCTTTGGTGACAGTATTTCTCTGTTTAGCTTCTTTCCATGCTAGACTTTTCCACACCGAAAACCCTGTGCGGGGACTTTGCTGCGCATGCTAAGGAGAGATAGCAAAGCATGCTTGAAAGTGGCTTTAAATACTCAAAACACATGGGAGACATTAGCTAGCACAGGAAACGCTTTACTGTAAAGTAATCTACAGTTCAGTGAATTTATGGAAATAAATTTGACTGCAAGTTAGGCCTAAGGTATAAAAGCGTGCTGGAAGGAGAGGTTTGCCAGAGGAAAACTGCATAAAATGGCCACTCTGGAGAAGGAAGAGGGCAAGTTAGCAGGGCACGAGGGCACATGGCACGGATTTTGTGCTTTATTTCATTACACATTCATACATTGGTGCCATTCATTCATACATCAGGGTCCGGGCGCTATTTTTTTTTCCTTTATAACAGCTATAGCAGCGTTTGCTGTTTGCCTGGTAGCCCATGCAGCTCAGCTCTTCACTGCTACTGGTGACTGTACCGGTCGGCTGAAGTATGTTTGCCCGTCCTGCGGTCCTACGTCCTTCCTGCGGTCCTATGTCCTTCCTGCTGTGTTGTTTATGTGGCAAGCCTGGGACTTGGACGAGGTCCGGACAGAGGATCTGTCTCCTGTGAAGGTCCTGGATGTGGGAGGCTTTTAGGCTCTTTTGAGTCCACAGGGCTGGAGCGTGTGTATCTGGCTTTTCTGCAGCCCGAGCCTGTGCTGCCGTGTCCTGGCACAGGGCATGGGTTTTGCAGCCTCCACACCATCGGCTGGAACAGAAACCCGATGTCCTTGCCAAGCAGAGACCACCGGTTGTGAGGACAGCAGCTCGAAATGATAAGGCATCTAGGGGAAATGGAAAACAGGAGCACCTTTCAGGTTTTAAAGATGAAATGTCCAAATACCGCTGGTACCCAAGTTTTTCTACCTGCTTCAGAGAAGGTAGCGAGCAGGCTGACAGCGTGAGATCAGAAGACACTGTGAGCTGTCAGCATGTTAATTCACTCAGACAAAAAAAAAAAAAAGGTCTGGCTTGGACATTTGCTTCAGACCTTTCTGACTTTGCTTTATTCCGCAGGGCAGCCTGTCCGGAGCTGCACGGATCCAGCACCCCCTGTGCTGGTTTAGGCTCAGCGTGAGCAGCTGTGGCTCTGCTGCCTTGACAGAGTTTGTGTTTTCCTGTGGTCAGATTTGGCCCCATCTCCCCCGGCTCCGTGCTGTATGAAAGCTGCGGGCAGGAGACATGCTGTTTAGATGACACTGAGTTGTTCTCTAGGAAAGGCTAGTAAGTGCTAGCAGCTTTATTGGATGAAATTAAATGTATATCATCCTAAGTAATGACGGTTTGTAGATCTTTACTTTGGCACATTATGGAATTTATGGGGTGTAAAACAATTTCAGAATCGACAGTGCAGAGATCAGAACACGCTGTTGCACATTTGGCAACGCAAAGCAACGTGCGAGTGTTGTGCTGGGAGAGGTGCTATCGGCTCCTTCCCCAGCTGCAAGGGGAAGCAGAATTGTTGTGGCAAATAGCGATAGTCCCGGTGCTCTGCCAGCTCGCGAGTGGAGCACCTTGGTCAGTGCCTGTGAATTATCCAGCGAATGATTCAGCTTTTAATTGGGTGCAAATGCTTAATAGCCCTGTACAGTTATGTAAATACCATGTAAACAGAAACAAACTCCGATAATCGGAGGTAGCAGCGGCAGCTATGATTAGATCACATTTACATCAAAACAACTAATTGCCTGAGCGCTGGGTTAGTGAGTTCACAGCCAGCTCGGAGGATTTGCACCTACGATGGGTTACGGTATTTGCAGCCGCGGCAGTCGATGGCAGCAGCTGTGTCTGCTCCCAGGTCCTCCTTCCCTGTCAAGTTCCCCTTCTTACAGAGCCGGCGTTGGGGTTAGCGTTCCTCCATTAGACACGCATGGACCTATTCTGGACCCAAATGCAAGAAATGTCAAGTCTGCAGCCCTGGGGAGAGCCCGGTTGTCTCCTCCGTGCTGCTGCTCATTCAGAGGGCAGGGACGGGGCCGCCCTTACAGGGGAGCCGAGGGATCCCGGGGCAAGGTGTGCTGGTGGGGCTGAGGCTGGGACACCAACATACCACGTGTCAGGGCCAAATCCAGCTGGCTGCCAGGTCTAGTTTTAACTCCCATTCAGTCATCTCTTGCCTTTGTGGATTCCTTCCTGGCCTTGTCCCTGTAATCTAGGGGGGAAAAACAATTATAAACTGATGGAGATGGTTTGAGTTTGGCCTTTGGGGGATGAGGTCTCTGCTGTAGGTGCTTCTGACGGTGGAAGTTTCTCTCTCGCACTTGTTTTGGTTCAGTTGATAAAGCAATGATTCCCTCCAGTACTGCATGGGTGATCTTTTTTTAAACAACAGGAGCTTTCCGTTTCCAAAATTGGCAATAAAATATTGGAAGTGTGGCAATTTATGGAAAAATGGGAGTGTTTAATCCAGACAATGAGAACGGGCAGCAGTATATTGAAATACTGGGCTGGTATTTTCTTGCAGATAAGGCTATAGATAAGAACAAAGATAAATTGATTTTCCTTAGTGTCTGTGGCAGTAAAACCTCTTTTCTCTGGGATACTTTCTTACGCTGTCAGAAATTTGGAGATAAAAGAAGGCTTGCAAAATAACTCAGCGGAGTCCTTGCTGCGCCCCAGACCCCAGCAGATGGGGAATGCGTCCTGGTGGGACGAGGAGGAAGGGCGAAATCAGCAGTGTTGTACGCAGCAGAATGGAAAAGATTTTAAAAACTACTGATTTGGGAACGTCCGTGGGGTTATGATGTGGACGTTTTGGCATTAATAGAGAATTCAAAGGCAGTTGCTGGCAGAAAGCGACTTAAAATAGCCCAAACCGGTAAAATTAGCGACAGTAGAGGAAGCAGCAGAGATTTTAAAAGCAGGCACTTGGGAAGCAAGGACAATAAAACTCAGTAAACAAAATGCAAAGCTGTTTGGAAGGTGGTTAGGCTCATGAGAGGTGTTTCCACTGTGGAAGGACTCATTCTGCATCTGTTTGTGCATTTAAAAAGGCCCAGGGCAAGATTCAGAGGCGGATTTAAGCGTTGCAGCTTAGTTGCGTGCAACAAAATTTAAACCTTTGGAGGAAGCACATCCTCACCTTGAGCCTCACTGCCTGCTGTATGTGGTGGGTGAGTTTTCTTTGAATTTATTGCATTTAATTGTAATTAAATGAATGAACAAACGTCATGTTTTCTATGGCTGTGCTATAGGCCACCTCCAGTCTTCGCTCTCAGTGGAAGAGAGTCTGGAAATATGGAAATACTGCATTTATTGTTCAGCTTTACCTTGCCTTCGACACAGCACCTGTAGGTGGCAGCCGGCCCGGCAGGAGGTTTTCCTGAGTGAAATCTCAGGGTTTTCTTTTCTCGGAATGCTCCGTTACTGCAAGGATTTGCCTTGGAGAAGAAGCTGAAGAACAGCTTCTTTCAACTTTTGGCAGTAAATAGATTCCCATGTGCAGATTTTTCAATGAGAATAAATTAGTCTAGTAAAAAATTCTACAAGAAATTAAGTTGATGTTAAATGTGGATGAATTATTCTTTTTTTTTTTTTTTTTTTTTACCCCTGTTTACGCTACGTAAGGAAGAGGCTACCACCTGAACGTGCAAAGTAAAATGCTTTTCAGGTATATTTTTCATGGTGGGCTTTAGTTGCTGTTTCCTTTTCTAGAATGAATGCCTTCGCCTCTTCTCCACCCCAATACCTGCATTTGTATTTGATTTCCCAGGGCCAGCTGCCCAAGCCATATCCCTGACCTTGCTACCCTCAGTCATGCAGAACAGAGTCCGAATTCCGGAACGGTCCCTTCCATTCCACTGAGGGAGTTTATAGAGGACTCGTTGCAAGAAAAGTCTATATTTTCCCCATCCATCCAATTACCTTTGTGAAGAAAACAGCTTTTTTCTAAAGTCTTTAAAATAAATTAGTGCAATATTTTGTTTGTTTGTTTTTTTTTTTTAAAGCTGTCAGCTTTAAGATTTATAAAGAAACCCAGAGCTTATTCTTTTCCAACAAATTGTCCTAGTGACAAACCAGCAGTTACAGCCCATAATGAATTATTCTCCAAGAAATCATGGACGTAGTCTCATTGCTTGACTGTAGGTGGTAAATACAGAGTTTAATGGCTCAATTGTTTAAAATTATTTGCATGGATACACAACCATATGTATATTGCAGTTGCATCAGGGGAGGCCTAACAAGGATTGCCATGCGTTTCTGTAGGTGCTTGCAGCATGAGCTGACCACTCTTTGGTGTTGGACAGCAAGGTTGATCCTACCTTTGCTTTCATCCATCTTTACCTTAACGTGTTTACTTCTGATAGACAACATACTGCAGAACATTAGCTCTGAATCCAGCACTTTCTCTGAATTCCTGCTGCTGCCTGGAGCCCCTTTCAAGGTTCCTCAAGCCTCACCCTCCACATCTCCAAACACCAGCATGCTTAAAGAGGACTTTCGTGAGCGCGTTGCGTGAGCCCTGAGCGTGTGGCGAGGGGGTTAATTATCACGTGCTTGCCTTTGGTTCGACGTGCGTTTCTGTAAGGTCATGGCTGTGGTTATCGCTGTGGCCTCCAGCCAGCCCATCATGTGTCTTGAGTGTTTCCATAAGAGCATACTTCACCTATGGGTACAAAAGCCTAAATTTATTAATTTCTAAGGCTTCACTTTCAAGAGTGAGGGACCCCACTTCACTCTGAGCATCTGGCTGTAAGATCAGCTGAAGTCAAAGGGGTTTGATCCCTACATTGACAGTGGCTTTAACCAGTCCAGGTTACAGGTGGGTCCAGTGAACTTCACAGAGATTCTGCTATTGTAAATGTTGCATTACCTACACTGAAAAATCCATAGTTGCTCACATTTACAATTTAATTACTTGTTGCTATTATGTTAAGAATTAGTTAAGTTGCTTGAGAATAATGTACTTAAATTGCATTACAAGCACAGTTTTGGCACTGATTCTGAGGTCTTTAGTTATGTAGCTGAGTAGTTCCCTTGAATTTAATCAACTGTTTGCCCAAGCACAAACCTGAGTTTTGCAGAATCAAACCCCGTATTTTTCTTGTAGGCTTAGAAACTGTGACATTGCTGTATGTGTTGCATGACAGCTGTCATTTTTATAGTAATAGTATAATCTATTGAGAGCTTTGATATAAACTCTGTAATTGATGTGTTTATGACAAAGAATTGTAGCGTTCAGTGCCAGAGGGTTTAGCACTGCGTCTGAGCAGCAATTCTCTAACGTTCCCATTTATTTCTCCCACACTCCTGTTTACCTTGTTTACCCACATCCTGAAATGTCAAGAGCAGCACACCTCAACGCAGGCCACTGTGCCTAACAAGACTAGATTTAATTAAGATGACTAAAAGCAAATTCCTGGGCGGAGGGGAGGTCTACGCTGGTGCTACTATTTTTCTTCCGAATCAAGTGGTTTCAACACTGCTTTTTCTGATGCTGTGTCAAAGGATATTTCAGCACGCCTTTGAATAAGGCGTAGCTGGCTGGAGTCTCGGTGTGGACCCTGGAGTGACTTAGTGCGGCAGAGCTGTGCAGCTGCAGTGTCCCAGTGAATTGTTGGTGTTTCGGTGGAATGGCAGGAAGGTGAGATGTGGGTAGGACACAATACATTGATCCGCTTTTAAGTGCTGTTGAGAGTGGATGTGTGGAGAAAAGCGGGGTCAGGAAGGAGAACGTTGCATTTGCTGAAGTTACAGCTCATGTCAGACCTGGATCTAGGCTCAAGCTTGCTCCCCGACTCCTCGCTTGCCATGCCCATTAAACACAGGCGGGTCTGTAGGGCATCTCTCCAGGTCCCAGGGGTGGGAGGCAAGCCAGCCTCATGGGCAGCGGAGGCAGAATGGCAACCGCGAGATGATTTAGGAAGCTGCTTCTGACCACCCCGTAGCGGAGAGTTGCCACTTTGCAGTTGAGACAATGGTCTAACTACTTGAGGGATGCAATAGTCAGCAGCAGCAGCAGCCAGCGGCATTCCTGGCTGAGCCCAGGAACGCAGCCAAGGAGACGTGCTTCTACAGTTCATCTGAATCCTTCGTATGAAGTGGCAGTTCAAAAGCAATTAGCATCCCTGCCAGAGCTTGGCTACAGGTCTGCTCTCCGTCCATGCCCCACCAAGCGGTCACCAGGCTCGCGGGGAGGAACCGTGGCCTGCTGCCACCATCCACAGCAAACCAGAGCCCAATTACGGACTGCTCCTGCCGGGCTCGATCCCAGCATTGTTGCATGGGCAGATAGCAGGGATGTCCCCCTCTCCCTCCCCGGGAGTGGGAAAGTGGCCAAGACGAGTGGAGAAAGGTGTAGAAATTTGACAGTACATGACTTCCCAAATGCACTGGCCAATGTAACTGTGCTCAGTTCTCTTAATCATGCATATATAGTTTCTGGCACTCCCTCCAAAGAAGTGTATTTCCAAGGAGGGGCTCATGGTCAGTGGCACCATCTGTTGAAAAGGGTATTAGCTGCATTTGCATGCCCTCGTGCCTAATTTGCACATGCAAAATAGTGACCCAGTTGCAGATAAGCTACCGCAGGTGAGACTCTGCCTTTGACTTTCTGAAAACGAAACCACAAATGGCCACAAATTTTGATGGTTCTCCAAAAGATGTGCTCTCTGTTTGTACCTTCTCAGTGCTGGGACTGGGGAGCACTCGTGGTTCAAAGGGAGCGTTGCTGCTACAGCCAGCCTGGCATTACACAGCATCGCTCCTGCACCTGACCCCAAACGTGTGATTCTTGCTGAAAGCAATGTCAATCAAAATTGCTACTTTCTGCAATATTGTGACACCTGCAGATCTATTTGGAAACAATCTACCGACATGTGAGTATAGGTTTCTAACTCAGAAAGGAGGAAAAGAAGGAACAGAAAATTGCCTTTGTGCTGGATTTAATATTTACACCTCAGACTTTGCCAAACAGGTTTGTTATTTATAGTGATAGCAGCAGTAATATTCATCAGTTGCCATAGACATACTAAGCTCACCAAATACAACAGTGAACCACAATCTGCACTGGAGTAATTTTAAAACGCTTTCATGCTGAGTGAAATAGTTCGTATTAAATTAAGAGTAAAATGCTAAGTTTCTCTAGTGCCATTTCTGGGATTTCAGACATAAAAATGGAAATACTTTATTGGAAATTTAATGGGAAGAGCAGTGCTGTATACAAGAACCCTAAAGAATTTATTGTCACTGGGCAGCGTTCAGGATCACAATTTACTGTGCCTAAAAAGCAGAATATATAATGAGAACATCTAGAATTCCATTAATAAGGATATATTTTTGAAGAGCTGAAAAACTAGACAGAAAATAAAATTTTGTAAGTTAACTTAATGGAAGCACATTTAGGGGGCCACTGTTGGCATCTTTATTTGAAGCAGTCGGTCAGTGTGTCTGACGTGGGAGAGTAATCACGCATGCAGACCACTGCTCTGATCAAATCCTCCTGTTGTGTATTTGGGGAAGCAATCCGCGTTTCTGAAATGCCGGACCTCCAAAATATTGCTAGAGACACAAATTTTTCTTTGCTGGGATAATTTGGGGAAAGAAAAGTCAGAGCAATTATCTAAGATTTTATAGACAGAGCCTGGGAAAAGGGTTAAATCTGGGCAGGGAGATCTCAGTAGATATTTACTGGTTATCCACTGAACGTGGCCTTCCCCTTCCCCAGCCCAAAGAACAAATCCAGCAGTAAAAGAGCAGCTGAAAGCTGTCAGGCTTTAATACCTATAGATAAGGTCATTCCTTAGGGTAGACTTGCTCAAATGCATGATAATATAACCAGGAACTGTAAAAGACGCTGAGATACATTAGAAGATAAAATAAAGCAGACTGAAGTTCAAACACAGAAAAATCTAAGCTTTATATGGTGAAAGGTAAAATATTTCCACAGATAAGTGGAGGCTTTTGAGTGGGGAACTGTTTGAAAGACCTGGGAGGCTGGTTAAATCTTTGGGGATGAGAGTTTGAAGACTTACACGACACAGGTAATGGAAGAGGCGGGTTGTGAGAGGGGGCCCATCGGAGGTGAAAAATCACCCGCAGGAGTGGGTCTGAAGCCGAGCTCGCCTGCTGCAGCGGTCGTGGGGTCTGAAAGGGCAGGAGGGACTGAAGCATCGCTTTGGCCAAGCGGAGGAGCTGCAGGTAACTGGGGAGCTCCCCAAGAGTAACCCTAAAGGAAAAAAGAAGCCTCCTATTAAAGTGAAGGCTCAGTCGTGTTGTGGCGTAAGCACGGAAGGACAAGGCTGTCTCTGAGGCTCTGGGATTTTTTCCAGTGTAGTTTGCAATATTTTGTGCTAAAATTGAGAAAGTCTGAACTGGATTGTGGATAAAAGTATCTCTTTTGAAGGGATTCCTCTACTGAGGCTTTTTGGATTAATGTTGTTACTTTGTTGTTGTTGCTTTTTGTCTTTAACTTGAGTTTTTTTAATGCAGCATCATACTGCAAATCCCCTCAGTGGGACTGTATTTTGGTGCGAGCCTGGTCTGAAAGCTGCAGCTAAGAACAGCACATGGTTTGATAATGTGTCGATACATCCGTCTCCACTGGGAAATGAGTCTAGCGCTCGCTGGTTTTAGCTGGCAGGCCTTAGTTAAACCCCTTTACCACTGTCTGTGTGTGTGTCTGAAGCAAGCTCTAGCACTGGATTTTCATACCGCCTTAGTGGGTTCATCCTCTTGTGGCTCGGATCAGATCACATTAGTACTCACCTGGCTTTTGCAAGGCTGTGTTCTTGAATGCCTTTTGCATTTAATCTGGTATTTGTGCAGGGACCAAGAAACTGAAGCCCATAGTGGTGGGAACTGGGCTCAGCATCGCCAGCCGGGCTTGCAGTGGTTGCTGGTTGCTTGTGGGCGGTGGGTGAGAGTGCCAGCAGTTTGCAGTCAGGACTTAAGTACATTTTCTGGGGGGAACCTGCTGTTTTCTGAGAGAGCTGAAGGCTGCCAGGACCTCTCAGCACTGGGTTCGGAGCAGGTTATGCTTTGGGAAAGTAGTAAAGGAAGAATTCGAGGATCAGTCTTGCCAGTGAAATACCTATACTCAGTTTAATATTGTAAGATTTTAACAGTTCTACGGTTCAAGACACAAAAGTGATTATGAGCTGGCCTTGGTGAAAACAAGCTTTCTAAAAGTAATATTGCAAATGCAATTGCAGAGTAGGGAGTGTTACAGCCTGTCAGTAAAACTTTTGGTACTGGCTAAGCGGTGGACTGGCCTTTGCAGGTTGCAGATTGGTCATATTCCTATTCGAGCTCTTTTCCGCTGCGAAAACAGCCTGGGAGCCCGTCCTTCCGTAACAGATTATTTTTTCTTCTTTACCTGAATGGAGGCTTGATAATTCTCAAATAGACTTAAATATGCTGCAGTTATTTTATAGTTTTAGCATGTATTGTTGTGCACAATGTGTAATTGTATTTACGTGCCGGCAATAAAGAAGTTGTAGGAATAAAAAAAACCCACATTACTGCTGTATTCTCTTCCTTTTCATACAATGCGGTATGGGAGAGATTACTTTCCTGAGATAAAATTGCAACATATGAAGTCCCACACTGAGCACTTCAATGTATTTTTCTTACAGGGAGAGCAAATATGAACAAGAATGGGAACAAAACTCACTGTTTCTTTTGTTCAATTTTGCTTTTTCTTAGTGTGTTTTTCATTTACAAACCTTTGCCAGGCAAAAGAGATATGCGAAGTGAAAATGGAGGGAGAACTGTTAAAAATAATTACTTACATGCCCTCAAAATCCAGTATGTGTTAGTCCTTCAAATACTGTTCCTCCTCCCTGAAGCGTAGGGCAATGTGCCTAAACAAACTATCAGGATTATTTATAATCATCAGACCTACGGCATTAGTGAAACAAGGTGAAAAAACAGTGGAAATGATCCCTCCTTCACTGTGCTCACTGCATCTCGTGAAAACGTCCCACTGCACTTCAGGGTGTCTTTGTGCAGCAGAGGACTCCAGCAGGACGAGTTTCCCTCCCTTGATCCTGTCTGTAGCCATTCTTTCCAAATACGACTGCATTTTGTCTAGACAAAGCACACTTTTGACTCCAATTTTAGAGCTCACTTAATTTCAACTATCCTGCGATATTTAGCTTAGCTTTCTGAAGGCAAGGAAACCTCAGCTATGTGGAATTTAGTAAAAATTGGTCCTGTAGAAGCAGGGATGCTCTGACTGAAAAGAAAAAAAAAGATTTATTGAAACTTCTCTGGAAGTAGAGGAGTCATCGGTGTGCGTGCCGCTATTTTAGCCTAGCACAATAGCGATGTTTCATATTCAGAAAGCTTGGCTCCAGCTATTGCAGAAAAGTTGGGGAATTATCATTTGCAGATAAATCTTGTATCTAAATTGTACTTCTTGGTTGCTAATTTTACTAATTAAAATATCTATCACCCATACACGAGACCTCAGACTGATTTAGAATAGGAAGATGACTGTCTTCAATTTAATGAGGACTTGTACATGAACCACAGATTCTTATCCAAATGGCTGTGCTGTAATATATCACTGTGTTAGGGCCAGAATGTTCCAGCACTGGAGAGGTGTTAAATGTGTACTGAGTGGATTCGGACAATAATACACATTCTTACGGAAGCGTTTGGTAACGCTTAGTGATTTTGGTAACCCTATGAGTCATAGGGTGCCATTCTACATTGGAGGAACCTGTGTCCATAGGACAAGGGGGAATGGTTTTAGACTAAAAGAGGGTAAATTCAGACTAGATATAAGGAAGAAATTTTTTACGCTGAGGGTGGTGAAGCACTGGCCCAGGTTGCCCAGAGAGGTGGTGGATGCCCCATCCCTGGAAACATTCCAGGTCAGGTTGGACGGGGCTCTGAGCAACCTGATCTAGTTGAAGATGTCCCTACTCACGGCAGGGGGGTTGGACTAGATGGCCTTTAGAGGTCCCTTCCAACCCAAACTATTCTATGATTCTAATTCATACATTTGCTTTGGAGTTTCAGACAGTGAGACCATAAAATGTACAAAGCAGTGTTTGCCTAGACCATTCCAGTTTAAGTATGATGTTTTTCATGGAACTTCTCATCAGATTTCTGTTTGCGTATCTCCTCGGGGAGAAGGGAGCGGGAGACAGGGGTTGTCAGGAGCTGAGCAGCAGAAGAGGTTGCAGGCATCCATGGGAGTCCTCTGTAGGAGACGTGGCTTTGTAGGAAGCACAGTGCTGCTTTCCCTGCACAGGAGCAGGGCAGAGGCATAAGATGCCGTTCATCTCGGGAGCAAGGGGCTCCTGCGGGAGCAGGACATCATTGGCACTGTGAGGAAGAGGCCATCCCATCTCCCAGCGGGGATTTCCACGTGGGACACCTGCCTTCACGCCCTTGCTGGCTTTAGGCAGGGGGAAATATCCTGTGTTTTCTGCTCTGCCTCTGCGTTTGAATGGGAAACAGCATTCCCTGTTCACTAATGTGCATCATCAGTCTTTCAAAGATGCTTGATTTCTGTTTGATTCTTAATTATTATAATAGTTAAGGTACTTAACATGCTTTAGTGATTTACTTCATTTAATTGGATGTAGTGATTAGAATATCTTTTATATTACCCTCACTGCAGTTTTAATTTAAGATTATAATCTCATGGTTCTTTTCAGCTCCTCTAGCTTTCATTTAGATACTGTTTTTTCTTTTCTGATTTCATTTTGTTTATTCGTTTTTCCTGCTGATTCAGTAAACATGCTGCTAGGATGATTTCTCAGGAAACCTGAGTGTGGTTATAAAGTCTTCCATTTAGTGCAGACACTAATGAAGTAAATACAAAAATTATGCATGAGACCATACTCAGCCTCTGGAGTTGTCTGTTGCTTTTTGCAGTTATTTCTTAGAATTTGGGGGGGGGGGGGGGGGGGGGAGAATTAATCTCTTGATGGGGCCTAAAGGGAACATATGAAATAAGGAGATGGAAAATGATAGTGTAACATCCTCTTTGTGTGTGTCATGTCCTGCCTTAGTTAGATGGGTGGTGTACGGATTAAGATTTTAGTGTTATGACCCAGCGTGTGAGATTTTGGCATTATTACCCAGCGTAGGAATTGCTCTGGTGAAGGGAATTGAAGCCCGAGGCTGTAAGTTCAGCCCCACTGCCCTGTGCTGAGGGCAGCAGCACAGGCACTGGGGAGGAGGATGGAGAGGAGAGGCTGGGAGCTGGGCTGAGAAACATAATTCTGTGTAATTTGAGAAATGAGCAAGCACTTCTCCGGAGGGACAGTGGTGGGTTCTCCAAATTAGTTCGAAATATAGAGTAGCGTGTTCTCTTTTCCTCTTGGTGATGCAGAAAATCACATGGATAATCCAGCTGGCTTCTCACTGTAGAAATAGATAGTGTCTGTATTTTGTCTCCTTTATAGTGCCAAATCCTAAGTGTCCTCCATCACTATCAGCGCTCCTTTCAAAGGGAAAGGGCCAGCACGGGCATGCACAGATACGGGCATGCACAGATACGGGCATGCACGTGACGCTCGGAGGATTTACAGGTCCAGCAGGAGAGAAGCGGTTGCTTTGTAAGAAATTCCCATTTGCTATTAGGCTAAGGAAGCCCAGAGATCCATTTTTCAGGCTTTTCTGTGCTCGGAGGCTTGGCCACCTGCAATACATGGAAGGAGTAAAGCACTTTATCTGCTTTCTCTTCTCTTCGCCAGCACAAATACTGTTATTGCAGCACCAGGAATATGGTTGGTTTGTATCCTGACAAAGAACTACCATTACAAAAAAAAAAAAAACCACCTTATCATTAAAGCATAACAGTGATCCTGTTCAAACAGAATAAAGGATTAGGTCCCCAGTGCAGTGCTCCTGATCCAGCCCAAAAGTGGCTGCTCAGAGAAGGGAAATGGGGCTCGTCGCCCCCCGTGCCCCGCCAGCTCCTCTGCCGGCGGTGCCCAGGGCGGGAGAGCAGCTCGAAACAAAGGGCCTCTTCCTTTTTCTGTCCAATACAACTAATTGGGTGAAAGCCGTGGGTGCATGCAGGGCTTCAGAAACAGTCTTTGATGCATTAGTTATTTAGCCTGTCTCATTGCACTTGTGTGCCACTGCCCTGTGTTGCCTTCCCAGACCGTGAGAATGCACCTTCCGAGCCAGATCCTGGTGCCTTTAATCACTGTGAATTGAACTTTATTCTGGGAAGCGTCCCAGTGAAATCAATTAGGTTTTGTGCAGAGCAAGGCGCTGCTCAGCACCGCGATGGGTACCAGAGCCTGGCCCTGGGTGACCACAGCATCTGCTCTGACCGTACTGGAGCATCACCGCGCTCAGCGAGGAAAACGGGGACTGTCACTACATTAATATGAAATATTAAAATGGCTCCAATGTTTGGAGCTGCCAAGTATCGGGCCTATAATACATGTCCTAAAGCAGTCAAACTGTTGTTACGAGCGCAAAAATATTAAGAAATCATAGGTTATTTAAACAGAATCATTTAAGGCTCATCTGGCTAATGAGGAAGAAAAAACTGAACTGAACACTTCCTTTCAGTTTTACGGAGACGTATGAGATCAGCTGTTCATAGGAAGCTATCAGTGTACATACCTCGTTAGCTCCCTTGTGTAAAATTCCTTATCTGCGTCTTATTAGTCTTTCATTAATTAAAGCTACAGAATTCAGTATTTTTTGTTAGCTGTTCTCTCAGCATGAAATTTGGCTAATTCTTCTACTATTGGAAACAAAGCTCAAAGATTGAAGTTTGTTCTTACTGTGTTCTTTCAGTCATTTATTTCATATTGCTGTCATGCATGGATGAATTTATATGATGCTCTGATGACCTTTAGAAATTCTTCTGATTAAATGCTGTTCTTCTTCATTATGACATTTCTGTACTTGTACTACCAGATTTGATGTGTACAGCTTAATAACACAACCAGACATGAATGCTAATAACTTCACAATTCATTGCATTGCTATTTTTTAATGTAGATGAATTTTAAAACAAGTTTCTCTTGCTGCAGGCTTACATGAATCATATAAATTAGAGGTAACAAAAGAACAGATTAGTATTTGTTAGCCTGGATGCACAAATTTTGTAGTAACCATTTTAATATGTACTACAACTTTTCCAGCCTCAAGTTTAATATGTACTACAACTTTTCACCCTCAATTTTTCAACCAACATCATAATTGAATTGGTTTCCTTCTTGCCTAGGGATAATGGTTTTACAATGATGGAATCATTATTAGATTCGAAGGATTATACTGATGTTGCCTGTTTTACATAGAGCTAAAAAAAATTAAAGTTATTCAGCTGTAAAATACTTTTACACAAAGACTACTGTAAGTCTGAGATAGATGAACTAATTGTTATGTTTAGAGTTGTTGTTAATATCCAGCATCCATAACTGGAGCAAACTTCTTGACGTAGCTCTGTGCAGTGGATGTAGAGCGCTTTTGAAACCCAGCCCCGTTGCACGTCCTTGAAGTCTGGCAGGTGGTAGCTTGCTGTCGTGGAGCTGATGCTGTGAAAGCATGTGTTCATTGAGGTAGGAGATGGCTCCCTACAGATGTTCACAGAAATTGCTCAGAAACCACCTAGTCTACAGACACATCCTCTGGTAGTGGGGCAAGAAGCAGAGGAAAGGTGGAAGAGGGGAAAAAAGAAGGCATTACCTTGGGGTTCCAGTGCCTTTACTGGTCGGGATCCGGTTATCATTTCAGTTTGTGTTTGGAAGATATGCCTGTGCTCCACCACACCTTCCTAGGTGTTAAAATGATGTTTTAACTGGTCCAGACTGGGTGAGAACCAGCTCACCTGCATCTGCCACTTTCTGTCTGCACATCCAAGCACTGCTTCTTGGATATATGGAGGGAAAAGATAGTCCAGGTTAAGCATAAATGATAAATTTCTGCTATCCTGAAAAAAAATCAACATTTCATGGGTAATTACACTTTAGGCTGTAGAAATAGCTGTTGAATTAATTGATTTTACACTTCCTGATGTGCTAAGTGGGTGTTGGTCAGAGTGGACGTGTCAAAATAACATCTTCAAAAGTCTCAGTGATAAAAGACATTTACCTATATCCATTAAGTAATCAACAATTAGAATACAATATAAATATCTGCAACCTTTAATCAGACAAAAGGGGAAGAAAAACTTTATTATTGCCTTTAAACATAGTAAACATTTTTGCAGTTTTTACTTGTCAAATATCGAAGTGTCTGGAACTGGAATTAAGCATGTAGTCACTCTGACTTCCTTAAAGCTGGAGGTTAACCTCAATTAAAAAAAAAAATTAAAATATGTTTCTTTAAGCATCCGTTTAAAGTAATTTTAAATCATAGGTGAGAGACCAGTCAGCATAACTCCAATGGGCTGCTCTTCTGCATGATTTTAAAAAGCCTTCATGCCTCATTACTGTGGACGGATGTCACTTCTAAGGTCACGAAACATGATTGCTTTCCCACACTTAGGCTTCAGTCCGTTTTCTTCACTACAGAAAATAAGAGTACGGAGCAGCACCGACCATAAACTTGCACTTACTCAACTAATTGTATACAGAGTGATCAATATATGAAATCAAATGCTATGTCCATGGCGCATTAAGACACTATCAAACTACTGTGCTTCTTGGCTACTTTAATATGCCTCGAGGTATAGCACGCCACTCCAGTTCTATGTGGTTCAATAGTTTCTTTAAGCTGAGATGTAAACGTGTCTTTTAAAAAAAAAAAAAAAAAAAAAAAAAGCAGCTGACCTAAAGCTAATAGAGCTGCATTGAATTCATCTCAAATACATGTTAAATTTTCTTGACATGATTACCCTTTTCCTTTGGAAACTTCAGAGTGTTCTTGGCTAATAATAAAAATGAGGAAAAAAAAACCCCACCCTGTAAAAACAAACCAAGAAGACTCAGTGGCCCATCTACTTTCAACCTTTTGCTCTTTGTCCTGGGTATTCGCAGCGGAGGCGACAAAATCCCATCAAGCTTTCTTTTCAGCATTGCACAGTGCTTTATACTATTGCCTATGCTTGAGTTTTTGCCTGTAACAACAAAACAAAGTCGTTAAGGTGGTTCTAGCAAAGTTAAATCAAGATGACAGCAGGAGACAAGATCTCTGGATTCCAACCCAGGCTCTGCAACTGATTTATTGAACAACCTGTGCTAAATTGTTTAACCTATTTGCTGCTGATTCCCTGTCTTTTAAAGTGAAGGCATTAAGCCTCACCTACCCGTAGCATCAGTCACAGTGCTTGTTGACTTGAATTTGTGCGGTGCTTTTGAAACGCAATGCTCCGTAATGTTGCAACGAAGTGTGGCTGTGCCGAGACACGAGAGTACACGGTGGGGAATCTCTCCTGGCTTGGCTTTGCAGATGTTGCTGGCAAGTCCCTCTTCTCACCCTGTCATGGGAACGGGGAACTTGGACTCCCCGTTGGTGCGTGCCCGTAGCCATATGATGTGGTGTGAGCTGCAGTGTTCCTCAGCAAGGAGACAGCCCCAGGTGAGCACCTCTTATCTTGGCTGAGGGTGACGTGCTCGGGCAACCCAAGGAAAACATGTCCTTGTGCCACGGACAGAAATGTCCCTAGCAAATCCTGGGGCTATTTCCAGCCACTTGATGGTGTTGATATGGACCTGGCTCATCCTCTGTGAGGACAGAGTAACACCGCGGTGCCAAGTCACTGGTGAGGCACCAGTGAGCTTCGGCAGGGTGTGAATTCACCCACTGTCTTTTAAGTTCAAGGTCTAAATCCATGTCTCTGTGGATGCTGAGTGCAGAGCAGGCGAGAGGGTATGGCCCCCCAGCACTGGTGTGTCTGCTGCTTGTATCACTTTCATGACTGGCATCAACTTTGGGGTTTTGCTCCCCAAAGCTTGAATTCTCCTAAAAATTGACCAGATTTCTGTAGATCTCTAGAGGAAGAGTAAAATCTGTTGTTGTTGCAGTAAAACCTCATTATAGGCTTGGTGTTACATTTCATAAGGGACCGGTTTGTGAAGCATCTGTTATTGCTCTGTCAGAGAAGGTGGAGAGCAGAACTGCAGAGAAGCTTTAAGTTGAGTTTGGGGGATCAGGCATAATTGGCAAGTTGCTGAAGACTTGCCATGAGCTGTAATTAGAGGGCTGCTGTCAAAGGCCAAGCAGACATAAAAATGTACCTTCTTCAGCTGCTGTCCCCTCTGGTGAGTTCATCTTAATTTTCAATGTTTGATGGAGAATTGAATTTTGAGATGGAAAAGGGAATGTCTTAATTAGCGAGACCTCGGTATCTCTTAGTGCTCTTCTGCAGGTATCCAGTCTGCATAGGCATGGGAGGAAAGGAGCTGGGTCCTTGATGTATCGCTCGATCTCCCAAATTATCATAAAGCCTCTCTAGGGGATGTGCTGACAGCGGGAGAGGGCAGGCTGGGTAAGTGGCTGTATCCCTGGTTGTTTGTCATCAACAACCGAATGTGCTGTACCACTGGGTTCGCCTATAGCCATGACTGGAATTTCCTCGGGGATAGAAGCTCAGTTGTGTGGGGATAATCAAGGTAAATATAGAGGTTTCCAGGATGGATTTCCTTGGCAGACGTCAGAAGATTTCTAGGAAGGGAGCCCTTGAATTTCTTCTGCTTTGGTAGCTATAAAGCCTCACAAACGTAAGGAAACTGGGCCCACAAGCTTGGAGATGACCTTGTCCTCGGCACAAGTTATCCCAATGGGGAGAGGTATCAAGTATGTCTAATGGGCAGATGTGCTCCTAAGGACACACGTCAACATTTGGCAGACCCAAGCTCTAAAAGTGTTGCTGTGACTGTAGTTTAGACATGCATTAGTTTTGAAGTGGCTGGCTGGGATTCTGCGAGCAGTTCCGCTGTGGCAGGGCTGAGCTCAGTGCAGTCGCAAAGTCCATCTGAGAAGCTGAGAGGAACGGTAGTGTTTTAGCAATTTCTCCATCCTACAGCTGTATGCTTGGGCAGAGAGAGTGCTATCACTAGCCAAAACTAATTTAAAACTGTGTAGAGCTACCACAGATTGCTCTCAAGGGAGTGACTACAAGATAGATGTATTCTGTAGGTCTCTACCCACCAGGTCAGACCATGCCTTGAATAATGTGGACGCATTCTGGTGGACTTCGTGGTCTCTCTCTTTCCAAAGAACAGGAATAGGGTTCAGCAGTTACAAAAAGGCAGCTAGAAGAAAAGGTTTATTTTTCTGTTGTTTTCTTTCTAAACAACATTTCATTTGGCGCAAGTGTTAATATTGACAAGCGTATTTTATAATTTGCAAATGCACATTAGGCTGAGATGGTGCATTGGTTTTTAATGTTTAATGCACATAGTTTAGATGGCATGCATTAATCATATTCCTATTGCCTTTGTTATGTTAATGGGAGAAATAAGCTCTTTTTTTTTTTAATTTAAAAAAAAAAGAAAACGGGTTAGACTTTTTTTTAAGATGCATTATATATCAGCAGCTAATGAAGAGGAAATAATGATGACTCTGCACTGTAATATATATTAGAACACTAATTAGACTATAGCAGAACTGCTTACAGATGTCTTTTAAACACCTGCTTGGTAATTTTCAGCCCCATGCGTTACTCCATTTAACAATGCGTGCATGAGAAGACAGAGTTAAGACTGAAATATGAAAGGCAGTACGCATCAGCCTTCATTTTTGTCTTTTGTTCGTCAGGCTTTACATACGTTTAAGAAAAGGATAATGTGGATGGTGACTGAATAGCCCTTTTCATTGCCTGGGCTGTCTACTGCCCGTTGCAGGTAAAGGGAAAGGAGTCCGATACGTTGTTTTCTAACTTCTCTGTGATCATACAAAGGCGTTATGGTTTCAGGGCAAGAATTCCTGATTCAGACTGTTGTCTTGCGTGTATACTAGGCCAGAATGTTATGTATTGCATCTCCAACATTTGCTTATCATTGATTTAGTTTTGAATGTGTGTTTCTGAGACCGTTAAAAGCTGTACATCTAGAAATAATGTTGTTCTTAATTTTTAAAGCTATGTTTTGAAGTCTCCTTTTACTGTAATAAGAAACCACAAAGACTTCTACTGTACGTCTTGCTTTTACATTTTTGTCCATTATGTAAATAATGGAATTATAAACATGAATTACAAATGTGGACCCTCAGCCTAATAGCCTACAATGAGAGTAGTAAAAAAATCCTAATTATAAAAGCAGTTCCTGTATTTCTGTGATGGGCCAAGGCTTCATCTGTGGGCTTTGAACTTGCACTAGAAGAAGTAGATATTGTCAATAACTTGTTCATAAGAACATCAGTCCTAAGATAGCCAGTGCTTGCTTTGCATTTTCATACACAAAACATTTCTAAGCTGCTCCCATGTTACAGTGCTCTGCAGTGAAAACTGTTGGCGTAAGAACATTCACAGTTATGCACATTTTGTACCATCTAACTTTAAACTTCGTGTGTACGGCGGTACCCCGTAGGGAAGCCAGCTTAGGGACGTGGCCACGGTTTCCTTACCCGTTTTCAGAATGAAGCCCACTCAAGAAATGTCTGCGTGGGACAACTTCATTTGTTTAGGCTGGAGCACGTTGGCTAAGGTTTGGATGATCCCTGCCTTTCAGACAGCAGGACAGCATATATGCAGTTACTTTCAACGTGAGGCTTAGTGGGTCCTTTGTTAAAGGCTATCCAGTTTTGGTGTTTTCATTCCAAATGATAAATGGTGGTTTGAACCGATGATACAAAAAATTGCCATGGAAAATCAAGGATGTGCAAATATTTTAGTGGTCTCAGACTAATGTATAAGAGCAGTGGTTCAGTTTGTGATTTATTTATTTTTTTTTTAAGCTTCTGTAATAGATTAATGACTCCTGGTGAAGTTTTGCTTGCTGGTTATACAGTGTTGAGCCTTATTGACAGTGACCCCTCAGTATTCCTCAAATACTGTGTCTCTGTGGTGCTTCAGCTTCTTTTTTCTCGCTCCTCTTTCCGAAGGCAATCTTCCCTGACCGTGCCGTTAACGTGTTGTAAGAGATGGAGCTGTTTGTGCCTGAAAGCCTGAGCAGACCCCAAATGAGCATGCTAAAGGTGAGCAACTCTGATTCAAAGCTGCTTTTAATTTTTTTTTTTATCTTGACCATGAAAATTTTCAACCGATGCACTAAATCTTGAGATAGTTACACATTTAAGTGCAGTATGACCACATTTCTCATAAAATAACACATTTAAAAGTAATATGCAGTATTTCCATTTTATAGGTATGTCAGAGAGAATTTTTTCTCTATTTTGAAAGTTTTGGTGCTACCTGCAATTTTATATAACCCCATTTCAGGTGGCCATTGTGAGCTACAAATGTTTCCATCCTGTATGTAAGATCAGTTTTGCCTTACACGCAGGGATGCTGCTGCTTTATTTAACTTCTGCTCTGTACCCTAAATGTAGCAGTAAAGCTTGGGTAACTTAGTGCAACACGCACAGAGAGGATATAGTTGAAGAGGAGAAGAATGCTGGGGAAGTTCAGTGGTACGCATTGGTAGCATTTGAGTCCCAGAAAGGTAACAGATTTATGACCTGCCCAAGCACCAGGTAAGAGGTGAATGCAAAGGGGTGCAAAGTAGCATCAGATGCCATAAGCCAGCAGGATGGCCGGGTGTGGATTTGTTGAAGGGAGAGAGGGAAAAGGAGAATCTGTTTTCCTCTTCCTCCCTCCTCGGTGTTTAGTCTGATCCAGACTGTGGTCCTGTGTTATATGGCAGATGTATAGCGGGACTCCTGGAGGCAGACACATGGAATCTTTCAAGGTGCTGTGGGGCTGGGAGGGCTCTCTGGTGCTGGGTGGGCTCTCTGGTGCTGGGTGACAGAGCAAACCTCCGAGACTTTGCAGTGTCAAATCTTACCGTGAACGGATGCCCCAGGGACTGCAATAATGGAAGAAGATGCCTTTGGGTAGGAGCTTTACAGGCAGAAAGTAACAGAAAACTTACTCCAAGTGTAAGACAAGGGACTTACCTAGATACAGACAAACAAGCAGCTAAAAAACCCCCAAAACCCCAAGCAATTTTGTCACGTTCATCATCAGGATAAGTAGTGGTCTCAGCACACCAGGTGCCTCAGCGCCGTCAGCGCTTGTGGAGGCAACAGAGCAAAGCATAAATGCATTCGTGCAAGGGAACCGGGAGGCCAGAACCTGACTCTTCCAAAGCCCCAGGTGGATGTTTTGCCTTGCTAAGCAAGTCTGCTCGCTTGGTGACACCAGCTGTATCTACCCACTGCCCCTGCGTAACGCTGGCGGTACCCCCGAGAGTAGCTGCTGTCAGACCTGAACTCACCCTTCAATGAAGCACTGAACAAGTACATCTAGGATTTTTGAGGAAGTCATGCTCGTGTGTAAAATAATATTCTTCTGAGGTTAGGCACTTTCCTTCGGTTATGTGAGAAACCACCTCTCGGTACCATGAGAGGAAGAAGAGAGAGGGGAAGGAGGGCATCTTGAAACAGGTCTTTTTAAGTCCCACTATGTGCAGTTGTGCTGGAAAGTCTGAGGGGTTTTTGCCTCTGCTGTCGGTGTTGGTGTGTGAGATGAGAGCTGTCCCCACCTCTGTCTGCTCCCTTCCTTGCAGCTTCAGAAGTTGTGCTCCTCCTCCAGAGGAGGTGGGACCATATGCTGTCTCACCAGCGTGTGCGAGATAAATGACCAGTCCAGAAGAACTGAAATAATAACTCTCTGGAGGGTATCCACTCCTTTCTGGGGTTGAATCAGTCTCTCCAGGGGTCCTTCCCTACTGGATCCCCAGTGCATTTCAGGTGAATCCAAAGATCTTAGCTTCTGTTGCTATTTAATTGCTCATCTATATCAGCAGTATACTTGGGCATAAGCCATATCAATCTAATCACAAACCCAAACAAACCAACAATCATTTGAGTCCTTTATATATTGGCAGGCAAAAGCAAGACCTCACCTCTTATCCATTCTGCATACATATAATTTTTCTGCAACCTTCATCAGCACCAGGAATTCAATAGTTGAGACCGACATTTATGTCAGTAAATCCAGTGTGTAGGTCTGCCCCTTTCCTGAATATTCAAATATGCTACCACATCAGTGTTTCTCATTTGGAAGACAATGACAAGGGTCATAATTTTATTCTTTATCTCCCACTTCACCTGCTCCTGAATGCCAAAGAAAGGGAGGAAACGGCATACTGGGGAGCTCAGTGGTGATGATGACAACCTTGCAATGCTCGACCGTTCGTCAGGGCATCATAGGAGGATGAGGAGGAGCAAAAAGCACAGCTGAGCATCTGTGCCTTGCAGCCCTGGCTGGCCGGTGCTGGTGGTAGTGAGGTGGCACTGCCAGTGGTGGTGGGAGGGAGATAGTGGGCGTTAGCCCTGCCCGCCCCTCCAGCTGCACGGCACAAAGCTGAAGGGCAGAATTGCCATGTCAGGTAGGAAACCTTTAGCCTCATCAAAAATAGGTCTGATTTCTGAAGATGAGAAAGGTTAAAATTGAGTTTAAATGTCTTGAACTTCCCTCAGGACTGTTTTGTGAAAAGGACAGTGGGTTTCATTCAATTGCTTTCCACTCGCGCTGCATTTACATGCCTAAAAAGATTCAGCTGTCATAGTCCTGACAAGTGCTAAAAAGCTCTTGTTAAGGTCACCGATATCAGAGAAGCATCTCTCATACAACATCGCAGTGTATCGGGGCCACTGTCACTGGGAACGGGGGCCAATGTCAGACACTTTGCTACAGACGGGATTGTGACCCCGATGTCCCGGCACGGCTGAGCCGGTGCTTTTCTCACCTCTCTTCCTAAGGAGAGCTGTGTAATGCTTCTCCAGCTAAGCGCAAAAAAAGCTCTAAACATGCATGACCTTTAAATTCAGGCTGAAGCTAAAAGATCTGCTGCTAACTAAAAATCTGGGGTTGCTTTCATGTGTCTGAGCATTCAGGGAATAGATGTAGCTTAACATGCAAATGCAGGGCTTCCTGCAGAACGATGCTGCTTTTCAAGATCTCTCATTTCACGCTGTTGCCACTCCATGCCCTGCTGTTTCTATGAAAAGAGCCTCTCTGAGGAAAAGTTTCCCACAGACAGAAATCCAACTGATGTGGTTAAAAAAACCCCAACCCAACAACTTACAGTTTAATTTACGAAATGCGTGGTGTCCATCCGCGCCCTGGCAGTCAGCATCATCTCTGCTGCTGGTGTTTAGAAAACAGCCAGCCACTCCCTCAGTTTTCTGTGCATATACTTTATACGTTGGTCCTCATCTGCTTAAGCGATGAGGACCTGAAGTCGGGAGCCAGGAGTCCTGCCCTGCCGTAGGTGTGCAGAGGAAGATTTTCCCTCTGTGAACAGCGATGCTCCAGCGCCTTTTGGCATGTTCATTTGTGCATCTGTTTTCTCTGTGTACCGAGTTACTGTGCTCACGTAACTTAGGTGTTCTGAACATACAGAGAAATAGATGTCCAAATGCTTTTTTTCTTACCGCTAATGAAAAATGCCTAAAAAGCCCGTGTACAGCAGCTGCCTGGTAGGTCCCTTCCCTGGAGGTTGCAGGTGTGACATGCCACCGGCGGAGTCCACTCGCTGCAGTAATGTTTATTTGGCACTTCAAGTATCTTCTTTGAACTACCTGGACGTCATCATCTTCTGTCTTTTAAGCAATGTATGATGCATTATTGATGGGTGAAATACAGAAAATGTTTGACGTTTCCCTAATACGTTACATTTTTATTCTCTTCTAATTTCAAGTATTTCCCATTCTACGCCACTACCATATAATTCAACATTTTAAGCATATTGTTCCTCACAGTGTCTGCTTATATTTTTAAGCTTGTCTGATTATTTTGACAACAAGAGACATCATAAATTATGTAAGCAATTTCTCTCCTTACAAGCTGGTCCCAGCCCTGTGCTGCCCCGATAAGAGCAGCGAGACAGAAGCTGCTTTAGTAACGGCAGGACTCGTGTGACTGCACTTCAGCTGCTCTGTGACTAGAGAATAGAGCACGCGGCACGTTGGAAATGAATTGAAACTGCATAGAACGGGGCGGGGGGGGGGGGGAACAGATCCAAGCCTGGCTGTGGTGTGAGACTCCTCTGAGATTTGGGAAGCGTGGTTTGCGGCAATTTAGTCTTGAAGCTGTGGCTGTGACCGTGCCACGGGCTGTATGTAACGGAGCCTAGTTAGCACATTATCTGGGTCTAGAAGTCGTGGTACCTTCATCTCTAAAAGCTGGGCTTTCACCCCAGACATGTAGCTGGGAGTTCAGGTAGGTGTAAGGGAGGGTTCTAATCCACGAGGCTTCAAGAAAATCGGAGATATTGGGTTAAAACCCCTTGGGCAGGGGAGGGACCTGAACCTGTCCCACACTTTCTAGCGCATACTCCAATTCAGTAGGAAAGTGGCCACAAGCGGCAGCATCTCGGTTCTTACTTGAACTCAAAGGAGAGCAAGAGTCCTGCTATTTCCTTGAAGGAAAGGGAGGTGCTGGGAAGCGATGCCCTGCTCCTCGTCTCGGTACCTGGGCTTTTATTAGCCTCCACCACGGTGTTCATATTCAGAGGTCAGCCCCCTGACCCTTCAGTCACCTTTTTCATATAAACAATCATTACGGACTAACTGATAATCCTGAGGACTGGCAGCAGCTACCCAGGACAGATGGCTTCTGCTGGGAAACCTCTGCCTCTGATAGCTCCAAAACATGACGTAAGTCTCATCTTTTCAAGAAAGCTTTTACCAGATGAGTCTAATTTAAAGCATGGCCTTTCTCATTTCTTCCTAGAGGATAGCTAATTAACTGCAGAACGGATAGCTCACCTCCTCTGAGGGCAGGCAGAAGTGGGTGTTTGATATTGAAACATTTATTGGTTTGGTTCCAGCGCATCAGTGAGGAGAGGTGATGAACTCGTTAGAATAAGTATCGGTAAGTGTTTTGAACTTCCCGTTACTCTGAATTTACTAGAGCTGGCCAAAAAGAGGTCAGTTCTTGAGAAACATGTCAAAAAAAAGTCTCTCTTCTCATTTTTATTATTGCTCTGCAATGACCAGCCCTAAGTCAATTCGTATTGTCTCTCATCAGTCCTATTAGTAGTTTGCTGCCAAAATTTGTGGTCGCAGCTGAGGAGCTCAGAGAGCAGCTCGGAAGAGGAGGTTGAACTGAAGCTCTTGTCTTGCTTTCCGAAGGCTGCCTGCACCAATCCGATTGTTTCCGGCAGTCGTTTCCCAGTCGATAGTCAGCTTTGTCATTTGACGTTTGACCCTTTGGTTTATTTAGCCGGGCTCCTCGCGGTCCTTGGTTTGCTGCTCGGAGGAGGCGTCAGCCCCAGGCTGCGGTGGGATACCTTATTCTCTTTTCCTCTTGTGCATCAAAATGGTTCCGAGAGATTCTTCTCCTTCAGGCAGGAAACCCTGAAAACTTTGGATCTTTTCAATTAGATGCATTACAAACTGTGCTGATTGCCAGCCTTGTCTCTCTTCTCTTACACGAGCTATAAAATACCTCTTCTCCTTCCCTCCCCAGTTGAAATGGCCTATTTTTATACGCTTTTTACAAGCGCATCTACATGGTAGAAATGAGGAGTTCTAGCTTATCTTGTGTTATGTAAATATTTCTGTGCTTCTAGAATAAAGTTTTTCTTTCCCTTTGATCCAGCTTTCTTGTAGTCAGTTTAACCTTCAGAAAGAGTCAAAAGAGATTCATGGAGATTGCCGGTGGCGTTATTCCTGAGGAAAATTGGAGAGAGAAAAGAAAACTCAAAATTTCTGATATAAACAGCTCATTTAGAAATGGATGTCTAACTAAAGGAAAAAGTTGTCTTTTTGGTGTCTTTTTAAGCAAATTTTTGCTTAAAATAGCTGGGACCAAATGTAAAAATAGCATTTGCCATGTTTGCATAGCGTTACAAGATGAAAGCGGTGCTTTTCCAGCAGCCCGGGAGGTGGCTGTGCTCCATCCCTGTGCTGTGGGCAGGATCTCCAAATCCCATCCCCTGGGCTGCGGTGGAGGGACAGGGTATGACCAGATGCGGGATGGCTGCGGGGCTGGATCTGCGGCTTTCTCCCAGCACACACACAGACTAAACGGCGGGGACCATCACCAGTGTCCGATATGATCCCTTTCAGCTGTAGTTGCTGTTGAACAGCGTCAACGGAGAAAAGGAACGGTTTGAGTCTGGTTATAGATGATTTTCTCAACAAATGGACGTCCCTGGTGGATTACTTTTCTTAAAATGTTAATCATGCTGCTTTAGAAGTATGCTGAGAGGCGAAGCAGCTCAGGTGGGGAGAGGGCAGCGAGAGACCCGGGAGAAGTCGCAGTCTCCAGCGTATTTTGCTCATTAACCTTCTAAGTGGAGGGGGCAATTTGAAATGCTGCTGAGGCATTTTGCCTACAAGCACTGAAATGGGTCTTGAACTTCATATATGCTAATGCCAACGGTCATGGGGCAGCGTACCTTATAGGGACATGGGGTGGACTTGGCAGTGCTAGGTTAACGGTTGGACTCGATGATCTTAAAGGTCTTTTCCAACCTAAATGATTCTATGATCCTATAGGAGCGTATATGTATGATGGAACTGGACATGAGGAAAAATGTCTTTACTGAAAGAGTGGTTAAACATTGGAACAGGCTGCCCAGGGAAGGGGTTGAGTCCCCATCCCTGGAGGTATTTAAAAGACGTGTAGATGAGGCGCTGAGGGACATGGTTTAGTGGACATGATGGTGTTGGGTCGATGGTTGGACTCGATGATCCTAGAGGTCTCTTCCAACCTTAATGATTCTATGATTCTATGAAAAGCTGTAGGTATGGCTGGGTTTAGATGAGTCAGGCTCCTGGGGTTAAGTGGTGAAGTCAGCTTTTGGTTTGTGGTGGAACTGTGCCCTTTTTAGTACCAACTGCTGTGAAGGTGAGGCTGGAGCTCAGTCATGCCCATGGAGACAAGAAGGGGTCGGTGTGGTTGGAGGGGACGAGGTGGTGCCCATCACACCGTTGCGGGGAGCTGTGTGGCGATACGGCTTCACTGTGCCCCCTGCTATGCCCCAAGAAAGCGGCTGGGGACCGCTGCAGGGTCCCCTCGGTGCAGAAGCCCCCCTGTGCCCTGCATTTGTCCGGGCTGTGCCCTGGGCTCGTCCTCTGCCTGCCGCAGGGGGTTACCGCCACGGCTGCAAATGCTGGAGTTTCAGACTCCGACATCTCTCCAGCTCGTCAGTGCGTGCCCGTCTTTGAACAGGCTGCGCGGCACACGGGACTTCACCCTGTTCCAGGCCCTATTTAATGAAATACTTTCAGTGGTGTCAAGTACTGCTGCGTTAAAACCCGGCCCAAATCCAAAACCAGGTAATCAAAGTTCTTTAGCGATGATGGTCAACCTTGTGAATATGAATGAGTGGAAAACACTCTAAAATTGTGCTTCGGTTGATAGACAAAGATTAATATTCATTGTAAATGAAAGAGAAGGGACACCTTGCATAGTTCATAAATGAGAAGGATTCCTGGAGAAAATTAAGATTTTACTGGAATTATTTTTATCCTTCCATAGCTTTGTGGCTGGAGTTTTAGCTGATTGCTTTGGGCTGTGCTGGCGGGGAGGGGGAACAGTCTTTCCAAAAGAAAATTTTAGGACAACTTCAAACTCCCACAAGAAGAGATTGATTCTAGTCTTCACCTATTTCATAGAGTTTTATGATTAGGACCAAAGCACCACTAGTAACGGGAGGAAGAGAAGCAAGCAGTCTGTAGTTAAAAAATGTTTAATTAACAGTTAAAAATGATTATACAGAAGATAGAATAGTAGAGACTGTTGGCAGTTTTTGGGGCAGAAAGAATGATTGCAGAAGGTCTGGCTGAACTCATGCTTCTGTGCCAATGACTGGGACTATTAGCATGATTTCCTACCTGGAGAAAATGTATACGTGGGCTTTATATAGGTCTTGTATACGTGTTTGCATGGATGTTTATCAGGTCAGCTGCTAGTACCTCTTTGAAAAAAGAGGGCATATATTTTCAAAAATAAACAGATGACAATGTTAACAAAGTCATGGATGTGAAGGCAAGAAGGAACCGCTGCGAGCCACCGCTTTGAGTGTCTGCCTGAAGCCTTCTGGTAACTCTTCTGGAATCACGGTCAGAAGTAAAACTTGGCTGAGCTTTGTTCTGCCTCGGTCCTTTCCTTGTTTAGAAGGGCTGATCGATCTGCTGGAATTGGGGTAAGGGTTTCATTAGCCTTGGATCAGGCCCTCAGCACTGGATACTCTGGTTGCTTGAAAATCGGTAATTAATGGCGCTTTATTTTTCATGTTTCCAAGGCAACACAAAACCCCAAGACATTGTTTTCCAGAACATGAGCAGAAGCTTTTGGCTGCTGTAGAAGAGTTCCCCTCTGTCTCATATGAGGCTGCTATAAAGGTTCTAAAGCCATATTTTTTGTTGTTATAGTCAATTTACATCCTACATCCAAAAAGTAACGACGATCAGATGCAGCTGATGAAATGGTCTGTTCTCACTGCAGAAGAACTCATTCAATCAGCGAGAGCTCTGCTGTTCAAATAGATAATTAGCGTTGTGACAAGTGTAACTTTAAATGCCTCAGTTTGGTGGACATGTTAGGAAGTGTGACAAAAGTTACGTTATTTGTTTACTTTAACCGTGGCCCTCCTTGGATTGCTAATGAGAGAAATTCTTGTTACACACACGTCCTTTTTGATAGACTCCTTTACAGGTCCTCAGTTGGGAAAATGGTTTATTATTTGTATCAGAAAGGGCATGAAAGACTGTTTCTCTGACTCGTTTCTTTTTATGTCTTTAGCTGATGTAACAGGTCATTGCTTGTGTTCCAGCATAAAACGGAAAGATCCCCTAAAATGAAATCACCGGGGAGAGCAATCCCGATGAACGCCTTTCCTGCCTGTCAATATTCCTTCTACATTAACGGGCACGGGGAGCACATTTAGGTGCTCAAATCTCAGGGGAGTGTTCGCAGCACCTTCCCTGGAGGTGACCAAAAAAAAAAAAAAAAAAAAAAAATCAATCTGCATTTCTATTTAGGGCCGCAGAGCAATGAGTTCAGAGTGCCCAAATGTAAGTCCCTACACGTGCTTTGAAGTACCTGCTGTAACTCCGCGGCAGGGTGGGGAGACCACCACGGCCCCTCGAGTCCCGGAGCAGGAGGATGCTGTGTTAAGCGTTCGGGGAGTCGCTCCGGAGCACAGCTGCTAGTCGCTTTCATTCAAAGGAAGCATTTTTATGTTTGCATTTTTATTAATGGCCAGATGGTTTGGTAGCTGGTTTTAGGTCCCACCTTTGACCAAGGGCATGCAAACCCTCCCCTTGTGCTGCTGGAGGATTCCAATCCTGCACCCTCAGCTGGCAGTGGAGGGGGGGAAGCGACTCTGTGGCCCTTCTTGCAGCTGGGTCATTCTGCATCCCGAGGAGTGTGGGATTTGGGAGGCTGGAGGCTTGAGCGGGCAAGCTGGACTCTCAAAAGTTGCTCTTTTCTGATGGACAATTCTGGGATGTCCCCCTGTCCTAGGAGTTGCTTTGAGTTTAAATTATCATGGACTGAATTAATGAACATCTTGAAGTTGCATCCTTTCTACTGGCTCCTAACGGGATGCTTTTGATTCTTCCTTTTTCAGCGTTTGCCAATGCCTTGACGTTCTCCCACCCAAAGGGAATTAATCGCCGAGATGGAATGAAGAGCACAGCACAGAGAGCAGGCATGGTCCAGACCTCACAGGACTAATTATGCTCTTAAAGGGTAAGAAAATAATCTTAGGTACATTGGGAAGAAAGCGTCTTAGTAATGCTACATAGGGTTACTGGCATGTCTCCTGTATTTGTGCATTTGGGGAAAAAGAGACTTTCAAAGATACTTCTTGACCTCAAAAAGATCAGCAAAGAGCTCAAGAAAAGAAATTTAATACCAACTGAGTTTATCAAGTTTTCTTGACCCTTAGAGATGGGAAAAAACAAAGGAAAGATGTACATGAAGGTCTTGTGAAATTCTAATACTAAAACACTCTGATGCACAAACTGAAAAGTCTCAAAACAGAGAGAGTTCAAAACCAAAGCAAATGAAGAGCATGGTATGAATTACAATAAGTGCCATCGCAGACACTGCAACGTGGCAGTTAAAGCTGATGCAGAGGACCCAAGAAAGGAAAGGCGAGTGTCTGTTTATGGAAATACCAAACTGTTGGGGAGGGGAACTTTTTGATGCACCTAACGAGAGGCTGGACAGCGTCAGAGGACTGACAATACACAGCCACTGTCAGCAAGAGGAAAACATGAAAACAGACTCCAAATTGGTGACGGGCTAGGGTTCTTTTAGACTGCCAACTGTCTGTATTTGTGGAAAGTGTACTTATGGACAGACATACACAGGTACTCCGAGGATATCTCCAAGAGATAGCCGTAATCCTCTGGCAAAGATGAGAAGCTACCTGCTACTCAGGTCGCACCCACTGCGCTGGCTGCAGATGTTGGAAGAAACGTGCGGTAGCGGAGCAGTTCCCTGCTGAGAGGCAGGACAGCGGCTGCGCGGCTCCTGGGAGGACCAAAGGTCCGTCCTGGAGAGGGTGCCCTCTGCCAAGGGCAGCGTGGGGGGACACGCCGGTCTTTGGGAGGGCTGCCACGGGAGCGTCTGTCTGCATCACCTTGTCCTGCAGCGGTAGTGACCAATCCCACTGATGCTAACGAGATGTCCACATCCTTAGCCGACCTTGGGAAAGCCTTCCAAGCTGAAGGTGAGACATCAATAGCACCTCTGAGAAACAGCTCCCGTACGCACAGGGTGCAGGCAGGCTCCGCTTGCTGAGGCTGTTGAAGTAGATCTTAAGCTTGGGAAAAGACAAATATCTGTCCTTTTTTATAGGCTGTACATCCTGCTTCCCGGTGAGGCCCAAGCTGTACGCACGCCAGGGAGGCAGCTATGAACTGTGAAAAGTCTTTGCAGAAAAGCTCTTTTCTAAGCGGGTAAGAGTGATAGCTGGAGATACGGTTAAGTGGCGTACCATCTCCCCCCCACCATGTTGCAGCTTGTGCTATGCATGCATCAGATTTAAAGAAAAGTAGTGCCTCTTTTTGTCAAGCAGGCTTCATGAAACAACAATAACGTATGTTCAGTTATCTCTCTGCTAAACATACCCTTTTTTATTGCTTTTCAGGAGTTCAAAGCGTTAGCATAAAAGAATCGAGGAGGTTGTTTTTCCTAAGAGAGCGAGCGCCTATTTACAAACTCATTTTATTTTCACAATATTCCATTGTTATTTATTTCAGACAGAAAGCTGTCAGATTAATGCACTCCCTCATGCAGGACAGCTTGCTTTATTGCCTGTTATTAAGACATAACATATATAACCTGACAGGCATTGCCCATGTCCGCATTCCACCAGTGAAAGGCAAATTAAGTAGAAAATGGAGATCTCCAATATTTCTTAGGGCTAAAGTGCTATTAGTTTTTAACTCATTTTGCATTCATAGAGGATCCTGCATGTTCGCAACAGCCGACAGAGTAAACTCTTCAAAGAATTATTATTTTTTTTTAATTCTTATACCAGCTACCTCTGAGAAATTCAGACTTTAGAAGCGCAGGAGTCGTCATCAAGTCCCCTCATACAAACAGTTGTCAGGAAAGAATGAAAAAACCGCATTACTCAGGTGGCATGAGAAACGCTTTAGAAAGCAAATCTTGGGGGGATAGCGGTGCCGGGTGAGAAACTTTAAACCCACGCCTAAAATAACCCAACAAACAGCCCTCACCCTCCAGGCCTCCAAATCCCAAGCCACAGCACTCCTATCGCCGCCGGTACCGGCTTCCAGCAAAAGCCGTTACAGCTTCCAGAGGAGGCACACGCAGTTGCAAACGTTTTTTTTTTTTTTAAGCTGTATCAAATTCCTTTTTCTTTGGTGTGCGTATCCAGCTGGTGGCAGGACTCTTGTATCCTTTCTCCTTTTCACAACGACAGTTTGAGTCATTGTCCACAAAAAACCCCAGCGAGTCGCCCAGTTTTGTGTTGCACTAACCGTTTCCAGAGAAACCCCGTGGAAGTCCCCCGTGGTGATGCCGCTGCGGGTGCTCGCCCTCCTTGCAGCACCCACCTCTCACCCCAAATGCCGCAGGGAGCCGGAGAAAGGCCTGGCTCGTCCCTCCAGGGGTTCGCCTTCCCTGCTCCCCCTCCTCCTCCTCTGCCTCCGCCCAGCTTTTGGCTCTGCTCTTTGGTAGCCTTCAGCGTTACTGAACAATTTGGAGGAATTCAGCTACATTTTTGGATAGGGTATTAAAAAACCCCATACACTTCACAATAGTGTTTGCCTGAAAACTATGACTCAAGCCTACTATTGCGTCTTACGGGATTTCAAATAATAGCACTTGTAAGTGACAAAGTGCGGGCTGTTTTTGGTGCAAGTACAAGTAAAAGTGGAATGGCAGAAATACCTTCCCCGTCACCCGCCGTTCCAGTCATACCAGTGATGTTATTCACGTTTTTCATTATCATTGATCTTTCTTCTTTCTTTTTTTTCTCCCCAGGCCTGAACTGCTAAACTTGGTTAGCCGCAGAAGCTGCTCTGGAAAAGCCTGCAAGAGGTAGGCTGGCTCAGGGGCCTCTCACCTTATCCCTTACTGGCTCTTCACCTTTTCCTCCTGTACTTTCCCAATAACAACTTATTTTTTTCCAACTCTCCCTAGAGAACCAGTTCAGTTTTATTACCGCAAATAAACATTAATGTTATCTGAATTAACATGAGATGAGGAACAAACAGAGGTCAGTTTAAAGGAAGACTAGTCTGAACTTTGGGGGAAATACAGAGCAAGGCAGGTGTCCGCCTACAACCATCTGAAAGGGAAAACCTGACAGTCTTGCCTCTTGCGTATACACCTGTAAACATGCTGGGATTATTATTCACCCTTACTGCAGCATCTGGATCAGCTCCCTATTAACGTAGGTAGAAGCCATGCTTTAAAAGCTTAAAATATATAGTTCTGCGTTCCCAGTGAGAAGCTTTTAGTGCTAGGAAGTCTCTGGCTTTATGGGAAGCTGCAGTATGTAAGGCATGGGCAATTTGCAGGGGAGAACAGGCCATGCAATTTAATGCTAAATGGTGATATACTAAATAAATTATTATAAAGAACTAACTCTTCTTCAATATAATTACTTTTTTTTTTCATTTCAGAGGAGAGGAAACAGCCTAATTGGATAGAGGGAGAAGCCAAGCCCGGGAAAGCGAGGTGGCTTTTTGTCCGTGGTGCTGCAAACCTGTGGGCAGAGGTAGACCTCAGAAGCTCGAGCTGAGCCGTGGGCCCCGGCCCCACGCACATCCGCCTCCTCCGGAGCGAGACCGGGATGTATTTACGTCCTTGCTCCTCCTCTCCCTCCTGCCCTGCTCCCTATAGAAATAGGCCTGGGTATATGTGTTAGGATTTAAGTCTTAGGGCAGCAAAGCTACTGCGAGGGAAACCACTCCTATCCTGCCAAGAAGTGCCAGTTAGCGGAAATACTATGAAGACCATAGACAAGGATTTTTAGATGCGGTAAATCCCCGTGCGTGCAAACATATAATACGGACAAGCAATACTACTTTGAAATGTTCTAGTATCCCTCAATGTAATAAATATTTTATTAGAGTAATAGAAAAAAATGCATACAGATAACCATAGGATACACACACAACTGGAATTTTAAGGATAAATTTCAAACTTTTCAATATGAAACAAGGTACTCGGTACATATCTCATGGAGATATATAACTAGAAAGTAAATAATACAATGTAATCGCATGAAAATGGCAGTACAGGAACATGGACTAGAATTTTGTGGAACAAGAATAGAAAGAGTCACCCTTTGTTGCATGAAACATAACGATATACTTACTAGTAACGCCTGTTTTTCCATCTCCCACCCGCCCCCCCCATCTGCAAGTGTCTGAAAACATCACTGGTTAGCCACATTGAAAAGCAACTAGCCATTTATAACTATATATGTACAGTATATACAGATCCTGCTTACTTCAACAGTTAGCACACATTTTCATCTGGATGTGATACTAATAAGGTAAATTGCTATTTGAATGCATATCAAGGTATTTTTTCTACAGTGCTACCATAATTTCATTAATCCTGGTTCTCTCCCTTTATAGTTCTGTGTATTGTAATAATACTGTGAGATTAAAAAAAAAAAGGTCTTTAAAAGGATATGCTTTGTCACATGAACACTTGCTCTACCATGTGTGTAGGCAGCTCTCTAAAAGGTGTCTAAAAGGCTGGTTTGACTAAATTCACAACTACAGAAGTCAAATGTACTAGGTTTAATGTTTCTTTAATATATTGCTATGAAAGAAAGCATAGAGTTCTTTATAATAGCAAGCCTGAAGTGTCTTTGTGTAATTTTTTTTATTATAACCTATAGTATTGCCATAAACTTAGCAGAATCATATGACAGTAATGGGGTGCACTGGAGTGCCAGACCAGGCGAAATAGTTTTGAATTGGTTAAAGAGCAGCAGGAAGGAGAGTTATGAATGTAACACTGAATTAAGGATGAGTTTACAGTGCAGTGTGGTAGACAAAAGAGCAAGGTAATTTGGGGCTGCGTAGTTGGAAGCACCACATCCCAAGGCAGGGAGGTGGTAGTAGTCCCTTTTCGTAAGGCCATGGTGCAACTGCATTTCAATAATGCTTACGGCCGGGCACTTTTGTTAGTGAAACACACTGACAGGCATTCAGAGAAGGGCAATAAAAATAATCCTGACGGTGGGAGGATTTGGTTATGAATAAAGAACCTGGTTAAGATATATAAGGTGGTGATATAAGGAAATTAACTTCAAAATCTGTTGCTAGAGAGGAAGGTTAGGTGTTTGAAAAGGTACATAAACGCATGCTGCGATAAAACAGAGCGCCGCCTTTGAAACACGGCTGTGAAATCATTTCTTAAGCGTGGTAGTGGAAGCCCTGCCTCTTGGACACCCCAGCGTGGCCTGTGCAAAACTAACATCCATACCGTGACTTTTCTCTACCTTCCAGCTTTGATTTCTTGCTAGATTTAGAATAACTTATATAAAGGGCAGTAAGAAAACTGATCCAAAGCTACTGGATTATGACACTGTCTTAAGAAACGGCCGCTTGGTCGACGTGTTATCATCCGATTGAAACGCCATGTCTCCGATTTCATCGTTCGTATGTAGAATGATGTTATTGTAACAATGCAGAACATAGCCAAAACAATTCAGTGTCACTGCAAAAACGGAGTTTCCCACTGAGCTGAGCTCCTCCTCCTAACTCTGATCATAGTGCCATTGCTCTCCCTCTCTCTTACATTGTATCTGAAGTATGTAATATGTAAACTCCTTTGGTTCAAGTATTAAGGCATTTTAGATTCCTTTTTAAAGGATTCGCTAAACTTTACATGATATTTTTACTTCAACCAATATAAAGAATTTAAAAACACATCAGGGTAGAAGAAAAACATGCATTAACCACTGCAGTTTTTTTTAAAAAAGCACTTTTCTGTAGTAACCGATTCTCCCCTCCCCCCCCCAGCAAATGAAAATATACCATCACAACACTGAATTAAGAGTCAAGGAAAATATTGTCAGTAAGAAGCTGGATACACTGAAGATATTCAAGACTGATGGACCAGAACCTCTTGCATCCATACCTGTGACAAATGAAAAAGGTCAGGATTAAATGAAAGCATGAGTATCTGCTGTGCCAAATTATTACTCTCCCTAGATACTAAGCAAAAATTATCGTACATCTTTATTTCTGACAAGCAATGAAAATTTACAAAAATATGGTAAACATTTTAAAACTATAGCAATGCCTTGCAAAATGCTGAAGCTGTACGAATCGTCTTTATTTTCAAGGTAATAATAAAAAAAAAGGAGAAAAAGTAAAAAAATCTAATTTTAATCTAACTAATATCTAATTTTTAATACCAATTTACACGGTAATTTACTAGTTCACTAGAATGAAGTTTGTCATGCATAAGGGCATGAAGACTGTTAATTGCTTTTCTTTTTATTACCTTATTACCATACAACATACAAGTATTAATTCTTTTTTTCTCCCCATCAATAAGGACTCAATTCCTGCAAAGACAAGCTGTGACAACTGCTGGGTGTCAACTGCAAATTCAGTAATGACTCGCCACACCAAGGCAGAGCCATGTCACTCTCTACCGTGGCTGGTATAAAGGAGCTTCTGGTTTTGGTTGGGGACCCTGTATAAGCACGTGACAAAATAATAGTGATTCAGCTTCAACCTACTAGCTAGTCTGGGAATCAGGATCTGATCGCTGCTAGTGCCGTCTCCGCCATCAGTTGTTGCTTTTACTTCTATAATGTAATCTTCATTAAACTGGAGCAAAAGTTCAGCTGTTGTCTTGTCCGTGTTCAGCACGTTCATATTGGTCTGACTGCTGGTCCTGTACAAAACCTGCAGCACAAGCAGAGAGCTGTAGCATGTCGTTTCTCCCATTAGGACCTGCCCTGCCATTTTTTTTTGTGTTTCTTGGAAACAAGGTTTCAGTCTTTAAAAAGATGGGATGAGGGAAAAGATCTGAATTTGGTTAATATTCTAGGGCGGAATTACATTTAAAGAAAGAAGGTAGCAACAATCAAGCTCTTTTATTCCAGCTTTAATCTAAGATGGCACAATGTATAATGATAACAAATGAATAATATATTCTGTTGAGTGTCTTCATAATACATTGTTCTATAAATTATCCCACCAGGTGGAATCTGTCATTATCTAGATCAGCTTCTTACGCCAACACGTAGTTTGGGAAGGAGAGAACTAATCAAAATTACAGACTCTGTTGGAAGATGTTCTGCAAGTGCTGAGTCATTATTCTGGCATGAAACTTCACTGCATTCCGTGTCCTACGTTTTAAAGAATGGAGCTACATCTGAATGTCACAGCCCGCTGCTCCGTGTGATCAGGCAGGAGGGAGGGATTTAAGAGCAACATCAGCCTCTCTTCTGTCCTGAAGGCTTGATGAGCCCGAAGAGTCCCTAGTGCCAGCGGCGAGGCTAGGCGTAGAGGTATGTCCTGTTTAAAAAAACACGTGGATCCCGTGCGTTCACCTGACAGAGTTTCACAAATTTGACAAGCAGGTAAGCTTGGGAGTTTCCCAGTGCAAAAACCAGCAATCCCAACTAACTCCCCCAAAATAACGGCAATAATGATGAAAGGGAAAAAAACCTCAAGGCCACTGGAATTACACACGTGCTACCTCCCTCGAAATGTGCTCCCTAATGCTGTGCCTTGCTGTAAAAATGCTCTCGGAGGGACACAGCCGCATGGCTCGCTTCCACAGGGACCACGCCACGGCTGCTCTGGTGTTTTCAACGCCGTTTGTTGGCTCTTCTCTTCCTGGCAAACCAACTGAAGTTGACTGCACTGCCCTTGCCTTTTGGGATAAAAACGACTCCCTAAGTGCTTTACTTCAGTAAAATTAACCAGCATTATCAAAATTCAGCTTATCCTTGTGTACTTAGCAATGTTTGTTATCCATAGGGGAACCTGAAATCGTTGTGGGAGACGGAGTATGCAGTTTGAAACTCTACATGGTACGTTTTTAGGTCAGCTACCGTTTATGAAACTAGGTGGCTTATCTAAGCTGTAAACATGTATTGTATTTCTTGCCAATACAGCTCAGAACACTGCATAGTCAGATCTTCAGCGTAACTCTTCTGCAGGATGTGGGATCCAGCTGTACCCAGCTCATCAAGAACATCCTCAGCTATTCTCTTAAACATACTTAAGATATATGACATTTAAATACCTGTACATTTGTGCGCTGATCAGATTTAGAGCAGATGTAGCAATGTAATTTCTATCAAGACAATGAGCATGTCCCACAGTACATAAGAAGAAAAAGGTTTAAGACTATCAGTTTGATATATGTGGTACTAATAAATATACCTGGCCAGCAATGGAAACTATACCCATCATCAGCTAAATCTTGGATTGTATGTATGCATTTGGGTAAGTGTTGTTATATATGTGATAAATGTTACACGTTATAACATCCAAGTGTTATACATTTGGGTAAGTGGGATGCCAAGAGCTGGCAGCAATGCCTGCAGCTCCTGGCTTTGTTTGCGTGAGGAGGAGAAGGCATTTAGTGTACCGTTAATGGTAAAAGGACCACGGTTTATGAGACATTGTTAGAACACGATTTAAATCTATAAAAAGGAGATGCTACTGAAACGGTTTAGATGTGGTACTGTGCATCCTCTGAACTTGCTGCCTTGCAAATAGACAAGAAAAAGCAAACTGTGGATTGCTTTCAGATATTTTTCTGGTCTGTTTTCACTTGCCTTATACCCAGTCACCTCAGACTCGTTCTCCATAGCTCTTACTTCCTCCCAGCTGAGGATTACTCTGGAGTCGGTGACATTCCACATAATGTTTCCTGGCGGTTGACTGGGTGCTTCAAATACATAATGAAAGCAAGACTTTAATTTAATTGGCATTAGTGATTTATTCTACAGTAGGAAATAATAGTTCAGGTAATTGACTGTCATTACATGTCAGATGCAAAAGCAACTCATGCAGCCTCGTTTGTACTTTTTATGGTTCAGAGACTAAATTGGAAAAACAGAAGGAAGGAAAAATAGAATGGCCCATAAATGTTGTTTCTGAAGTTGCATTATCTGTTGATGGTCCTTCATTAAATACAGCCAAACAAAAGCATATGTCGTAAGACACGGGTGATCAATTAGAGCAAACTCTAATGAAACCAACGATGGTAACAGACAATTTCTAGTTTTAGTGTATTGCCAAGAATAAGCAAATACTTCACAACAGATTATTTGTTAGACAAATTTAGTCTTAGTGAATATTCAAATCTACACGCTATGCTGATTTACTTTAATGTGTTTGTAATGTAAAAATATTTGACAGATTTTTTTTGTTGTTCTTTTAACTCAAGGCGTGATTTTGAACTGCGGTCTGTGCCATTTCAGTATCTGCAGCTGGAAGAATAGTGGGCTTCGGCCAAGGAAATCTATTGGGGTTTTTTTGTTCATTAACAATCTGAGACACTTATTTTCAAAAGGAGTAGTATGCTTTTGGCTGTACGCTTTAATGTATCTTGAAACTGCCAAGCTTTCAGGGAAGGTGAAGGTAAGCACAAACCTCTTAAGATGCCTCAAGTTGGTTTCCCAGAAAACGGGTCATTCAGTGACACAATCAACAATTGAAATCTTTTCTAATGTGTCAAGGAAAACAATTTACTGTTGCTGTCACCTAGTGGAGGCAACTGCTGCTTAGGTGGACCGCACTACACTTTGATGCTGAAGGTTCCAGTATTAAACACTGACAGTGGTTTTAAACACTCCTATGCATGTGCTTATGGGTTCCCCCCCCCCTCTTTTTTTCTCCTCTTTTATTTTTAAACTCTTTCACACAGATAGCTCCCTACCTTCTTTCCATGAGCAGTCAGATCAAACCCCACCTGATTATACTTCTTAACACAAAGTAGACACAAAAATGTAAGAGCGAGACTTAAAAGAATTATTCTAAAGTCAAACAACCACTCACAGGTATTTTTTTTGCAGTGTTTGCCTTGTTCTAGATACTAAATAGGATTTAACCTGATGCACTAATAGCTACTTTTTGTTAAATGTAAGAGGAGATTGGTTTACTCCTGAGAATTAAGTATTACAGCATATATGAATAGTTTTCACACTGAGATATTAAAGCTGAATTTCAAAAGAAATGAGTCATTCTTTTAAATCCACAACAAAGTATTAGTATGACATCTGAAAAAATGAAGAGTAATTATATATAAAAACTGTAAGCCTCTATCTACCACTTGACTTACGGAATTCGCTTCAGATACCAAAATCTCCAGTAATCGTCAGTGTTCAGAACTGCAGAACTTAATTTGCAATAGGTCAGATCCTGAACCACCCCATCACATCAGTGCTAAGCGTGCAAATAGCTACACGGATTTCTCTGAGACTCCTCAGATGCTTAAAGTTGGTCATACATACCAGTATTTCTCAGAATTAGAACCAACAGAACACTTCGTTGTATTCTAAGACTTTCTAAATATGAAGTAATTGTAACATCTTGCCTTATACTTTAACGGTCAAAGGCAAAGACTGAATCTTCAATCTTGAAATATACTGCCACTTGAACTTAAGTATCTGTGTTTCTTGATATGGCTAATAAATAGTTACTAAGAAGTATCTTGTAGCTCATGTGGGTGAATGTAAATGCAATGTGCACAGAAATCCTTCACGGTGAAAAACACATCAATCATCACAAATATTCAAGTTACGGTAGAAATTGGGATTGATTAAAAATTACACATTTGAATGAAAAACCAGTTTCTACTGCAGCAGTACAGAGAATTATTTGTCTTCGTCAATTCAACTAGTAGTTAGCAAAATCCTTCAGACTGACATTATACTGTACCGCAATGTTGTTGCTCTCTTTATTCACCGGCAAGATACAAGGACATAATACAACTAGTTTTTCTTTTTAATTATTCCAAACAGCAGCAATCTTGACTAAGGGCCTGATCCAGATCCTGCTCAAATCAGTGGGATCAGGTGCTTTTCCAGTTCTCATTCACACATCCCAAAGGCAGGCGGTCATTAAAAAAGAAGGACTGAAAAAATCACTGAGCTGACCAGGCTGGCACAACCTCTAGTGGGTGGCCAGTAGCCACAAAGACGACTAATTAGAGAAAACTATTCATCACATGTCAGGTACAGGCTACAGGCAGCGAGTTCCTTCATATCAGCCAATTCATGGTAACTATGCATATAATATATTTAAACTCTAGCAAATATAAGTTAATCTGAGTTGGTTTAGTCCTCAGTGACAGAGCAAAACTTGGTTTTACATATAGTAATTTCTGGTAAACGAGCTTATTTCATAATATTGATGATGTGACTACTTTTGGTAGAAGGATGTTAATTCATATTCAAGGGAATTTGACCTTTCAGACAGATTTAACCGTACATTCTTGCGAGACTGACGGAAATACTTCAAGATTGATGACCCGGATTCTGAGTTGTATTACAATGTAAGAGCATACTAAAAATATTTCCATTTGTAGAAAAATTAGTGCAGCCTTTGACAATCTGTTCTCCAGCTTAATTGCTCCTTTTTAATAGTAAAGTGGCCTCTTGTGCAATTTGTTCAAGGGGAAACAATGGACATGAAGGATTGTTTTGCATGAATTGTATGAGGATCATTGCATTTCAAAAGCCATGCGCTAGAGAACTTACTTATAAGTATGTTCTAAAACCCTGAAAACTTCACCAAGTCTCTGTTTTTTTCCTTCCAAATAACAGACATTTTTCTTTTAAAATTCTTCCAGTCACTAGAAGAATAATAAAGGTTCTATGCAGAAATTATACATCTTACTTCCACTCCACTGGCATAGTTGAGTTTTTACTTACTCATCCCGCTAAAGTAGCAGAGGGTAGAAAATGGAAGATCTATGCGCGATTTAATTGTGTAACTCCTCTAGTCTGTATGAAAATTTAGGTCACATGCATATTGTGATTCCCAGTAACGCATCTATTTTTCATTTCCCTGCAAGTGCTAACACACCGTTATGTCTCTTGCCACTTTAAATTCAAGATACTTACGTGTCTTTTTTGTGGTAGCATTTACTGTGGCACTAAAGGGACCTGCTCCGGCACTGTTGTAAGCACGGACAGCTGTGTAGTATGCTAAGTTGCTCTTCAAACCTGTTATTCTTATTGATGTCTCATTCCCTGCAGCTTTTACTCTGTTTGAAGATTCTTCTTTTCCACCATTATTCCAGTACCTAACCTAGTAGATATAAAACAAAACCATTTAAAATCTTGCACGGAAGGGACTGTTCACCCACAGCATTTCATTTGACTCCTTTAAGTGCATTTTTTTTTCTCAGCTGAAAAAGGCAGAAATACATTAAAGTTTCAAAAATATATTTACTGTGTAAAAAAAAAAAAAAAATTCGTATCCATCTGCTTTTCACGCTTGCTGCTCTTTTTAGCGCGATTGTAGGAAAAAGGAAACTGAAATATTCGATCTCGCTTGAATTAAAAAATGACAAGAGGAAAACCATTACTTCATCTAAAGAGTAAACAAGTTAAACTCAGAAAACTGTACCTTACAAAACAGTTTCTTTGGAAGTAAATGTAAAAATGTCAGTTTGGAAATACTGTTAGACAGACACATGACTATTGGCACAGGAAGCAAAACACAATTTCATTCTATGTTCTTTGTTTTTCAAAGATACTTAGAAGACAAAATCCTTCTTCTGGGTGTAGGTGGGGCAGGAAGAAAGCAAGATATGTGGTAATCTTTCGTAAATTTGTGCTGCTGTCCTGCAGCCTGCATGACCCTTCTGGCTCATGGCTCTTTACAAATGGGAGTGTATTTTAAATGAGCTTACCTCGTAGCCCAGTAACCTTCCACTGCTCATCTTCCAAGGAATGGCTGTCCAGGAGACCTTGATGGCTGAGGACGACAGACTCGTCGCAGATACCCCGGAGGGTGCTATGCTAGGCTCTGTATTCGGAAATCAATAAATGAGAGATGATCAGCAGCATTGGTGACTGTGGAAATAAACATGTCCATATTCCAAAGTGATCTCACTTCTATTAACTGTTGCTATATTCTCTAATGAAACACCTCATGTTAAATATCTGGAGGTAACTCAATCAATCTGGAGATAACTCAATCACATACCTTCTTCAGCTGAAAAAACTGTGGTTACTGAACTAAATGGCCCTTCTCCTTTATTGTTGTAGACACCAACTTTGACTTCGTATGGTGAAAAGGGCAAGATGCTTTCATTCCTAAAGACGTATCTTGGTGTGTCAGGAGAGGTGACTACAGTCTGTATCCATGTTGTGGTGCCAAAGGGGCGGAAAGCAACAACATAGCCAAATCCTTCTCCGTTTTGCAATTCTTCAGGGATGGGCTGTGAGAAAAGCAACAGACGACAGAAGACTGTGATGCTACATACAGCACTGGACACGTTTTGCAGGAAGAAAGTGCCGCGAGACTAATGTACATGAGTGTAACCAGGTTCTGGTACTGCATTTGAGATCATTCCATCAGCAAATTAACTCTGGTACGGCAGAGCAAAACGTGTTCCCTTGAACCTATTTTAAGGTTTGCACTTCAAGAAGAGAACAACTTTCAGGTATATTCCTTGTTTTCTACTAAGTAAGACACTCTTCAGTGAATACTTTTTTTTTTTCAATTTCAGTCTATAGTTCATAAAAAAATTAATAATTGCTTAGTCAACTATTCTAGAATCCAATACTACCTGTGTACAGTGGCTTTTACCTTCCTCTGCTGTGATTATGATTAGGTAACCACACAGAGTAGTCAATGTAACAGTATGTTAACGTTTTTTAACTCATTAAAAAGGGATACGTTACATAAAGTAAAGTAGTATTTGATTGATTGTGTTGGCTAGCACACGCATCCAGAGTTAATGGTAGGAAAGCAAGAACTGCAAATTTGCACTGAAAGGCATAATTCTTTAGCTCAACCTTTGAGCAATGCCCCTTCCTCTTCCCCCACCCTCCTGCCCCCTTTTTAGCGTTAACATTTGTTTGAGAACAGAAGCCATCTCAGACAAACGAACTACATCTCTTACTGATTGCCATCTAGCACAGCAGCACATGAGAGCAAAAGAGGGAAGGCAAACGTGCATAGCTCACGTTACAGAATGTTACCGAGCACATATACATCCTAGATGAGAAGCTGCTGCAGCCAGGGAAATTCATCTTTTAAGAAGAGTTTGAATGAAAACAATCATTCTCTGAAGAAAATTGCTTGCCAGAAAACTTACATCCCATGTTATGACCAGTTCAGACCTGCTGCCTCCTCCCCCACTGACTTCAGATGGGGGAATTTCGGGAACTGTGGAAAGGAAACGTATAGCTGTCTACACAGTGCAGATACAAGAGACGACATCATATAACGTTAACCTCCTGCTCGGAAGCTAACCCGGCTGTAGTCACACTTCTTTTGCAAACCAAGGCAAGTGCTTTTGAGGCAGGGTGGGCAGTCCTGGAACGCGCCAGCCCCGTCCTGCATTCACCGTGCTGCTTTCCATCACTGGGGCACGCTGATGTTTTTCTGAGCACTTGAAGAACCTCACTAGCTCGCAGACTGAACCCTGTATGCTAATGTTTAGGAACTTCTAAAAATTGGAGGCATGCTTCACTTTTTTAATAAGGCTAACTTATGCAGATGTATTGGGCAAGGGCCTTATTCCAAGTAAACTCCTGGGGTTTTAATTGACATGCTCTTCTGAGCCACATGCTTATTACATGGAAGGTGTACACTGATCAAACACTAGGAATGAAAAAACCCTGTCAAAATTAACCTCTTTCCATCCATTAATACCTTCAGACTCTGCAGCACTGCCTGAACTGACAGATTTTAGCATAGTGAATACAGTTTAAATGTATTTAGATGTTACTCTTCTGTGATGTTCAGTAATGCAACACAAACTGTCCCACAGCTAAATGGAAATCATGAACAAACTAGTTATAGGCTTTTATATTTGATGGCAATTTCAAGCTTGTTTGCAAAGAGCCAAGGATATGAATGCTCCTTTTTTGTTAATATTCAAGACTTGAATTAAAAACAAGTAGAAGAACCCACTAACCTGCCTCTTCAGTTCTTACTTTTTCTGAGGGTAAACTAGGTTCTCCACCTCCTATTTTGTTACTGGCAACTACACGAAATTCATATTCAACCCAAGGATTTAAATCTACTACTGTGGTGGTGAATGTTTTTCCATCAATCACATCTGGAACTAGTAAAAACAAAAAGAAAGAAAAAAGGAAACTAAGAACATGGTGTCCCTGGTCGAAAACATTTCAACAGAGCCTGTAGCAAGAATTATGTTTTACCTGTTGTAACTCGCTGCCAGCCAACTGAAAAAGGTGTCCTTGCTTGTATGGTGTAAGTGGTTACTGGGCTGTGATTATCTGTGCCTTCTTGCCAGGAGATCTGAGCCGTGGTATCAGTTATTTCATCCACTTTCACATGTTCGGGGGGGCCAGGTGAGCCTAGAATCAGATTGAAAAATAGGCAGAGTTCTGTAAAGCCAGTACCCTGGAACTCACTAACACAGCAGTACGGATTCCCATTTTATCAGCACTGTGGGAAGAAAAAAACAATTCAGCTTGGAATAAGAACACTTGTAATTATTGTTTTACATTCACTAAAGCCTGATAATCTATTTCTGAAATACTCTGAACCGTAGCACAGATGACGGGGGGGTTTGGCTTTTTTTTCCCCAAGAACCTTTGTTCAGCATGATCCCTCTGTCTTTCCAATGTCTTTCACTTTAGTCTTTGATGTCCTCTTTTAATCTACTAATACATCTCTGTAGTCTGCCAATTTGTTATCTACGGCTGTTTTACTCTACGATGAACAGCAGCAATTTTTCAGCACAACATCTGAACAGCACCCCGAGCAGCAATTCAGTCAGGCAAGCTTTCTGCTGCCTTCTGGAAAATCCTGATTCTGGGCCTCCTGGCAAAAATGCTGGGTTTTTTGTCTCATCTGCACCAGCAAAGGGGATTGAAAAAACGTCTCGTTCCCTCTCGTCAGTGACTTGAAGGACTGTCAGTGAGAAAAGATGTGAAGTCAAGATTTATTATATCCTTCAGCTCTTAATTTCTCTGGGAGAAATTAAGCTAAAATTCTCCCTATCTGCGGAATCACGTAATTCAAGTCATAGATGAACTGGGTTTTGTGATCTACAGTATCAGTTGTTCCTGTAATCTACAACACACCGAAGTCAGAAAATATGATTCATGGTAACTGAAGCTGAAATTTACCTCGTACGATAAGGTCCGCTGCAGATGCTACACTATCCACTTCTGTCTTCACCATACAAACATATTTTCCAGTATGTTTCAGCTGGATGTTTCTAATCATTAAATCTCCTGATGCACTCTGTCGAAATACAAAGTTCTTATTAACGTAAATGTACTACCTTGTAATTTAATATTAAGAAAGATTGTATTTGTAAATGAAGAAGAAATCAACCAAGAATGCTGAAGATAAAAGTTGCTCAAAAATTGCACTGGCAGACAGCCTGCAGGATAGCAAGTCATTACCCATTAGCTGCTCCGCGGTAATTGTCTGTTAAGCATTTTCCTAATAAACGTGAGGTAGTGTCCCTCTCTTACGGGAGAAGTAAGCTACAACATGGTGAGCTCATACTGGGAATGTGCCTCCTGACTGCTATTAGGGACCGTGAAGAAAGCCACTGCCCTGTGGCCAACCATTTGTCTCAAAGCCCTAAAAAAGAGAAAACCGGGTTGCTATGGCCATTAACCAATTTGACTTCTAGACAGAATTTGTAAGTCTAGTTATCACAGATTTTTAAAGAGTTCAAATCAGTAAACAATAAAGCTGAATTTGGTCCATTCTACAGCATGCAAGAACACTTTCATTTAACGGTTGTACATTTCGGGCTAAATTCCCCGAATTTTACAAGTCTAAGTTCTGTGCTTCGTTCTTCGCTGAGTATTTAATCTTTGGTCATTTTTTTTCCCCGTTGGTCTCGTTCATGTCATAGCATGTGGCTGATCTCCTGAATCAAGGGAAACATACATAAAACTTAAGTGAAAACTGTAACTTTATATCACGATAGGGCTCCTTGTATACTATTTGTTTTCTACATCACTGAGTAGAGAACTTGATACTAAACCTTTGGTAGCCAGTTATCACTTCAAAAAAAATCTCCTCTTTGTGTCAGCTGAATTACTGCTTTATCCCAGTTCACATCGTATTTTCCAGGTGAAAAATCTCTCAGTCAGACTTCAATTTTTTAAAGTTTTTATTTTTATTTTTTTTATTTTCTGGAGAAGCGGCGTTTCATTTGAGGACAGAACCCTATTTTGTGGGTATTTTCAGCTGCTCTGGCCACATGACTGATTCTTGGGTGCACAGTAGTTTGGGAGAAAGGGGGAGACATGATTCTGGAGTTTATTTTAGTCTTCGGAAAAAAAAAAAATTAACAACCTTTCCAACCATTTGATTATTATTTCTTTGTTTCACACTCACACCCATTATTTCAGCGTTATGAGGTCTCACTTCTTTGTTCAACACAAGCTGAAAACAATTCTGCCTGATTCCCTTCCATGCGTGTGTAAACGCAATGCCTGGTCTTCTATGAAAGCACAGATTTGCAGGACCGTTCAGCGCTGACTGCCTACAATACGTGAGAAGTTGAGTCGAAGGCAATCTAAAATCCATCTGCTTGATGGGAAGTGAATGTTCAGGGAACGACCAACAGCAGCAATGCATACTCACAAGCTAATCATGTTCTACGCGAACTTATTGTAGCGCACTAAATTTAAAACATCTCGATAAAGGGGACTGTCAAATAAAATAATTTTACTTGAAAGAAAACCCACCAAAAATATTAACACTGCATTTTAATTACTTGTGGGCATTTTGGGGAAGAATCTCAAAGTACTGGGGAAAACACAGAAACCTGCAGCAGCAAAAAGCTACAACGTAGAAGGCACCCTCACCTCCCGTGGCTCTGCAGACCATCAGCGGTACCCACATTCTTGCCTAGCCAGATTAAACCTTTGTCAGCGTGGACAAGTCCATGTGACAGTAAGATCACCTTCCTTTCTCCATGCTACCCAGAATACAAATAAAGAGTAGTCCATGCAGTAGGAACAGCTGCTGAAATTGCTTTTGCTTCTCCTGACTGCTTAACAGTCTCAGCCATTGCTGGGCTCTATAAGCAGGTGATACCCCAAACAGTTTAGAGGCAATCTGTTCAAAATTTTGGAATCCGCTTGGTTTGCCATACTCTGTATAAATCATCTGTCTAACAAAAAAAAAGAGCAGTAAGACAGTGTTACATTCTATATTTTTCTAACCATCTGGAAGACCAGGTGGTGGTCCCATAACATTCCCATTAACTACTACATGTCGGAGACCTCAGGCATGCGTGACAGGGACTTCCAAGACATCATTACATAGAAATCTACCCTTCGAAAAATTATTTTCCTTTTGCCATGTTTACGACCAAGAAAGGAAGTTATTTTTGCACAGATATTTTCATTTAACAAATACACACTGCAACTATTGGAAGGCTTAGAACATATTTATGCTTATTTACGTACTATGACCCACCTATAACTCCAGATGAAATTATTCCACTGACCTTAATGTGATACAAAGCGCATAAAATATTTTCGTGGATCTCTTGGTAACCCATGAAGTTTTCTGCTAACGAGCTTCAATCCCTCTTTACACAAATAAGAGTTTAAAAAAAAAAAAACCCTAAATGTCTATATTCCATAAAACCCCCTAATTCTGTCCCTTATGAAAAATTTCCAAGTAAAACGTTCTAGATTCAGAGTTCTGAGTTAGCCAATACTCAACCTGGATTTTTCTTCAGCACTGACTGAGAATTTTTTGTGGAAAAACTACTTTTTGATGCTTTTTTCCTTAGAGGGGAAGAAAAACCCACACACCTAAACAAGGCTTTGATTTGGAAATATGCCTGTGTTTGTTTGTTTTAGGAAAAAGCTGGAAATTTTAGTGAGGAAAAAAATACTGCATTTGCCAATCAGCTTTTGAAGCCTTAATTGAGCCAGTAAAACTGTCAGATTCAGGGTTTGGTATGTTTTTAACCTTTCCTTTCTAATATTACCATTTGTATATACAACCAAAGTACAGCTGGGGGGAAATACTACTAAATAAATAAAGTCCATGTAGCAATACTGGAAGGTAACAGGCTCTGAAATCGGAGCATTCCCATTACAGCATGACAGATGGTCCAGTTTGTAATTCTCAGAACGTTTCTGTGAAAATGTACATGATCTATGAATATCTCATGGCTCCTACAAGGAAATCTCATCATCTCCACACGCACTTACATTTAATCAATTGCGAACTGCAGGACAATCTGTGTGTTTGGTGCCTACTGATTAAATGCTAAATCTTTCATAGAATCATAGAGTCATTTAGGTTGGAAAAGACCTTTAAGATCATCAAGTCCGACCGTTAACCTAGAACTGCCAAGCCCACCACTAAACCATGTCCCTAAGCACCACATCTACGGGTCTTTTAAATACCTCCAGGGACGGTGACTCAACCACTTCCCTGGGCAGCCTGTTCCGATGCTTGACAACCCTTTTGGCTATTTACTTCAATGTTTGTTTACAGCAAAAAAGAATAAAGTTAGGTGCTGAAATTTCAGTTTCACAGGCAGTAGTGTCTAACCCACAGCTATTGCTCTAGAGCAGGGGATCTGGCAAGAACATGCGAAAGGAAACTTTATGAAGGCTTAAAATGGCTGGTTTCATGCTGATACTCAGCTGCCTGTTTTGTTATCACTTGGCCATGGCTTGCACTGTAGTAAGACCTTTTGCTCTAATTGATTTCATTCTCCTGATATATCCTTCTTCTGTCTTAATGCTTTACTTGTCATGTTTCGATTAGAAGGCTAAATTCTAAAAACCATTAATGTCACCACGCCTGCCCCCCCCCTCCCCGCAGCATCTCTCCATCCTGCATAGGAAATATTTAATGAGATATATGGCTTCTCACCCAGGGATGCTAAGGCAGAATGTTGAGGGATACATTAGGGATGCAAGTGCAGGAAAAATAAGGAAAGATGGGATGTTTCTGTTCAGCTTTAGGCTGAAGCTCACAAAGTCTGCATCAAGTTCCTTAATCTGTCTTTGCTGTGTTTCATGTGATCTTGGGGAAAATCACGTGGGGCCAGATGCAGAAACAGAGGTAGGAACTTACAATACTTCAGGTCTAAAATACAAGGCGTCTGAACAACGGGTTATGGGCAGAGGGCTAGCTCAATGAATGATTTCCCTCTGACACAGAAGAAAATTCTACAGGCCCAAAAGAGAAGAAACATCCTATTTTTACCATGTTGAGAAAAGAAAAAAATGTAAGCCTGTCTGTTCTGCATACATCTATAAGGCAAATGAAAAGAAGGTGTTTGCAACTTACCCCTCCAACCTTCTCAAAATGAGAAACGTCTTTCTTGAAATCGGTGAGCGTTCCATTGAAATACCAGGTGAAGCTGATGTCCAGTATAGGATCATGCTGAACCTGGCAAGGCAAGACGACACTTTCTCCGACAGTGACATCCATGTTGGAAGGTGCCAAAGTAATCCTTGTTGGCTCTGTTGAGAGCAGAAATACCAGTTATTGGATTCCTGTATTGCTGAGCTTTGCTTGCTACTAATATTCTACCACGTTCTTCAAACCTGATTAATGACAGTCACTTCAAATTATGCAGCTGGACTATAAATGCTGCTGCCCGACCCCTCTTGTTGGAGCATTGTGTCCTTGCACATTTACCAGTGGGAGCTACTCAACACTGAAAAGGTAAATTTTAACCTGCTGCGTACAGGCCAATATACTTTACAAAGCTAAATGCACTGCAACCCACAGCAATGAAATTACCATTCAAGAGCGTGTGTGGTTCTCAGCAATAACACTCATGTTTTGGAGCAGGAAGCTGTAGTAGCAGCCACTGGGAAGATTAAGAGGTGGGAGTGAGAGAAGGAGCTAATAAAATCTGGAAACCAGAGGAAATCCACACAGGGTAGAACGCATTGGATGTTTGGGTCCACATATCATACAGAACATAAACAGTGTCATTAAGAACAGCTGCTTGTTATTCCAGAATCAATTAATGGAGAAAAATTTCAAGTACTGTAAATACTATAAAACCAAAATTTAATTCTAGAAATCCTTTGTATGTAATTCTATTATTTGTATATAAAGGGACATGAATCATTTAGGAGCACAGACTGAAAATGTGAAGCTGTTAATTCACTGAACAAAATAATTCCGTTTGGATCTATGAGATATATAGGATATGTAATGCAGTAAGATATTAGATAATTCTGAGTTTGGAAAATCTTTCAGATTTTCCAATCTTTAAAAAAGAACGTCATGAGAAAAGACATTCTTCAGATAAACTTCACAGTCCTTTTAATCCAGTATCTTAGACAGCAGTTAGTAATAGATGGCTTAGAGGAAGGGGCAAGAAACCTTTTAACAACAATTATGTATACAATTCGCTTTTGGAAGACTTTGTATTTTACTGCCCGTGGAGTCCCTGAACACTCCTGCAGCTGGAGTTTCAACCACATCTTTTTTCATAAGCAAACAGAATATAGTTCCTTAAGGCCAAACAGATTTTGGACTGGAATATAAAATTACCTCAAATATTTTTTTGATTGCCATGGGTTTTTTTCCTCAACAAATTAAAAAAAACCCCCTGAACTTAAAAGCATAATTGCACTATTTAGTATTTAGATAAGTGAGAGAAGGGAGGAAAATGTTCAGAACTCCCTCACGTCTGAGAAATATCTTTCTCAAAGACAGAAAATCCCTCAGTCTCTTTCAACTAATACAAGATCTGTAACAAATATCCTTTTATCTTTATATATTGTTAAACATATAACGTCTCACGCTGTTTATTTTCCACCACATTTAGTGTTTTTTCAATAAGCAAACTCAGACTCCACATCGTTGCAGACTTCTGCTGCAGAGTTTGCAATTCAATTTACATCACCTCACAGATGACCCTCCGTTCCAGCTCACCTACCTGTAACTATTAAGTTTGTTGAGCCACTGGCTGTTCCAAACTGGTTTGTTGCCAGGCACGTGTAGCTTCCAGCATCAACTTTGGTCACGTTGGCTATTCTTAGTCCTCCGTCCTCTAATAACATGATTCTAAAAAGTTATGAAGAGATTTTAAAAGTTGCAGCATTGGTTTGTAGACAAAATGCTTTAATGCTCATACTGTTACCTTAGATATATGAAACCGCATCAATTACCAACTTGATGTTTGAAAATTTTGTGGCCATACACTGGCAATATACAACAAATTTGAACCCATCATATATTACTCACCATTTTGGACACCAGTAGAACCAATGTTTAAGATACGTGTATGTGCATATGTATGTTAGTATGTTTGTGTGTGTGAGTGAGAAATCCCACATTAAACTCCATCTTTTTCAGCTGCACCAATTGAAACTAGAATAATTTTCAATGGTATTATGTTGCCTCATGCAGTCTTGCATGGTAACTTTGAAATAACTGTGTATCATTCTTATGATGATGCAATGGGATTTTTCATACGCAATCCAGATTTTGCACTTTTCAGGGTTCATATATACAAGCCTAACACCTACTGCATTGAAGTCAATAGCTCATTTGCACAACTGACTCCGTAAAGCAGGATTTAGCCCGTGCAAGTATAAACTCAGTATTTATTTAGAAAGCAAACTGAGACTTCACGCTGTTGCAGACTTCTGTCTCAGTTTATCACCAATGCTGAGCAGGACCTGCAGACATGGTAGACATATGCTTTGTGGAATGACTTGAAGGGAAGAAAATTCCCTCCACCCCACACAAACTCCACCAGTGAGAATCACGCCTAATGGACAGATAGCATGGAACAAAACAGAAAGATGCTTATAAAAGATGTGGACAAAAGACGACTTGCATTACTGATATAGACAGAAGAGCACCAGCATCTCAGCAGTAGACGTGACATCCTAGACAGCAGCACTGGAAGGATGCAAAGGTAAGGCTAATTTGACTCCCTCTTTCCCTATTTCTGCTCCTCCTATCTGTCACATCCTTAGCTGCAGGACCTTCTACCAAGCCTTCCCTAAGATAACCTGGAGCAGCTATATAACTAACCGTATATAAAAATGTCCAGCATAATTAACAAAAAAGTAAACAACATTTTCCTGATATGCCTGATTCTATCTCCGATCACATCAATCCATTTCAAAGGCACCAAGTGAATCACAGCGAGGCTATTCTGCTGGTTCCCTAAGCACCTTAGCTAGAAGGTATTTTGGAAATGCCCCAAACACCCACATCTAGCTACAGAGAAGCAAGAGAACAGCAAACAACAGTAACGCTCCAGGAGAACCTCTAATGGCATTAGTTGGAGTCTTACACAGCTGTCAGAGTAAGTATCAGCTGAGAAGGCAGCAAATGTCATAAAACTTAACATTGCTATCTTCCCTTTCTCAGAAGTCATGAGGAGTTTGCCTTCTCATTTGCATGTACTTCATTATTAAGCTGCTGCTTTATTCAGTACAAAACTAATTAGATACACATCCTTGCTGCTCTTTTTGTTTTTAACACACTTGAGGCAAAATTAGTATCAGTAGATCTCCATCATTTGTCCCAACTGAGATTGAGTTCTCTACAGTTAAATACGTATTACAAAAAGTAGATGGGGAAGTCCGCTGTGTTAGGTGGGAATTGGGATCACTGCCTTTCTTCTCAAAACTTGTCCCAAGCATGGGATAAGCAGGATGCCCACTTGAAAAAACAGGTTCCTTGCTCTTCTGGCATTCACACAGTGTAACTACCAGCTCAGCGTGAGCAATTCTCCATGTGAAGCTCCATATGTGCTACGGTAGCTGATGAAGGATAACGCAAGCTTGAAGCCGCAGCACTGGGTGCAGGGCAAGCCTGTAAAGACTTCTAGGACTGAAGGCAGGCATAGCTAAGACACACCTGGTGAATGCACCACCTTAGATTTATCTGCATTGCCAAAATAAAAATTGGCCCATAAAAGGTATACGCTTCAGTAAGCTGCACTGTCATGAATTATTTATAGTAATTTTTATTATAAATAATACAGTGTTACAATGTTTTGGTTTTTTTTTTTTAAAGCAATTCAGCTGAATCTGTATTTCCGAGAATAATTAAGTTGGTAAATAAGGGCAGCAGAACACGACTCTGGAGTTTGATGGGTTCAGTGATCTTATCCTTCACCCTTAACTTCTCTGATTCTCCAAAACCATGTTCACTAACCGCAGACCACGGCGGTGGGAGTCTATCATGGCTCTGTAGTTGTTACGCTGCTCCTTTCCCTTAATAGCAAGTTCACCTAATCCTCAACACCACATGGAGACTGCATTTTAAATGTCTGAAAGCAGGAGTTTGGATTCCTTCCACAGCTGCACTGCTCTTTACGATGAAACATACTCTAGAAATAAGCACAACTTTTAATGTTTTTTTTCTTAATTATTTTGAATTGCATTTTGTATTTTCTTAAAAAAAGGTGTTGTAACACTCAAGGCTGTAGTTGAGATACATTTCCTTTGGGCAAAGGTGATACAATAATGAAATTAACAGATGCAAATTACAAGAGATAACAAGTCACCCTGTTAGAACGACAGACAAAAGCGTCTTATTTGGGGGAGAGAAAGAGTTATAAAAAGATAGACGGTTTAATCAGTTTACATTTGGAAGTAACCATCTTTGAATCTTCCAAAGTATACTGAGGCACCCAAGCCAATGTGGTGGCGCTTGAAGCATACTCGTAAGGAGGATGTGCTTCACCAGTGTCAGCACAGCTGACCTCCCTGAGGCTTATTAATTTATTTTGGAAAAGTAATATTTGGCTGCACTTTATATTAGATGGAACATTTATAGCTAATTAAGTCTTACCATATGGTTTATAGGTATTTTAAATGTGCTAAAGACATGATTAATATATTTTATAGGCAATTATAACGACATCAATAAAAGGCAACTATCAATTATAGTTGCCAGCAAGCTATTGTGTTGTTGGACTTTCTAGCTATCTGTGTATTTTGCAAAGGCTTGTATTGCATCGTCTACTTTGAAGCAGTTTCCAGCAGAAAAAATGCAAAACCAAATAAAAACCCAACAGTGTTGACAAAGCCTGAGATCAAACAAAGGAAAAAATAGGATCAGGGTACAAACCAGAAAATGTCTACTGTTTAGTTAAAATGAATCACATTTAGAGTGCTCTGAGCTACCTGCAAGTCTAGCTTGCCTAAAATAATTAAGCAACAGGCTTATTAAAACCAAGATATAATTAAGAATCAAGTTTTTTTCCAGAATTAAAAAAAACAACCAACAAATCAATTCTAGAAAAAAATTATTGTCAAAATAAAATCTTTACTGGTAAATTAAAAAGAGAAACTCTTTACTTTTTTTATTGCAAAACAGTAAATGCAGCACAGCCTATGAAAACACTAAATCCAGAAATAGCTCCTGCTGAAACATTAGACAAACTGAAGCTTTTACTATACCTAAAATTATTAGATATTCACACACTGTGCTAAAACAAATGTACTTTGGCTGGCCCACTGCCAGGAAGCAATCTAGATCTCTAATACAAAAAAATTACACATCCTTTGGCGTTCCCTGTATCTACAAGCATTTTTCCAATACGTTTTGCTGAAGGCCAGCAATTTTCAAAGCAAATTCCATTTTCAACAACCTGCACACTTTTGATGCACTGGCAAATGGCAGAAACTTTTAGCCCTGTAAAATAGAGGTAATTGGTGGAATAATGCTTTGCACGTATCCATTTGCACAACTGGAGACTGATTTAGGACCTGTTTGGTCATCAGATCAAAACATCATTGACAAAATCATTCTCTCTCACTAACTCTTGAGCAAAATTGTGGGAAATTGACCTTTGAGACAATTCTTTTTTTCCAATAGTCAAAGGGATGGCATAACTCCCCCACCACCACCTAAACAAACCTACAACAGCCAAAAGTCTTAACTCATGCCCATGCTCTTTGACTGAGGTCAACAGAATGGGGAGAGGGATTAACCAACTTCAGGACTTCAGGGTTCCTGACTTGAGAGGCCCATGTTGGTAAAACTATGAGAGTCTTCCTGTCCCACCCAAACGAGGAGCAGGCATTACAGATCTTCCAGACAGCTGGGGTTACAGTCTCCATCAATTCTGCCCAGTCCGTCAGGTTTTATACATGACATTATAATTTATTAGTTACCTTAGTCATAACCGACCATGGAGAAATCCAACTGTGAAACGAGCGCATGTACTTCTCATACTGATAAATTACTTTACTATTGTTACAGACTGCACCAAATCTTCCTGTTTTCAGATATTGAAACAAATATCATCTGGGACTAGAAGGCAAGTGATGCTCCAGGATGCCAATCTGAGATCTGTCAGCTTCAGTATCTGTAGCGTAAGAATATTCAAGCTATTCTGCATTCACTGACCCCATACCTACTTGCTCAGAGAACAGGGACAGCATTATCAAGAGGTTTGCGTAGTTTTACCTTACTGACCAAAATCCTGTTAAATTGAAGTGTTGGTGCAGTACAGCCATATACCCATGACTACAGGCCAGAACATGCCTCAGGATCCAAGACCACAAGGCTGCCACCCGAAATTTAGTGTCATTAATGAAACTGTTAATGAACGCAAATTTGCTCATCTTCCTGTGACAATACTTTATTATGAAAATAACAGACATAATCAAACTAAGTAATCACTGCCTTTTTTGTCAGATTATTCAGCAGAAAAGCCAACTATTTTAGATCCTTATTGATATGATAATAAACATAAACATACTGCTTTCCAGTTCGTAACACTTCAGTACGAAGGAACAGTGGAAAAGTGGGTCAAAACTGCCTTTTTTATATATCAATCAAATTCCAGCTAAATTAAACCAGATTAATTAACAAGAAAGTCAGCAAAAGAAAAAGCTCCTATTGAAGTACTGGTAAGTAAATGCATTACTTTCCACATCACAGCATTGCAAACTGTAACACAAAATGAAATAAAAATACTTAATTCAAACCGTAGGGAAGATAAAACCAGTAACTGATATTTCTAAGAATCATGCAACATTTTATCAGGAATTATTTCTCCTCTATTTCCTTCCCCCTTAATTTGACATCACTTCACCACAGATAAAGATGCTGAAACTGGAGATTTTAAAGAGAATTGCACTGGAATGCCTTTTAGTGAAGTTAAAGTTTGCAGCAGCTTTTCATCTTTTTCTAGTCTTGGTAAATCTAGAAACGTCTAGGAATAAAGGTGGATTTGTCTACAGGTGAAACACCGCTACATGTGTTCTCAAAATCCCTTGTATTAGTCTGTCTCCAGTCAGGTATTTGAGCCAGGAGCACAGGACCCGCTACAGCCAACGTGCAGCAACTGTCATATACATACATAAAACATTTAAAGAAATCTTTAAAGGGGTTACCTAGGTTACAGCATATTTTGGTATGTCTTCTGTTTTTGATGAGTTAAACTAGTATCAAGTGTATTTAACCTTGGTTAAACGTCTAATCCTCCTTTTTTGGAGGACAAAAGAAAAATAAGAGCACACCCGTCTGGAGATGGAGGTGCCTCAGGCCAGCTTTTCAACACAGAAGGTGGTCCATGAAGGCCACTACAGTTTGCATCCTCTGCTCTCTCTACCTGGAGACACTGGGGGCTATGGCCTGCTGTCACTAGAAGCTGCTCCAGATTAACGTGGAATAAACAAAACCTAGTTGTGGCTCAATGACTGCAGATAAAATAGACTTTAGAGAAATTTTTTTAAAGGCCTTATAGTAGGAGATGGTTGGCAAGGAACAGCCTGAGGAAGTACAAGCAGCTCCCAGAGCGGTGGTACACACTATAACCATAATATGGGGTGAAAAATTACCCGTGCAGGTAATCAGGTACCCTCAGTACCTGATCTGGCAGTCATTAAAGACAAGAGAATTCTTGCTAATTCTTGATTATTATGCTCATTACATCACCCAAAACTATTTATTCCAAAGGTCCAAAACTGCATTCTGGTGGGAAGCATATCTTCCTTCAGTACCCAATTAATTTAATTCCCGGTTTCTGTCTTTCCTTCTGCATGTTCTTCAGTGACCCCTATGCTTTCACTTCTCTCTGTATTCCACTGCTTTTCACTGTCTAGCTCTCTTTATTCAAGATATTAAAAAAACCACAACACATATTTTGCAAAACTAACAAGAAGCAAGATTGTATTCTTCAACGTTGAGCGATTTCTCAGTCCAGAGCTCATGAATCCATTTTGAATTATATTTTCTTCCCTCCACAAGGCATATCATATTCAGCTCATTTAATTAAAATTTACTTAGTCATTATCCAAATCTTCTACATACTGAAAACACAGCACCATTTAAAAATAAATTAAGAATACAAGCAACAGTGCCATCAAAATGAAAATCTTTCAGGCTTTACTGAACTGATGTGGTCAGTACCTCCAGCAAAACATAAGTTCTCTTATGACAAAAAACTATGAATACATTGCAGTAATGGAGTATTTGTGCTTCATTTTTATTATTCAAATGGGAATTTTCTTAAAACATACCGATTCTATCCATGTTGCTGTATCTTACGTGACATTGTCACTTTTACAACTGACACGAAGGACTAGTTCTGCCCTCATGCTAAGCCATGTTTGGCCTCTAAGCCTTCCAGAAAGCCTTCCCAGTTTAGGTACAGTCCAAACTAGCACGGTCTAACCACGGTATCTACACCAGAGTGCTGGTGGAGTGTGCTGGCACATCCTCAGAAGAGGACACGCTCCAACATTTGTGTACGTTTACATGAAAAACAAAACATTACATTGTCCCCGTTCTCTACCAATGCTGAAGAACTCCACTATACCACAAGCAGACCTACCAAAATGCACAAGAATATGGTTTTAACTACTCAAGGGCAAATAGAGTTGGGAAACTATACATGTATTTATCCATGTGGGATATAGTGCAAGAGCTGTTCCCTTGCAGGAACTGACTTCGGGAGACAAAATAACTTGCTGCACTCTTTGAAGACTGGGATTTCCCTCTTGCTCTTTACAAGCAAATGGCAATTGTAAGGGAGGGGAATGTCTCCATCTCACACTCAGTCTCCGTCTCTCTCTCCTAAGGAGCGCTCTGTGAGCCTGAACCCTACTGTAGGTCTGAGCTCCAAATGTAATTAAGCTCATTCTGCCTCCCCTACCTCTCATACGTAAAGAGCATGCTGGACCTCTGTGGCCAGCATTACCCCTTTTGGGAACTCATTCCTCCCTTTTTCTGCAATTAAAAAAGACACACACCCCCCAGCAGACTTCTCCATTAGAAATGTAGTAAATGGTTGAAAAATGTACTGCTAATCAGACACGCTTTCCTGAATTGCAAGAATTGCAGAACTGCAAGAAATTCACGAATTGCAATTATTCACAGCAGACAGTAATGCACCCCAGTGCTTTCTGCAAAGAATCGCATTTCTGCTTTTCTCTGAAGGCGAGTGTACTTAATTTAGATTAATTCAGGATTATTAGCTTGTTATTATGTTTCCTCTGTAAGCCATTTACAGCGTGCTGTCAAAAATACACTGTATACACCTTGGGCCACATTTTGGAAATACCTGCACTTTGCAGAACTAAAAGCCATAATTTATGTTGATAAATCTAAGCAGGCAGCATCATGTATGATCAATACCTCGGATCAAGCCTTGGAACAGGCTGCCCAGGGAAATGGTTGAGTCCCCATCCCTGGAAGTATTTAAAAGACGAGTAGATGAGGCGCTTAGGGACGTGGTTTAGTGGGCATGGTGGTGTTGGGTTGATGGCTGGACTCGATGATCTTAGAGGTCTCTTCCAACCTTAATGATTCTATGATTCTAATACATTTTCAGAAACTGAACATTACTTTCTTTAGCCTGGTACCATCACCACAAATGAAATTGGTGGGTACTGCTTTTGAAGGGCAATCCAAAGCAACCACTAAGACCAGATCTGATGCCTATCCAGACAGATAGCTCACAAAGCAATGCAGAAGTGGTGGCTTGGAATGCTCTTCTCTTGGACATGTGTGGAGCCCTGCAAGGTCCAGGCATGCCTGGCAGCTTTGAATATCATGAATCAAACCTACACAGGTTATCTGAAGGCTGATGACAGGCAGCTCCAACAAGAGACAGGCAGGAACGGGAAGGATACCATTCTCCCTGCCCGCTTTTTTATGGAAATGGTATGGGGTCAAAACCTAGGAATTTTCCTAAATGGAGAGTATCAAGTGCTATGCATTTATGTATATACTCTACAAAAGTGACCATAAAAATAAGAACAAATGAGAATCATCAAAAAGCAACAGGTTTCACATGAGTTTGAGAGATCATTGTGGCCCTGTGTTACAGACTTATTTATCAAAGTGATACCATGTCATTGCAAGACGATGGGAGGTTTCACATAGAAAGAAAAGCCAACTAGTGTTATTTTGAATGAGATTTTGCTTGCTTGCTTGCAGGCATGCAGCCAGCTAGCGAGTCTGTGGTACCGTGTCAAGCTCTGTAATGACAGATGCCTAATCTTCTGCCAAATTGCCACATTTGACACCACTTAACACTTGAACACATGAAACCTATTGTGGTCCCTGTGAAGGAAGAGCCAGAGCTGCACAAATCAAGATGACAGCAAGCGTCCAAACCTTTTGGGTACAAGAAGAGAGCTCTAGCCTTACAATGGAGCAAATAATGGTCTCAATCGCAGCCTCTAAAAGTTTTGGCTTATCTGGTAGCATCTTCTGCATTTAGAAATTTCAAAACAAAACCCTGATGTGGTTTGTGTTTTACAGGAATAGGACTAGAATAATTTCACCTGGTTCAGAAATAGCTTCCTGATGACAGGCTAAGCTTTGTAAAACCTAACACAAAGACGGAAAGGAGCAGGGGCACATTCATGAAATCACAACACTGCCATAGCAATCCTCCTTCAAAAACAAAACGTTCAGTTTCTGCAGTCTCATGTCTGGACTTTTGGACACTTCAGTGATACCATTGTTCCTGAATTATCCTGCTAAGTACAGGGTGATACCAGAATGTTGCAAGAGGAACACTTGCAGTCATCCTGTCCTCACTGCTCCCAGGCAAACCCTATGACTTTCTGCAGCTGTTGCTGTGACTACAGTCTGTATCTAACTCAGATACTCCAGCAACTAGCTGCAGAAAGGCTGACCTCAGGGCAGACTAAACTCCCAAACAGTTATTCCGCTCCTCAGAGTTTTTACAGCCTGTACCGAGTGCTGGAGTGCTGCAGCTGGAATGTCCCAAGTACCAAACTGCCTAGTTTCATGCTAAATCAGATATGTAACTATCTTAATTACACCTTTCATCCAAGGCTATTTTTTCCTGTGCCAGTTCACTACCTGAAACTCCCAGTCTATGCAAATACTGAAATGTAAAACAGAAAGCTTGAAAAGGCAGTAATCCCTAAAGTTGAAGAGATGAAAAGCAAAGGGCTGCTCCTGAGTGCAGAGACCTACGCTTCTGTATAGTTTGATTATACAACTTCATCAGTAGACTTGTGCAATTTTAGTTTATGACTAATTCAATAATGCTTTAATGGTTATTGCTGGAAAAAAAATGTTTACATGTTGTTGGAAGTCAACAGCTGAGGATATAGGCAAATCACAAACTCTCCACTGAGAATTACTAACACCAAAACACATTCACTATCATGTAAACACTAAAGATGTTATCATTGGTAGATAAAGTTCATGGTTGCTTGAAAGGAACCTGAAAATGTATTTTCATTTTCTTTTCCTGTTTTCATCTGAACAACATGCACGTGAAATTAAGTATATGTATGAACAAGTACGTTCATAATGAGTACACATCTCATTTTCTTTCACACACCTCTTCGCTCTTCCTGAAGTCACACAATCTTAATCTTTTCAATGGCTGAACTGACTAGAGATCCATTAGTCACGCTTCTAAATATTTTCATCACCCATCCGTCATCTACCTCTACTACGTATTTGAGAGAAGATGACCAGCACTTAACGCAATATCCAAGGGAATGGGTTTTTTGTAATGGCATAACAAAATTTTAAAAGTTATTTTTGTTCTGTCCCATACATATCACCACCATATTATTTAACCGATAATGCATACCGAGCAGATGTTTGCACCCACCTGTGCATGGTGATGCTTGTATTACTGTCCTAAGTGTGCCCAGTTAATTTACAACACTTGGATACAAGTGGGTTTACTGTTTTACTTCTTCTTTCCAAAGTGTAATACACATTTGCCAATATTCATTTTCATCTGTCACCATTCAGCTCAAGTGCTTGGGTTTATGAGGTCCGTCTTGCAACCACCTGGAAAACCTTGCGTAATTCTTTTGTGTGTGTGTGTGTGACCTACAATTTTGAGTCATCTTTGTGATGACTTTTTCCATATAAACAAACACAGTACTAGAACAGTAAAAATCAAACTATTAGAATGGTAAGAGTGCTATTCTGGACCTACCAATTATTAACTTTTACCAACTGGATTTTTTTGTTTTTAAATCTCCTTTTTTCCCCTCGGCCACATTACCACCATGGCTGTAATATGCCTCATCTGCCTCCTTGCCAGCATTTTCAGAGTATTTTGTTGAAGGCTTTAAATACTGTTCTATAAGCTTTGTATTTCCAGTTTTCTATCAGCACCTGGTTCTCTCTAAATCAGGCCAAACTCTACATTAAACTGAAAATAAAATCTGGTCCTTGACCTTAAAGAAAGCAATATGCATGTACTCTCAGTGCTCAGATACAACAACAATTAAAAAACAACCAAACAATGCCCCCAGCCAGACAGACTTCAGAGAGACTTTACAACTATTTGGATCTACAGATGACACTATTGCATAAAAAGACATAAACAAGCTTTTTGTAAGATTAAAACAAATAAACCAATATAACTTGATACCTTTCATTTTCGTGTAGCTGCTCACCTCCCTTCTTCCAGGAGCATTTGGCCTTAGGGGAAGCTTTGGGTTTGCATTCAAAAGTAACTGTGCTACCTATTTGAACCTGGATCAGTTTCTTCATTGGATTCTTGGAAAAATCTGGCGCAGAAGCTAAAATAGAAGGGATAGTAATAGTGAAATAAAGCACCTTTAATTATATTAATGATACTACTATTTAGCACTTACATGACACTTCTCAGCTTCCAAACATAATTAAAAACCTGAATCGGTTAATTCAACCAGATCTTCTACTGGACAATTATGCACTTCTCCTCCTTATACTGGTACGAAAGTAAAGGTCTCAGTTGTGCAGAGTACATCGCCTAATGAAGCACGCACAGATCACCACACCGACTTTGAGCTGAAGCTCACTGAACCCAACGAGTGTTAAGCACATGCCTAACTTTACACTTTACTGAATGTGAGGTACATGACGTGTCTAAGTCCAGGGAGGGCAGTCAACACCAGCAGTCTCATTAAACCTCAAGGAACTGGTTGGCTTCTAGTTATTCAGATATGTTAGATGACACAAAATTACAGCGCAGCTCATTCTGAAATGGGTATAGTTTGCATTAACTAACAGTTAAGAAAAGGCACATGGCTTCTACCTATACTAACAACGAACTTCGAAAGGAAATTCAGTATTTTAGGAGACCAAGGCTGAGGGAGCAGTCTGCTGATTGACTGCAATCTTAACAACAGAAAGGAAGTAACTCACGTCCCCAAAACACACTGCTCTTACAGGCTTAGTTTTGACATCAGTCTACGTTGGAGGTAGAAATCACGCAGGCATATGAGTGCATGAGGCAGTCACAAGTTCAGCGTTTCCCTCAAACAAACGGTTGTCACTACTTTAGACTCAAGCACACACCGTCTGAATGACGCAATGACAATCTCTTGTCCCCTCAATCAAGAAAGGCTGCACACAAGAGCGGCCTATTGCTTTTAAATGACATGGCTCCCCTGGGAGCACTGGAGCCGCGGTGCGGAAGGCGAGTGCAGCTGACTGATGTGCTGAGCCAGTGCTGCCTCCAGACCACCTGAGCGGTTTTAATCTTCGGGCCTGTGTCCAAGCCCCCATCTCTGCTCTTCCCCTAATGAATAATTTAGCTGTGTTCTGTTTTAAAGCAATGAATGATTGGACTGCAAATCCTCTGGAAGCAGATGAGTCAACTCCCCGGCACTGCAGATAAAAAGATATTAGGTCGACAAAAATGTTTATTTCAGTTATAGCATCTGAGTGAGTTAAATTTGAGATCACGGCGAGGTGGAATATGAGGCAGGTGGAGGGTGTGTGGAGAGGAAGAATGAGGTTTGTGTTTTAGCGAAAAAGGAAAATCTTACCTACAACCCTGAGTTCTGCACTCGAATAGATGACACCATGTTTATTTTCAGCTATGCATTGGTATCTGCCAGAATCTGTCAGATTTAGATTTGATATTGTAAGTGCACCATTTTCAATTTGGATCCTTCCCTGAGTATTAAGAAAAATAACTTTATTGATGATATATTTCCCGTGAAAAATTTAAAATAAGTAAGAAATATAAATAGGACTGCATAAATACAATAAATGGGGTAAAGGTAACAGCACAATCATGAGAACAGTTCTAAAATAAGTGACATGACCACATCATGGTATGGCAACAGTGATCAAATACGGAGACTCGGCAACACAGTGTATGAAATCGATTCTTCAAACTTGCTCAGTTTCACAGAGGCTTTGCAATCTCAAATACCCTCGTATTTCCCCAGAAATACAGACAAAATCATACTATGCTCCTCACGACAGACCAGAGTATCCAAACTATACAGATGGCACTGGCATTTCATACTATTTAGAGATTTCACACATGCCATTTGCTAATGAGCTCTCTGTAATACTATGCAGAAAAAATTCCAACAGTCATTAAACGGAAGACATATTTAAGTGCCTTTGAGCCAACAAAGCTACTGAAGTATAGGGATCTTCTCACCTTGCTTATTCTTGGAAAGCTGTAAAAATTACGGTAAGAAGTGACTAGTTTGAGGATGGAGTGGCAGGAACTGGTGAGAAAAGGAACCAGTGACAAAGACAAAACCAAAGGAGCTTCTCCTTTGGGGAAAACCAGAGGAACAGTAACAGACAAAAGAACAAACTATTTGCTCAAAAACATTTTCTGATTTTTTTTTTTTGGATCCGGACACGGCTTACCAGGCCTAATGCAATGGTAGGCACTCTCTGCCTTTTCTAAGGGCACATACTTACAGTTGGCCCCACTGCAGGGTGACTCCGGCTATCTATGGGCAGCCAGGACAGCTCAGCTCCTTCCTTGACAGGTCCCCTCCCACTTGACTGCAAGCTGCTCAGCCAGTTAGACAAAGGACAAAACAATCCCAAAGCCTGAGCCTCCATGTCTTCATTCTCTCTCTCTAGCAACCCAAGCTGCTCTTCTTACTCTTCCTTACAAAAGATTTGTTTATGGAGAAGGGGAGCTGAGCGGAACAACCCCAGCAGATTTTTGTGGAGGAGACCCAGCATGAAGAAGGATTATTGCAGTCCTTCTGCAAGGAGCTGAAGACAACTGATCACTATACACAGAGAACTCCTCTTCCGATGTCTCCTCAATGCCGGCTTTCAAAGAGTTAGTCCTATAGTTTACAGTCCTTAAATATTTCCAGAGTAAGTCACGCTGACGCCCTGACACCATGCCAAAAGGCTGGACACCAATACTCAAAAGTGGAGAAATGGGAAGACCGAATGAGAGAAGATATTTTTGTACTTACCAAAGTAAAAAAGCACATGCACATTACCTCAGTGACTTGTGTGATACAGTAACAATGCTCTTAAATCACTGAGATGAGATTTTGTACTCCCTCATTTAACCTGTCCACAAAACACTACCATTCCTTTTAGTGAGCATATAACTATAACACTCTGAATGGTAAGAATGTTTTTCAGCGCTTACATCATTTTTCACAGCCATCCACTGAATTCACGTGAGCAGTTGCTCTTTCTTCTTCAACTGTGAGTGCCAACGTTGAGCACAACGCATCGGCCAAGGGGAAAATGCCTTCAGTGATGGGCTAGGTCCCATAGTTTATATTCCTGATAACCTGAACTGGGCAATTTTCTCAATGAAGCAGTGAGGTTTAAGATCAATATGGGCATCAGATGCTTTTCTGCGTTTCTGATCTGGGAGACCGAGTACCTCACCTTCTAAGTACAACCTCTTTTCCCTGTCACCAAATGCATTACTTTCCATTAATTTAACAACTGCATTAAAGCAAATACCTATGTTACATTGCTATTTATATTTCATTCTTTGTACCAAGTAATGGTGACCCTATGAATTTTTAGGATTTTTGTCTTTTTTCGTCAAGAAGTTTGAATATATTTTCTTATTACCTTTAATGAAACGCCAATAGCAAATATCATTTAAGTTCTCTATCCCTCATTTATGGTTCTTAATGTATAACTTTAATTAAACTTCCTTCTCCAGTCTTTCCTTACGTAATTATTTCTATGGTTCTATCATTGCTTTTTAATCTGCTTTTAGCTGGGATATTTTTGTACAACATGATTTGTCTTTGTATTTCTGGTATTGCAGCTTTTGAAGTTTCCATGTGGATGCTCTTGACAAACATACGAAAACCAGTATAAAATATTTCTCTTGAATAATTACATGGACTTTTGCGAACTCTCACACTTATACGAAATATTGTTAATTTTACATAGCATCACGTTTTCAAAACAGAAGGTTACCTCTATTGACAGTTGGTCTCCATTCTTCAGCCACCTATACGATGGTTTGGGCTTCCCACTTGCTCTGCAATCCCAGTACAGGGTGTCCTCTACAGCAACTTCAGTATCTTTTATCATCTGGATCCAGTGAGGTTTTGCTGCAGATGAAATACACATCAACAACGAAGACCCTAACAAGTTACTGTTCCATATGAGAATCAAAGGGTTAATTTGCACGGCACTCATCAGTTTTCTGCATGGACTGGTTTGTACCAACAGAGGTTCTCACTGGTTCTGCTTCAAGTCACCTAATGAAACAAATTACTCGCTGTTCCTTTTATACATTTTTATTACAAGCAGTAAACCGAAAGAAAACTGAGATTACAGATCACTAAAGCTGAACTAGTGAAACCAATATTAAAATCACAAATGATTAAACAACACAACTTTGAAATCGAGGTAAATGTAAGACGAAGAAATTAGTGGTGATACTGGAATTAAATAATTGCTGTAGCTAAATCATCAAATTAATACTGAACAGAATCCTTTAAGTCCTAAAAAAATGTAATGGTATGTCAGCCTTAGTTCTAAATACCATTTAGATTGTTTTCTAATGCTAGTCAGTACTTAACTGGATGAATACATGGATATATGGGACTGTTTTTGAAAGCAGTAGTCTTAGCACAGCATTTGCATGATGCAAACCAAAATATGGCCTTAAGAAAGCCCATAAAAATCACTGATTTTTAAAGAAAATTTTGATGTATTAATACCATACGCCCTTCAGAATTATCTAAAACACAATTAAAACTGTAAAGCTAGAGTTTAAAACATCTGTTACAGCTTTCATAGGGTAAAAAAAAAGCTCACTTGGCAAATAAACATCACTGCATGAAAGACAACAGTAGTTTATTCCTTTAGTGCTATTTCACACAAGAGCACAACACTTTTATAGCTAATTCGTGTGAATTTTCTTTGAATTTGTTCTATTTACCAGAAAGTTTATAATCTCAATATATGCTATTTCTCCAAGAAAAGATAAATTCTGGATATTGCATATAGAGAAAAGAGATAAAAAGTAGGATGAAACTTGATTGCAAGCTAAGGGCAAAAGAATTTTCCAGAGTCAATTTGATTACCTTAAAGATTTTCCTCAATTGTTAATTTAGTAAAATCTCATAACTCTTACATCAAAACAACTAGGGGAAAAAAAGTCCCTGATGATACAGGAAAATATTAATATTTAATAAATGAGTTTTGGAAGCACAGAAGGTCAGATTAATTCCCGTTGAACTTCCTACTACAATGGAGTTACACCAGCAATTAATTCAGACCAGGGAAATTAATGACTCGCCCATGGCCACAAGGGATGTCCGCAGCACAGCTGAGAGCTGAATCTGTTCCACTGCCATAGGCACAAGACCAGCAGACCAACATTTGGATGAGGGGTGGTATTCATTTCATTAAAAAAAGATTCATTATTTTCTAGCATACAAATTTTCTCTCCATCATATATTCTGCAATACAGCGATAAGATCTCAACATGATCACGTAAGTACCATACTTTCATGATAACAAGGATTAATACTATTTACGATTTATATATACACATACTTAGGATTAACTTCTCACAGAAGAACTTACTAAAATGTATTGAGATAATTAACTTAGGAGGTTTTGGAATTCAACCAGTATTTGCTGACAGTGAAACCTTCTGTTATTTCTTTTGTTTTGCACATCCCTTATACCCCATGAGAATTAATGCCTTTCCCTGATTTGGGGATGATATATTTTTTTACACTCTTTTTATCAAGGTCAGCTCTAAAAGACAGGATAACCTGATCTTTGCATCAGACAAATGTACTATCTTACTGATACTAATTTTGGTTAAGTCTTGAAAGTTAATGTTACAACACTAGAGTTCAAGAAAGAGCCATTGTCTCTATCTCACATTGTCATTTGGCGTATTTGCCCCACGTGTCAAGGGGATGAAAGCTCAGGACTCCATGTCGGCATGCTTCCTGTACTGTGCATACCTAAATATTTATGCAACAAGCAACAGTGCTTGAATTATTGATGGATCCATACATGTGCAATATTTCACATCTGCTGCACATCTCCACTTGAAAGTAGGTTAAATATAGTCTATTTTCAAGTTCAAGATCTTGCATTCAGTTCCATTAATAAGAAAAACATTGTCTACACCATAAATCTTCATTTTAGGACTCTTCATGTCAGACAGTCTTCATTGGAGGGTTTCCCAAGTCTCCACGGTAGATATGATAAACTGGGTCATTTTGGAAAGCGTGGGAGCAAGACAACCACTCAGAACAGAAATGAACAGAACAGAACTTCCCAAGCCACAATGTGAGAAATTTATGGTGCTTATTTACAAGAGAGTGTTGACGTAGACTGTAGTGATTTTCTTGAGGAAGGCTCTTTTTCTCTTCAAATTACTGATGAAGGAATTCACCAGAAAGAAAAATACCCTTTCAATCTCAAAGTCTTTCTAATACTTTTACAGCCTTTTTTAAACTCTTTGAAAAAGAACAATTCAACTAACCAGTTCAAAATTGAAAAGGCAGCTAAACAGGGGCAATTCCAGCTGGGAATATTCCACTGAATACTCTGAATCTTGGCCAAGGTAAAGATGTCCACATTGCAGCAGCTGAGAAAAGTGCAGACAGAAGGTCATGTATCAGCAGATCTACACACCCTCTCAAAACATAAGCATGACTTTCCAAGGCCAGCACTGCCCTTTTTATTGAGCTCTGCCTGACTGCACCTAGATGATTCTGAATACACAGCTTTATTCCTCTTGAGGTCTAGTCGCTGTTAGGCAAATGTTACCTGTTTAGAACATCTGGTTCCACCCCCACTGCCACATCTGCGCCCCTTAAGAAAGACTAATGACTTGGTAACAAAGCCTCTTTCTCTCATGGAGCTACTGCATTGGCTTGGCGTATAGCTCAGATTGTCCTGAGGAGACACCACTCCTTCCTCCTTAAGCAAGGAACAGGCAAGCAGGCAACATATTTTCATTCAGATGAAAAAAAGATGACGTCCTGTAAGTTGAGAAGTTGGAAGTTAATTTTAATGGAGTTTGTAGTGCAGGGTTTGAGACTGTGATAGGAATCCGTATTGTGTGGTAATATTAAGAATTCTTAGGAACTTGCTATGCAACCTTCATGAAAGATTCATATGAAGTTCCCTTAGGACGAAATACTTGTAGGTAACTGATTTTCTAAAGAAGGTTAGCTGTCAGCCTCATGGTCAGTCACTTGGAAAAAGACCAGACTCTATTTTGCTTCAGTTGTTTTTGCCTAAAATATTCCTTGCAATACTCATGGTCCCACAGGCAAGAAGTGATACAAGTGTGCAACTTCATAAAATTTATCGCAGTGAGAAGACTCGGTCACCTTTTTTTTGGTGGCTACAATCACCCTTTTCTTCCAGCTAATTAGCCCAGGCAGGTCTTCCTGAAGAAAACAACTGTTGCTTCATTACACTGTAGGCCATAAAGAAAGCAAGAACCATTTTTTTTAGATTTTTAAGAAACCTTTTGCGATGACTGTTCTGGGGTTTGATGCAAATGAAGACCAACTGCAATGAGTGACTGCAACGAAGCTCTTGGAAGCAATGGCTGAAGAAGCTGACAGTTTTCAGAAGTCGAGCTGAGATCTAATTCGCAAATAGCTTGTGGGGTACCGTGAATGATGCATGCCAACAGGAATTTTTATATCTGATTTCCTTCAGAGCGTGAGACTCCAATAAAAATCTCCTCCTAATTCTGTAAGCCATAGGAATAGCACGAAGGAAAGGCAGAGCTTCAGGCCCATGACTTTTGCCTAGACACTGCGCTCTCCCAGAGAGTACTGAGGTCTGCCATGCCTCTGCTTGGAGGCAGAAGACTACGGGAAGCTCTTCCATAACAGTCCCTAATTGGGGCTCGCAGATAAGATGCAGTCTGCTTATACACATATCTTTACTTTGAAATTTACAGTCTGAAAGCTGGGCTGGAAATCTCCTTTGAAAATACCTTTGGATAGCTCAGCAGTTGGGCAATAAATCAGAGTCAAAAAGAACTTTCCATAGTTCAAGAGAAAGCAGCTATGAAGCATACTGGGGAAAAAAACCAACAGAAAATGTAACCATTTTTCTAGGTAGTATATCTGAAAGTCAGGCTATGACACTCATACTGATGCCTACAGAAGTGATGAATCTTATTTTATCTCAGAACTCCAAGTGACTTTAAGCATGAATAACTTTTTTTCTGATAAAACAACTGGGCCTAGAGAAGCATCCAACGCATCCCTGAAGATGCCCATTATTTGACTTCCATTCAAAAATAAAAATGCTCTCAAGCAACAGGTAGTTGCTACCTCATTGGGGAAAGTTTTAGGATGTAAAAAAGATGAACAATTTGTCTCTGTAGCAAGGCAATTAAATTACTAGACAGCATCGACAATTACACTCTAGGTTGATCAAACTCAGCAACTCTTTGATATTATTTAGTCATTTATAGTTTTGTAGTTAATGTTTTGAAGACATCTCCATGAACAAGATAGAGTCAGGCTATCAGACAAAAGCTTTAAACAGTGAGACTCTTCCACATACAGGAATAATGTAGTTTCAGTATAATGTTGGTGGCACATTATTACCAAAGTAATTAACAAAACATACAAGTATTTTTTGATACACTAAAAAATTATGTAGCGTCTATGTATTACTGGGTGGGTTCACCTTTGCTATCACAGAGCACCACTGCAGAGCAAAAGGAGAACAGCAGCAGAATATTTTCTCCCCGTTAAACATTTTACCTTGCTACTGTCAAGCATGAGTTCCATTAAATCAGCATGTGCTAATTAAGAATATATTTTCTTCAGTTATACTTTAAATTAATTGCTTTACATATCTCTACCATGTTACATGTTTAATTGCATCTTAAAATACAAAAATGTAATTGTTTCATCTCTTCTCACTTTTCCATGCCATGAAACGCCTCATTGATTCTTTCTTCTTTTATTATCTCTTTATGGAAAGGGCTAATAGCGATGACAAACGAATATACTAATAAAGTGAAAGCAAATTATTTATATATTCAGGTTTTATATTAAATCAAAGTTAGATAATCTTGTCCTATTTTTAGCACATTCTGAACTCCCCTAAGGAGAAAACTGGCATTAAACAAATGTTGGAACTATACAAAGGACAAAAAACTGAACATTTGATGTTGGGCTTTTCTTGATAAAATCCTTCATGACAAAAAAGAAAGATTAATAGTCTGTTAGTAATGTTATGAAAGAACCCAGAATATGTGTTTTAGAGTATCTATTTTAATTACCAACTTCAACTATGGGTTGAGACTTATATTTAAAACCCACAATGAAATTAGAAAAAGCAGACTCATTTTATTTTTCATAAAGAGAGTTACAGATGTGCACAGAATTTCTAAACCAAATTTATAAGCATTCTTGAGAAAATGACTACGGATGCAATTAAAGTTGAGCCTATGTTCAAATGCTTTGTGGTTTCAAGACTATAATTCATTATTGGAAGAAAGGCAGGATAGCACAGAAAACATAACTTTTTTTTTTTTTTTATTTTAATCAAACCATTTATGCACTGAAAACCCCAATTTTCAGAATTCAAATTTTACAGTTTCAGCTCATAGAACAAATCAGGAGAATACGAGTATTTTGCTTCATAGCAGAGCAATGAAATGTTTCAAGCTTTTGTTTAGGACTAGCTTTCTGTTTCATTTACAAAGAATCTTTAAAATCTGCAAAGAAAGGAAAACTTTCTATTTTACAGTGAAATGGAAAATTTTTATATATTTTTTTTTTTCCCTGAAGAGATTTATTTTTCACATTATTTCACTAAGACAACTTGGAAAATGTTAACCCCAATTCTTCTTATACTCTTTCCTGGGTAAGCCAGAAACGTGCTTTGCTCTTTTGAGGAGAGAAAAATAAATGTTTCACTATTGAAATAAAAAGGAATTTGTCCATTTGTAATGCGTCTCTTTTTCTATATAGGATTAGCAGACACGTCTTACACTTCTACCATAAAATGTTTTAACAGCAGCCAACATCCACTAACATTACCACATAGATTTGAGTCATCTTTGCCAGCATTGGTACTTTCTGGCAGATGGATGTTTTTTATTCTAAGTCTTTAGTATATTGCATTAATTTTTGCCAAATCCTCATCTGCCTTTAGAACAACTTCCTTAAATATTGATCTTTTATTGGAAGACGGAGTGGCATATGGTTAGATTTCTTTACCAGACAGATTTCTGAGCTTTGATATCAGACGCAGTGGCAAGCCATCAGAAGATATTATCTTCAGTTATAGAACATTATTAATCTACAAACAGAATCAAAATCCTTCAAATTATCAAAAAGTGTTAAAAAGATCCTATCCTGAACACAGACTTGCTGGCATTCCATTTGCAACAACAAAGCAAGTAACAGAATAAGAAAGATTACTTACATCTACTTAATTCTGCAGAATGGGTTTCATTAAGCAGAACAAATGAAATGAAACAGTTGGAGTGCCATTAATGCCATTACAGGTCTCATTATTCTTTTTAGGATAAACATCCATATTAGGGATGAATCTAATATGGGCAGACATTTATATTGGAATATGAACTCTATTTGAGGGTTCAAATCCCTTTCTGGATTTGTAATGAAGATGTTCACACTAATTTACTTGTCACAAAACTGCAACTTGCTTGCCTTTATTGATTAGCAACATCCTTTATTTCAGCTCTGGGTCCTTTAATGAGCAAAACAAAACTTGGGAAGCAGGTCAAATATCTCAAGATTGCCCACTGTCGTAATTACATTACAAGGACTAATGAGCAAATCTACTCTATTTTGTATGTAGTTTACATTGACATGTCTTACAACTGCCCTGATTTAAAACTGCAATAGGAATACTGAGCCAAACCGATGTACAAACCACAACTTGTTTGAAACTTTCAAGTAGCGAATAAAAGTCACTTTATCCAATCAAATGCATAGTGCCAAGTTTGGAATGACAGATGATGCTGGCAGACGAAGCATCTTAGATCTTTTGCCCTGTTATTCATAGGATTTCTCAAAAAGTCATAATTACAAGTAGTACATGGAAAATTCAGGCTGCTCAAAGTCCCCCATCCAGCCTAACCTTGAACATTTCCGATGATGGGGCAGTGATTCAGTGTAACTATTAATTTGGAAGTTGAGGGGGGGAGAAGTCTCTTTTCCTTCTTCCTTATAAAATCTGTTGTGCCTTAAATTAAAATCTTCATTAACTAAATTCTACACTGCAGCGCTTTGTGTGTTCTAGTAAACAGCAGCTTCCCATACAGAAGTAGTGAACGGAAAGAACGTTTGCTTGAAGTTGCACTGTAGCTATGCTCCACGCTTTTTTATACTTTAAAAAATTTAAAAAAAAAAAATCTTTGCTCAAATATTTCTACATGAGGAATAGCATTCCAAAGCACAGTCTGAAACACACTTTAAATTGCCATCTACCTAAAGAAAATTTTATTTGCCGAGATCTGGCTTCAACAAAAATTGTCAATTACCACTTCGTTGCAAATCACTCTAGCTTTAAAACACCAGCAATGTGCTTTGCCGATATTCATTTCACTCTATAGCCTTAAATGCACAAGAAACACTGTCTGCTTCCAGCTATTAAATTTCATATTATTTCATTTCCTATGCTGGATTATATTCTCTCATTTTAAAATAAAATTGGCCGTTTTGAAAGCAAAGGATTGACAATATCCATCAGTAATCTTTGCCTAAAGCAAGACAAAATTTATATTTCCTGTAAACGCGAGGCCTAAATGATCACCCAAATAAACCCAACTGACTGAAAATCTAAGGTTTCACCAATGGACCAGTAAGTAGCGTTTAAAAAAAAGTCTTTCCATCATAGAAAAATAAGCATAAGCACTTTCTACACTACTCTTAGCAACCCTTTTGAGCCTGGACATTTATTACAAGTGTTATGCAAAAACCTGGTGCAGAAGTTCTCATTCTCTGCGAGTAGTTGAGATGCCACGGATTTTTAAGCACAAACACTTGATGGCATTGCAGAAGCTATAAACCCAAAAGTACCCTAGAGTGGCTTATACTTCATGTGGAAAGAAAGGCAGGAGAGAAGGAGAAAGTAAGTTTCCTACCGTAGTAAGTGAGACGTCCTCTTGCAATGTTTTTTCCTCTTGAGTTTTCAGTAATACATTCATATAGTCCTGCATCCTCCTGCTGGAAATTAGGTATTTCAATCATGCCATTGGATTTCCTAAGCTTTATTTTACTTGGAAATGGCAGACCATCAGTTCTTCTCCAGTTAATCTGAGGCACAGGGCTAAAAAGAAAATAATGGGGTTTTAAACAGCTTTGGTTACAGTACTTGATTGTCAAAATTAGAAACTTAAACTAATATACAATAAAACTCAGAAATAACTAAAAGCTTGTGTCAAAAGTGGTATTCATACCATATATGACAGATGGTCAGACACTATGGCAACTGATTTGCATGTACTGTTCTGTATCATACGCTATAATTTGTGGTACCAAATTTTTCATTAATATCTGTGTGAATGTCCAACGATTGTAAAATTTCTTGTAAATCAGCACTGGCCTCCCCTGAAGACAGGTGAGATTTACCAGTGACTTCCATGGAAGGAGAATACAACAGCCATTCATTCTCCGATTTTAAAACTTTCACTCACCTAGCTGGGGAACCAAAGCAATAGTATGTGATGAAGTTATCAATCGGGCGCTTAAAATTATGAACACCTGACAAAGCTGTCTGCAAATAAACCACAAAGTGGTAAGTAAATACATTTACAGAAACATAAATGCATTCTCAGATCATTTGTGAAAAAGAAAAGATATCCATTGTGTGTGAAATATCATTCGGAAGAGGAATACATTTTAATCTTTATTTCAGCTATAAGGGAAGAAAAATATTATGAAAGCATCAAGTACATTTAACAGTAAAATTCAGACAAAATTCTGGCAGACTTTAACGACCTTTCCTTCTACACACAGAAAGCAGAGCTAGGTCAAAGGATAGATGCAAAACTGCACTGATCTTCTTCAAGATAATTTGAAATGAAAAGTAAATTCCTGTGTTGCCAACATATACATTTTAATTCTAAACAAAATAAAAAATTACTCAAAGACTCTTTGCCCTCTTATTCCAAGGCAGTAATTGTGATGATCAAAATAGGGTCATTAGAAAACACCGCCAAAACAACTGCCAGAACTCCGCATCTCTTGTGCGGATGAACCCTAGTGTGCTTCAACTTTCAGTATGGGTGAAGTCAAAAAACTTACTTTCCTAGTGCAAAGCATTCTAGCTTCACAGTTGAGCCTTTAGCTGCAGGAAGCGTCTCAGGAAACTGAACTTCTATTTTGGGTTCATATTCTCCCATCACACCTATGTGAGACAATTGCAAAAGGTAATTTTCAATTTTTAAAGCCTTTTTTCCTCTCTTTAGCATTACATCACATTAAATTCAAAATCAAGTTTATTTCTCTCGCACTCCATATATAAAGAGAAGCATAGGGACCTGCCAGTGAAATCACTGTCAGACTTAGGAGAGGAAGAGGAGCATGCAACACAAAATACTTTATCTTCTTATAAAGCAACCAATATCCTGAAAATGCAGAGTCAAAAACGTTCACTGATGACTAGATGTGTTACTTATTCACGACGTAGAAAGGAAGTCATACCATCCGTGCGCAGCACTAGAGGAGTTGGTGACCCAAGAACTTGGCTGTTGGTCACAGTGCTAGTTACAACGCAGGTGTAATTTCCTACATCCGACGGCTCGACTTTAGCTATGTAGAGGTGACCGGTCTCTTGAGACACAAATCGCCGACTGTCCTCTTGTACAAATGATGGATATTCATTGAAGATCCAAGCAAATGACAATTCTAGTTGGGAATAAAAAAGAAGTAAAGATGTTTGGTAGGGTTTTTCACATTTTTTGCTTCAAAGATCAGTTTATTTTATTACTGTACTTTACAATATTGTATTATATACAATATTGTATTACGTAACAAATAGGACCAGAGAGCCAATGACTAAGAAAAATAAATTTTAAGAAGTACCAGAAACTAGCAAAACCCAAAAAAGGCAAAACAAATCATTTCTTCACCAAAGCCGTAACTCTTCCAGCAGGAGAAAAAGGTAAAAGGAATTAAAAGTGTTTATGCAAGGATAATGCTTTTTATCTCCTCTTTTTTTTTTTCCTAAGACTTAATATGGACAGAAATAGGAGCAGACAACAAAAACGAGACCAAACTTTGCTAAAATGGAATCATTACTCATTCAGTAGTTACTTAACAATTCAGCTAGATACTTATCAGATAGAAACAGCACAGGAGTATGCAAGCCAAAGGAATGTCAAAAGAAGCATGAATTCCCAGTAGGGCTCACCACACAGCCAAACTGTTTTTTTGATACAAAAGTCCATAAAAATTCCATTAAAAAAATCTCTGTATAATACGGCAAAGTAGCTCTCACTGCCATTCATTATGGTCATTTGAAAGGAAAAACCACACTTCAAAAGATAAACTAAGAGATTTGGCAAAAACTGCACTAGAATTTATTTTTTTCTCAACACCACTCTGAGCTCTGTGTGTCCAATTTTAATTGGCAAAAGCCCCTTCCTGTGCAAGGCCATGTGCTTGTCTCATACAGAATCAAAGGAAATTAATTTTTAATGGTTTTCTAGGCAAGAAATAATTTTTCACCCATGTGCCACTCAGCTGAAAGTTTATAAAAAGATTACAGCTTCTGCAAGTGCTAATTACAGACGATTAATAGCTTGATTGACCTGCCTTCATGTTAAAATATCTTGTAGTGTTCGCACTGCCCCTACAAAATGGAGATCACCCCTTTTTGCACAGGTTTAATTTGAAAGTGCATATGTTTGGATGCAGTCATGAAATGGAGAGTAGGCATTTTCATAACCCTCACAGTTGAGTATGAATATGCACCCAGGAAAGCGCTAAGCCGACAGGAAATTTAACACAAGGTAAGATTGCACAGGTGAAAAAACATTCGATAAATGACATTATTAAAATATTTATGGACTGGCTAATCCAAAAAGGGCATCAAATGAAATGGCTTATCATAATTGCATTTAATTTTCTTCTATCAATATTTGAACTCCTTCCATTAACATCATTTTGCAGGAGTGGTGTATATGAACAATTAACAGTCTCAGGACTTTTCTCAAGAGTTAAACTTTTGTCGTTTTTGGAAATATTTATTGTTCAAAACAGCCATCTATCCTTCTGGACCTGCAGCGTGTCTGCTCACGTGAAACAATGGCTTTCACTAAAAGTTCCTTCCTACAGAGCATGAGAGGTATAATGAATTTATGATAAGGAAGGCCAACAAAGATTTGCCAAGAAAAGACAGGGTAGTTAGTGCAGTGGAAAGTAAAACCCTATGATCCAGCTTGACTTCAGTAAGACTTTTGAGATGTGCCACAAGAGTCTCATACACAAGCCAAAGAATATTCATACAGTCAATAAAAAAAATATTCTGTACGGCTTTTCTCCCATCTTACAACAAATACCAAGATGTAGGTGTCAATGGTTTGCTGTTGAATTGTGAGGGCTTGTTGAGTAAGCAATGCGCAGCAGGGAGGTGGCACCTGTGCACTGTTCTCGCTGTGGTCTGGCACTATACAATATCTATCAGCCACTTCAAAAAGAAAAAATAAAATAAATAATTTTAAAAAAGGAAAAAAAGAAAGAGTACACCTGAAGAGTTTAAAGGGGACTAAAACCTCTTTGAGAGCAAAGATTATATGGTCTTGTTAAATGGGAAAGACTAGAAAATGAAGCATAATTCCATTTCTACAGAGCAGCTGGATGAAGAGAGTGACCATAAGGCTGAGGCAAAGGCTGTAGACCAAATTAGGTATCAATTCAGGAACTGTAAGAAAAAAATAATTTACATTTTCAGCTCTACATCAAACTCAGACATCCACAAGACACAAAAGTGTGGGAAGCCAGGCTTTATTGGTTCTGGTATTTATTGAGCTACTTGTTTTCCTTAGTTCAAAATATTATTTTATTCTTTAAAAAAAAGAAAAGAAAATGAAAAAAAGACATTATTCTAAACATTCAAAGGGGACGGACAGATCTGGATACGCAGCAGGAAAATAAGCAGCTTGATTTCGTTCCTATTATATTGGGTTAAGTCAAGAGTAAACTCATTGAAATCAGTCATTATGATTATGAAAGCCACGCAAAGTGTATTCCAGTTTAATTGGATCCTTCAACAGCCTATGAATAAGCACTCCTGGAAACCTAATTTCCCATTCAACACATATTTTCATCGACTCTCTTAAAAAAGGAGCAGGGTGTTTCTTTACCAGTGCCCCACAGCCATATCTCATTTTATATTTATAGTACTTTACAAAATTGTATTCTTATTTTCCAAAAAATATCGTATTAAACAACTTGTTCTGTGATTTATTATGTTTATACCATTTGCCTGTTGCTGATCCCAGGGCACCTCAAGGGACATAAACTCACTCCCTTTCTGTCAATTACAAGTTTTCAGTTGATTTTCTGTTATAAATGGAAGTAATATGCCTCTCCCGAGCTTCCTCAGAGACCTAAGCCTTTGCTTTCCAATGCATTTTCTCCTTATTTGGTGACCATACATGGATAAGGTATTGGAAATTACAGTTATTACTCAATTTTTATTTGTTTACTACATCTTGGTTGGCTTCTTCTCTTTATTTTGCATTATTTGATTATTATTTACTGTGCAGTCTACAAGCCACAACACACTCAGCATGCTCATACTGTTCTAGGCGCTTTGTGCACCTAAGTGTTCAATTAATAATTGCTTACGAAATTGCCTGTCATTTTCAAACTTAAATTTTTACAAAATTCAACAATTAAATCGGCACGGCCTTTGAGGTCTACCATGGCCATTTCCTGCCATCTATGAGCCTTAAAAAAAACCCCTATCTTCACTTTCTATGTAAGAAAAAATAATGTTGCTCATACATTTAGTAGTTTTTAACTGGGTTCAAAGTTAGGCCTTAAGCTCACTGTACACGCTTTTGAAAAGATTGCTTTTAATTATGTTACTCCTTTCCTCTAAAGGAGGCTGCAACACATCAGTGGGAGACCACTGAATGGAACCAGGGCAATTTTTATTTCTTGTAAACAGAATTTAAGAGACAACAGTAGTTGTGGAAATCCAAAACTACAAATGAATTCAGGAAGTCAGCAAAGCAAAAGTTTGTGTTTGTGTGGGGAAGCATATAGACCTATGACCAAAAGGAGAAGGACAATTCATAAAGTTTATTTTATCCACTAAATGCACAAATTCTGAAGGTCATCGCTTGCTCCTTTTGTTCTGGACCATCACTCCTATACACCTGCTTAATATATACCCGCTAGCCCCATAATTCACACTGAAATGACATTTCTAAAATAGCCAAAAGTAAATGATGTGAACAATATTGTTCTGAAACAGATTTAAACTCAGGGAAATCCGGTCAGTTTTGAACATTACTGAAGCAGATGTTTCCATAAATAATCCTGAAAAGAAATTAGAATATTTGATTTTGAGTGCCTCAAGCTGACCGAACAATAGTTAGAGGTTTTATGTTTTATTTTTTAAAGAAAAGAAGTTTCATGTCAATCATTGATACCCAAATCTATATTATTTCATGCAGTTCTCCAACTCAGATTTTACAATATTCTGTAACAGAGATACAACGGGAAGCTGAAATATCCTGCTATTTTCTGTCTTCAACTGGCACTCTGCCTAACCCGCAGGATGGTATATGGCTTTTAAAAAAAAAAAACAACCTGTTTGCAAGAAAGTAATCAGACAAAATTTAGCAGTGACAGAAACTGCAATTAAAGACATGGAAATCTGTAACAGCCAGCTATTTTGAATTATCTACCTTAGAGTTAAGAGTAAAAGTAATGGAAAAGTAACACTGATTTTGAGAGGATAATGACAGATTCCATAATTAAGGAAGAAACCAATTAGTTCATCATTTGGCCCAGTTTCAGTTCAAACTGCGATGAAGTGACAGCAAATGGAGAAAAGCCCCTCGCTCTGTGGATGAGCAGCGCTCAGGAAGGAGCGAGCTCTCGCGGCCCAGACGCGAAGGCAGCAGGTACGGCTTTGTGGGGCAGTCACACACACACACACGTCAGTTTGTCAACACTGCTGAGGACAGCTCTGTACGTCGGTCTGCACAGGAACCCCTAGGAAAGTGCAAACAAATTATTTAAAAGCGGGGAATTAATCTGCATGAGGTAAAAGTGCATTAAACTCCCAGAGGATGCTCTTAACCTAGACAAACTGTCCTTAGTTCGCGGCAGCCTAATCCTTAGAGGATTACACTGCTATGGGTTTAGGTCACCGTACGTGTGGATGCGAGTGCCCCCAGGGGCTATAATGCATTTTATCTTACATGTACTACCTTCAAACTTCTCATTAACTACTTTACTTTTCTTACTTGGGCAAACCCTAGCTACTTCATCCCACTTAGTTCACTGCCTCGAGCAGCCTGTCCTTCCTTCAGAAAGCCAGCGCAACCAGCTGCAAGGCTGCTCTTGGTGCCTGGACTTCAGCGCCATGCTCCCCCCCCCCCCCCCCCCCCCAAAAAAAAAAAAAGCAGCTAATTCTTTCTCTCTGCCATAAAATAAATCACTCTTTAGGCAAACGTTAAAGGTTGTTTTACAAATAAAGATCTTAAACACCTTGTCTTACACCTACAGTGCATATGTACTCCAATATGGGATCCCCTAACATCTTTCTAAACTGGATATTACAATGTCTTTAGGTGCCACTGTCAAAAATGATACCGTTTTGAGAATGAAAAAACTCTTTAGAATTTTATTGGGAATAAATTGTACATAGTTTCAGGGTTTCAGGGTATATTCTTGAGCACATTAAATGCCCAGAAACTGAAAAACTGTCCTAAGTATGTTCAGCTGGGAAAAACAAAACAGAACTCAGACTGCGTATTTCCAAGGGGGATCCTGAATTGTTTGCATGCAAGTAGTTATACCACTAATAATGCAGAAGTCTTTAGCTGTTCACAAAACCTGCAGTCACACTTCAGAGTACAGTCTATCTATAAACTGTAGGTTGGTAGTTTACTTTTTGTTAATGTTTTCTATATAAAAATAATGACAATTACAAAACAAACCTCTATAGTAGGGCTTGAATTGTGGTCACCAGGAGTAAGGTGAAATAATGGGTATCTAGTTAAAATAGTTGCAGCCTTTTCCCAACTTGGGGAAAAAAGTTTGGAGATTTATAAACACTTCTGAAATTCCCCCCAAAACTCTTTAGAATAACTTTCTTCTTTTGGCTGAAGATATTTTTGTTTATACAAAATGTAAATTGCATGATGGGAATCTGAGTCCAGCTACAAAAAGTGAAGAACATATCCTGAGAAACTAATTTTATTCCAGAGTACAATGGAAACACTCTGATTTGAAACTAATGTATACCATTAATCGTTTTGGCATAAAAAGTGTATTATTTTGTAGATAAAATATAAAAGATCAATTTTCAGCATGCTGTGCAGGTAGTTAGGCATGCAACTTCTGTGATGGAATAACCCAAAACAATGAGAGCAGTGCAAGAGACCTATGTAATATCTTGCAATTTCCATCTACACATTTAATGAGAATATTGGAATGTTTTAGCTGAAATTGCAAGACTCCTACTTCAGGCTAACACCTAATTTTAATTTTTAAATGGAATATGGTTAAGAGTCCACTCGTTTCCTGATTTTGAAGTGAGCTAGTGTGATGTAAAAAAAGATGCACTTCTTTAAACATAGTTGCAGCATAAATTGTATTTTTCTCTACTGTCCCCCCACCTACACCACAACCATAGACCGGCCAAGGAGTAATTGCACACGCTAGTCTGCTACCTTTGCATGGCTGCCACAGGTGACAGAGCTCCGGTGATGTAAAACAGCCCACTGAAGGTCTGTTTTTCTCTAAACTCGACAATCTGTAGAGTCTTCCTAAGTCTTTCAAAGCAGCATCAAAAGCAAAGCACACCATTGTAATTAAAATGTAAACGTGTGTAAGCTCATCCTTGGGAAACACGGATGCTCAAGACTGGCAGCGTTATTTCTTTATCAATACCACAGAAGAACTCATGTTACGTACGATTTCCAAGCGACACATCCACTGGAAAAGCAGCTCGGCAATATGGCCTCGCCTGCTGTCTGCCTTCCCCCCCCCGCCTTTCGCCTGTCACGCGTGGGGTTCGACCATTAGCTAGCATTAAGTTTCAAACCAAATGTGACCTTGTAATATAGAAGTGCTCCTTAACCAGCAGGTTAAATGTTCCTCGGTGCTCCGAAGGAAATCCAGATGCTAATGGGAAAGTCTGACAAAATGCTTTTCTACATAGGGTTCCAGTGCTGAATAAAAACCCAATTTTGTCTCCCCTGTAGCTGTGCAGGATGATGGATTAGTTTCTCTTTATCACATTTCTGAACTAATTGTTTCAGACTAGCTGTGTCACTCAAACTGTACTGGCTCTGATCAAATTGTTCGTACTCTGGAAGTATGCAGAAGAGTCAAACTGCTTTAGGAAGCAATATTTAAATGCATACCCATTAGCCATATCCATTTCAAATGACAAATTGTTCTTCTAATCACCTCCCGAGAACTTTACATTTAATTGCTCAGAGCATTTCGAACAACTCTGTTGTGCTTTTTCAATAGTTGAAAGTATTTTAAATTGCTTCCTGCCTATAATAATTTTGAGGATAAAAAGATGATAGTTTAGCTTATTGCTCAACTAAAACACATCTGATTTCTTCTGAATGTTAAATATTAGTGAGATAAACTAAAGGAAACTAATGGAAATACCCGAGTGTAAATTTTCCAAGAAATGTACTAATGTTTATAGGCAGAAGTATTAATTAGCGACAAATTTCATTGGGTAATCTTGCACTCATTTAGGAGAAAGTACTCAGTAAACCCCTGTGAAAAACAAAAATTACTTCCAGTACTCTTGTTAACAGCGTAATGATCAGCTATGACTGTGTGCTGGGACTGCAGCCATCTCCCTCCTGCCTCTTCCTAATCAATTACCCTGTTTCTGAAGAAAAACTCAAATATTTTAGTAGAGAAGATAATAAAAAGCTGGAGGAGAAAAACGCCACGGTAACAATTTAGGGATAAAAATAATCTCGGTAGAGGGCCAAACCCAGTTATTTTCTCCAATTTTCTCCTCTTTTTCCCAGGGCATACCTGAGATACCTGGGACTAGCTACGTGAAAAGGCTCGACCTGAACTTTTTTCTTGCAATTTGGTTCTTCCTAATTTACCTCTCCCTCTTTCATTCCATCCCCGCTTCTTCCAGCAAATATCCCACCACTGAGAGGAACAGTCTCCCATTAAAAAACACTCTTATGCCATATTGCTGCCTCTTGCAGTTTATTCAGGTTCAGGAAAGAGGGCTAATGAGAGCAGGTATCAGCAATGAAGCGCACATCCCATAGTCTTTCGAGGTCTTCTGGAGTGCCCGCATACATTTTGCTGATGAAACTTATGCAGTATTAGTCCCACCAAAGCCTGCTCTACTCTTTGCTCTCTCCCACAACATTATATATGCTACTACTATACGTACTGAAAGTCTTAGTGAACCTTTAGTGGAAACCAAATGCACTGCAGCCAGCAGGAGCTGACCCAATCTTATGCAAAACTCCTCCTTGGGCTTTAGGTGAAATTGTACCCCTTGCTGCACAGACTACAGCTTCTGACACACTCCCTCCCCCCACTTATGAAATAAATAATCTACCTTTAAAATACTGAGATTTAAAAATATTGTTTTGTTTTCTGATTTGTATATTTGGGAATGCTACTTTAAAAAAATATAAAAATATATATATGAAGGATTGAAGGCTAAAATCTTTCCTTAAAAACAAAGTGATAAAAAGCTGCAATATTCCTGTACCCATTTTGCAATGGGTATTCAAGATGTAGTGCAAAATTTACAAGAGCTAATATTACTCATCATAGATGTTTCCAGGCTTTATGCTCTACTAACTACCTGGCTATGAAGCTATCATCCTTCATGATCTAGATACACCTCTCGAACTAAGACTTACAAGAGGAATAGAAGACCAAATATCTAAGAAATAACATAGAAATACTAATATATTCATAGGTTCAGTGTCATTGACGTGCATAGTGAAACATGGAGTTAACAAAGAGTTCTGTAAGAATCTGGAGTGATACCTTGCTTGTCCAGTTTGCCCTTTCCCAAACTGGAATCATGCATCCTTTGCTACAAGGCTAGTTATACACCTCCACGCTAGCTTAAAAACGTGTAGTGTGAAGTAGCTGCAGATGTTGCACAAATACAAATAAGGATATACTAATTCTGGTTCACTTCAGCCTGGAACACAGGTTTATCAAAAGAAAAGTGCTTTAGAAAGACCGCATTTGATAAAGCGCGGAACAGAGAGCATCCCTGTAGCATTGGTTTGTTACTGGTGGTGAAAATAATGCTCTGACAGATAGAAATCATTGGAAAAATCCAGCTGTGAACATGTATTATTGTCTCTCCTATGGAGAAATAAGCGTGTCTCGGGTACCATTTGATTTCAAACTGTCAGCTGAAATTTGTGCAGATGATGATGATGACACCAGCAGGACTATAGCAAAATATACTTTTAAATAAAAATACCATTTCTCCTTGGCAGATTGAGAACAGCTCGAGAACACTATGGAACCATTTTTAAGGCCATTGCTTTTACAATATTCAACATACTATTCTCCTTAGAATGCATTTTTGTGCAAAAACCTCGTAACGAGCCTACTGCAAGTATAATTTCTTGTTCACGCCCAGATGGGTGTCATCCACGATCTGCAACAAAAGGAAAAAGTAGAGGTGCAAACCCAGGATGCTTTCCACCTCCTGAAAACACACTGATGGGCAGTAGAAAAGAAACCGTATTCTGGAGCTCTACCAGTTTGGTTTTGCTTTAAGGGTATGAAATCTTTCCAAAGCCAAATAAGTAAAATCAATTCAATTTACAGTCCCCTGAAAAATAGCATGTTGATAGTCAAGAGTTGTGGAAAATAAATAATCAAAGCATCAAAATATTTCTGGCATTTGAGATACTTTCCATGCCATGTTATTCATGAAGCACAGTCTTGCTGGAACTTGCAGGTCTCCAAATGGCAATACAAGAGACATGAGCAAAAATTTGCAAGTCTAAATACTAATTTGCAACAGACATGACATTATTCACTGAAATATTTGTCATACCAAGCAGTGAGCAATAAAATTGGGATCTATTTTTCCATGATCTAATATAATTTCAAACCAGCATGTCACAACTTTAAAATAATAAGCTATAAGCTAGATTGATCCCTATCCTTCAAATACAGTCTCATTTATCGATTAAATCTACATTTATTAGGGCATGATAGCAAAAGGGAGGACATATTCTTGCTGCTTTATATATGTAGAAATATCCTTGCCATATTGCATGAAATAGGGACACATATTCATGATTAGCCTCGTGCGATATAAAGACAAGTAGAATTTCCTTGCAATTTTGAAGCAACAGCTTGTTGGCTCCACAACGTTCTTGCGGGTTATGGTGATATTCCACATAGTAACACGATAACAGGGAGTATATCCACCAACATAAAACTAATGCCTAGTTTTTCTAGGCAAGCCTGAATTCCTTGAAAAGTCTGAGTAACCATCAAGCAAATCTTCACTTCTACCATTAAAAATCATCTTTTTCTCTGTGTGTAAAGCAGCCCTGAAACTACCACAGACAACATAAAAGGATTGTCTCATTGCTTTCTCCTCTCCCGAAGAACAGAATAAATTAGTAACATTTCCTGAAATCCAAAATCAATGTCAGATTAGTAAAACTGACTGTACTAAACAAATATAAATCACAATATCTAGCAAATAGAAATAGCATCTTAAGACAAGCTACATGATAATCAAGATACACATACAGTAGTAACAGTAGGCAAAACTCTAAAGGAACTTGTGGATTTGCTTTACTCAGGGCTTTGTCACTCCTTAGATACCGGTTTTGTAACAATTAAAATTATATACAGAAGTATGGTCATGCAGAACAGTGACAGATGACCATCTTAATTATCCAAAAATCACGGCTCAATTATAATACAACTTATATTATCTAACATAAAAACCAGTTGAATTAGTAAAATATTTTGGGGAAAATCTTCACACACAAAGCCAGTCATTCATTGAATCGCCCATTCAGTAAGTCTCAAATGAGAATGCTAAAAAAGGGAATACCAAAAAGGAAAAATGCACTAATTCTAAAAAATAAAAATAAAAAAGAAAAATTACTGGAGTGGTTTGTGATACAGCTCCTGTTTAATGACAGAAATATAAAACTCTGCACCCTCAACTGGAAATATCGAGCACCATCTTCCTCCCCCCGTATACCAACAGCCATCACAGAAACAAAGCTAAAATACAAACTCAGCATATGAGCTGGCGTGTATGAAATTAAATGGAGTTTCTTTGTTGGTTTAAATGTCCACACCCTGATGGAACTGGAGCTGCAAACTTCAAAAGGACTAAAGTACCATTAACTGCATGAATAATTTGCTCCCCATTGAAAGGGGATATTCACATTTCTTATGTGAATAGCTGTGGCTAAGATAAGCAAAGAAAAAAATATGCCGAATTGTACAAGAGAAGCAATTTCCTTCTACTTTCTTCCTACTATGAACTGCCATTTCTTTTGGGATGAACATTGGTTTCTCTTGTAACTGGAATGCTGTATATGGAGGAATAATTGCAATTTAATCAAGTCTCTTCTTGAAGACTCCTTACAGAGAACATAAGAAGTAAGTGCAAATCCCCACCAAGCTAGCAAGAACTTAGAAATTGCACGACATGGCAGAACACAAAAGAACAATTATTTCAGCAGCTAAAGGGGAAAAGAAAAAAAGGTATTTGAGAAGGTTTTTAGAATTAGTGTCGTCTGAAATTATTTGATAGCTCAGTGCAACGAATACAGAATCAAAGGGAAAAAAAAAATCAGATCACCGATCTGGAAAGGGCTGAACACCCTCAGAGCCCTCAGGCCAGGTCAGCTGTTCCTAAACTATCTCTGCTATTCCTAACAAACTACTTGTGCTCAATGAATGGATATTTTATCTAAGACTCACTGATCTGCATCCTACCGTGCCAGATCTAGAGGCACTGTATGCTTGATATCACCACGCTATAGGTCTATTTTAGTGAAGAAAGAAGAGGAAGGATTTATTCCACCTTGCTCCATGTCTCCTGAGAACTTTAATGGTTAATCCCCCAACTTTCAGACAAATCCAGGGATTTTAAATAATTCTGGTACCAATTCTCAATTCCATTTGCTAATTCAGGGAGCACTCAGCTTTCTTTTTTTGTGTGAATAACACAATTAGCGTGGGGGGTGTCAATCACATTCCATCTGCTGACTGCGAAAGAAATTCTTACCTCTTCCACATGCTGATTTGAACCACCATTCTTAGCAATATGAGCATGTTTTGTATAACCTCCTGTTTAACACCTCAAACTTAAACATTGCAGGCTCAGTGCAGAGTTGCAGTCAGTTTGGCAACAACCTCTGGCTGTATACCCATGCATAGGATGCGAGTATAAGAATGGCTGGGGTAATTCAGACTTTGGACTGCATATAGAAGCAGAATTTGATCATTCTAATTCTTATAGATAGCTGGGAGAATGACCTGTTTTCTCAGCAGCTGAAAAGACAAAGCTGTTGTAAGGCTATAATGATGATTTAAGAGTATGTATCAGTTTAGACAGAAAAATTCTGCAAGCTCAGACACTTGTAAAATTGCCACTTTATGGCTATTTCTGCTTGGACTCTGCCAAATTTAATAGGCCACAATACCTATATTATTGTATTCAATGTTTAGCTTATATTACCTTGTCTTTGCAATCAAATCTAATGTTTAACATCACAGCCCTTCAATAATGAGACTCCATATCAATCAAAACCAAATAAAACCAGTTACTTTCAAATATTATTTGAGGCTCAATAGCAATTAGTCAAAGACTGAGGACGCAGAATGAATAACACATACTTGCAACTTTTGGTCCACCAAGAATCCATACATCCAGTTTTCTTGCCCCCCCCCCCCCCTCGCGACAGCAGCGTTTTAAATTATGCCAACATCATTACATTACACTATCAAATGTCTTGATTGCAAGAGAACAGGCAGATACTAGCATAATTAAAGACAACAATCTACTCTTTGCAATTGTGTAGTCAGAGAGAAAACCAGATTCATCGAGGCTCAGCAATTGTGAAATTGGGCAGAATTTAACTCCAGAAGATACTCAACTAATTACTGGAAATATCATAAAAATCAGACACGTTAAGTGCACAGAAGTTACTAGGAGCGAGAAAGGCATTTCAAGATAAAAGTAAATCCTCTTAAGTACTTCCCTCCCCCTCTTTTGGTTTTGTTTCCTCTCTCTCTGTATTTACTTCAGAAACCAGGTTTCATTCTTGCTCTCTCTGAAGGGTCTCCCTTCTGCCTTTCCAGGGAGATATTCCACTTTACAGTCAATCAGCTCTGGTTGAAGCACAAAGCCTGGACGGTCCCTTACCTCCCGCCCGGGGGGGTGGTCCGCAGAGCAGCACGACTCCCTGCCCCTCTCGAACTGAGACCGCACTTCTCATTTTCGTCCTGGAGTTTTCGAGATCTGTTTTTAAAAGAAAGGTGAGCTGGATATTAGGAAACAGAAAAGACTAAGTATACAGGAGTTTCGAGTTCTCAAATCCTGGTATCACATTTCTTAATATGCAACTAAGTTCAGCGATTTCAGTGGATCAGTTGCAAAAAGAAATGGCTGTTCAACACGAGGGAGGATGACAGAATTAGGACTGAAGCAAACTAATTTACAAGAACATAATTAAACAGATTCTATGGCTAATTTTGTTCTTACACTAGGCTTATACTACTCTAATTTTGATAACCAAAAAGGAGTCATAAGCGTAACTTAAAAATAGGTCCTTAAGCCACTGTTTCTTCCAAAATGAAGGCTCTGATGAAAATAGCATCAAGATCCTACTGAGCTCCTCTAACCAACCATAAAATAACGCTAATAACACAGCTATTCAGTAAACGGATATATATCTTTTCAAACAGAAATGAAACCGCTCAACCATCTCCCTGCACTAAGCTCTGGTGAAGGCAAGCACTTTGCACCTCGGCGTATTGACCCAGCGCTCTGCTCTGCCTGGCTTCAGGTCTTCTGTGATCATTTCTAAGCTGTGTAAGAGGGGAAACAAATGCTACCGAGTATACATAAATGCAAAATTGCAGAGCAGCAGTATTTTATCATTTCTATTAACTTTCCCCTCTAACTGGTGACTCAAGATCCAAGCAAGCATGGCCTCCTTATATCCTTGAATTAAGCTAGATATAACATTCAATATAAACTAAGATTGTGGTTCTACGCTAAGATTTTCCCATGAATGAACCATACATTTTTCCATAATAAAACCAGACGACCTAACAAACTTTTTTTTTTAAAACCTTGTAAAAGATACTAACAAAACAGTCTTTAAAATACGGCTGTCTTTATAACGAAACATAACAGGAGTACTGAGTTGACCAACAGCAGCTATTTCCCAAAATATAATATTTTTTAATATTGAAAAGCAACAGCTGTTACAGTCAGAAGACTGAGCAAGAGTGATTAGAATTTCAATGCTTCATTTAAAAAAAATACACTTATTGCCGCAGTAAGATACTGTTCTATTATTCTTTGTTACTGCACATAAAGCTCATAGGAGGGTTTCTTAAAAGGGCTATTTTCAGCTTTCCAACTGAATTTCTGTGCAGATGTATGTCAGGGTCTATGTTTTCACTCACACAGTAAGTTTGGGTCTTTCAGCTGGTACTTCAGAGAAGAAGAGACATGCTATTCTACGCTAGAATGAATATAGCTATGCAATTTGGATTTTAAGATTTACAGAAAAAATCTATTTTACATATAAAATTAATTTAGGGCAAATTTCGCCCTCTTACATCACAACCACCGCGAGACAAATCTTACGCAATACCTATCATTTCTGTAATTAAGATGAACTGGTTTATCACTGCTTTCTAAGCACGTACATTCACTTATTGCAAGCATACTCCTTCAGAAAGTCAGTTGTCTTTGAGCTGTCCGACACACCGCACGAGCAGAATGGGATTGGGCTGGGAGCACCTTGGGAAGGGACGTGACCTGCAGGACATGCCGAGACATTCAGAAAGGCATGTCCTCGTTATCCCACAGGTACCCAGCGGAGACCCACCGCAGCTCTGCGGTTTGAGCTGTTGCAGAAGTTATTAATCACTGATTGCAGATGAAGACTGCTGTCACAGGGGAATAGTTTTTTGGAAACAAGCAGCAATGCAGAATCCATCAGAAAATGAAGGATATGAGCCATACTACAATAAAAGAATCATTTTTCACTAATTAGCAGGAAGCTCTCCATCCTACCTTCTAGAGTGGTTTAAGTACCAGACTAATCACACAGCTGCAGAAATATCATCACTTAATTCATTTAGATACTTGTATATTCTCTTTACACATTGTCTGGCACCACTTTGAAAATAATTAAACATCACCATGCAAAATAGTAAGAGTTTTCTATTAGCATTATACAATGAAGTCCAAACCTCCGACCTTGGAAAGTACTCACTGCTTATATATGAGATTCTGGTCTGATTTTCGGGCCTCTCTGTAGCATATTCAGAGTATTAAAGGTCAAAGCCAGTCATGTTCAGTAGAACAGCACGAGAGAGTTTCTTTTGGGGGTTTTGTTTGTTTGGGGTTTTGTTTGTTTTTAATAAAGCCAGTATCCTAACAGTAATAACACTAGGGAGTAGTGCTGTATCTTCTAACAAAACTTGCTATTACATGAAATCATTAGGAAGGAACATTAAGTTCTCAGAAAAACGACAGGGTAAATAAAATACTGTAAAAGGTGGGCAAATAACAGTAAAGATTGTTTACTTTTACAGATCGATTTGTATCTCTGAAATCAGAGGCTCTGATCCTGCTGAAATGTCTTAATAGATAAAATATAACTGGAAACAAAGAATGAAGATAAGAACAAGACAGAAGATCATTTTGAGGAGTGATGAGTCAGAACAGGACTCGCTTTTCAGTGCCCCATGGGAAGACAGTATCTCATTGTTTTGTTTGAAAGAAAAGGGCAGAAACATACAAAATATTTCTCCATTTTATCTATTGATCTCCAGATTGTCTTATCATCGGATTTTTAAAACATTTTTTATCTACTTTCTCAAACTGGTCACCAAAATAAAGTGTTTTAATTAGTTTCTCTTCCTACATCTTTTTCTTCTTACTTGCACTTATTATGATTTATTATGCCCCACTTTTATCTCCTTTCATCTGAAATGCTACCATTCCAGTAAGAAATGAGCAACTTCATCACTTGACTCTACCAGACAAGTCTCTAATCATAATGATGAAAGTATTTTGGTAAAAATGTTACAAAAACCTGACTACACAAGAAAATATTCAACTGAAAACCAATCTAGAACTGTGTAATTTGCAAATTAAATGTTTCTACTGCCTGTTTATAGTTCGCCATATAGAAGAAAATTTAAAATTAGCAACTGAGACTTTTCTGACTCCTGAAACAGCATTTTCTTCTCCCTTCCCATGCTAATACATATATTTGCCTCATCGCTTCAGTACCAAGTACATAAAGTTACATCAACTGAAATACACATGCCATTGCAATAAAATGGAACAAGAAAATATAATTCAGCTTTATTGAAAAGTCTGTTATTCTGCCTGAAAAGGAGAACAATGAAATGTGTTCTTGCACATACAAACAGCAAGGATATGAAAACCACATATTCCACTGGGTTCTCTCCATCCATTTAATAAGCTAAGTTTTAAGTCTCCAGCACATTGCTAAGAAAGATTTCAAAACATGGAGTAACAGTAACATGAGCATCATTTTCACTGCCTCTACCCTGTAATAACTGTTTTATGCACTTGGAACAGAAGCACTCAAACGCTCATGTGATACCCATGACAATTAAAAGACATGGATTTGTGAATTCATGAGGGGAAGAGAATACGCTGCCTGAAGCATCTGTATAAGACAGACCTTGTTCTCACCTGATGTCAACACGTGAGAAAGAATAAAAAAAATTGATCTTCATCTGCAGAACGCATGCCTGTTGACTGCATTAATTACAGTTCACTTCAAGTACCTTCCAAAATGTTTCTGGTTTCTGTAATCTTGTGTAATCAAGGAAGGTAAGCAAATGGATCATGCAAGATCAGATCAAATATTACGCCTATGCTTTGAAAAGACAGAACACCATGTTATGAAAAATCCAGAGTTTTTGATGACAAAGCTGCTCCAGACACACAACTCCTAGCTTGTGGCAGCACTGAGTTGGATCACGTTGTGCCAAGAAACCTGTGTGATGTTTCACCCCTAGTCACACGTATCTGTACATAAGACCTTCATAAGATTAGTAGAGGCTGCCTTTTTTTTTAATTAAAAAAGTAACACAGGACATTCCCTCCCTGGAGAGGAGCAGAATTCAGTAGGTTTCCAAGTCCAGTGACACCCAAGCATCTTATCACACTTACATCAATTGATATTTATTGTCAACACACATTTACTAGCAATCCCACCATGTTCTGATAACTGCCGAACAACGGTTCATGCCCTACAAACATACTTGTCCCTTAAGAGCCGCAAAAATATTTATTCCATTACTTCATTAGACTCATTATTATTCAAAGCAGCAGAACTTGTTAAATATCCTTTATGTATAATTCTGTACTGGTAAGATATTCAAGTACCTAAATGAGTCAGACAACCAAATCTTAACTGTTTTCTTGAATAGGTAATTCTGAAGTGGGGACTTTGTTCGATGTCAGCACATAATGAAGTACTAATTCACAACCCGCTCACCCTGGTAAAAGTCACATTATTATAAAGAAATGAAATACCAGTGTCTCAGCTCTTAAGAAAAAATAACAGCCTCAGCATGTTGCAATAGCTATGTTGGTAATGACAACTTCTGGAGAAAACAGAATAAGGTAAACCTGTTTCTTTAAAAAAAATAACAACCAACAAACCCACAAAAAACCCCTCTTCATCATCACCTAAATCACCTACGTGCATAAGCAAACCTTCTTCCCCACCACTCTATATCCCAAAATTGGCTACTTCCGTGACCATGTATTTTATACTTCTTTAGACAGATACCAGAAACTGAGTGTACAGTTGGCATAGTTTTAAGTTTCTTAAAAATACTTGTATCCACACAACAGAATAGTTGTTTACACAGCCTGTTAACCACCAACACACTCCCTGCAGACACACAGCACTTGGAAAAAGCACCGCAGAGCTGCACACGGAGCAAGCGAGACTTTCTGCTGCCTTCCCTGGGTTTCGGATCAAGTCTGGGAGAATCATGCTGGGGTGGAAGGGAGGGATGAGACCAAAAATTAATCTCCGTAATCATCAATTATTGTTGGAGGCAGAAAGGAGAGAGGAGAATAATGTTAACAGTGCAAAAGTGAACATTACTCAAAGCACGCAAAGAATCATGGCGATTTGTCACTCCAGAAGAGATTCACCGGCTACTGGGGAACCATCTCCACAGTTTCACTTTTGTCAGGCGGGTGTCACAAGGAAATCATAGTTTCACAGCAACCTCTACAAAATCGCTTAATGCTGTGACACACTGCTGAGCTTTCATCGTATAATACGACATTTATCTGTACGACGGTAACAGTACAGCGGGTTACACACACACACTCTCTAGAGTATTTCTAAAAACCCAATTTTGGTAAGAAAGGAGCACCTCCGGTGCTGTTGGTGTACTCCTGCAGCGAGGACAGTGGCACCGCTCCTCCAGGTTGAGACCCAGCCCGGCTGCACGGCAAGTAACAGCCCTGCTGCCTACAGCCACCGATGCCCTGGCCATTTCATGCCCTAAAGGCTCCAGGACAGGGCAAGCAGAAACGAACTCCCACCCTCAAGGAGCTTTTTATTCACAACCCAAAGCACTACTTAGACAACACTGAGTTTTTAGTTTGAAGTACTGCTCCCGTCTCTGCTCATGTTACATTAGTCTCACTCAGCAAACCCCATCTGAGCCTGTATCTCGCATCCCTAGAAATATTCCTAGTAAAATGCAGCAAACTTCTATGTAGAGCAAGCAGGTGAGGGAAGAGACCCTGCAGGTTGTTTCCATTGCATGAAAAGCAGAACATCTAATGAGCGAGTCGTGCAGGGACTAACAGGCTGCCGGAGGCAGTTGTGGTGAACAGCACCAACCAACAGCATCAAAAACTTACAAAACTCTCAAACTCTTCACCTCCCCTTAAATCACTTGGGGTGCAGCAAAAAACGAAACAGGAAAGAATTAAAACATTCTTACACCAATTAAACAAGAATCATTTAGAAGTCACACAAAGTGTGTTATATAAACACAAATAGGAAAAGCTAAAAAGAAATTGGCAGGGATGTATCAGAGTGCAGCGAACATGAGATGTCAGCATGGAAAGAGGTAGAAGAGTCTGCAGTAACGAGGGAGAAAGAGGGACAGAGAGATGAGATGTTTTTGTGGGCTGTGTGGAACAGAAGGAAGAGACCAGAGACAGCAAAATAAAAAAAGCAGTAGAGGAACATTAATAGCGTAAAGTTGAGTCAACATCTGATGAGCAGGGAATTTTTTTTTTTTAAACACACTTTGCATTGGCAAAAATGCACTGAGAGAACTGGAAAAATAGCGTTGTAAGGGAAATGCATGTTCTTAAGGAAAGACATTCTCCAATAAATATTTCAAAAAATATGCCTTCCATAAATTCGTATTATCTGGGAATTATCACTGAACTCAAGGCAAACACAGCACTGAGCAAAGCAATTCAAGTAATTTAAGAAATCTCAGGAGGGAAATATCTCGGCCCCCGGAGGAAACCGTACCTTCTTTATGGAGCTGATCCAGCTCTCCAGAGTGAGCCTCCAGCTTCCACAGCCCATGGACCAGCTCTTTGAGGATCAGGCTCTCCAAAGCTCTGCAACCCTGAGAGTGTGTTTCTTGCTGTGATTAAAGCTCTGAAGTAGCTTTATCTGTTTATGTCTGTCCCTCTACCTCCAACTTTGCAGCCAGCAGGCATGTGCAATGAAACAAGCCATCTCCCCACCCATGAGCTACGATACTAGAGTAATTTGCCTAGAAGAAGAGAGCAAACCTTAACCCATGGCCTACCCTGCCAAAAATCACCTGTGCCGTTTTCTTTTCCAGAATCAGCTGGGTTTTATCTCTAGCTCCAGCTGCTGTTCAGTATTTTTAACTTGACATGTTGGGGGTCCTGAAGAGCTAACACTGACAGATTTTTATTTTTTGTTTTTATTTTAGTAATTCTCCAGTATACTGTTTCTCAACCTAAAACCAGATGGGTTTGTCAGGTACATTATGCCTCAACTCTTTAGTTTAATAAAACAAGTACAAGGGAACTTAGAGAAGATGACTATTTCTACATAAGCGATTTCAGTAACCTACTTGAAGCCAGCCATACAGGGGATAGAGTGCAAGCACAGAAATTAATACTGTATCAAGAACAATATTTACAGAGGAATTCAGATGAAATTAAAACATTTAATTTTATTATCAGAGTGACTGTTACATGAAAAAATGCAGCGGCAGAAATAAAAGTAATACATTCTCATGGTAGCACATTTTCCTGGTTCCTGTAGAGGAAGAACAGTTATTTTACTGTGCTAACTATTCGCGTAACGATTTTGTGAAAATTCACTTACCTCTTTCTTATCTGACAAATAAAACAACTCAGTATCCTGAATATAGCATATGGTACTGACATTAATTGCCTCTGTGATGTTCAAATCTTATATCCCCGTTTCAGAAATGTTAAACACTCTTCCTTGGGTGCTCCACTACAACTGCAGCTGTACCTAGCTGAGTACAAAGATGTTGCCACAGCATAAAACAGATTCTGGAAAATTGCTGCAAACATTTATGACTATAAATCTCTTAGGTTACTAGCTAGGATTAGACTACATTAACAGGCTCAGGAGGACAGGATAGATAAGAAAAATGATCTATTTCTACCCGGGCACCATACAGCAACACTAACACTGTAGCTTAATGGATGTTCAGGAACACATCAAAGCAAACCAGAATATATTTTGTTCGTTTTCTTTACAGTAGCTAAAAGTGGCTAAAGCAGATGGTCTGTAGTTACTTTCTTACAGACTTCAGGGAACAGAGATGCAGTGAAATGCATTTCTTGCCATGATGTCATTTGGAGCTGACAAGCAAAACTGTTTTTTTCTACTGAAGATAAGGCAGAAAAAGTAAGAGAAAAAACATCCTTTTGATGTCGACAGTGGAGATGTTTAAAACAATAAAAAAATTGCCAGGTTCACATAAAAACACAAAAATGAAAAAATCTAACTTGATCTCTAGGAGACAGGACATTGTGCAATCCAAGTGACAGAATCGTTTCTTGAATACTGAAGATGAAAGCCAAATGACGAAAAGTTTCCCATGAAGCCGTATCTCCAACCTGTGCACAAGTTCTTAAAAAAGTTATTTAATCAAAAGCTAAAAAACATTGCATAATCTAATTCAGGTATTCTTGTGCAAACATCTTACTCTGTAGTCCCTAATAAAATTAAAAGAACATACTGAGGTTGCAAACTCAATTACTTGGAGTTAGAAGATGCCAGAATTAAGGTTGCCTAAGATCACAAATATTGCCTAAGACAAAAAAAATGAAACAGTAAGATTTCAGCACCAAGGGCTTGGGATGGAAGCATGTGTTTGCCCTGGTTGGCTGGGAACACATTGCAGCTGGGAAAGGCACTGAGGGACATTTGCTGTCAGGAGAGAAGCCACCAGGAAGGTTATGAACACGGGTCCCATGAAGCAGCCACCCAGACTGAAAATCCCAGCTCCAGAGAGCCCCAGTCCCAATGCCATGGTCTCTCATGGGGTCTGGGATGTTTAGCTTGAGATGCAGCTCCTACATGTTTCTGTCATTCCTCATACACCTTTGTGCTTGTCCCCCCTTCTCCTCAACGGCTTCCCTTTCAGTCCTTGCTTCCCCACCAGTTCCAGCCTCCTCAACTCCTACCAACACTCAGGCACGGCACGTTCCTCAACTTTTCTTAAAATACCTTTATCTGCAGTCTCATAAAACTCATTCTGCCAATCCCTTACCCCTTAATTATGATCATGATATTCATTACAATCAAATTCCTCTAACTCCTCCCTTTTCTTTTAATCCAGAGGGATTTCATAGTTTTTGCTGTGAGGGTCTGAACTCAAGACAGACCATCTCATCTCAACAACAATGCCAGACTTCACTAGGTGAGCGTTACAGAGAAATAGCAACAAGCAGCAAGCATGCTGAGCGATCAAGAGTTTGGGCATACTCTTGGTAAGTCTTCACATGTAGGGGAAGACCTAGAAAGGGATTTTCGTGTCTATACCTAAGGTACAGGGAGAAGGAGATGCTGCGGTAAAGTTGGGAAGCTTCAGGGAGCAGAATTTGATGGAGTTGTTTCTTAAAACAGCAAAGACAAAGACTAAGAGTCAATTCAACCAAAACAGCCTAAAGGCCATCTCAAGACCATCTGGTCTCATTTTGGAGTTGCTTAGTATGGGGAGTTGATGACTTGTACCAGAGTTTCCTGCTATTAGAGCAGCCACTTTCTTGTCTTACCTGGAAACCTCTCCTCTCCTCAAGTGCTGCTGGTATATTTAATTAGTTTTCCGAGAGTCTGAATGTTCAATGGAAGGTGTCAAATTATTTTGCACCTACAGCGAGCTGCAGCAGGGATCGAGTGCATGGCAGCTCTTGCTGAGCACTGACTTTGCACTCCTGGCAGGACATTTGAGGAAACCTGATGAGCAGAGATCCTTGCAGTTGCTCCAACACGCACAGTGAGACATGCTGCAGCAGTTCTACTTATCTATGCTGAAATATGTTTTCACTGTAAACAACTTTCTTTCACTTGAACCCTCCCACCAACAGACTCGCAGCAGTCAAAAAGAAATCGTTAGAGCAGAGTAAAGGCATACCGGAGGATTAACCACCACCATGACCCGCAAGGCTGGCGCTGGCTTTGCAGCAGCAGCTCTCAGCAGCACGCTGCCCGCTCGCCTGCCTATCGCGTTTTCACAGGGGTTTCTTCTGGTATCATTTCTTAGGTAGGACAAACCCAAAGGCTGGAGCCAGATAAACTCAAGTTAGAATTAAAACTGCAGACAGTTCAGAAGCAGCAGTAAGTTGCTGCATACTGGATAAGGGTTTAATACAAGGGTTACTGAATAAAATTGTATTGTGATATCCAGGAGATCAAACCAGATCATCTAACGGTTCCCTCTGATCTTTCATCTTAGAAAGACATGAATAACCTATGGCATAGCTTATTTTCTCAAATCTAAAATACTGTAAACACTACCTTTTATCCTACCAAAGAACTGCTCTGTTCCTACCAGCTACACAAACACACGCTAAATCAGCCTGACCAGAACTATAGACAAAGTCTACCCACTGCAGTTAAGCCAAAATTTCATTTGCTCTGTCACACATCTACTTCTGCCCCTCATATCCTCTATAAAATCAGAATGGCCTTTTCAGTACATGTGCCAGAGCTTCAGTCTGGTTACAAAATCTCTCTTCCAATACTAATCATTGCTCTGACCCAGATATAATAGAGACGCATTTAAAAAACAAGCAGTAGAATCCCCATGCAGATAACAAATCCCATGTTTTGGTTTATAAAAGCAGGAACAATAATCGTTATGCGATTAAACAGAGGGGTAAAGAGATGATAAAATTGCATTTGGTCTTGCTCAGAATGAATTGGTATCTGATACCGCATCGTCTGGAGGAAGAACAGGAGACCCTTGCAAGCATGACTCGGAATAAATTAAATTCATTACACAAAGCAGTAATTTGTGATAAGAACTCACTCTAACTTCATCTACCTGGACACCTTATTTCGTGACAAATCAATGCAATTCAGGGTGTGTGGCAGACAAGTACCACGGTGTGCTTAAGTGCCTCGGTTTCCACTGAAAACAGTTGCAATGCATAGCAGCCCTCTTCCAGCCTCTAGACGGACATCATCTTCTCACAGACACTGGGATGTGAGGAATCGATTTTACCCTTGCCATGGAGTCAGTAAATACTGGAGTCTGGAAGTATGTTTAGGTCCCACAATTTAGACATAAGGATCAGAATCTCTAGACAATTTTTTTCAGTACAGAAGGATTTATTGTGTGGCAAAAAGGCTTCTAAAAGAAACAAGATAGTAATTCCACTGAATCCCCATCAGAAAAGCGAGGGGAAAGAAAAACACAGGATGGATAAGACAGAACTGACTTAAGGAGAGGCTACAGTTACTTTTAAATGGAAGCGAACAAAAGTTATACACAAAGATGAAACGGTAAATCAGAGTAGCATATGTTAAGACTGAAGTTGTGAAATACTAAGGAGAAAAATGCTAGATTTTGTTAACAAAGCAGCTGAACATTCAAAAAATTCTTCTGAATAGAGTAAGAAATAAAACCAGAAAGAGATATAAATTAAGAAATCAGAGGTTCAAAAACAGCTGAATGCAACGGATTGTGAACAATCAATGAGGAAATGCAAAACAACTGTTGATATCAGATTACTAATAATCAAAAGCATCATATCATACACTTCTTTGGTACTCGGCGAGCAAGTGATGAAGCCTACTGGCAAACTGCGAACAAGAGTTCAGAGAGCAGATGAGAAGTTGTGGCAGTGTAGGACCAGCCTCTAAACCAAGAAACCCAATAAATTACTGACTCATTTGATCGTTTAACTTCGTTACTGGGTAAAATAGCAGTACATACAGTAGAAGCAATCAATATAAAAGCACTAGGAAAATACAAATCATTAGATGTTACAATGATAAGTTCATGAAGAAAAACTGCACTCAATGACATGGTAGCTGCCTTCTTACACAGAAACTTAGGGTTTCAAATAGATGTCCCCAGACACCAGTTTCAGCCCATCATCTACAAACTTCTCATTCTCTCCGTCAGCTCTGCAAGATCACAAGGTTATCCACACTGCCTGCGAAGTACTAATATAATGCAAACATTAACATGAAGTTGAGGGGAGGAGTGTTTGTTTTCTGAAATGGTACCACTTGTAAGTGACAAATGTCTATGGACAAAACACTAATTAAAACTTAAGTCTTAAGTTATTCCCATACATCATTAACATTTAAACGTGGTTTAGCTGGTTTTTGGTAAAGAGGTTTTGACTTAGTTATTTCCATGGTAAGGAATATTAGAAGAAATTCTGTATAACCTTTTAGTAAAAAGCTACAAAAATAAGAGTTCTAAGGAAACAAATGAAGGCATTTGAAATTCAAGTGGTAAAAAGGCCTTCCACCTAGCTGGTGAGTTCATCTTTCCAGTTTGCTCCATCCCCCAAAAGCTAGTGTAAGCAGATTATCCAGAGCACTTTCTTCTTTGCTCTTCTTGCAGCAAGAGAGTGAAAAAAACAGAAAATGCAGGGATCATTTGAGAACATTAACCTCCTTGGAAGAGGAGGGAACAAGACAAGATCTTTAGAGAATTGCATTCTGTCTGCCTCCGCAGTAATGGCATTACACTTGAATGAAAGCAAAATTATGTGGAAGACTGTTAGTTTACTGAAGGGTCAAAGAGATGACAGCTGTGGCAGGTGGCGGTAAACCTTTAATATGCCATGATGTACCAATGTGCACATCCTTCAGTGGATGAATAAATGTGGCTGAACAAGGGATTACACCTGAGCAAGCAACTGCATAGATTAATAAACTCAGCATCAGACCATTCAACAACAGAAGCTGCGGGAGTAGAGAAAAATAACTGCCCAGAAATACCTATCTGTTCTTCTGCTACTCCATTTATAAAAACAAATACAATCCCAGTGCTACTGAAAAGAGTTTAATAGATTGAGACATGTACATAAGGAGAAAACCCTCAAAACACAGTGGGACCTCAAATCTTTTTGTTGGTATCTAAGCAGAATCATTAAGTGACAGATGCTCTATGTGCAGATTGATCTCCAGCCTAAGCCAAATTGCTCCGCATAGGGTGATGTAATCCTCAAAAGCATATCGTTAACTACAATTTAATAAAAAGCCACGGGCTGAAAAAATACAGTTTCATAAAAAAGAAAGAAGATCTCTCACTGCACAGGGCTGAGAGAGGTAATAACAGGAAAATAAAAAACAGGTACTGCATCTCTTCTCATAACTAGTGAGAATTTTCTTGGTTATTAAATGAGACTCCCCACAACTCACAGCCCGCGCTCGCTCTGTCACCGCTCACTACCATATTCTACTAGAAACAAACACTTACGTAAATATATTATCAATACAAAAATAAAGACAGAAGCAATGCAGTGTAACAGGAGTAGTTCTGCAAGTTCCATCGCTTTGGTGTTAAGATACCTACTTTGCTTAGCAAGTAGCTATACCAACAGTAAACATCAGGAAGCAAAGTAGGCAGGCTGGCAGCAAATCAGAGCCCTGAAAAAGTACATTTAAAGTAAGAAGATACACAGTGAAGACATTTAAACAGTTATTCTCAATCCCACCTAAATCTGACATTTATTGTGTTGCAGCCATGGGTTACTTGCAGTTAAAACTTACTGTGTATTTATATATTCATTGAGTGTTAGTACAATTTGGTACATCACAAGACAACTGCACCCGTTATACACCTTTTAGCTGCATCTTTTTTCTATTTCAGAACTTGTAATCTTAATATTATCTGTAGTATGCTAAATGGGCTAACAAGACCCCATTAGGGCAATTCTGACAAACAAAACAAGGGCTGAAATTTTTTCCCTAGCAATGACTTGCTTTGATTTTTCAGTGAATATAAGCTCTGTTTTCCCAAATGAACCATATACCAGAGGTTTAAGAACAGTCCTGAAGCGCAAGGAAAGTCATCACTCTTCTAAAAAAAACCAAAAAACCAAAACAGAAGAAAACCAAGAAAAAATCCGCAAGAATTAAAACGGAAACATTTTTTGTTTAAAGCTTTACGGGGGGGAATGCCAAAATTGTTAGTTATTTATGAAAATTCTTACACCTATAGAACTGAAGCTAGCACTTCAAAAGGCTCCTGTTAAAGAGACTTCAGAATTTAGGCATAAAGTCTAAATACCTAAAAATAAAATGGATCATATTGGTTTAATCTTTATGTATATTCTGTGATCGAAAGAAGACTTTTAGGTTTTAAAAGCCTGAAAAAACCCACAAACAACCCCCCAACCCAAAAAACCTTCCCCCCAAACCCCACCACCAAAACCATCAAAAAACCTTACAAGGTAAGAACTAGGCACTACATGTGCTAAGTAATTTTAGCAAACAAATTACTGCCCTCCGAAGAAAAGCTAAGTTAGGAAAATTAATGTTTAAGTCAAAAATAATTATTGCCAAAATGTAGATCACTATTAGAGAAGTGAACAAGAGGGATTATAAAGGATGAAACATGAATGGGCTAATAAAGAAACAGTCCATTCCTCACCCACTGACAATAAATATGATTTGAATGGATGCAGAAAGTTTGTAGTAAACCTGCAGGACTCTGGCAGCAACTAATAAAAGGTGGTGGGACAACCAAAAGCAGGGGAACAGCAAGGTGCACGCAAAACTGCGGTTCCAGAAGATCCTTATTTCTTAGTGTCAGTACTAACACTGCCGCAACCGGGTTGCATCTCTGGTTCACAGCAAGCCGCAGCCGTCAGGACTGAGGTAGCAGACAGTTAAAATATCTCCATTACAGCTATGGAAGAAAAATTTTGATTCAGATCAACGTACATAACTATCTTCCATTGCACTTCAGTTCAACAGTTATTATATTAAGCAAGTCCAATCAAGTGAAATGTTTAATATGAGAAAAAGATGTACAGAGACAAAGCAACAGCTGCTTTTGTCAGCCTCATTTAATGCCTTTAAACAGCAAGCAGACACAACGAACAGAGGATGTAAACCCTTTTGTACACACTGGTTTTACACGCTGACCTGGGGCCACATCCCTGTGGCCTCCCCCCTGATACAGAGGATTCAGAGACCCCCACCAGGTCAGGATATTCCCAGCTGTGGAGCCGTGGGCCACCGGTCATGGACCAACAGGCAGAAGGGCTGGACACAAAGCCGGGGGTCAACGCAGCACCCAGCTAAGCCTCTGCTTGCACCCAACTTTCTCTTAAGAGATTCCAAGTTCCACGAGGAGCAAAATCACAGCAAGCTAAGACTTATCTTCACTGCAAGTGGCACTTTTAAGTTATATAAGCTATAACATTGCAGGTCATTAAGTCTGTATTTTTGGCTGGGCATGTAGGTTGGCCTTCAACTTTCTGAAAGTTTTGCCCAGACAACGTATTAAAACAGTGTGAAAGTTTAGGCTTCATTAAAAAACTACAGTAAAAAATGTAATAAATAGCTTTAGGTAAAGAGAAGATGGTTTTATATATATAATCTCTCTCTTCCCCCCCCAATATTCTTTCCCTTATTTCCTATGCTAGAAAGTCACTGCTCTCTCCCCTCACCGTACTCCCCTCCTTCACAAGCTATTCATACGCAAGCTTTGAAAGATAGTATGAGACAAGCAGATTTACATTAAAAAAAAGATAAGGTTGCTATGGGAAGAAGATGACAAAAACTGTTACTTAATCCAACATAAAAAGGATGAGAATTGGAGAGAACTCAAATGGAATTGAAACTGTCACCCCAACCGATAAGGTTATGATCTGCAACAACTGCTTTTTCTCCCTCCTCTATGCTTTTATGTAATTTCATTTTCTTTTCAGATACTATTTACAGAATACAGTAATTCAAGTTAAGATCCAAAAAACTTTAAAAAAAAGAATCAGGGGTAGTACTTTCCAGTATGTTGCTTACTACTGACACTCACTTGTAAACTCTTGTAAAAGCTGAAATATGCCCACTCTGCAATGCTATGGATGTAGATCTGGAATTTGAGATGAATCTTTAGATTTTATATATTTTATTTTTATATATATGTTAAAAAAATATTCAGCCATGTAATTTTCTTTCTTTAACTACAGTCTGTGGTCTGCAATGAAGTTTTGCATAGGCTAGTAAGTAAATTCAGATTCAGTTTTTTCCACAGCTGCAATCAGAGGCAATTCTTATAAATTTTGAAGGCAGAAAGAACCGTCACACCACTCCCTATCCCCAAAAAGTCAAAGTACCATTAATGTCAGTAGTTTATCTCAAAAAACATTCTTATCAGAGCTTGCTGGAATCACTTCCCAGCTAGCACAAAACATCACGGGAAGGAATGAATCTATCCCATTTTTAAGCTGTTGATACAGGATAAATGTTTCTTCAGATTTTGAAAAGCGTAGGGAAAATGTATTTCCTTCCATTACATACCCCCATAGCTGCCTTGACTCACTGACTAACATGCCGTATGATCTCCCTACACAGTGAACCTGAAAAATGAGAAATGTGATGAAACCTTACAAGACCCAATTGATAAAGTCTCTATCGATGGATGATCTCTGGCAACATAAAGACCAGAAAGTAATCTAGAATAAACTAGCTAAAAACTTTCTTGAACATACAGCAGAGCTTTAAAAGACCGGTTCCTATTTGCACTTTAGCTCTTCCAAGGTACGCAAAGGCCTCCTGAAAGCGACCAAGGAGCAGATTTGAAGCTCCTTTAAGATGCCATTGCAAGATTTATGGTGGGGCACATTCACATCAATGTGAATCAAATCCTGTGCCTGGTACCAAGGCTGTTAGTGTCACAATTTGCCTGTTATCTTCAATATCATAAAATTTGCCATTCAGTTGTTTACCAATAGCAATACCTTTGTCTGCCACCTCTGAAAAGTATGGGAGAATCCTTGACTGAATCTAACATTGAACTATTTGGGGATTTTCTATATTGCTTTCAGAGTTATAAATAGTTGTATGAGGAACCAGGATAAAATATACACTAATTACCCTTGACTATGCAAATTAAGCTGTTTTTAATTCAGGTTTAAAACATTTTGAAGTTCTCATTGCACAACCACCACCAAAGGCAAATGAACGCTACATTTCTCTTTGCAGTCCTCTGCCTCTTGCTGCAGAGCACCCGAAGATGCACTGAATTATTTTGCAAAGTGTATGCCTTGTGTGCAAGGCGTGACTCGCAGCTCACCGGGGACAAGGTGGCATTTCGAGCCTCTCCAATCTGCGATGGTAGAGGAGTGCCACAGGAGTTGTGAACATTTTCTGCTTATTTAAAATAGGCTCCTGACATACTCCGTTGCCTCTGCTAAACAAAAGTGATGCTAATCCACCGATTCCTCACACTTGGTACTTGTTAACAAAACAACACTTAGGAGATGGGAACAAACTCCAATGTGTATTTAGAACAATGCAGAAAGTCTCCATTTTGTGACTCTTCTCACACAGACCCTTGCAAGGGTCATTGTGATTTTTCCTGGCAATTTGAATGGAAACTGCTAAGTCACCTGCACAAGGTCACAGCCACCACAATTTGAACCCAGGTCTCCGTAAAACCCACAGCCCTGCGCCCTTTGCATTAGGCTGTTCCAGGTTTCTCATTTTACACCGCAGGGAAACATCCAGTCGGCTTCAGTACAAAGTTCCTTACTGTATATCATTGCATAAAGTTACTCCATACCTCCCCTTCTTCACTAAGGCTTTCTCTTCCCCTCTGTTGGATTAAAATACTACAAATACTTCCAGCGACCAGTTCAAATAAAGTGGTTTCTACGTTCAAATGTTTCTCCACCGAGTTTGCAGTCCCTGAACATCTGACCCCCAACTATGCAAGAGAAAAGGATAACCAAGCACAAACACACTCACCTACGAGTCATCTTCTGCTTTCTCTTCCAAGAAAGCACACAGCACTGGTCTAGAAAAAGGTCTACATGCCTACCAAAAGGCCTATGTCTGAAATGCTTTTGACTTTGTTACAAGACTCCTTTAAAGGCGACAAGAAAGTCGTAACTATCTGTTCCATCCAAGAAGGAAAAAACATCATGCTACATTAAACAGCTATATTTTAGTATTCTGTTTATAGTTATGGAAATTTGGTTCATTTTAGCATCAATAAGTTCTGATTGTGCTAATCAGACAAGAATATAAATGAGCTTTTATTTGCTTAGATTTTCAAACATGTATAGTAATATGGTTGAGGTTAAGCTTTTGCTTTACAACCTTGTGTTATTTTTTACTGAAAACCAAGTGTGAAAATTGTGTTCTGATCCCTGATAAATACTGATCCCCAAAATCTCATCACTGATACGTACATCCCATATTGGAAAAGTTAAAGGCTAATATTATCCCATTTGTTATTAAACAAGAAAGGTTAATTATGGTGAAAATCAAGCTTTTGTCCAAGAGGCTAGCAGCAGCATATTTCATATTACCACAAATTAAAAGTCTAAAGCATTCATTTTGAACACGATCATTAAGAACAGAGTCAGAACAGTTTCTTCTGGAAGGCTTTTTTAAATACAAAACAAAGTGTTTATTCTCAGTTCTGTTGCATTCCTGAACACCTGCCAAGTTATTCAGCTTTGGATTTCAACCGCAGTGTACCTCCCCTGTTTTTCAACTGTCTTTCACAATCACTTTCATACGGTTTTTTTTCCCCCCCCAGTGTCCTGAGCTTCCCAAGTAAGGGGCTGATACAGCTTATGTTCTGCACAGCAAACTTCTCCCAAAGTCCTTTTCCCTTGTGTTCCCCCTCCCCAATGTCTTTTACCTTTCTGCTTGCAGAGAAAAGGGTTTCCCCCTGCCCGTCTTGGTATTTCTATAGCGTGACTCACCTGCAGATCTCCAGCCTCCATAAGGCAACAAGCACTACTAGACCTATTTTGTAGGTAAGAAGTAGAAGATTAAAGGTAGTACCCAAGACCCTGGGAATTACCACACTAGATGAGATTACTCATCCATCTTGGTCATCATTTATTCTTCAGCGATAGCCAACGATAGATACTTCAGAAGGTAGTTTAATCAATGAAGATGGCTGAACAGGAAGCCTGGGATGCTTCTGTCTAGTTTGCTATCAAAAGGCAGAAGAAACAATAGGATAGCTATTCAATAGGATGGCTGTTCAGCTAATGAGTAAAAGCTTTATCTTCATTTCATTACATAAACCAGCAAAAGAAAGGCAAAACAGCCAAGCTCTAAGCTTTTATCTCTTCAGTAAGGACAGCCTGGCAAGTAAAGAAGAATGACTTTAATAGCTGCTGCCAGGGGACAGGGAAGAAGAGATAAGCTGATGCTTTAAGAGAGAAGAAAGGGGGATGAGGGATCCCAGCTTGCAGAGAGCAGGTGACACAGCCTCTCCTCAACGCAGCTCCTACTGTCCCCTTGTACCACCTTGGGATGGGAGGGGAGGGCTGCCTGATGTTGGGGTGAAAGCCAGCTGTCCTGCAACAACTTCCAAGACCTTGCTTCTTCTGAAATGCTGCGTTGCCAATGTTGGACCATGCTAACCCAAAAAACAGCTGTGGAAAGGCTCCTGTCCTACCCTCATCACATGCCAAGCATGCTACGTGCTAAGGAATGGTTATGTACCTTCAAAAGCTACTTTCTCAGAGACAGGAGGCTGAAGTCATACAGTAAGTATCCATATACTAAATACCTGGCAATGATCTACCTACCAAGAAACTCAGCAATCAGAAGTCCCAAGGTACTGGGAGTTATCACCATTCTTATTAAATAAATATTTAGACTGTGGATTTGAGTAAGTATTCTGTTAGGGGTTACTATTAAACGCACCCAAGCTCCATAACCTTTTACAAAAAAATATATTGGAATTACTTGCTATATTCTACCATACTTTAAACTGCACTAGGCAGAACAACAGTATAAATACACATGTACAGCCTTCATGCTCAGTAATATTTGCAGTAACAAAATTTTATTGCAGGATAAAGCACTTGAAAATTTCTTCTTGGTAATTTACGTAAAAATTAGGATTGCCACTAGCCAAAATTTCTCCATTCAAGTGTCATAAAATCTATGATGAGTTTAATTAATGAAGTTAAAGACAGCATTTGTCTTGCTGAAATGAAGCATTAATTGTCTGGAGGTGAAAAATGCAGCTTTAATGTTAAACAGTATCTGCAGCAAGAAGTAGCTGCTTTTCAAGAGAAAGTTTTCTTCACGTTGGAAGATGAAGCAGAAACTGAGGAGACCCTTCAGAGGTATTTAAGGTCTCTCTTCAAAAAGAGTTTTAATATCACAGCATTTTCCACACCTAAGGAATTAAATATTGTAACTGATAAGAGCATGCCCACCATTGAAATACAGACTCCTGTAAATCCACTGAAATTGGAGAAAGTCCATTGAGTCAATGACAGTCTTCTCATTGACTTGGACCACCCCAAGTTTATATATAGCTAAAAAGAAAAAACAGAGGATCCTGATGACGGAGGCTGTATTTATTCCCGCACTTAATTCCAAGTGAGTGGATTAGCATCGTTCTCCATTGCTGCTCACCTTATTGCAATATTGACGAAGAATGAAAACAAGCCCTAAAAAGCCTTTCTCAAAATGAGTGTGCTCCATTGGTAGGCTGAAAACAGAAAACCTTGCAATGCTAAGGCGCAAGTGTACAAAAAGGCTATAGCTGTATTAAAAGCAAGAGTTGCAGCAGGAAGGCAGAGGCAAGATTTACACTGATTCACAGCAAGAGCTGAAACTGGGTCTCCAGTAAGCTACCACCATCTGCCAGTTTACAGGCAAAAGATGTCTGCGGCAGGGCAAATTTCTTGCCTCCCAGAGCTTAAATATCAGGTTGTTTGCTGTATCCTTTGTTCACCGTAATAGAGGAGTAGTTAGGCTTGATAGTATGTTGGGTTTAAGTGCAAAGGGATATCTACAATGGGTGCCTTTTCAGATTTACAGCAGCAATTTTGTTTCTGTTACCAGATCTGTATGAAGCACGCATGACATCAAACAATTCACAGAAAAGCAGAACTCTAAGATTGGTTCCTCATTTTGTAACTAATTCAATAAGCAAAAAAAAATTTTCTATCAGTGTAATGAATCTTGTTAGCAATATACAAGCAATCCAAGCTAAACAATTCTGACAGTCACTATTGGCATAGATGCATTTTAACATTATGGCTATACATGTATAATGTACAAAAAGGATATTACTATTAATATGCAAAACCATTATGCATTAAGATAGACTGGCTCTGTCTGAATGCTGTAACTCTTAATGAAAACTGAATTTTAATAAAAGGAGCGTCATAGCAGTAAGTGATGATAGCTATTTATTATTTTTCTACAAATGGATTCTCACCCATACAGAAACTCCTCACCGAAGACTAAATCAAAATTACTGCAAGTTTCTAAGAGCTGTGTCTGTTTTGCACAGGGGAAGGTATTGTTGGCATTCTGCCAATGTCCAAGAAGCCTACACTAAGAATTACACATTTATGACTGCAAATATACTCCTACATGGGATTAGTTTCAATACAAGAATTCGCCAGAAACATATGAGTTATTTCCTCATCTACATTAAATCAACAACATGTTGGTGTTTGGTACACCCCTTGTTTTCAAGAAATACTGAAGCCAAAAAAAAAAAAAAAAGCACTCTTGTGCCTTCAAAAGATGTTTAGCCACAAGGAAACAGCATCTCACTACGTAAGTGCATACCAAGAAGGTATCAGGTGCACCCATGGTTATTGGGCGAGAGACTGAGCTCTTAAACAGACTGCCCATATAAATGCAAGGCAGCATGGATCGAGACCACATGCATTACTGTGGTCAGATCCTACAGCAGCACTCCAAAAAAAAAAAAGCCGAAACCATATCCCCGACTGATGGGGAAACACGTGTACTAGTGCATCTGTAAATCTGGTACAGGAGGAAGGTTCTGGATTTCCAGATCAGCTGGCTAGTAAGGACTTGACAAAAATTCAACCCTGCGTCCAATTATACTGGATGCCAGAATGAGCAGGAATATTGTTCACTCATCTCACTGATCTTACAGGATCCTGATATTTGGGATCCAGGGCAAGTGCAATGACATTAAAAAGTGGACACACATCACCCTCTGTTTTCAGCAGGATCCCCTTTTTGCCCCTCCAAATCAATATGGGACAGAAGATGCGGGGTCAAAACAGGAACCTGACTGAAATCTTTTGCACATGCCGAGGCAAGCGAATCACCCACCACACCATAAAATGGTATTCCAGGTGTGGAGAGCCAAGCTTTTCCTCTGAAGAAGGTATTTCTACTTTCCTCGTAGCGTGATTTAAAAGCAACAATAAATCAGTAAGAACATGGAAGGTTTGTTTTCATGCTCTCTGGAAAATAAAGAAAGAGTAAGACTCATGCATTTCAATTTCGTAAGTCTCCTAAACTTAATACTAATGAAGAGGAGAGCTGTGGATCTGATACATGACATTGCTGAGCCTGAGGGTTTAACAGAGTTTTTTCTGTATTAGACTGAGGAAAAAAATGAAAATTAAAACCATGAAAACACCTGAATTGACATAAAGAAATACATATAACGTGATCTAATTTTAAACTCAAATGGACTATTATATAAGGCAAGAGAAGGAAAACCTTCCTGTTGGCAAATTTCACTGCGAAGGGCCAGAATAGGAGCCAGGCTTCAATGTCCAAATAGCTTCTGCATGTTACAATAATTTATTTTTTTTTCAGCCAAGGCTTGTAACAGCTGGAGTTAAAAACAAGTTTAATGGTAATTCTTTGTTTTGCTCTATTTAGATAAAGTGCAGTCAAGATAGTGTATCCTAATACTATTTGTTGTGGCAACAAGTTAGAAGCTTAGCAGAGAAAGTTAGTCCGAGTGGATTCTACAGGTCTCGCCCTGGACATGTTGTTTGAGATGTGCTCTTTCATCTCTTGAAGAACAAAAATGTCATGCATTTACACACACAGTTCTCCTTGTTTCATTTCACTGAACTTTCTCTTTATTCACAGCTTTCTTTACCCTTCAAACATCCTTCAAAAGTTGTTTTTCCTCTTAATTCTGAGGAGAAATGTTAAAAAGAGACCTTTCCAGGGAGAGCAGCGCAGTCAGTTTTAGCAGTATAAAACAGCTGAAAACAGTAGAAAATTTTGAGAAAGCAAAAGAAACTAATGCCTGTGCTCACACCACTGCTGCTGTGAAAGGCTGGGTGAGCAAACACGCAGCACTTGTGCCAGCCAGGGCTGATGGAGGCAGCACTCCCCACGGAGCTTACCCCTTCTCTCCAGCTGAGCAGTGCAATAAACAGCAGCAGGAAAACGAAGCCAGAAGTTAGCTGGAGTGGTAAGAAAAGCCAGCTGTCATGCAAACTGCAGAGAAGCAGTTTGCACACTCATGTGATAGGCATTCACCTTATTTATCTTAGATGCTCACCATACTCACCAGTCACTGCAATAGCAGCGCATCATAGTCTGCAGCACACCTCTCCCACATTCTGGAAAGGAAGGAACTGCTATCCAGTTTACCAAAAGAGTAAGAGAAGTCAGCTGGGTCACACTGGAGGGGTGGAAGTCTCCACAAGAGTCAGGAGAAGTTGTAACACACCTGGAATCAATTCATGACTTCACCACAGATCATGGCTTAGTTTTGCACTTTAACAGTTCATGTTATGTGTATTTTATTGATTTTTATCTTTGAAGTTGTTCTTCGGAGTAATTTAAACATAACAATACTAAAGTATGTGTTTTGAAATTACTTTTCTAACAAGGTAGACATTTTGAAACTCCATATATATATATTTAATGCTAAGTAATCACCTTTCTGCTCCAAGGTAAATGGACAAAGAGACCACAGGATCATTAGTCACACAGATATAAGCATACATCAATAAACAAAAACCCAAGGGCAATTTTTTTTTTTCATTAGATATTCTCACATCCCCACTTTGATGAACTGTGAAGATTCACATAGGATAAACGAAAAGCAATTCAATATAGGACAGAGAATGTCAAGATTTATAAGCCAAGATCAGCAGCATCTCCATTTCTGTAGCTATGATGTTATTTCATAACATTGAACTGCAGACAGGTCTTAAAAGAGCTGTCTTTTTACTTATAAGCAGAGCATAAGAAAAATTGTTTTCTATAGAGTCAGAATACCTGCTGATCTATCTTAATGATAGGTTAAAAGCAATATTCTCAAAACTGCTTAACAACTTGTTTTACATTTACAGTGTGCTCTTACTAAAATCTGTCTTGAAATAAATTCAACTACAGGATTCCCAAGTGGATTTTAGAAGCACGCTGTTCCAAAAGGTCCACTAATAATATTCAAGCAACTGAAGCAAACAGGTACCCTTAGCATTAAACACATGCCCAATCTCCAAACAGCAGGAGATCTGTATGTCAGGATTGAGACCTTTTGCAGAGTTTTGAGTGAGATGGCTTAGGCAGCTGGAAATGTTCAATTCAGGCTGTTCAGCAAATTACATCTGGCTCAAACTCTTGTCTCTCCAAGCACTGACTAACTCCAAACAACATTCTCAATGACGGCAATATAACAACATTAAGTAAGGGATATATATCAATTATGGGTGCTCAAGGCTTCCAAGCAGTCCTGCTCCATCAAACCATCTGGCTTTCGGCAATGTGAAAAATAGCTTTTGCTTGACTTGTTGCTCCAATCTACCAGCTCCCCATGGCTACTACACTGACACTTGCGACGTACCCTACTTGAAGGGAGGTGAACTGAAGTAGATGCAAAGAAGGGCTAGCAGGATGAACACGGGAAGAAGACAGTCTTACACAAGACCAGAACCATTTGCACTTCAAAGTATTAGCAACATTCTCCTTGTTAGTGCAATGGTCATTGGAAATTAAGTATTAGAGTCGCTTAGAACCACACAGTCGCTTAGAACCACACAGTCGCTTAGAACCACACAGTCGCTTAGAACCACACAGTCGCTTAGAACCACACAGTCGCTTAGAACCACACAGTCGCTTAGAACCACACAGTCGCTTAGAACCACACAGTCGCTTAGAACCACACAGTCGCTTAGAACCACACAGTCGCTTAGAACCACACAGTCGCTTAGAACCACACAGTCGCTTAGAACCACACAGTCGCTTAGAACCACACAGTCGCTACATACATATTTTCAGGAAGTCATTTGGTAGACCTGGTGTTAATACGGTTTAACATAAGAAACCTTCCCATTCATCCTGGATCCTTTCTTCATAGGCAGCAAAAACAAAACTTGCTTTCATCTAAGTTGCTTTTAAATGTGACCCAAAAGAACTGAGATGACATGAAATAAAAATGTAAGAAAGATTAAAGGATAAAAACAGTCCTTCAACAGATGGGTGGAAAATCTTTCATCCTTGTAGATGGAGGTTATGTACTTCTCCACACGAACCACTACCAAGGTCAAAGCGATCTGAGCAAGGCTTTGAGGGTGTCACACCAATAGTTCTACAGATGTTGCAGCTCATACTCCAAGTAGCTGTTTGCAAGTCTCCAACTAGGGATGTTTACAGCTTTCTCCGTATTACTGCTCATAACACATCAGCAGGGCTTGGGAGACTAGGAGAACCCTGTGCTATTTAAGAGTTGCCTACCCTCCTGGGTCTGAATGTTACCTCATGTATTATCTCAAAGTTTTTTTCCATTTAAAAAAAAGCATATTTAAATTCAACACATCAAGCCAGAAGATTTGCATGCTTTGCAATTTAAAAAGATACAACTTCAATAAGGGTAAAGTGATTGTCGTTTTTCAAAAGAACATTTTACTGTATGTTATCTATGAATGAAATATTGGCGTTTTTAGCCTTCCCCTCTTACCCTACCTGTATCTCAGGTATTTGTTACGATTCAAAGGATAACTATTCAATTGTACAAATGTAACTAAAAACTACATCAAGATGACGTTATTAGTCCTTATCTTCCTTACTTTCTATCAACCAAAAAAACTTATAGAAATTTTTTTAACAGATTAAAAGCCAAGCCTTTTTTTTTTTTAGTATCAATACTCATCTAACACTAACATAACCATGAACATAATGAAATCATTCTACTACAAATAACATGCATAATGCCAATCACCAATAGAAGTGATTTATTGCATGAAAATTATTCATACATTTTAGTTAAGTATTGCAATATAAATATAACAAAAACAATATCCAGCAGATCAAAACCGGCAAGACTACACTTTGAAAAAATCTTTAGGTCCCTAATGATTTTTAATGTTTGGATTTTACCTGTTTTGTTCCCCCCCCTCCCCCCCCCGTATCCTTCATTACATCAACTAATCACTTTTAAAAAAAGGTTTGGTTTAGTCTATATTTAAATTAACAAATAATGTACCTCCTTCGAATAACAGCTGTACTGAACAGTCAGCAGAAATCCAAAGTTACGTATGAGAGATTCAGAAGTGCATACACACATTCTGCAACAATAAGTTGTTTCGCTGACATTTATACTGTCAAATTTTGCCAATTTAGATGCAGCAGTGGCTAATTGGCCTTATAAAGTAATTCCCCAATGATAACAGAGATGTAGCAGTAAACATTACAGAGAGTGGACTTACATCCTTCAAGTCATTTTAAGACTACAAACACATTTTCAACTTCAGGTATTTCCAGATGCAGCCCAAAAGAGAGGCACAGCGCTGGCTGGGGCGGCTCCGCTAGCTAACGCAGGATGCTCACAACTTCACACTCCTGCCTCACGCAGCACCACTGCTGCACACGTTTGCTGCTAAAAGAGAAGAGCTGGAAGTACAAGAAGCAGCATCGAGGAATGCCACAAAACACTACCTCTAATCCTCCTGTAGGGAAACAGCTCCCTGCCGCCTTCTCCCTCACTGTTTTGGGATTTCCACGAGCTCAAAGGTCACACTTATTGCACAGCTTACGCCACGGCAGCGGATGGGCCAGACTGACACAGGGAAAGCACGGACCCAGCAGCAAGACAGTATCTACTCAAAAGAAGCACTAAAAAGGTAGCTTTGCTCCTCGCAGTTTAAAGGAGAGAAAAGCAAAGCCCCTCTATTTCAACCAATAATTCTGTGCAAGTCTTGTATGATTGTTTTAGTGTCAGAAATGCCCAAGACCTCTTTCAGAAAGCAATCTGTAAAGTAGTCCTGCAGAAAAAATAATTTATATTTTAAGTGTCTTGGGATTTTATTTTTCTATAGAAAAACGTTTGGGTTTGATAGAGACAATATTAGCACCTTTCACTTTACAGATTGAAGAAAGGGAAGCCACGTTGTTAAACCAAAGGTTTTGATTAGGCAAAAAGCAAATCCTGGCCTTCTGAGTCTCCATATAAAGCTAAATCCATATGCCTTACTCACACTTATGTTTCTGTGCACCTCATGCAGGAATTCAATCCTCCTGAGGGCAGCCAGAACATAAGCACCAGTTCCAGGAGGAAGGGGGAGAGAAGAGGCTGGCACAGCACACGCTGCAGTATCACTAAGTAAATCGCAGCCGGGTGACTGCACAGGCCAGCCACAGCACCAAGGTCTCTATCGATGCCTGCGTTAGAGCTGTTGCAAAGAAAACGCATCTACTCACAACAGACACAGGCTATAAACCATTTGATTTACATGTTTCAATTAAGAGTACATGCATATGTACTACCCTCCTTCCCAAAGTAGCACTGACCGTTCTGTAGAGGATGCACGTAGGTAATTTGGGCACTGTTAGCTGTGCCCGCTCTTTGCAACCCTGGCGATGCCAACATGCACCAAAATCACCAAGAGTCAACCCCTGAGGACAAAACAGGGGCCTCTTTTCCCCCTCACATGCACCTTGGCATTACTAGGGATGCTCAAGCAGAATACATGCTGAACAAAGAGATCACCAAGAAAAGCGAGGGACTTCTGCTGCTGCTATAAGAATTAACCTCAATATGGTAAATAAAAATTACTCCGAAGAGCTAATGTGGCAGGAGAGAGAAAAGACCTGAAAAACAGCACAAGTTCTGAACACTGAGAACTAGCTGGGTTATTGTCTGGCAGACTAGGAAAAGCAAAACTCTGAACTGCTGAATTGGTGCAGCAATAACATAGCGCTACTCTTCATGAATAAACCCTTTCTAAAGTAAACAAAGTTTTGACAAAAGCTGCAGCAGTCATCCCCAGTTACAGCAAGAATTTAAAGTTTCCAGTTAAAGAAAAACACATATTGCAGCTATTAAATCAGCATACCTACGATGCATGCATTACTAGTAACATCCTTAATGTATTCAAATATCTTCTGCTTGCTTTGAAGGCATAGCCCTGTGTAGTAACTTTGGAGGAAAAAAGTTATTTTAATTCATTCACTGTAAAGATTTTGTATTATTTAAGATACATATTGCATGCTTGGTTTCTAAACTCTGTGTGACATTCGCATTTCAACGTCTCTGTGGTTCTATTCCTCAAGTGCAGTTCAAACTTGTATATAGCTCTAAACTGGAAGTTAGAAATTATTGTATATTGTTACCTCCAAGACAGCCAACAAACGATACCAGGAACAGCTGTTTCCACAGCAGCAGCATCTTCAGTCACCTAAATTCAGTAATTCTGGTTCAGTCTCAGGTGAAGTGAATGTTTAGTCTTCCAGGTGCAAGGTTTAACCTGTTAAAAGAACAAACAAAAAATTGAATCCAATGATGTTCCCTAAGAACTGGCTTCCTTGCTAATGCAATTTTAATAAATACAAACTTGACACATCCTCTAATGTTCCTCTTTTTTCCCATGACTTAACCCTCAACAGAAGGGTACATACATGTATCACATTGCATGTATGTATACGAGGTGTTAGAAGTTATATAATCCAGCAGGAGCAGAACTGACAGGTAAGCTGATTTTGTAGTTCCTACTTCTCACCAATCTCCAGCATTCCTTTATTTGTAAGAAACAGTAGTTTTAAGGAAGAGGGGGTACAGGAGGTGCAATCACACACAAAGTACAGTAGTTTAATGCATTTGTTACAAGAACAGCTTGCACTGCACTTGCCTTGTACACACTGTGCTAGCAACAATCTGAACATGTGCAATAACTGATTTAATTAAAGCCAAGTCTAACCCATTACTTTCTTTGTTTTCCATACTAGATCTCTACTCAATATGCAAAACAGCATTGTAGAAGTCCGAGAGGAAGATCTAGCAACTGAAAAAACCACCAGTGAGCACACCGCACTCAAGCGCATCAGGTGTAATGACATGCTATGAACTAATGTGCTAGCTTCCACTTCCACCTTTGTTACTGGCTAGATGATAAACTGTTTGCCCAGGTCTACTAGCCTGGGTATGACATCGTTATTTTACTTTTATTTTTTCCTAAAAAAGCTTTACAGTAAGTTTTCTGAAGTTGTATGACAACCGTGGCCTTTGTGTTTTGTGCATGTCACTTCCACAGCATCCTCTGGGTATCTGGGCAAAATTTGAGGTTCTGCAGCACACAGACCAGACCAAATGGTTCCTTCTGAAGTTAGTCTACAGATCAATGCACAGAAATATTAAGGTCAAGAAAGCAACCATTAATTCTGAGGAACCAAATCCGAGATGTCTGAACTTGATTTTTCCATGTGAACTGTATTTCACATTACAGTCAAAAGTTTCTAATGCTTCTGTAAATCGGGTGTCTGAATTTCAAGCTAAGCACCCCAGAAAAAGGGATCGCACACTCTGATACATCCCCACCCCATGACGCGCTAGGAGAATTTCAGCTCCCCAGAAAAACATCGCATGGCCCTTTGCCACAAGAGCTGTATCTTTTCGCACCCTGCGATCCCAGCTCACGCAGGGTACGCTATCAGCTTCCGCAGCAAACAGCAGCATCCTCTCCTCCGTACTGTCAGAGGTACCGCCTTCTGATTTTTTCATGTGTTTCTAAAACAGAAAATAAGCAAAACCAAAAACCTCACATTTCTATCATGTAATAGGTATTGATCACTCACAGCAGGTATCTGCTTGCCAGCAAAGCAGGTACAAGAGGGAAGCTTACTGTAGGGGTACAGCAATTCCCAAGTACCTAAAAATGGTGGTGGGGGGGAATATCCCACCCCCAGGCAGCTCTCCAGATCAGTTTGAGGAACCACACCCAGTTCTCACAGACTAAAATCTGAAGTAGTTTATCATATGCAACTACAACATTATCGGTTTCCAAAAGCAGTCATGTAAATACAATAAATTCTGGTAAGTTAAGTTTTCATGTTAAAAAAAAAAACCTACAGCAGTGTTTTGGCAACATTATAATTCTTCCTTTCCTGGAGCCAAAAAACCTGAGGTCACATACACATACTGAGGAGATCACATAAAGGAAGGTAGAAACCTGCTTTGTGTCAGATCTGCAGTTCAAGACTTTGTTTTTTTAAAAAAACAAACAAAAAACCCCCCAAAAAACCACCACACAAGACCCCCCCAACCAAACAGGAAATGAGAAAAATGCTTTTTGTTGAAGCTGAAAACTTGGGTTTGGCCATTCCCCACCCTGTGTTTCCAAGGGCCATCTGCAAGGCCTTCCGCGGAGGAAGGTCATCCATGGGCAGCCAGAGCCCAGAGGCAGGACAACCAAACACCCGCCCAGCACGCAGCCCCGGCCAGCACGCAGCCCCGGCTGCGCTGCTTGAGGACCGGCTGCTCCCACAGCCATCAGAAGCCACGGCTGCACCAGCGCCACGCCAGCCCGGCGCAGGAGCATCTCGGGACACCCCCAGCTTTGAGCTGCAATGCTAAATGCTGCCTAAGCATCACCATCATAGCCCATGGAAACTAGCGATTTTATAGCTGCAATGTTTGCCCTGAGCAGCGAGGACAGCCAGAAGGGCAGGAAGGGGAGAGGGGAGGAGGTGGAGTAGGAATACTGAAGTAGGTCACTCTTGTATGTCGGTTTTCTTGCAGTCTTACAAGGAAAGGAGGAGAAAAAAAAAGCCACACACAAACATGGAAAAGCTAAATTTGATTTTTTTTTTTCTTTAAGTGCTCTGGGCAAAGCAGAACGCGGTAGATCCATTTCAGGCCAGAAAAAAGTGCTTTGGTAGAAGCTAAAAAAATTGCAAAGTTTTATATGTGGGTATAAAATCATAAAAATACATCCCAACTTCTGCCTGCATTGTATTTTAATAAATTTGAATGTCTAAGAAAGAATAGTAGTTACCAGCTAGCTAACCTTGCAAGGTTTAAATTACTTTAAATGCTTCGTTTTCTCTCTGTTCTGTAAGATTTTGCTAATCTAGGATCTATTCCTGAATACCCAAAATTTCATTTTAAAAACATGACACTTAGCATTCAAATTTATAGTTTTAAGCCAGATAAACATATCCTTATGCTCAGTAACAGGTCAGTTCTCTACAAAGGAAGATGCAAATTCATACACACACCGATTTAACACCAAGCAGACACCAAAATATAAGATTCTTGAAGTTTTTCCTCAGTTCATTGTTGAGCAACGGCCTTCCCATTAAAGAAAAGCAGCTAAAAGGTTTTTCTCTGCTGACGCCATCCCAGCGTGCTGCCGATAGGTACACGAAGGGTTGCAAAGCACGAGACCCACCGGGGGCTCCCTGCCCTCCCCTTCGGCACCAAGGTCACCTCTGCCAAGTCGAAGGATGGTTTTAGGCTGTTTATAGACCCTCAGTGATTATTTGCCACTGGAGTAAGCTTGTTGCTTTGAAATTGCTCCAAAATCAAGTATCAAGTACTACTGCAGCTCAGCTTTACTGTAATTGTATTAATCTAAAAATTAGATCCTGATCAGAGGTAACAGACAAAAATCCATTATATTAGAAAGGTTGCAGCGAGTTACTTTTCATAATACATGTATTCCAATTATCTAGCACATGGAAATAACCTGCGTCAAAACTATTCACTGCCAATGCAGGGATTCAAAAATCAGATGACAATGCTGAGCATCTCTGTCACCTTCAGAGCTCCTAGATAACCCCGGTCTTTTTTCAGATCATTCACATTCAGAAAGAGGCAAGGAATAGTACAAAAAAAGGTCCCAGCTCCTTGCCATTTGATTGTAATGTTTCAAATATGTCACATCTCACAAATGGAGGAGAGTAATGTAATACTAAGAGTAAAGAATAATTTTACCTCCCCCTCCTTCTGCAGAAGCAAAGGGGCAGATCCACAACATCATTTTGGTGCTTTTGGAAATAAACAGACTTAAATTACCTCCACAGAAATTCAGCCCTTTGTATGTGAAGGCCAGAAAGAATAGAGACAAACAGCACCTGCTGTGGTTGGAAAAGAGAAAAAAAGAGTAATACCCACAGAATATGTAAAAGGAAATATAAATACATTTTTAAAGTTAGAATGCTTCCTAGTATTAGATAGTATTCTGGTTTCAGGAGAAGCCGAAGATATTTTAAAACAGTAAGAAAGCAAACCTGTGAAATGGTGCGAACACACCAGGAAAATAACAGATTTAATTTCTTTATTACACATTTCTTTGACTTTCAGAGATAAGTAAATTCTTATGAGTTCCTTTGAGAAGTCTGTTGAAGACAACCACAGGACAGCGAGGAAAAAAAACACCAGCCCAACAAATTACGTGGGATGAAAGCACACACACACGAAAAAATTCAACTTGTTTTTTCTTCCTTCAAAATCAGCTTTCCAAAACCTATGCACTTTCAGATCATATAATATAGCAAGTGATGGACAAGAAAGTCTGAAAGAAATAGAAAGTTTGGGAAAGGTTCAAGAGTCAGTAATTTTATTCAGTGACCTTAATTTTTACTACCCAGAGTCAAGTGTAAAAAGCAGTAGTTCCCCAAAGGTGGAATTTTTATTTCTATATATAGAAATGGAACTTGTCAGATCTGGCTGACAAGTTCAAGTTAAACTTTGAGTATGAGCTGGAGGAATTTGCAGCGTCACCAAGTCTAAATTAATCAGAAATTCCTGGAACTCAGGAGAGCTACAAAGACCTAGAACTTATTTTTCTGTATTGATCACAAGCCACAAAACAGAAAATAAACTGATATACTGACACTAGAGGTCAGCATATCTTTGCAAAGGGAAAGAATTATTAGAATCCCATCTTGATAAATTATGAGATTAACACTCTAGTTAATGATAAAGTCATCTCCACAGGGCATCATAAAAACGAGATGCACTGATTAGCGTGGAATACCCCTCAGCAACTTCAAGTAGCCCATTTCTTTTTTTTTTTTTGGGGGGGGGAGGGGGACGGGGGGGCAGGCAGGAATATCCATTTCTCATTTCCCTCAAAATGAAATTGCTAGCTCTGAAAAATTACTCAATATACTTTGTTTCAATGAGGAATACCTACATGGTGGACTGTTCCACATCACTGAATCGCGCCTCTGCCTCTTATTTTCCATACTCCAAGACCGATAGGAAGCAGTGCCATGATGAAAGTATTCTAGCTTTGTATGGTAACTACACACTTACTTTTCCATGCTCAGTGAATAAATAAATAAATGCTACAATTGCAGGCTTTTGAAAATGCAAAAGAAATACAACAAATCCACTGTAAAAGTACTACATTTGCACATAATTTATCAAGCTGGTCTTTCTCTAATACTAGCAAATCTCTAGACTTTGCTTCGATACCAAGATAGCCCAGTTCACCGGGATCTGCCTCTCGAGATGAACCCAACTCGAAAGTGCTAAAGGTATGTGGAAACATCAAGGGCTGACCTATCCAATGCCAGAGTTGACCATAAATTTTGGGGTTTTTAAAAATTTTTTTAAAAGTCAAAAACTTGTATCTGTTATTTGTTCCATTGACACAGACATAGTGCCAGTTCAAGATGAGAACTCGGAAGGGATTTCTGTCACTTGAAGGAGCTAGTTAACTCTGACATCACCCAAAGGGCAAATCTAGAGATTAAGGCATTCGAGTAATTTAACATTAGAGATTGGAAAGGCTTTGAAAAACCAGAACGCGGAGAAAATATTGAATACTACAGAGCCAGTACTGGCAGCATACTTCTGAAAGAAATGCAAATGCACCTAATACACCCGAAAGACTGTAAATAAATAAGAATTGACCAGTTAAAAGCTAAAGCAGCATTACAAAGAACGGAGTTAAGAAACCCGCTAAGCAATACCGTGGCTTGTTCCAAAGAAAAATTTAAAATGGTGCTTTAAGGAAAATTGTGGCTGCTCTGACTCCTTTGGGGTCTCATTAGATCTTTGTTCCACAGCTGCATGGTAGCACCACTCATTAGCAAGCAGCCTTTGCAGGTAGCAGTTGTGAGGCTGCCTGTGGCTCTTCCTCAGCCTTCCTATCCCTACAGGGATATCAACGATAGACAAATCATCCTGATGAAGTTGGACTGTAAGCGCAAAAACGAGGAAGAAAGTTTTAGAGAAACTTCACCGTTACCAAGCACTAAGTAGGATTAAAGTCATTGCCAGTGTATCATTAGCAGAGACTTAGTTAAAAGCATCATTTTAAACAAAATTAATTTACAAGACCTTAAAACAGAAGAGCCAGCAACTGTTCTGTGGAGGGTTTTATTACAACTTCTCTTGTCTCACTGCATTTATTGACTCTTTCAGCCACGGTCCCCTGCTTCACCTGCCCATGCATCCTTTGCACTTGATCTAAATCTCTCCAGCACACGGACCACACAGGTGGTTCTGGTTTACAGACCATCTTCCCTAGCCCTGTACTTATTTTAGTTCTTCCTTTTCCCACTGGAACAAAGAACATTTGTAGTAATTGAATGCCCGCTCTCCCTGTATACTAATCTTTCTACAAACAGTGCCACAGAGCATCTCTGCTTTATACCTCTTATTTGTCACGACGTTAAGATCCTCTCTGAATGTGCCAACAGGTTTACTGAACTCCGTATCTGCAGTTCTTCCATTTAAGAGCTATAACCACTAAAGAAAGCTGTAACTTGGCTGAGCCTTTTACCACAGGGAGTTATTCCATGTCAACAAAAGCAGTGAAGTTGCAAAAAGAAAATAATTAAGGAATGACATTTATCTTTAAGTCCTCAGGAATCCTACTTTAAGACCACCAACTTCCACAACTCTCTGCATGAACCCGTGTACCAACAATCTGAGAGACTCTTTAAACCTGGCCAGAGGTCTTTACTTTGCACCACCCGCAGAGACAGCCCACCTCAATCAATTTTGGGACACCCATGAGAAAACTTCCCACAGGAACCAGCTTTGCATTTTTCCCTAAATTTACAGGGGAATGTTCATCAGAGTCTCTTAACTCTTTCAGTTTAATCAAATACATGGTAGAATTTAAAATTATTCTGTCTTTTAAGCAATAGTAACTCTATATCCAACATCCATGGAAGACCTACTCTGAACACAGTGAATAAAGTTTGATGATATGTTTAGTTACTGTTGTTAAAAACTAAATTATGTCTTTTTTTGGTGTTGGTACAATGAAGGTGTTACACTGATAGAGTAGGTTAATTCTGCAAATTCAAAATATAGATATTAAATTAAAACAGAATTACATTACTTCAGGAAACATCCACGCATTGGTAAATATGAAAGTTTATGAGACAAAGCAGATTTGCACAAGAGTTCACTCTTGAGACCTTAAAACTTATCTTGATACTGTTTGTTTTTTCTGTCCAACCAGTCATGGCTTGTGATTAAACAGTTTATCAGAAACAAGCAAACAAAAAAAATATTTGATATTTTACTTACATAATATTTTGCAAAGTTTAGTTACAAAAGCTGCTAGTATTAAAAAAACCAAATAAGACAAGAAACAGAATTAAGACACCTGTTAGGCAAAATACCTGCTATGACAATATTAACTGCACAGGCATCAGCCAAGACACTTCACCTCAAGTGGCAAGAGCATGGTCCCAATAGGGGGGACCATGCAGGACCCAAGAGCGGGTTCTGTCCTTGCTGCCGAGGGATGGCTCTCAAGCCCTGAGGAGCAGACTTGTAGGTTTCCTGCAGTCTTCATCTGCATACAGACTGTGTGTCCCCTAGTTACCATCAAGCTCACTTCCAGTTTCCAAGTAAAACAGTGCCAAAATTATACTTCCAATTCATACATGAGGAAAGGGCGTTTTTACAGTGTACCAAAACTTTCAGGCTGCAACTTCTTGGTAAAAATTCTTTACCTATAGTAATCAGAATCTTGTCTATTTCGCACAAAGAAAAGTCTGAAATTCCCTACAAGTGTTACTAAAATTTAAATATATATATATTTCATATTCACCAGTCATCGCCAAAAGCTAACTTCTGCTGCTACTTTAAATATCTCCTTTTATTACCACCATACAGATACATTTGTCTATACTTCAGTAGATTATTAAATACCTACCCAGCCCATGCTACACAACATCAGCGCAACAGCCTCTTGCATTTCAAAACCCTATGATTAACGTACTGTAACGTTAAAATTGCAATGCATCCTTGATGACACGTCCTGTGCTCTGTCCATTAATTCTTCCTTTCTTGGAATAACAATATTTCAAACCAATAACCAACTTCAAAAAGCCTTAAATTTTTTTTTCTCCAGAAGAGCAACCTGTCACAAATAAAGTATTTCTTCTGTTATTTTCAGGCCACTGTTGCTCTAATTTGTATGCCTGAGGCTTCCCCCCTGTAACTTACCAATTTCAGACACCCTTTTGATAACACATATGGGTCATCACCTTCAACTGGGCGTTCCAAGACAGGTACTTCCAGAGGTCAGAAATTCTTTGAACCCAGATGACAAGATGTCACAAATCACTTCAAAATAACCTAAGGCTCTAGAATTATGATAAATAAATCAAAGCTATTGGAAAAATCAAATATGAAGTTGGATGAAGTACGCCTTGTGTAGCTGCAGTGGGGGGAAAGGGGAGGACCTGACTACCCGATTTCTATTTCCATAACTCGGATGACTACGATGTCTGCATTTACATTACCAGCTCTCCAGGGCTGCTGGAGTACTTGCTGACCATTAGCATGGCGAGCCTTGGGATGGCAAGAGGCATGGCTGATGAGCCAATACTTAGTCTCTGAAGGTAAGATTGGCCTTTGGCACTTAGCGTTACTTTTATCAGCCATTCCTCATTCCCATGTAAGTAGCTTTTGTATTAACATATGGAGAGCAGTCTCTGGTGAGGTACAAATAATACAGTATTTCTTTCAAAACACCTTTGGTTCCATCTCCTACAAATCATAATTTCAAAAGCTTCTTTTATATTTGGGCAGCCATGCAGGATAACTCATCACTTTCCACTGCATACGTAATTTCACTTTGATATTCCTTGGCCAAAACAGAGTTGATCCGTACATCCCACCTTGTCCCAGCCGGCATTAACATCCACCTCCCGCAGGGCACCGCCTCACCTGGCTGGGGAGCCCTGCAAATGCTGATCAGGGTTTGCTGACCTGGCTCCGAGGGTTACCTACAGCAATTTGTCAGTAGTTCCCTCTTCAAAATTTTAAAGACTGCTGAATTTCCAATAATCCTATTGCCCACAGCAATACCACCTAGTTCAAATATCATTTTAAGCAAAATGTGCCATTCTCCTTCACATTTCTCCCATGCAGAAGCACAGTATTGACATAAAATCAGGGTATAGGACAAGCAAGACCCGCCACACCCTTGAGATGGGCTTCAAATCCCAGAAATTTGAATTCAGGCAGTTCCATTTACCTGAACTGTGGCACCTAGGGAGCCAAAGGCCCAACACAAACCTCAAGCATTTCCTAAACTCCCCACCAACACAGAAAGATTAAAACAATGAAACAATAAAACAAAAAGCCTAACCATAGACAGACCATTAAATGCCACCAGAGGAAACGGCAACATAGTCAATCCACTTTAAAAGTGTTGACAACCTATTACTCCATCAGGGTGCTGCAACTCAAAAGCATACAAAACAACACAGAAATACTCTCAACACCAGACTGCACCCAAATTTATACCAACAGGCCCCTGTGTTTTAATTAACTTTTCCTGAGAAAAGTTACTCTGATTTACAAAGCTCCCTATAACAAATATTGCTGCTCTTAGTCCCAAAAATCCTCATCAAAATGTACACTCTAGCCTTTCTGGTCTCTCTCACTACAGGAGACCGTACAGAAACTCAACATTTCTAGCCCATTAAACTTTTCCTTAAACTGAGAATTTAAACTGCAACATATGAGAAAAATCATTCCGGGTCTAATAACTTTGTAGCTGACAAATTAAACAGTCAGTACACTTTGGGCTTGAAAAAACTTAAGAGATTTTGTAGGTTAAACAGCAAAACGTGTTGCTAGCTGTGTATATATACACATACATACACATATTTTCAGCTAGCTATATATATATAAAAAGATATATAACAATCTAATAACGTATACTAAACAGAAAGTGCAGAAAAATCCCTTCCTTTTCACCCTCTTTCCTCCTTCCAAAAGTCTCATTAATGCTCAAATGCCTACCAGAAAATTTATGCAATTTTAATGGCATTTTTGTCATTTGCCTAACTCAATACAGGCAAGAAATCCTCAATGCATGACCACCCCTTTAGTTATTTAAAACACCCAACCAAAACTTAAAACACAACCTGTGTATCGCATTAATCAGGCATTTTCCAGAAAGAGCAATACAGTTACTTCTTTGTTTCCAATGGAAAAGGAAAAAAATTCCTAACAGAGATTTGAGGATGAAAGCCTCTAAGTGCCTGAGCTTCACCTGCACCTCTCCAGTCTGAATGCCACCGTGGCCCTTGTGGCTTCCTACAAAGGTTTGGACTCAACTTTGCTTTTAAATGGAAAAAGTCTCCAAGATTTCATATTTCAAAGTCTTTAATAATACATTTTAATGCAGACTTTTCTGGCCAATTTACTCAGAGCAAGACAGACCGCCTCTCCCGTATTACATTTCAGCGGTCTGATGGCCAGGTTTTCTGCACTGTTTTTGTCTTGGATTTCTTTTTAACCACTAATTCAGCTTTTTACATAACTTAACAGGCAGTCATTACAAAGGTTAATACATCAAAAACCCAAAGAAACAGTTGTACTTCATGACTCTAAGGCAGCTGATTGTCCCCTACATGGGTCCTCTGGCACATTTGTACACTAAAACAAGTGTGAACTTAATATTTTACTATTACACTATACAATTGTTTCTTCTTGACTGATATCAAGGAAAGAAACTCCCTAGACCAAAATTGACATAAAGTTAATGCAAACTTGTTGGTGAGACAGATTGCTCCACATGAGCAGTGCTGGAAAGCTTCTCTTCTCTCCATAAGCCGCACATACAGGTTTCTTTTTTTCTCCCTCCGAGCAGAAGCAAGCCAAGAGGAAGAGATGACCTACAGGCAAGCTGACCTGAGACAGACCCCACAGGCTTGTTTTCTGCCTCACGGACAGATAAGCAGAGGAAGAAGCCTGCAGGTGAACACAGGGGATTCTTTGTTGTTTCTTCTTTACCTGCGGGACATCTACAGTTTTTGCCGCGGTAGGCAAGGGTGAGCGTCATATGTATCACTGAACTAGCAGCAAATCCTCATTTTCAAGGTCAGCACACACCTTTGAGTACAACAGTCTTTAAACCAATATGCACGCGCTGGATAGATTTTATTGAAAACGCAACTCAGTGTTGAGATGTGGAGCAGCTTGGGTGGGGAAGCCAACAGCAACAGGCTCCTCTGGAGAGTCTTCTGCTCCAAAGCTCAATGCATCCTTCAAACCTGCCTCCAGTGATGGAGAAGCTAAGCATTAACGCTGGGCCACGCGTAGCGCTCTACGTCAAGGCAACTACTCAAAGAGGTATAACTCGCATCAAACCATCTTACACGGTTGAAGATAACGGACAAAAACACACCGCAGGAATGCACCACTGCAATCCCAAGCTGAGGCCTCACCCTGCAAGCTGAAGGACCAGCCCCATTTTCCCCACATGCTCCAGCCACAACACTTGTTTACGGCCTGACAACTGACACGCAATGTGTAAAGAGATGTATTGTCTCTGTTTAATTGTAAAAGAAAAATTAATTCCCTAGTGGTAAGATACCAAGAGGGCAAAGTGGCATAAATTCTTCAAGTATATAGGTAAACAAGGCGGGGGGGGAGAAGGTAAAAAAAGTGAAATTTACATTTTATATACAGTCTTACCAGCCTTTTCTTATTCTTTTGAAATATCTATAGCCTGGGAATGGAGGACTGAGATAGAAGAATTCACCAATTTTAGCAAGGAACTGAGCTTCAGGAGATATGGCCACAGGTACCCTTAATCTATCCTGTCTGTGATTATCTCATTCGAAGTCACATGCAAGAAAATAATCCCCTGCAGCATAGAGCAGTGATGTGAAAGGAAAGAAAAGCTCAAAGTCACAGTTGAATGGCTATAGCTGAACCTATTTCAGTACTTTTTTTCCCCCCTTCTTCTTACTTGAGACCAAGGCAGTTTAATCTGCACTGATGTCTATGAAGTTTCACTTTAAAAGTTATTCAGCCTGAGACTCTCCTCTCTTATGAATAGAAATAAAATGCTCAAATATCTTTATGCAAAGTTTTTTAAAAAAAGAAACTATGAGTATTGCCTGAAAACTTAAATACTGCATTTCAGCCAAATTTCAAACTAGTAGCAGAGATACTAACCCCAAAGTGAGATTATAACAGAAAAAAAACACTTAAACTGAACTAGCAGGCAGAATACCACCCACTGGAGAATATGATAAAGCCATTACAGCTGTTCAGTTGGTTAGTATGGCTGATTAGCTTGCACATGACAGTGCACTGTAACAGAATCGAACCATTTTATGGTTACTATTAAGACCACAGAATGTGGGTTTTTTTAAGTTATTATTTTAATTTTAATAGAACACTTCCCCACCTCTTCCCACTCCTCACTTCCTCTCTGTTTTGCCCCACACGCCCCTGCTCCCCTTCATTACTGCGAAATGGATTCCAGCATTAGCTTAGATACACGCTTGCTTCGTTAACTCACCACTGGAAAAGGACAGTACCCAGACCCCTATGATGGAAAGTAAAGGGGAAGGAGAAAATACAAACAAATGAAATGACAGCAGGTAATCTCAGTTTTGTATGATTTAGAGATTATAATTATTATTTGGGTATCCTTGTTACTCATGTCTCCAGGCAGGAAACCGAGCCTCAGCATAAGACCATAATTTGAAAAAAGCAGAATACGAGAGGTTAAGTTTCAACTGAGTTTTCTTCCATTGATACTAAAAGAGGAATGTTAGGGTCTATCCCAAGATTAATGCACGCAACCACAGTTGATCTATGGCCACAAAAAGCAGTAAAGAAAGTACTAGACTTGTTAGCCAAACAACTGTGAAACACCTCTTTTATCCTTCCCACATAATGAGGCCTCACTTTCAGGTTAAAAAAAAAGGGCTTGACAAAAAGCCATGTTTAAATTACTTAGCAAGATCTCTTTAAATATCAGTACAAGGTTAGATGTGATAAAGACTACATCAGCTTTGCTGGATAAGTTTGACAGCTTTGGTTTTAAAAAAAACTAAACAAAACTGGAAGGAACAGAGCTACGGTGAGATAACATTCAGTGGTGATGAACCTAAGAATATCTAAAGTATTGAAAAATCAATTTCTTGACTTAGGAACTAATTTCACATTAGGAAATCTCTGTCTGACAGAGGTTCAAAAACCATGGAAGGAAAAGAAGATGGGGAAGGAGGTTAATTGGTTTGTGAAGTATTAAGAGTACCTCGATACAAAATGCCCCGGCAGGAGAACAAACCTGCGGAAGAGTTATACAGAGAGAGAGGATGGAGTTTGCACTAGGGAGGGGGATGCCGAAACAAACCCAAATTTAATTTTTGAGGTTCACGAGTTTTATCTCATCCTAATAATAATGATGATAATAATAATAATAAAAATAATATTGTTCTGAAATCATTCATGGTGCCAAAGCAAGTTTGAAATACAGCTTCAGAAAACCTACACTTGGAGCTTTGCTAACCAAAAAGCTCCACTTCCCAAATACCACTTTACTTTTTCTTCAGAAGAGAAAAATTATTTTCCACTGTGTCTAACAGGAAAGTAGCAACAAGCCCCAGACCCCACAAGATGCTGTTTTTCTTTTGGATCTCCAAGGTTCACTTCATGTCTTAATGCACTTGGCGTTGCTCTCACTATTAATCACATACTGCAGACCAAGAGAAAGCGCTTTTCCAGAAATGACCTCAAACTAAATTCCTAATTCTTTAAGAACCAATAAACCCACTGAACCGGAAAGCTCAGCCCTTCTGCAGTGGGCTACAAGCAGCTTTACCACCCTTAGCAAGATTCACTACCACCTTTTATTTAAAGCACCGAGTGGAAACTGTTTATATAGTTTAACATCATACCTGTGTTCTGAGCCAGGAAGAGGAAGGAGGAGGCCAGAAGACAACAGAAATCCTTTATGAATAGCTACACTAGAGACATGCTACATAACTTCAATCTGTCACTGAATTTTTATTTTCCTGTGCTACAGCCAAAGGAGCAGACGCTACTGGACAGTCTGACCTAATATTTTTTCCCTAATCCTCTAAGACCTAGGGGAGCATCCCTTAGCACTTCCCAAATGTTCCTACAGAAATCAAGATCTGCATTACATTTTTCTGGAGTTACCCTCATCAAGAGGAAAGATCCTCTATGAAAAATGGGTACATGCGTGTCTCAACACATATATTAGATGGGTTCTTACCCTTCCTCGCAGAGAGAAATTATTCTAAGTTGAATATGACCTTTGAATAGTCAGATCTATGACATATGGCATGAAAGACACTGCAATTACTAAAATATTTGGGACATCTCTGCATCCTTCATTGTACAGGAGAGGGAAGATGAAAATTGGAATTTATGCCAAAACAGAGCCTTAAAGAACATGTTATGCCTGGCTTTAAGTGTTATCATTAAAGCAAGAACAAAATATAAACTCATCTACGAAAAACCTTGTGGGAGAGTTCTCAAAGCTGTGCCTACAGTGCATATGTTTTTAAGTCATAAAAAGTCATTTTAATTCTTCAAAGGCTTTTGGAGCCTTTTTCCACTAAAAAGACCATTAAATTCACCTGACCACACACAATGAATCCAGGAAGCAGGATTTTTCAAAGCCTAATATTAAGGGGGGCTTTCAAGATTTCCTTCACATTCCAATAACGTTAATTGGATCTACATATATTTGACACAGTGGATAAGAAGAATACCATAACAGAACTTTGTCAATTGATGATAAAGCCTTGCTGGGATTTTGTTTCTAGAAGTACCAGCTTCTTTTAGTTAGAGAAGTCTACAGTAGATAAAATATATCCCAGAAACAAAGAAGGGTTGTATTTTTTCCAGAAGTCCTCCAAACAACGCAGAGAAAACTTGTGGGATTTATCAGAATAATACATCACTCAGGAGGATTCGCAAAGGAACCAGATAAATAACACAAATAACAAGCGTGCCCAGAATTACAGTTGCCTGCATTTGTAAAGTAAACAGGGGCTGGAGCCAGCGCTGCAGGACACGGCTTGTAGCTGCCAGAGGCAGAGGGAGGAACCAGCTCCGTGGAGCAGCAGCTGTAGAGACACAGACCCCACCAGGCCGGCTGCACCCTCCTCCTAACTGGGGTTGGCTGTTTGCTCGGAACATCCACCCAAATATTGAGTGTGACTTTGCATAACTCAGACTTTGACAGTAAGTGATGGCAAAAGGCAGTTTTAAGATGACTGGGAAAAAAAGTCATTGTTATTTCTGTTGCCAAAGCAAAACCTGACCTGGTTAGGGACAAAAAGAAGAAAAATACACACTAGCACTTTTCTATCTCCCAGTTCATAAGAGTAGCGCGGCATATTTCCCTAAATCCATTACGGGTTAAATTTTACATATGTAAAGTGTAAATGCGTGTTGCATCACTGCAACATTAACATTTCTTTTATGCAAATAAAAAAATTAGCTCTCTGCTGCAATGTCTGTTTATATCTCAAACAACTTCTTTTCACATGTGCCATTTAGCTAGTTCAAATCACTATGTAATACTACTTTCCAGGAAGTATAGGGATAAATTAATCCGAGAATGGTATGTTCATTACCACCTTAATTAGGCTTATTTGAACAAGTTGCTGAGTCTTTCAGAAGGAAAAAATGTGGATCCTTATGAATTTAGAATTTGAGGAAACTTAAGTTAGACTTGCAGACAGTTAACTGTCTGCAGTGCTTATTCCCCAGACTGATGCACCTTAAACGTTTCTGAAAGTATGGTGGAAATGCTGATTCTTCCCTCCCTGCTGCAGGGAACCGAGGGCTAGGAGAAGATTTCCTTTGTTACAGTATCGTAAAGGGTCGTAAGGATAAAGGAGATTATTTTCTTCTGCTTATTTTGCTAAGATACCTGCAGAGGAAGAAAGTGGTTTTCCCCTTCCAGATGATGTATGCATCAACTACAAATTCCAAGCGTGGTTCTCTTAGATATGTCACTGTAGACTGTTATCTGCTGAGAAGAGCACCCTTGGACACATAAGGGGAACTATGTCTGTTATTAGCGATTTATATGTTTGAGGCTTACATGTAATTCTTCTCACACTATAGTATAAAAAGCTTCAGGAAGCAGCTGGAAACTTCTACCACGACAGTATCCATGGCTCCCAGAAAGGCAGTGGATACCTGATGAGGAGTTAAGGGGATCAAACAACCCAGAGCAGAACTCATGCCTACTCTGCACTAAGCAATCAAGAGTCCATCTCAGAATGAAAGCAGACTGGAGAAAACTTCATGTTTAATCTCACCAAACCTTTTCTATCAGTTTCACAGGTTTTACTGATTTTTTTGTTTTTTAAATCACAACTATGTGAAAGGTCTGGGAGCTTTTTGTTCTTTCAGGATAACATACAGGCATGAGCAGTTAACTATGCAAGTTATTGAAATCTGTAACATTAGGATGTTCAGATGCTGGGGGAAGAGATTGTATAGCTCAACAGCAGGAAGAATGAGGTGATGGAGCTTTGCAACTTCCTTAAGCTGCTTAGCTTCAGATAAGGAGCTTATGCTGAATGTACTCCAGTTAAGAAAGTTGCAAGTGATATCAAAAGTTTTCAAGTGAAGTTACATTTGGGACAGATGCCTCTTGAGTACTGCCTCTTACGTAGTCTGCCCTCTTACCAATGAAAGAAACCAAAAAAAACCAAGCCCCCCCCCCCCCCCAAAAAAAACCACCCACCCACTAAAAGTAGGTACAGTTTAGTAGAGGAGGTAAGTGCCATACTTGTTTTCCTTGCATGACATGGGACATCTGCACAGTAAGCCCACCTTCTGAGCTTTGGCAGTATGAGCAAGAGATTGTTTCAGAGTTTCTAAGTGGAGCCTGACTACGAAAAAGCTGTTTCGCAGTCATCTGGAAATACCTGTAGAAATGAGTATAAATACTGCAGTTATTCTAGTCAGAAAACAGACTTACGATAAGTTGTTAGGATTTTTCATCTGAAAATAAACCAATCAACCCACAATAGATCTAGTCAAGAATACTCTTGGGACAGGACTGGGTCAAAAGCTTAAAGTCTTACAACCAGTCTTGATTAAGCTGCATCAAAGCTGAGACTTGAATGAACAATGAACATGAAAAAGACACTATGCTCCTCTTGGAAGTTGTTGAAGACAACATGGAAAAAGCTAAGAAGTCCATGATCCTTTTCTGGACCCCAGTGCCTTATGGAGAGACACCAAATGCCACCATCACCACTTCCAGAGGAAGCACAACAGCAGTGTCAAACACCAGGTCAGGGCACAGCACTCACCAGGGCAGATGCACAGGGGCCAGTTCTCGGAGAGGCTGGGACCACTTGCCTCCAACCAGGGGCTGCTGGGGGCTGTGCTTCTGAAGAGGATGGTGTGTTTCTTGATGAAGATTCACTTATTTCAGCCACTTTGTAGAAGGACAGATCTGCAGAAGGGCTTTCTGGTCTACAAGTGCACCTGATGAAATACCGGAACTTTCCAGGATCTGGATTTTGGTGTGCGAACCACAGCTATGTGGCAGGGAAGAACTTACTACAAAACAAAATGCCAAGCAAAACCAACAACCTTTTGTTATTCTCCAAAGGAGAAGAGGGGAGGAAACCCTACTTGTTCTTCATATAACAGTCACAGAAGAATAGCGTGGTTAGACATAACCCCTCTTCTGCTTGCATTTTAAGCTTATCAAGGAAAAAGGATGCTCAAATAGACTAAACTACAGCTTTTAAAGCATTAGAAAAACAGCTCTTTACAGAGCCATACAGATTTTTATTTTCTTTAGCAATACAATAGCAAAGATAGCCAACGTGAGATTCAAAATCCAATAGTTACAACAATTATAGTGAGAAATTGATAGACTGTGAGATCTATAAACAGATTAAGCTAAACATATAAAAGGAAAACTACGGTATATAGGCAACTACTTCAGTAATTGCATTTGATTCCACAAATCGTTTGCCAGTTCTCTGTAAGGCTTCATCACTTTTCCCACTGAAACTTCAACAGAATTTGTAGAACAGGAAAGATGCGAGACAAGCACAACAAGAGGAATAGCACTATGCGAGAAGGCAGACCCTCAAAAGCAGGGGGAGAAGAGGAAAATAACTCCAGTTTACACTAATTTAGCTACTTCTGGGACAAAAGCTAACTCTTGCTTAGTCAAGAGTAGAAAATAGACGAACAAGTAAGTGTCCAAGAATAGGAGAAGCATTACACGTGAGCAGCTGCTGCCCTTTATCTTGTCAAGAAGAAAAAGACATTTAAGTGCACTTCCATTGCAGCTGGGCAACGATGGCAACAGAGCTCATCGGGGCTGTGTACAGGGGCACTGGGCTCCGCAGCTTCTGCAGGCTCCAGCACTGGTCTAAGTACAGGTCCAGGTAAACTGGCACCCAACCCTAATGGAAGGGAAAAGAAAAAAGAAAAAAAAGGTTTTCATCATGTATTTAAGCAGCCACCTTCTACCAGTTTTAACAGGGAGCCATTTGGTCAGGTAAACATATATACATCTTTCTGTATGAACAATGAGATCTTTAGTCTGCAACAAGAAAACACGTATTTTCTCTGGTGTAAAAAGTTCGGTACACAAATAGAAGCTTTTCATGCGCCACTAATGACGTGCACACAAACCTAATGAGTACCTAGAACATCTCTGTAGAATCAATAAATCTTTATCCGGAGGAGGTGCACGTTGCTAAAAACATACACTTAAATGCTCAAACAGATGCTAGGGACTGTACAGTTGAAGACCTCACATGAAGGACTGCAAACCTTAGGAACTCAAGTTCTGGTTTTCCCCCAAAAGACCTAATAACTTTGAAATTTGAGGGTTCAGTTACACGGATGCTTTTTCAGCAGCAATGCTGATTTAGCCTGGACCCTCACTTACTTATTCACTCCTTAGGTGATGCCAGCACAGCCATTTGTCAGACCTGCAATGAATAAAGTCAAAGAGCTGATGCAAGCTAAATTAAAGGGTTATTAAGGGGATAGGTGACTCGATCCTCTGTATGCCTCCCTTAACTCAAGGACTATAACTCAGAAACAGCCAAGTCACTTAGGCATTTCTAAGTTTTTACTCATTATCCCCAAATCTTTCAAACCTAGAAGGGATTAATCAATTTAAGTTACCTCTATTCTTAACTGTATTTCCTTCCTTCCTGGCTGCTAAATTAGTTTTGTTTACCCTCCTCTTCTGCAAGCTTTAGCTTTGCTTTTTATCCTGTAAACCAATGACTGCACATAAAGGAGACTTAAAAACTTACATCTTGTGCATCGCTTGGAAGTGGCAAAAACTCCAAGACACGTGTGGCAATGCTTATTTTCCACCACAGCTCAGCCTCAACTAATGAATTCTGCAAATTTTTAGGTAAAACTATCATTTCTACTGTAAACTCTTCCCCCTCCCCTTTTTAATAGGGCAGCATCATCTGCAGCCTCCCGACCTGAGCAGCTTGCTCAGAATTTAATGGAAAAAGAGGCAAGAAAAATCCTAAAGATAAAATGTGAGAGCTAGAAACCGATACATTAAAAACCCAGTATACCATATGGCTGATAAAACAACTTTAACAGGGAGAGGTTTTATGTTTAGTTTGCCTGTTTTAAATCAGGTTACAGAGCAGATAAAACAAAGAAATCAATTCACTTTAAGTGAAGACTCAAATGCTTCTCCATTTGAATGTTCTCGGGCTTCATCAAAAAGGGAGGAAAGAAAGAAAAATCCCAGAAGATGGATCAGCAGAGAGGCTCAGCTGATGAGGCTCGTGCCTCTCCCTTGGAGGAGACTCAACAGCCTCCCCGGCCACCCTCCTCAGCTCCTCCTCCACCCACAGGGAAGTGTGGATGTCCTGCCGAGTGACCAGACATGTCTGGCCAGAGGGTAAGAGGCTCTTGGAAAAGAGGGTAGAAGAGAGTTGGCACTAAAATGAAGTGCTGCAGCGGTCCCTGTTCTACCTACAGACACCAACGCATAATCAAGAGACTAATTAACACACCATTTTCCCCTGTGTCCCCTGGGAGGTAGTTCCCCAAGCTGCCATGAACCTCAGGAATTTACAACACCCCTGATCATGGGCACCTTCCTTCACCTCTCCAAGTCTCCCCATCTGCAGAGATGAAACAACGACCCGAACAGCTCTTCACAGAGTTTGTGAGCTATGTGTGAGTTCTTTTAAAAGGGTTAAAACTCACAGTCATCATTGTAGGAGATTTTAATGTGTTTGAAGTAATTTGCCACAAGTAGCATTACATAGACCACAAGATAAACATTTGCCAACCCTATACAGCCAATTTGCACATTGCCAACATTTCTGCATATTTCAGTACTCAACATGTAAAGGGATTTTAAGTATTTAGTTCTTCATATTTGCTCATTTGCATCTTTTAAGCATTCGCTTCATTCATAAACACAGCAACACAGATTTCTCCCCCATTTCCATTCACTGGTACTCACTCTCACTCCAGTAGTTACACTCAACTTAATATTCAGGATCCCATTTTTAAGGAATAGCAAGTATTACCCCGATCATAGAGCAGTAGGCAGTCATCCTCTCCATTCAGTACATATATCTACCTGAAGAGCCAGACTGGGATACTGTGCAAATTGTCTCCCTGAAGATCGCAAAATATCTGACTCACCACCTTTAACTTTTAGCATTTTCCAGTTACATAAACTAAAAAGATGTTGGCCACAGAAGAAAACGCAAGGAACGACACAATCAAGCACAAAGATAATATCCTGCATGACTTTTAGCAGAGCTTCCATAAAATTTAACCTCTTACCTATCAGTTAATCCACACATTAGTTACTAAGGCAAGTATTTCTGCTCATGAATGGGAGAACAAACATTAAAAAAAAAGTTAGAAGTCTGTCTTAACTTAGCTGTTGATTCCCTTTCCTCTGCTGTAAGTTGATCAACTTACTAACAGCCTTCAGTGGGGCTTCCACTAAACTTTCTGGAGGTATTGCTCAGCAGCATTTGCCATTGATTTAAACCACTGTATACAGTGTCCAGTTCACAAGATCCAGACATAGGAAAGCATGTTTGGAAAAGATAATCTGCTATTAATATTCACCTCCTGGCTTGATCTGTGGTCTCAGGGAAAGCTTCAATTCCCTATGTCTTGTGGCTTCAGCTTCATTGGAAAGACAGTTACATGAAAGCACTTAGAAACCCTGAATAAATTACACCTATTACTCTTTACAAGCCATTATGCTAACAGATGATTCAATTCACATATTTACATGCACTCTCATACAAAAGAGAGAAAAGTTACAAAACCTATCCTCTCCACCTAGACTACCCAAAGCAGATACTTATTTTCATACATTTATCTGCACAGTCAAAAAACCACACTCGATGTATTTAGTCGACACAAGCAAAAATTAGGACAGATGGAAAGGAAAGAGTTGGAGCCAGCACTAGTGTATAACGAATGCCAATTCACGTACAAAAACATTAGGAGTTTTCCTAAAGAGCCAGATGCAGACCTGAATGATCCAGAAGCCAGTACCAACGCTCAGAACTAGGGCTAACTTAACAGACGTCTTTCAAAGGTGGCGAGGCTACTCTCTTGTTTTAGCTTCAGTCAACCAATGTTTAAATATATTCCCCTGTGACATAGCACAAGTGTTTTCAATGTAAAGCTTGCCTTTTAATAACTCTAAGGCAATATATTCTTAAATCCCAAGGTTAAAAGGAAACTTAACTGATATCATTAACGGTTTCACCATATGGACCAACGAAATGAACCTTAAATTCAGTGCAGATCAACATGACAGAGAAATTAGTGTTTAATAATTTCACACATTTTTCAGGGACAAGTATTTATAAGAACATGCCCTTGTAATTCAAAATGGAAACAGTGGCCTACCAATTATTCAGGCATATACTCCATTGTAAAAAAAGAAAAAGTTTGAAAACCACAACAAAAAAACCCCAAGCCATAAAGATTAAAAGGCTGATTCCAGCCTGAACTTGGCTCTCCTCCCTCCGGTCTCAATTCCACACAAGCAGGTTTGAGCATGTGGCTTGAAATGGGGCATCCCACGACCATGCTGGATTGGCAATGGGCTCCTTCTGCATCATTCTGGATGTTCAGGGCAGTCGAAAGGCTGTGATGAAGTTCAGCCTTCACTGGAACAGCCTCCCTTCTGTGACCATGTCCTTGATTTGCCCTTCCTACCAGCCATGGTTGGCAGCAGAAGAAATGAAGAGCACCAGCTGTTCCTTGCAACACATTTCTGGTTTCTCTGCAACTGTCATCTCCTTGAGTATTCAAAGTGACCAAATTTTAGAGGAGATGGCATGGAGGGATTTAATAGCCAAAGCATTGTTGAAACAAAGTCCTGTTCCACCACCTAATAAATGCTAATAGTTAATATAGTACTGACCTCTAATGAAGCTGTTTTAAGAAAACCCTATTTTCTGCTAGGTAAACAACAAGAAACTGCATAATGTGATTTAATTGCTTTACAGCAAAACAAAAATGTGCCCATTACAGCCCTGAGATCCTACCCCACCTGTAGAAGTGAGGTTACCTCCTGGCATCACTGTTAAGCATCTACTCCAGGGTTTGAACTACATCACAGCCCAGAGAAATCTTCCTCACCAGCTAACTACAAGCTTCCAAACAGAAACATATGGTCAAGGAGACAACCACTGCCAACAGGAGTTAGGGAAGTTCCTTACTTAACACAGCTCTCCCATAACTGTGGAAATGCTGGGGGGGGGGGGGGAAATCACACCTTCAAACCTCCAGTATTTCAATAATATGCCATAGTTACCTATATAATCATTATCCTACACTACTCTCACCACCACATTTATAAATCCTGCTGTTTTAAAATTGTGTATCGATTGCAGCAATTATTTAGAATTATTAAAACCACCCTCTGGTCGTCTTATTGCAGTGAACAATATCATTTCCTGCGACAAAATATTTAACTGCAGACAGAAAACTCAACAGAATAACCTGAAAGATAAATGTATTTTTTCCTTAACTCAGTCTTTCAAAAGCATTAATGTTCACCACTATTTTCCACAGCATTTGGATGCTCAGATTTGAAGTACTAAAGGTAAGAACATAAAGGGTCTTCTACTAATCTTAATAATGGAAGGGAAAGACTCAAAGTGTATGCACATATGTGATAGTGTATATGCTAATAGCTCCTCATCGCTGTACTAGGTTTCTTTACAGCATTTGTTTTTAAAAACTGCAACAAACGTTTTACTATTTAATTGTCCAGCAGCATGTTCCCAGAGCATAACACACTTCAGTGGGAAAGAGATACTGGTGGTCAAGCAGTGACCTAGCAGAAATGTTATCAACCTATACTCTGCTTTATAAATTACCCTAGTATAACATACATGCATATACAGCCTTTTCTTTTTATTGTCATTTACAACCTACATAAACACGCTTGCCTGAGATGTTAAATAACCCAGGATGCTGAAGCGAGCTTTCCTCCCACTCGTAACCTCAACTTTGCACACACATGACCTGCACTACACTTGTAGCAGCAAGCACCAAAAAAGTTACCATTTAAACCGTCATCACAGTAAATGTTGACATTTTTTAGTCATGAGCTTTTGATATAAATATGCAGAATCGCATGCGGCTTTTATGTTCTACCAACACACAGTCCCACCATCCAGGCGAGTGTTACTGCCCTGCACCTACAGGATCAGGACCACCAAGGGTTACTACCTGCTCCAGCATCTAATAAGCATCAAGCTCACCCTGATGCTCGTACCCCTCTCAGTGAGGGCACCAGTAAGTGGTTGGGTGGTAGCAAAGAAAGATCCTGTTTTCATGGGTTCAGAAACAGACTATCCTCAACCAGCAGGACAGACGGACAGGCAGGACAGACATATATCCAGGTGACTACAATAAGCCTTAAGAAGCCAGGATGAAATCAAAACATCTGATTATATTCAGGAAGAGTAAATTATGGTTTCTGCATCAACCATACGAGTCCGATTTCCCAGTTTCTCTATGTAAAATATCTCCACAATAACATGCCATTAAAATAGTATTTTTCATCTTGCACATTTTACTGGGAATGCTAAGAGACACTGACTTCAACAAATGGAGCGTCTTCAAACACAGAGATGCGCGATTCTTCTATAAATGAACTGTGAAAATCAGTATGCTTGCAAGCTAACAAAATTTATCATTTACTGACCTGCTCTGGATTGGATTAGACAGGATTGCTCCTTATGTAGTCAAGTAGCACAATACACTGAAAATTATTGTACTGACCTCAGTACAAGTGAAAGGGACACTGGCCATGCTTTACATTAAAGTCAGACTGTAGAAAACCAGTTGATTTTCCCCACCAATTTACTCCAAAGAGAGGTTTACAGCTACAAACAGCTGTAATTTATTGTATTTTAAATTTCATAAGAGACCTAAATATGTTGAGCAATAATACTCTTCAGAATTGTCAAGGCCTACTGAACTGAAACACACTCCCCAAATGACAAACATGGCACTGTGATTTCAGCAGAGCTAGAGAAACAGTATGGTGGTTTGTTTTTGTTTTTTTTAAAGTGAGTCAATACACCAAAAAAAAAACCCCCAGGAATAGGGAGAGGAGCATTTTCTAAAACAATTAATGCAGGGTGGCCCACTGCTGCTTGGATTAAAATGTAAATGGCAAAGTAATCTGGATTTAACCACGAATTTTCAATGAAGCTCAAACTACTGTTTTAAAAGTACAGTAAAACTCAAGATTTCTCACTTCTCCATTACAATTGAATGTACAAGCATGTCTTTCCTCAACTATACATCTCAAAACCAAAGAAACAGCATATAGGAATAGATCTATAGCAATAGATACGAAACTCCTGCCCATATCCGATGCCTCTGGTGCTTCTTGTGCTGTGTCCACCAGACCTCACTCGAGCAGAACAGGTCTTGACTTCACAGCTTCCCTGGCCACTGTGCTATGCAAGTGACTTACTAGGGTAAAAAAAATGCTTCATTTAAACACAGCATGGAGGAACTACTTTGTAACAGCTGGGCCAGTTTAATCATTCTGGACTTTTGCTGCAAATAAGCTTCAATCAGAAAAGCAGAGGGACACCTGCCAGCACCAGACACACACCTGGGGTCGGAGGTACAGCATAGGAGTCTTGCTCCAACCTCAGCTGTTGGAATTGCAACGTATTAGACAGCACACAGGCCCCCGGGACAACAGGGAGGTTGGTGGCACCGTCTTCTAAGTCAGATTTCACTTGCAGAAAGATTTTTATAAGCTACTTCATGCTCACACTTATGAACTCCTTATCATAATACGTGTTTCCCCCTCAAACTGCAGGTCAGAAATTTAAATAATATGCACTGTATTACAGAGACCTTCATGCCTGCCCTCTGCCCATCACAGCAGCGCATCAGAAGGAATGAGCCTTTAAATGAAAACAATTTCCATTGCATCTTTGCATTGTTGCTTCACCCATCTGTATACATACACAACTAAAGTCATATTAGCATTGCACAGTAAGTGATCTGATGTTGAGACACCAGTTTTTGGGGGGGTTTTATTTGATTGGTTGTTTTTTGGTTCCCCACCCCAGTGTTTAGGTTCAGCGACAAGACTTCCATACACAAGAAATAAAGCAGGTAACAGCTCAGGAAAAAAAAAAAAGACAATTCGGCCAACTGTTAAATTTCAAAGCATGCTCTTCATAACCATGTCAGCCTGACTAGCTGGAATTAGTCTCTCTGACAATAACTTACTTATTTCCAATATTTAAAGGAAAAAAAAAGTCTAACCTATTGCTGTGAGAGTACCTCAGTGCAAAGCAGTTAGGAGAAATACTTGCCTGAGCTTGGTGCATTGGGGTGCGAGTTAGCAGTACAACTCTCTCATGGAAAACACCTGAGGTTTATTCTTCTATTTCTCAACACCCAATAACTGACTGATCAATAAGAACCTCCCAGACAAGTCTGGTCATCCGTGGTTTTCTCTTCCTATTATCTGAAGCACTTGCTCGAAGCTGTGTCTCATTTTCTGGGTGCTCACCATATTGGTAGCTCTGCAGTACGTATTTTAAATGCTTCATGACTCGCAGTCAAACACTGCAAACACCGACGAAGTTTCTCCTGTGTGCAATCAGGATTAACAAAATACTAAAATACATGCCCTGGTTTCAAATACTGTCCATTCTCACTAGGTAAGTTTCTCCAGGAGAGCACAAGTAGGCTGCAGATGTGATTGTTCAGGGCTGAGCACAGCTTCAGTAGCTCTGACTGCTGTTTCACTCAGCTGGAAATGCAGCAAATCTGCCAATTAATTATTCTTTACATTGATAAAGATATATTTTTCAAGAGAAAAATACTTAAAAGTTAAAGGTTGGGAAAAAAAATCCCACATCAGCTATGCAAAAATAAAAGTATTATTGATTTTAAGGAATAATATTATACTTTATTACATTTAAAAAGTGAAATTTTAAGAGTATAAAACTAACTGCTCTTTCAAATAAAGTCAATGCTATATATGTATGAGCTGTATTTTAATTTATCTTTTCTCAGACCAAATTTTAACATGCATATTTTAGCTTGACACACAAAAAAAGACCAACTATCTGCATTATTTCACCAGCTGCCCACCACCTTCTCTCTTCATTCAACCAAGTATGAGACTGAGAATCCCTAAGATTTTTTGAACTCCTGCCACTTCCCTTCATTCTGTATTAGCCCCTCTTTTCTTCGTATTAGCACACTAGAAAAAAAACCCCAACCTATGTATAGTAAATTTAAGTTGACTGCCGTCAAAGGGTTTGGTGTGTGTGTCGTCCCCCCCCCCATTTTTGTTATGCAAACAGTACCCTCCTGGACACACTTTCATTTAAAAAACCATCAACTTTGGTCTGGTTTTAATCTGTCCCAATGGACACGAGAACAACGTGGCCTTTTGAGCACTGAATCAGTACCTGTAAATAGGAAAGTACCCCTCAGTCCATGCAAAGCTGCAGCCTTTACCTAATCCTTTCCTATGTTAATCATAGAATCATTGAGGTTGGAAAAGACCTCTAAGATCATCGAGTCCAACCATCAACCCAACACCACCACCCACTAAACCATGTCCCTAAGCGCCTCATCTACTCGTCTTTTAAATACCTCCAGGGATGGGGACTCCACCACTTCCCTGGGCAGCCTGTTCCAATGTTTCACCACTCTTCCAGTAAAGAAATTTTTCCTTATATCCAATCTAAACCTCCCCGGCGCAACTTGAGGCCATTTCCTCTTGTCCTATCACTAGTTACTTGGGAGAAGTTAAGGCACATTACAAGGTGTCACTGATGAGTCTTTAATTTTTTCCTCTAATGCATTCTCGTGCACCACATGCTATAAAATGTGCATATTCAAATCTACATTAAAAAGTTAGGGCTATGACTCTAAATAGCTTCACTAAATCAAATGTGGAGATGTTAGCATAAGAAGACTGCAGCTCTATCAACTTCGTGTTTCTGCATTTTAATTGGGATAATCACTGACTGATCTTTCCCTGGTTTGGCTGAAAAAGGCTGCCTCTGAGGGAAACAAGCTGTAGAGCTGCAAAACAAAAAAACCCCACCAGAAACCACCACCACCCCAAAAAAAGACTTGGGAAAGGACTTACTGTCACTGCAGATATGTTTTGTTAAGGATAGCAGCAACAGAGCGACCATTTCAGAGCATGGGCATCAAAGCAAGTCTTCTGCTCTTCCATTTCCAGAGACAGTTTCTGTGGCACATTCAGTTTTGAAGAACCAAAACAGAAAGTTTCTAAACTTCTTTAAACAAAAGTTGGTTTCAAAGTATCTTCCCATTTAATCTATCTTGACATCACCCACGTACAACACGAGCTTAAGCGATGCATTCATCAAAGAAGTCCCTTGAATAAGTCATTTCCCATCACTTGTAACTTCAGTAGCGTTCAACTTTACTGCATGCATCCATCTCAGGTCACTATAATCTAGTGTTCACTAGTTTCCAAATATGAACTGGAAGGTTACATATTTGATATTAGAACAAGACAGATCTAGCTGCCAAAGGCAGTACCAAGAAGGATGAAAGCTAATACACACAAAAACTAACTTACAGATGAACAGACTTCCCATTTTCCTTGCACTTCCTAGTAAATCAAGCCCCATCTTGTAATTATTTCTCAAGTCATCCAAAGCCTTCTTTATACTCAGGAAGGATACTCACCACCAGCCACAGTCATTCCTCATCACTAATAACTTCTCCTCTCCCTCTGTAGGCTTGCCGGCTCCTCAGCACCACACCACCGTGCCACTTTTCACCATGAGTGAAAAAAATCTTGTTTTCAGATTGCAGTTAATATGCGTCTTCTAGCATCAAAGTAAACCCTGACAATCACTTACATTCATATAAAACCATTGGTTTATATCACTTGTGAGAATCAGTCTCTTCCAGGAAGAAAAGTAAAAAGATTGAACCTATTTGCAGAAATCTCCCATTACAATACCACAAGAACATAAAGAAGCAGCACAAAATGAAAGACAGTGAGCCTTGCTCAAAAACAAAAAAACAAACCACACCTCCAAACCACCCCCCCCTGCACAAGTGGTTGCCAATGTTTATTTGTGGGAGGAAACTTCAATACAAACATTATAGAAAAGTAGCACGAAAATATGGCATCACTACATAGCTACAGTGACTTGCTCTTTAGGAATTTAAAGAACAAGTTGTTTTGGTAGGTCCGTAACTCACACATCCTTAAGTCCCCAAGCCCAGGGATTTGCAAAGCGTGCAGCCAACTGGATACAAGCACGGATTTCTGTGCAAGACCCTAACTAAGGTCACTGGCATCGGAGCTGAATGACTGCCAGAGCTACAGGAGTTACGTGCAGGGCCAGAGCTTGCTGCCGCTCCGCAGCGGCTCCGAACCCCGCAGGCTTTCTCAAAAAATCTGGTAGTATTACCTCCCTTAACACAAAAGGTACCAAGCTGCAGATTAATTAGGCAACCCCTACCTGATGTTCTAGTCATTAAGCAACCGTCCGCAAAACCAACTCTGGAAAAATCCTGTAGCAAATGCCAGCGCCAACTTGCAGATCCTCTGCTCTGACAACAGGGACCCGAGTGGCACCTCCCACTGCTTTAGCACACGCAGAAAACACCAACGCTTTCAGCTCAGAGCCTGTAGTTCACTCCCAGTGCAAGGCAACGCTAAGACTAATACAGAGAAGTAAAAATACTATAAAGCCTGTAGGTGCCCTGATGAGCAAGAGAAGTGCCCGTGTAGCAGGATAGAGAGCTCACGGCACAGGGAAGAATCGCAGGGCATCAACATGCCTTTAAATTGCAGCCCCAACATCAAGTTGGCAGCATTTTTAGTAAGAATTATACATGTTCACTAAACCATTTTCCTCAAATGTTTTCACAAATTCGTTTGCCAGATTGCTATGGAAAGTCTCTTGCATAATAAATAACTTTCTGGAATAATTCCACATGGAGTAGCAATACTCTTTCAATGCTTAAAAGTTAGTTCAGCATTTCCATTATTAATCTTAATAATTTTTTAATGTATGTGGGAAGTTATGTACAAATTATATCACTGAACAAACTTGGCATGCAGCTTGAGCTACAGTGCAAGTTTCTCTTGCAAAATACCGCAGTCGATAGTTTGGAGAGTTTGCCTGTCCTTCATAAGGTCTTGATTTTTATATTTTTGCACTCATAATGAAAATAGACATTATTTCCTCTTGTATAAAACAAGCACTTTGAGGACAGCTAAAAATCAGTATGCTACTGATCTTGTGTGTGTGTCAATGTCATCAGTAAGGTAATCATGACTAACCAGTTAGCACCCAAGGCTATTGCTGGATCATTTCACATCAGAAATGGACTGATCTCTCTCCGACGCGTACAACAAAATGGTGCTTGGATGTAGGTTAATCACAGCCAGGCACCATACTTAACTGGCAGCAAGGTCACACAGTGATACTGGGGACATCAGCAGCTCATGCCCAATAAGGTATGAATCATAAATAAAAAAAAAATCAAAAAGTTCCAAAAGAGGCGGCAAATCACTAAAGAACGAACACCAGAGCAGACAAAACCTGCAGAAAGGCTATTGCAGAGAGCTACAGGAACAGAGGGAGAGCAGAGCCATCAGCTGTGCCGAGCCATGTTACCGCCGACTACACCGAGTGAGATACCACTGAAACTTCGTGTCCAGCTCAATCTCTCTTCCCTATGTCTGATGGGAAAGTTCTGGTTTTGTCAGAATTCAGTGGAAACGGAATGGTCCCGAATGATGCACAGAAAGAGCAAAGCCATTATTCGAGAGGAAAAAGAAAAAGCTTTTCAAAAAGCCTTCACTGGAGCGGTGTGGGGTTGTTGTTTGTAAACCAACATGCTAGCATTCCCACCGACATCAGAGAGACAGAGAGAGAGGAGAAAAAGCTCATATACTCACGTTCTTGAATTTGGGACAATTATTAGTACGCAATTAAAAGCAAAGCCAGAGAAGCACAGATTTAGAACTTGAGTAACTCCAGATTCACTTAAAACAATTTTCGTGGGGAAAACAAACAAACAAACAAAAAAAGCACGCGAACATTCAGATTTTCAACAGCTTTTACGCGCCGCCGCCGCCGCCCGGGTGAGGCCGAGCGGACGGACCCCAGCAGCGCCCAGCCCCGCGGGTGCACCCGCTGCCGGCGGAGGGGCCGGCGCCGCTGCCCCCCCCCGCGGTCTCGGGCGCTTCCCCAGCCCCGAGAGAGCGGCTTCGGAACCAAGGACGTCTCATGGAGTGTTTGCAACTGAGGAGGAGACGCATTAGAAGGAGGGAAGTCGCGCAGCGGCTCCCCGCCGCGCACGCGGGAAGGAGAGGTGCCTCGCTAATGCAATTATTAGAAATCAATCAGGCGAACAGCAGCGGTGCGTTTGCACCGGTGCCGCAGAAGCGCCCGTGCTGCGCCTTACCTGGGAAGAGCCTTGTTTTCTGCACTGGACCGTGGAGGGGTTCAGCGAGGAGGCACATCGACCCCCGCTATTTCACCCGAACCAGGCAGGGACCCCTCTCCGCGGCGTTTAAAATAACACCCGTCAGCTGCGCGCCCCCGCGGGCTGATGCCGGCTGCGATCCCAGCCGGAGCCGTTACCCCGCGCTCGCCGCCGGCGGCGTCCGGGGCTCAGCCCCGCTCCCCCGGCCCCGCTCCTCCCCGCCGCGCCGCCAACTTGGGCGCCCACGAAGCGGCCCCACGCGCGGCGGCCGCGGTTCCTCCGCGCTCCGCGGGGCGCGGCGACCCAAGGGGCGGCAGCGGCGCGGGGGGGGGGGGGGGGGCGCTGAGGGCAGCCGGACACGCGCGGGCGGCTCGGCGCGGCGGGAAGCCCTCCGCCACGCCGCCCCCCTCAGCCGCGACCCCGGGGGCGGCGGCCACCGCCGGGCACCCAGCCCAACTTTGTTCCCCGAAGTTGCCCACCTCAAGCCGAACCGCTCCCCGCCGCCGCCACCGAGCCTCGCCGGAGCCCTTCCCGCAGAGCCACCCGCCGTAATCCTGCGGCTCCCGCGGCGCCCGGCGCCTCTTCTGGAGCGGCGAGCGCCGCGCTTCAGGCGGCGGGGCGGGGCGGGACGGGGCGGGACGGCCCCGGCCCGGCCTCCCGCCCACCCGCTCCCCCGCCACCCAGGGGCCGCGCCGAGCCCAGCTCAGCTCAGCCCAGCCCAGCTCAGCCCAGCCCAGCCCAGCCCAGCTCAGCCCAGCCCAGCCCAACCGCGGTGCGGGGAAGGTCCCGCGGGGGCCGGCGGCGCCGGGGAGCGGAGGGGGAAGGCGGCGGCTTCACTGAGAGCCCGGGAAGGCTCCGCTGGAATTTACCCGGGGCGGCGTGAACTCCCCGCGCTACCTGGGACGGGAGGGGGAAAAGCGGGTAAAACGTGCTCCTGCAGCGAGGGGGTGCCGTGCCGGGCTGCGCCTTCCTGCTTAGGCTGAGCGAGCTGGGTGTTGACGAAGAAAGTTGACACGTAAGAGCTTAAATAAAAACTCCATCTAATTTCTGGGCTGGAAGCCCAGGAAAAGAATCAGGTTCACGTAGGTCTCTGTACAGGAGCCGGATGGAGATTTTATTGAATCTGGCTCCAGCTGATCACAGTATTACAGCTGTGTTGCTGTAATTAAGCCTGAGCAGAATTCTTATAAGTCCCTTTTGTTAGCAGGTTATATAACAAATAGCAATAAGTTTCCTGAAACCTCTGTTATCTTTCAGGATCCCAAAGCACAGCGAAGTACACATTATAATAAAGTGCACATTAGTCTGCTCTGCCTCAGTGGAAGTCGTGAATTACAACAAGGATGGATTCAGGTTTGCAGCCACAGTGAAGCTGTTGATGCAAGAGAAGGGAAGGACTCGGTGACTGTCCTCTGCTGCACAGAGGACTCCTGGGCGGGTGGTGATGCATTGCACTCCGGGCATCGGGTGGAAGGACAAGAAGAAAACAGTTTGCTTCTTCAACGAGTAAGATTTAAGTTGCTGCTACCTCTGTTTCCCTTTCTGTCTGTTTTTGCGGTGAATTATTGAAAGTGCTGACTGGGAAACGGTGACATCTCCTCTGGGGACTAGTAGAAACTCGACACAGCATCTGTTGACCCAGACTTAGTGTAGGAGCCCTGACCTGAAGAGACCATCTTTACTCTTCTATGCATGTGCGAGCCTGTAATTAAGGAACGTCCAGCACTGAAATGTAGTCACTTCTGTAATGAAATGTGGCACTGGTCTGAGGAAGGGATGTCAAAAAACAAATTTTCGCAGAAAAACAAGATGCATTTTTAATTGGCAGAGTATGACCACATAGAACTCATAGAGATGATAGAATAACTGTGATTTAGCGAGTTACCGTTCATGGGCTGAGTGCTGAGATTCATACTAACATGGTTCAGCTCAGCTTTGGCATGGAGCAGGAGCGTGCACGCAGTCTGTTACTGTAGCTCAGCTGATGTATCACAGTATGGTAACTCCATCACATCTCTAAAACTCCGCTTTGGGCTTTTGCCTAGAAGATGATATTAACTTTTTGTTATTATTACACAAAGTCTTATGATAGGACTAGGGTCAAGCCTCAGTTTTACAGCAAACTCTAGCACAGGTAGGAGCACGGTGGCCGTGGACACCTCTGCGGGGCATTGACTGAGCACGGACCCAGGAGCAAAGCCCGAAATGCAGATTTGGCTTCCTCAGATGTCTGCCGTTCACATATTCGCTACGCCCGATTCACTTGGGTTTATGAGAGCTGACAAGGTCATGGACCTATGGCATAGTTCTCCACTTGGAAGTATTAGCTTTAGCTGTGCAAGACCAGCATGAGAAGGTATGTTTATGTTTGACCGACCACAGGAGCTGCTAAAATTTTGAAAATGTATTCTGCAGTTTGCCTTCCCTGATGTCCTTGGTCACCTCCAGCCCAGCCCCACATTTTGACTACTTTGGCCAACTAATATATTTTTTCAGTTTCGGTTAAGTCAAGGACTTCAAATTCCTAACATAGGTTTCAAGTGACACCATATAAAAGATGTAGGGGTTTTTAAGTTTGTCAGAGAGGCACTTTCTGAGATTGTGGGGTCAAAAAGATGACTCTAACCTTTGGGATGACGAGTAAAAAGGGACAAAAAGCACTCTTTCCCTCACGTATTTTATAGCAACCCAGGCATGTAGAAGTAGTGGTTTTGTAAGTGCTTTTCCTTACTCATTTCAGAAAGCACAGCAAACATGCGGTATCACCGTGTACTTACTGAAGATAATCAATTCGTAGACAGTACATTCTCTGAGGCTAGATGGCATGTTTTCACACCGTACCTGATACTATGATGCCCTTCTGCCACCTGGGGCTTCTGGACCAGCTGTAATATACGTGTTCAATAATAACTTAATTGCAAGTCTCACATTACTTCCAGCTTAATGATTTTTTTCATCTCCACTTGTCATTCAAACATTGCTGTCAACACGTCTCAGAAATTATATGAGAAGAACAGGGATGCTTCTACTCTAGTGTTGTCTAATTAATGCTTCCTAAGGATTAAAGTGGAAGAAAAACCCACTTTAATTTATGAGCATGGGTGTAAGCAGGTAAATTAATATGATATTTAAACTTCCCAATTAATAAATAATTTGGTTGGAAGACCCAACTTAACCCTGTTCATCCTGATGCCAGCTGGTGTAGACCTAAACTATCAACTGAGTGCTTGCTCCCATTAACTACACCCCCCTCACCGCTCTCTGCCAGCTGCCATAGTTGCTATGTCTACTTTCAAGTACTAGTTCTCTTGCCATGTTCATGTTTTCAGCACATGGATTGCCTATATAACCGTTTTGTGCACTGCTGTTGTCACTGTCTGCTTTGACAAACCTTGTTTTTTCAAATTTTAGCGGGGAATTTAGCCACCAGTAACAAGTAGACTCAGATCCACCATAATTTCCTCCAGAAAAATCAATCATCGCTTGTCTCCTAGATGCTTTAGCATTTGAAGACTTTCTCTTACCACTGGCAGAAATACCAACTAACTCACCTCAAGCTTAAATTGAACTTGTTTTGCAAAAGACCTCTAGGACTTTGACAAAATGGGATATAGTCAATGGGACTCGATGGACCATTAGTCTGGTCTTACCACTGACAATCACTGCTATCAGTTTCTTTGGAGGTAGATAAATCAATGAATTTAATCTGAAATAGCCACTAGACAGTAGAATATTAAAAATTAAAAAAACAGTTGAAAATTTAGTTTTCTGCCTTTCTGTGTGCAAGGGTTATAGTAGCCCACTTTTTCCAATCACACTTTCAGGCATAATAATGTCAATGATGAAAATATATGGACAAAATAAATGGTGCTTTGGATGCAGTTAAATGAGTAGAAAATCTACTTTTTTTCCAGTAATACTTATGGGAGTCTTATTTCAAGGTAAGCGTTAAATGTAAATTTAATCTTTCTAATTTTTAAGACATGCTTCCCTCCTTAAGCCAACATCGATATCAACTTATCTGAGGCCTTGATCTGCAGGCATGGTTAATAGCTTATGCATTTCTTTCAAGACCGAGGTCAACTGTGGTAACTAGATGGTATTTTGAATATGCATATCACAAGATAGCATGCCAGTTCTTCAAAGCACAGGGAGACTCCCTGTTGTGGCGGTGCCAGGGGATAAGCTGCATTCACTCTTGTGCTTGGTCCACAGTCATCTCACACAGTGATGTTCCCAACACTAAGACCGATATCAGACATGCTCCTCGTGGCCATCTGTATTTTGTCACCATTTTGTATAATCCTGCTCTCCGTAGGCGTAGGAGGCCTTATATTAAAAAGGATGGTGTTTTTAGAAGCATCCAGCAACAGTCTAGTCCAATTTCACTGAAGTCAGTGGTAACACTTCTTTTGGCATCAAGTGTGATCGATTAAATCACCAGCATCTTAAAATTTCCATTTCATTGTCTCCATGAGCTCCTGCTTGTGCTAATAAATGGAGAGTGTAACTGGTGTTTGGAGCAGCAGGAGGGAAGGACCGGGAGGGGGAGGCTAATGAGAGACCCTGTCTGTACCAGGGAAATTAATTATGCGACTGGATTAAACTGCAGCACTGAAAGCCTCACTTTGCCCTGACACAGACTATATGCATTAAAGGTTTACGCTAGTGTAATAACCACAGCGATGTTGTTACATGGATGCAAATTTCCTTAATGCAGGCAGGACCTAGATCAGACCACAGTGACTAATACAAAACTGATAAAAGTGAATTATGTGCAATTGTACTGGAGAGCATGATACAGAAAGAAAATTATAATAGGAAGGTTAAGTGCCCAGTGAGTGCAAACTGATATACAGTATCTTGAAATCACAGAGAGAGAAAATTAAAATGGTGAAATGATTTCACATACAGGTAGATGGAAGCATAAAAGCAATCTATGAACTATGGGAGGGAGAACAGAGTGGGAGCATGATATTTTCAGATGTACAGCCTTTCGCCTGTTAGAAATGAATAAGTGATTGAAGGCTAATTCCAATAAACAGGCAATTTTAGTTTTGGTTTTATTTCGGGTTTTCGTTTGGCTCTGTTTTTGTGTGTCATTGAAATGTTTGTGTATTAATAGATACTCACTTTAATAGCATTATAGTAATCTGAACATCTGCAGCTACTAGGCATTAAAACATGATTACTTCCATATATATCAAGTCATTTTTGCAGTACTTCTGCCTGATTTTGTCGTATCTATTAAAATGCAATGGATCGGTCCTTATCCTTACCTATTAACTGGCAACCTTGAGCTGGAGTGTTAAGCAGAAACAACCCTGATGCCTGGAGGCCTGGCTAGCAATTCAGCAGAAGGCAAAGACATTTTATGGCTGTCCTAAAAGTTAAATGACAGGCTGTGTAACTTTCCTAATCAAACAGAATTAAATACAGAATTCTATTCCCACCACCCCTGCTATCCTTTGTTCAAACAAATTGCCTGATCTACTTTTCAACAGTTTACTAAACATAGAACATTTTCTAGATTAGAGGTTTTAATTCCACCAAAAATTCAGCTTAGTTTATTAGAGAAATGAGGTATTTTGTTTAGAGCACCAAGGAGCTCTTACATGGCATGAGAGCTCTCTCGGGATGAGAAACGACTCCCCTCCTGGGCTCAAACTGACTTTTGAAGAGGTGAACTCCCAGAGGGTAAATGCATCCAAAGCATGACTGTCAGTTTGCTGTTAAGGGCTGGAAGACAGAAACCAAAGCATAGGCAGCTGTTGCCAGTAAAGATGCGGTTAGTAAATTTTTGACCGGCAAAGAAATACTCCTTTATAGCACTCTGAAATGTGATCGCTGTCACTACCATGCCGGGGGGGAGTGGAGGAAAGAGCAGGCCACTCCTCCTTCCCTTCTTAGCGTGACAGTGATTTTTCATTCTACTCAAAAGAACTTAGAAAAATCCATATATTCAAAGTTATTTCTGTAATGGTACAATATTTGTTTCCAAATGTGATGCTGGGTTTTAGTCATCTCCAAAGCTTTCAGTTCTAGCTGGGAAATTCATGGCAGTCATGACACACAGGTATTAGGAACTGTCTTCATCATATGGGCCATCAGCTAGTATTTCTTACGTGGCATCCTCCATGCATCCATGGAGTGGTGCTCCAGCGATGTAGTTCTGTATGTAGAACTTTAAAAATCATCTGACATTTTATATTTTAACGTGATGAAGTAGGTTGAGGTTTTAATATCATGCAGTTTCATTCATGAGTTAGCTCAGGCATCCCAAACGTGTCTGAGGGAAAAAAAAAAGGTAAATGCATTTAATCTTAAACTTTGTCAGCAGGATCAGATGCAGCCAGATAAAACAATGAGCATAAATAACACTGACCTATGAAGAAACAAAATGAAAAGCAGCATACCTGAAAGATAAACAAGACAAAAAGTGCCCCAAGAGCTTCCATTTGGTGAAATAGTTCAGCCAGTATGTAAGTTTGTCTCTATGAAAACATATGCTTTAATTCCTGTCTAGGTTAAGAATACTTTCCTAAATCAAGTACTAATAATTCTGAGATCTATAAATACCCTGATGGGAAAACTCTGCATCTGTAATGAATATAAATGACCCTGTGCAAATGCACTTTGAACAGAAACAATAAGGAAAACAGTATGTCAGTGACCTCCAACCAAGATGTTATTGCATCTCAACATGAGGGCAGTTGTGGACCTTAACATATTGAAAGCAAATTTAAAAATCTTTAGAAAATTCTAAAATAAAAAGGAAGAGTCTGAGAGCATTCAAGTCGCTAATATTCACTACCAGTCCCACCCCTGCTAACTTATGGGAATTGTGTTGGAAATCCTTAAGGGTGGCGTTGCCATCCAACTAACACAACTCCAAATACTAATGGAGGTCACACTCTTTAATTGAGTCAACGGCTCAATGTCCAGACGGAGGTTGGCGACGAGTGGTGTCCCGCAGGGGTCCGTATTGGGACCAGTACTGTTTAATATCTTCATCAGTGACATAGACAGTGGGATCGAGTGCACCCTCAGCAAGTTTGCAGATGACACCAAGCTGAGTGGTGCAGTTGACACGCCTGAGGGACGGGATGCCATCCAGAGGGACCCGGACAAGCTGGAGAAGTGGGCCTGTGTGAACCTCATGAGGTTTAACAAGGCCAAGTGCAAGGTCCTGCACCTGGGTCGGGGCAATCCCTGGTATCAATACAGGCTGGGGGATGAAGGGATTGAGAGCAGCCCTGCCGAGAAGGACTTGGGGGTACTGGTGGATGAAAAGCTGGACATGAGCCAGCAATGTGCGCTCACAGCCCAGAAGGCCAATCGTCTCCTGGGCTGCATCCAAAGCAGCGTGGCCAGCAGGTCAAGGGAGGGGATTCTGCCCCTCTACTCTGCTCTGCTGAGACCCCACCTGGAGTCCTGCGTCCAGCTCTGGAGCCCTCAGCATAAGAAAGACACGGACCTGTTGGAGCGGGTCCAGAGGAGGGCCACGAAAATGATCAGGGGGATGGAACACCTCTCCTGCGAAGAAAGGCTGAGAGAGTTGGGGTTGTTCAGCCTAGAGAAGAGAAGGCTTCAGGGAGACCTTATTGCTGTCTATCAGTACTTAAAGGGGGCTTATGAGAAAGACGGCAGCAAACTTTTTAGCAGGGCCTGTTGTGACAGGACAAGGGGTAATGGTTTTAAACTAAAGGGGGGTAGACTTAGACTAGATATAAGGAAGACATTTTTTACGCTGAGGGTGGTGAAGCACTGGCACAGGTTGCCCAGAGAGGTGGTGGATGCCCCATCCCTGGAGACATTCAAGGTCAGGTTGGACGGGGCTGTGAGCAACCTGATCTAGTTGAAGATAGAATCATAGAATCATTGAGGTTGGAAAAGACCTCTAAGATCATCGAGTCCAACCATTGACCCAACACCACCACCCACTAAACCATGTCCCTAAGCGCCTCATCTACGCGTCTTTTAAATACCTCCAGGGATGGGGACTCCACCACTTCCCTGGGCAGCCTGTTCCAATGTTTAACCACTCTTCCAGTAAAGAAATTTTTCCTCATGTCCAACCTAAACCTCCCCTGGCGCAACCTGAGGCCATTTGATGTCCCTGCCCACGGCAGGGGGGTTGGACTAGATGACCTTTAGAGGTCCCTTCCAACCCAAACTATTCTATGATTCTATGAATCATAATTCATAGGAATTAGCACAGTTACCTCTTTTTTTTCTTTTTTTTTTTTTTTAAATTGCCAGTTGCTTTACTTTCAATGCTTTACAATTGTATTAACTTCAAATGAAAACTTCTATAAGGTGAATGTTATGGAATAGTAAAAAGGGCTGTAGATTGGACGTAAGCCATTATGTCTGTTTAAGGAGAAAATCCTACCACTCTTGCAGGGCATGTAGGATTTTATGGCTTGAATCTAAAGGAACAATTCTTATAAATTGGACAAGATCCTCTCTGTAAGCAGAGAGCTGCTTTCAGATACAGGGAGACCATTCCCATAGTCCATGACTCTCTGAATAAAGCCATTTCTTGACTGTTCCTTCATCTTCCCAGCTGGTCCCCATTTCCCAGGGTCTGGTAGAGGTGGTAGAGCTGGTAGAGGAGGATGCTCTGCTGATCCTGAGGGGCTGGAGGGCTGACTACCCCGCTGCTTAAGCCAGTCACTGTGCTCTTAAAAAGCATTTCCAGGTGGGAAGAGATGCCCAGACGGCTGTTTCTTACTGTTTTCAAGCTAACATTTGGAAAGTCATTGTAGGTCTATCTTGTAAAGACATCTGAAGATTGAGGGAATTTGGAGATGTCAGAACTCACATTTGTTAAGGATGCTATTGCTAACTCTAACTTACCCTGCTGCTCAATCAGCTACACAGAATATTGTAAAAGTAACTGCATGCACTAGGAAATCTGCTCTTCATCTGCGGCACATGAGCAAAAATGAGTGACAAGACAAAAGGAATCATTTTTAAATTGTGAAAGGAAAAGGTTCACAAACTCAAAAATTACTTTGAAAAGTTTGCACAGTGCTTGCTAAAGCTAGCTCTTTTCTAGTACATGCATTACTCACTCTCCACCTATATATTATTCTTATTATCCCTTCTAAGCTCACTGCAGAGGCCAAGGGTCTCTGGCTCAGTTCCTGGCATCACGCTGAATGATTCAGCCAGAACCTTCCTTAGGATGGTTTGGTGGGGTCTTGATACTTTTAGCTACATTGATCCTTCTTGTGACCTTATCACAAACAATGATTCTATCCATGGCTGGCAGTTTCCTGCATTCTTCAATAATTTTGTCAAAGTTTTTTTGACAGCAATGTGCTGGTTGGCTGGAAGATAACATCTCTAACTTCAGGGTTAGAATAAATCCAATATTAGGTTTTCCACTCACTGAAATCTTGCACATAGCTATCTTCAAAAATTTACAGACATCGGTCAGAAAGTGGAAAGGGTTAGAATAAATCCAATATTAGGTTTTCTACTCACTGAAATCTTGCACATAGCTAACTTCAAAAATTTACAGACGTTGATCAGAAAGTGGAAGAAAATAAGTTACTGTTTTTTCCTGTATTTTGTTAAACTTTGTCCTACTGGATGCTCTTTCTGTTAACTAATTTTTCCTTTACAATTTCAGGTAAGCTATTAATCTATTGAATTGAGGCTTTTTCAAAGCCTTTCCAGAAATAAACACTGGAATGAAACTATCATAAGATATGCATGAAAAGTAGAACTGTTGTTTTGTCATTTTCAAGCCCGTGGTTTATACTGAGTCCTCTCTCATTCCCATTACATGGATGTCAGATGGAGTAATACAATGAAAAATTACCCCAAGATTTGGTTTCCCATTGCAGAGGTGGTTTTTTACATCAAGTTTACCAAGTTTATATATAAAATTTAAATTAAAAAATCCCCAGCCTTCCAATTCCTATTATTTAAAAGCAGCTAATTAATGTTTTTTGATTTTACATTAATATTGGTTTTATTCTAATCATGCACTACCATCTCTTTATCTGTTGTTCCCTTAATCCTATTGCCCAAAATATTGCTTTCTGATAGTGAACTCTACAGAAACACTCAAACACTCTTGCAGTTCTGGAATGCAAAATCATTGAAATAGCCTTCTCTTTGCTATTAGCAGTTCCTGGATAATGCAGTCAAGCTCCACAAAATGTTCATTATTGGAAATAGATGTATATTTTTTTTTCCTATGAATTTTTAAATTGCCTTTATTATGGCACGCTGTGTATGAAATGAATGTGATTTAAAGAGTTGTGCCCTCTACTGGCATAAAGGAAATAATGAAAAAAGAGAAAGAAATACCTTACTTCCAGATGTTGTATCAAAACAGAGTGCCAAAATCAATTTTTTGTTGGGCTTATTTTTTTGTAGTATGCTTTAGTCACATTTGAAGGCTAGATTATCTTCAACATTAAATCTTAGCACATTAATTGCTTACAGATTTATTTTTTTATATAAAAAGTACCGTTTGCACTGTTAAGGCAGTATTCATCTTGCCATAGATGAACATGATGGTTTAGATGGTATATTAACACAGTTAAGAATAACTTTATTTTTATGAGACCTTTAAGGAGCTATACTATCAGCTAGAGAGTGTGAGAACATAGCTGTATGACAAAATCCCTTACAAAGTTCATAGAAACTTCGGAGCATTCAACTATTTAAAAGAAAGTCTGTAGGAGTTGATGCATAATGTGAAGTAGAATATAGAATTTCATATAATACAGGAGAATTAAGACCTCACCCTCTGCTGGAATGCTTCTAGCCAATCCTTCACCTTCCATTAAAAAGAAAGCTTATAATTTTCTGCCCTATCCCCCACTATTGAAGTTGTCAACTGGCATTACACTTGAATAACAAAGAAACAAAAACATACCCTTTGGTAAGAAACTTGCATACTGCAACTTCCCAGCGTGGGCAGGATTAGTCACGGATGCTAATTGAAATACTAATTGACATATTTATGCCATCCTATAAAATCCATTCAACACAGCGGCAATAACGTTCTTATCTAAAATAGCTGTAGCATCCATGTGGAGAATAGTGACAGACTGAAAGTCAGCTCCACACTTTTCTTTTAGCCTAGTAGGAACATTTCGGGTTCCCCATTTTTCACCTTTTATAAAATGTGGTAGCTACAGACTACAGATTAAATGGATGCAAGACTACATTGATCAGAGAAGAAGAAAAATAATTTCCTTCCAGAAAACTTAATAATCAGCAGATGAAGAGGCCAGCATACTCTTGCCCCTTCCTTTGGCTCCCAACACTGTCCCTCTGTAGTGGAAGGGGATTTTATTTTCAGTGGAAGCAAAATCATTAATCACAGAATTAAGTCATGATGTACCTGATAACTGGCTTTATTTGTAAGTAACTGCATCTGGAAATGAGGTAGGTACGAATAGCGTGGGGTCAGTCTTTCAGAAATCTCAGTCCACTATTAAGTGCTTCATTGCCAGAGAAAACGACGCCACCAAAATGAGCTGTAGTCATACATGAAAGCGGAGGATAGACTCTCGTGCTTACAACACAATTCTTTCTGCCAACTTCTCTGCACAGAACTGTGTTACAATAAAAGTAAGTATTAGTATCTCAGGCGTGACTATTGCTTTGAATTGCTGTGTTTCAAACATATTTAGCTTTATGGAAAAATCTTTCTTTTTTGGACCAAAAAAAAAAAAAAATCCTTTAATATTCCCCAGGTTAAAAATCTACTATGTATCTTTGCTGAATCAGTGGAAAGCAGAATATTTTTTTTATGTATCACATGATTATCTCAGAGACAAACCCAGTTCCATTGCCATGGAGTTCAAATGTGCTCAAAGGGAAAGACGCAGCAGTACGGGCGGGTAAAGCAAAGGAGAAGGGCCCAGAGGAGAAAACGGGAGGACTAGGCAGAAGGAAACAAAACCAAAGAGGCAGATAAAGGGATTTTAAAGGGGGGGGGGGGGGAGCGACAACTACAACATGCCACTGGTACCCACAAACTCTGCCACAAAACTCATGCAGGATGGATAGAAATGCTGCAGATGTACAACTTTATTATGGTTTGCATGAAACTATAGGGAAAGTTTTAACTGAAGTCAAAAAAAGTTGAAGGGGATAAAACAGGAAGAGGAGGCACAGAAAACCGCTGTAGCTGTGCAGTTAAAAACCCAGCAAGCCCATGTTCAGGAAAGGTGGAGAAGAGGGACAGGTGGAGAAGAGGGACGTCTGTTCAAATGCCACAAATAATTGGCAGCTGCCAGGTCTAATGTGCTCTGTGCTAGCGCAAAGTGGCGGCTTGGACCACCAGTCATCTCCTGGGCACTCACAGTGAACGCTGCCGTGACACCTGCATTAAACATGAGAAAAGTGAATTAGACTCTGAGAGCCAGGGTCCAGCATTGCTCGGACTGCTGCATAAAACAATCAGGACCAAGAGCAATGCCAGCCAACCCCCGGGCACCAGGGAAGCCCTGCCTGCCCCAGCACGGGTCTCTCCTACGCTAAGGAGAGCAGGGGATGATGCCAGCCTGGCTGTGACCTTCTCTACCCCTGCGCCTGGGAACCCCAAACACTCCCCTTCTCCAGGCAGCTTTTGCAGACAAATTCACTCCTTGCTCTTGTAATGAGCTGCATGGGGCAGTATGGACTTAGTGGACTCTAACTTCTTAATTGGTTACAACAATTAGCCAGGGTGCCTAGGTCTTTAGGCACCTTGGTTACGTGTGTGAGCCCATTAGAGTCTCATACATATTCATGCCACTTCATCCACACACCAAGAGCTGCTTCCCCAGCCCTCTGCCCGGCTCCTTCACTCTGGTGCACACCCAGCCCACTGTGAACCGCGAGGGGAAAGAAGTTTCCTTTCCTTTCGCATTTCATTGAAATCAAGCATTTGCTGTGGCCGTAATTCACGCAGTGGAAATGCAGAAAAAGCACATCTGAGAGGGAAGCGCTAAACTGGCCTGGCCAAACTTCGCTCATGCCCTAAGAGATAGAGAGAGACCATGCTGGATCCTTCTCTGCAGTCACCTGGCTCAGTAAATTAACCACAGTGCTTTACTCAGCTGGCTTGACCACAGAAGGATCTCACTTCCAGTAACAGACTCACCCCATAGGGCCACCTATGAGATGACTCCTCTTTTCTTATCTCCTTAATAATATAGCTGTGATTTTTACCTTGCACTGTGGTGAAGCTGTAATTGCACCACCTCCAACATCAGCCACACTCACACGGTCGGTGTGGGCAGTGCTGGGCTGTGACAGAGGTGCTGGGTCAGCTCCTCAGAGTGCATACCCCTCAAGGGAGCTCAGATGAGCCTAAAACCTACAAGCAAACCCAGACCCCCCATTTTGTGACCACCCAAAACCCAACGGATGAACCTAGAAACCACTGTTGCGATTACCTGAGCAGCCTGTTGCACTGACCTAGTGCCTTAGGTGAGCTTCAAAGTGCCTGGGGCAGCTACCTGGGACCCCACAGCAAGAGCCTGCCATGTGTCACAGCATCTTCTAGCACGCTGTAATCTATGACTGGTAAAACTTGATCTCAACAACTTAATTCAACTGCTCAGCTATCTGCAGCTTGCTTTCTTCCTCTTTTGTCTGGTTCTTGTTTTATAATTTTTTCCCTTTCTGTTGCTGCGATTTTGCCTGTTATGGGAACTTTGCAGAAGAGAAAAATAAACAGATCAGTGTTTGATGTTGTGCTTTCTGTTTAGAAGTTTGTTTTCCTTTCTTCTTTCATTGCAGCAATGTTAACATGTTGATTCATAAGCAAAATAAATAAAGTCTATAAACAAATTCTTTCTTTTTTTAAATCGTGAAACCTCAAAGTTACGGTTCCCACAGCAACTGCACAATGGGCACATACATTAAAGGCAGGGATATTACCACCCAAGGCAGCAATCAAATACTCATGAGGGACTTACTGGCACTTGGAGGACTGTGCAAGTTTGAAATCCCAGAGCCACGAAGCCCCTCAGTTCTGTTCGTGTCAGCATGTCGGGAAGAAAAGGTCCCGGAGACATCAGTCCTTATGGGCACAGGGGAACTGGATCTTGCCATATGCAGAAGTGCTTATAGGAAAATAGGGTGGTGGTACCTTTACTGTTGAACCAACTGGCCTCAAAGATTTGAAGTCACTCCAGAGCTAAAGATGCTCTGAATAAAATAATTACTGCTAATTAGCTGAAATCCACAGCCAGAAGGTGTCATAACAACCAAAGCATTATGAACAGAAATCATTGTTCACAGTCCTGACGATCCTTAAATGCTATGAATGAATTTCTCGCAGTTCGATTGAACAGGCATGAAGAGTGCTCTGTACATTGTTGGAGAACTTCATGCCATCTATTCGTTGTATCTTTTACAATTCATGTAATGATTTCATTCAATAAAAGGATGCTCAGCTTCCTGGCTTCTGGATCTCCACCAACTACTGGCTAATCAAAGTTTATTTTTCTAGGTCATGAATTCGGCATCTCAGCTAACCACCCCCGGCACTGTCAGCTGGGATCTAAGTTCACACCGTTGGCTGCTCCCTTATACCTGACGTTCTCTTCTCTGCGCCTTGCAATTTTAAGCTAAACAGAGTACGCAGTGCAGACATTGTACCCTGAGCCAGGAATTCTGGCATCTCCCTTAGCAAGTCTAATGTTGCTTGGTAATCAAATGCATGCCTCCTGCTGGCTAATGAAAAACAGCCCAGAGACCCCGGTTCTCTGTGAGGTGCCTTGAGAGAAGAATAGTGAATTCAGATTTAAAAATTTAACAGTATAGATTATTTTCTTTTCCATGGTCTATTATGACAAATAGTAGAAACTGTAGGCATTAAATTTCAGTGATAAAAAGAGAAGCAGCGTGCCATCAAGTGACTAAATGTCTTGGTACTATTAATCTCTTATAATCTAGTAATTAAAAGGAACTGGAGGATTCCAGAATTTGAAAAGAAGAGCCATTAGCATGTTTAACTATAAGCGGCTGGATATTTTATTGAAAAAAATGGGCAAGTGGTTAAATGTCAAGATGGGACTTTAAATACTTTTAAGCATATCTAGCCCAGGTATCTTCTTGAACAGGTAACCAGGCTGGTTAAAGAGCAATTTCTTTGAGATTTCATTGAAAATTTAGGAAGTGAAAATTAAGACATCATATATACACAAATTTTTAGCCAATCTTTTCACTACTTGAATGACTTTTGGATTTGGCTGTTCACTTTGTGTGGTCAACAAATACCAATCTCTAAATCTGAAAAATGTTTGGGTTTTTTATTTTAAAATTAATTTAAAAATAAATAAATTAAGGAAATGAATAAATTCACACTGGGTTGAGAATTAAGGACAATTAGTTTGTCTTGTTGCTGTAGCTTCCACTGTGAATAATGTGCAATTTAGATTTTTCCTCTTTGTCAGTTTTGAAATTAAAATCTAGGTGGTTTCATAAGGGTTATGCCTTTGCTTTGAGACTTGCAGCAAAGTTTTTTGTCTTTAGATGGAATATGGAAAATTACGCTGTGAAAAAGAAATAGCTACACAGAAATCACTATTACAATTTTGCTATGTACACACACACATTTTTTCCTCACAGACAGCAAGAGAGAAGAGCACGTACAGTAATTCAGTATCTCTTTCTACATTTTCATGGTTGATTTTTCAAATTATTAATGTTTAGGCACCACGTGTGCATTTGCAGACCATCTCAACTGTAGTATTCCTACTCTGGCAGTGTTCCTCCAGAACACATACTGGAGAGAGAATTTATGATCCGAAGGAGAGAGCTATCTTGAATTGTCACCTTGAACTTGCACATAAGAATGGGGTTTTGCATTATCATCCATATCCCTTATATTTAGCATCACCATGTGCAACGTTTTGTGAGAATACAAGAGCCTATGGTCTGTTTCTGTAGAGAATGTATCAGATTTGTTTTGTTAGAAATAAGCGTAATTAGCATAAATTTACCTTAACCACAGTAACAAAATTTGAAAGTAATTGTATCAAAGCACCATCATTTCTGTGGAGCAAGTTTTAGCTGCACTTTTAAAACACTGTTTTTTCTCTGAAAAGCAGCAGGTATTGCCAGCCAGATAGTTTTTCAAAAATGTTCCAGGATTTTACGGATATTAATTTCTGTTTAAGCCTCTCCAAACTTTGGCAGAAAGACAAGTTTCATTTTTCTTTAACAAGTCCTTTAGTTGTGCAGATGTTGTAGCCAGATTGGCAATAAATTTTGCTGTAACAGTTAACTCAACTTAGGGAAAGCTGCTGTTATTTAATATTCTGATTCGGTGTCACCTTTTGAACCTTAATTTATAGGTGATGTATTTTATAGTTAGCATTCCATAGAAGTCTGCAAAACCTATTAGATTATTATGTTCTCTGCCAATGAAAGTCTGATTGTTGTTCTAAATAAGTATCTTCAGAAGTATGAACATTAAACATTGTGTAAAGTAAAAAGACCATTTTATGTCCCATTTCCACATGGATACATACATTTTGATTATACCTCTCTAATTTCCATCAGTCTATTTTTGCCTCTCCTTTATTGGCCTGATTAAAAGCCTACCTAAATGAGTGGAAAATGAAAACTCGCATTGACTTAAGTGGCTTTGAAGCAGTTTTCAAATAGTTACTTCACATTGGTTCCTTATTACACTTGAGAAAAGCTGTATTTTTTCTCCAGTTTCCATTTTGCCTTGTCACCAGTATTTTGCCTAAAGATCGGGAATCTGTCTTTACACTTTCATAACCTTGAGCATCTGCACTAGTAACAGCCCATGAACTGCAACGGTTCATTTTCAGTTCAGAAAAAGACCTTCTGACTTCTCAAAATGCGTTTGATATTCCAATGAAATAGTGTGGCCTTTACCCTGGGCAATGTACGTGTCTCTCTAAAGCCAGTTTTGGCCACGGTGGGAGCGATGCACAGGAGTTGCCTTTTTTTCTCCTCCATCCGTTCGGCCGATAATGTAGGTCAGTGATTTTCGTCACCCGTTCCACTGACTGTTGGGGGTTTGTGCATGACTTCTCAAAGCAGTGAAGAAAACCAAACCTGCTCTCAGTTTGTCAGCATTCGCTATACAGGGCTCTGCACCCTCAACGGGACGTATTCAGGAGATCCGCAGATCCCCAAAGCACTACCCTGGCTGTAGCGTTCCTGCCTGGCTCTGCGGGAGTGCTTCCTCCAGTCTTGGCATCTGCTGTAGGCTGATGCGCAGCTGATGAAGTTACGATATTTAAGCTGCCAGTTTTGGCAGCTGCCTTCTGTGATTCAAAGACAGACTTTGAATTTGAGGTTTCAGATATTTGACCAGCAGTAATATAAAATGACAAGCAATCGGTCTAATTGTGTCATAATACTCACGACAACTAACATTTTCAAAGAGCGCATCAGAACCTTTACATCTGAAAGAACTAGTGGGCATCAGAGTTGCAAAGCTTGCTTAGTTTTAATAGCTGGTTTTGCTGCGGCAGCCAGACTTCCCATGATCTCAGGGAATTTTGTTTTACTTCAGCACTTTGGCAAGTACAGAATCTATCCCAAACATAGAAAAATAACATTCTTGCTGCGGACAAAGCAATCCTGTTGAAAGAGGTTATTTGCATTCCAAACCCAAGCCTTTCTGCCAGAGGAAATCCCTGTGGGATTTTCTGGCCTATGAAAGATGGAGGATGAGAACCGTGCTGCAGGCACGTCGGTGCGGTTGCATACAACTGGGTGTTACAATCCCAGGCAGTCCCAGACTGACTGACCCCGGGAGAGCTCTCCCTGCCTCTGGTGCTTGCTCTCCTGGGGCGGGTACCTCGCTTTGCCTGGGCGAGTGGCTTCCTCTCCCCTTCCTCCCCCCTACTCAGGCTTGGACCTGCAGCAGCTCAGGTCGGTGCTCCCCAGCTCCTCCACAGAGGAGGACTCCACGATACGCTGGTCATTAGATACTAGCATCTACCTGTTCGGTGGCATCTTTTTTTCCTGCGCGTCTGATCCTTCCTGCCAGGCTGTCGGGCATCCCAGGTGACTGTACGATCCTGGGGCACAACGGGCAGTTGGAATTCAACCAACATCGGTGCCGGATTTTGCCTGAAAGTCAGGTGGATCCAGTGTTCAGGATATTAAGACTGTGAGAAATCTTGGGAAGAATATGGTTGAGAGTGAACTTAGAAGTTTATATTCAGCTATTGCTATCAGAGTTACCAGCAAAAACTTGCTCAAGGGGGAAGAGCACACACCAATAAGTGTGTAAACAAACAAACAAACTCGCAGCCCTTAGAAATTACGAGAAAAAGAGGGCGATGGTGCTGCTGCAGTCCCTAGCCAACCCTCGCTTTTCTGAGGCTCAGAAAATAGCAGCTTCTTGCCTTAAATACTTGTTTGTTCTTGCAGATTCCAAATTGGCCCCACTATTCATCCTTGCAAATTTTAGAAAGTCCTTTTAGAAAGCAAAGCCGAGAGAAAAATAGCCAAAGGTCTCTTACATGGCAGAAAGCTTTCTGTTGCACTGCAGTAAAATGGTTGGCACTCAGTGGAGCTAAATTAATAAACTTTTTTATGATGGCTTGAAGTTACGGCTGCTATATTCTGGAGTAGAGAGATAATTGGAGTTGTCAGAGTTGTATCTGCAGTACTGTGAAATTGATGTAATAATTCTGGACCAGAAATTATCTAAATTTAGGAGAAAGAATGAGCATATGCATAATATATCTTCCTGAATTCTACTGAGACCTCCAGGGAATTGGATTGTGAGTTAATAAAGTGTTAATTAAAATTCGCATGACAAGAAAAAAAAAAAAAAATCATTAACTAGGTCTATTGACAGCTTCCATGATAAGGTAAACAACAGTCTATAATCATTAACAGATCGTGCAGAAATCTGCATGGGTTTGCTTATATGAGTTCTAATAGAGCCATTGAAAAGGAATTACAAATACAGGCAAAAAGGACATAGTTCTCATATGTCACTTTTTATAGTGTTGATTTGTATTTTGATTCCTTTTACAGGGAAGGTTGCTAAGAGTTATGGCTGTCTGAGGGTCAACAAATTTCAGAAGGAACGAGCTCTCTCCATCGGCCTGAAAAAATCCCAGAACCTTGAGCTTTGAAATTCGTGACACCCATACGGAAAAGTATCATTTGCTGTGATTTATTCTGACAGTTACATTATTGGGTGCATGTTAACCAGGACAAATAGCTGTACAGGAGAGGAGTACAAGGAGCTCCAAATTACACTTTTAGAAACTTTTCTCTGTACAGAGAACAGGCAATGGATTTTCAGAGGGTAAGATCTCATCAGCAAACTTGTATCAATCACTCTGTAAGTAAGCGGACCGTACCAAATGCCCACTGCCAAACCTTTACACCAGGCTGCTCCATCGGGCTCCTAAAAGCTTTAACTACATAATATGTTTGAATGCACGGAGAGCAGAAATAGAAAATGTTAATGTGGTGTCACTGTAGTCTCTTCTCTTTCATTACTTTATCCTTCAAGGCTATTGTGTAATCTGGCACAATACAATACATCGCTTTATATTTCCTCTTGTAAGAAACGTCCCTTTATGTCAAATTTGGTTTGCAGACTTACAGCCATAGAGCAATTCTTCTCACCCAGAGAAGCAGCGAGAGAGCGTGAGGTTGTTGGCACATCTCCAATACCATTGTTAACAATTATGACATGACTGTCAAACCTTATTATCAGCTTTTAGGAATCTCTGTGAGATCCCGTAAGCACAGCTGCTCGGCTTTTCTCTGAAACACTGCTCTTGGAAGGCAAGAGGAAGAGGGAATGCGCTTTCCCTTTAGGAGGAATCACTGAGTGCTTGCACAAAGCCACAGCAATCAGTTTTTTGGGGGGTCCGCTCTACCACTGGTCCCGTAGCTTCGTCCCCAGCCTTGCAACAGCTCAGTTGCACTTCAGATCCCTACGAGAGATATTTTGGCAACCGGCACATAGCAGCAAGCCAAGGAAGGATGCAGCCCCAAATTGAAATTTCTAAATTGGAAAGGAGGGGAGAGTGGAAGAAGAGAAGAGGGTTGGGAAAGGGCTGTGCAATATTAGGGTAACGTGCACTCCCTTTTTTGAGCAAAACCAGGCCTGACCGCCCCAGTGCTTTCCACCCCGTAAGCTAGTACCTACTTTCTGCACTGACTGAAGTGAACCTCACTTTGCCCCCCATATCACGCCTCGTTTCACACTGTGGAGCACTCTCACATTGCACGAATCGGTTCCTCTCAGATGAAAAGAAACTAGAAAATGTCCCCACAGGAGCACACTTAATGCACACCATCAGGAAATAGGCATTCAGCCCGTGGGACGAGACTGGCCCTGTTTTGCAGTAAAAAGCCCCAGAAACGTCCCCCACACCAGCTACGGACCTGCTCCTGTTCATCTGCCCTACCTGCTAGTGTAGACACAACCACGTGGACCAGTACCTGTAGTGCTTAGCACGACAAAAGACAGACCATCGTGGTGACAGAATAAGAAAATAGCAATCCTCATGTTAAACGGTGGTTTCAGACCATAAGCAAACTTATCCATTGTCATATTTTTTGTCATATTACGTCCAAATGAAGTTTTGACAAGAGATTTGAAAGGCTGCAATGAAGTAGCACTGCAGTTACCTGCTGAGCAGAGAGGTAAAAGCCCGCAGACGTCGCCAGTAGATGGAGAGTGATTATCACATCCATGCGTAAGCTCTGCTTATTTGCTTTGTATCACCGCTGCTAATCTGCCACGGGAGAGATATTCTGGAGTTTTAAGATAAGATTTTCAACAGGCCTCTGTCTCACACCCTAATGGCACAAAAATTAATAGATATTACATTTCACATGCTGTTTCTTCGAGTCTGGAACATCCTTCTCCTGCTGGCCTTATCAAAACGCCCATTGTATCGGGCAAGTTTCATTTCAGTGAGAATCTTGGGGGGGGAGGTCATTGATTTCTCACAACCGATTCGATCTTTTTGCATGCCTGACCGCCCTAAATCACTACAAGTAGGAAACTATTTTCAAAATTTCTCAAGAGCCGTGAATGTATTGATTGAGTCTAACTTTGACTTCAGACATTAAATTCTTTCTTTTCCTTGAAAAAAACAACCCCTAACCCTCTATAAGGCTACTCGGTTTTAGTTGGTGATCTGTTCTTGCTTCCTTTATTTATGGTCTTCTCAATAGTATCCAGATGAAACCTTTGATAGCTTGTTCAAAATTTCCTTATTATCTTTTTCACATTTGCCAATGAAAGTTAATTTTATTTGAATTTTCTGTCTTTGTGTTGGTTAAATTACTAGCCCAAAACAGTTGTTGTATTTTGTGCTAAATAGTAGCATATTCCCTACGTACTCATGTTTATAATTATTTCTCCTAGATTCCACTACCCCAATTAAACTGCAAGAACTTTGAAACTTAGAAGTTGGTTAATGGGGAAAAAAACCTTCACTGATGGATAAATCTTTTTGATAATATCCTCCCTTGCCTTTATAAATATATCCTGGGAGTTAATGCAGTTAGCATGAAGATTAGTGATAACGTTTTACCTCATTTCCCCCAATCTTTTACAGTGAAGAGCTCTGTTAGAATTGTAGATGTGGTCCATCACGTTAAGGACCTCCAGTTTGGATCTTAAGTCATGCAAGTGCTCAGCACACAGAAGCACATCTGGAGTCTACAGTGTTCCAGAGCCAGAAGCCTTACAGGCTCAGACCTATGTTTTGTGAAAAAGGGATTAACTATACGGAGCTTTCCTGGAATACACGGAATAATTTACAACGGAGCAAAATGGCAGCAAAATATAGAGGAAAATTAAATAATTCTTTCAATTAGGCTAGAGAACCCAATCCTGTTGTAATGCCTTTGTCACTCAGAAAGTTGAAAATTGTTCTGCGAGTCATTATCTCAGTAGTTATTAGGGAAAAACAGGGAATGCCTGTTACAAATGGTACAAGGAACAAACGTTGAAGAAACCCTTCCATGTGGAATAGAGCGCCTTAATTTGGTCACATTAATTTTCTTGTGTGCTCACTCTTTTCAGTGGAGTTAAGCCAAATCACAATTATCAGCTTTATATGCAATTTAAAAAAGTAGATGCATTTTAAAAAGATTATTTGATTATTTTTAATAAAAAATAGAAAACATTGGATAGTCAAAGACTTCTTGCAATATGAAAAAACATAAAATGGAAGATTTGTGCAAAATAATTTGAAAATCTGAGGAAATACCAAGCTGTTTTAACAGGTAGTACTGGTAATTTTTGTGGTCCTAGCTGGTCTACACGGTATAAGGCAAAATAGTCCTCATCACTGACAAAGGGTGACAACGCACATTGCTATAGGTTGCTTCATAAGCAGAGCTCCGGAGCTTCCTTTTATTCCACATACTCAGATCGGATGCAAAATGCAACCATAACATTTCTTCTCCCAGCCGCTAGTTAAATCCACTTGGAGCAAACACACGCTTTCACCTTGCCGGTACGCGCACCTTGGTGCCACACTCCTCCATTTCAGCACCCGTCAAGTCTCTGACATCTCTTAGCGTTACTGCGACCGGAGACCACCACGGTGGCATTATAAACAGCTGTGTTATTTGAGCATGAGAACTATGTCATCTTCTAGATGACAGCTTCTCCATGTTTAGCTTTGGGGATGTCACTCCTCCTTCTTGGTACCAAGGCTTTCGTGACAGTTAATAATCAGATCTCAAAATGCAATAAAGCTGTCTTGTGAATAATGCTAGAAAGAGGCCAGTTGAAATCCAAGGCAGCAATTACAGCTGTAGCAAGCTATTCTTTCTGCTCCCAGATCTGCAACTGGAAACAAAGGGGATTTCTCACAGTGTTTTGCTCGAACTTCAATAGGCTGTGAGCACACAAAAAGTATAAAGCTGTCAGAGATGTGATACCAACTTTTTAATGATTGTTATTTTAAACAGCTCCGTGGAATTCAGACATTGAGCAGAAGTTCCTGAAGAGGAAGGCAGAAGCAGAAAAATTATTTAGTTTTCTTCCTTTTCCTCTCATAATCACCTTTTTTTAAATTTTTTTTTGATTAAATATTATTTGGATAACATGATTTCTTTACTGCTCATTTTGGTTTCAGTTTTTTTTGGGGGGGGTTGTTTTTTTTTTTTTTGAGACAGGGTTATTAGGCTGTGAGGTTTCATCAGGAAGGAAGAAAACCACAAGGGCTGCAGTATTGTCCAGGGACTCAGAAGACACAGGTTTTAGTCGATGCCCTGATTGCTGGCAAATCTCTTAAACTCATATCCAGTTGTATCCACTGCAACAGAAAATGAACGGATCCTAGTGGTGAGCACTCACTGAACGTGTATCTGTAGCTTCGGAAAGTGAAGCATCTTTTGCCGCTCAGGCAATTATTTTCAGCAGTGAATCACGCTATTTGTAGGAAGGTTGCACATTGCATCGCTTAGTTCTCATATAATGAGGAGCTAGAGGACAGAGCATATTTTATGGCATTGGATGAACAGTGAATTGTATCTACCTCACTTCCATCTCCTCCATAGAGAACATTCCCCCTGGATGCAAACCTGTGTATAAGGCTGTGCCCATCGTCTAGGCGTAGTCCCAAAGGCGTGTGGGTGCCTTCACATGCAAATAAAAGATAGAAGCGCACACTGCAGTTTACAGTGCTCGTATTATGGTTAAGCTTGAAACACACAGACATCTTTGCAAAAACTGAGTCCCCAGTGGGAAGCAGTCCTTGTGAGCACTGTATAGGGAGTGCCATAACATTACTGAAAGGAGCTGCAATCTAAAATTATTCTGGTAACTTTGATGCAGGAACATAAAGCCTGTAGGAAACTGAACTTCATAAAAACATGCATTTACGCACACAAACTGTAATTTCCTATGAAAGTTAATCTTTTCTATTACTCTTATTACATTTGTAAATGGAATGCTGGTTTGAATTATGGCCCGGTACAGTACTTCTTTTATGCTTCAGTAGTCATTGCTTTGGTATTTCAAGTATTTATTGTAGAATCTTGTCAACTCTCATTCATCATACACCTGCATACCAGTCCTGCACAAGGATAGTTTGGAACCACAGCAAACTTACTGTGGGTATATTGCAAGTCAGCGTTTCTGTTGTCTCTCGGCAATAAATTAATTACTAAAAAATAACCTGCAAGTACTTAAGCATGCGTTCGAGTCAGTGGTGTTACTGTGCTTAAATGTAACTACTGTTTATGCTATAAACTGAATCCTGTCATAGTCATAAAAATATTATACAAAATTGAATTTTGCCTTACATATATGATAACATTGATGCTATTTTTAGGATGGATCGTCTGCATGAAAATCCTTTTCATGCGGAGAGCTTTTTATTCCATGGGTACTGTGGAGAATCTTTAAAAGATTCCTGCTAGCTGTCAGTAACTGGTAGCAAATCGATGTAATCTGCATTACAGTACTTGCATCATGACTTTGAAGAGGGACTGAACTTCTTTGGCTGCCTGTGCATCCAGAATCACTTTAAAGATACCATTTCTGACATTCAAGGTTATCTTTGGCTTTGTTCCAATTCATTTCATTGTAAACTGAATTCAGAGGCAGCAGAAGAGTAGTGAGCCAGCGACATCACGACTGACACCTTCAGCTCACGTTACACAAAATGCACAGTAGCACAAACCATGTCCTTGCACTGGGCTTACAATCTAGCTACGTCGCCTTTGTAGGAAGGCAGAAAGGGTTAGAACAAAACTGCTTGTATCGCTTAGGAGCCTAAAGGCTTGCTGGCCCCATATGAAAAATCCTGCATGATCCAATAGGAAAGTGCTCCAGTTTATCATCAGTCATTTTTTAGAGGCTGATGGGGTACTGTTCACTGTAGCGACAGAAGACAACAATGTCATACATTACAGATATTAATATCCTCCCCAAACCCTGGAAAAATGTGTAAGTGTACTTTCATGCACATTCTGTAGTTGAGACCGTCCAAGCACAAACAAAATAATGCGTGCAATGTTGTACTGAAAACAAAGATATGAGGAAAAACAGTCTTTCTCCCCTGCGTTCCAGCAAGCTAACCATATTACCATCATCTTTTCCGCCCTTTAAGCTAGCTGCGTAACCCCATAGCTAAAATACCTCCACACAAAATTCTCCAGCATACTTGAAGGTCCTCCATGACAACCCGTCTACAGATCTTTTTCCATGAGTTGGATTGCTGCGTTGCTGCTCACACAGCTCTCTCTTATCCAACCTCTGTAACATCCATGGAACATCCCAGCAAGTAATTTTTGCTGTTGCTTGATGATCTACACGAGGAGAATTCCTCCCTTGAACCAGGCAGGGTTGAGTGCCACATGAATGAAGGCAATGAGACAGCAACAGTCAGAAAGAACCAAACGTGTATGAGCCATTCTCTCCCCCGGAAAATCCTCTATTCTAGGAAACCTCCTTTTGAGAGCTTCAGGTTTCCCATGGCAACGCTTTATTGATTCTGTATAAATAGATTATTCTTTTCTTCAAACACTTATTATCCTAATATCTCAGCAGCTTTAAGAGTCAACACATAAAAAGAAAAACCATTAGCCGAATTTAAGAGTGGCTTTTATGTTGGAAATTTCAAAGCACAAGGAAACATGGCATCAGCCACACTTTTGAAAGTGTAGATACTTCTGCTCACAGTTTATGCATAAGACTTCACATGAATTAATGCAGTAAGGAAATATTTTAGTGGAATAAAACACGGTAAGGGAAGCCGTCCCTGCAAAACAAAATAAACCATCAGATTTCTTTGGTAAACAGACTAATCTTGGCCTTTCTAGCACCAGCCATGCTGCTATTGCTTTCATGAAGAAAATGGGATAGAATAATTTTTTTCTGAACTCTTTACATATATTAAAGTGGATTTACTGAGGCTGAAAACCTTCTATTGTCTCCTTGTGGACAAGTCAAATGTATTTAAATAGTAATTCTTTCCCATATTTTTAATCCTTTCAACATGTTTCTTTCATGTATACAGTATGAACCAAAGATAGCAGGATTTAAAAGAATATTTGCAAATTTTATTTTGGCATATTCCATAACACAAGTTCAAGGTAATGGAATAAATTACAGATCCCTGAAGGAAAGAGTGTTGTCATTTCTGAAACTCAACTGTTATAATTGGGCATCCCAACTATGTGTAATCCTGTATGAATTAGTAACTACAATGGTTCCGCTGAATAGGTCAAAACTATTGCGAAGAAAGAGACTTCTGCTTGGCATTAATTTATTGCTGCTTTTAATGAAACCACCATGAATAAATCTGGTCCATTTTTTATGAAGTTACCTACCTACCCATTAATTTCTTTTAATCGCAATTTTCAAACCATTCTGTCCTCCCATCTTTTCCTCTGTGTCCTGGTTTCGGCAGGGATAGAGTTAATTTCCTTCCCAGTAGCTGGTACAGTGCTGTGGTTTGGATTTAGGATGAGAACAATGTTGATAACACACCGATGTTTTAGTTGTGGCTGAGCAGTGCTTACACTAGTCAAGGACTTTTCAGCTCCCCGTGCTCTACTGACTGAGAAGGCTGGAGGTGCACAAGAAGCTGGGAGGGGGCACAGCCAGGACAGCTGACCCCAACTGGCCAAAGGGACATTCCATACCATGGGACGTCATGCTCAGTACATAAACTGGGGAAAGCTGGCCGGGGGGGCCACTGCTCGGGGACTGGCTGGGCATCGGTCGGCGGGTGGTGAGCAATTGCACTGTGCGTCACTTGCTTTGTATATTATTATGATGATGATTTAATTTTATTTCAATTATTAAACTGTTTTTATCTCAACCCACGAGTTTTCTCACTTCTAGTCTTCCAATTCTCTCCCCCATCCCAACGGGGGGGGGGGGGGCGGGGGCGGGGGGGGAGTGGGGAGTGAGCGAGCGACTCTGTGGCGCTCAGTTGCCGACTGAGGTTAAACCACGACACTCTGCCACTTATGTGGCAACCTTTTCCATACGCAAAATTATTCATTCTTATTTCTTGGTTTTAGATTTACCATCCTTGCTAATGGTTCCACTTTATGGGTTCTTTCTCTCTGAAACAGCAAACTAGTGCATTTCACCCAACATGATAAAATTTTGGTATGGATGTAGGACAATACCTGCTCCTAAAGTTCTATAAAGTTTTTATTATTCAGTGAAAGAGTACAGAACATAGTACACTTCAGCTTGATACAAAGTCTTTGGGAACCCCCCTCCTCTTGAATAATTGATATTTTCTTTGGTTTGATTCTACATCAAGCTGCCTGAAATGATGCCATACAGATAGTTTTAAAAAATGTGATCTCAGAACACTACTGCTAACACAAGACTGATTGTTTTAAAACCTAAAATTCACCTCTTGACCAGCATTTCTATTTGCAAATTTACTAAATGCAACGTTCAGCCTTTTTGTAGGGTAGGGGCCAGGTTTTCATGATCTTAATGGTATAGAACAGCCTGCCTTAATTAGGAAAGCATTATGCACATAGGAAGGGCAAGAGATCAAATATTTTTCATTAGATTCTCAGACTAAGGCTAAACTATACAGGTATGTCCTTGCCAATGGCAGAATAGCAAGAGTTATGGGTATTTGCAACTTCTGCTAAATTTAAGAATCCAAGATGCTGGCTCGTGTGACTTGCAGGGCTCAGACTGATGCTGGAAGTCCAGATTCTCTGTCTCCCGTGGTAGATGCTGAAAACTGCTGCCATCCCATACCCAAAAGTGTTTTCTGTTACTTGGCACAGCGATACCACCACTAACATGAGGAAATGCTTGTTAAGAGTGTTTCCTCCAAAGCTGACTCCTTTCAACATGTTTTCATATTACCATATAGGGCTACCGCCCTACCCTACCTTCTACACCTCTACCGATTCAGTTGGTGATTCTGAATTTATGAGGATCAAAATGCCCTAAGCTGCTCTATTCATGTTTTATTCATGCTTTCAACCTCTCTTTTTATTTACCTGATACACCGCCTGCCAGAAGTAGTTTTTGGCAGACAGCAGATAATTCATTTTGTGGACATCTGCTTAAAATGTTTTATGAATAATTAGAGAAATCTGTAGGGTCTCTTCAATGGGGTTGAGCACTGACGATATCAAGGGATTTCTGATCCTCAACTTCTCCTCTTAATAAAATAAAGATCATCTTTTTTTAAAGAAAGTTCCTTCAGTATTTAAGTTATATCGCTGTAGCAGAGCAAAAGAACCTATGTTAGGACCTGTTGGGCTCCAGTCATCTTTTTTGACATATTTCATTGCCTCCACTCTGATGGTGAAAGAGGGAATAATTCAAAGCTATATATGAAAGAACAGCTTCATAAAAATGGAGATGTGAGGAAAAAAGCTAACTGCTGTGTGAAGATAAGATGCCACATTTTAAGAAAAGAAATGCTAACTTTAAGTAAGGGATGAGCACACACTTGTTTCATTAGTGTATTTTACTTGCCAAAATAAGCAAATCAAAGTGAAGTTTTTCAAAGTATGTTTATGCTTACCTATCAGTGCAGTTATTCATGCTCATTATGTTAGGGTTATCCAGAAACATCTGGTGTAGCTTAGATATTTGCACTATTTTTGCTCCAATCCAAATCTATCTGGAAAATCACTGTTCACTACTGGTGATCTGTTTCCATTTCAACAGCCTTTGTGTTACGGGGAAGCTCAGAATAACTATCTTCCACAGTACTTTAACCTACCTAAAAGCATCCAGTCTTTGAAAAGTTTTCAGATATAGCATGTTGAAAACATGTTTTCAACATGTTGATGCTTTCATTTTTAAGATTTTTTTTTGGCATGTTTTTAGAATACTCAGAAATAACCAAAATTAGTTATTTAATAAGTCATTCCTCTTTTTCTTAGCTCCCTGGCAGACTAAATATTTCAGATTGTCCTCTTTATTTATATTTCTCTAGAGAAATATTCTCATTAAAAAGCAGCAACAGCATTTAAACCTTACAGAATTCCATCCAATGTGCCAGTGACGCCAAATACCTTCCCCCCCCCCGAGCTGTACTCAGGATCCCAACAGTGCGCAACAGCCATGAGACTATTTTTGAAGACGGGTCAGTTTTTGTAAATGGTACCCCTCTTGCCAACTCAGCAAATAAAAGTTACAGTTTTGGAACTGGAAGCCAATCTACTTCCAGCCTGGGGTTTATGATGGCTGTATACGCTACACAAACATTCTCATCACTGTAGAAATACATACAATCATTGCAAGCCATTAACTGAGCCTACAGATGAAATGGTGTTATGATTGTCTCCTGTATCAGGCCTTTGAATTGCCTTTCGAGGGTTTTGTTCACAGCAAAAAGGCACAAAATGAGCCTTCAGATAGTTAGCAATAGCGTTAATTACACTTTTACCTTGCTCCACAGCAACGTTCATACAATAATCCAAACTTTATTTTCTCTTCATCAGTATATTTCTTGGCTTGTCTAGGCTTAAATGAGCTATTCTGTAGTCATTAACTGGGTCTTTTTTTTTTTTTTTTAATGGACCTCAACTAAACAAAACAAAAGTTCAGGGACAATTTCACATATTTCACAGCTTTATTTTCTTCCAGAAAAAAAAAGCTTGTGATATTTTTCTGCCCAGTTCTAGTTTGTTCACTACAGGACAGGGTATACACCAGCACAGGGCAGCTGCTCCAGCGGGGCCACCACCTCAAGACATTACAGGCAAACTTTGAATAAATTTTTAATTCTACAGAAGCATTACTATGTTGCATATATCAGGGTAATCCAAGAATTAAAGAAATACAAATAAATGCTATCTCGCTTGCTTGAAGAGAGACAGTTGGCCTGAATTCTTCACACTGTTTGAACTGCTTTGCCGTGTGTCCCGAGGTGTGATGCTTATTTCGAACTCTGCTGTTGAGAGCACAGGTTAAGAACTTCCCTCAGTAAACAGGCTGCTAAAAACAGGCTGCTAAATCTGTTCCCAGCAGTTTTACCTGAGCTGCTTCCTGCTCCTTCTTCCCTTTCTGCTTTTGAATGCTCTTTTTTTTTGGCACCTTACTGCATGTTTATTTCATATATATATTTACTTGTTTATTTTTACAAATGCTATAAAAGCAGGTAAAAAATATCTGGCCTGGAAAGGAGAGTTAACAGTTTGCTCTGAATGTCACTAGATATCTTGCTTTTGCAGGTATTTCAGTGCCTGCAAATCGTCAGTATTTACACTCAATGTTAATATTTAAGAACCAAGATTTATTGCGAGGTAAATAGGTATCACAGAGAAGAGAACACTGAAAATGTCATACCTGTTATTATTAAAATATGTGGTCCTTTTTTTGGACTACATTTCTAAATTTCTTATCCGAGTGAACGGGGTGCATGGCTTTCTTTCCTTGGTTTACACCTTAAGAAAAGTACAGCTTAAAAAACCCCCATAAATTATATGCACTGAAAGCTTTAAACACTACAGCACTTGCATTGCTAGACACAGTCTACTAACAGAGAAGATTTGCAGCAAATTTTAAACATAAATGAGGCTTACCTATGATGAATTACATCTTTATTAACTGTATCGCACACCTCAGCTAGCTTTAATCTAATTGAAGAATATGGGCCTGGTTATCCCTGTAGCTAAAGGGGAAAGACATCTACTGGTGGCAACTCGTCCAACAGGAGGAAAGCTGTTGGAGAGGCAGAACGGGGAGGTGACCACGTTTTACGGCAGAAATCTTGACAGACTACGGATACAGCTTTCAGATGGCCAAATGTAACCGGGGCAGAGCGTGTTGATTTGTAGCTGTGTTTATTTTCGTGATAATTATCTTCTGTTTAAAAAGGACTCCAAGTGATGACAGCGCAAACAAAGTTAAGCACGCATCGAGTGGCTCGAGCAGATTCTTGCAAGTATTGTTGACTCACACTAATTACAAAAAGGAAAAGTATACAAGAGAGTTTACACGGGAGGGTTCCTCCTCCATACCCAGTGGGCATTACAGGCATGCAAGTAAAAAAAAGCTGGAATAAAACACTACCACTAAGGATTTACCATAAAGTCGGAAGGACTTTAATTACAGTTGGCTCTTCTTGTAATCATGCACCGGAGCTTTTCAGCAACTGTTCGTCAGCAACATATTCAGCAAGAAATAGAAGTTATATCTTACTTTTCTCCTTCATGTAATGAATTACCTGGAGCTGGTGGAAAGCATTTGGGGGACCGCTTCATAGAAAGTTTAGGATAAAAGGGAAAAATGTATCTTTTCTTTTTCCCTCCCCAACAGAGTATTCGGGGACCTTTCAGCCAGGCTGTCGGGGACCTTTCAGCTATGCATTGCTTTTGCAGCGAAGTTCACATTCGTGTTAAGCGTATTCTCTTGGAATATTAAAAAACAGAGGTGGAGACAGTCCAAAAGCAAGAAAGCTGATTACCATTTCGGGCCTTCCGAGGTCAGTTTGCATCACTAAAATAGCGAGAGTCTGGAACAGCTTTTTAATAGGAGTAATGGGAGCAATACAACCTACCACGGTTTGGGATGGGACAGCATAATTTTATAAGCTATGGTTACCAATGGAGCAGGGCACAGAGTTTAGTTTAATGCACAAGGTTCCTTCCAGGCCATGTTGCTAAAGGGACTTGATGCCAAAAAAACAAATTAAAAAAAAAAAAAATCTCGGCCATTTCCTGGGATGGAACTGGCAGAGATCAGCTCACTTTGCGGAGGCAGAGGTGACCTCCCCGGCTGAGGAAGAGGGGCAGCTGCTGGTACCCAGACGGGGCGGCAGCAGGAGCAGAGCTGGCTTCGTCGGGCAGGTCAGGAGCCACTTCAACTGCTGATGGCACTGAAGCAGCCTGGACATCTCTAGTCCAGCCCCTGCATCAGGGGCTGAAATGCAACTACCCGGAAGATGAACTGCAGTTACTGTCTGAACGCACGCAGATGGTTTAGTACAAGAAAGTGAAGAAGAGTCCAATCAATATCAAACTGAAAATTGACGTGTGAATTTTAAATAGACAGAATGCAATTACCCAAATAGGAACTTGGCTCGGGCTCCAAGCGATCGAGGGTTTTATATCTGTATTTTGGAAGTTTTATGGGCTTACATAGCCATGCCATGTAAATATCAGAAACAAAATAATAGCTGTAATAAGAGAGCTGCTCAGACTGTGCTTTTGTGTAGTGATATAAGGATGAAATCTGCCTAGTTTAAAACTGTGCTGCCATAGGATAGAAACTGAAGCATTCAACATGCTTTTTGCTGATGTAAAGAAAACAAACAAAACCAAAACAACAACAAAAACCCCCAACCCAACAACTGAATACACTGACAGTTCACATTCATCAAGACGTGAGGTATCTAACTAACATTGAAAAACTGATATATAACCGTAGACCCTTAGCGCAGTCCTTGTTAAAGATCAGTGCACATATCTGGGGGACACAGTATGCATTCTTTATAAATCCAAAGCAACCTAAGAAGCTACAGTACTATATCACCACCTTCTGCAGAGACCCGAGGTTCAGCTGCCTCAGGGAGCTCCCGGCCTTCCCCGGGTCACCCGAGAATGCTGAGAAGAGAAATACCTACACGCGACTAAGGCTGCTTAGTCCTGTCCTGCATCACTCGGTGGTGAATGGTCACTTTTGGCACAAAGGACACCTACTGAATCAGTGATTTGGTTCCTACAAAAAAAATTTAAAAAAATTCCTTAGAGGTCTCCTCGTAAAAAAAATAGAAACACACTGATGTGGTTCAAACATACTTCTTTTTTTTAGCTCAAACAACTATATAATGCAAGATAGCATATTTAGAGAGTTGCATTTTGTCTTTAGAGTTTCATTTCTCCCCCTTGCAGTGCCTTCATAGCACCCCTGTCAGTCTAGCATCCTGCGAGGGATGCATTTTAAAGTAGGAACAGCAATGTGGTGCTGTCAGATTTTGGCACCGATGCAGAATGATTTAGCTGTCTGCATGGGAGGAGTTTAGTTAAGAAATGACACAATTCCCAAGCTTATCCGATAGAGTTGTCCGAATTATTAGCTCCTGTTTGCTGTATTTATTCAGAGAAAAATGTGCAAAAAAATTGAAATTATTTCTATTATGGTCTTCCTGAGTAACTACCTTCAGCAGCGTTGTTGCCTCAGCTGCCCAGAATTTTAAGCCACTAAGTACGTAACTGAATTTTCATTACACAACAATTTCTTACTCATTTCAGATAATTAATCCTAATAATTTTAAGTAATTCTATGGAGAGATCCATTTCTCACTTACATAAGATCTGCCTCAGATGCTAATTCCAGTTGTGACAAAAGCTAAGCACCCTCCATTTTCTCTTCTGCCTTTTTCCTCTGTTCCCAGCAGTGTTGCCACATTGGGGTTTTTCCCCTTCTTCCTTCATGGGGTTTAAGTACAGAAGGAGTGGACAGGTTGAAGTCTTAAGATAACAACCTTTGAAGGTACCCAGAAGAAATCACCAAATTCTAAAGTGAATACTTAGATATTTTTTTTTCTCCTTTTTCGATCCTATTCGATGAATTTAGACTATGTTCATATACTTAAGTCCCATTGCCCCACTGTAATTCCAGCTTATAAGGGTAATGTTTTTAGTTCCACAATGTGCCTTCCAAAGTAACATAAGCTAAAACAAGTAAACACCCTCTCTGTCGGAGAGATATATATTTATTTATTTCAGGACATCAGTTGCAAAATAAATATTGGTGGAAATTCAGAAGTGACATTTGCTACTTTATTGTATGGTACTGAGCCGAAGCGATTTGCAAGCTGTGTGTTGCTTTAGAGTTACAGTTTGGCTGTTCTTGACTTCGAGGTTGGTACTGTTGTACTGTGCCCGGGAAACCATTTAGTTACTAAGCAGCTCTGGGGGCCAGGGTTAGTCGAAATTTCAGCAGCTTTCCTGCTGCAACAGAATCTATACAACCCTGTAAGACCAGCTTACAGAAGGGGGCCCTGAAGGGTTCTCCTAAATATATAAAAAAAAAAAAAAATCACGTGTAGAGCATTACACAACCCAGCTCACAAATCAGTTTTTTGTTCTGTTTATGTGTCATTTGTAAATTCTGTGAAGAGCTCAAAACAAGCTGAATGTCATAAATCTTGACAGAAGCTCATACTGCTTATAACTTATATATTGTGAGAGGTATTGAGTAGTGCCACTGAGTTTTAAGAGGCTGAAAAGAAAGGGGAAGCAGCCTGGAGCCTAAAAACCAGAAATGGGCTGATTAAAGGGGATGATAGATGTTTCTCCATGAGCAGAGGGTGTTCACGGACTGTCGCCAGGTGCCCCAGTCAGACGAGCAAGGTAAGAGGCAGAGGGCAAGCGAACAAGGCTGAGACGTGCCATCCTGGGCAACCGGAGGAGCAGGGCACACCAGCCCCTCGAACAGGGGCTGCGGGAAGGAGCCGCAAGATCAGGCACAGTAAGCCCAGGCAAGTTTTACAGGCTTATGAGTACTAGCTCAAGAGGGTCCCCGATGCATTTTTGCTTTGTATAACGTTGTTCTTTACTGCAAATTCATGGTTTTAAGCAAATGCATACTTTATCCTTACATTCTCCCTAGTGATAACATTATTTCATTACTTTGTTTTTCTGTCAAATACACACAAGTGGTTAATGAATCTGTTATTCAAAGGTGGATGGTAAACCTGTAAGGAACCTGCCATTTATGAGCCTTGGATTCCCAAGAGTGCTCAGGATAATAGCGATTATAGATGAGTAACATAAACTGCCAATTTTGGAGACATCTTTTTTGGCAGGCAGAAAACCTGTGGTGGAAGGGTGTGAGACTGGGTGACCTACAAGGTAACCCAATACACATGCTCACAAGCTAGTGCTAGTCCCCATTCTGTGCCAAAACAGAAATACTAAAAATCGTCTGGAAACCTCTGATGGAACAGGAAGGGGGGGGGGGGAGAAATCTCACCAATGAAATCTATTCCATGCAAGTCATTGCGATCAGGAGTAATAACAAAGAGCAGACTCTGCTTCCTGGAGATCACAAGTGTTTTGGCAAGTTTCAGGCTGCATAAGCGTTGCCCTAATAGCCTCTAATTATAGGCGGTTACTAGGTGATGCTACAGCAGTGGGAAAAGTAGGAGAGAGAGACTTAAATAAATAAAATCTGCTCATTTTTGATAGTGTTGCGCAGGTCATCGGAAATAAGGGGTATTGGGGCATTAGTGCACCCTAGAGAAGTCCAACACCAGCTGTTTCTGTATCAGACATAATCAAAAGTATATACCTAAATGTAAGATATGATTTACCCCACAGTATTTCAGTATGCAAGCATAGGTGTTTGTCAAAGTGAGTAGCAAGAAGAAGACACCCGAGAGTCCCTCTAGAAAGACTGTAAAGGTAAAGTCTTGCTTCTTTCTAAATTAATTTTGTAATAAGAAATCTGTTTGAACTCTCAAAAGGTTCCTCTCAAAATAACCAAAGTATAGCGGGGTTCCCTACACTAATTAACACTTTACTAGTAGAAAGGAGATTCACCACTAAATCCTGTATTGATACTTAAAGATCAAGATTTGTTTGCATACAATGAGATAGTGGCTCCCCACCAAGGATTCAGATTTATAAGGCAGTAGTGTCAAACCTCTGCAAGTCCCAGGACTGAATCAGTCCTTACCAACCATGAGTTGAAGACAAAACAAAACCGAAAAAAAAAGCCGAGCTGAACATCTGTGGGCTGTGTAGAGATACAAAATTTATATCAAAACGAAGGCAGTGATCCCTCTTTAAAGTATCACAAATCTCAGCCTAAGCCTGCTGGGTGTCAGAACACACCATCTGTTAAATTAATACAGTTTAATTAATCAAAGTTAAACGTTCTTACATTTTTTCACTTCTGTATCTGAATATGCATTAATTCTAGAGAATAGTGTGTATCCTGCAACTGGATCTGGGAAGAATTCAGGATGATTAATGTGTTTACAGTGAACATCCAGCCAATGGAAATGTCGAATTGTAAGATATATGGGGAAATTTGCAAAAAATGCCAAATATAGCGCAGCAAATATTTAATGTACCACGTAAGGTAACAGACAAGAATAAGGCCTGGCTATGGTAGCTGCCATCCAGGTGACCAACACGTGGCGAACATCCACACGACTGGTCCATATTCCTTGAACAATGTGCTGTGAAAGATTTTTCCACGGGGAGAACCTGTGTCCCCATAGTATGGCCAGGTAATATGACCCCTAACTGTCCTCGATTCCTAGGTAATGTTTCCTGGTTTCGGATAAAGGGAAGATTTCCTAACAGTGCCTTTGAAATAAGTACAAGGGAGAAGACCTGCACTGAATTAGATCCCATACAGATCTAGCAACGTTGGGCCAACTGGCCTTGAATTCTCAATCCAATGACTGTGTTGTTTGCCTTGTACCAACACGTAGAGCCTCCATCCTGAAGGGCCTCACGGTGTGACATGTATAATATAGATGTCTATCCTCATTGTCCCGTCCCCACAACAAAGGTTTTCCAGATAACTTCATAAATGGTTGATAATGTTTGGATTTTATCCATCGTTGCACTTACTCACATTGCTACTCAAGCAAAACACCTATGCTACAGGTTATCATAGAAAAAATTATCTGATTGAGTTAGTAGTAGTTCATACAAAATAGTCACTATATTTAGAAAAATATACATGATACAATCTAGTTTCTGCAAGTGGAGGTTTTTTGCATAGTACGGAAATCTGGATAATATTTTTGAAATGAAACACAATGCTAGATTGAAGCGGAGGATTAATCTTGTCAATTAAACCAAATGTCGATGTTTCATAGCTACCCCTCTGGTAGTGCAGAGGACCGCTGAGCTGGAGAGCTGGGCTGGACATCCCTGCACTGGAAATGTGCACTTTGTACAGGAGATTATGATGTGAACAAAGCTTTTTTTCTTCATTGCGAATTGTGCTGAAGGACTACTCCAGGAGACAGAAATAGATTAAATAAAAGGAGGAAACAGCCATAATCATATTAGTAATAAGCAAAAATATGAGCTGAGGTTGAAAGTCAAATTTTAAAAGAAAGCAGGTTAAGGCCCCAGAGGATCACAACAGAGGACTCCTGGATCTGCAGTTAGTAACAAACGCAGATGCCATGCACAACCCTGAGCAAGGGTTCATCTCAGGGCTTCGCAGCTCCCTGCATGAATGCAGTCACCACCCCTGCTACTGAATTTGGAAATTACTGGGTGGGGGCCTTCTGCTCAAGCAAAAGAGAGTTCAGGGTTGAACAGAAGGTGAAGAGAAGAAAGGGAGGAAAAAGAGAAAGAGAATAGTGTAGCTCTGCATGTGTAGATGCCTCACTCAGTCCTCCAAGTATAGCAACTCATTTCTATGAGACAAAGAGCTTGCACGCTTTCTGCTGGCATGCAGCCGGTAATGGCTGTAGTAGCAGTGTAATAACTTTTTTTTTAAGCCTTCATGATACTTAAAAATGGGTAAGACTACAGAATTTACTGAGTAGCTGAGTACCACAGAACTAGACTTCAAAAAAATTTTTTTTTTTTTTTTTTAAGATAAGATCAGATAATGCAACTTAGGCTATTTTTCAGGACATGATTAGCTCTCCTCCCCAGTGGCACCTTCCAGGGGACACGTGGGAAGCATTCCTGACAGACAGAAACTGCACAGCTGCTTCTGCTTTCTGTGACCAGTCCTTCCTACCCCACCGTGACACAGCAAAGTAGGGCTTATCTTTCTCTTATGAGACAGCTGGGAAAAAAACTCTGATACCAAACAACTAATTTTTGCTTTGCTGTGTCTCTCTTTCCATCTTGTGCTCCTAAGATCACAGTTCACTGTCATCTCATCAATGAGATCTCAGTGTGATTCAACAGACAGAGATTTACATAGACAGTACCAGAAATATCAAAAAGAAATGCCAATTAAAATTTTCCTCAGCTCAGCAGAAGTCATCCGCCTGTGCTTCTGGAAGCCCTCTGCGCGCTATCATTGCTCAATGCCTTTCACCATGGTCAAGGCAGGCAGAAAGGTGACACAATATGAAAAGGCATAATAGTATAAGAGGTATAAGAAAAAAACAAAAGAAGGCTATAGAACATCCTCCACCTTCCAGTGGGTGAGGGAAGAAGTCGGACACGGCAGCATTAGCTCCCACCTCCACGTGCCCCAGAGGCAGCTCACAGCTTTCTCCGGGTGCTCTCAAACAGCCTGCACGCAGCACTGCCGAGCACGTTTCCTTCAACGCACGCTAGGCCAAGCTTGCATTTACACCAATTACATTAGCAGAGATTTAATCTGGTTGCAAATTGTTCCTGAGATCAATGGAGCACACAGTGCAGTTAGTTATTGAAACAAGGCCAAAACTACAAAAAAACCCAAGACCCGGACTGCCGCAGTCAGACTCACGGTTTCAGAAGTGGCTCTGCATTTTGCCAAACACGTGAGCTTACGCAGGTGCATCTGTGACCAGTTCTTCAAAGGCAGAACAGGTAAATCAGGCTTTTTAACCTGGTCCCTTATCCTGCCTCAATGACTTACACACCAAGAAGCTGAAGGACCCTGTTCGTCTACCACAGGGCTCAGCAGTGCCATCGCTCATCTTAAAAACAGCTGTCTCCAACCTTCAGTTCAGTTCTTTATCTCATTTCCACCTTATCATTTCTCAGTTCTCCTTAACCCTAGGGCATTTGAGCAAGCCCATATCAGCTCCTGCTGCCTGCAGTCTCCACCCAAACACACACAGCCTCTGTGTTGAACCCAGGCATTACTTTAAGAGGGTGAGGATAGAGGGTACGTGAGCAGAGCAAGGAAGATGGGCCATGAGTACTGTCAATAAGAAAGCAAAGTTGTGGATGTTGCCATTGAAGAACATGGGGTTGGAGCAGCAGCCCACTTAAATGCCATTTAAAAAAACACCCCAAAAGTGCTCTCTTGCCCAGATATAAAGCAGTGGCCAGGTGGAAGTGCCTAGCAGGCTGGTGGTCAGACCACTCTCTCTTCATCTCTCTAAGTGCAACTGGTTTCCCCACCAAGAGTGAAACACCTGGTCCTTATTGCCGTTGTGGTCTACATTTACCTAATCATCGAGAGGAGGACCAGAGCGGGCAGCACTGGAGACACACAGATGATGGTGATTAGGGCAATGTTCTCAGAGGTGAGATCGGGTTTAAATTTCTTCAGAGAGGAAAAGAAATTGGAGATTTGTTTCTCTTTATTCTGCATAAGCAACTACTGAACTATTGCTTAAGTAGAGACAGGAGGGGAAAGAAGAGCAGTTATTCTTCCTGGAGCAGGACTGTGAATGTTATCCCTCCAAAGCATGTCATGCAACTGAATTCGTCCGGGTGTTCCACTTTGGTGAGAAAGAGTGAAGAAAAAAAATAAATCAGTTTGACCTGTTCTATTTTTTTCTCTCCTTTGTGTTTTAGTTCATGGGATAAAGCAATTTAGGTAATAAAGTCAAGCAGAAAACAAGTATTCCCTCCCTATTCTTTGCGCTATAGCAAGCAGGAGCAGATTCAGCTGCTCATGCAGCCCCTGCTTTGCACCTTGTATAATCATTCACACCTGTGAAAACTGTGTTTAATAATACACCTGCCTCGGAAGGGGAGCATTTTGTACGTACTGAGCACGAGCACAAACAACAGCTCACCGCTCAGGGCAGCGAGGTATTCACTTCTCCATCTGTTTTTCTCTGTGTGTGAAGAGGCTAATTCAGAATACCCCTGACGTGGTCGCACGGATCACTTGGCCAAATACATGTCAGAGACGATTAGTGAAAAAGGGAAGAAGGCTTTCCTTTGGGGGCTCCGAAGGCAAGTAGAGGACAGGCGTTAGCTGAACGGTGTGAGTCAGGGGGACTTCGTTCTATATCTGAGGCGCGGCTCAGCTTTAGCCATAAAGTTATCAAAAATACAATGTTGAGTTTTGTTTGGGTTAGTGGTTCATTCCCAAATGCTTCAGTGATTTATGACCCTAAGACTGAAAAAAAAGAATTGCCTTGTCTTCCTGCTAAAACTGTGTCCTTCTGAGTCAGAGGGAAGAATAGGTCATTGGTTAGGGTGCAGGTCTGGGACCAGAAAGATCTTGTTTCTTCCCCTGTTCCATCATAAACTTCCCACGTGACTTTAGAAAATTATTTTTGCCTGTATCTGTAATGCTATTGAGGTAACTAGTTCAGATTCAGAAGATAGAGTCTCTGAAAAAGGTGGAAAAGCACTTTGCTCCTTCGCTGGGGTATGGTGAGGATGAATATATGGGATTTTGACTAGCTTAGCTATCAGAGTAACAAGTTGATCAATAGCTAGACCAGATTCAAGCTATCTGTTGATGGATGGCATGCAGGGATATACGAATGGAGTTCAGCAAAAATTTAATGAAGCTTTTGCGCAGCAGGATCTAACAGCTATTATCACCTCGCTACTTTACACATTCATCAGTTGATTCTTGAGGTGCCGGGAGGAAGAGGAAAAAAAACAGACTTTTTTTTTTTCCTCCTGTTTCAAGCTGATGTTCTGATTAAATAACTAATTTGATTGTAATTAAATTGCTGAGATTGTGTGCGCAGCATTCCCAACTGCTTGCCACAGTGTGCTAGATCACATTCCTGAAGGACTGGAGCAGGTCTCCAAAAGCAGACTGTGGTTCCTGAGAATTGCAGGACTGGAGATGTCCTCCTGCTCATTTCATCAGGTTTGAGCAGGCTGAGCTAGAAAGCTCTAGAAGTTACTGGTAGCTGAACTCCCAAGAGAACAAGGCAATTTTACCCTGCTAAAGCTGAGCAGGTTGTTAAAGGGTAAGATTCCTTGTTCCCTTCTTGCCAGAGATGGTGATGCTCCCATTGCTCAGTTTTCTTTGTTAGTCTTCACTTGCACTGTGCTAGAAAAAGGAAAACCGTCCAACACAGGCAGACGCGGGGATGGGTTCAGACAAATTTACCGAGGAAGCATGAGACATTAATGGTCAGCATGATAAGTAGCAGAAGGAAATGGCCGTTTTCACTTCGACTCCCTTTAATTGCTAGCAGTTCAATAGCTTAAATCGCAAAAGTTCACATTAGAAGACCTGCAGCAAAGCCTACAAGGCATTGCAGAAGTGGATGCTGCTATCATTGCGTCCTGGGAGCTATGACTATATTTCAGACACTCCTGTGCTAAGAGAAGACTGAACTTCCTGATTTCAGCATCCTCCTATTTCACCCTGGCTGCTCCTTCCCTGGGGTTAAATACTAGGGATATTTTCTCACTTCCCCAAATACCAATACCATTTCCCAGACAATCGTTTACACATCTGTGGAAACAGGCATTGCTGAAGGCTATATTGAGATGATTAACACGAAACCCCCTGTACACGTCAACTTGAGCCTCGCTCTGCAAGGCCTCTGATGCCAGTTGGATTTGGAAACCAATTCTGCTAATTTTTGCCAGCTTTGTGAATGTCTTTCTCGATGCTACTGCATGGCTTTGGGCATTTTTCTCCCTGGTGCGTCCTTCTCCTGATTTCTCATTTTCTCTGACCAGTGAAATCCAGTAAGTAGCACTGAAAGTTGCTAAAGTCCATGAACCTTCACATTTGTGGAGGATTGTTGCCAACTCTGCAGAAGTTCAGGATATATATGTATAAGTAATCATAATCAGATATGCATGGATGCATATGGGTCACGAGCAATGTATACACACACACACACGTATATAGGTGAATACAGATGCCCTTTCAAAAGAAAGTTTGCTTCAGTTTGCTAATGTGTACAGTATTTGTATTCTCATAAATTTCTCTTAACTGTATTTTTATAAGAACCACAGCAGGTTGTCAAGCATAATAGTTTTTATCAGCAAAAATAAATTCACAAATGTAATTTCCTTTCAAATACTGAATCAATTTCTTTCTGGGTAGTTTTTATTCCAGATTTCTCTCTTAGTGACTATCATTTAATTTCAGAAAAGCTTATTGCTGCAGTGCACTGACTTTGGAGATAATTTTGTAAACTATTTAAAAGAAAATGGACATAAGGTTTTCTTGTTCAAATCTTCGCTACTTATCAACTTTCTTCCTGAAATTCCCATATAGATAACATTGCCTGTCCTAGGTGTATATGACAGTAACTATTGAAAGAAACACCAGAAATAATTAAATTTGCAGTTGAGACTATTATTCCTATTCTTATCAATTTGTGAATGACACAAACCCCGATGTTTAGATTAGTACTGAGAGTCCTAATTTTTCTGTTTTTCGCTACTGTAGGTAATGGCAACTATGCAGAGCATGTGCATAGTTGGGGAAAAAAATAAATACCCAAGCAATAGCCTTTTTACCTGTGCTTTGAAAGTGTAACTTTAATTGAACAGACGTAGTTCAAAGCAAGAAAGATGGTAGGTTTTGATTCAGCTTTAGGGTTTCTATGTTCAGATGGAAATCCCCATGGCTGGATGATACCAAGTACTGATTTGGTGTATAGTACAGCCTATCACTTCAGGTTTGCTTAGAAGATGTTGAGGGGCTGACTTCACAGCTAAGAGACGGTGACATCAGGCATCATCTGCCCCAGCGAGCCTTGAAAAAGCACCATAAACTCAGTCCCTTGTGCCATGGATATTGGGTCTGTGTGCCTCAGCCAGATCCTATGGACAGATCCAGACTTAATGGTTGTAAACCCCAGGTGTCCGCTCCATTACATTCCCCGTGCCCGTCACAGCAGCAGAATAAGTCTCCACCTGTAAACCACTTTCTGGGCACATACGGGTAAATTTTTCAGAGTGTGTTTGGATCTGTGTGAATTCCACTCTAATCAATAGACTCTGGATGCTTAACATGTTTACCGCTTTAGCTAATATTGAATCCACTTGTACTCCTCGTGTAAGGAAAAAGGGATGTATTCAGGCAAGCCTGCTTTGTAGGCTTTGGAATTGCTCTGAATCTTAGCTACAGTTCTCTCAGACACATGCACTCCTTGATTACAAAGTCACCATTAAAATTACATTATAGGATGTGCACGGGGTCAACAATACTAGTAAACAAGAGGAAAAAGCAACCATTAAAAGGCATTTGCTGGTGGGTAAGCTTTGTAGGCTTAGAGGAGGCCAGGTAGGTCACTGAATGTGAAATAGTAAGATCAAGAAATATAATCAATTATTAATTGTCATAATTTATTATTTATTCCCGCAGCGCTACAGTTTACCTAGAGATTTATAGGCAAACAAAAGGATCGGGGTATTCAAATCAAACTCACATTCTGACATTTTAGTTTTGTATCATTTATAGCCAGTGTTATATCATAAATTTAGGGCAGCATTCAAAGGACACTCAAGTCAATGGCAAATCTCTCTTATAATTAAGACGGTAGCCAATTAAGGTTTTCTAATCAGCTTTATTCCTGCCATCCCAGCGCATGACTATATCTACAAACCAGATTAACCTCCTGGCTTCCAAACTGTCTTACACTCCTGTACTCAGCAGTATTTTTCAAGGATATAGTATATACAGAGGATTTAACATTATTTTTTACTTTCAAAACATTGTCTGGAAATCTTGTTCCCCGTTTCCAGTGGGGATAGAGTGGGGGGGGTAAGTGCTAACACTGCAATATCCACTGTTGTTTGGATTGAGATAGTGGAAAATTAAAAGTAAGTCTTAGATAAAAATTGGAGTTATTTGACCCCATACATTTAAGCTTATGTTCATATAGATATAGTCTGAATTAACAATCACCTTGGTCCTATAAAATCTTGTTCACACGAGGAGTTTTAATCGTAAGAGCAATGATCTGTAGATCTAGATCTTGTGTCCACTCGGTTTAGGCTGGTATCTTTAAGATGTACACCACCACCCCCCCCCCTTTTACCATCCCTTTGCAGATCGGGGTGAATATTAGTCTCAATGAAAGTGAAGGGAATTTTTCCTTTTGATGGAGACAAGCATTTAATTCCTGGTGAAAACAATTCATTTTATAAAGCTAGGAAAAGACATATTTTTGCAGGATTAAATCCTTGGAAAATGTTGCTCTATATGGCAAGCTAAATTATAGAGGCTTAGTTGTATGTTTTCAGTGAATTCTGAAGAAAAGGAATTTTGTTAAGCTTTGCCTTCTGTAAACGATGACTAACCTATCCTTTCATTAACAGTAAAAACAAATTATGTCGAATGAGAGACTTTTAAAAAATCTACCGTTCACTAACGTTGTTCCTTATTCATCCAAAACCAGCATTTCACCTCATGTATTACATCAAACTAAGGACCAATTAATTTGTTCAGCCACAGTCTGGACTAAAATAAGTCAGTGGAAGTCTATTAAAAGAGAGGAGCTCAGTGGTTTCACATCAGCAGAGAAAACACGTTGTTTTTAAACACGAGATGCTGACAGAAAGCTGACAGCCACAACTATGAGAGGTAAAACGCCACAGCGGTAGATGTGTATGTTATTTATCTGTTTAATTAAAGGCCAAATAAATTCCAGCTTGGAGGGCAGGGAACATTTGGCATCCCCAGAACCTGTTGCCTAAACCCCTTGGGAAGTAAAACTCATCCAGATACAGAAAATGAGAGCCAAGTGCTAGGCTTTTTCAGAGCATCACGGAGGATCCAAAAGCTGGAGGAGGTTGCTGTAAAGAGCACATAGTGCCTAATATTTTCGTTCTGCAATCCAGAATTAGGGTATTAGGTCGTACAAAGTGGAAGACTGAGCATTAAAATGCGTTGCATGACAAATAAAGAGGGAGCCAATAATTTTATTTCTAAACATTAATACAGAAAAAAAAAGTCCAATATTCCTTATTAATGAGACCTTTGTTCATTTTTATGAGTCCCCCTGTACTTCAGAAGAGTGTGCTGGTGATGGAGCACACACCGGGTATTTACAAGCGAGGAGAAATGAATAGCCTGTCTGATTCTGACAAATTATCCTTGGAGAGGAAAATAACTCCATAAGAAATATAGTTGGTGTTAAACTTAATAAAAACAGACCCTGATGGACTCCCCTTGGAATTGTGGCAGACCTTTCCCATGCACTCTATCCCCAGTCCTGTCAGAGAGCCCCTGTGAACTTATAATACGTATGAAAAAAATATTCTTTTCAGCCATTAAAACATAATTACTTTTCCCTTCCCCCAGAACACAGAAAGAGAAACTTGCAGGTAAGGCCCTATCTGATATTGTAACTGCTGGATGAAGAACTTACTTACAATTCCAGCTAAAATACGAGGAGCTTAAGAACCTACTCACTTTTTTCCCAGAGACTCAGCAAGATATAGGTTAAGAAGAATTTGCTGCTCTACTGGGAAATCCGTAGAATTTGCTTACCGCAAGGAAAAGCCACGCGTACTGTCCAGCCCCATGCAAAAGCATTTGAAAGGGTCATATAGAGATACTGCATACCTTAAACTTTCTGAAAATATGTGTATGCGGGACACATTGAACGTTAATCTCTGTCGTAAAGAAGATGCATCACCTTTCATCCATTTTGGTGAGCATTTGTCAAGATTTTGACTATTTTTGCAAGCAGCTGGTGTGTGCTGGGGCTCTGAGAGCCATTACTCGTCCTTAGGAAATGAATTGCCTTTCCAGAGAGACGCGGGGAAGGGTGGAAAAATGCAAGTTACTGCAGCACGCAGAGAGGTGCAGGCGTGGCAGTGAGAGATGAAATCAAGGCATCCCGGGTTTGAAAGCCACAGGTCGTGTCAAAAATGAGCCTACTGGAAAGACCATCAGGAAGGAGCCAGGTCTTTCAGCTGGTCTGTCGGGACATCGCTGTAAATAAGCACTGTGATTCAAACTCGGACTTACCTGCAGCTTCTGATTTTGGGGTTCTGGGGTCAATCTGTAGCAGCAGTTGTCACTCTGTGGCCACCACTGCGGTGGTGGCTTCAGGTCCTCTTCTCCATCACTGCCCGCCTGCCATGCAGGAGGGTGCGGGGTCCTGTTTCTGCGCGGCTGAGGCACAGCAGCGTCTGTCTGCTACAAGCGCTGACTTATTTTGTGGTCACCATCATCCATAGGTTATATTAAGCCCTGTTAAAACTGTAAATTTAACAGCAAGTGTGTGGTGGTAGAAGCCTCTTTTGCATGGTTTATGGAGATCTGGATGGATTTATTTCTTCTACCCAGAAATTTTTTTCACTAACACTCAAAGATTTACAATCCCCCATGTCAGGAAAAAGTCTACTCCCAGCTTCATTTGAGTATCTCTTGATAGATCAACAGATCTTTCTGCTAGGAAATCCTCCCTTTGCCACTTCCTTGATCGTCTGACACATGGACTATGTGGGCTCAAAAGCACCTGGTTCCCATAGACGTTCTCTTTAGGGTGGAAAACAAACAAACAAACAAGTAAAAAAAAAAAAAGTCAGTTGATTTACTTTCTGTATAGGGCACATTCCAAATGTTGAATATTGCATTACATCCACAGCAAGGATTCCAGGCTTAAGTTGTCTGATATTAACAGACTAATGGCATGTTATGGAATTGATTTTCCATCAGCCTTTTCAGGGATATCACTCCTCCTTTGTTCTTCTAATAGATAACATCACCTTCTATAACCTCTCCTCTCTGCATCTATTAACTGGCACGTGTATTCCTTCCCTTCCCCTTCACTCTTTCCATATGCTATAACTTGATATCAATCTAGTTTTTCAAATGAGTAATATCTTAATAGTAAAGAGACAGGTAAGATCCAGATATGAGCATTTTTCACAAAGAAGAAAAATTGCTGGGCTGAGACTGATGCTTTCATGATACAGAAAGAATACCGGGCGCAGTACACTATAGCCACCGGCCTTGGGTTTGATATAAAATTACAGCTTAGTGTTAAGAATCTGATTTAAGAGAGTACCTCAATCCAGGGTTTTGAAATTATATCTAAGCTATTAATTCCTATTAGTTTCTCTCAGATGCCTTTGCACTAGTATTAAAATACGCATATTAAATAATAATCTAAATTTTAAAATACATCCGGGAAGATTTCCGTGGCCTTTGGGTTAAGCCCTAATTGATTTATACCAGTAAAATACTTAATATATTTTAAATCGTACAAGGAGAGGACTTTTCTGGGAGATCTGAATCCTCACAAGTAAAGAAGCAGCTAAGAAATGGTGGAAGATTTTGCAATGTGTTATTAATATATATTACAGAAAGGGGAGAAACAAACTCCAAATATTTTTCTGGGAGATTTTTGGTTACATTTCGATTGCCTCTCCAAACATAACAGAACCTCCAAGTGTTGTACTTATCCCTGAAGTAAACATACTCCCATATACGTGGGGAAATATTTTCTGTTGAAATTAGCAAGTTGTTAAATTGATCTCACCTGGTCCGTCTTTAATGTATTCTACTCTGTTCGCAGTCTGTAATACCATCCAGAGTTATGCAAAGCTGACTGAAGGTTGTGCCAAGTTCAAATGAAGTGTCTATTTATCAATTGTAGGTTTCCTGCTGGAGCCTGAGATGTTAATATTGAATATGCCTAATAGCATTTTTCAAACTCAAACAGTCCTGGCTTATTGCTGAGCATTTTGAAACAGAAATCTCAACTGTTACGGGCATTCTGCTTTAGAAAATGCCTACCCAGCTTCCTGTAATTATAAGTTTTTGTAATGTACACTTCTCCCCATAAGACTGACCAGAGAAAGGGATCGAGAAGTCCAGGTTGTCCACAAAACAGGCATCAGAGTTTAGTTTTGTATGGCCCAAAGAATACTTGCAAACTATATAATAGCTATATATGATACTTACTGGAGGCCGTTAATTATTTACTTTGCTTACACCTGTCTTAGGAGAGAAGTGTAAACTGCTGATACTGTAATGAAAATTGCTCTTTTCTTCACATATGCCTTTGTCATCCTAATACACCTTGAAATTGGACAAGAATTTAAAAATTATAATCCTGTTTGCCTAAAAAACCCAAAGCCGATTGAATCCACCTCATCTTGCTGCCCCGTCCTCCCTCATATATCTTTTGAGCTCCATGACCAATTTTAACCAATTTTCAGTGATTGTGTATCCATCTCAAAAATAAGATATTTCTCCAAGTTCCACAAAAACAGAAATGAGGAAAAGTCCGCATTAGGAACACACACTGCTTTTGTATTAAAACCAGGAAAAAAGAGAGGCAAAATACCTTCATTCGTCCTGTCCCTTTCCTCCTATACAGGAAGGAGATGTTATGAATGCCTCCTTTGTGGGAAAAACTTCTGATGGAGTTCTCACTTTATTAGGCACCAGAGAATCCAACTACAAGAGACAAAACCGTAAGAAAGCAGGCTTCATTAGTTTCATTGCTCATGGAAGTGCTTGTTAATACAGACACTCCATTTTTAAAATGCGATTCTCTGAGCACAGAGGCTGTCTAGTGGAATTAAAGCTACGTAGAAGATGGGCCCCTTGCCAGTTCAAAGGAACACAAATTAAGGCTCTGATGTTGGTAGCGTTTATGCGCGCGCTTAATTTTACAAACCAGTGGGAGTCGTCATAGATCTGAACTTGAGTGTATTTGTAAGTGTTTACAGACTGGGGACTGTGGAAATAAACATAATCTTGCGATATTTGTACTGTGTAAGCTGAGTACAGCACTTCAAGATGCACATTTGGAGTTAAACTGGAAGCAGGCATCTAAGGATTCTGCAATGAACATATATAATTCCAGTTTTTCTGATCAGTTGGTGCATTCAGGTTTAGCAGTTACAAAGTCTATATAAATTGCTGTTGTCTTTAAAAAAAATCATTGGTGATTTTGGAGAGCAATTAGTGGATGCCAAGTTAGTTACATTTCAGCAACAGCAACATTAGACTCACGATAATAGAGGGGAAAAACCTATGCAAGGGCGTGTACCTGCAAGATCTGCCCACATGCAGACTATTCATTTTCGGTATTTTCCTCCACACTTTTTCCTTCTCTCGCAGTCCCATGCTGCATTCAGAAGCACAGGCTTTGGGAGCGTGCTCTAGAAAGGAATTTAAGGGAGTACCTAATGTTTTGCATGTAAGGAAAAGGATACTTTCCCCATCCTCGGGAAGCAAGTAAAAATGAGCCGTCAATTTAAAAGTAGAAAAAGACAACCAAGGAATGAGAGATTTGCGAAGGGTGCACGGGAGGCTCATCAGAGCAGACAAGGCAGAGGCAGAGGTATGAAAAGGACGGCTGAGACAGCGAGTGGATCCGGGGCAGAGGCAGCAAGAGCACAGCTCCCAGCTCCCAGTGCCCGACTTCGAGCGCTCTCTGCCAGTCCGATGGCAATAGCATGATTTTGAGGACTCGTTTAGGCTGGTTCCCTCAGGTTAGCAGGACCGTGCCCCACTGCAGGCTCAGCAGATGAGATGTCATGGGCCATGGATGTCAAACTGCTCTGTGTATTTATGCAGCCGGGGTCTGCAGCCCTGTGACCGCACCAGGCTCTTCTTCTTCGTATTTCAAACTCAAATGCTGGGTCTTCAGCTGGCACAAATCACAATAACTACAGGCAGCCAGACTGATTTATACCAGATAAAGATTTGTGCTGTAAGTTCTCTTTGGTTTCAGACTACGTTACTGCAAAGCATCAACTCTCCCTTCAGGAGCACCTAAGTGGACATCAAAATACCCATTCAAAGATTTAGACGAAATTTGTTTGAAGGCTTAATCCAATCTCCTGTAAAAACATGTATACTGGAAGGGGTATAGACTCATCAGAAATTCATCAGATCATACCTCAAATGAATCAGAAACATGCTGCATGTCCCCCCCATTTAAGACTCCAGGATGTTATAATTTAAGTCTAAATATTGCAGCACACGTTTGTCTGTGACATTGAACTACTGCATATTGTTTGAAAATAGAAGGGGGCTATTTTTCAAACCCTGAAAAGATGAACAGGTAAGTAAAGCTCCCTAGGAATGTTTTAACACACAAGCTCTTCTTCCAAGCACAATTAATGAAAATGTAGATAATAGTTGTAGAAAAAGTTTACTGACCCCCCCCCCCCCCCCCCCCGACTTTTAGCCTGATTCTCCTCTCGTTTACATTAATATAGATCAGGAATATCTCCCCTTGAATCCCAAGGTAAATTATCAGCTGATTTCTGTTAACTCACTGAGGTAAAACTGATGAAGCAAGAATTAGACCCTTTCCATTAACTGCTATATGTTCTTTCACATTTGAAATTAAGATTCTGCCTTACTATCAGGGTAATAAAAAATTACAGCCATTCTGCTGAGTTATTTCACTGACCTTAGTTTTTCTATTAAAAATTATTTCCATCAACATCAGCATGTCCATTTTGAGTGATTTTTATATACGCCTTGCCTGTGGATGCCAGCAAACTTGCCAGTACTTCCTGAACACTCTCAGAAAATGGATGCTGTATGAAAAAACACAAAAAATTCCAATAGCAGACATAGTTCTTTCTCTGAGGCTTCTCAGAATAAATTCAACATTAACGAAAAAGAGGAAGAGCAAGTGGGGGTAGGAAGAGGCGGGGGGAAGAAGCCGTAAATCCAGGTGTCATTTTTGCTTGATTAAGAATTCCTTTAGGACCAGAGAACGGAACATTTGGAAAAAAGCCCTGCAAAATTCAATCTTAGAGGGTTGAGGAAAAAGCTACTGACACTCTCCCCATTTGCTGGGAATAAAGTGAAAAGAAATTTCCCTTGCTATATTTTTCATAGACTGCCATTATTATGTTTATATGCTTGTTTTCCTCCACTCTGTATTTTGGAAAACAACCTCAATCTTTTCAATGGCATCTGCAGAAGGATACAGAACTCTCCGTGCACACATTTTGTAGCTGTTAGCCTAGTTTGTAGTCCATAGGATTTTCTGTAAGTTTGAACTATTCATTGTGTCGAAGTACCTGTTTTCCATTAAAGTCTGATTAGATTTTAATGCCGAACTTTCTTAGGCTTCTTAGGAAATCCCAGCTATCAGGCATAAATAATTTCCCAACTACTTCAAACAGCTACGACTTGCAATTAAACAGAGCTATATCCAGGATAGGAAAGAACCGTTAAATCCTGGTCTAAAATGAAGGTGACCCGAACTTCAGAGAAATTTCAGTGAAAGCTGAAAGTTCGATTAGTTCAACTGTTGACAGCCTGTCCTTCTGGCTACGGACTTAGAGGATTTTAAATATTCACTACAGGCAGCAAAATGTCTAACATCTGCATAGCGCGTACACACAAAAGTGTACAGATCTTGCAGACATTTGGTTAAAAACAGGTATCTGGGTCTGAAAATGAGTTATAACCTAACATAGCATTCCCTTTCCAATTCGTACCTGAAAAGATGCCCAGTGAATAATAGAAAGAAAGAGATGGAAAGCGATGTTTCTGTCTGGGGACGTTAGGAGCAGTAGAGACGGATCCCAGAAGGGAGCGCTGGCTGGTCGACCACTATGTCTCCGAGCAGCCTTGATTATTACAGAACCGCTTTCCCTCCCCCAGGTATTTCCACCAGTTTGTAGAGGAAAAAACAGAAGCTTAAACACCGCATACATGTTAGTGCTAGAGGATGGCACTTATTCTGACTGGAGGAAACGTAAGATGATTTCTGTCATGTGTTTTGGACCTCAAAATAATCTTCCCTAGAAAATGAGAGATGATGCAGTAGAAGGAAAAGAAAACCCAGAGCCAGACCAGTGACATGAATTGCATGTATAATGCTTCCAGCAAGCCTAGGGGAAAAAAAAATTTGATGTGCAAGTTAAAGCAGGCAGTAAGTTTTAACTTAGGGGCTAGAACCAGACAGACAGCAGATTACTCAGTCTTAGTCATGCAACCCCGACACTATATTACAACGTCTATATATTTTATACTGGTAGACTGTTCTTTTTGAATGATATCTCTGAGGTATTAGGCAGTGGCAGCAACAGGCGAGCAAGGGCTGTCTTTGGTTTTTTTTGACTGTAATCATCATCATTATGGTTACCTGCATCAAAATCCCACTTTACCTTCTTGTCTCTCCTGTCTTTTGTTATTACAGCTTCTTAGGGGGACCAGGGCAATGTTACCTTTCCTATCTTACAGCTTATTTTAGGGATCTTACTGCAGCACTACTGCAGCAATAAATAATATTTATTAACCATAAAGGCAACAAAAATTATTATAAACTTTGATCCCGCTTCCAGTGAAATCAGTGGTAAAACTGTCATTGATTTCCAGGCAGCAGGAGCTAGAGAGTTTTTCTTCATCCTCTTTACAAAGTAAAGACACTGGAATTATCCTTCAACATTAATGATGAAGTGCAAAACTGAGTTCAGCAACAAAACATTCAAGACTTTTCAGGCATGAAATGACAGTAAAATTTAAAATCATTAAAACCAGCAAAATATTCTCTCGTGCTATTGGGCTAGCTATTACTGTTTCTTTTCCATTTTCTTTTTGTATTTTTCTTCCATTCTCCTTCCCAGGAGAAAGCTTCCATCATTTCTCTTACTCAGATCTCCATTTTCTTCTTAACTGTCGTACATATTCTCTCCAGATATTGAAATTGGGCTAAAAACAGTTCTTAGTCTCTTTAAGGAGAATAACCAGCATAGAATAGCTCATTGCTGCTTATTCAGAACACAATATTTGAACCTCTCCAAAACTAATTTCTAAACTATGGAATATACATGAGAATAATAAAGTCCCCTGATTTTTAGATCAAACCACTATAATCACTGTCTGTCACATTGGATAACGTGGGCTGAACAGCTTTCCTCAGTGATTTGTTCATCAATCCCCTACTCTTTGGCTGTACTTTCTTAAAGTCGACTGCTTTTGATTAAAGGGTATCGCAGAGCAGAAAGTCCATTTAATTCCAAGGTAAGTTATTTTAATGGCTAGAAATGTTAATTTCAAATTTGAATTAGCCTCACTTCAGCAAAATCTTTTTAATATCTTCTTTTCTGCTAGATCAAAGACTTGTTTACCATCACAATTTCCTCATTCATCACTGAAATAGAGCCTGCTCTTAGACAGGCATGAGAAATGTGAGCCTGTAAGACAGCATGAGAAGCTCCTGCTGACACGGAACCAATATTTACGGTGGAGCTATGATAATATGCCCCAATAGCGAATCTGTCCTGGGATATGGATATTATTTAATGGTTCATTATGTCATTCTTGCAGGCATGTGGAAAGAAAGACAAAATATAAAGGATCCATGTTGACTCATCATCTTTATTAATTACAGCTCTTTGGGAACTCTGCAATTACTCGGATGGACTCTGCAGCCCTTAGTCACTATATCTGTTGCAGGGCTGCCGTCAGCAGCCCATATCTCCACATTTAATTCCCCTTGCCTTTTAACTCCAGTAGCATACTTCTTCGTGTGGTAAAGAAGGGCTGTCTAAATGCACGAGAGGTGACAGAAGGTGCTCCTCTTGTCGCACCATCCCAAATTCACCTTGCTATTGAGTCCCACTTGCAGAGCTCCGAGGGAAATGGCTCATACTGGGGGGGACATAACTGATCCAAATGCTGGATTTTGTGATTCATACTCTTTCTCCAAGTCCCACGAATTTCTCTCCATAACAGCTGGCATCTGTCTTATCATGCAGGACCCAAGCAAACAGCTGGGAGAAGCCCATCATGAAACTTTGGGTCAAACATGCAATGCTTTGCTCACAAATCCAGATCCCAGTTGCTGTGATTCATTGGTCATAAGGGAAGACACAGAAAAGCTCTGCACTATCTTACCCGTGAGGGTCTCCAAACACTTCTCTACACCAGTCTATCGCCTGTCTCAGGATTTATGGGGGCTTTGCTATTGTTCAAGCCAAGGAAACCATAATACTCTTTTTCAAATAAGGTCTTAAATGAAAACACAATGTTCCTGTCTGTGATTACAGAGAAGTAATACTAGCCCTACAGGATAGTCTTACCTTGCGAGGCATGGAGGGGAGGAACTGAGGTGGTGATGGAGGAGCCACAACCAGGGTGAGCAGGGATCAGTGGTCCAACTGACCTTACTGGCTTGCTCATCCAGCCAGGACACCATTTGCGTTCCAAAGCCAAAGAGGAGGGGAAAAAAACCAGCTATAAAGAAAAACACCTCTTTCTTTCTCCACTAGCACAGATAAAAATCATTGTGCTTGACATTTCAGGGGCTGCATTTAAATGCATTTTAGAAAGGAAACTACTTTTTTTTTTTCTTTTAAATGGGTGAGACTAGTGAAACAGAGGTGGAACTTTAAGTCAAAGACATGCTGCTAAGTACTGTGCTGGACCAGGGTCCCAGCCTGCAGGTATTTTGAGTACCGTTCCTATGAAGAATTCATATGCAGTTATTTTCAGGGAAGGGAATTCTGCTGTGCCTTTACCATTATCAGCTCTGTCTTCTGGTCGGTTGACAGGCAAACTCAAACCCTGGGGAAGGGAGTGTGGATAGAACATTTTCTTATTTTGACATACAAAATATTGCACTGCACCACTATCTAGTAATGGAAAAAGAAAAGAAAAAAAGATTGTTGTGATATATATATATGTGAATAAATCAGCATGCTGCTTCATCTCTTTGCAAACACACTAACTTTGACTGACATGGAGACACCCATTTTAATCAAGTGTTTGCCTCAGACTGCTCTCAACCTTGCTTAAGTAGTACTTAAAAGAAATAATGGGTATTAATTTAGACACTTATATATACTCTTTAAAACTAGAGCAAGAAAAGTGACGGATTTGTACTGGAAGAATTTAAGACATCAGCATTTGAGATAAAGATGAGAGCTGAATTTTTAAAATAGCACCTTCTCTTTTGTGCTTATACTAATTGCAAAATCATTTATATTTCGAATAATTGCCCTACACCTTTTTTTCTGTTATGCACAAATCTGCAGAAAAAGAAAAGTAGAATAAATGGAGGTTTCTAAGAACTAGCTTAAATGCCAAAATACAATTTATAGATATTTTCATGAATGAAGCTCAGTTCATGGCTGAGAATTCATTTCCTTCTTTCTTTTCCATGTCACACCTTTTTTCTCTTACGCTGCAACTATGCTTATGTGCTTCACATGCAAAACAGTCTGGCTACACAAGTGACATAGAACCAAACCCTAATCAAGGAATATGTTAATTTAGAAGGATTACACTTTGACAATGCTGTTGTGGTGGGTTGACGCTGGCTGGACGCCAGATGCCCACCAAAGCCGCTCTATTACTCCCCCTCCTCAGCTGGATGGGAGGGGAGAAAATAAGATGGAAGGCTCATGGGTCGAGATAAGGGCAAGGAGAGATCATTCACCAATTACCGTCACGGGCAAAACAGACTCGACTTGGGGAAAAATTAATTTAATTTATTACCAATCAAATCAGAGTAGGATAATGAGAAATAAAACCTAAATCTTAAAACACCTTCCTCCCACTCCTCCCTTCTTCCCCCTCAGCGGCACAGGGGGATGGGGAGTGGAGGTTGTGGTCATCACACGTTGTCTCTGCTGCTCCTTACTCCTCAGGGGGAGGACCCTCACACTCTTCCCCTGCTTCGGCGTGGGGTGCCTCCCACGGGAGACAGTCCTCCATGAACTTCTCCAAGGTGAGTCCTTCCCACGGGCTGCAGTTCTTCACGAACTGCTCCAGCGTGGGTCCCTTCCATGGGGTGCAGTCCTTCAGGAACAGACTGCTCCAGCGTGGGTCCCTTCCATGGGGTGCAGTCCTTCAGGAACAGACTGCTCCAGCGTGGGTCCCTTCCATGGGGTGCAGTCCTTCAGGAACAGACTGCTCCAGCGTGGGTCCCCCACGGGGTCACAAGTCCTGTCAGAAATGTGCTCCAGCACGGGCTCCTCTCTCCACAGGTCCTGCCAGGAGCCTGCTCCAGTGCAGGCTTCCCATGGGGTCACAGCCTCCTTCGGGCATCCACCTGCTCCGGTGTGGGGTCCTCCATGGGCTGCAGGTGGATATCTGCTCCACCGTGGACCTCCATGGGCGGCAGGGGGACAGCCTGCCTCACCATGGTCTTCATCATGGGCTGCAGGGGAACCTCTGCTCTGACACCTGGAGCACCTTCTCCCTCTCCTTCTTCACTGACCTTGGTGTCTGCAGAGCTGTTGCTCTCACATATTCTCACTCCTCTCTTCGGCTGCAGTTGCACAGGTTTTTTTCCCCCCCTTCTTAACTATGTTATCCCAGAGGTGCTACCACCATCGTTGATGGGCTCAGCCTTGGCCAGCGGCGGGTCCGTCTTGGAGCCGGCTGGCATTGGCTCTATTGGACATAGGGGAAGCTTCTAGCAGCTTCTCACAGAAGCCACCCCTGTAGTCCCCCTGCTACCAAAACCTTGCCACACAACCCCAATACAGCTGTCTTACTATCCCCCAAATGTTGTATCCGATGTAAGACAGACTTTGGCTTTAAATTTTGCAGTGCAAAATTGTCTTTTTAAAAGAAATTTATGGCAATGCACTGCCTAGAACTCTGACTTCACAGTGATGTACCTGATTTAATATGTCATGTTTTAATAGGCAAGCCATTTACCTATTTCAATATGAACTCTGTCTACCATGTAATGTATTTATTTCAGCATAGTCTAAGGAATCTCTTGCCCAGAATATATGTTTCAATTACATTTCAGTGCAAAACACATCCGCTGCAAGAATCTTCATACTCCAGGATCTTGAGTAATGAAACATTTTAAGTGCTGGAGAGCCCAGTACTGAAATCTTTATTCAGGCAATCTCCCACAATGGCAACCATTTCTCTCAGCAACTTTGATCAATACCCCAATATGACAGACCAAAAAGCTTTAACAGGAATGTGGATTCCTTCTGTTCCTATCAATAAAATATGTAATTAATTGAAAATTGAAAACTTGATTAATTTGGGTTTGATTTTTTTTCATTCTAATTCTATCAGCCATATTTTCAGATACGTATGGATCTGGCCCTCATCTGGCATGAAGCAGGGAAGCTCCACTAAGCCTTATAAAATCAGATTGAATCTGAGATCTAGAAGGCAGAAACGGCTGGAAAATGAAATAGCTCATGTATACTGGCTGATGAATTTACTGCACATATACCAAGTACCTCTGGTGCAAGTACTGGGTTAGCATGTTAATTAAATCAGAAGCCTCTAACATCCATCTAACCCAAGTAAAAAAGTGATGGCGCCATGCAACCTTGGCTTGCTTGGACGCTGAGGACTCGTGAGGTCTCCCCGCAGCAGGAGCTGTCCAAGCTGGTCCCAGGTCTATCCCAGCGCTGCTTCCAGGGCTGGGAGGAGCCGACGAAACGCAAAACCGGAGGAGTCCAGACACAAAACAACGGCCTAGTTTTCTACCCTCTTACACCAGTTTTATGCCAGTGTAAATCCATGGATGGCTCTACAATAGCAAAGGCTATGGGGGGAAAAAAAGCGTGAAAAAGACTTTAGGATTTGAACAACTTACACTGTGTCACGTCCTGAGCTAGCCTTAGAGGCTCAGGTTGAGACAGGGTACTGCATTCATGTCAGGAAGAAACCCTTTATCACTGTAACTTATTAGCGAAGCTGCTAAATCTGAAGCCTCTCAAAGCTGAGAATAAACACGTGTTTTAATCTGATTTTTTCCTGCAGCTGCAGTTAATCTGAAGGGCTTTTTAAGTAACTATTTAACAAAGTTGCAAATTGCGGTGCTGCGTTCTTGGTATGGCCACTGGATTTTTGTTCACAAAAGTCATTTCCTACTAGAGTTAAATCATGAACCAAGTGAAAATATAGTAAAGATGGGCAATAGAAATAGATATATGAGATTTATATGCTTTCCACATTAACAGAGCTTCTATTATAAATCCCTATTAATCAGGTATTCCATCAATATAAAGTTTTCCATTAAATTCAAAGAGGAAATCTAGCAAGTGTAATCATAGAACTTGTTTCACACAGTGCAATGATGCCAACCTTTCCATCTCATCTATCTAGCTGCAGAGCTTTTTTCCTACTGAGCTCGTCACTGGAGTAGCTGAACAGCTCAGTGACAGAGTGGAAAATTCTCCCGAATATCTACAGGGAAAAAAAAATTAAAAAATCCTCCTCTCTGGTTTTCACCAGTTTTAAAGCAAAGCCAGCAATAGCAGAATGGTGAATTACAAGTTTCAGTACAGATGTTTACAATTTTTCTGGGCCCACAGCTCACCAGTTTAAAAAATGCATCAAACGTAGCTGTACAGCTTCTTCTTCATACTTTTGATTTCTCAGGTGACATCTGGACACTTCACAGGAGCAGAAGTGAAAAGCTGCAGTGCCCTGGGTAAGGCACAAATGGAAAAAGTGGGTTTTTTAAAAGTATTTGTATGCTTTGTATGTTTTTTATTGTCCAGTATCAATATAGGGGAGGAGGAATGAGGCTAAAACAAGCAAAAGGGACAAAAGGAAAGGATCGAGTAATTCAGATCTCGTAATGAAGTGCTGTGGAAGAAAACAACATTTTTTAAAGGAAACATTATACAGTCTTGTTAAAATTAAATAGTAGATATTGGGTTGGATTAGACATGAGAGAGAAGAAAATGAAATGGAACCGCATAGGGAGGAGGGATGTTTAACTCATCTGGCTTCATTGGCGAGAAGTCAATGAGAAGGAGAAAGGATCCTCAGGGATCATTAGGCTCCTGGAGAGTTTCTGTTCCCTTGGTTATAGGGAAATGTTAAGCGAGATGTGAAGTGGGATGGAAGCTTCTCCACCTCAGGGGGCTCCTGAGGCTAGCAACTCCTACAAGGCTCCAAGGATTCCCATTACACATTTTTTTTCCAAAAAACCAACACTGATATTTTTCATTTCTTTATCATCTCAAGCCATTTTGTTGGTGTGTCCCTGGTGGAGTTTTGTCTTACTCAATCTTGTTTGCTCCAGGCAAAACATCCAGGGCTTGACTCTCTGCTCTGCCTTGGCATCTTTAGCTTCTGTGACAAAGGGCATTTCCAAAGAAGCTGGATTTGTCTGTCTTTCATCTCAGAAAGAAATGAAAGCTAACAGTGAAACATTGCATCTTTGAAAAACCAAAACAATAGCTTGTGTTCTAGCTGGTCTTCAGTGAGATTTATAGTGTATGTTCAGTATCACTGATATTACAGCACAGTCTAGGAAGGCTCTTTTACACTACCTATTATATTCCCGGTATAGCTGGTGCCCTAACCCAGTAGATTGCCAGGGTTGCAAAGTATGTTACCAGTCATAAACATCTCCCATGTCAGCCCATCACACTTTGGATTGCGCCAGCTCCCTTTTTCACTTGTGCTTCCCAGCCCTGCGTCACCAGCTTCCCCACTTGGACCGGTGACAGTGACACAGGCCAAAAGACTTAACACAAAGTGCAGACTTTGTAGATAAAGTGGAGAACAAAAGCCTCCCGGGGATTTCCTGGGGTTGGAGGAACATCTGAGGCAGCAGACGAGTTTGCTTACAGGTGACCATATTTTTACTTGATCCAGAGCTCGAGGCCCGTTTCACAGTCCCAGAGAGGTGAACATCCCCATTGTTAGATGAAATATAAACAGTCAGATAGATGAAGTGGAAAATACAGCAGACACAGTGAAAGGTTCAGAATCAATTTATTTTCCACCGCTGAAGATGATCACACATGCCTGGCTCACCTCGGTGCCGTGCTCCACCACTCATGAGTTGCACGCTCCCCTTCAGTAGTGAAAGCTATTTATTTGGTCCACATTGAGTTTATGCATTCTGGATGTGTACAAGTGTGGACAGACAAGAAGAGATACTGGGAGACACATAAACCACTATATGTCCTCTCTGTTAACATTTTAGCATGGCTGATCTTGGCTGTCTGATCTAATACCATCGTTTTCCCTATCAGGCATAACTGCTGTAATGAAAATGGATTTCGAGAGAAAGGAGATCCAGGAAGAGACAGGGTTGAAGAGCAAAGGAGGAGTCTAACGTTTTCATACAAGGGCAGAATAAAATCTTTAGCCTTTCCTTACATTTCTCTCTTCCTTCTGTACTGGTTCCATGTCTTTCGGCAGACTGACGTGCAGACAATGAGGTTTCTTTTCAGGAAAGCATAATGTTTCTTCCTAAGAATGACTCACGCACTTCAAGTTAGATATGTTCTTAAAGGCATCCTTGACTCATGACCCAAGATATCATTTGTCAATGAAAATCTCTCTCCTTCTATTTCTCGTTTGGAGCTAATAAGGCTGTGCATTTACACAGCAAATTCAATACATCTCGAAAACCCCGTTCTGCTACCAGTACATTATTTCCCGTCTTTCAAAGCCGTTTTAGACTAGAATATAAGATTGTCTTTTAACAAGTACTGACCAAAAAGTAAGAAAAGTCAGTATAGTGTAGACTTTGCTATCAACGTGTTAAGCAACTGAGCTGAAACCCAAGTTCCTCTCATGAACTGCATTTTCAGCAGGGAAAAGGTGTATTCTTAAATCATGAGGCAACGAACAGAAAGTTAAATCACAGTGACAGCAAAATGTAGTTTAATTCAAAGTTAGCAGGTCAAGAAGGGCTATGAAGGATCCTCGCATTTAGCCCAAGCTATTAATTCAGATAAAACCGACTAGCTGCTTCAGTCCTCAAGGATTTTTTTTTTCGTGTTTCTGCTTGTTAGCTCACACAAATGAAGAAAGGATTTTTTTTCTCTGAGACATAAGTTTCAATTGACTTGTCTAACTTAATGGCTTTGACTGTATTACTTAGAAAATGTCCATGTTCAAGCGCCACAGCCAGAAGTCTAGAACAAAAGCCTCAGTTTATGTACATATATCTCCCATTCCCTCTTTTTCTCTGTGTACCTCTTTCCATTCCAGCACAAGCGGTGCAAAGAGTTGTGCCTGGCTGCCACTCCCTCGCTTCCACCCTATGGATGCTGTAAGACCTCCGTGACACACTGCCTTCAGCATCCATGAAGATATATAGCAGCTGCCAGTGTCTGTCCCTTGAGTTCCCCAGAGAACAATGAAGCAAATAATTTCTTTAATTATTTATCAAGGGCTGCTTCCTCAGTCAATAAATTTGTTTTGCTGTCTCCTGGAGGCCTGGCTTTCTACTTTATTAGGTTCTTCTTCCACATGCATTTGAAGCATGTTTTATTATTCATATTAATATCAGCTGCAAGCTTCCTTTCTTTTTCTACTTTTCTTTTTATCATCGATTTTATGCTATTAGTTTATTTTTTTCTGTAAGCTTTTTGTTGCTTCCCCCCCCCCCCCGTGCCTGATGTTTTGTGAGACATGACTTCACCTTTAATTAACCTTTTAACCACTCTTTTCGTTTGCTTCCTTCCCTCATCTTTACACTGGAAAAAACTTTGCATATGTATTATTTTAGTTGACCACTAAGTAATTTAATTCCCTCTCTATTGTCAGGATTTGACTTGGGGGAGAACTGGGCTATTCTTTTGAGTGAAACTCCTCCAAATAAGCATATTTGCAGTTTTGTAATGAACTATTTTAATCAACAGCTGTGAAATGGCCAATAAAACAAATTTGTATTCAGGGCTTATGCAGTGGGAGAGAAGTCATGAATTAAAAAACCCCCAAAACCAAAAAAGCCTCTTTCTTGCTTACTGAAGTGGTGCTTGGTTTTGGCTAAACTCTCCAACTGTCAGTAGGCAAAATGACCTTTTATTTTTTTCCCCTCCACTTTGGCAGCCATAGCAAAAAAGAATCAAGCCAACTCCAAACAAACGCTTTGCAGGTTGCTTGGCTGCTTTAAAAAGTAGCGGGGGGTTAATTATTCTTGTTAGCAATTAGTAATAGAACTGAGACAGGAGTCAGGAGTGGGAGGAAGAGGGTGTAGGGGGAAGAGAGAGGGGAAGAGCAGAAGGTGCTGAAGTCATCACTGCTTTTTCACCCATCCACAGTCTGGTCCAAAATAATCACTAATCACCAACTTTGTGTTCTTCATATAAAGACTTGCTATTTTCAGGTGCAGTGATATAACCTTGCACTTAACCGTATTTAGCTGGGAGAGAAGTCTCGAATCGTCACATGTATTCCCATCCCTCCATGCAACATTACAGTGCTTTCCACATATTTCACCCCAGCAGAGTCTGCCTTTCTAATCAAAGGTATGTAGTGATAATTCAGCAGGGATTATTCTCTGCAAACAGCATGCTTATTTTTTTATCACTACTTCCATATGCAGTTTATAGACTCTGTTTGCCTCAAAATTGTACACTGAAATATGAAAGCAGCCAAATCCCAGAAAAACAGACGCGAGAGAAAAATGAAATTAAGTAAATCTTACAGAGAGAATACAGCCTTCTCCTTTATGCCTATACAAAAAAAATAGTGAAATATTAATTGCATCTTGAAAAATAATGCCATCTGTTCTAATACAGATGATGGTTTCAATCATACTGATGTCAGACGTTGTTAACAGAATTTTGACATTTTTCAGTTGGTGGAATTTTGTCTTTCATACGTAATGTCCTGCTAGGAGTGCCACATACCTACGCTAGCATACCTCAGTGGTCTCTGAAGACAACCCCCCCCATATTTTTAATTTCTAATCATGTAAAAAGTATGTATTAGTCTAGGATATTTAAATATTCAAACAGGTTAATACACTAACTTGTCTAACTAGAATGCCATCTGAAAACATCACCAGCAGGCTAGTCTATATGGAGTGTTTCGTTGCAAAGCTTCAGCTCTATTTGGTTATAGTCACAGCCATATTTTATTATTTGGTAAGTTTTGGACTCAGTGCACTATTGAAATAATCACTCACTTTAATAAATTTTAGAAAGTTTGCCCATTCTGAAAGTGCAAAAAAATAGAAACAAGCCACATCCATTCCAACTACCCACATAACTCATGCACATTTTCCCTTAAAAACAAACTAAAACATTTCAAAGATTATGACCTTCCTAAGGGAATCCTCAAAAGGAAAAAAAAAGCTTTTTATTTTTCCATCTGCATCGTACCTATCTGATCAGTAATAATCAAATTCACAATAGAAAAAGACAGAGGGGAGATGGGATACACTGAGGAAATTAAAAATTAGTTGGTTCAAACATGCATAAATCCTATTTTCAAACATAAAGGTAGGAAAGAAAATGAACTGGCTGGGATTCTGAATGGTGAAAAAATATCACTAAGAGAAGAACATCAGAGAAAATAAGATGGTTTATAGTAGGGCAGACTGTTATTATACTCTGTGGGTGCAGGACGTTACCTTCATGAATGTAGCAACTGCTGGCTGATTTATTTTTTTCATGTTTAATAAAAAAATGTAACGATCTTTAAAGACGTAATAAGTTAAGGACAGTTTTAAGTTCCCCTTTGGTTTGTTTCACAGTGTTATGGGAGGTGTAGAAACCCTTTTACTGTGAATTAGCAAATCACTGTGCTAGATTATTTTAAATTATTTTGTTCTAGGTAAACCCTGACTTAGAATAGATTGTCTATGAACAAGCTTTGCTCAGCCGCAATATTTTCAAGAGCACATCTATCACTGCCTTTATGGAAAAGAAGGCAAGAATCTCTGCACAATTCTTCATTATTTCCATAGATTCTCAGACTATCAATGTTTAAAGAGTTTATGTACAATGTTACACAAGATTCGTAATGTATGCTTTAAGGCAGTGTATTTGTAGTGAGTAGAAAAATTTGCTTTTACTTAGAATACCTCAAGACATCAGTTACTTTCCTGTCCACAGCTGAGACTCACCAAGTGATTTGGAAAGAACCCTGTCCTGTGCTGCTGTGCTTGCTGCCAAACAAGTTGCACGTATTCCAAATTTAATAGAAATGTTTTATGTAAGGGTTCTTTCACATTATTTTGAATCATTACTTCACAATCCTTCCCCCCCCCAAAAAAAAAAAAAAAAACCCCCAAAACTCCACTGTTAATTCATAAATGAGGACTGGGGAGGAGAGTGGTTGCCAAGGCACAGTGTTTGCCAGTCAACATCACATACCTTCTCCGGTGATCTTTGTCAAGCCTGGAAGGATCTGCGTACAAATACGCACAAAACTGCATTGAATCTTCCAGAAAGTTCACCTTTCCCACACTACCAACAAAGCTCAAAAGATTGTGCACTTTTGCAACCATTTACTGTAATCACCTCACTGGTATCTTGTGCTTCTCCATCTATTTGAAAACATAGGATATTGATAACAGCTGCTCCTCTACTTAGTGCATTGATTGCTTATCTTCTTGTTCAAGTCAAAATTTCTCTAATTAGAGTACAAATCAGAAATACCTTGGCACACAAAATGTTTTACTTGGTATGAAGGAGCAGTACTAATTATTTTATGTTAATTTCTAAAAAAAAAAATTAAGCAACAAATAAATACATGGAATTCTTTTGATTACTGGCAAAAGGTAACGTGAAATATGTCAAGTTCTCAATAGATGAAATAGCATATTGTTTGCTATCATATTGGACATGTAATTGAAACTTTTTGAAGTATAAAGGATAAAATAGATTTGAAAACAGCATTTGAGCCTTTTTTCTCCCCTAAAATATGTTTCAACTTGGCATGACAACAAATTAGGAAGTCTAACTGGCTGCATTTCAAACTCACATCTTGAGCCTTTTCATTCTAGATTGGAAGTTGATGCTGATGGAAAGCTTTTACTGAATTAAAACATTTTGGATCAGGTAGTTGGCTAGGAATTAAAATGACCAAAACACTGATCCCAGTATGACTTTACAGCTCCACAGCAAAGATTTTATCACTAGGTGAAACAACAATAAGAGTTTCCACTCTCACTTCTCATTATGTACCAGCTTCAGTTTTTATGACTTCACCTACATTATGTACGTTGCATTTCATTATATAGTCTGTGTCCAAATTTTCCACCACAAATAATGTTTTTTACGTGTTTGCAACTTCATCTTAGTAGGTAACTCAAGTCCAAAACACCATAATTTTTGAAGATGTAATTATTAAAAATTGGGCTATAAATTTGGGAGATTTAAAAACCTTATTTTTTTACTTCATCTTCTTGTGGAACATTTCCTTATAGGGTTAATAGGCAACAGTTACTTATGTAAGTGAAATACATTTAAATATAGTGTATTTCAAGGAGACTCACCAAGATCTTTGTGGAAATTCATTTAAGATCCTTAGTTCAGCTATGCTGCTCACTCAGTGTCTGGTCATTTTATCCCTTTTCATTACTTATAAACAGACCTTAATAACAGATCTGTTTCTCTAATAAGTCTTTCATTTTTCTAATTCCTTCTAAATCACATCCCTAAGTGTTCTGCCGAATGGAGAACAGATACTGCTGAGATCAGAAGTTAAAAGACACCTTGCCACAGCCTTCGCTGAAAGCAGGGGACCTGCGTTTTAACTCCCTTTCTGCACTCCCACATTAGAGGCTAGCAAGCCGTGTGCTTAAGAATTGATCACTCGGGCACTATCTAGCCCAAGATTTAAAGGCTGGTAACAGCTTAAGGAGCACACAGCTTTTTACGTGTGTTAAGCTGTTCACATTAAAATACCTCGTGCCCAGGAGACGTTTCCAGTAGGTTTGCTTCACATATTCTACTGTAACCTTTTGCCCTAGCTTACACAAGACCTTAACAGGGATATAATTCTTGAGCATCTCATGTGAAACTGTTCTTCCCTTAGCACTACTTGCTTTATTTTCCCATATATTCTGCTTTGCTAAAGATGCTCAAATAGGCTTAAATAGCTCCAATTATGCAAACACAATGCGATATGTCAGTACAGCACAGCAAGGGCGAGCAGAAGACTGGCACATAGGAGTAACAGATCAGAGTTTTACAAGCTAACAAAAAAAAATTTTACAGTTGCCTTAACATGTAAAAGAATAGGCAAGTTTTCTGAATTTTTTTACTCTCTCCTGCTATATTCTAGTAACAGATTCTTATTTCCACTCCCCAGATGTCCTCAGGGACACATCTTTCCCATCAACTGATCAACTGAGGTCTGACTTTTTTTTCTATTTGACTCTTTTATTTTATCATCACCGTTTTGAGGACTCGATTCCAGTCCTTAGCTGTCAAAGGATTTGCCTTTTTTGCCCTGCCCTTCATAATAAATTCCAGTGGGTGTTTACTTACCATAGACTGCCAGTACATGAACTGTTTCATGGGAGCTGGACCAAGATGAGATTTTCCCTACAATTGCTTTTCTATCTAGCATTTAATGTGTGGTTATTTTTGTTTTAAATGGGACTATGCACAATGGTTGAAGCATATGTCAAGTAGTTTGTAGATGTTTGGCTTAGAAACCACAGTTAACCCACAGATTGTAAAATATAGTGTGCACTGAAGTGTTCATTAGCCATCTCTGGTTTGAGATTTCATATTTTAAACTCAATAATCCATCAATGACAGTTCTATACTTTTGGGAAGTATTAGGTAACTGGAAGCGTTAGGTAACTTTCAGAACAAACTGCCTGTGTGTCTTGCTAGCAATTGCAATAAGATGCAATTTCATGAGAGACTAAAGCAATTTGGGTTACTCACCATAACATCCCTTCAACACAAAATGCACACAGTGAGCTCTTCCAGGCTATCTCGGCGAAATGACATGTTGTTCCTACTCTCCATTTGCAGCACACTAAACAAATGCTGTTGTGCCACCCATTTTCCGTGGAGGAAGATCTTCCCCATCTCTTGCTCTCCACACGGCTCTTTCGATCAAGGAGCTAGCATAGCAAAGGATGCAGCAGCCATTCAGACACATAGTCCTGAATTCTCTTCAGCTGCTACTTTTAGTTGCATTAAAGTCATAACGAATCATATCAGATATTAAAATATTCTGCAGAACAACACGGATTGAACTAACAACAAAGCGATTGCAGTCATCTGCTTCCTTGCCATCAGTCTGAGCCACGGCCAGTTGCTCGTAATGTTACGGCGTATTGAAGGCCATAACTCCCTCTCCCTCTCTCTGTATCAAACACAAGCCCTTTTTCCTATCGAGCATCCTTCTGTAAAACTTTTATGCTTTTCAAATGGGCAAGACTCCTGGATTACATTTTTTGCCAAGATAGATGAGACTGCTTTTCACATGAGACCAAGGAAAGTAATGAGCTGTAATCTTTGAGCTGGAAGTTATCTATCTTTTTTAATTACAGGTAGATCATTTCTATATTAGCCCCCACGGCAAACGGCAGTGCCGCGTAGGTTTCTCAAAGCACTGCTGCACCAAGAGGAAGGGATTATAAGATTCTGGGACCTTGGCAGGAAAAAAGGATTTTCAAACTTGAGTCTATTTTGAAATGTATAAGTCCATGCTATTTATATAATTCAACATATTTTGACACTGTTACTCACTACAAGTAATAAGATATTGCCATCACATCAGCGAGATGGTTATTAGATGGTCCCTGCAAACATTTCTGCCTTAGTCTGACATGTCTCCACTTTCCTTGTCAAAGGAAGCTGCAGCCCTCACATCAGCTAGGACAATTTAAACCCATTTAACCAAAATATCTGTTTGCATACATATTTTTAAATATAGATTCCCTTTACCTTATGCCTGAAGGAAAGAAATATTGTCTTACTTTCTGAATGTTAGGCTTTTTAATCATCCCTGATTTATTCTTCATGGTTTGGCCTGAAAATAATCCCTTAACTTGTCATACTTCCTGGGTCAGTCCTGTCTTATCTAGCTAGCTTATATGTGAAAAAAACAGAAGTGGTTTTCCCCTTGAGCCTTGACTCCTCACATCCAGCTCCTGTTTAACCACTTTCACAGCCACGGCTTTGCTAGGGAGAACTATCACAGCAGCTTATGGAAAAAGATCAGATCATTCTCCAGCAAGGATTTTAGAAGCTTACGACAAAGAGACATTGTTCACATGGTCCTATTCTGTTTTGCTCTCAGAGATTGTGATGCTCCCTCAAGATACGTTTTTCATTTTGTACTAACAATTTTTGCTTTTCCACTTGTGTGTGCCAATGCCTTGATAACGTCTGCACCCTTGGAGGTACGCTGTCAAAGGCAGGACGGCTTGACCTACTGCAGAGCTGGTTGAGTGTTTCAACTCCTGGTGACCAGGCTAGTGACTTAAAACGGGGGGCATGACCAAGTGCCTCATCTACAACCTTCAAGAGAGATGCCTGTTCTTGTAGCACAGCTACTTTTCTCAGCCCTGCTCCTAAGGGGAGTGAAATCCCGACTCTACTGATATCTCAGCTAAGCCGTACAGAAAAAAACTAGGATCCAGGAAAACTGTAGCATGAAAGTTATTGGAGAACAACTGTATCAAAATATTTATTTTTTGGAGCCAAATTATGTCAGAGTTCTGTTAATGGCATTTCTCTTTTTTTCTTTTAAGCGGACATTTATGTCTTGTGAATGGTACTTGTTTTGTGTGGAAAACAATTAGAAAACGTAGGGATTCCCTGGGAAGCAGCACTGATGGGGAAACTTCACACAGCCCTACTCTTTTTTTTAAATTTATTTCTCAGTGCTCAGTTGAAAACACTTCCAGGACTGAATCCGTGCTGAAACCCACTGAGCCAAGAGAAAGAGTATGGCTGCTTGTAAGGGGTGAAGAATGACATAGACACTTCTACATCTTGAGAAAATAGGAAAAGTAAAGATAACAGCATACAGAGAAGCAAAGGGGAAGACTTCAAAACAAAAGCAAGAAAAAGTAAAGGGGAATCGGATAAAGAGACAAAGAGAAGTCTAAAAGAAACTTAAAAATGAGTTTTGGAAGGAAGTGCATGACGGAAGATGTCTTTGGCATGCCTCCTCAGTTATTGAATTGAGCACTCTACACCTGGAAATTATGATGATGTGAGCATTCAAAAATACAGCTGAAAAGCAGAAAGCTGTAACAAAGTAAACTCATGCTAAAGGAAGCCTTTAACAAGTTTTACTTCCTGTATTGCACCTCGCAGGTTACGTAACTTTACATTTAATGGACATTCTCAACTGGAGTCCTGTTTGTGAACTGGAGGGAATGCTATTAGTATGCTAATCAGTTCTGCAGAGTAAATTGGTTATAAGAGTGGGGTGCGAGGGAAAGGTACAATAGGGGAATATTTTTTAATTAGCACACTATGAAGTCTATTCTCCCCCTGATGCCTGTGCATATCCCCTCTTGACATTAATTTCAGCCACACAACTTCTGTTGAAATCAAAGGGGATTGCATGACTCTGCTCCAATGCAATCTGAAGGGATTCGCAGGAAGGGGTGATGGCCACCCTCTAATCTGCAGCTATGGAAGCGCTGGCAGGTTACAAGCACGGCTCTTGCAGTAGGAAGCATTGCTTATGTCCCATCAGGCACTCCCGTTTGAAGGTATGTTGATTCTCACACACAGGATGTTTAGAAAGGAGAGTTCAGCCTTAGTTTCAGTCGACTGTCAGTTTTTATAGCAAATTCCAGATGGGCTTAGTGCTTATCCTGGACTCAGGCTAAATTCACATTTGCTGCAGCTGGACTTGTAGAGTTTATCACTGGCATTTGAAATACCTGAGAGAATCGGTCCTGCAAAGCAATCTTGCTCTCTGATTATTTTTTTTTAATTAAAAAAGTTTCTTAGGTTCACAAGCCTCGAATGAACCTTTAGAAGAGTTCATGGAGAAAATAATTAAAGCACCAAGAAAAATGGTGTTTTGGGAATCATAATAAGAATAATGAAAACAGGCAATAATTTGCAGTTTGGTATGTGGATTTTATCACTTGAACCACATTCTTTTAAATTCTTTTCCTCCAATATCAGCCACCCTCAGGAGAGATACAGTGTTTTTAAAGTCATCGTGCAAAGCCCAAACTTCCATTTCCTATATAATGTCTCACTGACCTTATGCTAGAGCTTTTCTACTTGATCCCTCAAATTCTTAAACAACATCAAAAGTTGGCTTTTTGTTCTAATACTTCTGGTCTGCTAAATTTTAATTGCAATGTTAATATAAAGTACTTTGGAATCAATCCTTTTATCAAGAACCTTGAGGCCTGTCTGTTGAAGAGTCCTGCTTGAGAGCTGGATATCACGTAGCCGTGAGACAGAGGACATTGCTGAAGGAAAGTCAGCAGCTATGGGATTTCTGCAAAAGCTAGATATCTAACACCTCTGCAAGCTCCAAGGTTTTCTAGGTGCGTCTTACACATGCCCCACCACCGGATGGGGAGTAAAATGCAGCTGAACATACTGAAGCTCCTATTTACTATAACAAGGCCAGATTCTCATCCTATACTTTCATTTATTTATATTTTACTATGGAATAATTCAATATAATTCTAGATTTAAATCCTTGAGAGAAAGTTAAGCTGCCTCTGTGATATTCTTGACCAAAGTTTCAGAAGAGCTCCAGCATTACTGTAAGATCCTCTGGAAAGTCAGCTTTAATTTCCTTTCTTGCAGGTAAAGGATAAGTGACAGTTCTGTTGTATTAATTTCTGAGTAAATTTATTTCACTGAATTAAAAGGTTTTAACATTATTAGAACACAATACTGTCTAATAAAAAGTAAAAGATCATTGGGGGTTTCAAGGACTTCAGCCTTAATCTCATTGCAAGAACCACCTTAAACATATGCCTAAAGATTATTAAAATGCTGAAGAAATGTTGTATTAGAACATATGAATATAGAAGTGTCGGTTAATTGGTCTACATATCAGGTGTCCTAAGCCTTATCTCCTTTATCTCAGGTTCAAGAGATATTTATAACGACAACTCTCCGTTTGGTGCCTTTTTTTTTTTTAAATACAGGCTAATAATTAATCTTTTGGAGGAAATGAGAAGATATTTAAGATGCTCTGGAACTGTCTTCTACTGAACGTAAATCTTGGAGATAAAAAAATTCAAGGCTACAGATGAGAACATTAAATATAAACATAGCAAATACAACCTCAACCTCCTGAAGCCCCACTGAAACCAATAAACAGGACACATCACCAATATAGCTTCTCTAATTGGTATGGATTTTCTTCTGCAACCTGACTTCAGACCCAGATTGAAAGGCTGGAGGGCATTTACAGTGCTTTGCCTAACACAGACCATGAGACTCTCCTGAATTAATTCTTGAGAGAACTAGAGCAGATCATCTGGGAAAACTTGTAGTCTCAAGGTTGACAGAGAATCAGCCACGACCTATTCTCCAACAGTTAATCACCTTAACTACAAGCACTGACGATATTTGTAGAGTGATTTAAATTCCTAACCACTACTAAACTAGAGGAATGCACTTCTTATATCTGCATTCCCTGTTCACAGTGAGTGATTAAAACTTTAATGATTTCTTGCATGATGGTCCAAACTTTTCCATTTTAAGGACTACATATTTCTTTTTATGGAGCTTCCACTGGCCAAATATGAAGTTAAAATGCTCGCAACCCACTCTTCCTATAAGGGCTGGCGCCAACTTGCAGAACAGACTAAAGGACTTACAGCCACAATAAATCATAGACAAGATGGGACTGATGGACATGCTAGATTTGGGCTAACAGCTTAACCCCTCCGATTCTGAGATTATAGGAGTTTAATCTAATTAAGACAAGTTATCCCAAATCTTTTAACAAGTCATCCTTGAGGTCCTTTCACTACTCCCATCCTTCCCATCTGTGAATTCAAGAACTAGGTATGATACTATTAGCTGCTTTAGTGCCCCTTAGGGCAGACCAACCCCTTAATTCCCATTTCAGCTTTCCTGGTCCATACATCACTGATCTCATAGTACAAATCTGTCTCTTCTCGCCAGAATATTAGCTCATACCATTCTCCCAGCGGTTCAGCAATCGTGAACTCTGATACAAGGGATTCACAGAATAAAGGAATCATTTAGGTTGGAAAAGACCTTTAAGATCATCAAGTCCGACCGTTAACCTAGCACTGACAAGTCCACCACTAAACCATGTCCCTAAGCACCACATCTACAGGTCTTTTAAGTACCTCCAGGGACGGTGACTCACCCACTTCCCTGGGCAGCCTGTTCCGATGCTTGACAACCCTTTTGGTGAAGAAATTTTTCCTCACGTCCAATCTAAACCTCCCCTGGCGCAACTTGAGGCCGTTTCCTCTCGTCCTATCGCTTGTTACTTGGGAGAAGAGACTGACACCCACCTCACTACAACCTCCTCTCAGGTAGTTGTAGAGAGTGATAAGGGATGCTCCAGCACCTCAATGTCTTTCTTGTAGTGGGGGGCCCAAAACTGAACACAGCATTCGAGGTGCGGCCTCACCAGTGCCGAGTACAGGGGCACGATCACTTCCCTGCTCCTGCTGGCCACACTATTTCTGATACAGGCCAGGATGCCGTTGGCCTTCTTGGTCGCCTGGGCACACTGCCGGCTCATGTTCAGCCGGCTGTCGACCAACACCCCCAGGTCCTTTTCCGCTGGGCAGCTTCCCAGCCTGTCCAGGTCCCTCTGCAGAGCCTTCCTACCCTCGAGCAGATCAACACTCCCACCCAACTTGGTGTCGTCTGCAAACTGACTGAGGGTGCACTCGATCCCCTCGTCCAGATCATTGATAAAGATATTGAACAGAACTAGCCCCAGTACTGAGCCCCGGGGAACACCACTTGTTACCGGCCACCAACTGGATTTAATTTGATTCACCACAACTCTTTGGGCCTGGCCATCGAGCCAGTTTTTTACCCAGCGAAGAATATGCCCGTCCAAGCCATGAACAGCCAGTTTCTCCAGGAGAATGCTGTGGGAAATGGTGTCAAAGGCCTTACTGAAGTCTAGGTAGACCATATCCACCTCATCCACTAAATGGGTCACCGTGTCATAGAAGGAGATCAGGTTAGTCAAGCAGGACCTGCCTTTCATAAACCCATACTGACTGGGCCTGATCACTTCATTGTCCTGTACGTGCCACGTGATGGCACTTAAGATGATCTGTGCCATAACCTTCCCTGGCGCCGTGTCAGACTGACAGGCCTGTAGTTCCCTGGATCCTCCTTCCGGCCCTTCTTGTAGATGGACGTCACATTTGCTAACCTCCAGTCAACTAGGACCTCCCCGGTTAGCCAGGACAGCTGATAGATGATTGAAAGTGGCTTGGTGAGCACTTCTGCCAGCTCCCTCAGCACCCTTGGGTGGATCCCATCCGGCCCCACAGACTTGTGTGTGTCTAAGTGCTGTAGCAGGTTGCTAACCATTTCCCTTTGGATTAGGGGGGCTTCATTCTGCTCCCCGTCCCTGTCTTCCAGCTCAGGGGGCTGTGTACCCACAGAACAACTGGTCTTACTCTTAAAGACTGAGGCAAAGAAGGCATTAAGTACCTCAGCCTTTTCCTCATCCTTTGTCACTGTGTTTCCCCCCACATATAATAAAGGATGGAGATTCTCCTTAGCCCTTCTTTTGTTGCTAATGTATTCATAGAAACATTTTTTATTATCTTTTATGGCAGTAGCCAGATTAAGTTCTAGTTGGGCTTTGGCCCTTCTAGTTTTCTCCCTGCATAACCCCACAACATCCTTGTAGTCCTCCTGAGCTGCCTGCCCCTTCTTCCAAAGATCATAAACTCTCCTTTTTTTCCTGAGTTCCAGCCAAAGCTCTCTGTTCAGCCAGGCCGGTCTTCTTCCCCACCAGCTCGTCTTTCGGCACATGGGGACTGCCTGCTCCTGTGCCTTGAAGATTTCCTTCTTGAAGAATGTCCAGCCTTCCTGGACTCCTTTGCCCTCAGGACTGCCTCCCAAGGGACTCTGTCAACTGACTCTCCTCCTTACTTCTCCAAGAATCAAAAACTCTATCATTCCATGATCGCTATGCCCAAGACAGCTTCCAACCATCATATCACCCACAAGTCCTTCCCTGTTCACAAACAACAGGTCCAGCGGGGCACCTTCCCTAGTTGGCTCCCTCACCAGCTGTGTCGGGAAGTTGTCTTCCACGCACTCCAGGAACCTCCTAGACTGTTTCCTCTCTGCTGTATTGTATTTCAGCAGACATCTGGTAAGTTGAAGTCCCCCATGAGAACAAGGGCTAGCGATTGTGAGACTTCAGCAGAACCACGTGAACAGAGACGGAGGCAGAGCCCAGGGTTAGATCAGAGCGAGAGTATTATGAACATGTAACCCAAGCTGGAGCCCTGCCAAGGGTTTGACATTTATTAGCCAGTGTGGAATACAATGCTGATGGGTTTTGCTAATATAGTAATGTAATTTATATTAGTAACATGGTGTGGTCATCCATATTAAACTAAAAAAAAAAAAAAGGTGTATGGAACATAATCTTACCCATCACTATGTCAGAAGCTCATGTTCAGCATGGTTAGCCACCATGACCCCTAAGGGCTTTCTTAGAATAACTGTTTCCCAGAGCCGAGCCCGACATCAGTGAAGATTCATTCTTCCTAGGTATGATTTTACATATGGTTGTACTAAAATGCCTGTTACTTCATCTGGATGCAAACAGGTGGTCCATATAGTTTTGTATCAGTGATACAAGCACTCCTACAAACCCAGAGTCATTTGCAGACTTGCTCAGTAACAACTATTTTTCCTTTGAAATCATAAATAAAATGCATAAAATAACAAAGGGATAAGAAATTATGGAGTCCATCAGAAAAAGAAATACATGGCTAGTAAAGATCACCTATTAGACCTAGTTTGAGCCCTGTCAGCCAATTTTTAATCCATTTTATGTGAACTGTTTATTTTGTATCTATTTTTTTAATCAGTGTCATGCAGTACCAAGTCAAATGCTTTATACAAGACTATTACATGAACATTATTATGGTTATCAACAAAATTTGTAATCTCATTCACAAAAAAGTAATTTTGACAGGATCTGCTTTCCCTAAGCCCATGTTGATTGGCATTAATTAGATTTCTACTGTTAATCCTTTATTAATCGAATTCTGCATCAGCCATTCCAGGACCAGTATCAATCTGACAAACCTGTAATTACCAGGGTCATCTCATTTTACTCTTTTAAATACTGGAACAACATTTGCTTTTCCCAGCCTCCTGGAACTCCCCCACCATTCCTAAACTCATTTAAAAATTCACAATAGCAGCTGGAGGAACTCAAGCGCAGTGCACACTCTTATCAGCCACCGCAAGATTTGGCAAACTTGTAGTGGCACTGGGCTGTTCAGGGCATTGCTTTTAGCTGTCTCATTGGTCACAGGCTCACAGCAATGTTGCAAAAGGTGCAGTCTTGGTTGATTAAGCCAGGCTCTTACTAAACAGAAGGTAAAGAGAAAGAGATAAGAAAGAAGAAATAAGACAGAAAAGGACATATGAAGCAGAGTTGACAGCAAACCCCGTGTTTCATACTCCGTGCCCTGCAGGTGTCCTCATGAGGTCCCTCTGCAGGTCTCCTCTCCAGCCCGGGTGAGGAACCATATGGCCATACCAAGGCCTGGGGACAATCCATTCGTCCCTTGTTCTCGCCCTGTGAACCCCAAATCTTGCTATAGAAGGGTTGAGAGTTTCACCTCAGCTCTCATCCAGAACTGCTTTAACCTTGGCAACCAGAGTCCGAAAACAAGTCGTTCTATGCAAATCTTCAGCTGACTTCCCTGAAGCTTTTTAAAATATCTCAAAGTTGTTGACATCTTCAAAGTGCAGTTCTGGATGGTTCTTCTTTCGTAGTAAAGAGGTGAGATAGGACCGGGGCAATAGTGGCATTTTCCCTCTTTATACATTATCCTCTGGCCAAAGCTCTCCCTCTGATACCGGGGATGAACTGGGGATTAACACCTGTATTTTCAAAGGCTCCTAAACACAAAGCTAGTTTTCTCTAGCTGTAACCATTAGGCACCCAGAGTAAAAGGCTTACAAATTCGGTACGGACGGAAATGCCTGGAGCAGAAAGCTGGTTTTAAAGTACAGTTCTGCAGCTGGTGTTTCCTGGTGACCAGCTGTGGCTGCTCCGGAGGTGGGCTTAGGTGCCTGCATCTCCCACGTGCTGCAGAAGGCAGCCTAGGGACCACCTCAGTGTTTGACACCAAGCACAGATATTAGTGATCTCCAAGTCTCCTTTTTAAATGTAGCTTTTCTCTTTCAGTTCACTTTTCTAATCTACAGCCAAAAGCCTCATGTCTAAGGAAGCTCCAAGGATGCAATGAGTGGAAACGTCAATATTGCCTTTATTTTGTCATCTAATGAGTCCTGGTGTCCAACCCACCAATTTTATTCCATTCTTTTCTGACCCTCTTCTCTTTTCCACCTGTTATTATCTTAACTCGGTCTTAGGGTGGTCTTGATAGCCCCATTTCTTTGGGCTAATTTTGTCCATTTCACTTTGTCTTCTATCAAGCTATACCGTTCCAGAAGGCTGGAGGATTTATTAAATTCTCAGCCCTTTTCCAACAAGCAAGTGCATGATCTAGATAACTGCTGGACAAGATTTTTTTTCAAGAAATCCTTTTTGGTTTAATGGTAGAAACTTATCTTAGAATAAGATTAATATTAATCTATAGAAAAGAACAAGATAAAGATAGATTTTGCCTATTAAATTTAAGAATGGCAATCAGTTAAGTGTTTACTAAGTACTGCTAAATTAAAATGAAACACCGAGAGAAGTACATATGACAGGCTATAGTGTATTAAATGGTTTCATTATCCTCTGATATAATGAATAACAAATGGATTTGGAAATTGATGCAATGTTTTGAAAAAAGTATTCCTGTAGAATTACAGTAAAATTAGACTGAATTTATGTTTCCACCATTACAATTTTCACTGCCATCTCACGATGTTAGCTGTGGTTTTTAATGTCTGTTTATGTGCCTTTCTTGAGTAGAATTTGAAATGGGTTGATCAGTTATCACGTAATAACTGCTTAAGAATAAATCCATATTAAATTAGAAAAACTAGGTAAGATAAGAATGTAGCGTTTGTAACATCAGTAGGGAAAAAAGTAAAGGCACAGAAATATGTTTTATTTAGAAATTAACTAATTTAATTAGGTATTAAAGTAGCGAGTATTCACAGAGATTGTGCTGCTTCTGTATATTCGAAATAAGTTTTCTTGCAGCACAGCCTTGTTACCACGTTAAACAATTTTTAGTGTGTTATACCTGAAAGATCACAATAGATTAAATTTTGTGCAATAGATTTTACTACTGAACCGGACTATTTAAAATTCTCCATGAAATGTAAAGATGGATTTAAAATTTATGAACAGGAGCATACAATGACATAGGGCAGATTAAAAAAAAGTGCAATTTAACATAAAGTATTATTAGTAATAACATTGCAATCAATCACCCTTCTTATCTACTCATATGTCTTTAGGTTATATCTTTTAAAAAGCCCTAGTGAAGACAAATCATACAGTGCTGAGCTGAGCACCGCAGCTGGGGTTTTCAAAGGACCACGGTGGAATTCATCACTTCAGTGCCCAACTCCTCACTGGAGATTCACACAAGCTACTCCTTCTGCATTTAGAAAAATTAAACCAGCTTTTGTTCAGGAAAAAGAAAGAAGGAATTGAAGATTCCTTTTTTTGAAGAAAAACTTCAGAACCTCTCTGCTCAGCCCTGCATTTTAATATAATATGAATGATTCTAAAAACTGTTAAAACCAAATAAATACTTGAAATCTACAGTGTTATTTTGCAGAGATTTTTAGCCCTTTTCTAATAGGCTGTTAGGCAGAAGAGGTTTTTGTTACTGTAGCTATTGTTCTCAGTACTGCCTGCTGAGTAATTCCAAGGTTACAGAAAGGAAATACAAATAGAAAAACTGGGGTGGGGGAAAGGCATCAAGTGGGAATAACACAGTTCTCCTTTGCAAAGAGCACTAGGGGCTGAAGAGGAAGACCAACAGACAAATGTAGTTTCAGCATTGTTCTCTGTTGTTTTCTCCATTGCTTTATTCTTTCCAACATGTCAACAAGAAATAAATAATGTGTCAGAAATTCAGGAAATTAAGAGGTCACAACAAAAGCAACCAGCAAAAGAGATTGCAATCTGAATTATCCAGGGGAAAGACATTAAGAAGTGAAGTGGAGCTGGTGCCAGTGATGTGGAAGAGAAAAGAAAAGCAGCAGAAAGGAAAAATCGTCTCAGCATATAAACAAGCACAGACGTTTACTGTAATTAAGCCGATAACACTCGGCAGATAGCATGCAGCCTGGTCCCTGGCTGCCATCAGCTCTCCCGCTGCTGCCAGTCCACAAGATTTCTGCAGCAAAGGTTGGGCATGTCACCAGCCCCTTGACGGGAGGCAGAGTGCTGTCAGGGAGGTCTTGTTTGCTGTGAAAAATAGTCAGAGGTTTACCTTGAAACTGAGTTTTCCAGCCCGCCTGGTGTTGCAGTTTAACCAATAGTTCACTTTGACGGCTCTGTTACGTTAGGACTAAACTGAAGTTTACAGTCAGCTCAAAAGATCTTAAATCCTAGCAAACACTCCGAAACATCTCTTCCACTGTTTTTCCCTGGTCAGCTAGGTGTTAATAAGCACCAGGATTAAGGAGGTAGTACTAAAACACTCCTAATTCATGGCAACCCAGGAGGAACTAGAGGCTACTCGCTATTCTTTGAAACTGTATGAAAAGCTCCAAATAAATTAGACACTTGGAAATTCTTGATTGTTTACTTTTCCTCTCATATCTGCCATCCTCTTCTGTAAGAGACAGCAAACCATGCCGGGAAGATAATACATTCCAGGCATACGAATACGAAGACACTAATTCATGCACAGTCAGTTCTTTTCCAAACCTGTGCTAATATTACATGGAAAAATCTGCTGGAGTTAAAGGGCAGAACGGTTAGCTGCATTGCTGTCCTACGACCAGCCCAAAGCTCCTTACCTGATAGATTAAATGAAAATTTTGTAGTGTGTGTGCAGATGTCTGAGGTGTGCGGGCCAAGGTACCTATCGCAGGGTATTCGAGTGGCTAAGAAACGTGTTGCAAGAGGAGAAACAGTGCAGCTGAGAGCGGCTGGCTCCTGAGGCAGCTCCCTGGGAGAGGGAGAGGCTTACACAATTGCAGAATATTCTTCTTTTCCACTTCCATATTAAAGCAACACTGTAGGGGCTATAGTCTTGCTGCATATCTGATGTCTGCGAGGACTGTGGGTGATTTCACTGGGGAGCATTCAACCAAAGCCACAGGGAGAGGTCTTCTCCCACATGAAAGGTATTAAATAAATCCATACAGTTGCTTGCTTCAGGTTTATCTTCAGAAATGTGCCTCTCTGGCTCGAGCATGGGTTCTTTTGATATTTGCATGGTCTCATCTGATCAGCTAAACACTCCTTTTGCAAGAGGCTGCCTCTGTTCGGTTGAGGTACTGGTGAGCAAAAGGGTATGGTCTCATACCCACCACAGTCCGTGAGCAGGGGCAAGGGGATCTCAAAGAGCATCTGCTGCATCAAGCCTTGTCTGTCTTAGTGGAAAGATTTCAACACAGCACTGAGAGTACAGTGCACATCAGATGAGTGATATAACCTGTTATTTAGGAGAATGGCACTGAGAAAAAATCCGGAGTCTTACCAGAAATTAATAAAAGGCAACATTGTACACTTCTTTCCTTATCTTCTTCCAAATAAGCTTTCTACATAGTTCTTTCTTCTTATGCTTCAAATTATGCAGCATTTTTAAAGATACTACTACTAGTCCTTATTCTGTTTCCCAGCTAGTGTTTTTGATGGCAATCACATATACAATTATCTCTTGTATGACTTGCATTTAACTTAAGCTATGAGTTTGGGTTGTGTGTTTTGCAGATTCACTGTTCTGAAGGAACTTTGATTGATGGCAATCACCTAAACAGATACAGGATCAGGAAATTTCCCCAGCAAAGACAACAGAATAGGGTACATATGTAGTATTCTTGCTTATTAGTTTAGAGACCAGAGTTCTTGTAGGTCAGCTAATCTAGCAGGAGCTGAGGCGGGAGGTTGCCTGCTCCGTTGGCACAAGCAGTCACAGACAGAGCAGGCATCAGGAATGGAGATGCAGGAAGGGCCTGAGTGACTTTGGGGTTTGAAGCTCTAGGAAGCTGCTCCAGGTGATTTTCCACACAGCTGTGGATATTCTGGCTTACTTTGCTGAGGTATTTTGGCCTTCCCATGTGTGGTGTGAAGAGTTTGGATGCACACGTCTGGGCTATGGCTTCCTCTCAGGGTCAGGAACCTAAACCATAAGGGTTGCGGGGCCAAGGCTGGAACTGTTCCAAAGGACCTAAGTACCCTTAAAAGTGAAAGAGCAGGAGTGAAAGCTCTTACTCTGAGGGCTATGAAAGATCTCAACACTATAATGCCAGCAGGAGACCCTCCTGAGTTCACAGCTCCTTCTCACACAATGCAAACTGGGAAGAGATATGCCTCTTTTCCCTCATTGAAACTTTGGGGATTCCAGATGCCTTACCCTTCTGTAAGGCATTTTCTGAAATTACGGAGTCTGTGAAAGTGCACTCTGTTTTGTTATTCATTAACTGCCTTCAGCTCTTTAGTATGCCACAGAACCCTCCTTCTTCCAAGAGCCAGGGAGAGAGATGACAGAGCAAAGGGCAGCACAGACAACATCAAGAAGCCAGAAAAGCAAGGAAAGCAGAGAAATTTTGTTTCACCCTTTTCTTAGAGCCATTTATTTCCATGCTGAAAGGCAGCATGTGGGCTGAGATGCTTTACTTTGCATTTTGCACAGAAACTATGGGAACTCTTCTCCACTTATCATTGAAGGGGAATGGTCCAGTGCAGTTCTAGTCTGATGGTATTAAACCATGAGCATTAAACCAACCTACCGCTGGAAAGTGAGGAGAAGAGCTATTGAAATATTCAGCTTTCAATTATAATGTATCAGCTACTACATCAGATTATTTACTTGGGAAGGAAGGAGCTGGTGCTTTCTCCCTGTTAGACTAGCTTCTGTTCTTCAAGGATGCTCATCAAGATCATACTTAAGTGACATAAAATACTTGAGGGGACTTCCTCCTTTTCAATTGCTTTCACTATTTATTTTCTTAGTCTATAAACTCGAGCTTTGATAGCCTACTCTGTTTTCCCACTTTCCCTCACCTTTTGTCTACTGAATTTATTAACAGCCTTAAATGGGTTGCTGACATACCCAGGAATTATGCATATGCTCAGAGCCCTTTTAAGATGCAGTGAGGCTGGTGAAGAAAGGTTGTTAAGTGCCTCAAATACCAAGCTGGGATTCAGGGAGCCCAGATTAGACTCTCCTCAGCAGGTTCCCTCAAGGCCCTTGGGGAACGCCCTTTTCCCCTGGGTTTCAATCCCTGTCCAGAAAGCATGGGTCCCTTTCCTTCTCAATGAGCTGCATTGTAGTGATGGCACTCAAACACTGTAACAGATAGGAAATAGCTGTATCAGCTTGTAATAGAGCATTATTCTACTTATCTTTCTAAAAGTACCATAGCTGTCTTCCTGTAAAAGAGGTCTTTCTTTAAAATGAATTAATTGAGTGTAAGCTAGGCAGTAGCAGCCCTGTATCCATTACTACTGGAGGTCATCTCCCTTAAACCCTTCAGAGGGAACTCCTTTTTTGCATAGACACCCTATGCAGCACGAGCCATGCAGTCACAGCCTGGCACATCCTCCCCAGCTCCATCAGCACTTCAGCCTCAGTGCCGTGTATGGGCTAAAATCAGCTACGTTTAAAGTCCAGGAATTTTCACGAGGAAACTCATGTTGCTCTGTAAGCTGCTCCATAAAAGAAAGCGAGAGTGGCAGAGTGGGCCTTGGAGACAAGGAAGCAGCACTTAAAAAAGACTAATTGTGATTAATATATTCCATCTCTACTGTGAGAATTATTATTCACGAATATGTCTTGCAAACACAATGTGACAGGACTAAGAAAGCATACAGGCATCTTCACCTATTCTTAGCTCAGTGTACAACAAGTTTCTGTTTTGAGGCAAGGACTCATTTTACAGATCACATTTGAACATTTTTTAGGATAACTGAGGCAGCTGTTGCTAAAAACTGCTGTAGCTTGAAAATCACTTGAATGTTTTTACTGTAAGTAAACTGCTATTCCTGGGTACTTGGTGAAACAGAAAGGAGAAACCACTTCATTTCTTACCTCAGTATAAGTTTCATGAGTATTGGCTGAGAAGTTGCTTGGTATTGCCAAGTGAAGAGACCAGTTTTATGGTGAAGGAATTGGGAGAGGGTTTAACGTGTTTCAGCTCCCTACGACACTGAAGACAAGGCCTCAAGTCTTTACACCATTATAGCAAAGCATTTTTTGCTTCTTCCCCATCATATGATCACTGCTGTAAACATCAGTCTCTCCATATTTATGAACACACTTCACTCTACACACAGAGCTGACCAGCAGCAACTATCCACGTGCCTTCTCTTAGCTTCTGGCAAATGAGGTATTTCAAATTAGCTTAGCCTTTTATACAGAAAGGTTACATGAACTTAAATTACTTTGCATTATGGCAAGGCTTAGAGCCTGCCCACCAACGCTGCTGGAAGGTAGATGGTACCAGGTAACTTCGTTGTGTGCCTAAGCCCTGAGCACGATACCTTAATTAACAGGAGAATCAGAGAATGGCAAATCAGAACTGTTGATTGAAAAACCTATTCAAAATTTTTGACCAAACTCTACTCTAACATGCACCTAGAGCAAGTTTAATATTTCAGTTTAGAATTAGTTCTGTTACAGAGGAGAAACAACATTATACTTCCTAGTTAGATAACATCCATGTCTCATAACATCTCTGTTATCCCAAATCAGAAATGTCAAGTTTTGATCTGTTCTAGGGTGAAAGAATCTTCCTCTTTGGCCGGTTGTCCATCACCAGTTAAATAGACTTTCAAACTGTCTTGTACTCTATCCCACCTTTGCCATGCCTACAGGTTCAATGCAAGGCAGAACATTTGTACAGAACACGGTACATAGCAGGGCATTATTTTCCTGTGCCTGTAACACACCAACGATCTCTGCCACAAACGAGACTAAGTCAAGCAGGAGATTCCCTTTAGAAATTATACGTGAGATTGAGACTCTGAACCTGCTCATGATGAGGCAGGATCATGCAAAGTTAATGAACGCTGAGCTTATGTTTCTGTATCGCACACATGATTAACAGAGTTTGCAGATTGGTATTTGTCTGTCAAGCCCCAGTGCTGCCAGTTGAAGAGTTCTTTAACAATAAAATTACTATTGAGTAATTGACATTTTCTTTTGCCTGTCAGAATATATACAAGCTGTTTTTTGCAGCTAAATTTCTCTTGAAATGTATGCAGGCATGTATTTCCTGCTTCCAAACTGAAAATCAGATTACTGTCTTGAGTACTAGCTGGAGTTCTGATGAATGTTTATTTGGCACCATGTTCATTCTGTTATGCACAAGTGCATAGAATTAAAATAATAATTTCTACTTGATTTCATGCTTCTCTGGCTTAATGGTCTCTGATGTTTCTTAGCAGATCCATTATACAGACTTAAATATAGAAAAGACGTACTGCAAGGAAAAAAAAGAAGAAACTGGCAACCAAATTTACTCCAAAGCGAAGTTGGAAAGAAAACTGCAAATATGACTTTTGCTAGGATTTGCCACTGTGTCTTTCCTGGATAATATGACACTGAGGTATTCATAATAATCAGTGGTGTACCCAAACCAATTTTCTGCTTGTCTCTACAAAATCCTGACAGCTCCTGTTTTTCCTTTAAGTGCAGTTGAATGTAATTAGCAAATTGCTCAAGGCTTGATTAAAATGTCATTTTATGACTCTGTGGTATCTCCAGCTCCTTTTCTAAAGCCACTCACTACCTGCTCAGCTTAACCCCATTCCAGTCAAAGATCTTGTCACCAAGTAAAGGGAAATTATTATTTTACTCTGTGGCTTGACAGCATCTACTGCTTTCCATTCAACACAGATGGTGAGTACCTGGAGTGGCAGGAAGAGGTACCAAAAGGATGCCAAAACTTCCAAGCAGAACAGGGGCTGTCATTTTGGATGCCACTGTCAAAAGCCAGACCTTGGAAAAGCATCCCTTTGGGGAGTGACACTGCAGTGCCACAGAGTGTTGACAGGCTGAGAGTGCTCAGGCAGTCTTATCTGTGCAGGGACTCAAGAGAGATCTCAGGGAAAGGGGTTGAAGATAATGTAAATACAAGTGATGGTGTGTAACACGTGCAAGCAAACATTCCCACCCCCTGAGCTACACCAGCACTGTTTACTGCTCACAACTCTGTCGCCCTTCAGCTTTCAGACAGTGTCTTATTTAAATTTGCTATTTCGTTCAGGCTCAGGTTTAAAAGAGTGGGGTCAAAGCAGCTTCAGTTTCATTTAGAGTAATTGGGAGTTGCAAAAGCGAAATACTGCCATTTTGCATTGCAAGAAACGGAGTTTCAGTGTGAAGGCTCAGGCATCTGTTCTGGGAAGGCTGAAGTGTTCATGATCTCACCATCAACCTCAGCTTCTTCAGCTGTTGTCACCATTTAGAAAGATTCTTTGGTTTGTTGTTTTTTTTAAATTTTTTATTAGCTTCCCTCCCTTCTCACAAAATCCATTTTTATCTCAGTTCTGCCTGGGGAGAATGCACTGATATTGCTTAGCTTTGCAAGACCTATTTATGTCTTACAGTCTCATAGGATCTTACACCAGGAGAGCTAATATACTCTGGTTATAGCTCTGTGAAACAGAACTCGGCTCCTCTCTGCTGCCACACGTGAACACACGTGTTCACACGCTTTAACATGGAAGACATTTCATAACCTCTGCCCTTTTCCTATCGCCTAGCTTCCCAGCCAGCACTGTTCCTTCTGCGTAGCTTTTTGTGTTCTTCTGAATTTGGCTACTTCGTGCTGAATTCCAGCAATGTTGGTCTATTAGCTGGTAGAAAAAAAATCATGGAAGGAAATCTGAGGTTTACCCAAGCCCCTGTTAGTACAGCTTGTCGCGTCTAGCATTTTCAATACGTCCCACTTTTTCCCCCAGTAGAATGAAGGCCAGAACGTGAGCATTTATTTGGAATTCTCTAGCACTGCTATGTTATAACCAGGGGTATTTTACAATTATGTCTTCATTGTCTCAACACAAATCATGCTTTAAATGATTAAATAAATCTTAGCAAAGGCATAGGATTTTCTGCACTGCTGTCTATGAGTGATTTGCATACAAGTGAAATAGATTTGGACCTCTCCCGGAAAAAATTAATTTTCTAGGGAGCTGTGAATTTTGCATATTTAATTATTACATAAGAATTTTTGTTTGGTATTGTTCTGGTAAGTCTATATTTTATTAGGCCTCTGATGATTTATAATAATAAATGTTTGTTCAGCAACAGCTGGTCTCAGATCATTATCCTATCAAACATACTTTATTTATTTATCCTGCTTCATTTTTAACCCTTGTGTGTTTTGTTTTCTTTCTCTAGTCACAACATTTTAGCTGGAAAGAAGTCAAGCTCCCTTTGAAAATAATTCATAGCAAATTAAGGTGAGATGTTTCTGGAACAGACATGGGGTAGTACTTGAGCATGCAAGCTACGCCACCTGCAGAATTTGTAGCGTGCTCTTGATGGATGCTGACTGTTCCCATAGCAAGGTACCCTCCGACCTTCCCACAGAGTTGTTAGCCTCTTAAAAAAATAGACTTATTGCATTGGCAGCAGGCTGGCTGCTACTAACTGCTATCAGTGGGAGACCTGCTCTTGGTGCCGTCAAGGAAGAGAAAACTACAGACTGTTAACGTCACGTTCCTTTGAAGTTTTCGGCATGCTTTTCATCTAACGCTCCAATGGAGACATACGTCTCTAGTATAGTAGGGAATGAAATAATCCCCATCTCAGGTAACTCAGCTAAGGGCTATTGGTTTAGATGCACAGGGTGGATGCCAGCCTGGCTCTGCTTTCCCACGTCGGGAACCAGCCTCTTGGTGGTATTCTTAGGTCCACCATGCTCTTAGTGGGATGCAGGGATCATGCAGTCCTGAATAAAAGCCAGCCTGCTTACCACGACACCATCTACATCTGCCAGAAGGAAATACTGAGGAACATATTATGGCTTCAGTCTTGCTTTTTGGGAGATGAAGTGCTTATCCCCTGACTGAAGGGACATACCTTATGCCATTCGGAATATATAGATCTGAGTATTTTCCTGATCAGATCAAAGCGCAACCGGGAGGAGGAAGGGAGAAATAGAGCCCTTCATTCAGCTGCCCAGGGTTAATCACAGGAATACAGGAGATTTAAGTTCAAATCCGTCCTCCTTATTTGAAGCGGAGAATTGAACTTGACACCTCTCCTCATCCCAAATTGGAGTGCATTAACCATGAGACCAGAGAGTCAATCCCTCAGTTTTCCTCTGCCTTCATCTCAAACACAATTAGAGTTGACATTATTTAAACACAGAAGTAACTTCAAGGAAATAAAGGAGAGATTGGGTGCATCTCAGATGTCGTAGCGACTACAGCATTTTTCTGTAGGAGCAGTGAGAAGGGCACCAAACCTCAACTCAGATGAAGCAGAGGAACAGAACATGCATAATAACGAGACAGATAATGTCACAAAGTTTGGGTCTAACTCAAAGTCTACTGAAATCATGAGCTGTATTTCCACTGACATTACAGAGCTTGAATCAGTACATGGATATCCAATTTGGACATTTTTTTAATCATTTCTTCACATTTTTAACTGAAAAAAAGGGAAGTGACTGACACAGAATTAGAGATAACAGAGGGATTGGTACAACAACTATTGATCAAAAAGCAAAATAAATATTCCAGCTGAATAAATAACAGGGAAAGCATGACCTTCAGTAAAAGACTTCTGAACCCCTATTTAAATTGTTGGATTTCTGATGCTTTTTCAAAAATAGTTTATGGTATGTTCACATGGAGATCCACCTGTTTTGAGAAGGTGTAACTTAGTATGCCAAAAATTGCAGTCTTACGTGACATTTAGTTCCCTATGAGGCTAATATTCCAAAGAAATCAGAAAATCAGTGAACTTAATTTCTTATGGTCAGAAGTCATCAGAGTTATAGAGAGAGAGCAGCCATACTTCAAGAGGGAAAAATTCTGAAATGCAAACCTCAAACAGAAGGGAGAAGGCATTTTATTTTCCCTTTGCTGTTAGAGTTTTGTTTTTTAAACGTGGCTTCACTCCACCATCCTTCACCACATGTCTGGATGTCTTATCATGAGAAATCCCATACAACTGGTCTCAAGTGATGCATCCTTTACTATCCCTACCTTGATCCCTTTGTCATCATTAGAAGTGCCAGGTTCCTACCAACACTGAGTAAGGAAGTCTTTTATAAAGCATAAGAAATGCTTAACAGGTAATGTATACTATTCAAATTTGCAATTGGTTTGAGCTGGCTTTATGCCCCATCATTCAGAGCCTGTAACTACCTATAAGAAGTCTAAGAATTAGTGGGTCCTGTTACAGTCCAAAGTAAGCAAGCTTATTTCTAGAAGCTTCTGTTATCTTTTTATTTATCCCTGGGCTATTGATTAATGGAACCCTGCTTCAAAATGACCAATGCATTTATGTAGTTTTCAGTGGCACGTAGGTTTTTTATTTTGTCTTAATAAAGCTATGGAAATACACAAGCAAAAGAATAAAGGTGAGAAGCTTTCTCATTTACCCAGACTTCAATAACTATAGAGTATTTGTACAGTCATCATTGAAGAGAAAACCTTGAAAGCGCCCTGAATTGGCACAGACATCTGAAATCCTTAATGCCTGTGCTATAGTAGCAGTGCATTATAAGTAAGTATCGGCTTTAGATATCCCCAATTTAGATATTCAGTGATCACTGGAAAATGAATAACCATGCATTAACAGTATTTTGTCTTCACTATGCTCATGTGGTTTTCTTGTATTATCTCATGTGAAGGGCACAAACCAGGAATATTTTGAGCAACGCTAGGACTACAGATTTATCCATCTACATGCAAATCCACAAGAGGTTTTACAATGTCAAGCTCTAGGTTTCAGGGTCCTGGCTTCCAAAAGGGAACATACAATCTTAAATCTCACCATTACAGTATGGTGAGAATTGCAAGTCCCCAGACAGTATTTGCAAGAGCCAGCGTGCTCAAAGAGGAGCTGCCAGCACCAGGGAGCACTGCGGAGGGCCAGGCTCACACCTCCAGCTCCTGCCTTGCAAAAGCCTTTCTCATGCACGCACATGCACACGCTGCTTTGTGTTGCACTAATTCATGCTATTTCATTCAAAGACTACAAGTGCAAACCGGTTCCTGCCAGGTAAAATGTCTACACGTGTATTTTAAGTGAGACTTTTTATCTTTGTGATCTCAAATAGAGCAAGTTTACCAAATCTTGTGCTGTTCCTCAGATAGTTAGGAGTCCCAATGCTAATGGCATCCTGGCCTGTATCAGAAATAGTGTGGCCAGCAGGAGCAGGGAAGTGATCGTGCCCCTGTACTCGGCACTGGTGAGGCCGCACCTCGAATACTGTGTTCAGTTTTGGGCCCCTCACTACAAGAAGGACATCGAGGTGCTGGAGCGTGTCCAGAGAAGGGCAACGAGGCTGGTGAGGGGTCTGGAGAACAAGTCTTCTGAGGAGCGGCTGAGGGAACTGGGGCTGTTTAGCCTGGAGAAAAGGAGGCTGAGGGGAGACCTCATCACTCTCTACAACTCCCTGAAAGGAGGTTGTAGTGAGGTGGGTGTTGGTTTCTTCTCCCAAGTAACAAGTGATAGGACGAGAGGAAATGGCCTCAAGTTGCGCCAGGGGAGGTTTAGATTGGACATGAGGAAAAATTTCTTTACTGAAAGAGTGGTGAAACATTGGAACAGGCTGCCCAGGGAAGTGGTGGAGTCCCCATCCCTGGAGGTATTTAAAAGACGAGTAGATGAGGCGCTGAGGGACATGGTTTAGTGGGTGGTGGTGTCGGGTTGACAGTTGGACTCGATGATCTTAGAGGTCTCTTCCAACCTTAATGATTCTATGACTCTATGAGTTCAGGACCAAGTTTTCTTAAAAAAATACTATTTGCAACAAACATTGAAGGATGTTCAGTTATTTTCCAAGTGACTGGTCAGTCTCCTCTCTTTTATTTCTTATCACTCAGTCACAACTCTCATCCATGAACACAGGCTACGGCAGCTGAGGCAGCAAGAACCTAAATTGATGGCATCATGTTGCTTTGGCTTTTCTTGCCAGGTCTTGTTTTCTTTTTTAATCTCTGCTGGCACCATACTCTCAGCTCTCAGTGCCACCTGCTACAAGGATCCCCACTGAACTGTTTCCTAGATATATTGTACAGGTTTCTCCAACAACAGAGAAACCCTCCTTGTGAAGTCTCAGTTATTGCTTTCATACTCCAAGCAGTCCCTAAATCCAATTTATGATGATACTATTTTGATTCTCAACATCTTGATTTGGTGTATTATATAGCTAAACTGTTTGGATGAAGACTCCCAGTATGCACAGCATTATTGGTGTTGGAAGAGCCTTCATATTTCACCGTGTACTTTACAAATATACTGTGACAGTTTCCCCTTAAGATTTTTAAAAGTTAAGAGTGGGGGAAAAAACTGAAAGGGCAGGAGAAACTAAGTCTCAAAGTAGAGACCAGTTGTGTAGAGCTTTTAAATACATCCTCTGGGAATTGCTGCTCGTCTTTTTCTATAAAACCCCAAACTGACAGATCGATTGTCAGGTCTTCATTTATTGGTCTGATACAAGAACAGCCAAAAGTACTCAGATGTTTTTGCATATTTTTGGTAAGCATAGCGAGGGACATTCTCTTCTCACTAACACCTTTCCTTAAATGAAGGCAAAGTTTGAACCTGGTTAATGATACTGATATTTGTTGATTTTATACTTTTTTAAAATAAGGGGTGAAGCGGGAGGGGGGAAAGCAAGAGACCAATCAGGTGAATAAAGATATATTTATGTATTTGTGTGGTGGGCCTGAGAAAGAGCAATAAGCAGAATAACATACAGCAAGTATGGTTAGACATCTCTAAGTCTGCAACCACATTGAGATGGTCTTTTGAGAAGTCCTATGAACCAGAAATAGCTTTTCTACGGCCTGGAGAAAGACTAGAGGAAGGGAAGGAAGAAATACTTATGAGATAAGATGTGGAGGTTTTTTTTGTTTGTTTGTTTTGGTTAGATGGGCAGCTGCAAGGGAATGGTGTTTCAGGGGTTTTGGTAAGAGAGAAATGTGTAATATATACATAGCTTGAAGTAATAAAGAGAAGAGGCAAAGGTGACTTGTAGATCAAGAATTCAAGTGACATGGAAAAAAATGACTTAATAGTAGGGGAGATTTGGAAAAGAAGGTTAAGATGTTACTGTTTTGGTCATGTTTATATTAATGAAGTGATTTAAGAACAGCAGATCAAAAGCTTCAGTTTGAAGTAAATTAACTTGTGCAGTATCTTCCACTTTTCTATTTAAAAGTATTTTGTATTCTTCCTTTGAAGATGAACTGAATTTAGAATTTCTGTAGAAAGGACCAACTTCTGTAAGTCAGAAGAAATACAAGTAGAATTGTGGCTTGTGAAATGGCAACAGATGTGTAAAGTTAGGATGTGCAAACTTCTCTGTAACACAGAGAAATATTCCTGTTCCAGCATTCCTCCTTCCCAGGCAGCTCAGATTTATGTACTCGATCTAGTGAAATGCATCTTCAGAAAACTCTGCAGTGTTAGAAGACTGACACATTCATGAGACAATGCCCTCAGCAATCCACACAGTGCTACTGCATTAAATTTGCTATAATATGTTATGATTCACATCTGTAAGTGAAACAGCAGTAAACCGTATCTGGATTTTCAAGCATTATAAACTGGAAAATGTTAGTCTTACATATTTACAATCATATGCACATAAACAGAGCTTAAGTCATCAACTCCTGATATAACAGGGCCATATTCAATGAGAAGGGACTTGGAACAGTGACTTGGATGGAAAAATATTGGGGACTGGAATAGATCATCTCTGTTCATACAGTTTGCAGGCAGTTAGTCCAATTCAAATATCATTAAAAGAAATGGAGAGACTCCCCCAGACTTAGGAAAGAAATGCTTAAAGCAATCTAAGGCTAATATTTGCAATGCTCTGGGATGTCCTTGAGAAGGCACAACTTTTAGATTATATGCCTGCATGAATCTGACATCCAGGTACCTTAGAGTCATGACTACTCCATTTTCTTAATATTTGCAAGGGAGCACAGTATCATCCACATGTGAGACAAGGAAAAAGACACAACGTAAGTTTTTATGTAAAACCTCACAGGAAGTCTCAGCTGAGTTAAGAAATAAACATTTCTCAAGACCCAACCCGGTGTCCTAACCACTATTCTTCACTTCATATCTGCTGCCCATCCAGACGTCCCTACAAGGCCAACTTCCACTGACAAATCACACAACCTAAAATTGTTCTTGAAGTTTCCTACTTCTTCAGCACACTCATAAATTAGATTCGTTCCCATATGGGGTAGCTTTCTGCTAGTGGCTGAGTACCTCTAAAGCCAATGTAGTCTCCAGAACAAGGTGCAAACAAATACCATGGGTGGCATGCAAACCTCAGGGCATTCATGTCTCCTAGCAACCACAAAATCAAATAGGGAAGATTGAGAATTTACAGTATCCTATACATCACACCAAAAAGTACAAATTCTTCAGCAGGGAGACTAAGCCTTGGCTCTTTTTGCTGCCTGGGTCACAGGAATCGGGAGGTATCTGGCTGGGTCCCTCTTGCTGTTCCACGTCTGAAAAATAATGTGAAATAGAGAATACAAGATCTGTGGTAGCTCTTTAAGAAGGTGAGGCATCCGTGCTGACAGCACAGCATTTCCAAAAGGTTTTTGGAGTAGTTACCTAGTCCTTCTAAAGAGTGTGAAATGGACCAGTTTGAGCAGAGATATCAGCACACAGTATTATGCCTTTAAATGAGTGAACACAAATGTCAAAACATTTCAGAAGAAATTAATCTGAACAGTTTGCTGAAGTTGCTAAGAGAAGAAGATGGATTTTGGTACAATTTGACTCACCTTTTTTTTCCTTCTGGCAAATCCACATTTTGCTTCTGTCTAACATTGTCTTTGCTTTTTCAAGAGCATATCAGATTTTATTTGAAAGTAGAGCAAACAATATATTTTTTTAAAAGCTTTCATGTATATTTTATCCTAAAGCGATCTGTATCATTATTGATTGTTCCTGCAATAAGAAAGTTAATAGGATGAATTGCAACTAGTTGCCATAGTAACTGCCATTGGTCTCTTTCTCTTGAAGAGGAAGCATACAATTAATTTGTCTTTTAACCTACTTTATTGCTGGAAAGGCTATATAAATGCAGCAGTGCAGGTCCAGGTTCATTATACACTTCTGTGTCATTGTCCTCTTAAATCATCTTTTCAAATATATTTTTTTAAGTGTTTATTGGAAACAAAGTTTTCATTCAATCTATTTCCTGATGTCTAATTTGCCTAGGATGAAAGCAGAGATGTTCAGAGGACTAGGATTCTTTCTCTTCCTATCATTCGTCCGATACTTCGCAGCCCATGCCCTACCTACCCTCTCCTCCTGCTAGCAAAACACTTTGGAGCAGACCATTACTTTGACAAAACACATCAGCTCTGAAGCCAACACACCATTTTAGGCTAGAGTTGAGCTGTTGTACACTATATTACTGAATGGATTTTATTTTGCATTTTGATACTTATATCATGTCCTTCTGGCATTATTAATGCAGGTCCTGGCAGTTTTGCCTGAGTAAAGACTTTGGGATTTGGCACACGTTAAACCCACTCCATTCCAGGTTAATCAGAGGAAAACATCTGTTATCTTCTGCGGGAGTTCTTCTGGGGGCTGTTTCCTTAGTACAGGCATTAAATGACAGAAAAACAGTGGAGCAAAGTGTTTCTGATTTGGTTTGCACTCCCTTTATACAAGAGAAACTTAATGTCCGTCTTGTAACTTCTACTTTACAACTGTAAAGCAGAACAGGAAATGCTTTGATATTTCCCTTTATTTGAAAGAAACCGTGTTTTATAGGGAAACCATGTTCTTTAGGGTTTTCCCAGGTTTCACCTAGATAGCTTCTGTTTCCCTTCTGCTAATAAGAGACACAGAGTAGCATGATGCAAAAGAGATACATAATGGAATAATCTTCAATGTGTGTACTTTCCATTTAAAAAAAAAAATCAAATTTAAATATTAAAAAAGTCCATCTGTATTAAGCATGTCTGTGCAAGTATTAAGCGTAAAGGAATGCCACTGCACTATTGCACCTTCTCTCTTTTCCCTCCATTGGATCACACCTGCATAGCTGTTGATGACCGCAGTCCCACTGCCAAAGCGGTCTGGAGAAAACATGGCAAATGCAATGACCTATACAGCTGCTTTTGCAAAGCAGATCACTCTTGGATGGGGAAAGACACACACACCAGGAGCCACAGGGCCACACAGATTTGCAAAGGATCATTTGGACCCTCAACCTCTACAGTGAGAGGAGAAAAAACCCACAGCATGCCACGCAGTGAAGGATGTCTGCAATGAACGCGAAGTACAAATGCGTTTATTCCAAGACACTACACTCATAGTCATTTATGAAACATCAGACAACTCCAAGGAGCTTTGGATCAGGTACCAAGGATAAAAAAAAAAAAAGAGTTTCTCCATGCGTAGTCCTTCCCTACCTCCTTACGGACATTGAGGAAATTATTCACAACTAAAATACCACCATATGCTCAGGTACGAGCTGACAAAGACATATTACAGCTTTACTCCACAAAACGGGAGGTCAACCCACAGGAAGATTTGCCTATAGAGTGTTTGGGGAAGCCATCTACCACATTTGCATACAAAGAGAGAGGAATAGTGGAGGGGGGGGAAGAGCAGAATAAAGATCCCACAACCTCTGAGATGCGTCAGAAAGGAGGGGGGTTGAAAAGGTTGAAGGCACTGAGACAGCAAAAAAGGTGGATAACTAATAATGCAGAGGTCAGAGAGTGGGATCCTCACAGCCACAGTTGCAAGAGGGGAATTTTAAGCAAATTCCTTTCAGAGGAGAGAGCAGAGGTAAATCCTTGTAGACAGGTCATTCATTTTTACCACCTCCTACAACTTCAAACCTCAATTTAAACCTTTATTAGATCAGTCTGGACATGAGCACTTGCTGAAACGTGCCTCAGTGGGTTTTTTTTTCTTTTTTTTTTTTATATTTTATTTTTAGATCAGCTAATAGAATTGTTTGTTATAAGCATGAAAAGTGAGATCATTCTTCTCTTCTTCTCATGAAATTACTATGGACAGAGCAGGGGACATATGAGAAGAATGTCTTCTTGAAAAACCAAAACAAAACAACTTGAAAGAAATAACTAAGGATTTAAAAATGTTAACAAATGAAGTGGAGCTCACAAATTAGGAAAGTCTGAAGAAGAGTTAAGGTAATTCAAATAGTAATACAAAAGCGAGACTTTATTAAAAAAGTGGGTTCCCCCCCCCCCTTCCTCTCCTTTCTTACGAGCCTGAAGTGAATTTTTGTTTTGCTTTTTAACAGAAAGCGATGGCTGGATCTATTCATGTTTGTTGACAAAAGCACTTTGACAGCTCCAAGGAAGAAGAAAGGTTTGAAGGAAGAGAGGTGTCAGCCACTTCACTGCAGTAACGTTTAGCGATATGTGTGAGGAAGAAAGACTAGAGGAAGAGATTCTTGGCACCAGGACTTGCCTCCTGAGAGGCAATAACACAACAACCCCAGACCCAGTTCTCCATAGAAAACTGGATTTCTAGGTGATGATGCTCCTCATTTCAGTACTTAAAAGTCAATCTCTGTACGGGTACCTTCCCTGCTACAAGCAGAAGATACAAGTCTACCACAGCAAGGCTTGTTTAGCTACTTCTGCTAACAGCAGCAGCAAAGACAGGCCGTACAAGACCGAGCATCTAAAGCCTTTGTCCCCCATTTTCAGGTGTTTTAGCTAAACCTAGCTCAGGTGTACCTATGCTTCAGTTGTGCCACAGCATAACCTTTACTCTCAGGTCTAATTTAGGATTTCTCAACAGCAGGATTAGACATCTCTGCCTCTTCTCCCATCACCCTGTAAGCACGTGCACCCAGCAAAGATGAAGTGAATTAAGTGGGAGCATTCTCAGCTTCTTATGGTTCTGTACTGTCGGTGCCCTGGTAGCCTGCAGGCCTCATTCATCTCTTTTTCACCCACCCAAAGGATGTAGACACCTTGCCACAAGACAGCATTTTTATTTCCCCCTTCTGTACCTAGGTTTTTTTCAGAGGACAGAGAAACTTTTTTTTCCTCAGGACTTTGATGTACCTAGACTGAGCATAGCCTATGTGTTTAATGGAAGAAGAGGAAGCCTTAACTCTGTGATGGATAAATGAGATAGCATCTAAGCCCAGTACCAGCTTCCTCATATCTATGAAGCATCCCAGGGTCTCCCTCAGCCCTGTTCTAGAGCTCAGCTGTAGCAGCCTGAAAGCTCCTACACCACTTAAGTGGGGACACCCAAAAGCTAAAGGCAGCAAACTAGTGAAGCCCTTATAAGCTGGTCTTGTAGCACAGGTGTAGACCTCCCATTATACCCCATCCTCTATTTATGAATTTTTTCCCTCTATCCTTAAATTCTTTACCTGGGTGTGACTTGTGACACTATGACCCTGTAACAAAAATCCTGCTTTCAGCTGAGAACAGCCGTGCGCAGTTTCTGGATGCTTTTGTCCCAGATAGCAACAATCCTGCCCGATTTCTCAAGCCTACAGGAACATGTACTTCCGCAAGAGAAAACAGGGCATTGTATTATGACCACTATTTCTTCCTTTATTTAGGCAATAAATGCTGCAATCAAATATGTAGGTTATCATTGCATCTTCAATCTATAGCTGCATTTTAGCTGCTACAGATCTTTAAGTTATGAACTCTTTGTATGTTATCAAAACAGCTTCCAATTTATAAAAAAAAAATCCTTCCTCAAGCATTTTTTTAATTACGAGGATATTTATTCAGGTTTCCCCTCATGCTTCTTTTGTGTACCCATCAGATTATTTTATGAATGCCAAGGGACTGATTCTATTTTTTCTTGCCCCAGTGTGTTGTGATGTCAGTGGAGTTATTTTGAATAACCCTTTTATAAAATAGGTCAGAATCAGGTTCTTTTAGTGGATGAGAGTGCTGTTATTACCTCTTATTAAAATTTCCCATTGAGCTTTATAAACTTTCTCAATGCATCAGCAGAACTTGTGATGAAAGCTCTAAAAAACAAAGCTTTATTCATTATTATTATTATTTATATATTCAATGTTTCAGTGTTATGCATCGTTCTGTTAGCTCCACCGCCCTGGAAGTCTCATTTTGTGGGCTTGTCTGAAGGGTTGGTTGATATCATTATATGGTTTGGTTCCTTCACTGGACTCTCCCAATATCTCCTTCATTGTAACTCTGCATCATTAACTCCATTATAATAAATAAATCATGTAGATAACAGTAGTGCTGGCTGAGAATAGAACTGGTTGTGTTAGGCATGGTAAAACTGTGAAAAAGAGACCTGAAGCACAGCAACAAGCCAAGAAGAGGTGACGGCAGAACGGTCTAAATATGAACTAGACGGACAACATCAAGGCTGGGACAGGGAAAGACATACAGAGGGAGCAATGTGTTCCTGCAGACAACCCGTTATTCCTCTGGTTTTGTTTATAATGTCAGGCCTTTCAGTGGGTGGCGGGGCATTATTCTAGCAGGATTTAACCACTCACAAAGCTAAACAAAGGAGGGGAGGGTTGTTGCAAGCAGTCAGCCAGTTTAAGTGAAAAAATATTCAATCTAAAAGCTGCACAGATTTTTAGATAGGTCCAATCTGATAAATAACTCATGCCCCAAGGGCAGCAGTATTGCCTTAAATTGCTTCCTGCTACTGCTGCCCCCCCCAACTACACTGGCACCCTTCACCATTTCAGTTTGTGTTCTCCTGATTCAATTTAGCAGTTTCTTTCCTCATCTTTTTAAAGATGTTCCAAATTGTAGGCTGTTGGTGGGCAATAAACATTCAATTTTAGACCCAAACATCATTTCCCATCCAAATTCCACATATGGGGCCAGAGTTCTGTGCGCTGAAACACCCATTTTGCTGCTTTGGGGCTCCAGAACAGGGATGGAAATGCCTCAAAGGGGCGAGCAGGTCTCCTGGGCAGTAAGGAGGAAGGCAGCAGCGTGTGCTGGACCACCCTGCACATCAGACACACCAGATACCAGCAGGGAAGCACAAGTGACACAGAGCCTTCTTTCACCCTACACTGTGTTTTGGAGGAGCTGTATGTCCAACTAAGGCTGTCTAGTTAGTGGGGGGAAAACATCTGGCTTGCTCATTTCCATGGCTGATTTCTGAAAGAAAGACTAATAAGTACCCTCAGAAGATTGTTCCTATTTAAAACTTCTTCTGGAGGGCAATGGAAACTCCGGTTGATTGCCAACTTGGACCTCAATATCTGAAATTACGAGGAGAGCGTGTGCAGGAACATGGCAAATATAGCTTTTTTAAGACCTTATATTTCTTGCAGTGGGGATGACAAAGCTGTGTGTTCACATTATGGCAGAAGTGGAATGCTGGAAGACTCTCAATAAAAGTGTAGTGCTGCTGCCTGTGCTGACACACATGTTTGAAATCATTATTTTGCTAATGTCATTAATGAATTTGTACAGCCTGCTGCAGCAGTTCAGTTCTATCATCATTCTATTCTCCAGGAAAATGTTAAAAGGATAAGCTGGGGGAAAAAAAAAAACCCAAACTGATTTCCCAGCCAGAGAAAACTATTGCATCTAAATTGTACATTAACTGGGCTGTGTTCCACACAAAGGAACATGAACTTCTGCTGCACCATTTTTTTTCACATTCAAGATAATTATGTATTTGTCCTTGCCTTACCTTGTTCCTTTTTTTGCAGCTCCAGTTACTTTTTTCTAGTAAGAACTCATTTAAATGCTCAGATTAATAAAAAGACTGGTCAATGTGATAGGTTATATGAACACAATCACATGCTGAATCCTCCACTGCTGTTAACTGATACAGCTCCCAGTGATGCCCAGCAGCTGAGGGTCCAGCCCCACAGCCTTTCTGAATTGAATACAAAGGTATGAAAAAATACCTTTGTATCTCAATAGTGTGTCCTCACTGGATGATTTTTAAATATTGATTATTGAGTTTGAATACTGTGAATAGGGAACAGGAGATAGTAAGGGAGTGGTGGGGCCCCAAAGGCACTCAGAGGCCCTGATAGCCCTGACCAGCCTCACCTGGGGCTTCCACCCACCCCACCCATGGACCTCTATTTAAGCTCAGCCCTGGGTCCTTAATCTGGTTTGAATTGTGCTGAAGAATTGTTGGTTTCTAACTTGGCTATGGCCCTAGTTCATCTGGACCTTGACCTTGACCTGGGGCTGGCCTTCCTGACTGGACCTTGAACCTGCATTATTACCACAAGTTTGTTTGATGATCTGGGCTCTTGGTTGAAGCTGCCTCTTGCCCCTGGACCTGCCCTGCTCGTTGTGCTCAGGTACTGTGGGGCTGGGTTCTGGGTGGTGAGCTCCCGCCTGTGCTTGGCTCCCTGGCAGGAGTTCCCACCACCAGCGTGTAGGGAAGAACCCAGAGGTGTGTTGGGATGTGCTGCTAAGGTGCATGGGATGTTGTGGGGGAACCCTGTGTCAATGGACTCTGAATGGCCTCTTCCAGGGCAGAAAGACCTGCTCTGAGACAGAAATATCTCTAGCAGAGAAAGCTTGTGTCACCTCTGTGCTGTCCATCCCACCCTATATACTGCTGGAGGCCATAACAGCTGTGGCACAGGCTTGGATAAAATCCCTGTACCTACTGGGTAGAGGGAGGGGGCATACTTAGGTCAACACTCGTTAGAAAAGAAAAGGTGAGAGGGAACTTGGGGAAAGCAAGATCCTGGCTAGCAGCAGACTTGAGCCCTTCTTCCTTGCTGAGGTATATATGTGTGGCCTCTAGGGTTGTAAGGAAAAGGCTCACTGCAAGCCTGAGAAACACTGACTTCAGAGAACACAGTATATACCCTATGGGGAGGAAAATAGAAAAAAAGGCTTGAGAAGCACTGCTCTAGGAAACGAAGAGGTAGGTAGCAGTTGTTACAGAGCAGTGTTTACAACCCATGGCCAAGTGCCCAACTCCCTAGGTTACCTATATTATACTTATGTTTTAAAGTTCTTATGCCTATATCATAAAAGAAGTATGTATATGAAATGATGTATGTATGTGAAATAACACGGGTGCTACTGATGGCTCATACCTTCTTTCACTAGTACACCACGGCTTTTAGAGACCTTCTCTCTAACACCTGAAGGTTCTTGAGATGGTGACTATGCACCACTTGCCTTCCTGTTGACAGTAGCTTCACCTCTGAAAGGCTTTTCCCCTTGACAGACAGCATTTGACATTAGCTTTCCTTGGAATCTTCTTCTACCTGTGAGCGGCTTCACCAGGTGGCATGGCACCTCCCATGCTTCTCTTACTAAATCCCTTGTTGGAGTATGGCCTCATTCCAGTAGTGCTGTTTGTTAGCAGTCAGTGGGGCTCCTGTATCTCCAACAATAGCTAACACGGAACCATGGAGAACAGTTTTGCATGAAAGTGCACAAAAGACTTGGTGAAAAGCAGATTATAAAGTACAAAAAACATAATAATCTTAGTCATATTCCACAAGGTAAACTTGCTTTCATCTCTGAAGGACAATAGGATTGTCATGGCATATGGGGAAAATAAAAGCAACTTTAATACTGCATAAACTTTATTCCTTTTTTCTTCTCCTGGTTTGTCTCAAGACTGCTGCAACAAATCCTGTGTCTGAGAAAATCATCCAATGTGACTAGACCTTGGAATCCTGCTTGTAGATGAGCCTAGAGGAGAATGTCCAAGATCTTTGAAGCTGAAAATTGAAAAATGAATAGCAGTGAGAAGCTAGATCTCTCGAAGCTCGTGTATAGCATTTCAGAATGCTTCACAAAGCTTATATATAATTCCAGTTAGCATATAAGCTGCTCATATGGTAATATGTTGGCTTCCTTTGCTGTTTGCTTGCAGCTGGTGAAGCAGGGAGAAAAATCAAGTCATAAGCATGTTTTAACCTCTAAATTTCACTATACCTGTAAACAAGAGGTTGCATCAACCTTTGCAGGAGGGAGTAATAGCTGATAATTTATATGTGCAATTTGAGGAAAGCACAGTTCCATGGGGTGATTATGGCAATAAATAACTGAAGTAGAACACCCTTGTCCTAACATAAACCCAACTTCATTTTTCCCAACACTCTGCATGAAGAACCTGATCTGGGGCTGGGAAGGTGTGGGGGAGGGAAGGGAAGCATATGTAACCTTCCTGTGGAAGTTGAAGAGATCGGAAAGTAAGAATTCAGCTTCAGAATTTAAGATCCAATAGATGAGATACCAATTTATTCTGCAGCAACATCAGTGATGTTCTCATTGTGTTATGACAAGTAAAAATAGAGAGGCAGTAGCAAAGGCAATATATGCTCTTGTATAGGTAAACTGTTTAGGGCAAGAACTGTCCTTTTGTTTTATTGGAACATTACCTGACACAACCTTGTTCAAACCAATGAGTAGCATTTCAGTGAGCTGCAAGCCAAAATGATGACAATACTATTACGCAGCTAATAAGTTGATGACCTTTGATAAATATTTTTGGCTTCGCTTCATTTTAATTTAAGAATGTCTATATGTAGCAAGACATCCATCAAGTTAAAACCTCCTTTCTAGAACAACTAAAATGTTAGTTCCCACTGCCAGCCCCGCAATGTGTTTTGTTGCAGGAACCTGAGCAGTACTTGTTTTGTCTTTTTACTGTGTCTTTTGTGATTTTTTTTTTTTTTTCCCCCCACCTCCAGTCTGTTGCTAAGCTTAATAAATAAAATATAAGACAGACCAGTAGGGAAACACATTCCAGAAAGGAATTTACTGGGGTATGGAGAAGTAGTTGCAAGGTTGCTCCATATTAGTGGAGTAGAGCACCTGACAGAGGGTGACTCTTTACCCCCTCTTCTCGATTCCCCACCATGTCTGCATCCAGCTGTGCTCATTCCAGGGTCCTTGTCTTGCCCTCACTTCAGCCTTGTGCAGTCAGGGACTTCTTGGCTGAATCTCTCTGCTGGCATTAGCTGCTGCAGGGTGGCAGGAGGAGGGATGAAAGGAGATGGTCTCTCTGGTGAGAACCAAGCTTACCATGAAAAGCTTCAAAGGTCAACAACAGCTTGAGTCCCACCTGGAAGCCCAAAGGCAGCCAGCTCATCTGGCCAAGCAGCAATGGGACATGCTCAGACTGAAAAGTTCTGCCTACCAGGCAGGTGGCCACTGGCTTGCCTTCCAAATGGCCTCCGAGGGCAGCCTTGAGTGGGGCTTGCTGCTGTACTCTGAAGTGGCAGTCAGAGGAGGAATTATACCATGTTTCTCATCCAAAACTGCCTGGCCCAGCAAATGCATGTGAAAGCCTTTGGTCTTGCTGCCAACTGAGCATCCAGCAAATTCCCTACGCTCTGAGCTCAATGTACAAACCCATGGCTTTGCACTCCCAGCCCCTTGATTTGTGACTGCTTGCCCTGCTCTATTGCCTTCACCAGCAGTGACCCAGCCAGGCTGCCCTCACCCAGCCAGACCTCATTATTCTTGTTGCTGTTATGGTGGAGCCTAGGTGGCTGCGATTACTGTGATTTTTATTTTTTTTATTTAAAACCTAGCAATAGATATCTAGCAGACTTGTTCCACTGGACTAGTGCCTGTAGACATAATGAACATCTCTAGCAGGGAATTACTACACACTGCAGATGACGTAGCCTATAGCTTAGTCCTCATCATGCTCCTGGGTGTATAATCAAAGAGAACTTGACAGAGAAATTAGAATTGAATGCAGAAATGATTTATTGGTTTTCTGCCCCCGGTGAAGACTTTATTTTAAAATATTTTTCTTTGCTGAAAATCAAAATGTGTAGTTTATCTTTCAGTTTCTAACCCCTTTTTCAACTCTGCAGTAAAGCGTTCTGCAAAGATCCTAAATGAAGAAACTCAGAATAAAAATCTTGTGTTATTTTTTATTTTTGTCAAATGACTATTACTCAGACATGACCCACCTGACAAATACTTCACGATTTTGTTCACCCCAACTGTATTTTTCAGTACATGAGCTCTTCAGCAAGAAAAAAAACCCACCCCAAAAGCCCACAACCTTCTCCATCTCTGAAACAATAGCACTTAAACTTGATGTGTGGAAAAGAACAAACACCTCTTAGTCCTCAAGGTGGAGGTTCATATACCTTTTACCAGTCAAATAATCAGTCTGAGAGATCCCATTACTGTCTGGCTTTTGCCTCCTCCTTAGCGTGTTCACTGCACCATCAATTGTTCTGGTACGTTTACAATGTGCACTTCAAACTGCATCGGTGAAATAACAAAGGTTAACGGTATCTCTCGCTTTCCACCTTTTCCATCTTCCCTCCTCCTGCTGTCTTTCATTTGCTATTTATTGACCATGGTTGAGACTGGAGCTATCTGTTACAGAACTATATATTATATATGCATTTTTTTGTACCCTAAATTACAGAATTCCATGCTAAAACAAGGTACTGTGCACAGATGTTAACTATCAATGTTTGCAACCAATGCTTTATCACATTAATTCAAGCAAAAAAGGTTAAGTCACTAAGAATACAGAATGGTAGGAAAAGATGTTACTTACCATCTCTCCTTTCAAGGATTTTTTTTTTTAGGCTGAAGTTTGGATTCACATGGAAACCAGCACAGAAATTGAATGTCCTGCATAGTGTAGATGTTCAAGCTTTGAGCAGATCTGTATGTTGAAACTAGTGGGTGAAATAAACTGTAAAGGTGGTGTTTCAGGCAGATGCTAGCTAAACTTCTGCAATCTGCTATTGTGACGGTAGTGCATGACGTAGAAGATTTAAATCGCTAACAGAATTGGGTCTTCAGACCGTAAAGACAATCCATGTTCTGTTGTCCTGGCCAGTGTACTCAATGGAGTATGTGAGCCCCAGTGCCTGTCAGTAGAACAAAAAATAGCTGGTGACAGGTGATTTTAGTGGAGCTGACAGTAATGTATGGAAAAAAAAAGTATCTGACGTTCTTAGATGTTGTTTCTATCTCTGCCTACTTTCACAAGAGTTAGGGAACTGCTCTCTTACCATGCTCACTGGTCCTGCACTTCTTCATTTCACAGCAGTCCCAGACTGCATCCTCTAATTATTCATTTTCTGCATGCACCTACCTAGCTGTACGTATTCCATCTGTTTACAGGAAGTGGTCTGGCCCAGAGAAGAGGTGTCGATGCAGGAGTCAGGGGCTTTAGGTCGTGAATGATGACGTGTGGGAATATGGACAGCTTCATAAGCTAATTCCAGATCCAGAAATGAGCTCCGGACTACGAAGCAGTCAGTGCAGCCATGCGAGGGTAGTGCAGGGTCCAGGTTAATGAACTCTTCTCAGAAACAGGTTAATTTCTCTGAATTTTGAGAGATCTTGCACAGACCTGGGAACTTTCAGAGGCTGTATGATGTAGCTGGGAGGCCAAACATCAACTTAGATACTGGAAAGGTTTTCCTCTCGATGTTTTTATTTTCCAGCAGGCCATAAATAAAGAGCAAAGTACTTTGTTGTTGTGATTGCCATTAAGCTTCTGTAAACAGCAGCTAGGAAATAAGCAGCAGAAGCCATAAATGAGATCAGTACAAATGCATTGGTCATCCTCTACTAAGGGAATGTTGTGTAATGAACAGCTAGATAAACAAAGGTCTATTAGGACTGAAGAAACTGGGATAAGAATGAATTGCCTGGATGTCTCTCATAAGATAGCACCCATTTTTTGACAAAAAAATATATTAAAAATTCTTTATATTTACATGATCCTGCCATTTAGCTAAATCTTTTTTTCCAAATATTCTTGTTAATGAAGAGATGAAACCATTAGAAAATATCACCTATGTAAGTAATAAGGAGGTGCAGGAGAAGACTTGCTGTGCCAGAAGCTGACCCACTGGAGACAAGTAGGTATGTGTCCTCACTAACACCTCGAGGTTCCTACCCCAGGTGATAGACACCACAGTGAAGTTGGTTAAATTACATCAGACTTATGGCTTAATGACAAAGCTTTTACTTAAAGGAGGAGACCTCTGTTACGTTCTGAGTTGTGACTTTTTTTTTTCAGGAAGCCTTTTCTTGTTGGCTGAATTGCTATATTAAGATGGCTTGACATATGCTGCTCACAAACCCCTGTCAGGACATGCTGTCGGTCATTTTACCTTCTCTCTGCAGGCGTACTTCAAGATGATAAAATGCTTCATCAAAGCCAATAGGACTTGCATTAAAACCTGATAATTACATCATTTACTACATAAAACTACTTTTACTCCTATATTTTTCCAAGGTCTTGTATTATCTCTTCAGAATTACTGATTATCTTTTTCAACAAGAAAGGCATGTTCAGTACCGCAATTATACATTATAGCAGGGATTACATTAAAGCATCAGCTCCATGTGTTTCTCCTTAGTTTCCTAATAAAAAGGAAAATAATAAGGAAGCCAAATATTTCCTGGAAAGATATTTTTTTTTAGCATTTGTTTCTTGCTCTCTCTGGAGAGGTAAAGCAGCCTTGTTTCCAGTTGTGGATAATTTGTGTAATATAACAGGATTTCTAGATTTATCGTCTTGTGTTTTGTTTAGCTCATGACAAAAACATTTTGTTGTAGGGAGAAATAAATGCATGGTGATATAGGCTTGAAAGGGATGTGGGTTGTTTTGTTTGGGGAATTTTTGCTTGCTGAATTTACATTTTATGCACAGTTGAAGATTTGCTCTTGAAGGATTTAAAATTGAGGCATTTGAATTGTTGAGAAATGAGAGGGAGGGGGTACTAGGGCACATGGGAATTTAACAGTCAGGTTTGCACTGTTGAGAAGTAAAGATTGGCTATTTTTTATTAAAAAAGGTTTGTCCAGGTGGCAGGCTGCATGCGTTGAAATACTGAATATTTCCTTCTATTTGCTTGACACAATACTGACTTTCACAACTGATTTTTTTCTTTTGCTCAATCCCATAAATACTGCATGTTTTTTTTAATGGAAGTTGTTACATAAAGCTAAAATTAGTTTAGATACTGTCATACTTTTGGAAGGAAATCTGAATGCTGTTCAGTAGAAGTGACATTGGGTTATATTGGAGCGAATGAATAGATGATGGTTTAAATGCCCCTCTGGAACATGAATACCGACATTTTGATTAATGTCTTTGTCGTGGGCAAAGATTTAGTTAATGATTTGCAGTTTCCTTTGCCTGGCTCTAGGAAAAGCATGCCAAATCCTAGGGTGAAAGGGAGGAACCAAGCAGCTTGAAGTCATTGGGTTATTCACGTGTTTTCAGCATGTGCTCAAAAGCTCTTCTGGATCAGGCCTGAAGCTTACAGGAGAATAAAGCCCATGAAATATTGGAAATAAAAATATCTCACTCTTATTCATAGTCTATGATTTACAGACCTCAAAAGTTTAAAAGAACAGTGAGAGTGTGTGGACGTGGCACAATTTGGTGCCTTCTGCCGACAGCCCCGCTAGCTCGTGGAAGCAGCAGCAGTGCTCCTTCCAGGCTAATGCACCCCGTGCCGCTGTTGCACGGCAGCGATCTCTGGACAATGAAATGGACCTCTGTGCTTCCTGGCTGCCACCTTTACCAGGGGGCTGCGGAGCTGACGGCATCAAAGCCAGCAGCTGAGGCAGTGGGATGAAGCAGTGGTGGCCTTGTGACAGGGGTGAAGTGGTAGTGTTTCTGGGTTACCTGGGGCAGTGGTCCTGGTGGAGAAGGCGCTAAGATGACAGGACAGTGCCATCAGCATACTGCTGGTTTACTCAAAAGGCTCAGGAAGAATGATAAAAAGTTAGGGACCATTATGTTAAATGATAGTGCCTTTATCAGTAGGGATCTTAATGCTCACTTTTATCAGTAAAATCAGCTGTGATAATTCTGTGTAAGTGAAAGAGCAGCCCTGTTCATGGTGCCATTTTTAGTTTCAAAGATAATTTTGAACAAAACATTTCAATGTTTACATGTGAAGTTCTTTCTAAGCAAATTTGTTTCAAGTCCTGTTGTGTACAGCCTGTCCCCTTCTGTTCTACATGCACATTATATATTTTTCCTCTCCTCCCTCTTCCATTCATAGCTTTCACAAAGACTGAAATGGAAGAAGCCATTAAAGGTTTAAACAACTTAAGCAGTTACTTTTAAATTATCTTAACATGTTCAAAAACCTTACCAGATTTACCCTTTGGAAGGTAGTAAAATAATTTTGAATAGAATGTGACCAGATAAAATGAATATGATTTTATTATTCATGAATACTTTAACCTGAATGCTTTAGTGCCTACATTTCTCTATTATATTAAATTATGGCGAAACATAAAACTGTCACACTGGGGTTTGTAGATTGATATTCCCCATGGATTCCCTTATGTTTTTCTATAGCTATCCCTGCTGCTGCTAATGGAACCAGTCTTTTGATACCTTTCCCTTCTAGTTACGTTCTACCTCTCTACTGACTGCTTCGAAGCACCTTCGTGTCTGGTTGGGAGGTTAGCTACCTCTTTTCACAGCGAACACGCAAATAACCCTTATGTATTCCTACCCACACGTGTACTTTTGTATCTGGCTTGCTCTTTCATATTTCTCTTCTTTTTTTTATATGTTCTCTCTGGGCAATTTTTTTCCCCAGACATCACACTTCAGGGTATACTTTCGAAGTGATGTTCAGATATTTAGGTGAGACTCCCATTAAAGTTAATGAGACATGTGGCTAAATGCCTGTGCACTGCATTAACAATACCCTTTAGTGTTTATTGTCTGGCTTAGAGAAAAGGTCACATTGGCTCCCAATCCCTGGTCCTGGATCTTTACCTTCTCCTTTAGATCTTAGAGGTCACTGAAAGAGAAGAATGTAAGGCACAGGGCCTTGCAATGCTTATTTTTTCAGCTGGCAACATTGTTCCTTTAGCTCCATTTTCTTTTTATACGGAGCTATAGAAATTACAGACCTAAGAGGAGCTTTTTATCCCAAATTGTCAAAAGCACAGTGATGACAAGTTATTGCTGAAGCACCACAAGATTCGCTATGGTGCTTTGTGCAGAAAATTCCACTGGAACCAGGAAGAAATATCAGATCTTCAGAGAAGGGACTTTTATCGTGCTGTGCGTTTACTGAGTCTAGCACAATATGATTCTGGCTCTTGGCTGGGGGAAATCTTGCTTATCCCGGTATAGATAATACATATTAACAATAAATATTTGCTGAGGCACACTGATGATAATGCAGTACAAATTTTCACCTCTGTCCTTGCCTGAGAATTTCTGGTTAGAAATTCTGATGCTGTAGCAGGAGAAGGAGATGATAGTGAACACAGGTCTGATCTAAGATGGGAGGAGATAGAAAAAGGGAAAGGATCACAACTTTGCAGCTGTGTCCTGTGAAGTGAGAGTGCATACAATTCCAGGCACAATTCCAGCCCCTTCATCTGGGTTTGGGGTAGAGTAGCACCTGATTGATCAGGAAATTGGTATTTCTAAACAATGTTACTAAATGTTCCAAGTAATAAATGTTATTTAATTCCTTGTGCCTTAGCCTTCTCATGGGGATTATGATATTTAAGTCTTGGTAAACATGAGCAGAGACCCTAAGGTGAAACATGCAGTAAATGTAATTTTTGTAATGTGAGCAAGAGTCCAGCTTTAGATCCCTTGTTCATTCATCTTATTAGCCCAAAGGTAATCTCTGTACTCTATTATAATGGAACTTCTCTGGTATAATGAGAAGTTAGCTATTCAATACAGTCCTCATCAACATTGTATTTTTTTTTTATGTTTCTAAAGCTCAGTAGAAAATGGCATTAACCATTGTATTGAGTCAGGGAGCTGAAATGCAGCAAGGTTAAACACAGTTTTTGCACTAAAAAGGAAAATGAGACTTAGATTAAAATTCTGAAGTAAAAAAATAGATAAATACATTGGGTGAAATGAAACATTAAAATGACATGACTAGCATGGGTGGGTGAAGTTCAATATAAGTAGGAGTGTTTGAGATGAGAAGGTTTTTATCCAACAGTGAATTGGCTAATGATGTTGCTAATGTGGGATCCTACAGTTGCCAGTTTGTTTCTGAAGGCAGATACTGCCCTAATGTTGCTGCTTTGAGAGCTACAACTTTATAAAAAGAACGTGCCATTCATCAGTGCATGTCATCAATCATTTATACGGTCCTTTTTGTATTTCTCATCTTTATGTTGTGAGCAATCTATGGGAGTGGAAAGGAGGACTTTATTTGTATGGAAGATGGGTTCAGAGATGCACACAGCTCAATCTGACCAATGTTTTCCTTTAAGTGTTCCTTTGAGGAAAAAAGAGGAAAAAATCTAAAAGAGCTGATAGATGAAAGCAAGTGTCTGATCAAAAGGATTTCCAAACGGAGATCAACGTTTACTAACTTTCTCTGGCAGCAAGGTGAACTGCAATATCAGCCTGTATGGACAGAAGTATTATTTTGACTATTTTGCTTTTTATACAGGGAAAGTGCAAGTATTCCATTGCAGAATGCAGGAACTAAAATTAATTGGTTAATTAATAATGGTGTCATTAATATGCTTATTACTCATTTCCTCCATGGTATCGCACAGGTGTTCCGGTTGTAGACTAAAGAGCTGATGTGCTAGGCTCTGTACATGCACTGAATGAAATGTTTTTTGCAGGAAAAGAGTTCCCTAGGTGCAATGCCCGCAAAGGGCTCTGATCTTTCCTTCCCAGAAGCTATCCTGCACATTCTCACAAAGCTGTTGTCTTCTTCACATTGTTCAACATCTGTGTGAAATACTGTGATAAAGTAAATTAGCATCTAGCTGTAGGTCTTTGATATTAAAAAAAAGCGGCTGTTTTCTGTTTCCAGCCATGATTAGCCCCTATTTGAAGACTGGTTGGTTAACTTGCATGCTGGGTGGCACAATTCCCTGATGTTTGCTCATACAGTAACACATGCAGAGGAGGGCAATTCTTTCAGATCCATCAAGGCGACTTGGGAACCTAAGTCCTGATGTAAAAAGGGATATGGGAGTTACAGTTGGGCAGGTAATGAATTGTGAACAAAATATTTCTTTTCGACACTTACGAAGTTTCACTGCAACTGTAGTAGTGTTTTATTTTTATTAGAATTTATATTTCTAATCAAAACTACATTGAACATTTTTGACCATTCTGAAACTGAAGTCTAGGGTGTAAGAAGTCATTGCAAGTCACCTTCACATGTAGAAGCTTTGAATTACCTGCAAGAAGCTGAGAATCAATATTTTTAGAGAGGGTGGAGGTGGAAATGGAGATTCAAGAAAAAACTTCAAATCAGCTGTATTAGGAATGTAAGAGACTAGCCTCACTGAAAATTGATGGAAATTAAGAACTTGGTTATCTATGTATCTCTGTATGTAATTGTGATGAGAAGCAAAAAAGAGGAGGTGCAGTCCTCCATTTTTAAAGTGTATGAAGGAAGACTGGTCTGCAAAGCTGTCTTGGGAGTTGGCTATTTCATTGACTTTGTGCCTTCACATATGCAGTCTTGTCTGAGGTCAACCGTGAGACTACAGCTAAGAGATGTAACCTGGAGGGGGCTTGAGAAATTGCTGGAAATGGGTTTACTGGACAAGTTTCTTGATTTCCTTGGTCTGCCTCTTTTCTTGGGTAGTGAAAAGGAGATTATTTTGCCCTTTCCTCTCTACTTCTTAATGAGTGTAAATTTGCTGCATTGGAAACTTCCATATGTCCTGAAATGTAAAAGGTAGGACACCCCTGCTACTCAAGAATAAGTAATAATAACAATAATTGCATGACTAATACAAAAGAACAGTTGATGAGTCCTCAGTGGAGCTGACAGGTGATGAGGATGCTCAAATGATCTGCTCTATTTGCTTACAGATCACTGTGCTCCTAATTCTGCATTTTAGCAGTTGTTGGAGTGTTACATGGGAGTTTGGGAAGCGTTTTTGGACTCGCAAATGATAGGTAAAATGTCAGGTATGCTGAAAGATATCCTAGCCCCTCACTTGAGAAGATTCAGTATTGATTTATATAAGACTGCAGCACATTCATTTAGATAGGTATTCTGCATGTTGTGTATTTTTTCCAATCAATATTTTTTCCAATTTGACTGCTGCCTGCAGTCAAACTGTAGCCCTGAGTTCCCATGTCGGCACAGAAGTGTAGCCTTTAACTTTAAGCAGCATCTGGCCCTTTTTACCTTCTGCCTGCCCCATCTGAGGTACATCCCTCAGATGGTGATAGGGAGCAGCCTTAAATTTGATAAAGAAGTTGGCTACAATGCAGTCCTGCAGTTTAAATGCCATGACATTTCCTAGTTATTAACATAAGAACATTAAATTAAAATTATGTTCCACAGGGACTGTAGCTGCGTATGGCTTGGAAGAATCCACTTGCTTATTCAATGAGATTCGAAGAGTTTAAGCTGATTACATTTACAGTTAATACATTCTTTCCAGGGGTACCACTTTGAGATAAAACCAGGAGTCAAATTTTGCTCTGAGATGCTCTGACACAGCTCCTCAGAGTTCTGCCTAGCCCTTGCAAATGCACCTCACCCTCATCAGCTGTAAGCCAGAGAAATCACCTGAGTAAGCCTTCTGTGGCTGATTCTTTAAATAGACAAATACTTGGACCCATTCTCAGCTGGTGTGAATTTGCATTGGCCTCATTGCCTTTCGTGCAGCCATGACAATGTACATCAGCTTGGATCTGCCCTATTGAATTCTGAATGGCTCGAAAATGAATGCAAATGACAGCTTTGCTGAAGGTGGATACTTAAATGTATATATGCCAGTCAATACCCTATGATTAAAACTATTGCAATTAAACAAATGCACATACTCCTAGCTTTCATGTGCAGTGATTCATGCCCCAAAAACTAGAGCACTGGCTTTTAGTTATTTGTTACCATCAGATAATCTAGGAGTTCTGCTAAAACTGGTAGATTGTTTCTATAGTTTTTATGAAATAGGATCTGTTGTTTTGCAGTAAATTGGAAACTATAACTTGTGCTTTGACTAATCTCTTTCACTGAAATATGGAGGTCATCCCTAACTTCCAGATATTTCTGTTCTCCATGTATATTAATTTCTAGTAGTCTGGGGTTTAATACACATATCTCTGTTTCATTTCCACGATTAATGGTTGTAAGACAACACAGATAAAAATGCAAATGAGCAATTTGTGTTTATGCTTTTCAACTGGATGTTTACAATTGCAGTTACAGTGAGCTTTTAAAACTGCCCAAACAGCTTTTCCTGCAGATATGAAAATTATAAAGATACCTTCATAAATTATGGATTTTAAAAACTGCTGTCATTTTAAATGGCTATATTCTTTATATTTATTGAAACTATTTTGAGTACAAACGCAACACAGTTTTTGTTCTTTTTTTGTAATTTGAGTAATACATGATATTAGCATAAAGAGAAGCCCATAGACGTATAAATATGTATATATTTTTTCTTTTCCTCGGCAAAGATTTTAGAATACAGACCCATAAGAGTGATCATTTCTTGCAATGGTTGCCTCTAAGTTCTCCTCCTGGATGCGCTGCTGTGACAACATCTTGGAATTGAATGTAAAAAAGAAAGTACAAGAAAATTGTGGATCTTGACAAAAGCACAGGGCTGTTACAGCTGCAGTATAATAGGGGCACTGGGAAATTAACTTTTCAGTTTTCCCTAAGCTGCATTTCTACAGCTGGTAGTGAGAACTTAATTTTTGATTATGTGTTAGTTAAAAAAGAGCTAATACGGTTGGGAAGAGTATGTTCAAACAAGCAGATAAAGTTTTCATTCACCTTCCCACGACTAAAACAAGAATTGAATGAGGGCAAATCTAATAAGGAGACCGTGAACACTGTAAATCTGCTGCCTTAAATGGACCATGTTTAAAATGTTTTTTTCCTATCTCAGGCCAGTCTTCAGGAAGAATGAGATTTTCTTGTCCTTTCTAACAAAGAACCTTCTATTACTGAGATGGGTTTTAATTTAAGAAGTAACAGGTTACTTCTTCAATAGACCTTATGGCTACCTTTATAGTACATACAAAACACGAGCCCTTGAGTCATCCAAACTGGCTTCATATCTAGTTTTTGATGTGGCATCTGAATGTGTGTTGGTAGTACAGCTTGAGTTTATGCTCTGCATGAGTACGGGCCAGAGGCTATGGTGCTATGCCAGAGGCTATGGTGCTATGCCAGAGGCTCTGGATCAAAATTAGCCTGGTACAAGAATCTACAAGTAGACAATATTGACAGCCTGAAACCTTCATAGTCCATTATGCTTTGCAATTTTTCACATCCTCAGTGCGAGGCCAACTGGGTGGCAAAGATGATTTACATTACAGTGGAGGCCAGACTACTAGACAGCGATAAGAGAGAAGTAACTTCAGAAATGACATCTGCAATCCAAGTTCTGGAAGTATCGGATCGCCGCATACTGTTTGCAGTGTAGGCTCCGCATATTTGAAGAGTTTTGGTAGAATAAATTCCTCGCTTCACTACACTGCAGGGTGTAGCTACGTTAGCCAAACTTCACATGTTTTTTATCAAAATTGTTTTCATAGGAAATTATATCGTTACTATCAGTCTTTCTGGGTGATTAATTATCCTGTTATGTATTCCTGAATGTCTGTATATTTGCTCATCTTATCTGTCAATCCAAGTTTTTTGTGCTTGCTCAGCTTGTCAGTGCAGTATTTGGAAATAGTAATGTCCAAGGCTGCATGCTGGGCAACTTGTAGCTGTGAGTAAATTCAGAGGCTAGATATTAATATACTTATTTCACATCAGGGAAAATAAGATGGCTATATCCATGACTGTGGCATGCAGACAGAGGAACATCTCTGACACTACGTAACCTCACAGTCTACTTACACTTCCCTGACTTGAATATAGGCTCATCTTTGTCCTATCTTCAACGGTAATGTTAAAAGTTGAGTTAAAGGTAGAAAGAAATGAAAGCATGCTAGGAGCATTTTCTCTAGGCAATTAAGGGGCAAGAAAAGTAATGAAGTGTATACAGAAGGAAATGTTGGTGGGGCAAACAGAAGCTCGTGACAGCTCTCAGCAGGCAGTTTTATGTGAAGATAAACAGGCAGTGAATGCCTTTGGAGTGCTGTACGTTTGTGTATGGAGCAGTGTATCCAGCACCTTAATCCAGGAAATCAAACCCAACATTGCATCCTTTTTATTTGTCTTAAAATATTAGCAGCAAATGGTATTACAACTGGCATCAAGGCCACAGGTAAGCTGGCCAGCCTTTTAGGTTGTTTGCTATTATTTTAGGTCAATATTTCCATGCAGGCTTCCGCTGTGTTTATGCTGACAAGCATAATAGCCCAGAGTCAAGCTGGCACTAAGTTGTTGTTAACTCCATTTGCCTGTGATTCCACTTTTGTTGCAAGATGTATGTTAGAGCTCTGTATGATAATAAACAGAGTTCTGCAGAATTTTTGGTACAGATTTATCATCACCTTTTGTGGCAGCTTCAGCTGAGCACTGAAAGCTGCATTAAGCACTTGGCTTACAGCCACAGTGAAAAGGGTTTAAATCTCCTCTCTCTTTTCTGATCACATCTTCATGACTGTAATAATATTTCTAAGTTATACCCTATTGTCAACTCCTACCTACCTGCCTAGAAAAGGCTATTTGTTTCACCTTTTACATTTATCCATTTTATATACTGAGAAAGGCAGCGTCCTCTGCTCTTATCTCATATTCAGGACTTGATAACAATTAATAAAATACTTACTGTTTCTTTCCTATCTCACCTTTTTCATTTTTTCTTCCATGTTGCTTGCACGGGGGAGAATACATGTGTTCTGAACTCTTGCTGGCCTCTCATCCTTATTCTGAAAATAAACAATACACTCAAGCCACATTTGTCCATGGAAAACAGGGAAGGTCTGATTGCCTTTGTCAACGTGACTTCTGAGGGAGCACTGAATGGATTTGTGGCAAATTTCTCTCTACACCAGCAGTACTGCAAGAGGCAACACCATTGTCTGGTGGGAAGATAATGCCATGGCAGTAGAGCTTTTGTGCTGCCCATCAAAACTAAGAAAGTTTAGTCTCTTGGCACGGTTGATTTTCAAGGTCTATCACTTGGGTACCGGGATTCCTATCCAAGACCTGGACAGGCTCTAGACTGTTCTTTTGCTGAGATAAAGCGTATTCAACTTGCTATGACTAAGCTTATATCCTGCTGAAATGCAGGCTTTCTACTATTAATCACTAATTCAGAAAGGCTTGAAGATCCCTTTTCTATAGCAATATCAAGGGATCCACGCTGAAGCAGTAACCCCTACTTTTTCTGCATTTGGCAGAATCCTAGTCCTGAGGAATTCAGTTGCTAAGTTCCTGGCTGTTGGGGGGGAAGAAGGGGAAAGACACTAAGCCCTAAATTTGTGGCAGTTCACCTCCACGCATATAGATAAGCAGTGACTTTTTGAGAGGTGGGAGAGAAAGGGAACAGAAGGAATGGAAACAGACTTTTTCTTTTTTTTTTTTTTTGAAAGAAGGCTTTATCAATAAAGGAATCTAAATTCTTTTATTTTGGAGGAATGGTTAGAGATCCTGAAAATGGTACCTTACTGTATTTACTATAGTTATGTTTTCCGTTCTCTCTTTGAGTTTAACAGTACCATCTGTCAAAAATATTAGTAATGGAGAAATACACTGGATAAGGCAAAAGTAATTACTCACTTTCCTTTGGTCCAATTTACAACAGCTTAAATAACATAAAAGAGCAACTAATAAAGTTCCCAGGCAAAATCTGAGCTTTTTTGTATCACCTTTCCTCTAGTACCCTCTGCAGAATATAATTAAATCTGCCCTTGATAGATAAGAAGTAACACTGCTCTTTCATCTCATACACATATGTGTGCACTTTGCTTTTCTAATGTTGTTTTTCAGAGTTTGCAAGAGAGACGCTGCTTCTCGTCTCCCTAACAACCTTTGGGTTAATGTTAACACCAGAACTCCATCTATAGATAGCTGCACAGCCTTCTCAAGCTGTCACTGCATTCTTCCCACCATCTGTTTGCCATCCCGAAAGACTGGCAAGGTTCTATAGGCCTTCTGTATGGGAGGATTATGTACTAGCTCATCAGCTCTGAAACAAGCTTCCAAGTTTGTTTGTCGTTGCTGGGTTTTTCTCTGTAATGCTTTTGAATGTAAGAATGGGAGGCAATTCGATTTGTTCCTCAGTCCTGCTGCAAGCTTCCAGGTCTTTTTGGTATTTTGTACTTTGTTGTTACAAACAGCGTGTTCCCATTCAATGGAGTGATTGCAGAAGTTTACAGAGATGCCCAGATTCTGGAATAAGATGAGATTGCTGGGAGCAAACAATGAAGCAAAAAAATATACCAGCTTCCCAGTCTGCTTTTTGCTTTGGCAGTGAGTTGCTTGGCAATGAGCTTTCCTGAAGCCTGGAAAGAATATCACTGCAGCACTGAAATTCTGTCTTAAGCCCAGTTAACGGTGCAAACTCAGGAACTCAATTCCCCCTTAATAGGAAAAGGAGCTTGCTCTGGTTTGGATTTTTAAACTTGCACGCTAAATAAACCATGAGGAAATGCCATCTTCTTGAATTGACTATTGGAGAGATGAGTTCTGGAATTAAGTCCAATAGAATTTATGCTCGAATACTGCTTCCAGTTTCTGCTTCTTTTGCTGGATGTATATATTTAGGATGTATTTTGCATGCTAAATTTGACATACTAGAGAATATCATGTAACTACTAAAACACATGCTTTCCTTATTATTCTACACACACCATCATTTATATCACTTGTAATAATACCCTAGTTACATAAATATTTAACAACAAATAGTCTATGCATTAAGCAGGAAAATTCAAAGCCACTGAAACAATGTGAGGTATTTCTGTTTAGTGTTTGTTTTCTGTCAGTAGAAAATAGTGGATTCCATTTTAATGATCTTTCTTTGCAAGTAACCTAATTATCTCAACAAACTGACTTTCTGAGCAGAACTATTTTTGTCCGGGGGAGTGGAAGGGAAATTGGAACAACAGGAAAAAGAACACTGAGTTCATTTTAGGTATACACATCTATCTGCAATGTTATTGGTCCCCCACCATCAATTTTTTTGTTTGATTTTGTGCAGCAGTGGGTCTCTCATGCTCCTCCAATTGCTCTGTTTGCTTCTGTCCTTTTCTTTCCTGACTTGAAATGGCAAAATAAGATTTTTCTATTTCTAGTAAAGGTTTTTAACTTATAATTTTGTAAAATATCATTACAAATTGGTATAGGAAGCAAGATCATTGTTTCTTTCTAAACAGTCTTTAACCTCGAAAAGAAACACAGTTCTGATCTTTCATAAAGCCTGCTGCAGACATCGTGGCTATTATACATATTATGTGGTTATCAGTGGCTTGAATCTTCAATAATGCCATAGTGTACTCGGGAATGTTTTTTTCATATACACTGAGTTTTGTTTTCCTCAGTTAAGCTGAATGTGACAGAATGCAGTCTCTTTGTCAATAAAACGGGCAGTTTATGGTGGTGTACAGTGATCTGACAATGTGAATGTTTTTTGTATGAACATACTGGGTAGTTTCTCAGTCAAGAACTGTAACAACAGCGAAAAAGAAAAATGCGTCATTCAAGGTAGGACACTGCAGAAATATCTCAACGTCTATGGCCCACTATTTTTTAATCTTTCTAAATGAAATAACAGTTGAGGAGCTACTGCATATTGGGGTATTTGAGACAGTGGGCCCTGCTTAGGCAGCTGTTGCAGAATGGAAGGGTTTAACTGATATGGTAATGCAGGTGGATGTTCTTAGTTTTAAAATAGTTTTCATTTAAATGCTTTATTCCCCTGGTAGAAACAAATAACGTCGGTTTAAAGGTGGTATTTTAGCTATTATAATTCCCAGTGGTCACAGACTCACAAAGAGGAATACATCAGTTATTGATTTCCATCAGACCTACCTATATAAATGCACTAAATGCACAGATAAGCAGTGTGCCAGCTTAGGAGTAGATGTGGAGCATTCTGGCCAAGAGGTATGACATCTACAGGAATCCACTTAAAGACAAGGAGGTGGTAGGCAGGGATATAACTAGCCTTAAACCATAAGATTAATGCCAAGTTTCTCAGGAAAAAAAAAAACAAACTCATAAGAGATCCATCTAACGTACTTTTTATGAACAAAAAGTCCCCATATAAAAATAGCTCCTGCCACTACTTGAGCAAAATAAACCATCTAGGTACAAACACATAGCCCCTCTGCTAGGCATAAAAGAATGTAATATGGCAAAATCACATCCAAAATTATATTGGTATACTTGCAAAAAAGTCATATCAAGAAAAAGGAAATAAAGATATTCTACAGTATATTTCTTGTATAGACTTGGTGTTGGATCTCAGGAGCAGGTTTATGCCTATTCAAACACACTTCTTAGAAATCAGATTATGGTGATAAGATATTGTCATCTCATCACAGTAGAAGCCATATGAAGTAGTCTATATAACTTTAAAATACTTCATTATCAGTGGTTCATTTAATATTTAAAAATAAACTGTATCATTTGAAAATACTACTTTTCAACAAATTTAATCCAGAGGCTTAATCAGTTTTTCTGTCTGTATTTCTACTATTGATGTACTGCACAACAGGTCATGTATTATTCCTACAGTGCTTAAAGGCAAGTGGGAATAGTTTCTGAAATCAGCCAGGTCTAGGTTCACTCCTCTGGTTTCAAAGATTGACACCACTCATTCTCCATGTGTTACAGGGACACGGGACAGAGTTCTGTTACCTGCTAATATCTCCCATGTTGTCTGTGACAATAAAATTTTCTCTTTCATGATGAAAATCCCCCTTAAAAAAAGACAGCTAAAGAAAACAAAAATTACTCCATCATAAAAGCAGCAAAAGAGGATCTGCAGCAAGCTGTTCACTAGTGAGTCAAACCAGTCTGAAAAAAAATCACTTTTTATGCCCACATCTAGCTCTTTTTAATTATACTATTACTTTAATCACACCTGCTGTCTGACATCCCATTACGTGCATTCCAGCATTGCCAGAGAGGAAAGTTTTTGACTTGAGGAAGTAAAATCTGATTTCTGAGTACTCTGGTATTACCTATCGTCCTTGTGATACTGAGACTCTTTCGAGCTGTCCCTGGGGGAAAAAAAAAAAAAAAAAAGAAAATATTTCTTTGCTATCCTTGATGGGAGCTAGGTATACTTTAACGTGACAGGTCCAAAATCTAAAGAGACCCTTGAGCCTTTTTCTTACTGAGCCAATAAGAGAGAGCTACTCACAATTAAACAACTGTTGGGTTTTTTTTTAAACTACAGATGTAATCCAGCAAATTCTCTCTAAAACATGTTACGTTTCACCTAAATCCCCAACACTTCAGATCGCTTCAGATTCTAGGGACTGGACCTGGGGCAAGCTACTTACCCTCTCTGTGTCTGTCTTCATCATTTGGTAAATGGGAATAAGAATAGGATTTCTGTTTTCTTGAGGGGAGGGAGGGGAGGTGGAAGCAGTGATGTACTATATTGCTATCATAACCTGCTTGCTTTACAAAAAATTATAATCTCTGGGAGGGTTGCTGTAAATGGAATTCAGGCATTCTCACAGCAATTTGCTAAAATCAAACATCATTTATACATTAAAACCTGAACACTAATGACAGAGCTTAGGAGAAACAAACTTCTTTGATTATTGCCGCAGCTCCACAAAAGAATCTGTATTACAAGGACTTATATAATTATTTCTTCCAAGTCTCAGGAAAGCTGTCAGACTTCAGTGACTCCTGTACTTCTGTCCGCTTTTTCTGTGTAGACTCTAGTCTTAGAACAGCCTATAGTGGCTTTGTATAGACCACCTGGTGCAGCTGGGGTTTCAAAGGACTGCTAGCCACTACAGATCTAAAACAATGAATTTCTGCAGCCTGAGCTGGCAAGTCTTAAGTGTTTTCTGTTGTCTGTGGCTCAGAAGAGGTTGTGTAACGTATACCCACCAGTGACTTCCCTAGTATATCCATAGATATGTAAGGTTTAGATAATGATCTTCTCATGGGTTTTGTGAAAGTACAGGTAACAACTTCTCACAGGCATAACCTAAGTGGGAAGGTTCTATTCCAGTTTTGTATTTTACCCAACTAATTGTCCAAATTATCTTTGCCAAACCTATGACGTTTCTCTGTTATCAGACTGGTGTTTTCACTCATGGACAACCGAGTTTCATTTTAATTATTTCTGTTTTGGGACTGTTGATATATCCCTCTATGGAAGTTTCTGGTGCTTTTGAAGCTCTACAACTGCAGCGATGACAAGAGGAGGAACCAGAAAAACCCAAATATTCGTGTAGTGCAAACTTAGCAGTTACCTTAGCAGCCTGGAAGGTACTCACCAACAAGGCCAGGCAGAAGGATAGTTGCCTCTGGAAAATACTGCTCGATATGCTAACTCCTAAATGTGAGATAGAGTCAGAATAACATTCAGATTTGGAAAAAGGGAGTTAGGAGGCTCAGCTGGAATCAGATTTTTTTTTTAATGCTCTAATATGATATTCTGTATTCCTTAAAATCAGTATTTCTGCTCCAAATATAAATGGTATTAAACCAAATGTGAATAAAGAAGTGAAATTCTCCATATAAAGCCAGCCTACCTAATGAAGGCAGATCGTTAGGGAAGGGGTGGAGATAAATGGGGTGATGGATTCAGAGTGCCAGTTGCAGTCATTTGGCTTAAATTCTATGAAAGTCAGAAAGTTGTTTTGTTTTTCTTTCTTAACAGTGAATGATCTATTTTGACTTATTTTTCACTGTAGGGTCTTGTCATGATTAGGGTGGTCAGGAGGAGACTGCCTGTTGTTGCAAACTGTAAAAGATAATACCACCCTTTAAACAAATGAGTGAGAGAGAACAGAATGAATGCAACACGCGTGGTCTGAAACTATAAAGTAAATCAAGTGATTTCGGTGAGTTACATGAATATATGTATATATTTTAGCATTGCTATAAAGAAAGTTGCAAAGCAGATAATAGTGCCTTAGTTAATGTGCATAGGTCTTAACTCCACTCTGTTAAACAGCCTCAATTATTTCAAACATGCCTGGATGTTTAAAATGGAACAGCTTTACAAAACAGGAATATATAGAAGATTAAATGTTACAAACAACTTGAAATACTCCTGAATTCTTGCTGGTGCATGCAATAACAACTGATAAAATCTATAACTAGAATGTTTCTATACAGTGATACCCCTGTGGGATACTTCTGAACATGTTTATTTGAAATATTCTAGAAACAACGTTGGAAGTGTTTTCAGTAAGCAGCGCAAAATCACTTAATTCTTTTCCTCCATTCCTTTGAAATCATCCCTGATACACCAATAGATTTTGAATTTTAATGATAAGATTTTGACTCTAGGCTAAGCTGTTAGAACAGAATGCAAAGGAAAATGAAACACAAATTGGAGCACTGTACCCCCATTCCTTCCATGCTGCTAACATCAGTGTTTTACACAATCTCATTAGTTCAAAAGAGTCTCCGTTTCTCCAGACAATCCAATTTACAATGTCTACCTTCTGCTCAAGGCTCCATACTGCTCTGCCCTTGCCCAGAGCTACCTTGCCCAGCAGCAAGAGCGGACCCATGCTGATTCACTGCAGTGAGTGGGACAACACGAAGGAAGCAAAAGCTCCTGGTGTTTCCTGGCCGTGCCACCTAACTACCTGCGTGCTTGGTAGTCTGTACTTGTGATGCAGAGGGCAGTTCTATGGAGGCACCTGAGCTGAATCACCAGGGAGTCCCAAAGGGTTTAGTCCCACCGTATTTGCATATTTAATAATTCCATGAAATTAGCATAGAGTTTGAAGGGGAGGAAAGGGAATTAAAAATTGCCTCCAAAAATTATGGAGCAAATTAGCTGATCCTCTGAATATCCAGGCATAATTAGAAACCAATAACAGCTAGAAAACAAATGTCAGCCTCAGCTGGAGGTGTCAGGAGGAAGTCATCAGTGAGCACTTTTTTTCTTCCCCCAATATAAACAGCAGATGAGGTTATCCCTAAAATAAACATAGCCCATCTGCTGTCCTCAAATTTAGCAAAGAGGAAAGGTGAAAACAGGCACAGATCAGCACTGGGTGGTATGGAAGACACTCAAACTCAGGAAGCTATTAGAAAGAGGTAGAATCAAGAAGCTCTTTGGGACCTAGTGCCTTGCATGGCTCTGTTCCCTCCTGCCACTTCTAGCAATGAAATTTTGCTAAAAGTGCCATCGCAGGCCGCTTTCCTCCATGTATATACTACGAGCTCCACACCTATGAGGAAAAGTCTCAGAAGGAAGCAGACCTTCTGCAGATACTACAAGGTCTCCCTGGACCTCAAGGGACTCTTGACCTTTGGGACCTGAAGCCTCTCTGTGTCCTTTAAGGAGGAGGTTCCGCTGATGCAAGCAAAGGAAATGCTGGAAGTGGAAACGCAGCTGATATTCTGAAACATCTATGGGATAAACTGATGCCAAGGAATCATCTGACTATTGGTGAACAACCCAACAGCTCAAACTCTAAACAAAGAGGTAGACCTAAAGCAAATATAAATTTGACACAGAACTGAAGAGTGGGGGTTTTAGTATGGTTAGAATGAAATAAATATTTAATCATAGGCTTACATCTTTCAGTAAAAAATAATTATTTAGAGATAAGTTTTATTTTAAAATTAAATTTCACAGGCAAAAGTTTTGCACTACAACCCCCCCCCCCCAAAACAACCCACCAACCCCAACCCCCCCACCCCCAAAAACAAAACCAGAGGTTTTTTAACCACCATATCTCACGAAAAAAGGTGAGATACCAAGTTTCAGGAAACTGAATTAATATAATAAATTTGTGAGATTATTAATAGACATCTAGTGTCTTGGAAAGTTCTACATGATATTCTGTCATTTGTGAATACATGCACAAAAAATTAATACGGTCATACTTCAGATTTGTATTACAGCAGCATCAGCAGCCTTAATCGAAACCACAGCCCCCTTGTCGTGGGTACTGCACAACTATAAGAAACTGTATGCATGTCAAGAGTCTCAGTGGGATTATTTATGGCTGTGGAGTTTCTTGTGTGATTTGGCAGATGCTGAATTCGCAACAATCAGATGTGGTCCTTATCAGAAGGTGAAGATGTATGGACACAAATCTGTGGCAGTCTTCTCCAGTGATTATTTTAAATCTAACATACATGTTATTCTGAAAAAAATCCTTCGATTCGGTCATCTAAACCATTTAAATTTTACAGTTGCCTAATAATTTTCTAATTGATGCAGACATTTCTGTAGAGGGAATTCAAACCTACTGACAATACACTTGTTTTTTTCTCAATTGCCTGTCACAGACTTCTTAGATTCCTGCACCCCCTTTCCCTCACCTGGTTTGGTGATCCCTCCAGGATCTATTGGTCCCCAGCAAAAATTAATTTAGGGGAAATTATGCAGGCCTCAGGAATTATGCATTGGAAAACCATCAGCAGCTCTGTCATGTTTGGCATCTACGCAGATATTAGATGACAAAAAGAATCATTGCTCACCTAGAAAACTCTTGACCCAGACTCTGAGTTTATAAAAGGAACAGAATATCCACTAATTTAGAGTAAGTAATATAGATCATACTGCGTGGTTGAGGATAATATAGGAAACAAAACTTTTAAAAGATTGCAATGCTAAACCAATTTGATTAGGTGGCATTGGTAAAATAGTGCATCAAGATTTAACCTTACAAAAATCCTTTAGGTAAAATGTTATGATAGACATTCTGGACTGAAAGATATTGTCATTCTTAACTTCTGAATAAAGAGTTTCAATTTATTGTGCTCAATGCTCTTATTCAGTCTTCTAAGCTTTCATTTGAACTGTGCTGCACGCTTCTCATTCCACCCACTAATGATTTGCAAGGGCTGGAGCAGGGATTTTTCTTTTTCTAAATTTGTTTCTCATCTCTCAATGCCCATCTCGGACGCTGCCGATAATGTCATTCAATAGGCTATCCTAACCAGCAGGAAAACTAAGCAAACTTTTCTTCCGAGACTACAAATACTTCAAAAAGTGCTCCCTCTTCTCCTATGATTTCAACAGGACTCAAGGAAAAAGAAAAAAACATTTGCTATTACCTCATGAAAGCAGCTGGTTCTTCTTCCTTTCAAATTTAACAAACAGATCAGACAGCACCAATATATCTGAGGGCTTTGTACCACTTAAAAGCTTTACAAGCCATGAGCAAGTATGTACAGAAACACATTTACAAAAAGAATTACATCCTCCTCTTTTTTTTTTTTTTTTTTTAATTTTAATTTTTAGAATGAAACTGAGTCACCTTCGGTAACGTCATAGGTCAGATATTGTAAAATAGTTATCACTGGGACAGACTGAAGCATACTGAAGTACATTCTATATAATTTTTTCCTTGTGTTTGTTAGAACATTCACCTTAATTGATTAACTTATCCAGCACTGGAGTTGTATCCTGCACTCACTGACACTAATAGCAAAAATTTTAATTACTTCATTTGAAGCATAATTATTTATTCACAAGAAATACCATAGTATTTTTCCTATTTGCAAAAAACAGTTTTTGAACTTCATCTGGAAAATTTGACAAATATTTTCAAAATTCTTTTAATTCACTGTTAGTTAAAAAGTCTATATAGATTTTTGATTTATTTAAAATCTGGATTAAGCTTTTAGAGCTTTGTTTCAGTGCTATTAGTAGTGTTTTGTGATTCAGTAACAAAGAACTGGAAACTGTTCAAATAACCCTTTTCAGGAATCGTAAAGCTATCCAGGAGCTGGGCTTGGATTTCACTTTCATTTAAATTCCAGGCTATTCCTACAATTTCTACTCTTTATTTTTGCAAAGCTCAAAATCCACATGAAATGTTTCAAATTGAGGCAGATAATGAGAGGCTGTGTTTACATCTGATTTCTCATAAAAATCTTATCAATTCTGAAAGATCTGCTTCATTTAACTTGTCAGTAATTTATGCAGCTGGGTAATTGTGAAAGTTTTTTACACAGTCTTATATCTGAAAAAAGCATCCCTTTTATTTATTGAATAACCTGCTTATTTATATTTACAGTATTTTACTTTTCATACAAAAAAAATTCATGTGTGTTTCAAGATTTTGAAATCAATGTTTTTCATCTCTTTACATAAATGCACAGCGCTCTATTTTTTTCCCCAGAGATGTATGCTTTTCATTGGGGCAAAGTAAGGACAAATCAATAAGACAAGTGTGCACAGTGAATCATCAGGGGTTTAAAACTGCCTAAAGATATATTAACTCAGAGTGAGTTATGTATTAAGATACCCATTCTACTAAATATCTGTCAACAAGAATGCTGGATAATGGAAAATTATAGAACCAATTCTGTAATCCTTACTCCATATAGCGGTATTGGGGCCAAATTTATGAAGGCCAGTTGGGTTTTAATGCAATCCATTCATGGAATCACAAAGTGTTCTAATAGTTATCAATCAAATTAGAAAGTAAGAGTATTTTAGAAAAAAAAAAAGGTAAGGCTAATATGATGGATTTGAGATGTTCATACAATCTTCTCTTTTTTTCCCATCATTTTAAGATCTCTTTGAGGAACAATACTTACAAAGTTTACTTCTGGCAAATACCTGGGGCCTGTTATTTGCAAAAAATGTACCAAACATCCAGTCTTGGAAACACTGTCCTGTGAGAAACTCTGCAGAATTTGCACTGTGCAGCCTCCATGCCTCACTGAAGGTGTCTCATGTAAGAAGTTAGTATTTTGGATTGGGGTTTTTTTGTTGTTGTTTTAACACATGCTTTGGCTATGAAAAGAAGTCTCTGACAGATACCAAATTACGTCGGAACTCTGAGACTCTTTAATGAGACTCTGAACATTTTAGGCTGAGACAATAACTGCCTTTTCCCCTCCAAACACAGTTTTCAAAGTTGAATGTTGCTGCCTGCACTCATCTATAAAATGAATGTCATATTTGTTCTCATATTAAAAGAATCACAGGATTATTTTTTTTTTAAAGATTTTGCTTAGGTAAGTATTTTCATGTGTAGACTCAAAAAAGAGAAATTACTGAACTTCAATAAAAAAAGATGTGCCAAAACTGCTTAGAACTTTAGAAAAATATCTACTGAAAAAAGCCCTGGTCTTTGTATTCTGGAAACCTAAAAGACAACTGTCACATAACTTCACTGCAGCAGTGAGGGAAGTAGAGCAAAAAAATCAGCCATATTTCACAAGCCCTGATTCCTATATATCATTTGATTCCTATATTAATCTCAGTAAAGCCTCATAGGCACCCATTTATACATACAAGTAAATCCATGGAGTTATATTTGTTTAATCCACTTTTGGTTTCCTCTTATTTTTAGACTACTTACAGGTTTTGCACAACAGTTTTAACTTGTCAGCAAATGAAGAGAGCTTTTCCATCCCTTTCTGAAATCTTTTTTGCACTTGTCGTCTTCTGCTTTGTACTCAAGATAAAATCATTTTTTTTCTCTAATATGCTCTGAGGTTTTTTTTCAGCGAGCTGCAAGAGTAAGCACTATAATTCTTCATTATCATCGGAATTCAAAACCGAGTGCATTTCCGACAGCTAGTCAGTGAGCAGTTCTGGTGTGCCGTTGTACAGGGAGGCCCCACACATTTCATTTAACTTAAGGAGTTCAGATTTGACTGCAATTTTTTTTTGTCCTTGAAGGAAAAGACAGCACCATCTGCTCTGTCTACAAAACTCCTAGTTTAGGAACTCTCAGAGTTCTGAAAATAAGGATAAAAAAGATTAAATTATGTAGCCACTTAAGGTTAAATTCAAGCCTATGTGAAGAAGAAGTGTGAGAAACATCCCTTGTCTTAAATCCATTTACAGTCCTCAAAATATAGCTATAGTAGGACTTAAATAATGCATAGAGCTTATACTGCTCCTAAATAAAAGCGAATTTCGCCATTTGTGGGAACCTGTTTCTCAACCATTACATATCAATGTGGAGACAAATTTAGTACAAACCCTGAATAGCAATGATACCTGAGAAAAAAAATGAGATGAACGAATGACAGCTTCACCATCAGCCAAGAAAAATAAAAGGTACCTGGAGGGGGGGTGGATTTAACCTGGGCACGACACAAGGACTGGGCACAGCCTCGTGGTGAGGATACCCTCTAAAATAACCACCACCAACAGCTGCAAAAATATAAAAGTTGGCAATGTTTGAACAAAACAGCTTATTGCTGTGGGAGGTGTCTACGGTGCCATAGGTGTATAGGTTTTCCATGGCGAGCTCCGGAGAGCCTCCTCCCAGGCCTGAGGGAGGGCCGTCCCGTCCGACAGCCAGCGGTGTGAGGAGAGAAGCTTCCAGAGGGCGGCGGCGGGAGGGCAGGGAGGCTGAGCACGGGGTGGGCGGGGGATCAGCAGCAGGGGAGAGGGAGAAAAGGGCTTTTTAGGGCAAGCATGCAGCGGCTCTAGCCGTGAGGGGCTGGAGGACGGGATGGAGCTGCCTTGTGAGGACAGGGTAAGTGGAAACTTTCATTCCTCACCCCTCCATTTTCTTGTCTCAATCTGTTTTTTTTTACAGAATGGTGGTGGTTTCTGTTTCAATAAATCCTGGCTCTGATGTTTAAAAGGATGTTTTGTGGTAGCGCTTGCAGGCAGACTGACCCAGGCCCTCTGGGGGGTGACCCCTGTTGCTGCCTGTTTAGAGCTGCCCCTCGGCCGTGGCCGCAGGGTGCTGCCACGGAAAGAGTACAACATGGGCACTTCTTAAATTATAGCCAGGGTGCTGGTGGGAGGGCAGGCCTGCTGCCCCCGGCAGTGGGGGGCTTCAGCCGGGCGTTGCAGGCTCTGGGCCTCTGCGGTGGGGCTGGAGCCTGAGGCGCTGCCAGCCCCGCTCTGTGGCTCCCGGAGTAGCCCGCACCAGGCTAGGTCTGGAAAGCGCCATCGGTGGGGCTCACCTCATGCCAGGAAGGCGTTCGGTTTTACAGCCTGCCCCCTTCTAGCTCCCTGTTTCGGCAAGTGTGTCCCGTTAATGGAAAACTGACAGAAAGGAGAGGATGAAACACTACCGGTGTCTGATGGCAATTCCCGCACTTCGCAGGTCTCAAGCATGTGGCAGCTGATGGAAGGAGGGTGTAGTTGGTCCTGGCTCTCCTCGGCGGAGCTCATACTCTACCGACAACCCTCTCTGGAGCATAACAGGTGAATGGATAAATTACTTTAATTTTTTGAACACCACACAACTCACGCCTTGAAGCTTCAAACTAACTTTTTGAACATCACACAACTCATGCTTTGAAGCTTCAAATAAGGAGAGAGGCTGATGTTAATTGTATGTAACAACAAAATTCAACATAGTGTGCGTGATGACAGCAGTGCAAGTCTTCATATTTCCTTAAAAAGCAGGAAATTTACCATATATTCCCCGACTGAGGATGGATAAAACCCCAGATTTTTTTCAAGATACTCATTATAGTTGCATAAATTAAATTATAATTTCAAGGCAAGTATGGTTGATGTAAGTCAAACCAAAACAAACCCTAAAAGAAATCTTACGTAGGATGCAAAAGAACAGTGGAAGCATTTCTTAAAAATCAGATTTTGTGTTTGTAACATGATAAAATAACCTGTTGGAAGCAAAAACATTTTTTAAAATATTATTTAAAATAAAACTGCTTATTTTTAAGTCAAGAAGGAAGACTTAATATGAATGCTGTTCCAGCTCTTCGAAATCCAAAGCAGATAATTTATAATTTTAGAGAAGAAGGAATTTTACATTTAAATAGTATTTTTAGCTGGATTTTGGCATTATTATGTTAAATTATCAAAATCCTTAAAATATTGACAGTTTTAAAAAATTATGAGTCTGTGCACTTTCATTTTTCATATACGAGTCACACTCATGATTTTTGCCTTTTATGCACGTAATTTTGAGTAGCTTGAAGGATTTGTGATTAATACAAGGAGTAACTGTCATTCTTTTTTTCTCCCCAGTGTAAAATATATATTTATATTTCAAAAAGTATGTTTTCAAAATTTGTTCTACGTTTTACCCGAGTTTTGCTTAAAGTATCTTTTCTCTGCAGGTGCTCAATGTTTTATTTAAACTCATCTAATATAGAGCATGGAGTCAAGATTCTCATACTGTAAGAATATTAGACTTTAAACAAACGTCTTTATCACCATTTTGCAGTCAGTGTTCAAATAAATGAATGGATATTTGATACAATGTTAAATTAAAAAAATATTTGTAAGAGTCTTTATAATGAATTCCCTTTCCTTTCCCAAGTGCCGTGAAAAATAATTCAGTCTTCAAGAGTCTATCCTATCAGGAAAAAGAGTATGAAAAGTACTATGCAAATACATGCATAAATATGAATCTTCTTTAGTGCTTGCAGTTCTGATGCTTGTGATTTTAGCCATTGAGGGAAGAAATACAGCCTGCCTGTAATCTTGGCTGTCTTGGTTATTTTAAATCCTATTATGATAAAGTGATCCAACAATAAAACCTACCTCTTCCTCTTACTTCTTGTATCTGAATTACAAACAATTATTGTCATTTTATATGATTCAGTTTGTCCTTAAAACAAGGGCGGTTGTCAATGCAGACTTTCCTGTTAAATTGCTACTTCTGCTGCGGGAGGCAGAGGCCTTTGCTCAGGCGACTAGTTGCAGGCAAGGGTGCCTGACATACTCTGAACGCTGTTGAAGCACACAATCTCCTTTTGCAAAATCTTAAGCCTTCATATCGCTGGAGCCAGAGGACACTTACTGGGCTACCAGGAAGGGAGCTCAGGACAGGCTGTGAGAAATGACAGTGTTAATTCTGTCTGTGTTATGGAATCAGCGGGGCCTGCAGCTGGCTTTCAGGTCAACCTGTTAATGTCAGCATCAGCAAGTTTTAGTTGGCTTGCTTCCTGCCACAGATAAGGATTCTGAACACTCAGCAGCCTCGGCATCTTTGTCCTTCTTCTGCTGATCACTTGAATAGCGTATGAGCTTTTTGAAATAAGAGGCATAACTGAGTGCTTGCAGAAGACAAGTGCTCAGGAGCTGCAGATCCATAGGTTCCAGAGGTTCTCCCAAAGATCCAAATGGGTGGAAGGATTCACTTGTATGCTCCTTATGTAAACCTTACACTTCTGCAGGCGTGGGGTTACATCTTTTCCATGCCTAAAACAAATCCTACTCACAGATAAAGTCCAATGGACTTTGATGTTAAAAGCTCTAGGACACAAACTTTTCTATTCTTCATTTTCCTCCTCCTTGTCACAGCTTGAAGTGTTTTCTCAGTCATCAGGAGGAGGTGATCCCACTGGGAACAGCTTCTTATGAAAGTGTTAATCTGCTGACTGTGACTGTGAATGTGACTTCTCTGAGATGTTATTAAGCATCCATATGTCATTTACCTCATTCTTCTCAAAGCTCAATGCACAGTGTCTGACACATGCTGCAATTCTGTGGTGAAAGCTGTTATTACCAAAATCATATTGCTGATTATTGTAGAATAAAGAGGTATCTTATGAATCCTTTTGTGTGTTTATTCTTGCATTAAATGATGATCTGAAATATTGCAGGTCATGTGTCATCTGGATTTCCTGCATTCCACAGTTACCTTGGTCAAGAATAGCCTGTGAGCTGCCTAGACGATCTGGACATTTTAATGTGTATAAAACTCACAGGTATTAGTATTGTGTTACCCTGCTTTATATATATAATGATAAATTTGCCTCATCTATGCTTTGCGTTTAGGCTTACATTATTTACCATATTGCTACAAACATAAACATGTAACTTTGACTTGATGTATCATCTTGGATTAACTTTCATGCCTTTCTGAGGGTGTAAGCCTGTGTGATTCTTAACACTCTTGTGAAGGCTCTTGTGAGCTTTCTCTTAACGCTCTTGTGAAAGTAGTCTGACAGTAGCTCCCAATGCCTTCAAAAGGTAGCGAACCAGTACTATGCATTTAAAATTTTGACATGGCTAACTCACTTTCTCTCAATTGCTCCCTCTCCAAAATTCAGTACCTGGAAAAACTGCCACGGAAGTGTCCTTTTTCTGCTAGGAGCCCTTGTCTCCTTTTAGCAAAGGATGTCCCATCATTTGCTTGTGCTCTTTGTAAGAAAAGGTCTTTAGGTCATGACGAATTAATTGTCCCAAGTATGTCACTATAAAACAGGTAGAAGATGCTGTTGTAATTACAGCTCCACAGCCCAGCTTTGCAAGATGTGTTGTAGGTAGTTTATACAAACTGCCCCTGCTTAGTTTGTTCCAGTCCATGCAGAGAAAATGGTAGTCCATCTCAGGCTTAGACTTGCTTTTAAAATGCAGTTCGTAAGTCTTCACACATCCTCAGTGGAAGCTCTAGCCTTATTTCCTATAAATAAGGATCATCATTCAGATTTTATCTGTGGTCTAGAGCAATTCTTTATTGTCTTTTCTTCACTTGGCACATTGCTTTCTGAGTTACTTGATATTCTGCTATCTACAGGCATTACAAAGAATGTCTCATGATCTCTTCTGACTCTCATTTCAGTGGCCTTGAAAAACAGACCTTGTCCCCCAGAATAGTTACTTTTTAGTGTCCGTTTAAAAACAAAAAAGCTTAGCTATAACGTAATCTCTGAAATACATTATTCAACTTAAGATGAAGTCGAGGAAAGGTCTGTGACAACAAAGAACTGATAGGAGAAATTAGCACTGATTTCCCTTGAAGGCCCAGTTCACACTGTGGTAGCAGTCTTCAATTAGTCACTAAAGAGTAGCATGTGGCAGTGGCTATAAACAACTACAAGAACCACTTCTAACACTTTACATATAAAATTTGCCATACTTTCTGTATACCTAGCTCCATTGGAAATACTGTGGTACCCCAGGGGCAGTATGTATCAGGAGGGAGGAGAGATGTTATGAAAAGGTTTGGTATAACTTAAACATACAACGTAATAATTATTGCATTTTACTTGTATGTGAAAATGATTTACTAGCACATCTTCAATAAAAAAAAGCTCTTTCCTTTAGTGAACACACTCATCTGTGCTTGCAAACATAATGCTATTTGCCTCATAAGCTCACAAAGGAAAGAGAACCTGTTACAAATTCAGTCAATGATCCAACAGGAGATTAAACCTTTTAAAAATGGATGAACCAATGGACCAAAAGTAATGGAAGAAAATGCACAAAATGGGAAGAGTGAGTCATTAACTTGATTTAAATATAATTTTTTATTTTTTGGCAGTAAGACACCAAGGTCTGACATGATTTCCCTTTTCAAAAATGCAGCAAGATAAGAACTTCCAGAATCAGAACTAAACATTGAAAAGATATATATTTTTTTAATTAGAAAAAAGAACAATGTCACGGGCAGGGAAAAAAAAATCAGAAAACATATATATCTGTGACTGTTTAATGTGAAGTCACCTTTTTCTATGAGTTTTGAGGAGAAAAGGACTTGGTCTTGTCCTATAACATTTAATTATATGGAAGGATAGGAAAGGCAGAAGAAAGATCCTTTACTATGAATCTGAAGAATTCAGAGCTGGCCAGAAACACATATTACTGCGTGATTCCCGCTCACAGACCACACCACTGGCATCTGATTTACCAGAACTTCACTATCATCTTGATTTAAGGACGGTGGTGCTCTTATTACAAATAATATCACATTGTTGAAAGAAAAAAATAAAGTAATTGCTATTTGTAGACAAGATGTCAGGTCCTTCACATTAACACACGCAGCCCTCCAGAGTAAAACTCTACTTTGTAGGTGTACGAACACTTTCATAGAAATATATCCAAAATTATTTGATGGAAATTGGTGCATTTGTGGCAGTCTTGAATCTCAGGGTATGCTATATTCCTCTTTGCAACGCTGACTTTCATTGCTGCTATAGCAAAGTGAGTTTAGCCAAGCTGACAAGTAAGTGAAGATTATATCAGAAAACATTAAAGGTCTCTTCTTGTTTTCCTTAGCTTTCCTTGCTAAGTGGTTCAAAAACTAATCAATAACGAAAATAAAAAAGTTTCCAGGTACCCAATCCCAGTCATTTGTACAGATTATTGCTGGGACATTTGTTTCATGGTAGTGTATTAATTAATCTCAACCACAAGTAGTTAACATTGTATGAAATTAGCATCAAGTCATGAAAATTTCAAAGGTGATAGTTTAAGGGGTTTTATTTTAAGTTGCTTTTTAAGTTTTCCTTTTCTTTTTGTATTTGTCTCCTCTGCACCCTGTTTTCTCTGTCCGTATGAATATCACCTTTGTGAACTCTTTTCCTCCTCCATCAAAAGTCTTGCCTAATTGCTTTTTTAGGGAGGTAGAAATGCAAGAAAGCAGCTAAACCATCATCTGTCTGCCTTTGAGGGGAGTGGTCCTGTCCACAGGAGCAGGAAAACAGAAATATTTCCTTCCAGTCCAGGATCTATAAGAGCTGCTGATGGGGATGAAAATGGTAAAAAAAGAGAACTTACTGAGCTGTAGTGGTTAGTGGAAGTGCAGTTAGTGGAAGAAGAGCTTATTTTGTGTATGTTTTATATGTAAGTTTTAGATATTCTTTTTGACACTTATTTAGATGATATATTGTGGAAAACACATTTGTATTAGTGTAGCATTTAAGATTTTTTTCACTCATACCCAAACTAGTAAGAACATGGTTAGAATAATAACAATAGAAAACTATCCTCTATAGGGAGACTTTTTAGCCACCTCTTTGCCACTAATGCTGATAAATTCACTGATAAAGAGCAGTAAGAGTAGGGTCATCTGAGTAAAGAGAGAATCAGGGAATCTGTTAGTTGCTTGGGAGTTTAATCCCAAGCTCATGTCCTGCTCAGGAGCTTTTACATCATGGTGCCATATGTGGAGCCATACACACGACGAGTTGTTTGGAGTTGATGGTATTGCCAATAGGATTACTCCGTAAATGAGATACAGCGATGCATTTTCAAAGCAATAAACAGAAGGATGCAGACAAATCCTATTAACAATTAACAGGATTTGTGCTTACACTGTACCTCCTACTCACCACCTTGAAAATTTACCCCATGCTGTCTGAACCGTTGTTCTGCATAAAATCAAGTAAATTATAGTCCATTTAAAAATAAGCTAAAAACCCCCATCGGATTCCACTGAAATGTGAATAATGATTCAACAGTCATCAGCTGTGGTTGCCATAAGAAACAAGATTTCATAAGTCTATGAAGTGTAGAAGAGACAGGAATGCCACAAGCAACATTAATCTAGTAAAATGATAACCAAAATAGAATCTTATTTTCAGTGCTGGGTCTCTTTTTTTTCGGCTCCTATGGTTTCTCAACAGATCAACAGAAGCAGCTGTCTGAATTCCAAGTGTAAAACTAAACAGTTTTAGGAAGCCTGAAGGCTCAGTCTGACTGACCATATTATCCACCCTTTGTTAATAGTCACAAATGATTTGTTTCTTTTGGAGAAATACAAATAAAGGAATTGTGTCTGAGTCATAAGTCATGTCATATCACATTCTGCTGTTACACAGTCAAAAATACCCTACATAAGACAAAATCTGCTCTGAATATTTGCAGTGTTTAATATTTTAAAAGTCCTAGCATATAATTTTTGGGGAGCTGTGTGTAAATTACCATGAACACAGAAAATGTTTATTTTATAAATAAAAAGTAGAGCAAGCAGGGATCTAGCGCTGATCCTAAGAACTGACTTGCTCAATTTAAAGCAGAAATCTCTATTTTCTACACCTTAATTCTTATTTGTATGATCAGTATAAATTACCACAGCACAAGCAGGTCACTGGGTGATCCATGCATGAAGACAAAGTACTATATGACACATTGTGAAGAATAAAAAAAGATTGACAAACATTGGGAGTCATAAACTTTGAAACGGGATATAAATTGTCAGAAAGGAAGCAAAAATAAGGGTGTTTCTCTGCAGTCTTTGACAGCTATAGCTTTCGGGAAAACATTGTGTTTAGATCTGCGTAATGGTAGGAGCAGAGTAGAGTGTAACTAGTAAGGGGATGTGATGAACTGCTTGGAAGATTTCTTTAGAAGTGTTTGGATAGGGAGAAAGATTGTTCTGGAATAAAGGATAACCCATTGAGCTCTCTTTTCTACATTTAATAAACACCTTTGTAGAGGAAGTATGCTTTTGAAGTTACATTTTTATGTTTGACTACAAATGTGTTTCTTGATGTTTTCTATCCTTCTAATGACATTGGACATACATTTGATGTAGGCTTCCAAGAATGCTTAGAATAAAATATAACTAGCCAAACTTGCCTTTCTTTCCTTCCTAACTTTAATAGTTAAAAAAGGGTTGCAATTAAGTAAGATTCTCTGCATCTACACGTATAGACTGTAATAAATTTAAGACACTGAATGTCTCAAACCCTTATTATTAGGGCTTCAGGTAAATAAATATGAAGACACTTCATCAAATGCAGTAATGAACTGACAGTGAAGAAGTTAGGAATACAATTTTGTCTCATTTGTTTTATTTAATTTCCATTACTTTCATACTTGTTTTTTTTTTTCTTGCATAGTTACATGTTTATACACACAGACCCAGGTCTGGGTATGGCATACAGACTTAAAGTCACTGTGTAAAGTGTGACTTTACACTGCGTACCTGTGTAAAATGGTGTATTTAGAAGTCAAGCATGACGTTGCATGCATGCCCATTTTGTAGTGTACTTGGACTTTATTATTGCCTGAATATTGTTTAAATCTGAAAAGCAATTTGTTAATGTTATATGTATTCATGTAAAGGTGTTTCTCAGTTTCAGTTTCTGATTCAGATCCTGTGTAAGACCTCTTCTTGTGGAATGCATGCAGTACTTCCAAATAATTTCTGTCTTAGCTACTAAAGTGTCAGAAAAAGGCTCTGTTCTGATGACACCTGCACATTAGTTTTTGGTGATAAAAGCCTGCTCACAGCCTACCAAAATCAGAAAACTATCCTTGATTTCCAAACAGTTGGATGAAGTGTATTCAAATGTTTCATTTAGTTAGCTTATGTCTTCCCCCTTCAGTTTCCTTATACGCTTTTTGCCTTCTCCACCTGCCCCTCATAATTCTTCAGCTCCCTTCCTCTTGAACCTTGTGTGAAATTAGAGTAAAAAATATTTAGGAATGAGAAATGCCCTCATCTGACTGTAAATTCCATAGAGTGTGCTTAGTAGAGCACATTTGCTTTCAAGCTACCAGAAATAAGAACAAACACAAACCTTGGAAGAGCTGTACAAAAAATACATGTCTAGATGCACATCTCCTTTTCAACCCCTCCACCTGCTGTGGCAGTGTAATACATGGCTCTCCCTATAAATAAGCATAAGTAATGTAAGAACACATTATATGGGCTTGATTTTTAATGGTATGCTTTTACAGACACCTGATGCATACACCTGTCCTAGTTGTTTTGCAAGATAAATTACATAACAAGGTCTACCAAGGAACTAATTTCTGTATGAAATGTGAACTTGGGAAGTTTGGGTAGGCTGACAATATTGAAAAACTTCTAGGCTTTCAGTTGCTAATGGCTGTCTTGGCCATCTTTTGTTCTTGAGTGTCCAGTTGGAATAATGTGAAACTTCCTACAGTAGTCTTCTGTGACTACTCGATAGCAAATCATGATCCTACTCAGTAACTTGGAAAAACTAATTTATGTGTGTTCATTTGATGTTTGTCAAAAAATATAAACATTATTCATGAAGCTTAGCTTTTGTCCATGATTAGTTTAGATGAACAGACTTTCATTATGTTATAAGAAATAAATCCTTTTAAAGACTTAAACGAGTGCTCTTCAGATCCAAAATTATTAATTCTCCTACTTACGGGAACAGAGCTTTCGTTAAGCTAGTATGAATGCCATAGATAAATTATTAACATTGCCTTTTGCATAATTGCATGGCCAGGTGAAATGCTTATATATATATTTCACTTATATAAAAAGTGTATGAATCTATATATTGCATTTTAAAGGAAAAAACAAATGAGAGCTGCAGCAGTCTCATGCACAGAGTGAATTCTACTTTGCATTTTGGAAGTGCTGTAAATCATTGGAGCTATGTAGTCAGAGTTTATGATTTCCATCAAAGAGCATGAGGGACATATTTCATTGTGGTCTACCCATTATTCTGCACAGACTTGAAAAAAGCAACTCAAATAAAGCTCTCATTAGGAAACATTGACATAAGACTAGCAGAGAATTTATTTACTTGTACATGGTGATACAGCAAAGAAGTCAGTGAGAGCCATGTATTACACTGCCACAGCAGGTGGAGGGGTTGAAAAGGAGATGTGCATCTAGACATGTATTTTTTGTGCAGCTCTTCCAAGGTTTGTGTTTGTTCTTATTTCTGGTAGCTTGAAAGCAAATGAAAATTTATAGCTGAAGTATCAGGGAGCAGGGAGGGCTGGCTGCTTCTTAAGCACCAGGAACTACAGGCTGAGCCCACGTGGTACCGTGGCAGGCAGGGCAGGGCCCAGCCCCGTGGCACTCATGCAGGGCAGCCCCAGGGGCAGCAGTGGGGGCAATCAAAAGTCCTGATCCTTAAGTAGGTCCATAGTGATGAGGCAGATCAGAAGGGATTCGAGTCAGGGTCAGGTCCAGTGGTGATAACCAGGGTCAGACACAGTCCAGTGATCACCAGACAGGTCCACAGTGACAAAGGGAAGGTCAAGCTGGGATATCAGACCCCTGCGTTGGGGTCTGGATCAACAAGGTCCGTGGCCAGGCACAGGTGGGTCCTCAGGAGGAGGACACAGACCTGAGCTGAAGTGGGATGTGGAGCTCCCAGGTGAGTCTTCTCAGGGCAATTAAGGCCTATTAGTGCAGGTGCTGTGTGTGTGGTCAGCCTGGATGAACAGTGGAGTAGGTGTATAAGTTACCTGACCCATATTGTCCTTAAAATACCATATAAGCGTTTGTCTAAGAAGGATCAATCTGTTTCTCAGATTAACTAGTATTCTCTCTGGTGTCCTTGTCAGGGGAGGGGCACAAAAAGGAGCAAGAGGAATTTAATTACCTTTTCTTAATAACTGGAAACTTGAAGTTATGCATGTGTTGTGGGAGAAGCATAGTGCCTCAGAAAACCTGCTTTGTGGAAATTCGCAACTTTGAGATAGACTTCACAAAGCAGCATTGATTGAGCCAGTCCGCTTTATGTTAATGTGAAATAAGTTAATTCTTCCCTGTATTGGAACGATGAGTGGATTGGGGAAGAAGTTAGGATAGAAGAAGATGCACCAAGAGGCCAAATATGTCGTATTTTGTTGTTCAATCTGCAAATGACAGATTTATTGTAATTTAGTTTTGACTGCTGCCATGATTCCAAATCTGCTTTAGAAATGGGTCTGAAAGCTTTCCCATCAAAGTACATGTTGAAAGTAGTTAAAATCTGTAGTGTGCACATATAAAGAACTCTAAAGGTTTTTGTCTGTATCAGCTGTAGCTGTTTTGTTTGAGATCTGTTTTATATGAAAATTGTTTTCTGGGCATTTTTTTGCTCCCAGCCAAGCCATGGCTTTGTTTATGAGTGAAATGATTAGTTCTGTGTCAGAGGTTATGAATAGCAAGATCTCTCCATAGCAGCAGCGTACTGCTACTTGGCATATCAAAAGTGAACTAAGAACATTAGTTGGCTTTAATTGTGTTCTCTGCAAATAAGCGTACTGTTTATTTTAAGTAGAAGGTCAGTAGAAGCTGAACACGTTTCATATTGTCTGAACTATACCAAATTTCAGGAACCTGGAAAATGTTCCTTTGTTTGACGTAAACACCAAGAGATCATGGAGCCAAAAGCACAGGTTAGTGATACTTGTGACTTAGTTTAAGATTTTTCTGATCAAATTTGTCTTGATGTAGGATTAGATAATGGCTTTGCTGCCAAGTCTGTGGGTATGTTGATGTTATTCTCAGGACTTATGCCATGGAAAATTCAACCACAAAGCTAACTAGGTGTATGAAGGAAAGGAGGAGGAGGTGTACTGGAGCCATTGTGTGTCTGGCTGGTCTGGGCAGAGGACCTGGATTGGAAATGTCACGTGGATCTTGGTAGTATTCTTGGTAATGTGGTGTAGAGACCATATTAGAGACACATGCTCTGGGGGCTGGAGTCTCAAAATTAATAGTCTACTCAATGTGAAATGAATCCCAATGGTATCGCTGACGTAACTATTTTGGTGAGAGAGAAATGCACAGTTCCTTGTCTTGTTTCCATTCCCCTTTATATATGAACGTAAACATGAAGAAGCATTATTCTTTTAAACAAATGCAATAGAATTGGGAAACAAGATTATTACATACCTTGAGAACACGTTAGTGTTCAAATTGTCAATTATTAAATAAGGAATTAACAGTTATGTTAAATGGGAACACTGATCTGCATGTTTAACATCCCGGTAGATCTTGAGAGAAGCTATTTTGACTTAACAAAAGTCAGCTCTAAAAACTCCTATGGACCAATACATGAATGAGCACAAAGTGCCACTTAGTACACTGCTGGCTGGTTGCTGCTTTCTGACTGACAGCGGAGGTGGGGGTAAGGGGTTGGAAGGGGAGAATGAGTTATGCTAAGAGTGATTTATGAATTTCAAATAATTGATGTTTCAAACCAGTGTTCAGTTCTCCATCAGTGAGAAGCATAGCTTGTTTATCACATTCTTAAATGGATGAATGGAAATATATGCATATTAATGTAAAAAAAGCTTTATGAATGGTTGAGTGAGAACTTTTCAAACAAACCTTAATGAGGATAGATAATAACATGGATATTTTCTAGCTAAATTTAAACTGTTTTTCAATCCTGCCCAGAAGGAACACATGGACCTTCGTAGTCTTGCATATGCTTTTTCTGCCGAGGGGCAGTTATATCAGAGAGTAATCTCAAAACCTAAGTTTGAATTGTGGAGTTAAAAAATTGTCACCTGAGGCAAGAGTTTGGTTCTGTATTCTCTGCCAATGACAGCAGTCCTCAGACTTGTATGGACCTAGACTTAGGTGGAAAGAGTGATAAGGCTAAAGGAATGATTTCCAGAAATCAGTAGAGGAGCTAAGCTGGGTGGGAATGAAATGCAGCACTGGCTGCTTTATCAGCTGGCTAGCCTAGGGTAATTGCATATGTCTGGCCTAGTAAATATTTCCATTTACACAGAATACTTACAGTTGAATAGTTTCCTCTTTAATAGCTCCGCACCAGATCATCCTAAGCTTTAGATTCATCTAAAGTCAGGGTACAAAGTGACTTTTAGATCGTGTTAGTATTTGAGCTTTGGTGCACACATCTACAAATAAAATCATAGGTATCTTTATGGGTTTAAGAAGTTATTGACCAGTGGTTTGAGGATGTTTGCAGCATTTAAATAATTAGGTTAGTCTATAGTTTTTGTTGGCAGCCAGGGATGAGAAGCATGGCCCAGGTCAGCCTGGCAGTTGCCAGTGCTCCTCACAGGTACTGCCCTGAGCAGTGGTCTGGCTCCCTCCACTTGCACCAGGCTCCCTCTGTGTTCCAGGTGTTGCCAGGGAGGTGCTGTAATTATTTTTGTGTGCTTTTCCTGACAATAATTAGGAAATTGCATTGTAGGCTGCTGGTATCTAGTTCAGTTCCCAGCCTGCATGTTAAATGTCCATCAGCATAGGATTCAGCAGTTCCATTGCTTCATAGGTGCAGGGAGCCCAGCTTGGCACTGCCCAGATTGGTGCTGTTTGCCAGGGATGGATGTGGGAGGATCTGACTTGCTTGTAGAGGGAACAAGATGTGTGTCTCCTGCAGAGAGCCTGGGCATGAACTCATGGCTGTGCAAGTGTGCTTGAATGACTCTGAGGTGCCTGGGAACAAGCAAGGCAATACAAACATATTTATTTTTTACTGAAGGTATTGGTCCCTGGGATATAAGGACTATGTTTGATTAAGGTTTGGGTGTTGAAAGATTCTTGAATTTTAAACCAATGCCAAATTCCAGCCTTTTTCTGGATCCTGTAGTTTCTCTAGAGTTAGAAAAATGGTCCGAATTCATGGTGAATTTAGGTGCTTCAGATAACCCTCTGCTTGTTGGCAGTTATGCAGAATGTGATAACTACACTCGTGTTGAAGGAGAGGAGGGGCTAATACTGAGATGTGTTCAGTCACCTGAATATTGAGAAAAACAGTTTTCTTAATGTTGGTCCAAAGTGAAGAAAGGGTGGATACGGATGGAGAAGGACAGATGAGATAGGCTGCACGCTCACCATCAGGGAGTGTGGAGAAGGAGGGAGCGGGGTCTGAATGCCAGGTTTCTGCCTAATGGATATTAAGGTAGTCAGGGTCTGAAGCACTCAGATACAGTATTTAATATGTGAGCATTAACTGCAGCTGTCATGATGTATAGTGGAATGGCACTATCATTATTTTATTACCTTTGATTAGTTGAAATTGTATCTTATACCAAGAAAAAACACTATAAATGCATTTACCAGTAGCTGTATATATGCCCAGCACTGGCTTCATAAAGAGATGCTGCATTACAGAGACACCATTCATCACACTTTAGATCTGAGGCAATATCCTCTTTCTAAATTAACGTCATCACCTTATGACAGCTGTGACCACTAGCTCAGTTATAGTTGATGAGCTTGCCACTGTTTCCAATATGAATTCTGTCTTTAATAGATTTATTTGTAAGTTAGATCTACTTAGCTATAAAAATCTGCTCTGGGTTGGAACTTGGCGTAAAGGGCTCTCCCTAGATGATTTTCTTTGCAGTCCTTCTGTGCTTGATTGAAAACTTTTTGCCAAGTCTAGTCAACCATAATAAACTTCTGGAAGTAGTAATTAAGGATCTTGATGGCTGTGTGGCTGTGTTTTTAGCCAAATGGTTCCTTCTGTGGGGAGCAGGCATAGTCTATTTATTGATGTGATGTTCCGTATCCAAAGGGTGCTTGAATACTATCCTGCCCTAAATGGCTCATTGAGCAATTTTGGCCTCCCTTCTCTCTCCAAAATGCACATCAGCTCTGTTCCTTCTCCTAAGAATATCAGAAATTTGAACAAGAAAATTTCATACTGGATTAAACAAAAATGTAGTCCTATATGTTTATTTTTGGTTTAACATATAAAATCTTCAAATTTAATAACACTTCAAAAATAAGCTGAAATGATTCACTATATCCAAAATAAAGAAATGATTTATCTCTATTTTTTCCCTGTTTCTTGGGTGAAACTATACCTAGAAAATTCAACCCATAAATAAGCAGTTTTATTTAGCCGGAAATGCATTTTTGCTAAAATAGTATTTCTCTGGAAAAAAAGAAATTGCCATTTTTAGTCTTGAGATGATACTCTATCACCTGTTTACAGAAAATTTGTCCAACAATGCTAAAAAAATAACAGCTGGTAACAGCCACGCACTCAACACATATTTATCAGCAAAAATTTAAATATGAACATCTGATGACCAGATGTCTCCGTTCGTATTGCAAGATAAGACATTTTAACAATCTTTGTATTTGGGAAACAGGCAATTCATCAGTTATTTTTGCCAGTTTTCATCTCAGTGAATTAAAATTTCGTAAAGCACTCCCACGACAGAATACATGTAACTGTACAGAGGGTCTGTGTTTACATGCGGGCTTTTGGGGCCATGCTATACAGCCCCTGTAGAGAACAGAAGTGTGGAACTACGTTCTAGCTGATGCTAGTGTAGAGCCCAGAGGAGTACAAGGGTTCTCATTTGGGTAGCGCAGTCACTCATGCGACGTCTTTGAGACAGTTCCTGATTCAGCAGTCAGCGGACTCATAAAAGCTTGTGTTTGTACCCACTGTGCTCTTCTTGTGGTGCTGAAAAAAGAACCGTGTCTTCCAGCATATGCAGGACGATAAAGCAGCTTGCTCCAAGTATAGTCTGGGTCCCCCCAGATCCAGCCGCAGGTCATCATCTCTATGAGAGGAGCTCTCTTAAGGCAGAATGTCCTGTCAGTGGATACAAAGCCGAGGTTGTACTGTATGTCCTTCCTTGTGCAAGAGACTTGTATTCCTCTTCCTGGCCACGATCAAATCTCATGGCAGTTTTATCATGTGGGAAGTTCACTAAATTAATTCCTCCATATATTAACTACTTAAATGATCTATTGTTAATATTTCATAACATGAAAATTATTTCGGTATTTTATAACGTAAATATTTCTGTTTGATCTTTTTATCATTGTAGTTGAAGAAAAATTTGTCCTGAAGCTGAGAGGGTTGTTTCTTTCTAGGGTACACAAATGCTAGCCCCAATGTTGATAGCTAGCTGCAGTTGCAGCAGGGCAGTTTTCTTGCCTGTGTTTATTAGTGTGCTGTGCAGTCACAGGATGACCAAGAGATCTTTCTGTAGTGTTTATTACCATGTGGGAAGGTCCAGTTGATGCCAACCCACTAAAGTGTGGTCCGTGCAGGATGCATGTTCTTCACGTCTTCCTGATTTGTATGTCTAGTCTGCAGGTTATTCTGTATCAGAGCAGTGATCAAGCTTTCAAAAGAAACAGGAAAAACCGCCAAGGCAACGTTCAGCTTAGCAGCTCATTCACATATATCTATCTATTGTAATCTGTAATTAGCTACAGTTTACTGAAACACTCCTGGCACAAATATTTTCACATCTACGCACTGTTCCACTTTAAATTCCACATTATGATGTTTATTTAAAACATCATAAAAAGCAGTACCTTGACACACTTCCCATGTGACTGTATGATAAAAGCTGCTATTTATTCATTCACCAAAATCTCCTCTGCACATACACCTGTGTGTTAGTGGCCTTGAGGGATGAACAATACTTGAGGCTTTAGGCTGACCCTCTGAGATCAGTCTGATACAAATGCTGGGTTTTGTAGCAGTGCAAAGCTAGCCTCCCTTCTGCTCCTTAGAGTTGGCTTTAATGTCTTCAAAATATTGTCAGCAATGGAAAGAGGCATAATGAGTGCAGGAGGAGGCATAATTCAAATAGTCTTGGAATACTAGGGGAAAATGAAAAAATGGTGAGCTTTTTGCAGAGCAGTAATACCATGTGATATAAGCTTTCTTGAAGCCTGGTAAACCTGTCAGAAACATTGTCTTACTAATAGTTCATAATACCTTGTAGAAGAACTAATCAGTGATTTCTGAATCAAACTGGCAATTCAGAAATGAGTCATTGCTCGCATTGATTTTTTCTTTTTTCATGTAGTTGGCATCTGTCTCATGAAATACAGCAGCAGTATGTTACCATCCCATTGTCACAATTATGATTCAAGTTTCAAACAATCAGGTGTGACTTTGACCTATTCCTATGCACATTCTTTCCTAATTTATTTTGATAGTTTAGCAAAACATATTTTGACTAAGATTTCAAAGAAAGGCTACTATTAGAAAGGCATAAGCCATTTAGGGCTGAAACTAATAATTTTGTTAGAAATTCCTTACCAAAACCTGTTCTTAAAGATTTCTATTAAGAACATAGACTTTGGGACTAAGGGAACCTATGTTTTCAGTAAACTGACAAGTGCGCACCAGTGTTTAATACAGGCATGTAAGAACATTACAGGATATATATGTAGCTAGAGATAAGTAATATTCTGATGTGTTACGGATGTCTTCTCTGAGTTTGGAGTGGCGTTCAAAGTACTGACAGTTCATCCACTGACTCAGCCATCTCTGCTATCATTTCAAATCTCTGGAAAGCTTCAGCCAGCTCTAATATATTATTTTTCAAGGCTTACAGTATTTCCTTCTTTCACTGTCAAACAGAAAATTTGAAACGTACAGCCCCCAGCTCTGAGCACTGACGGTGTTGTGATTGTGAGTTATATTCCACGTCTAACATTTCATGACTTATGTGGCTAGAAGGGAGAAATAAAAAACATGAAGGAACCCTCTGGGTCATGTGTCCGTAAGAGGCAGTTACTGAGACCATGGGTTATTCTGCACCATGTTGACTCTGTTAGCAGTGCTGTAGGGACAAGAGGAAGGATAGGAATTATACTATAAGTTTTTTTAAAAAAAACACATTTGCCTGTACGATAGAACAGGTTAAACTCAGGACATAGAAACATTTTCTTGTGAAGGCTTGAAAATGGCTTCTTGGCTTCATAAGGATTTCATGCTCTCCACCACCATTTCTATTGAGAAAATACAGTCTGTGTCAATATTTGCAGAGCTGAGAGTTGACCAGGTGTCACAGATGGTCTGTAAAATGATTGCAATCTAAAACCAAACAGGAAACTCCCAGACCTAAAACTCTAATGATAAAGGAAAACATTCCTACGGACGCATGCCAGGAAATGGGTAAGACAGGATAAATGAACATTCATAAATTTATCACAATTTTTGTTTGATTCTAAATGAAAGTGATTATGGAAATAGATAATCATTGCAAAATATAATCATTGGACTTAAAAGAAACTGTCGCGTGGACCTATACTTAAAAAGGTATCATGAGTCTACTTAATCAAAGAAAAAATATTAATTGTCTTTGCTTAGGATTAGTTTTTTGAGGAATGGAGAAGTTGTAGATAACATCTTAAATTCCATCTTGAATCATAGTACTCCTGTTCTACCTTTTGTGACTGTAGAAATGCGTCTGTCTTCTCAGTATAACAAATGAGTTATTTCTTTATTTTCCATAATTATTTTCCACTCTAACATTGAATTACAAACTACAAAAAGTGTTAGAAGATGAAATGATTTTCTTATTGGTGGTTTAGGAGTTAGTGAATATTTATTTGGTATCCTGAAGATCATTAACACTTGGAGAGGGAGCTCAAAAACAGACATGAAACTGGGGGAAAAAAAAAGAGAGAGAGGAGATATTAAATCAGAAAACTTCTCCCCTTGAGATACTTCAGGAAATTCCCATATCTTAATTATAGTTTCTTTAATATAAACTTTCAGAAGGCTTGATCTTTCTGTGTATAAAGGAATTATCTTTTATTAATACACCCATAAAGCTGTGTGTATTGAGTTGTTCATACTGGTGATATTTCTCAAACTTTTAAAACCATTTCTGAAATAGCTTTTCAGTTAAATATATGGGATATACATAATACATGATAGTCTACTGTGGTATAAAGATTTTAATTGGTTTTTAGTTTGGATCATCTGGGTTACTTACTCTTTAAGGCATAATTTTCTAACAGAACTCTGTTCCTATATTCTTCTGTGTCCTCTCTCTCAAAGATATGGTAACACACCACTCCTGCACCCACTGAAAGAAAATAGATTTTGCTATTGCTGTAGGAGAAGTAGGAATTAACTCCTGCCCAATGTTTCCCACAAAGCTATCTGCTTTTTCATGTCCCCTGCTTCCACCCTCCAATGTTTGGTCTTCCGTCATGAGAAATACATGAACACTGTGTTCAAAGAGTATGCCTTTGAATCCGCTGGGACTCCTACATAAATAAAGCACATTAAAGACTGTCAGGGACCAACCCCCAAGGATAAATCCAGAAGCTTAGAAGAGGAAAATGTAAGTTCTGTTGAAACCAGTATGTTTATACCAGCATAGACAGCTAAAGATAAGGTCTGGAATGGGAAGCAGCAGATAGGATCGGACCACAATGTAAACTTCCAACAAATTTCAGATAAATACATGTTTTATATACCAAGAAATGCTCCCATAAATCGGTAGGAAACTTCATTATCACAGCTTCAGAATTGAAAGTGTAATTGTTTTATCTGATTTTCCTTTTTTTTTTTCCTTCTGAAATGTAATTTCCTGATATAAGGAGGGGAACTTTTCACTCTTTGATTCATTTTTTTTAATTATTTATTTTTGTAATTAGTTTTTCAATTTAATTAGCTTTCCCAAATCACTCTCAGTAGTGTCAGTATGTTTGTGGAACAATATGAACTCCCTCTGGCGGTCACACAGTACTTTTGGAGTCTTTTATGTCTTAAACCAACAGTACAGTGTTTTTCCAGGAAAGGGTGGTTGTGTCAATGGTTGTATACCTAGCTGTGAATTTCATGGTATCTTTCTTCTAGTCCTGTGATAAATGTGGCATTTACAAATTTAATATGATATGGACAAAATAACTTTAGCTGAACCACTGTAAACAGAAATTAATTGGCTCCCAAAATTTTTATTAAAATTCATAACCCCACCCAGCTATAGAGAAATCCCTTTTGGGGGTGGGAGGGAAAACTCTGTAAGATTTTACAGAAATGTATGTGAAAACTGGAAACAATAAGAAATGCTTTGTCATTAACCATTGCAAAAGTACGGTCCCATGAAACACCTGCATTCCCTGTGCGCTCTCCTTTCAAATGGCTGCTGTTGCTTAAAGCAAATTACTAAAAGCACAACTGTTTCCTGAACTAGTTGTTTGCAGATTGGCAGGCTGTCTTCCTCTGCTCTTGCTTTATCTCCTTGGGGCGGTGCTCCCCAGGTGCGTTTTCCCATACCGTTCCTGGCTGCAGTGAAGGATGCTCCTGGCCTAGTCCCACGCTCCTTGTCCTTTGCTGCCACAACCAATTAATATTGGTCAGCTCACCCACTGTCTCCACTCTCTCCTGCTTTATGAGAACATGCTGCTAAAGGACCACGCGTGCAGCAAGCCTGAATCCCTCGTGGAGGTCTACAGGAGAGAAAAGGGACGTACTTAATGTCAGGTGTTCAGCAGGAGGAATCCACATTAAGGGAAAATGTTACAACGAAGACCAGTGAATTGGATGACGTGTGCAATCATTTCTTACACTCTAATCAAAGAGTCCAAAGATGGTTGCTTTCTACTATGAAAGTATTCATCCAAACTATACCTAGTGCTTGTACATAATACATGCACAATCTTTACTTGTTTTACAACATATTTCTAAAACAGGGGAAGGAACAAAACCCACAATTTAGGTGAAAGATTTCATACGAGCAGTTAAAATACCCTAACAGAGAAAATGTCTGGTAGGTGTTGTGGATGTCAGTGATAAGATATGACAGCAATCCTGTTAGGAAGATCATCTGTTAAACTGGCAAATGAAGTGAGTTAGTTTTGCCTGGCATATGGAATCTAGGAGAAGAAGAGGGAAAACTATCTCAGGTACAATCCTGTGCAGTGATACCAGCAGTTCCATAGCTGCTTGCTGTTTACTGTTACTGCATCTCACCACTCTGCAGCATGTAAAATTATCTCTCAAATAACCCTTGCCTGATGATAAGCCATAATGAAAACACTTCACAGATGCTACAGATACTGATGAATCACTAAACCAGCAACAACCAGATCTTCCCACGCTGCATATCAAAACCTGTACAAGTCTGAACTTGTCTGAACAACAAACAACTGTTTTAGGATTTGTCGTTGCTTAGTAAATGCTAAGAGGAGTATTGTCTTCTCAAAGTATGTGTTTTAAATATGCCTTAAAGTTTAGGAAGCAATTTTATTTTACTTAAGGATTTGCACAAATTACATTCACCATTATCTGTGCTGAACAGGACTGAGTAGCTTAAACCAGTAATAAAATAAAATCATATTTTGACCTGTTTGAACATGGCTTTACCCACAATCTTTACAAATAAGGTAAGGCATCCAACTCAATGAATGCCAGTCCTTGATCTAATAGAACCACAGGATCAAGTATTTCATTGCATATCAATAATATCACAGACTGTGTTAACAGATAAAAAAGGTTTCTGAGAATATCTTTATCCTCGCTGACATATTCAAGCCATTCTTAGTCAATAGCTCCCTCTTTAGTCCTGCAGCAGAGATCAACATTAATTTGTCTTGGCAAATAAAGTCGGTTGTTTTATATTAATAATGGCAAACACATTCATTAGCTCTTGCAAAGACATTTACTCCAGAAAAGCTAAACGAAATAATGTGCTGAAAGTGTAAGCTTCATGAAAAACAGCATTTGCAGCTCTTGGAGTCTGCTTCTGCTTCTTGGGTTATTCTGTTTTGGATAATTTGTCCAGGATGGAATATAATGTCTTTGATCTCCGGACCAGAAACTGATAATGTGATGTTAGCAAAATAATTGAAATGGAGGAAAACACAGATGATGTAAGAAACTAATATACTGAACAATACAGTATGTATTGAACTGACAATGTCAAAACTATTGGAATATGTACTCATGCTATAGGTAAATGTAAAAACATCTGCATATAGAAACACCTAAAGCAGTGTGATCATAGTGAAGAACAAAGCTAATTCAAAGTTAAGGATAATAATTTAACCCATTTTATGAGATCGTTCTCTTGTTGTTTGATTAATATCAGCAGTTTTCTCCCGTAAGTACAAAAATTATGTTTAATTCTAATGGCCACTTAAGTCATGAAAACAATATAATTAGAGTAATAAATACAACTTCATGTTTTCGTAATTAGAGTAATAAATACAATGTCGTGTTTCCCTAATTTATCTGATTGTTATCTGCAATTTTTGTTATACCCTAACACTTAAGAGCCCAGAAACCAGGTAGTGAAAATAGACCAGAATGTAGTCACTATCCCCCAGATTATCTTGATACTGGAGGGGGGGAAAAAAGATAGGTGGGAATGGGCTAGAAATGTCTCTGCAGGTCGTGGCATCCATCCTATGTCAGATGCTGTAGTAATGATAGAACAAGTGAAATAATAACGGTAGAGATAATAGTGATAGTTTAGAAAAACTGCAAACTTTGTGAGATTAATGATACTCTCAAATCTACCAATATTTATACCCACTTCTTATTCCCTTGCAACTTCCAATCCTGGTTTTCTTCCTGTGTAGGCCTAGAGGATCCTCTGGGATTTCATATTACATAGTTAATGTTCCTGTATTCCTATGAGGAATTCAGTACTCTTTTAACATATCCCTTGAAATTCCCAGGCTGTGGCCAGTGTACCCTCATGGAAAACCATAGCAGCTGAAGTCCTTGTATCAATTGCAGTCGCTGTGAGTAATGCTTTCCTTTCAAAGTATAAGGGGCCAAAAAGGGAAAGGAGCCACTGGAGCACTGAACTCCCGTTCATATTGGGAGGACGCTGCTTCAGTTTTATAATTTTTTTAATTTTTTTTTTTTTAATGTAGTGTGAAGTCACTGTTAGTTAAGGATTGGGTAGTTGTGGGTTGATGTTTCTTTCTTTATAACATGTGTGAGGAAAGACAGGTCTGTGTGTGATGCCACATGGTAGATACAGAGCAGTTGGAAAGGAAAAACAGACAAATGAAAGCATCAAGTTCAAAGAGCTGCTGCTTCTTCCATCTGCTGCTGTCAGTGGTATTAGCCTTATTTTAAAGGACAGATATCCAGGGGACATTGTCAGCCTCCATATTCTGAAGCTGTTTTAACACCTCTAACTTTATTTATTGATAAACATGAGAATAACATAAAGAAGTGATATTGTGCTAACAGTGAATATAAAATTCACTTTGTATTGGGTAGTCCTTTTTTTGTTGGTTTTTTTTTTTTCAAGTTCACCTTTAAATACTGTACTGTAGTACTTGACTCTCATTGAGGCATGTTAGGTATACCTAATAAACACACTGACATGATCTGGGTGTAAAAGTGTAACTTCCAAGGTAAATTCTAAATACTCCAGATGTGCTAAAACTGTCCAGACTAATTCAGATAATTTATGAACTGGGAGTCTGCCAGCGTTTATCTGCATCAGTGTTATGTAGCAATGCTTTGCACCTGCTTCTGAGCTGCTGGGAAGTGACAACAAATTTATTAGGAAGTCCTGTGACTATTTTTTTCCTTTTTGTGCTGAATGAATTATTTCCTATATATTCATGGGCACAACATGTCCATATTAAGCAGTGGGCTATACAGTTCTTCTATAGATATTATATTTTTGTATTTGAAAGTGACAAAAGGAAAATTCAAGTCTCCCACTCACCCATTCCTCGTCTGCCTTTAAAGTCAGGAAATGATTCAGCAGTGCTGCTGATGAAGCCAACACTTCCTTCAGGGAGTGACACCTCAGATGCCTTTTTTGTGTTTTTGGGGTTTTTATTCCTGCATTAACGGTTTGGTTGGGTTTTTGCAATGTCAGGGCAAACCAGTCAATAATCCGTTTAAAGAAAATTATGAAATCACAGGCCTCCAGTGCAGATAATTGTCTGTATTAGTTACATAAAGGTGATGTCATTCTCCCAGTGAGTCCCTCTGAAATGGCTGAAGAGGTCATCTTCAGGCACAGACCGTGGAGAACCTTCATTCAAAACAGAGCAGGCCAATTCATGCAAACAATTATTCAAAACAAAATTATTCACTAGCTGCTGAAAAAATGTAAATAATTTATTCAGTGTGTACTATTTGAAAATCTAAGCAGTAGCAAAGTAGCATGAAAACGTTATTGTCAAAAAATTTATGAGATCACTAGTGGGGAAGAAATTATTCATCTAAATCCTATATGACTCATTTCAACAGTTCTAATTCAAGTCTTTCTAAGCTTTTAAAATGGTTATACTAATTGATTAATCTTTGATAACTGCTTATCTCAGGCCAGGAAATGTGTGGATCCTTTGTGGTGGGACACAGTTGAGCTGCGGTACTTACATTTATGGTTCATTTGCCTTGTTTTCTGTTAGCTCCATGGACACTGAATTGCAGAAATTAATGCACAAAAGTCCCTTAGGTCTGATCTTTTAATAGATTTCCATTCTTAGAAGGTGGAAAATCCTATGAAAGGTCTAGAGGTTTCGGCTCTGCTTTAGGCAAAAGCTAAAATAAAACAAAAGAATGTTAATAAAATTGGTGTCACAAAAAATGAAGATAGTACCTTACTCTAGACTTTACAGCATGTCAGTGCTGGAATCAGTTTTAACAGAACCCTGATCTTATACCCTATACCTGGAAGCTGGAGAGAAAGGGACAACTGACACATCTAAACTTGTGCGACTGCAATTAGGATCTGCCTTCCATTTACTCTTTCTCACTTGCTATACTGAGACTGGTTGGGTTTTTTTGTTTGTTTTCCTGGGATTTATTTTTCTGGGGTTGTTTCAAACTGTATTAGATGACCAATATCTTGACAATGTCAAGAAATGCATCAAGTAAGTGGTTCTCATGCTTATAGGTTACATCCAGATAGTATATTAACATACACTACTTAGTCTTTATTTATATCCACCCTCCCTATCACATTTATCTTTTTGGCCAGAATCTCTCATGTGACAGATTCTCACATGAGTTAAAGCTGGTTTATAAAAAGTCTTTTGGGGAAGGATCATTTCTTAGGGAAGCAGATGATACATCTCCTGCACAACTGTCCTCTGCATAGCACTCATTGGGGTTGTGGTTGAGCGGGAGGGGAACAAACCCAAAACCCATATGAAGCCCACTGCCATGAACCCTGCTGCCCCATTTGCAGGGGAGGCATGGTCTGTTGGGTGGTAGGCATTCTCGCTTCCTAGGTTCCTGCCGACATTCAGGCATTCAGGTTTTAAATAAAAGGATCCTGCCCCCAGGGGATGTGATAGCAGATCCCAAAACTTTCACTCTAATAAATGGAAGCAGTAGTCCATGCAACATGGCTTGCAGAAAGCATAACAATTTGGCTATACTCTAGTTTTCAATGTATAGAGTGCTTCACTTAGAGCATCCTCTTGTTTTATTCACTTAGTGACAAACTTTTATTTTAAAGCTAGGCTTACGTATAGCACAGAAGTACAAATCATGTACATTGGTACATGTAAAAATATTGGTAGCTTTTTAAATAGGTGTTTTAGATGGGTATTTAATTTGCATTTAAAAAGCATTTATTACCAGTTAAAGAATCAATTGATTGCTCAAGGAGCACTTAATGAGATTTATTGCCTTATAAAAGAGAAAGTTAGCAGCTAAATAACAGAGACTGTAATTGTCACTACAAGTGTCATTATATTTGTACCAACTGAGAAATGGCGTATAGAGAGGGCAGGTGGTGTGCTGCTGGTTGATGGGTGAATATTGGCAGGAACCTCTTTAAATAAAGCTGCTGAGATGCAAGAAAATTGTACATAGATAAAATAATTACAAACACAAATGTCTGACTGGAGGAGTCATCTGATGGTCCCCAGAAAAAAGAGATCCTGTTTCACAATGGATTTGGATTCAATTCGGTCCTGAAGAAATAAGTGGAAGAGAACTTTCTGCACAGCATCTGCAAAGCCACCCTAAAACTTCATTCTGATCTTGGGGGAAAAAAAAAAAAAAACAAACCAACAAGGGCTACAAAAGGCTTCTAAGTTGTGCAACATTTAAGCAAATGTCCAATAACTTTTTTGATAAACTGCTTTATAGAGAGCTTTGCTCAGTATTCCAGTTCTACCCATACGATTGTGTTGCCTCTTAAAAGTAGTTTGTCATCTTTTCCTATCTGTGTTTAAAAAGAAAAGTTAATTCTTTTCAAGGTCTGATATTAAACATTCTGCCTCTTGGTTTTTAAATTCTCTCATACTTTATAATTTCAGAATTCCCTTTAAATGTTACTGAGACTAGAAGAGGAGCTCAGCTGTGCCTCATCCTCTACTGCGATTGCTGCCTCCCAGAAATCTTTTTAGGGAAAACTGCCCTCTGAGTTTCCTTCTTTGTTTCTTTTCAGGAAATATGAGACAGTCTGCTTTACTCTTTTTTAGTATAACTCAGCTGAAATGACATAATAAATTAGTATTTTAGTTCTGTCTAAACCACGGGGGCTTTCTTGTTCCTTTTGCCACATCTGCTTCTTTGTATCTCTGTTTTCACTTGCTCTACCATCGTTTTTTAACAATACGAAGTTTCTAATTTTCAATGTTCTGTTAAATAAAATGCCTCAGGTGTTAATTCATGCTTCACTGGTATCATCCTCTAGTTTATCAGTGCTAAATATGGATCGTTGTCTGACTCCACATCCTTTTTCATTAGACAGTTTATTATTCTGGTGTGATTTGATCCACCTTATTGGACTGGAAATAATGACCACAGTCTGATTTATGTCTAAACCCAGACTACAGGGAAAACTGCTTAAATTTATGCATCCTAATTTGGATCCTAGAAATATTACTTTAACCATGTCTAGCATTTCTAAATTGTGAACTTAATTTCATTTTGGAACAGTTCATTTTCAGTGGAATAGAAATACAATTTCTACTCATTACTCCTATTTTACATTTTGCAGCTGAAATTCCAAGTTCTGCAGTGGAATAATATACACAGTTTATTCTGTTTCTTATGTTGCAGAACTAACTCCTTTTATTGAGTGACGGCCATGGTTTGCCCCCAATAGTATTTTCTTTTAATGTTATATGCTTTGATGCACCTTAAGATTATACATTGTGCTGCGGTTATTTTGCACCTTGTGTTGCTGCAGTACGTGTTATGGGTAAGCAAGCATGCATAGGTCCTGCAGAGGTATAATACTTTTATTTATTTGAGGGAAGTTATAGAAACCTGCCAACATAACAATCAAGACATTTTATAAATATCACGCTTTTTAAAAATAAAATCTGAAAACAAAACAAAAGTGTTTTTAGGAAATCATCTGTTTGTCTAGGAGCTCAAATAAAGTTTCTCTCACAGCTCAGTACTAAGGTTATAGAATCATAGAATCATAGAATCATTAAGGTTGCAAAAGACCTCTAAGATCATCGAGTCCAGCCATCAACCCAACACCACCATGCCCACTAAACCATGTCCCTAAGCGCCTCATCTACACGTCTTTTAAATACCTCCAGGGATGGGGACTCAACCACTTCCCTGGGCAGCCTGTTCCAATGTTTAACCACTCTTTCAGTAAAGACATTTTTCCTCACGTCCAATCTAAACCTCCCCTGGCGCAACTTGAGGCCATTTCCTCTCGTCCTATCGCTTGTTACTTGGGAGAAGAGACCGACCCCCACCTCTCTACAACCTCCTTTCAGGGAGTTGTAGAGAGCGATGAGGTCTCCCCTCAGCCTCCTCTTCTCCAGGCTGAACAACCCCAGCTCCCTCAGCCGCTCCTCATCAGACTTGTTCTCCAGACCCCTCACCAGCCTCGTTGCCCTTCTCTGGACACGCTCCAGCACCTCAACGTCCTTCTTGTAGTGAGGGGCCCAAAACTGAACACAGTATTCGAGGTGCGGCCTCACCAGGGCCGAGTACAGGGGCACGATCACTTCCCTACTCCTGCTGGCCACACTATTTCTGATACAGGCCAGGATGCCATTGGCCTTCTTGGCCGCCTGGGCACACTGCCGGCTCATGTTCAGCCGGCTGTCGACCAACACCCCCAGGTCCTTTTCCGCTGGGCAGCTTTCCAGCCACTCTTCCCCAAGCCTGTAGCGCTGCATGGGGTTGTTGTGGCCGAAGTGCAGGACCTGGCACTTGGCCTTGTTGACTCTCATACAGTTGGCCTGGGCCCATCGATCCAGCCTGTCCAGGTCCCTCTGCAGAGCCTTCCTACCCTCGAGCAGATCAACACTCCCGCCCAACTTGGTGTCGTCTGCAAACTTACTGAGGGTGCACTCGATCCCCTCGTCCAGATCATTGATAAAGATATTGAACAGAACTGGCCCCAAAACTGAGCCCTGGGGAACACCGCTCGTGACCGGCCACCAACTAGATTGAACTCCATTCACCACAACTCTCTGGGCCCGGCCGACCAGCCAGTTTTTGACCCAGCGAAGGGTACACCTGTCTAAGCCGTTATCTAGTCTCTTATTCCAGTTTTACCTCTGATACTGGAAGTATTCAAACACTGATTGAACACTGAATCACAGAAACAATGATTTTATTCAGCCATAAGTTTGGAAGCTACTGAGAATTATCTGGGATCCCCCATCTTCAAACACTGGTATTCTTATTTTTAGTCCCTAGCAATTACTTAAGTGCCACAGAAAAAATTGACATTTCAGCTTTGGCCCACTACTGGTTTATAACATCTTTATCACAGAATTAATATTTGTTAGATAAAAATGAACCATGACCAATATTTCCCCTGATGTCAAGAGAAATTGCTCTCAAAAATGCCCATCAAGCTGTATGTCTCAGGGTAGAAATGTGTGTATATGTGTATATATGTATACATACCCATATATACACATGCGCGTGTATACATATATTACGGAGGTACCAGGATTGTATGGTTGAGAATACGTTTTACTGCATTACCATGCCTTCACCATTCTGGAGCAGTTCAAGAATAATACAGCTTCTGGACTACTTTAGTAGCTGGGTGACTGTTTTACCTGCCTTTGTACAGTGCCAAAGGCTCTTTTAGATTTTTCCACGTTATTTTATACATTCCTCAGTCATCGAGTCCATCTCTTCTGGCACCTGACGTGCTCCTCTGGTGTTCGGCTGCAGGAGTCTGATGCAGCTCAGGAGGGGTGAGCTCTCCAGCTGCAAGAGCGTTGCAGCCACATGTACACAGCTGGGTTGAGGGAGTTGTAATTCTAGTTTTTACTAAAAGTGTCTTCCAGTTACTTCGGACTGAGACTGATTTTCTTTCCCTGCGTTCTTTACACGGGAAAGAGGTGAGGTAGGGGAGTTTCTGACTCTATCAGCGACTTCTGCTGCAGTCTTGTGCTGACTCTGTAGTTGAGGGATGACTTGTTCTGCCTATTTCTTATTCACAGTGTTCACCTGTGAGCAGGACGGCTCTGAAGGGAGGACACACCAAGCTGTCCATCCCTAGGAAGCAAATATACCACAAGGTGGGAAAGAAGGCTTTTCACAGCTCTGGCTTCAGGTTAGTGCTTCCTATTAAAACCTGTGTTTCACAGCAATCGCTGCACAGTGGTATCATAGCAGAGTTGCTTATTATTCTAAACTCTTCAAGTATTTTAGATAAGATGATGTGGGAAATGACAGCCTTTGAAAGTGGCTGTTATAGTACAGCATTAGGGAGTTCCACTTGTTTTGACTTTTTCTCTCCCTAAAGTAGAGTTATTTGTTCCATACATATTCAGAATATCCTTTTACAGAAACCATGGAAATCTTTTATAATATTGCCCAACAATTCACTCCCAAGGTATGCACTTTTGTAGCAGCATATAGTAAGTGGAGGTATTAGGAGAAAAGACAGACATGTCTGGCTTATACAAAGGGTGCATTTCCGAATTGGATATTATTTTTTCCCCAAGACTAGTTGTTTTTCTTTTGGTTTTTTTGGTGGTTTTTGTTGTTGTTTGGTATGGTTTTTTTGGTTGGTTTTGGTTTTTTTTTTACCCCTTATCACATTTAGCATCAAAAGAAGTGTTTGTATTTTAGAATGCAGAGGCTGAGTGTATTTAGCTCTTTTGAAAATCCAGCTACAAGAAGAGACACTGGTCTGTACCTCCCAGCAGAGAGCTGTAACTCCCAGTCCGAATGGTCAACCAGTTGCTCCTCCACTCAGTCACTATATAAAAACTGATTTAATCTCTATCCTACAGCTTTTCTAATAGTCATCTTGTCTTCTCTCTGTATCACACACATATGGAGACACCAACTCCATAACCAAGGATGTCTTTTCCAATGAGAACTTAAGGAATATTTGTAGATTTCTGTTAAAGTGTGAGCTTGATATATCCTTGTTTTTCATTGGGCAAAAAATGCCTTCAGCTCCTTCCTTCCCCGGGGTACTGGGCCGTTGCTAGCCTGGAGTAAATAAAAATGCTGACTTCAGCTTCTCTGAAAACCTAAACTGAAAAGTTCTTTCTAACAAGTTAACCTTTGAAAGGCCAAAACCAGGACACTAGTGCAAAACATTTTCAATGGAAGGTTTCTTTTTTAACTATTTAAAGTTTTCAGTAGAGGCATCTGGGTTGTTTTATATGTAAAGTAAAATATTTCCAGCACATTTTTCTTCACCATCTTTTTAATTATTTTTTTTTCCCTTTTAACCAAGTCTTTCTGCTGGAAAATATAAACAAAACACACTTTTCTCTGAATGTTCTTTCCAAGACAATAATGTCTATAAATAGTTATCTAAGAATAAGGCGAGTGATGAGACAGTGAAAAGGATGTGGGCATCAAGATTTTTACCTCAACACACAGCTCATCTAGAAGAATATATCAGTTCTAAAAAAACCCGGACAGGTTTTTAGTATAGGCATTCATGGTTACAAGCTTTTTCAATATACCCTTCAAACTTGAGGACATGTAGGAATCTGGCTGTCTTCCAAAATATGGGACACCACGTAAATGTTCACTTCTCTGAAAATGCTCAAGTTTTGCCACAGCTCTGCCTTCTTCCATCCCATATCTCTGAGTGAAAGCACTGTGATATCTCTATCCTGGAAGACAGAGGTGACACTTTTGGAAAAAGAAGATAGGGTCTGAGGTAGCATTTCCAGGAGTGACTGTGGTGACTTCATGGCAGTGATCCCTGCAGAGACGTAAAGGAGCTAGTACAGAACACCCGGCAGCCCTCATGGTGGATAGGGAGTCCCCAGAGTTCATGTTTCTATTTTACAGAGAGTATTGTGTTATTTTTGCATGATCAATATCAGCATTCAGTGGTTGTCATTAACAGGTATCTGTATGATAACACCATTGCACTTAATGGTAAATATGGGTTTTGTAATAATCATGTTAAAATATAAATCCAGAACATGCTGCACTGCAGGCTGTACTGAACATCTACTACAACAAACCTGTTGCTTCCCTGTTATATTTTTAAGCAGCAGTGAATCCTCTGTATTGTAGTTCCAGGCTATAATTAGCTAACATACATGTTGCCTACTGGCCATAGTGTCAGTCAACAAATTTGAGACCACTGAGAAAGTCATCCTTCCAGGTGATTTGATGACTGCCTTTATACTGTGATTGATGTGTTCATGCTCTCTGTTGATTTTTTTAGAGAAGTAATAGCTTTTGAGAATTGGCTGAAAGAGAGGTCTTTGTGTTTGTGTATAGCTGCAGCTGACAATAATTTAGAAGCAAATGGGTTGCATATCAACTGCTGTGTCAATCAAATCCTTATTATGACCAAACTCAGCGTCAGAATGAAATACCATTAGTCCTCTCCACACAGAAGTGCATCCTTCTCTGCATTTGGCTTTGTTAAGTTTATTCTGCATTTTTTGCTTTATCCTTTTATGCTTTATGTTCCTTGTCTCTTTAGGTGATGCCAAGCAATCGGTTTGTACAGACACCACAAATAAAGTCCACAAAAGAAAGAATGAATGTATTCTTGGCTTATACCATAGATAAGACTTTGTCAAGGTAAAGTGTAAAAAGAGCGTAGGATGGATTTGACGATGAGATAGCATGGTGCTGTCGTTGCTCATGCTTTACAGGACTGTTCTGAGATGAGATATCTGCCCAAATGGTTCAGGTAACTGGGCTGTGACACACTTCTCCAGAGATCACAACTAGAAAATGTGTCTCTTTGCACTTTCTGTGCATAAGAAACCACGTAAACCTTTTCTAGAAATCCTAATTCCTGAACTGTAGGTAAAACCATTATCAGGCTTCAGTGAAATCTCTGCTCAATGCCCTGAACAGTAATAATGCTCTGTATCTTTACCTTAGAAATGTGGTACCTACCTGCAGCTTGCATTGCATCCTGCAGACTGCTAAGAAGTGCTGTATATTTTCCTTATGACTGCCAGCCTAGGAGACCAAATTGCTTTAAAGAGCAAACTTCTGAAGTTTTAAAGCTTTGTTTTCACTTGCAATAGCGTATTTGAAACTTTCATGGGTTTAGAAGCAACCACAGGGAATTGCTTGCAACATTAATTAGTTTTCCAAATTGTGTTAAATATCCGTACTGCTCCATGCTTTCAGCAGCTCCATCTTCAGTTCCCTGACCTAAGTAAATGCAACTGAAAAAACACAGACTATAAAAGCTTCTTGGCTAGCCATGCTGCAGTGTAATATGCAAGATATTCAATGTATCCTGGATGAAGTTCTCAAATATGAGACTTGATTCTCATTTTCCAAGTTTACCACAGAAGATCAGTTGTTTCCTCCACGCCTGCCTGTGAACTGCAGCATGCCTGAGTAAAGGCTGGAGGAATGAACTGCTTCAGGTAGAGGTGGCAACCCCGGCCTTGACCAACGCGCTGACAACTTCAGCAATTAAAGCCCATGTGTTAAAGCCTAGGTTAAAGCTCAGGTTTTAGAGCGGTGTTGACAGTCATATCCTCTGCATCTCAGATGCACAAGGAGACCTGAAATACAGCCTCATTAGTAAAGTATTTTTCTCCCTTACCATATAATTTTAGACTTTATGACAGATCTGCAGAATCTGAACTCCAGTGGCACAATGAACTCTAAAGGGATGGATCTTGGCTTCAGGGGAAAAACTGTGCCTTACAGTGGACTTTCATACAGTTGTACATGTTTTTCTGATATTGCATAATCCCTAAGGGATGCTATGCAAGACAATACTGTTAATGACTATACAGACTACTGTAACTCTTTTTACAGGAGAAATACACTGTGCTAAATTTGGAACAAAGTGCCTTCCAGAAATGATTTTAATAGCCAAGATAAATAGCCTACTAGTTAATAAAAAAAACCTGGAAAACCATTGAACATGAATGTCAACATTTTTAATGGATTGCCTTTTTTATTGTGTGCTGCATGTTTTTGTCAGGGGAATACGATAATTATAAACTAGTAACAATAATGAGGTTTTGAATATTCATAGGCAATTAAAATATGTCTCTCTGCATTTTATTGGTATCCAGCGGGAAATGTTGCTCATTTTTTTGAAATAACTGGTTCACAATCCTCGGTGAAAAGTACAGGACAGAAATCAAAACACCAAGCAGGGCATAACACTAACAAAGTTCAATTGATTGGGAAGGAAAAGCAAATGTTACAGCATTGATTAAAAACATATATTTGCAGTCCTGCCTTCTCGTTGACAGTGAAGCCTCATGTGGAATAACAGTACTGTAATTTAGGTTTTAAAAGGTGTAGGGACACTTTCCACAAACTCTTCCATGAATATTAGATCTCTGTTTAGAATTAAAGAATAAGTGCAAAAACCCCAAACAAACAAACAAACAAAGGGATAACCCAGTAGCAGGCAAGAAAATAATAGGGAATTTTAAAATTTTAACTAAATAACTGGCGGATGTATGTACTAAAAATCTTTGAAGCAGCATTTAAAGCTTTTTCTCACAGATTTATCTTAGTTCAGCTAAAAGTTATTGGATTCATCACATAACTAAATGAACAGTTTGGCTTTTGTTATGTAGCTTGTCAGATTATTAGCAGATGATAAGGATCGTTTTGCTGTTGGAGGTGTATAAGCCCATGTTTTTCATGGATGTAGCTACATTTTTCACTGGCTTTTTATAATATTGTACTTATTTTTGAAACTTAAATAGGGATTACTTTAGAATTACTTCCTTTTGTCTTTGGAAATGTATTTCTCATGAGATCCTTTTTTCTGATTCAGTGTACTGGAAATATTTATGGCGTGTTCATGTGCTGTGACATTGAGTTGTCATGAGACCAATTTTGCTGTCGTGCATATCAACGCATAATGAGAGCCTTTAGTAACTTCATTAGCAACTCTTAGCAACTTTTCAAGAGGGATCTTGAAGAAAGAAGGCAGCATCAGCTTGTACATATTGGCAGAAATCTGCCTGGTTCCCAGTCTGACAGCCCCTATTGAAATGACACCGGGAATTATCCTGCAAACAACATTGCCTGAATGGCAAAAAATGAAAAGGAAAGGTTAAGCATGCTATTACTCCAGTCTCAGATTTGATTGATGAGCCTGCAGAATATGTTGGAGAAGAGTTTTCCATAGCAGTTACTATAATCAACTTTTGAGTGCTATATTTCCATTGAGGTGTGTTTAAAAACTATGCCCTTGTCAATGGAAAGAGGTGAGTACAATGAAAATTTGAGCATCCAGAAAAATAAAAGGCTGTTGTGAAAACTGGTAATAAGAAAAACTTAAGCTTCTAAAGATAATTAGAAAAAATTTACAGTTACGCCAAAAGAGTAAATTAGGTAGCTTTGTCTTGACTTTACAGCTCAGCAGGGTAGGGCGGTACTTGCACTTAGTACTTCCAAGGTGATCTTAATTAGTCTCTTCTGATTATAGGCAGTTCACTGGCAGCATTATGAGGCAGGAGCCAAAACTAAGATGACAGACAATAAAACAAGTGCTACATTTTCTTCTATGAATATTTCTGACATAGGCTCGCACTCCCATTTGAAGCCCAGGTGTCTCTAAATTGGGTATCCTTGCAAGATGTGGGCATCTGTCTCTGTAACAGCCGTGGTTGCAATACCTGTATTCTGGTGTCTGGAAACACGCAAGGCATGGCTGTTGTACAGTGTCTCCCATGATACAAACAGGAGAGCCTCAGGTATTTGGGCAGCTTTTTATCTTAGTGTTTAAGTGTATTTTAAGTATTTAATTATATTTTCCTTAGATAAATCCAATTTTAAAAATGAGATGCGGAGAACTGAAATGGCTTGTTGCGTGTGCCAGAGGAGTTTAAGCCTGTTCTTAAAAGAAAGAACTGTATTTTATGTCTTTCTCACTGGACCGTTCAGTCTGGGGCCAAGTCCAGTTCTTCTTTAGTTGACTGAGTTGTAACTGTGCCTTCCTTAATCCAGGATCGCCTAACGTTTTTCCTTTTTCTTTCTTCCTTTTGCCCATTTTGAACCGAAGACACATGATTTTTTTGGACGTCTGTTTGTGATGCTGTAACGTGAGGGAAGTGAAATAGGTTTTTTTAGGTCTATCTGGCTTTTCAGTCATACAACTTCAGCTTTTATTTGTCTTTTCTTTATGGTCAGGTTCATTTATTGACTCTAGTGAGATTATTGTAGTAAATTGCATGTGACTATGTATGACAATGACAAATCTCTGAACAGAGCGTACAGGTAATACTGTTCCAGCAAACATTGCTCTAGTATTTTGTTGTTCATACATTAGCCTGAATTCAAAGTATGGATCCAAATACTTGTTAGGTTTGGCTCTCAAAGTACGGAGCTGTATCATCTTTATATCAGCTCAATTTGTTGTACCTTTTACCTAGGCATGCAGTAGAAAAAACTTAATGAATTTTATAAATAGTGAATTGAAATTCAAGTAGGGAAACACACAATCTAACTGTATCCTTGATCCAAAATGAAGCACTGGCATAGAGTATGAAAGCTTTTTTTTTTTTTTACTATGCCAGCTTATTTAATAAAATACAGTAAGAATCTTTACAAACCCAGAGAAATTTTAATTAGTTCAAGCATTTTATTTAGAAAATAGTAAATCTGAATATTTCAATATTTTTGACACTTTCAGGGTTTCTAAAGCAACAGATTTGTCAAAATCAATGTGTGTATGTGAGATATTTTGGCATTGCCAAACTTGCATTTCTTGATTCGGAAATAATCAATAGAAAAATATTCCTGTCTGTAAAGCTGATACAGTAGCATTAGCAGATTTTTTGGTTCATCTAGCCAATTATATGTTTGTATGTAAATAAATATTTATATATACTGTTTGTGTTTATATTTAGGATACCCAGCAGTCCCTTTAGCTTGAAGTCAAGAATAAAATGAAAAGTATCTAAGAAGCTCTGACCTGAGAACTGTGGAGGGAAAAAAACCCACAGGCAACATAGATACAAAAATTTAATCAAGCCAAGCTCTTCAGATATGTCCTTAGGGTTCGACAGATTGTAATTTTCACTAGAGATGCCAGAACAAAGAGGGAAATGTATTAACATAGTGCAGTCTGTGTACTGTCTCCAGCTTTCCTTCTTATTGCATGAAATACAGAAGCAAATTATTACAGAAAATATACGCCAAGTACAAATACTGATAAACTTTTAATTTTGTTCTCTGTAACAGTTTCCATCATATATAAATAATAAGCCTAAAAGCTATAGCCATTTGCTTCACAACTTCTGGGAAGTAATTTTCTAGCTCACCTTTCTTTGCCTCCTGCAAGTCTGAAATCATCTGCAAAGTCAACCCTTTACATTTTACTTTAAACTTTATCCTTGATGCTTTGGCAAGGCAGCTCTGAAGAAACTCTCATTTTGTCAGCAAAAATGGTAGCGCTCTCTTAGGAAAGAAGCAGATACTTATAAACTCACCAGGGACTAATTTCTTTAATGCATTATAATACATTTTTACATGCCACAATATTACATTGTTCTTTGATGTCCCAGCATGTAGCAAATGATTATAGTTTCATCGTGGCTGTTTGCAAGATTATGAGTGATAAGGTAAGCTGCATGCTTTCTACTTTTTTGCTTCTGCTTCATAGTACTTATAAATAATTCATGGAGCAAAATTACTGTCCCAGAAAAATGCAGTCTGTTTCATCAGCCCTTTCACACTTTATTGATCAGCACATATAATTTTTTAATGTGCAACATCACTGGAGTTTTGAATACTAGTGAGTTTCTTTCTCTGTTTCACAGAATGGTCCAGCAAAGACTTCAAGAAAACTAGGACATTTCCATGCAAATATTATATTAGGCCAAAGAAGAAGAATACACCCAGCAATATAAATTATGCTGTTTAGGATCCATTTTAAGTTTCCTGTTCACCAGATAATAGAAGAACATATGAAAAAATCACATGAAATGGAAAGAGAATGATAGAGAAGAAAATTGAGCTATTTTGAAGAGTAAGCGTTAGATTCGTAGCTGGTGTAAATCTTCACACTTTCCTTACACTCAATAGCATGATGCTGATTTTTACTAGTTGTAAATCTGCCCAACTGATGTGTAAAAGGAGTGTGATCTGTGACGAAAACAGAAAGAAAATGTAGAAAATGTTTTAAAGTCATGCATGTTAACAAGACTTAAAAGGCATTTTAATACGCTGTTCTGAAAAGCTGTTCTAAGGCAAGAGCCTTATAAGCCATTAGCTTCTGAAACTTGCTCCTAAACTGCCCCTTGAAGCCGTGCTACATCTTTTTCAACCATTTTGTTCAGCTTGTTTGAGGTACCGTTTATCTAAAGAGGATGGTTTATACGCCGCTTTTAATTTATATGGTTCCACCATTTACTAGATGCAGCGTAGATGAGTGAGATTGGTTCTGTAATATGGCAAACAGGTTATACCCGCTTTGCCCAGAGAGAGCAACCAAAACCAAGGCTCCTTACAGCAGCACCTGACAGCCTCTGTAGTTCTGTTGATCTTCAGAATATATTAATTTTTCTTATTTACCAGGTAGAGCTGTATTTCAGTTATTTCAGTGGATGAAATTCTTCCACCTTTTATTTGTGCTGTGGTCCCTTACCCCACAAATCATCCAGCCATTATCAGTGGATTTCCTTACATGGCATAAAATGCTGTTCATTGTTATTAAAGGAAGAAAACTAGCTCCTTTGGGCTTCCTATGACTGATCGTTGTGCAAGTACTGAAAGAAAAAAGGAACCTACTTTCAGATTGTTGCATTGTGTGAGAAATGATAGAAAATGTTCTCCTAGGTATTACTCTTACATCTACAGCATTCTTTTTGATGTGGTAGTTAGAAGCCTATTTGAAAGGAGATTTCAAATACTTCGGGGTGATAGCTAGAAGATTAGGTGTAAACCTGGTTAGAGATGTTTCAACAAAGTGTTTCATCGAGAAAGAAATGGAATTTTTGAAAGGGAGCATTAATTTTGACAAATATGTAATGCAAAAATTAAAAGTACTTTTGAAGTGTCAGAATAAGTGTTTCTAGCATTTTCAAAATGAAAACAATCCATTCCTGTTCTGGAACTGTTTTTATTTAAAATGTAAACTCATCATAATATATTATATACTAAAGAAAAACCTTGGAACGGCTGAAATATTTTTCTCTGACCCAACATTAGTTTTTATTCTCTCTTGCAGAATGTTTTAGAACTTCAATTTTAGTAGAAATATGATAATTTTAAACATACCAGATTTTTTTTACTGGTTACTAGAAATATTTCTCTCCAAATGTGTAAGCATGATTGATTTTATGAAACTATTGTAGTGTTTCCATTTTGATTTATGAACATTCAGAATATGGATTATGGCACTTTCTTTTCTAAAGTAAATACACTGATAGAAAAATAAAAAAAAATGCAGTCTTTTTCTCTTCAAAATAGTATGTAAAGCATGAATCTTTCAGTTACTCTAATGATGTCTTTGCAGCTCTCTGCTAATATCTCTATTATGGAATCACTGCTGTAAATCTTTACATCAGCGTGTAGTAAATGGGGAAAGGATGAAATTTTTATGATGGCTGGTGTAAAAGATGTATTATAGGAGCAATAATAGAATGGTCTTGGAAGTTGCTTTTAATGAAAAAAGGGAAGGTATTCCTCGTTAATACATTCGTTCTTGAAATGAGAAGGGAAGATATCAAAAATAAAGACCGCAGTCCTGAGGGCCAGTGCTGAGCAGTTAATAATTGCCCTCTAACTGCCACCCATAACGTTTTATTTTTGGTAAGTTTCTAGTCAGATAATTTATTGAAACAGCTGGAAATAATAATAATTAGCTAAGCAAGACTCAGGCAAGACAGATAATGCATATTGCCACTGTATCTTTGGTGTGGGATACTGGCAAGAGAGTTAATTCCCTCTAATAGGAACCCTTTTCACGTGTGCACCAGAAGTATGCGATGTCGATTTACTCTGTGTCTTTTCCACTCTGAGCTGAGAAGAAGGTGCTGTTTCTCTCCCTGAAACCCAGATGGTCAAAGACCTTGGGCACAGAGGTTAACAAGACTGCTTATTTTTTATTGCCTTTGTGGGCCATGCAGGCATAGTCTGGGAGTAACTGAAGTGCATTTACTTTCTGGCAAGCATAGTTTGTTTGAGAGCAAAATGCCCTCCTGTATTTGGAGCAAGAAAAAGCTCAGTAAAAATCTGTGCAAAGCTTGTTAGGAGTTGGAGTAATTCAGTTGATGGTTACTCCTGACCCGGCTCACTTTGCTCACTGCTGCTTTTATCAGGGATGTGTGTAAACTCATAGTCTGCCTCTTAGAATTTGATTAGATGGAGGTGCTGTTGTAGATTATACTATAATATCCAGCTTTTGCACCACAGAAATTCACATAATCCGTAACAGCTGGTTATCAATAGTATTACAGTGTTTCCAGGTTCTTCTGTAGTTATTTCAATGGTTTTGCCTGATGAAAGACTCCTTCAAAAAATATAGTCGTGACAATAAGGTGATGTTAAATATGTCACACTGAAAAAACATTAGGGGCAAAAAAATTGGTAGGTGCCAATTTGTATGGTAGATACACCACAGATAAATGCTTGCATACCTAGTAATGTATTTGCAGAGTTTATTTCACAAATGTTAGTATTGCAATGATTACAGATTTACATTCCATCAACCCCCCCCAAAAAAAAACCCCTCAAGCATGTGTGGATTATTTTAGGCCTGTTAAATTTATTCTAAGAATCTCCAATATGTTTTTTATTGTGAGAACCATTTGCAGTTTTTCTAGTTTTATATCAGTATCAAAATTGATATCCATTAGAATTTGATAGCAGACTGGAAGATAAAATAGAGTTATGTTTGAGTAGTAAATTGGGCTATTAATGTAGTATTTATCATTGGATAATAAAATATTTTAATTTCTTTTTATTCCCATTGCAAAATTTAATACTAAGAAGCAAACATTGTGAGTCACTTTGCTATTAACAACACTTTCATCCAAACTTCTTGCAATTAAAATTTAGTTCTTCAGTTTGACAAAAGCAGAATGACTTGACTGTGAAATCCAAAGTTATATTCCATCACCATCTCAGTAAAATTAATCTCAGGTTAGTGGAAGTCATCTTTATATACCTGTAGTAGATGAGACTCAGTAGAGATAAACACCTTCAATATGTCATTTTACAGTGTATATATAATCAACATCAAGAAGACCACCTTAATTTAATTTTAAATATACAAAGCCAAGAAATTTGAAGGTGAGCCTACGACAGCAACACTAAATTACCAGTCCTCTTTTTTTACCACCAAAAAAGGAAAAAAAAAGAACAAAAATTATATGTTATATGCATATCATGCTCTGTATTTATAAGCAGACAATGAACAAATTTGTAGTTTATTCTGGACGCATCCAGGCAAGATTTTGTTGGTCTAAGACTTAGGTATTCATTTAGAAGAAAGAAATTTTATTTACAAGGACTTCAGGATGTATTCCACTTTATAAAAAGAAATTAATGTAATTTTGAAAACTAGAGAAAATAACTGCAATTGTACTATGCATGTAATAGGATTCTTATGACAAAGCATCTGTCAGGTAAAACTATAACCCTGTTGAAGTAAGCATTTTCTGAAATGGATAGTTACATTGTGCTACCCTAGTTTTACTCGATTCACCAATTACAGCCCAGTTCTAATACTGCAAGAATAAGGAATAGCAGTTCTACATATACCTTAATTGTTGCCTTTATGATTCTGTGATTCTTTTTTTTACGATTTCTGATTTTGTATGCCACTATCACATTCTACCCCACATGCCCCTGTAAAATTTGTTCTCCTGAACATTTAGACAGCTGTTAGATCGCTGGTTTAGTAATGGCAATCTATATTATCTACTTAAGTCTTCATTTATTATTTCAGTGATGTGTGGGGTCTTTAGTTTGTGCCTCTGGAGTTTCCTATAGTAATTAATTTCTGCACTGCAAATGTATTTTTAATCATGTCAGGACAAGAAGCAAATTAATGCTGTTCGCTGGTAAACATCTGTATTCATTGGTATGTTGGGTTGTCAGCACCTACCCTTAGCAGCACCTGCATGCTGTTGTTTGGTATAAAGTGCTACTATTATAGTCTATCCTGTTTAAGTAACTCAAAATTATAAACAACTTTGAAATGTTATGGTAACTTTGATCACCTTGCAGTAACTAGAAGTGCTACAGAACTTTAATAGGTCTTTGAAGAGCAGTAATTGGATGCTATGCACCACTTGTTTATTTTTTATTTAACATTGATCAGGCTCTAAAGGTATAATAATATTAAATATAAATAAACTGCATTTGGCATTGTGAAGCTCAGACTTGAAACATTTGAAAATTCTCTCAACTTTCTCTTAATGGGAAGGATAGGCAGAATGGGTGCTTACTAACTAGAAGACATTAGAGAGGACAGGTCTGCACTAGGTGATGGCTGCTATAATATCCTGCTTTGAATTAAGCTGTAGCTTCAACTATCTATTTCAAGGATAATCTCATCTTGAAGATGAATTTTTAGTATAGTACATAATATTTGATCCTACGTAGAGATTTATATTCTTCCACTGACCATAACATTCAGCCAGCCCTACTTATTACTGTAATGAGATTTTATACTTTTTAAAAAAAGTTTTCTAATGTTTGGGATTTTTTTTGGCATTTCATTAGCCAGCTCAAAAATCAGCCTATTTTTACTGAGGGGTTTAACTCTGTTCATTTGGTTCTGAAATTGGAAATGTCTTCCTCTGTATAATCAAATTTTATTGCAAGTGAGAAAGACATTTCTATTTTTAATAATGTTAGTTCAACTCAGACTTGAGTGGAATCATGGATTTTTTTTTCTAATTTTTTTGTAATAACAGTAATACATACCAACAGGGTATTTGGTTCAAAGATGTTTTTCATTTAAGTTTTGGATTTCTTTGGGGTTTAGTAAATATTAATTGAATTTTTTCAAGGAAGAAAAAAATGGAAAGTCACTTAAAGGTAGGAAGAGAAATAGAAGTAGTGCTATGGAACGGGTTTTGTGTGTTGCTTACATCTTCCTTCATTAGAAAATCAAAAGAATAATTGAAATATACATCTGCTGAAGATGAGCTGATTGAAAACCAAACCTTGCACTCTGTCAGACCTGATCAAATAATAGAACATGACCTATAGTTAGCCAGAAAATTGTCTCCTCATAATGAATATTATTCTCAAGAGACTCTTTTTGTAGTTCAAGAAAAGGTAACAGGTATTATAACATAATAACTTATGTATATTTTATGAAGGGAAATTTTCCTGAACAACTTTGTTAGAGACTAAAGCAGCTCTATAGGCCTGTTGTAAAAATCATAATGAGAAGTCTTATTTGCTGGGGTTAGGGACCCTGATATTTTAAGTCACTGATGACATCCTAACTCAAAAAACCCCCCTACTAATGCTTGCAATTTTGGTAAAAATTTGCTGGCAAGATTACTAACAAGTAGCCATGACAATGTTTTTTACCTTTAGGGTTTTTTTTGCTCCTGGTCATTCAAGGAATAGACTTTAGTTATGATATGGGTCACCTGTGTTCTCCTGCCTTGCATAAAAGTAGAAAATTCAAGTTGTTGACTTACATTAATATAGCGCCATTGGAGTCAGTTTTGACACCTATTATATTCTTTGTTCTTTTCAGAAGATCTGCTAACCACTTGTTATACCATAACCGAGAGAGGGCATTGAATGTAGAAGATGGTTTAAAGTCTTTGTAAATAGGTGGATTCAGAAGGTAATTTTGGGTGAGTGGCTGGCTTTTTTCTAAGGGTGGGGTTTTTTTTGGTTTTTTTTGGTTTTTTTTGGTTTTTTTTAATCAACATGATTTGACAAGACGAAGTCTTACTTTGTGATTATGTATGTGCTAAATTCATTTTCAACTGATCAAAATTCTTCCGGGAAATCAACCGTGTCAGAAAGCATTCTCTGGTTAACGGATATAACTTGATCTCATTTTGAAATGTGTGAAATGTTTCAGTTCAAAAACAAATTAAGTGTATGGTAATCACATATTCAGGTAGCATATTTAGTATCGTATTTCATAAAGTGTGCTATTTTGAAATCTACTGCCAGTTTCAAAAGGAGATATAAAAGAATGAGAAAACATCTTTGGCACCACACAATTATATTTAAATAACTAAATATATCTTAAATATATAAAGACTACAGCTTAAAATCTGTCATGGGCTCATCTATGTAACTGAGGAACATATTTGGCTTCTGAAAAGCAATGGAGTAGTAATATTACATTACAGCTGTTAACGATCTGCTTTTTCAGAATACAAGGTTTTTCTGGCCTTAATTTCAATTTTGATGTAATCCAGTCCTGTCCTTTTCTCACCAGAGGCCTGGTAGAAAGTCTGTGACTTTGTCTTCCTTCACCTCAGTTGGTGTAGCTTTCTGGACTTTCCTCCTCTCATCTTTTCTTCCAGAATCACTTACTCTCATCTTTCTCTGCTGCAGCCCTGACCCAAAATCTAATTCTTAAGAACCTACCTAGGAGGTTTTGTTGTATATATTGATTTATATATTGATGCTTATACGTTGATTTAATTTTTTATCTGATAAAATTTATGTAATCCTTTTCCATCTGTATCTCTGATTTAATTTTCTCCTGCTGCCCTACTCATTCTTGATGTTCTTCAGACCATATCAAGCCAGCAAACATAATAGTTTTTTCACGAGCGGTAACGTTTCTAGAGAAGCTTTATGTCTGTAGCCCTGGATAAACATGTTTCCTGCACTTGTGAGCCAAGTGAGCAACATCAGATCTGCAGCCTGCAGAGTGGGTCGGGGTGATGGACAGGCTCACCAAGCCTTGCTGCTCTGGGCTGTTCCCAGGTCTGTGCCATCTCTCCATTGCTCTGTACAACGCGAGCTTGCTTCAGTGCTGAAAATTTTCAGCGTTCTTTTCTCTTGAATTGGATGTAGTTTGGCAGAGAGTGTTTTATACCAGTTGTAAAGCACTATGTGGTGATAATGACCTCCTCAACTGTCACTGAGCTTCTATTTCACATGGTTTTAAGATGACCATAACTGATCATTTGTAATTTATAAAATAGTGTTGAATACTGGTGCTAGTTATGCAGGTTATATATTGGCTCAGTATTTCTAGATAGGATGACTGAGGCATTAATGCTTTAACCGTTCCAAATTATGTGATGCTTATCCATCATCTTCTGCTTAATTTTCTGCTGATAGTGTGAAATGTTGGCACTTTTCATAAGTGGTAGCACTAAGTTTGTAGTTAAGTCAGCAATACAAGAAACCCACAGTTTTTCTAACTCTTAAAATAATGAGGAAGAGAAATCAGTTCAAACTGGAACAAGTATTCTGTACAGCAGATAGAAAACAAGTGTTTTCAAAATAAACGGATGACAACTCTCTTTGTGTTTTATTATATTTCAGACACTGAAATTGGAATAATTACGTCTGGTGGTGTGGTCATCAGGTATGCTCAGTCAGTCCGGGGGTGGGGCGGGGGGGTTTGGTACCAAATCCTGTTTGGTAGTTGAGGGTAAATACAGGTAAACAGAGTGTACATATTTCTAGTATAGGTAACATAAAGATTACCTGGCTTGAAATAGCAAGCGGTTGGTTTAGACAAGTTTTATTTTTGAAGGATGCAGCTTACATATTTTTAGATCTACTGTTTCATCATTGCGTGAACAGGAAGAAGATTGTTAATGTCTAGACTACATCTTCTACAAAATCATGTCTCTCTTGATTAATGACTAAAATCTGTAGATGAATTGTTTGAATTTTGTCCTTGAAAACTGCAAGAGCAAAGTTGCCAGCAGAAAACGGTATTTCTTTCTGTTAGGCATGTTACTTTAAAAAGCTGATCTTCTTCTGTAGTTACTGAAACAATATTTCTTTTGATTTTATTGCCCATTTATGCCTTTTACTTGAATAAATGTGTCCAGTTCACATTTTTCAAGGAGAAGGCATAAATAGGTGTAGCACTTTCAGTAACACCTACCTAAAGATGTACCAGTCTCATGACCAGACCTTTCATGCGATCACCTCAGCCAGGCAGAGTAATCAAACTAGCTATCAAATCTAATGATTAGAACTCAGGACATAATCTTTCAAAAAACTTAAGATTTATTGAGGAATAAAATCCCTGAAGCTTCAAGTAGATTAGAAACTGGTACTGCAACGGTGCGAAATGGATAAAGATCATGTTGCCATTGCTATCCCATAAATTAGTCTAAGGAATAGACCCTTCCTTGCAAGTCCCAGTTAATCAGTTTTTTTAACCATTGCTTTCTCAATATACTAAGCTTTTTCAGCATGAATATAAATCATTCTTCCAATACATACAGATTTCAGTTAAGTGTCATGTTCAGATGAATAATGATCAGTGAAAAAAATACGCAACAGAAAAAACTCTGGAGAGGAAAATTCATATAATGAATTCATACTAAGTTTGTGTTATAAAATTAGAACATGAAGTAGGAAATATGAAAGTTAACCTGTTCTTCATGATGGAAAAACTAGTATCATGCCTGGGGAACACAATGGAGATGGTAAATATAAATCACTGAATCTCTAACCATTTACATACAAAGAAGGGACATCTGCGTAATTCTACTACCACTGTTGTTAAGTAATGCTTTGGGGATGACTTGATTTAGCCTTGTCCTCACAAAAGAACGGATTAGAGTTTTTTGTTTTCTTGGTAAAATTAACAGGCACAGATCAGTAGTTTTTAAGGGCTAGGGCATACTTTATTTTTGCAGTTGTGTAGCCTGAAACTCTTTCTGGATAAGCGGTATTTCAGAATACAAGTAGAAGTACTCATCGGTTTTGACAAAGAATTAATTTATAGCTCTTTACTTATACTCTGATCTTTTATCACTGAAATGTCAAGTTAAGAGACTTGTAATTCATTGTATTGAATACATGTAGCAGAAGGAAAAAATGCCAGTTGATGGTTTCTGTATGCAATGTGTGCCTCTGAGAACAGTTCCTGAAAACACTCCTGTGAGTAAAATCGCTGAAACACAAATGTAGTATCTTCACTTGCTGACTTCAGTTAAGAAGTAGTTACGGATATTTTTCCAGATATATTTGTTCTGAGTAACCTCATTGCTAATACCTATGGTTAGAACATTATTTGCTTTTCACTTCCAGTGAGAAAACACTGTCCCACATTTCAGACATGACTATATTATATGTAATACTACAGGATTAATAGATATCTGATAAAGAAGGGTCCAGGCAGATTAACACAGATGCTTCTACAGATGCTTTGGTGTCAAATATGACTTAGTCTTAGACCCAGTACAAGCTACAATTCTTAACCATTGCTCTACTCTAATTTATAGCATCTTTATAGTATCAATTCCCAGGTAACAAACAGTAATAAAGCTCTCAGATAGAAGATTAATGAGCATAATTCATGCACTAGTGGACTGAAAATGTGAAGCAAATCTGGCACTTGGGTATTGCAGTTATAGAAAGGAGAAGTTATAAATGTTCTTATAAATGTTTTCATTTGACTTACAAGCTTTTACCAAAGTTGTAGCTCTTTCAAAAAGCATTTTAAAATATCTTAATATTTCTTCTCATGGATGATGTAGATTGTAATTCTCTTCTCTTAATTATACATGGGGGCTATGTGTGTGAATAAGTGGAGGCAGTTGTGCCTGTCAATCCATTCCCTCCTGTAGAGATGTCCCTGATCCTGAGGAGGGCTTTTGTGCACGCTGGTGAGGCAGGACTGAGTGTGGACCTCCCAGCCCTACCAGGACCGCTTGGCTCCCAGTCACACATTAATGGAGCAAGCCGCTGACATGGAAGTGCTTATCAGATCTGCTTTTCGCTATTTCAGATTAAAAAGTGGCTAGGAAGGTATTTTCCAGGCTTTTTAATGATGATTTCCCTCATTGCTCCTTATTTAGAGTAAAAGTTTGAGTTTGAATTTTAATAATCTGACATTTTGAGTTTTAAAGATAAAATGTTGAAAGACAAGTGGGGAGTTACCACCTTCACTCTGGGTGAGCCACTGCTGTGTGAGAGGTCTCTTTTTACACACGCTACCCCATATGGCTGGTCTGCCACATCCCTGCTCTCCTCTCCTCTTGTTAGGTAGTCCTTTTCAGAGCCTTTCAGAAACAGAACATCTATTGCTCGATCCAAACCACTGATAGCTCAGTAGGTTATACTGAACTGCTGTGCATCCAGATGATTGGTCTCCATCGTTCCCAGTGCCACTTCTGGGTTTGTAGCTGTTTCCAGAACCTCCTTTTTTCTTCTCACTGTCATAATTAACAACTAATTATCCTCTTAGATACCACTCCTCTCTTAAAAATATTCAAGTATATGTTTGAGCATGTTTAGAACTTCTTAAATGTTTTTTTAGCATATCTCTATATGAGGAGGGAGAGAGAGTAAAAAGAGAAACAACTTCTTTTGTTAGGGCTTAAAAAACCGTAACCCTCCCTCCCTAGGTCCATTTGGGCACCTCTTGCTGTGTGCAGAGACTGCGAGCAGCAGTCAGGTACACAACCTGAAAGTCTGAGCAAGGAATTTACTGGTTAATTCCCACAGCAGAGCTGGGACTAACAGGCTGCTAGGCTAAATCTTGTACGCTCACTGCCTCCAGGAAGGCACCCAGACAACCCTTGCTCGCCAGGCAGAGGTGAACCAAGTGGGAGTGGGACACAGCGAGTTATTTGTTGGAGCAGGTTCATTCTCAGTGTGGGTGACCTGCTGCTTTTTGCCCCCTGCTTTTTTCCTTCAGGATCTTGTATCTTTTAATCTCAGTGTTTTTCCCTTTGAGTCCTTGAGCTGCTGACTATTCCCATCTCAATGATGTTACCGCTGCCTTCAGTGTTACCTCTCCCATCTTCATGGCTCTGCTCTGTACTTTCCAATGGCTCTTTCTCTCAAGTCAGCAATTTCCTCAGAAACCTGAGCCAGGCTTGTGCAGAACCCAGCCTCCGATTGCTGGCAGCTGAGCCCTGGGGGGAGGATGGAGGCTCAGAAACATTTGTTCTTTATTACATCACTTCTGTGGATATCATTCTGCATTGTGACAGCCTATTTTGTTTTGATTCTTATTTATAAATAATCTGTCAAAAATATTTAGATATCTTATCAAGGTTCAGTGTGTTCCATAATCCCATTATATGAGAATCATTACTTAGTAATAAGCAGACAAGCAATAAAGAAATCAATAGCTATTCCAAAAGCACAGCCTATGCTAAGAAAATATGCTTGTCCCTCTCATAACACTAATAAGAATGGTGGTGTGTATTTTGGTAGCTTTGTCCTACATGTCAATTATAACCTTTCTGCGAAAGAAAAAGCCACTGTGAAGCTGTACTGCAATGGAAAGATGGGGAAAGGTGAGTTGTGCTCATGTAAAACCCTCCCTGTTTGCTTTTTGCAATCATTTGAACCAGCAGATTTGTTATTTTTGCGTACAAATGGTCCTAAAGGTCTGCAGTACTATAAATGCTCACTGAGAGTCTACACGTCCAGCTTTTAGCTGGACTTAACAAGCATTAAGTGAAAAGGAAACAGATTGATAAGCATTACATGCATCTCCTCAAAGACACTGAAATATCCATCTATTAAGTGTGTCTCTTTAAATGGCTGCACGGTTTTCCGTAATGCCAAGAAAGAAAGTGTATGAAATGAAAAGGAAACACCATGACAGCATCTTGTGTTACAGCCCTGGGGCATGCGACCTGCCTGAGGGGGAAAGCCCTGGGCAAGGGTTTCCACTGACATGGGAAGAGTCAAAGCCCTCATCTTCTGCCTGCATGTGTTATCTTCTGTGCACTGAAGAGCAACCATTACCTTAAGTTATGACTTAGCTCTTTGTCTCACAAAGGAAGTTAAATTACTTTCGTATTATTTTTACATCTTTTTTTTTGTAAGTCATGAATATATAGATGCATAGAAATTAACTTGATGTCTGACATAAAGGATGCTTTAACATATAGTTGTTAGACGCCAGTATATTTTAAGGAATACATAATTTTAACTGCTTTATAATAGAATATAAAGGACATAATTATTTTCCTAAGGGTTTTTTTCTGTTCTTCTTAATCAAAATTAGTTGTTGCTTGAAACATTTATATGTTAATTTATGGTTAGTACTGATAGGGATGAAGTTGTTTTCCCTTGTCAAAATAAAATCTGTTTTAAATAATAATGAGATTGTCACTTTTCCTATTTTCCCTTTGCTTCCTCTTTTGTTTCTCCTTTTGCTTCTCCAGAATTAATGTTTTCTGATACTATTATTAAATACAAAACTGGGCACACAGGAAAAAAAAAATTTCATTAATTATATGACAGCTTTGTCCGGAATACATTAACATTAATATCTTATTTTTCTTTCTGTATTTTACACAGATTATTTGCATTCATGGAGATTCATCAACAAGTGGTGGCTGAGGTGGGATGCATAATAGAAGTGACGCTGACCTTCTCATATATAAAAGAATTCAGATAAAAGAAATGGTGAAATAACCATGTGATGACAAAACTGATCATCAGCCTCTCTGTTCAAAACTGGCAAGATATCTATAGCCATTGTCTTTAGCTTTGTTACAGCATTCAAATGAATCATTTAGAGAACACCTATTTGGATACTTCTGACAAATTACCTTCAGCAAAAAATAATCCTTTTTCTTGGATTTTTGGTTTGTTTTTTTTTTTTTTTTGTGTGTGTGTGGTTTTGGTTTTTGTAATGATCCTGACCTTTTCCTTTAAACACACAGCACTTGAAAGTTGTAATTAATACTTTTGTTAAATTAGTGGCAGTGTTCATTTGAATAGTTGCGTTAGAGGTCCAAACCCATTCTCCTAGGTGCCACAGTCATCGGGAAAGGAAACAACATTGCAAATACAACACAAAGTGAATATCTACATCTATATGTCTATCTTATATCAACACAACACAGTAGCCAGAATGGGGACTTAATGGCTGAATCTTGAGTTCTGCTATTTATAAAGTTGAGGACTTTTCTCAAGGGTGATCTTTCAGATTTTCTTATTTTAAAAGGGAGATGTTGTGGCACATGAGGACATGAAGCTGGTATTACCCCTTTACAGGGCTCCGGGAAAATCTGCCATGGAGCTGATGAAGAACACAGCAGCTCTGCCTTAGCTGCCTGATCACCATCTTCCAATTAACTTACCAGCTCTAAATGGATTGACATACATGGACTGACAGGTGTTTGAGTTCATAGTCAGAGGAAACAATTCCCCAGTGCTTCTAGGATCTATACCATGGATCCTCTTCTGATTGAAATCCCAAGTAAAAAATTCATTTGTATTTTGGATTGGTTTTTTTTTAATATTCAAGGCATTCTAAGGCAAAGACTTGTCTTGTGTTTGCTTCCCCCCTAGTTCAGATGCCATTACGTTGGGTTTTGTATTTTTATCCAGGATCTATTGTACCCTCTTTTGCTGTTTCTTAATATTTACTATACATCTCATGTACTATTTAAATAATGCTCCTTTATTTTATTATGCTTATACTTTACCTAGATATATCCAAAGTTAAAACCCAGTAAGTGGATGTATTTTTGGTTCAGTGGTAGTATGATTGTGAATAAACGTTATAGATCCCGTCCTGTAGTATCCTCCATCTTCAGAAACCAGATTCCATGGAAAAACACTGAAAATTCGTTCTGTAGAGCCTTTTGCAAAACAGCTCCAGACACTGTATCTTGTGTGCTTCCTTTAAACACTTACTAGGAAGACAGACAAAATTCGTACCTCCTTCTTGCAAAGATGAGGTTTTAGCTAATAATACTACTACTACTAATCATGATCACACATGTCCTTTCTTAAAAGGATTCTTTTTGATTTGGATATCTTCAAGTTCTTTGATCTCATGATTTACCTAACAGGGAGCAAGGTTAATACTTAATAAAGTAGGATGCCCTTTTTATAACCACTTCATTAAAAGTGAGTAGCAAGAGGTACATTAAATTAAAGTGTTTGTGATATGGGATCAATTTTGTGGAATCCCAGAGGTCTCTATGTGCCTCATAAAGAGCTCTCTACTTTGAACGTATCTATAAGTGACCCATTGAGAATTTCTGTTCTCTTTAATTTGAGAAATTTAAATTGCTTTTATTACCTGTAGTGGTGTTAAGTACCGAATGAGGGATAAATTGTCCTGGAAAAGAATTAGACTGCAGGTCTACGGCTTTAATAATTCATACCCTCACAGCATTTATAAAATAAACTACACGTTACTGGGAATAAAATTAATAATGATATACTTTAGGGGAAAAAAGTTTCCTTTCACCTCTTATAAGTGGTTAGGTTTTACAGGGAGACTGTAGAGATATGAGTGACCATATTCTGGATTATCCATAAACGGAGAAGAAATATAGGAGCACCGATTCCTTGGACCACACTGAATCCTTACACCTTACTCTTTGGACCCAAGTTCTAATAGCTTTTAAGTGGTCTGCTGTTTGCTGAGCAAGCTAGTTCCCTCCAGATGTTACAGTAGTTTTTCTACTTCTTAAGTGAAATAAAAACCAAACCAAAACAGAACCACATTACATGTCTGTGGTGATGTTGTGTTTTGTTTGTTTTTTTTTTTTTAAAGAAAAAGTAATCCGAAGATTGATGCGCACATATAATAGAATCAGTGTCTCTCTTCATAGCTCCATTTTCAATAAAAAATGTGGTTTTTTTCCTTGCAGTTGGATCACTTTTGGTATATGGAGCATTAAAAGAAAAAGCCAAAGTACAAAAGCATATCTCTTACTTATGGCTCTGTGAACCATGGAGTTTCTCAGTCAGGGTTTGACATTTATGTGCCTTGAGTATACAGATACGCAGCAAGAGTTTTGAAAGTAAGTAGAAAACAGTGGACTGTAGTTACTCTACAGATACCCTCTCAGCTGGTTTATGAGCAAGTGCAATGGAGCATTTTGGCCTCTGCTACTTCCATGATAAACATTCATCTAATACTCTGCTGTAATTAGTGGTGTTATACATATGAACAGTATAGTATACTGGCTACTTTCCATTCACAAAGGTAGAGGAATCTTTCTCTTCTGCTGTTATAATATCACTGTATCACAGTTCATCCTTATTTCTGTAATTAAAAGTACTTTAGATGCTATCCAGTTTCTTTTGGATATTTCATATTGGAAGACTCAGATAACTAGACCTTGCTTTGGCCTTTTATATTTTCCACTTACTCATTTTAGTTATGACTGTAAGATGTAATTTATCAAATGCACAATGAGAGGTTATCAAACTCTTATTTCAGTAAAAGAAAGAGGAACATTACCCTCGAGAGATAAATCTTTCATTAAACTTTACAAAGACCTTAAGCAGTTTCTACCCTATTTATCTTTTCCACTCTTTCTTCTTTATGCTCCAGCTGCCAGTGTTTAGAAAGCAGCACAAGGCAGACAGCCAAAATAAGAGCTGATTTCCTAGCTAAATGGATAAATTTCCTCTTCCATAAGTAACATTTGACTTCACCTTAGGAAAATACTTTAAAAATTGCCTAAGTTTCAGAATTATTTGTTTTAATGTCATGACTAACTAAATTATTGGTCCTGTACAGGCCCTTATTTTTAGGACACAGAGAAGGTCAAAGAAAATTTTCATTAGAACACTGAAGTTGAATTTGGCGAGGAGTAAACTTATCTGATTTTTTTTTTTAATTTGCTTTTTCATTTGTTGCATTTGTTTTTCGATGCTTTAGGAACTTAATGTCTTTTGCCATTTGGTAGGGGAGATACTAATTGTCTAAGGAATTATATCAGTTGGATCGTGTTGAAGAGGAATTACAGAGACAGCCTAAGTAAGTACGGAAAATAAGTACCTTCTCACCTACTCAGCTTCTGTGAAAAGTCAGTTCTTTTTTGATTATCAATGCTTTTTGAATTGCAATGTGTTTTTTTCCTTCCTCACTTTTTGAACAAGGAGGAAAAGTATAAATAAACTAGACAAAAGTAAGGATGGCAGAGGAAGCAAAATCATAGAGTTGTGATTTATCCAAGACCATGGCTGTGATTAAATATGAATTTGATTCTTTTTTGTAGAAAAAAGGCAAAATATTTGGCAAGTCCTGACTCAGGCAACACTAAAAAGCAAATTTTCTTTCAGGTCCAGTAAGTTTCTTCTCATCCCATGCTTTTGGAGGAGGCTTACATGACATCTTTTTGCTTGGGAATTTCAGAGCCTCTTTGCTGTGACTTTACACATTGACAAATTTTTGAGCCGTGTGAGAATATACATGTATTTTTCATATACACACACAAGCACACACGTACGTTTTATGCCATCTTATTTACTTACTGCAGTTAGTTTCACAAACTCTGTTACACTGGCCAGGGTCCATTCAAAGGCAAAATGCATATGAATATCGCTAAAGAGTGAGTATTGCTCTGTTTCCACCTTTGACTCAATCTCCTATGAACCTTCATAAAGTGGTCTAATTCTTTTTTATGTGTATAAGCATTAAAGATATTTTCAGTAGGGAAATGAGCACAATCTAAGCTACCGTGGAGACTGAGGTATGGGATGAGATTGACTCTTTTCACTGGACACAGTGAGCATTCTTGATTTCCCATCAGAAATAAGACTTTCTGAACAGTTCTCCTCATTCTCCTTTATATATAGTTCAAGGTGATTATGTTTGTGCGTAATGGGGATTGGAGTGAATTGCAGAGAGCGCCCTCTCCTCTTCTCTGCTGCGCTTTTGCCATGTCTAATTGGATACTTGATATGGACAATTCCCAATCTAATGATCTTTCTTTGCAAAATTTATTTTCCGTACTCTCACATAATGATGAAATATTTCATGGATCTGTATCTTCTTCCTCCTATATAGTCTCTGTAACAAGTGTCTGAAATTATAGTTAGTTGATTAATTGATTCTGTCATGAAGTTGTATGGAATTACGTTTCTTTTCAAAGTCTCCTCTTTTTCTCTGTTTAACAGTGATTTATTTAATGGCTGTAATGTATTCTGGCAAAATCCATTTAGTGTTGTAATATCTATATTGAAATTCTCTAATTTATTCATAAAAAAGAAGGCTCCCCCCCCTTTTCAAGAATTTCAGTCAGAAGACAAATGAAGCTTGATCTCTGCTTCTGCACTGAGCCTTTTCAAAGTTTATAATAAATTTTAATATTGAAGATCAGAAATGTTTAGTTTTCATTTAAGAAAGCATTAACTAATCTAGCAATGGTTAAAAGAGTAACTGATATTAAGTCATTTTCAGTACTGTCATGCCCAAGCCGAACCAATGCTGTATTGGTGCCCGAAATACCATGCTCATTTCAGCAGGAGGAATTACAGGAGTCATAAGCATCAGTTCCTGAAGTTATTCTCGGGAACCTTTTAAAATGAGGGCTGTTCAATGTGGTTTCTCTTACAGTACCTATTTTACCAGAATTCAGTATGGTTAAATTGTAAACTCGCAGGAACAGGAGATTTCTAAATTTGAACAGCACCAAGTACAAAGGCATTCTGCTGTACGGCTGAGGTGCCACAGAGGTGAGAGCGGCACAATCTCTTCCTATCACTGCTGAAGAAGCAGCAAGCTCACAGTGCAAACTGGGTATGATTTTCTCGTTCTTACTCTGGTGAATATTTTGCTACTGACTTTACTTGGAAGTTAGGGGAGTTAACTCAGAGCTGAAAACTGGGTTCTGAGTTGCACAGTTTTAGTGTAGTGTCCTCGGTGGGATTACTTGTATGCTTTACTTCAGGTGTCTACTCGTTGATCCAAAGCAATAGGAGTGACAAAAGAATTCTGAGTTTGTTTACAAGCAGTAGCTGCAAGAAAGGTTGAGATGAAGTCTCTCACTTTTTTTTTTTTTTTTTGTGAAGTGGCTTTAATGCATTTTTAAAGTGTCTATATTAAAATAACATCCAGAACAGTGTTTCTACTCCGACTCCCTCCTCTCACTGTGCTTGTCAGAATATATTTCTGAGCTACTTTTTTGTGCCATTTAGATAAAAAGATGTTGTTTCCTCCATCTTCCCCTCTAGCTTGCCACATTTACTGGACAACGCTTGTCTCCTGAATGACATTATAAAATATTTTCTCTGTCATTTGTTATGCTCTGGAGGGATTCCCATAACAAAGTGCTGGTTCTGCAGGCAGGAATGGAAGTATATCTGATGGCGCATCTGTTTATGTGAACTCATAGTGATAGTTTTAGTATTTTGGTTTTGGGAGCAGAGACAATGGTGGCATAATTTAAGGTACATTTGTATGACGTGGCTTTCCATATTCTCACTAGATGATATTTTAATAGTCATTAATATACTTCTTTTGTCCCTAGGGAGTAAGAATGAGGTCCCACATACAGAATAAGGAAATCTCTGGAAAAAGATCATCTGAACAGAGTTCAGTTTAAATAACACTTAGGAGTGTTACTTGCTGTTGTGGCAGAGGGATGTAGCAGAGTCACAGCATCCTTGGAGCTTGCTTTTTTACATACTGGGAAAGGAGGACACCCTTGATGGCAAATGTGCGCCTTCAGCTGAGAGGAGGGTGCTCTGAGACCTTGCTGATGGGGAAGACAGCACTGCTTTTGACGTCGGGGAGTGGTGAATCTGGAAGAGAGAAGAGAGCTGGACTGAGGTACAAGAATCCCACAGAGCCTGGCAGTGGAGCTGTTAAATAAGGGGAATTTCTACAAATGGGAGGAAACAAGTTTTGAAAGATCATGTCTCTTGGCAGGCTTTTATCCACACGGTGGTTTGTTTTCAAACTCTTACAATGGATCTAAGGCAATGCAAGCGGGATTGTAGAAAACACTAAGAAATGTCTTCTCTAATGCTTTTTCACTCCTTTCCTCCAGGAAGTCAGTGGCAAAACACCCCTGCCTTCAACAGAAGTCACAGACCAGTGCTATGTTTTTGAAGATTTTCCCCTAAGAGCCCAAGGCAGGTGTAATTCACCAAAGATAACTTTGTAGTTGGTCTTTGTGAATAGCTTACATGTATTTTCAAGTGTGAACTAGGTAGCAAGTAGTAATGCTTTGGCTGGGAGTCATTTACATAGACACAATTCCTTTTCTTAATGACTCCCAGATGGACACATATGAGTTAATTCAAAATCCAATGACATTAGGAAAAAGATTATAATAAGCTTTAGAGTGCTCTGAGCCTTGTTGCTTGAAAATTTGGTACTTGGAAATATTTTTCTGTGGAAATGTATGTATAAAAGCTCAATTTAAAGTAATAAGTCTAACTTCTCAAAATGAAGCTGACAAACTTTGTGTACCATATTTTTTTTTTCTTAGGCAGTGAGGTAATTTTTTAACTTAAGTCCTTTTAGTCTTGATGCTGCTGCTATAGTTCCCAAATAAGCTGAGAACAGCCTTATTAAGATCTGATCAGACAGCTAGCTCTTTAGTTTGTACTGAAAAAACTTAACAAGTGCAGGAAGCCAGCAAAAAACTTCAGCTGAGTTCAGAGAACAAGTTGAATGCTTTACATAATGAGCTGCTTAAATAATATCAGAGGTTTTGCCATTGTCAAATTAGTCCTTTTTCCATGCCTTATTTCAAACTCAGGGTATGTAAAATATTGCAGGTTTCAGTTACTGAGTCTTTTTCATATTCTTTTTCTAAAAAAATGGAGGGTGCGTCTACCTAAAATACATTCTTTGTTTATAATTAATTACAAGGTAACTTTCACAAATCCACACAAATAGAAGCACAAATCCATTAAATATTACCTTCAAAAGTAAACAATGACATAAACTTTCCAGGACTGCATTTTTTCTGTACATCCTACTATTTTTTAATTTTGCAACGTTGATGGCATTTTTTATGACTCCTGTTCATTATTCATATAACAGTAAAGACCTAGAAATGTTACCATCAATTTTAATATATAGCTGATATTGTTGGAAGGAAATGTCTATATATACCTTTTTTTAGCATTTAAGATAGAATGGATGAAATTTGAGTATTAGAAACCAGATGTCAAATTCAGTAATATTATGGAACAGCTCCAGAACTCATGGAAGTAAAAATATAATTTTAAGCCCTGTGTGCTAAGAGATTTTGTGTGTGTGTGTATATATATATATAAAATTGTTTCTTAATTTGGCATGTCAGTGCATCTCATTGCCAACTACAGAATACAGTAGCTTATACTATTAATTATGAAAACTGATGTGTAAGCGTGTGCTCCAGGACAGGGGGGAACTGACACTGAAGCTGGGGAATGCTCAGGCTGGTGAGAACCTCCACTGTATTTTCTGACAACATTTCAGTGAAGCCTTAATTAGCGATCCTCCAAAAAACCAATTACACACAAGCCATTTTGCAATGCCTGTGAATTGCTGGCCAGGTTTGTAACTCCTCCCAATGGTAAACTGAATGCTTGGGATCTTAGTCTCTACATGAGCAAAAAAATCAGCGTTTCAGAATATCAGGATGAGAAGGGAAACTTGATTACTAACAGGGCAGATCCTCTGCAGTTCTTAAAGTATTGAAGCTCCTATTTATTTATTTTTTTCCCAATAGAAGCACTGAAAAATGGAAATACAACAAACTCCTACTTACTTCTGCAATTTTGGCCTTAAGAGTAAGGTACCATAAAGACTATATAAACACTTTGATTTTTCACTTTAAAGAGTTCACAAACATTTCTTGTGAAGCCCAAGGAGACAGCTGAAGACAGAAGACCCAATGGAGTCATCTATGAACAGCCAAAAGCCTGACGGTTCAGAGTGCGGAACCATGCGGGAGGTCAAGTGGGTGGCTGTTAGTTACACATTAAAAATGTAAATAACAGCACTATATAAAATATATACTAATATAAAATCATGAAAATATATAAAATATATAAAATGACAGGTGCAAAAAATAAAATGTGACCCTTCTAAACACATTTTCTCTAAACAAACAGTACTATGGAAATTTTGAAGGATAGATATGCAAATAATTTGAATTTATAAAAGTTGAGTTGAAACAGGGTATAGTATGCAAATGCTAGATATAGAATTATTTCCTGTATATTTAGTTACTTTCCTGTGATGCTCAGAACTAGTACTTGTGCACCTGTCTTCCCTGAAAGCTGATAATCAGGAGATTAATTTTTATGTACTTCAGCTGAATTATATACTTTGAGATTCAACTTCAGCAAAATGCAAATGAAGGTATAACAAGACCAGTTAGTGAGGACTTTTCTGTAATTCTGCGGTGCTAATTCAAGTTGCAGTGTTGTTCCCAATGGTGAAATAATACCGTGTAGTACAAAACTGTACCCAAGAAAGAAAGTCTTATAAAAACAAGAAAGAAGTCAAAGTAGATGCAGAATGGATTCCAGCTCTGCAAAAAGTCAGGAGGAGGAGATTTGAGCTGGGTGTTCTATAACATATGGAGACAGAAGCAAAATACAAATGTTTGAACTGGCTTAAAGTTTGGATCTTTATTTCTGATCAATATTTTCACATATTTTCTGAGAGAGCAATATGAATTTCAAGCATGTATTTATTGGCTGCTTCTGAAAGTGTTACGATTGATTTTTTTTTGTCTTTTTTTTTCCCCCCTGGCTATACCCATGATTACTTGTGTCATTCACACTAATTTTGAAGGAAAAGGAGAACATTTTGCTGTACATGTTGTTCACTTGTTAACTCAAGGGTATTTGTACAATTTCTTGGATTTGCACTGTTTACGTGTATAAGAAAAAAAATTCTCTTGCCAGAGGTTGTAGTCTAAAGCCTTCAACTTGCAAACCTGATATTCGTTCTAAATGTGAGCATTTGAATGTGTGTGAATACTGAACTCAGTTGATGCATATTGTAACAAATGATTGTGTTTAAGGATTTTTGATTCAGCTCTCTACTTTGGATTCTTGGTCTAGAAAGGTATGTTACCTAGCACGGCTGAGAATTTACCTAACATTTATTGTCAGCGGTTGGCATAGATAATATAGACGGGGTTACAGATTTTGATTGCCAGGGAAAAGTATAGAGAGACAAAGAGACAGAGAAATGCATCTTCAGATAGTTGGGTGTCTGGCCAAGAATGAATGGGAGAGCAGGACAGTATCCTGCCAGAGTGTGGAGTGGATGTTTTTTCACCAAAATGTTTTTAAATCTTGGCGTGTTCTGCTGCAGAGTGAAAAACTGAAACTGCCCCATTTGTAGAGCTGTTGTTTTCTGGCCACCAGTCTTCCCAGTGTGTTTGTGTGTGTGTTACGGCACCATAAAGGAAGAGTGCAGAACACATGTACAGCACCCACAGTAAAATTCACAACTTGTTCAAAACTGGGCTGTGTGGAAGCCTATACTTTAAGGGTAGAATATACAGGCCTTCAGCCTGAGAGGAAATCTGGCCATAAATCAAATTACAGAGAAGCACAAATTCCCACAGTGCATATTTAATTTTGGTTTTAGTTCTGTGCATGTTTCATGCATTATTGCATAATCTGCTCTTGAAAGCTACAGAATCAAATAGGCTCACATTTTTGCTACTGCAAGATGCCAATTTTATTTGTCCTATTTTATTATGCCATAAATAATTTTTACAAGCAATTTAAAAAAATATAAACCTTGCATAATGTGCTTAACATCTATTATCTCCAATGAAAATTTTACTGATTTGCATTATGGGGATTATGCAAATTAATGTATAATCAATCAAAATCAAACTTCCGTTATGCCCTTCATGCAATGCATCCTAAAGCACTTTAGAGGATAATAAAATTAGTAGCTTGGCTAAGTAGGAGTAAGCTAGGTCAAACAAATAAGTCTTTAGCTTACACTTAAACAGTGAAATATGGTGGTCATTGAATAGCTTAGGATAAGCTCTCATATTTATTTTATACCATAATTAAAGCTCTCATTATGAAAGTCTTTCATGGTCAGAGACTGATCACACCAGAAACAGAGAGACCTAGCAATATTAATGCAATGGCAGAACTGTCTTGAACTGCAATCATATTAAAATAACAGCTGCACAGCTGGTACTGTCTTCTGGTTTTGCATGTAATTTTTCATTTCAGTTCACTTGTGGTTCTTAAAATGGTATAATTTTTAAAAGGTAGTAATACATGTAGTTATAAAATACTGCTAGAATAAACTAATGGATGTAGGAATAGTAGAGTGCTTGTAAGTCCAGCTGTACTGTCCAGACACTTTGCAAATGAGCATGACTTTCAACGGGTACCTTAGTGCCATTTCTTTCATTCTATTCAAATAGTCTTCATCTAAGTGCATTACTCTTTGGGAACGATTGAGTTAATTCAAGGTGCTTTTTCATGACTACATGGAAATGTGTTGCATATGAAGAGGAACGCTACAGTTAGTAGGTTCCTGCTGTTAGTAGGATCATGCCTTTGAGAGGTTCTGTTTGTGCAGTTTTAGTTCAAATTAGAACATAGAAATTTGAAATTTCATTTATATTAACCAAACCTTCCTGACATTTGAAGACATGACTACTTAAAAAATTTATACCTGGTTTACTCCACGTCATGGTCTGGACATGTGTTTTATTAAATAATGACATGTGTTGTGATTTAAGATACATTTGTGGACCACAATTTGTTTTTCTTATTTTAGTTGGCTGAGGAACGTCTGAATAAAATCTTGGGTTTGGAGGTTTATGTTTGCTTTAAATGAGAGAAGGATAGGGATCAGTCACTCCTATTTTCGGGATCAGATAGGAAGTGGAGGTGAAAAACCAAAATGCCTCTACTTTGCTCTGATCATCTTGATTTAAACAGTCTCAACCTTGTTCTTCATACTGGGCTTCATGGATTACATCAACCTGCTACAGATATATGATGCTGCAAACGTTGCAAATGTGTGGTTTGTTCTCCCTCTTGTGTTCATTCACAACCTGTTATTCTAGTTAGATCAAGTAAGCTAATTTTTGAAGCTGAAGTGCTATTCCCACTGCAATTAATTTCAAAATTCCTATTGACATGGGTGAGAAAAATAGGGTCCAATTCATGGCAAGTTATTTACATTAAATAAAGTTTCCAAAACTGGATGTAGAGAACTTATAGTAGTTTTCTATATTAAATTCTTTCTTTGCTGAAGGAAAATAATGTAAAGAAGAAAGCAGAGGAAGGGAAGTTTCTCTCTTATTAAGAATCTGCTCTCATAAACACTTTCTGTCCATCCTTGTGTTTTTCACTTTGTTCCTGCACAAATAATGTTTTATAGAAGTGAGAATTTACATAGACGCTACATTCAGTACAAAGTCAGTGATTTGTTTTTGTTTGTTCTGTTAAAGTATGTAGCTAAGAGAAATTCTCCTTTTTTCCCATGTCATTTATTGTATATGCCTTTTAGCTAGCTCGTTTTGAGATACCATTTCCTTTCTCTTCTTTCTCATTGCTTCCAATCTCCACGTGGCCATCCTAGGAAGCATCCTGCTCATCGTGTAACGACTCTGGAGTGGTCCATTGAGCAATTTTGATCAGGCTGCGTTTCCTGATCAAAAAATGGAGAGAGAAAAAATGCAGTTTTAGTATTTAGAACATTTTCTCAAGAGAAATAGTGTCTACCTAATATATTGCATATTCCTTAACTGGAAAAGTTAAACCTGTAAGTTTTAAAAATTATGAAAGTTCTAAATGAGTCCAATTGATTAAGTGAACGAAACACAGTCAAATTATTTCTGCATTAACTGTTTGTTTGCTGAATCAAGTGAAATTCTAAAAGTATTAAGTAAGCAAGTAAGAAACATTCAGTTGAGAATTTTACCATTACCCACAATAGCAAGTAAACTAGTTTTCCAGGTGTAAACCCTGGGAAGTTTTGTTATTTGTTTGGGAAAAAAAAAAAAAGGTTGTTGGTGACAAAGCTATTAAGCTGAAGTTATATGTAACAAACGACCAAGAGGGATTTAGTACATGTCATAAAATCCTGTATCTGGGACCCATGACAAGGCCAATAATGTCAGAGAAATGAGAGGCAATAAAGCTATGCCTTAATTTATGATTTGCAAAACATCTGCTCAGATGAGAAGCATAAACCACAGGGCACATGAATGAGAAAGTGTGTGTTGTGCAGAGGCTGTAATGAAAAGGCTAAAATTTGGTGTCTTGGATCAGTGATATAAAATGCTGAATGACTTCCAATAATTCTGTGATACAGCTGCTCATTTCAGCTTGCTTAAGATTGTAACTACTAGTGCTAAGTGGGGTTTAGGTTGGTTTTATTTTTAGGCTTGCTAAATTCTTTGTTTCTACTATTTTCCGAGCATGACTGATAAATCTGGATGTTTACTCTCATTACATGTGTTAATGCAATCTCTCAGGCGAAGGACATTTTATCTGAAAAAGAGGTATGAAGAAGAGGTTTATAGGTTAGCACATAAAGCTTCCCCCCACCAAAAAAAGATCAAGCACAGGATCTAAACCTTTTTCATTATTTGTATGACAAAACTGGCATCCACAGCAATGGTGTTGCTCCTCGGCTATTATTTTATTCCATTGTATGCAGAGTATCCCCCACAGCAAGGACCATGATAGGATGCATCCTTGTTCAGGTACGTGACATATTTTATTACCAAACCATGAATTTGGACAGGGTTTTAGGAAAATTTCTTATCTGGACACACCGTGACCTAAGTGTAGCAGCACAGGCCCAAAGCCAATGCACTTGCAGCGGTTTTACTTTTATATAACTGCTTTAGACCTTAGCCTACATATATTCGCATACAACTCATAAGATCAGTGTTACTGCCTGAATAGTGGAGAAAGTCCGAAACGTGAATGGGATTTACGAGCAGAATCCATCTCAGGTTGTTACCTGCTTTCCATAGCTCTATTTTATGCTGCATTCTTCCAGAGTTATGTAAACGTCACTGTAAACACGGTATGCATTTGAAAAGTAAAGAAATGGGGAAAAATTTATTCTTCAGCCGAAACACCTGAAAATTTTGTTTGTGTTAAATGGCAATGTAGAAATAGAGAGAACAATAAAAGTTTTGGGTGGAAACTGGTTTTATTCCCCAGGTGTTAGCTGATGAGACTAAATCCTGAGTTTAGAAAGAATATATTTCAAAGCTTTCCGTGAAAGGAGGTTTCTAAGATCGTTGATTTTCTTCTTCAGCTTTGGGGGATCATGTGTTAAGGAGATGTTTCCGATTTCCTTTCCCCCCATCCTTTCTACCCATTTCTGTATATTTGTTAGACTCTGGTGAATATAGTGCAGTTAAAGGAGAGAACCGTCGAGAATTGTGAAGGTCACCTTTGGAGAATAATTAGTATGACCATAATTGCTCAATTTGTGTCTGGAGAGAGAATGTTTTGAGATAAAGCAGTTTCATGTTAGCATTTTTTCCTCATTCCCTGCTTGCCCGAGCTTCTGAAGTTACACTTTTAGGGGACGTGCTCCAGGAGTTGAACCCCAGCCTGAGGAGAAACATTCCAGAAATGGGAATGAAATAAAACCTGTGGTTATCTTCCCCACAGAACTTCAGCTAGAGTTTTGGGATAAAAAAAATCAGTCACTCATCAATTTGTATTCATCTCATTCCACTCTACATGCGAAGGTGGATTTGTGGCAGTTGTAGGGCTATGGAGATGTTAGTTCATCCAGTCTGTCCTGCCTGACCAAGGTCACAGAAGGTTTTGGACAGACATAGCATGTGGCATGGAGAGCTTCAGGAGATGGAGAACCTCTTGATTGCCCCAGTGGTTTCTTCCACTGACAGATTGACCACATTTTTAACGTTGTGTGCCTAATTCCTGCTTTGATTTTCTTTGACTTTTAACTTCCAGCCCTTATTTATTTTCTGTAGCGAACAAAGAACCCCCATAGCTCCTGCCATTTTCACCTCATGAAGATATTTAGGTACCATGGCCAAATCATCGAGTTTCTTTTGTGACAAATGAACAAGACTGAACGTCCTTAGTTTTTCCCTGAGAGATATTTTTCACGTTCTTGAGTAAGACAGATATTAATGTTGAAGGTGGTACCTGCTGAAGGGATGAATGACAATTTAAAATTCAGATGAACAGGAGGGCACCTGAAATGTTGATGGAAAATGACCCGCCTCTCTCAGAGCAGCGGTGGCACGGGGAATACTGTTATTAATACTGCGGGTTCTACTAATTGCAGCTGTGTTTTCGTTGCTGCATACAACCATCAATAAAGGCTGAAAACCAGACACTGAGCATGTAGATCTCCTGCGAGCCAGCCCATTGAGCCGAAATCATTGGTTTCCCACATTTTTGGCTCGCTGAGTGCAGGCAGCACATTGCACTGTGTGCGTGTGTAGCCCCAGGCCTTTAACCAAGCGTGTCAGGTGCAACGTCTGTGCTCGGTCCCTAGTGAAATGTCTGTCAGGAAACTAGCACCAGCTTCTCCAAATGCCCCTAGTACCTCTGGCATAAAATCAGTCTTACTGCATTTTGAATAGATGGTCATGTAGCGCTGAGGGTTTTCCAGTTTATTTCTCCTTTCTCTGGAGATCTCATGACAGTATAGGCAAAGAGCATTACTACTTTTGAAATGTGGTTTAAAATTTTGGTGCTCAAATCTGTGATTTTAAATGTCTTAAAAAATGTTGTTATGATTTGCACTTTGGCTATAAAACCCTGGAGAATCGGTAAGATTTTCTTTCAGGTACCATTGTAGGCAAATATAGAAATAAATTGTAGATTTCAAAGGCTTACATTGCATTAGATGCTGATTTTTTTATATTTCTTTCACTTATTTTGGTTTAAAATACTAGCTGTTGAAGAGATATTAAACATTGTGCTTAAGTTTGAGGTCCAGTTTACATTTAAAATGTGACAATTTTTTTAGAACTAATGTTGGATGAATATTATCTGATTAATAGAGGTATTGTATTTTCCATATGTTCTTATAGCCCACTCAGTAAGTGGAATCTAGATAACTGAAAGTGATGCTAAAGTGTCTAAAATAACACTAGGCACCTGTGTTCCTGCACCTGAATCCCGTATTTCTTCATGTGTTGTATTATTAAGAAGAGGTTGATTTTCATAAGCCACATCATAGAAAACATCCCTGACAATAGAGGAATATTACTTACCGATCAACAGATACCAAAGGATGCTGATCACCCTGCATCCTCACATTTCTATATTTTGTATCTTCTGCCCAGAATAAATATTGCCATAAAAATTGTGGCTAGCTCACAAGGAAATGGGATGGTCTTCCTCACATTTCTCCGTTTCTTTTGCCACTCAGAGTTATATATAACATCATTTCAAAAGCTTTTCGTTTGAATGGTGTCAAGATGTAAAAGTAAATTCTATGTAACAAGAAGCTGTATTAAAAACATACCCTGTTCTGAGCAGATACTTTGCTCATCATCCAAATCTCAAAGGAAATGGGAAAACTTCAGGAAATGTATTTTCCATACAGCATTTCAGGTGGTATGGAAATAGGGAAGGGGTGCAAAGAACTGGTAACAGTAACATTTCCAGTTTTCCCATAGCATGACAATGGCCATGTCAATTAAAAAAAAAAAAAAAGGTAATAATATCAGAGGAAAATGACAGCTATGACCATAAAGATTTATCTGTAAATATTTAAAAGGGTTTAGTTCACTGTATTGAACTGTTGGTCAAAAAGTCATTACTTTCCAGTTGGTACAGAACAGTTTGTTTAACAGTTTAAAAGAAGTAGTTTTATATAAATGACTTCCAGTTCCTAGTATGCCAGTCCCACTTCATGGACATCAGTAAGTCTTTGCTTTGTACACACCTGAAACGTGGCTGCTCAGTGCTTGTAGGTTTTCTTTGAAATGGCTTCTGTCAGAGAATCAGAGAATCATAGATTCATTGAGGTTGGAAAAGACCTCTAAGGTCATCGAGTCCAACTGTCAACCCAACACCACCACCCACTAAACCATGTCCCTAAGCGCCTCATCTACTCGTCTTTTAAATACCTCCAGGGATGGGGACTCAACCACTTCCCTGGGCAGCCTGTTCCAATGTTTCACCACTCTTTCAGTAAAGACATTTTTCCTTACATCCAATCTAAACCTCCCCTGGTGCAACTTGAGGCCATTTCCTCTCGTCCTATCGCTTGTTACTTGGGAGAAGAGACCGACCCCCCCCTCGCTACAACCTCCTTTCAGGTAGTTGTAGAGAACGATGAGGTCTCCCCTCAGCCTCCTTTTCTCCAGGCTAAACAACCCTGGAGAGAGAGGAGTTAGAAGGTTGGAGATAGATGGAGGAAAATGGAAAAAGACCCAAAGATTGTAAGAAAGTTAAGATTTCTGAATGTGGCCCAGAAAAGAATAGATTGCGGGGGTGAAATGTAACTCAAACCAAACAGTGTCTTGTTCTACAAAGAGTCTACCGACTTCAGCATATAAAATACTACTAAGAGTGATTTAGGATATCAGCTGGTTGCCCTGTGCTCTTTCCTTATGTCAGTACATGGATTTCTGTAGATACAAAGGTGTATATCGCTTTTACAAGTCTTGAAAGATAAACTTTTTTTTTTCTTTAAATAGTGTTAATCCTATTGGAAGAGATAGCTAGTTTTACCCTGTAACTAACATGTTGTACGCCTTTTTCAGTAGTATATGAGCTTATTCTTGTATCTACAGTCTTGTACCTCTCAATGCTGTATTTTATGATGCAGTTACCTAAACCAGAAGCAGCCATATTTTCAAAAGTTAATTGGATGTTAAGATGCAGAGGTGCTTCTAGGCAGCTGTGAAAAGTTCCGTCTGATGCTTATCTGCATTCCCTCTGCACTTAAACATTTTGAAACTCTAGTCCATAGTAAATTGTACCGAGACGATGGTAGAATTCAGCAGTGAAAGTCACAGAAGGGCAAAGAGGAATATTTGTAAAAACAGCCAATTCATCAAGTTTTTATTAATTAAATTTTTCAGGAAAGATTTGCCCTCCTGAAATAAAGAGATATTTGATAAGTGTAGTATTGTCTGCATTTATGAGGTTATTCTTACTCTTGCACATTGCGTAGGTGGATAATTAATGACCACGCATTTTTACTGGTTTCCTTCTTTAGGAGTTAGGTGGTTAGGACTGGTCTCACCCATTCTGCCCGGTCTGGTAGGGACTAGAGGAGGATGAGCTTTTCCCGATGAATCACCACTATAGCCTGAGGAACTTGCACTGTTTTACATCTGCAGGTATAACACAAATGTGCATTTTTCTAGTCACTGATCTTATAGCAGAATGAGGGAGGATGGAGACGCTCAGACTACAATGAGTAGTGTAATCATTCATGTCAACGGGAATTTTAATTTTAGTGAGCACAGATCCAGCCCTAAGAGCTGCATGCAAAGTTCATTGAAGTTATTGGTAATATTTTTGAATTCGTGTATTTGTATAAAGCCCTCAGGCCCAAGCAAATAAATTACATTTAAATATTCTTATTATCTAATGTTGCTCCTTTTCTTCTTATCAGCTCTTCTCCCACCCTCTCATATTCATTTTTTTTCCTTGTGCCTTCTATTCAAAAGAAAATATCACCAAGGAGAGTAGTAGATTCTTGTAAGGTTATATTTGCAGTAGACTGCAAAGAAAGAAGTCCCCATGATTACTGAAAACAATTCCATACCATGTCCAGAGATCACAAGAATATTCATCTTAGATGACACATTCTTAGTTCAGCACTTCATGTATCTCTAAGTTAAAAACCACTCGGTTTAAAAGCCTAAGAGATGTTAACATTGCTGCTGACAAGGAGTGGGTCAGAATTATCCTGGTCTGTGTGCACATACACCCCCTCCCCGCCCCGTATGTACATGTCAGTACATAATTATACAAAAAGGGAAAGATTGCGGGATAATGGTGGCCGTACATATATGTGTGTGCGCACACGCGCTTATGTTTAGATGCACATACATACGGCCATGGGTTCAGCACCTGACGGACAGGTCTGCAGTTTCATAGAATCATAGAATCATTGAGGTTGGAAAAGACCTCTAAGATCATCGAGTCCAACCATCAACCCAACACCACCACCCACTAAACCATGTCCCTAAGTGCTGCATCTACACGTCTTTTAAATACCTCCAGGGATGGGGACTCAACCACTTCCCTGGGCAGCCTGTTCCAATGTTTCACCACTCTTTCAGTAAAGACATTTTTCCTCGTGTCCAATCTAAACCTCCCCTGGTGCAACTTGAGGCCATTTCCTCTCGTCCTATCGCTTGTTACTTGGGAGAAGAGACCGACCCCCACCTCTTTCTTTTCAGTAACTGCCATGATGACAACCAGTTCTAGAAGAGTTGGCAGGGAAGGGTTGGTACCCCGGGGATGGCAGAGGCTGTAGCTGTAAATATCAACCCAGCCTTTATTTTTATGTGGATGTAGGTAAATTATCTCCTGATTTTCTGTGTTTTCTTCCCGCGAGGCTGTCAGAGGTTGCTGTCAGAGGCTGGACCGCGTGCGTCGTGGATGTCAATGAAAAAGGCAGTTCCTATGTTGCTCTTGATGCCGGCTGCTGTGATCAAGGTTATACGCCGCCTCTTTGCTGCCAGTATATTGAAAAAGAAGCCACAGGAGGGCATTTTTTAAATCCACTGGCTCCTGACAGTTGTGTCGGCTCATTGCACGAGCTAAGAGGTGCAATTTAGCGCAGCCTTCAAGCAGCAATGTGCTACACTGGACCACCAAAACACGCAAAAAACATGCAAATGGGGAAATTATTTTTCTGATATTTTCCCTTAATTTACGGCCTACATCAGAAGAAAGCATATTACTTTTTTTTTTTTTTTTGCAAACTAATGAATGATTTTCTTTGCTTTGATTGAAAAAATTAGTTTTGATAACTTTGAGGCATTTCATTTTCTTTTGCTATTATCTTTGATCTGTCATTTTCCTAGTTAGCTCAAATTTTGAAGGGAAATGTTGCTTTGAAATGGGAAATCATATTTTAATTTTTAAAATGTCAAAATAAGATATTCTGATAATTTTGCCACCTTAAGAAAAATTCAGAGTTGTAGAACTTGTTGAAATTGGTCTCTTTCTGCAGGCAGTTCTGGTTTTGAGGGATCAGTAATTTTCCCCTTTCAGCAAAAAGGGGATTTTTTTAAAGCTCATTTCCAGACTGGTGACTTCTGTTTTCCTGCTGAAGTGACACTATGAAGTTTTAGTGAAGGATCTCAAATACTTTCTTTAAGGCAAGTGGACTTCAGAGTTTTAACAGAGTCCAACTTCAAAACAAGGCAGTCTCTTTACAATTTTTTCTACAATTTCCATATAGTTATCTGTTTTTCTTTGTTCTCAAACTTTCAATGTACTTTTCAAACTCCTAGCAACTCTCATCAGATTGCTTTGCAAAAAGAACTGAAGAACATACAGATTTATTTTTGAAAGAGAAATACTTTCTCTAATTGGTGCTGCTACAGAAATATGCAGGTTTATTAGCATATGATTGCATTTTGAAAGTCTGAAGTGCCCTATTAATTGGGAACAAATTTGACAAAGAGGAGGACAGACACATTATCTAAACTAAGAAGCCTGATTTAAAACAGAGAAAGAAATATACCCAAAACAAAGTAGTAATGTTCTTTAAATTTGGTAGGAAATACACTGATAGCAATCTCAGAATATTTCAAAGAAAAAGTATTACCGAGAAGCACCAGCTGCATCATATAAAGACCCTATATCATAGTTGCCCATCTATTTAGAACAAATAGTATTTCTCCCAGAATATATAGGCCTCATAAATTTTCTTTTTAAAAATAAAATGTACTTGACCACCATTGCTATCAAATATCTACTTCTTTGGCTGCTTAACAGGCACAATATGGATCTGTCCTCACTGATGAAATCATTGAAGCTGTTGTTG